>NC_091471.1:347843950-350243950 GCF_036971445.1 Narcine bancroftii | reverse complement strand
AAGCTCATTCCACACCCCTACCTCTCTCTGAAGAAGTTTCCCCTCATGTTCCCCCTAAACTTTTCCTCTTTCACTCTTAACCCATGTTTTCTCGTTTGTATCTCACCTACCCTCAATGGAAAAAGCCTATCCAGATTTACTCTGTCTATCCCATTCATAATTTTAAAGCTTTGGCTTGGCTTCATGGACGAAGATTTATGGAGGGGTAATGTCCACGTCAGCCGCAGGCTCATTTGTGGCTGACAAGTCTGATGTGGGACAGGCAGACACGGTTCCAGCGGTTGCAAGGGAAAATTGGTTGGTTGGGTGTTGGGTTTTTCCTCATTTGTCTTTTGTCAGTGAGGTGGGCTCTGCGGTTTTCTACAAAGGAGGTTGCTGCCCGCTGAACTGTGAGGCACCAAGATGCACGGTTTGAGGCGATATCAGCCCACTGGCGGTGGTCAATGTGGCAGGCACCAAGAGATTTCTTTAGTCATTGTACCTCTTCTTTGGTGCACCTCTGTCTTGGTGGCCAGTGGAGAGTTCGCCATATAACACGATCTTGGGAAGGTGATGGTACTCCATTCTGGAGACGTGACCTACCCAGCGCAGTTTGATCTTCAGCAGCATGGATTCAATGCTGTCGGCCTCTGCCATCTCGAATACTTCGATGTTGGAGATGAAGTCGCTCCAATTAATGTTGAGGATGGAGCGGAGAGAACGCTGGTGGAAGCGTTCTAGGAGCCGTAGGTGATCCCGGTAGAGGACCCATGATTCGGAGCCGAACAGGAGTGTGGGTATGACAACGGCTCTGTATACGCTAATCTTTGTGAGGTTTTTCAGTGGTTGTTTTTCCAGACTCTGTTTTGTAGTCTTCCAAAGGCGCTATTTGCCTTGGTGAGTCTGTTGTCTATCTCGTTGTCAATCCTTGCATCCGACAAAATGGTGCAGCCGAGATAGGTTTGTGTGCCCGATGGAGATGTGGAGGAAACTTCCAGGCAAAGCTCGAGGATGCAATCCGCCTCACGGACTCGTCCCCTGAAACCCTCTGGGATCAGCTGAAGACTGCCATACTGCAATCCACTGAAGAGGTACTGGGCTTCTCCTCCATGAAAAACAAGGACTGGTTCGACGAAAACAACCAGGAAATCCAGGAGCTGCTGGCAAAGAAGCGAGTTGCCCACCAGGCTCACCTTGCAAAGCCGACCTGGCCAGAGAAGAAACGAGCCTTCCGTGGCGCATGCAGCCATCTTCAGTGCAAACTCCGGGAGATCCAAAATGAGTGGTGGACTAGCCTCGCCAAATGAACCCAGCTCAGCGCGGACATTGGCGACTTCAGGGGTTTTTACGAGGCTCTAAAGGCTGTGTACGGCCCCTCACCCCAAGTCCAAAGCCCGCTGCGCAACTCAGACGGCAAAGTCCTCCTCAGCGACAAGATCTCCATCCTCAACCGATGGTCAGAACACTTCCAATCTCTTTTCAGTGCCAACCGCTCAGTCCAAGAATCCGCCCTGCTCCAGCTCCCTCAACAGCCCTTAAGGCTAGAGCTGGATGAGGTCCTCACCCGGGAAGAGACATATAATGCAATTGAACAACTGAAAAGTGGCAAAGCAGCAGGTATGGATGGAATCCCCCCAGAGGTCTGGAAGGCTGGCGGCAAAACTCTGCATGCCAAACTGCATGAGTTTTTCAAGCTCTGCTGGGACCAAGGAAAGCTGCCTCAGGACCTTCGTGATGCCATCATCATCACCCTGTACAAAAACAAAGGCGAGAAATCAGACTGCTCAAACTACAGGGGAATCACACTGCTCTCCATTGCAGGCAAAATCTTCACTAGGATTCTCCTAAATAGAATAATACCTAGTGTCGCGAAAAATGTTCTCCCAGAATCACAGTGCGGCTTTCACACAAACAGAGGAACTATTGACGTGGTCTTTGCCCTCAGACAGCTCCAAGAAAAGTGCAGAGAACAAAACAAAGGACTCTACATCACCTTTGTTGACCTCACCAAAGCCTTCGACACCGTGAGTAGGAAAGGGCTTTGGCAAATACTAGAGCCCCTCGGATGCCCCCCAAAGTTCCTCAACATGGTTATCCAACTGCACGAAAACCAACAAGGTCGGGTCAGATACAGCAATGAGCTCTCTGAACCCTTCTCCATTAATAATGGCGTGAAGCAAGGCTGCGTCCTTGCACCAACCCTCTTTACTATCTTCTTCAGCATGATGCTGAAACAAGCCATGAAAGACCTCAACAATGAAGACACTGTTTACATCCGGTAGCGCACGGATGGCAGTCTCTTCAATCTGAGGCGCCTGCAAGCTCACACCAAGACAAAAGAGCAACTTGTCCGTGAACTACTCTTTGCAGACGATGCCGTTTTAGTTGCCCATTCAGAGCCAGCTCTTCAGCGTTTGACGTCCTGTTTTGCAGAAACTGCCAAAATGTTTGGCCTGGAAGTCAGCCTGAAGAAAACTGAGGTCCTCCATCAGCCAGCTCCTCACCATGACTACCAGCCCCCCCACATCTCCATCGGTAATTTTAAATACCTCTATCAGAACTCCAGGGAATAAAGTTCTAATCTGTTCAATGTTTCCCTGTATCTCAGTTCCTGAAGTATGGGCAACATTCTAGTTGCGAGAGATGAGTAAAACTGATATAAAAATATGAAGATGAGGAAACTAATATAGATATATGGGTAAATGAATAAAGCCAGTGTGAACAGGATAAGACATGGATATTAGAATGTAGGAAGCAGAGTCAGTCTGAGTAAGATAAAAATCTTCTAGCCTTTAGACAGAATCAGAGCAAGTTCACCATATGAATGAGATAAGGATAGACAATAGATAATAGAATGTAGGAAGTAGAGTTAGTCTGAATAAGATAAGGGTCTTCTAGCCCTAGATAGAATTAGTAGGTTTTGCATATGTAATTAGTAAGCCCTAGACAGGTATTAGTAAGTTCTACATATGAAGAGGTTGTAGCCCTGAGAGTTGGGAAGGTGTAAATTAGAACAAAGACAGGTTTGTGAATAAGGACAATGAGAATAATGACATGATGAGACACCGACAGGATACCCCCTGGTCCTCCAAGTTCACAGAAACACCATTTAGGCAGGCAGGATTGCCTAATGCCAAACCTATCCAGGAGGCAGAAGAATGTAAGGGGGAGGGTATTCCTATACTGAAATAAACTGTATAAAAGTTGGGTGAGCCCCAGTGTATGTGTGTATTCCCAGGGTAAGGGGAAGCACCCAACTTTGCATTGTTGTATAATAAATGTTCTTTGTTCTCAATTTTTGTCTCGAGCAATTTCTGTGAAGGTACTTCTGTTTCTAACATAGTAAATCTTCTCTGTACTCTTTCTATTTTAATTGATCTTTCCTGTAGTTAGGTAACCAAGACTGCACACAACACTCCAAATTTGGCCTCACCAATGTCTTATACAACTTTAACATAACATCCCAACTCCTGTACACAATGCTTTGATTGATGAAGGCCAATATGCCAAAAGCTCTCTTTATAGCCCTATCCACCTGTGATGCCACTTTCAGGGAATTATGTATCTGTATTACGGGATCCCTCTGTTCTACCACACTCCTACCATTTACCGTACGTGACCTTTCTTGGTTTGTCTTTCCAAAATGCAACACCTCACATTTGTCTGAATTAAATTTCATCTGCCATTTCCAGCCCATTTTTCCTGTTTTTCACACTGTGAACCATATCAATCAAAATACATACAAACATTTCCCTCTTAAATATACACTGTGGCATTTTCTCCCCTTTTTTTCCCCCCTAACTTCACTCCCCCCTTCCCACCCCCCTCCAAACCCATTAAACATTCAACATATACAATACAATAAAACCATTAAACAATGTCATCATACAATGAAAAATAAATCAGAAAAATGTGTCATCTACTTTTACACACTGGATCAAGTAGTTTTGTCTTCTTATCATTTTAGGGGGTGGAGGTCTGAGGCAAGCCCTCTCTGATGTTCCATGTACGGCACCCAAATTTGTTCAAATAATGTGACTTTATTTTTTAAATTATATGTTATTTTTTCCAATGGAATACATTTATTCATTTCCATGTCTTTCTTTGGCTTGGCTTCGCGGACGAAGATTTATGGAGGGGGTAAAAAGTCCACGTCAGCTGCAGGCTCGTTTGTGGCTGACCAGTCCGATGCGGGACAGGCAGACACGATTGCAGCGGTTGCAAGGGAAAATTGGTTGGTTGGGGTTGGGTGTTGGGTTTTTCCTCCTTTGCCTTTTGTCAGTGAGGTGGGCTCTGCGGTCTTCTTCAAAGGAGGCTGCTGCCCGCCAAACTGTGAGGCGCCAAGATGCACGGTTTGAGGCGTTATCAGCCCACTGGCGGTGGTCAATGTGGCAGGCACCAAGAGATTTCTTTAGGCAGTCCTTGTACCTTTTCTTTGGTGCACCTCTGTCACGGTGGCCAGTGGAGAGCTCGCCATATAATACGATCTTGGGAAGGCGATGGTCCTCCATTCTGGAGACGTGACCCATCCAGCGCAGCTGGATCTTCAGCAGCGTGGACTCGATGCTGTCGACCTCTGCCATCTCGAGTACCTCGACGTTAGGGGTGTGAGCGCTCCAATGGATGTTGAGGATGGAGCGGAGACAACGCTGGTGGAAGCGTTCTAGGAGCCGTAGGTGGTGCCGGTAGAGGACCCATGATTCGGAGCCGAACAGGAGTGTGGGTATGACAACGGCTCTGTATACGCTTATCTTTGTGAGGTTTTTCAGTTGGTTGTTTTTCCAGACTCTTTTGTGTAGTCTTCCAAAGGCGCTATTTGCCTTGGCGAGTCTGTTGTCTATCTCATTGTCGATCCTTGCATCCGATGAAATGGTGCAGCCGAGATAGGTAAACTGGTTGACCGTTTTGAGTTTTGTGTGCCCGATGGAGATGTGGGGGGGCTGGTAGTCATGGTGGGGAGCTGGCTGATGGAGGACCTCAGTTTTCTTCAGGCTGACTTCCAGGCCAAACATTTTGGCAGTTTCCGCAAAGCAGGACGTCAAGCGCTGAAGAGCTGGCTCTGAATGGGCAACTAAAGCGGCATCATCTGCAAAGAGTAGTTCACGGACAAGTTTCTCTTGTGTCTTGGTGTGAGCTTGCAGGCGCCTCAGATTGAAGAGACTGCCATCCGTGCGGTACCGGATGTAAACAGCGTCTTCGTTGTTGGGGTCTTTCATGGCTTGGTTCAGCATCATGCTGAAGAAGATTGTACCATTGCTGTTTTCTCAGGCTGTCTTCTGATTTCTAGGTTGACATTATACATTTTTTTTTGCTACAGCTAAGGCTATCATAATAAATATTTTTTGTGCTTCATCCAGTTTGAGGCCTAATTCTTTACTTCTTATATTACTTAGCAGGAAGATCTCTGGATTTTTTGGTATGTTGTTTTTTTGTGATTTTATTTAATACCTGATTTAGATCTTCCCAAAACTTTCTCACTTTCTCACATGCCCAAATTGCATGTACTGTTGTTCCCATTTCCTTCTACAGTGAAAACATCTATCTGATAATTTTGGATCCCATTTTTTTAACTTTTGGGGTGTGATATATAACCTGTGTAACCAATTATACTGTATCATGCGTAACCTTGTGTTTATTGTATTTCTCATAGTTTCGGAGCATAGCTATTTCCTTATCTTACAGCTTGATGTACATGTCCATTATAAATCTTTATTATAATTGTGTCTGTAATCACATATTCAAAGCTGCTTCCTTCTGGTAATCTCAGTCTGTTTCCCAATTTATCCTTTAAGTAAGCTTTCAGTTGATGGTATGCAAACATTGTACCATGAGTTATTCTATATTTGTACTTCATTTGTTCAAATGTTAATAAATTATTTCCCAAAAAACAATTTTCTATTCTTTTAATTCCTTTTCTCTCCCATTCTCTCAAGGAAAGGTTATCTATTGTAAAAGAGATTAGTTGATTTTGCATCAATAATAATTTTGGTATTTGGTCATTTGTTTTTTTCTTTTCTACGTGAATCTTCTTCCATATATTGAGTAAATGATGCAATACTGGTGAGCTTTTATATCGTATCAGCTTTTCATCCCACTTATAAAGTATATGTTCCGGTACCTTCTCCCCTATTTTATCTTGTTCTATCTTAGTCCAATCTGGTTTTTTTTCCCTTGTCTGATAAAAATCTGATAGATACCTTAATTGTGCTGCTCTATTATAATTTTTTAAGTTTGGTAACTGCAAATCACCTTGGTTGTACCTCTCTGTTAATTTATCTAATGCTATCCTCAGTTTCCCCCCCATTCCATAAAAAATTTCTTATTATTCTCTTTAGTTCATTAAAGAATTTCTCTGTTATGGGAATTGGTAACGATTGAATTAAGTATTGTATCCTTGGGAAGACATTCATTTTAATGCAATTTACCCTCCCTATCAACATTAGCGGTAATTCTTTCCAATGTTCTAAGTCTTCCTACAATTTCTTTATTAGTGGCTGATAATTTAATTTGTACAAGTGTCTTAAATTATTATCTAATCTAATACCTAAGTATTGGATTGCTTGTGTTTGCCATTAAAATGGTGATTCTTTTTAAAATTCTGTATAATCCGCATTACTCATTGGCATCACTTCACTTTTATTTACATTGATCTTGTACCCCGATATTTCTCCATATTCCTTCAATTTCTTATGTAGTTCTTTTATGATATTTCTGGTTCTGTTAAGCATACTATGATGTCATCTGCAAATAAACTGATTTTATACTCCTCCTTTATTTTTATCCCTTTTATTTTATTTTCTGTTCTTATCAGTTCTGCCAATGGTTCTATTGCTAAAGCGAATAGTGAGGGAGATAGTGGACATCCCTGCCTAGTTGACCTACTTAATTTAAATTCGTTCCATACATATCTATTTACTGTTACCTTCGCCAATGGTCCATTATATAATGCTTTTCTGGTATTTTTTTTTCTAGTAGATTGAACCTCTGTAATACTTTGAATAAATAATTCCATTCTACCCCGTCAAAGGCTTTTTCTGCATCAAAAGCTACAGCCACTGTTGGCTTCTTATTTTCTTGAACTGCATGAATTAGATTAATAAATTTACAGACATTATCTGCTGTTTGTCTTTTCTTAATAAATCCAGTTTGATCTTGTTTTACTATTTTTGGTACACAGTCGGCAATCTGTTTGCTAATAATTTTGCTATTATCTTATAATCTGAATTAAGTAGATATATTGGTCTATTTTTTTTTTAATTTTATTTTTCACACTATGAACCATATTAACCAAAATACACACAAACATTTCCCTCTTGAATATACACAGTGTTATTTTCTCCCCTTTTCCCCCTCCCTTCCCTCCCTCCTTCCCACCCCCCCTCCCAACCCATTAAACGTTCAACATATACAATACAATAAACCCATTAAACAATGTCATCATACAGTGAAAATAAACAAGAAAATTGTGTCATCCACATTTACATACTGGGAGAGTTCATTTCGTCGTCTTCTCATCCTGTCATTTTTGGGGGTGGAGGTCTGCAGTAGGTTCTGTGTTCTCTTCCATGTACGGTTCCCAAATTTGTTCGAATACTGTGACATTATTTCTTAAATTATATGTTATTTTTTTCAGTGGAATACATTTATTCATTTCTATGTAGCATTGCTGTACTCTCAGGCTCTCTTCTAATTTCCAGGTTGACATTATACATTTTTTTTGCTACAGCTAAGGCTATCATAATAAATTTTTTTTGTGCTTCATCCAAATCGAGGCGTAGTTCTTTACTTCTTATATTACTTAGAAGAAAGATTTCTGGATTTTTTGGTATGTTGCTTTTCGTGATTTTATTTAATACCTGATTTAGATCTTCCCAAAACTTTCTCACTTTCTCACATGCCCAAATTGCATGTACTGTTGTTCCCATTTCCTTCTTACCGCGAAAACATCTATCTGATATTGTTGGGTCCCATTTATTTAACTTTTGGGGTGTGGTGTATAGCCTGTGTAACCAATTATATTGTATCATGCGTAACCTCGTGTTTATTGTATTTCTCATAGTTCCGGAGCATAGCTTTTCCCATTTTTCATTTTTTATCTTTATGTTTAGATCTTGTTCCCATTTTTGTTTGGGTTTACAGCTTATTTCATCATTCTCTTTCTCTTGCAGCTTGATGTACATGTTTGTTATAAATCTTTTAATTATCATTGTGTCTGTAATCACATATTCAAAGCTGCTTCCTTCTGGTAACCTCAGTCTGCTTCCCTCTGGTAACCTCAGCCTGCTTCTCAATTTGTCCTTCAAGTAGGTTTTCAGTTGGTGGTATGCAAACATTGTACCGTGAGTTATACCATATATGTCCTTCATTTGTTCAAAAGATAATAAATTATTTCCCAAAAAACAATTTTCTATTCTTTTGATCCCTTTTCTCTCCCATTCTCTAAAGGAAAGGTTATCTATTGTGAAAGGGATTAGTTGATTTTGCGTCAATAATAATTTTGGTAGTTGGTAATTTGTTTTTTTCCTTTCTACGTGAATCTTCTTCCAAATGTTGAGCAGATGGTGCAGTACTGGTGAACTCCTATTTTGCACCAGCTTTACATCCCACTTATATAGTATATGTTCTGATACCTTCTCCCCTATTTTATCTAGCTCTAATCTGGTCCAATCTGGTTTTTCCCTTGTTTGATAAAAATCTGATAGGTATCTTAATTGTGCTACTCTATAATAATTCTTAAAGTTTGGTAGCTGTAAGCCTCTTTGTTTGTACCATTCTGTTAATTTATCTAGCACTATCCTCGGTTTCCCCCCTTTCCATAAGAATTTCCTTATTATTTTCTTTAGCTCATTGAAGAATTTCTCTGTTAAGGGAATTGGAAACGATTGAAATAGGTATTGTATCCTTGGGAAGATAATCATTTTAATGCAATTTACCCTTCCTATCAGTGTTAGCGGTAAATCTTCCCAATGATCTCAGTCATCTTGTAATTTCTTCATTAATGGCTGATAATTTAATTTGTATAGATGGGCTAGATTCTTATCTAGTTGAATACGCTTGTGTTTGCCATTTTAATGGTGATTCTTTCTTAAACTTTGTGAAATCCACATTATTCATTGGCATTGCTTCACTTTTATTTACATTGATCTTGTACCCCGATACTTCTCCATACCTTCAATTTCTTATGTAATTCTTTTATTAATAATTCTGGTTCTGTTAAGTATACTATGGTGCATTCTGCAAATAGACTGATTTTATATTCCTTCTCTTTTATTTTTATCCCTTTTATTTTATTTTCTGTTCTTATCAGTTCTGCCAAGGGTTCTATAGCTAACGTGAACAGTGAGGGAAATAGTGGACATCCCTGCCTAGTTGACCTACTTAATTCAAATTGGTTCGATATATATCCATTTACTGTCACCTTCGCCAATGATCCCTTATATAATGCTTTAATCCAATTAATATATTTCTCTGGTAGGTTGAACCTCAATAGTACTTTGAATAAATAATTCCATTGTACTCTGTCAAAGGCTTTCTCTGCGTCTAAAGCAACCGGCACAGTTGGCGTCTTATTTCCTTGTTCTGCATGGATTAAGTTAATGAACTTACAGATATTGTCCGTTGTTCGTCTTTTCTGAATAGATGTTGGTCTATATGATGCTGGTGTTAGTGGATCCTTCCCCGTCTTTGGTATTACTGTAATTATTGCTATCTTCCATGAATCTGGCAAGTTTTGTGTTTCTTCTATCTGGTTCATTACTTACAGGAGAAGAGGAATTAATAACTCTTTAAATGTTTTATAGATTTCTATTGGGAATCCATCTTCTTCAGGCGTTTTATTGTTCAGGAGTTTTTTAAAATATATCCTGTACTTCCTCTATTTCAAATGGTTTTATCAGTTTGTTTTGCTCCTCTTCTTGCAATTTCGGCAGTTCAATTTTAGCTAAAAACTCTTCTATTTTATCATCTTTCCCCTTGTTCTCAGTTTAGTATAATTGTTCATAAAATTCCTTAAAGTTCTCATTAATCTCCATTGGATTGTATGTAATTTGTTTGTTCTTTTTCCTTGATGCCAATACAGTTCTTTTAGCTTGTTCTGTTTTAAGTTGCCAGGCCAATATTTTGTGTGTTTTTTCTCCTAGTTCATAATACTTTTGCTTTATTTTCATTATGTTGTTCTCCACCTTATACATTTGTAATGTTTTATATTTTATTTTTTTGCCCAGCAATTCTCTTCTTTTTGTTATATCATCCCTTATTGCTAGTTCTTTTTCTGTACTTACTATCTCCCTTTCCAACTGTTCTATTTCCCAATTGTAGTCCTTTTTCATCTTAGTTACATAACTTATTATCTGCCCTCTAATGAAGGCTTTCATTGCATCCCATAATATAAATTTGTTTTTCACTGATTCCGTTTTTATTTCAAAGTATATTGTAATTTGGCGTTCAATAAACTCTCTAAATTCCTGCCTTTTAAGTAGCATGGAGTTCTCCATAAGTTTCATTTCCTTCATTGATTTTACCATAAATTTGGCCACTTTATTCTTCTTGCTAGTCTTTTGTCCAGTTTTATCCAACATTGGATCCAAGTTAAGGTTAAAATCCCCTCCTATCAATATATTCCCCTGCTTATCTACAATCTTCAAAAAAATATCTTGCATAAACTTTTGGTCCAGATCCCTCTTCAAGCTTTGAAAACCTTCCCTGTCCACAACGCCTCCACTCTTAGTGTCATCTGCAAACTTGCTGATCCAGATCATTGGTGTAGATGAGGTATACCACTAGTCACAGTCCTCCAGTCTGAGAAGCAATCATCCACCACTACTCTCTAGCTTCTCCCGTCCAGCCATTGTCAAATCTAGTTCACTGCTTCACCATTAATACCTAGGATCTGAACCTTCCTATCCAACCTCTCAATGCAGAACCTTGTCAAAAGCCTTACTAATGTCCACATAGACAACATCTACAGCCTTTCCTTTGTCAACTTTCCTGGTAACCTCCTGGATAAACTCTGTAAGATTGGTTAAACACGACCTACCACGCACAAAGCCTTGTTGACTATCCCTAATCAGTTCATGGGTCTCCAATTAATTGTATATTCGACCTCGTAGAACACCTTCCAATAATTTACCTACTACTGACGTCAGGCTCACTGGTCTATAATTTACAGGGTTACTTTTAGAGCCTTTTTTAAACAATGGAACAACATGAGCTACCCTCCAATCCTCTGGCACCACATCCGTGGTAAGGATATTTTAAATATTTCTGCCAGAGCCCCTACAATTTCTATACTAGCCTCCCTCAAAGGCTGAGGAAATAACTTGTCAAGCCCTGGGGATTAATCCACCCTGATTTGCTTTAAGACAGCACTTCCTCCTCTTTAATATGTATAGGTTTCATGACCCCATTGCTTGTTTCCTTACTTCCCATAACTCTGCCCTTTTCCCAAGTGAATACTGTAAAAAAAAATTTAAGATCCCTCCCACCTCTTTTGGCTCCATACATACTCTGATCTTCAAGGGGTCCAATTTTGTCCCATCCTATCCTTTTGCTCTTAATATACCTGTAGGAACACTTAGGATTTTCCTTCAGATTGTCTGCCAAAGCAAACTCATGTCTTCTTTTAGCCTTCCTGATTTCTTTTTTGAGGTTTCTTTCATTTTTTATACTCCTCAAGAACCTCATTTGCTCAATGTTTCCTATACCTGTAACACACTTCTCTCTTTTGAACTAGATCCCAATATCCTTCGAAAACCATGGTTCCCTATGCCTTCTAAACTTGCCTTTGATCCTGACAGGAACATACAAACACTGTACTCTCAAAATTTCTCCTTTGAATGTTCTCCACTTACCTCACACATCCTTGCCCGAAAATAACTTGTCCCAATCCATGCATTCTAGATCCTTTCTCATTTCCTCATATTTGCCCTTTCTCTAATTTAGAATCTCATCCGAGGCCCAGATCTATCTTTCTCCATAATTAACTTGAAGCAAATGGCATAATGATCACTGGACCCAAAATGTTCCCCTACACATACTTCTGTCACCTATCCTGTCTCGTTTCCTAATAGGAGATCCAGTATTGCTCTCTCTCTAGTTGGTACCTCTATATATTGATATAGAAAACTTTCCTGAGCACATTTGACAAACTCCAAGCCATCCAGCCCTTTTACAGTATGTGGAAAATTAAAACCTCCTACTGTCACAATCTTATGTTTCCTGCAGCTGTCTGCTATCTCTCAACAGATTTGCTCTTCCAATTCTCGCTGACTATTGGGCGGTCGATAATACAACCCCCTGAGTGTGGTCATAGCTTTCCCATTCCTCAGCTCCACTATATAATCTTAGTAGATGAGCCCTTTGGTCTGTCCTGCCCAAGTACAGCTGTGATAGATTCCCTGACGAGTAATGCCACTTCTCCCTCTTTCATCCTTCCTCCCCCACCCCCATTCTGTTGCATCTAAAGCAACAGAAGTCCAGAACATTGAGCTGCCAGTCCTGCTCCTCCTGCAACCAAATTTCACTAATGGCCAAAATGTTATAATTCCACAAGCCAATCCACACCCTAAGCTTGTCTGCCTTTTCTACAGTATTCCTTGCACTGAAATAGGTGTACCTGAGAACATTTCTACCACATTCAACCTGTTGACTTCTAATGGTGCATGCAATTTTAACAAATATCTTTTCCCTCCTCCACACCTCTATCTGCTGTGGCACTCTGGTTCCCCTCGCCCTGCAAATCTAGTATAAACTTACCAGATCAGCGCTGGCAAACTTTCCAGCAAGCATATTAGTTCTCTTCCAGTTCAGATGCAACTGTCCTGTCAGAACAGGTCTAACCTTCCCTGGAAGAGAGTCCAATGATCCAGAAACCTGAACCCCTCTCTCCTACACCATGTCTTTAGCCATGTGTTAAGTTGCTTTATCCTCCTATTTCTTAACCTCACTAGCACGTGGCATGGGTAGCAATCCTGAGATCACTACCCCGGAGGTCCTGCCCTTTAACTAGTGCCTAACACTCTGAATTCTCCTTGCAGGACCTCCTCACCATTCCTACCCAAGTCATTGGTCCTTACATGGACCACAACATCTGGCTGCTCACCCTGCCTCCTGAGAACGCCATGAATTCAATCTGAGATATCTCAGACATAGCACCAGGGAGGGCAACTTACCATTTGGGATACTTGATCTCTTCCACGGAATCTCTTATCTGTCTCCCTAACTAATGGAATTCTCTATCACTACACTGGCCTCTTCTCCTTCCTTCCCTTCTTAGACAAGGACCAAATTCCATGCCAGAGACATGATCTCTGTGGCTCATCCCTGGTAGGTTGTTTCCCCCCCATCAGTATCCAAAATGGTATATTTGTTTATTTAGGGAGACACCCACAGGGGTGGCCTGCACTATCTGCCTGTTCTCTTTCCCTCTCCTGTCAACCATCTACCCTCCTCCTCTGTCCCTATAACTTCTGTGTATCACCACCTCTGCCTCCCAAATGATCCGGAGTTCATCCAGCTACTCCAATTCCTTAACAGCTCGTCAGGAGCTATAGCTGGAGGCACTTCTTGCAGATGAAGTTGTCAGGGGTACTGCTGGTTTCCATGACAACCGATATTCTGCAAGAGAAGCATTCCCTTGCCTTGGCTGCTATTCCCACTGTCTATGACTAGATGAACAAAATATGATATCTTAAAAAGAAACCTGCCCTTACCTGTGCCTACCTACTGAATCCTTTTTGTTCTTCGAATAGGGTGGTCCTTTCTGAATTCAACTCTGACTATTCCTCCCCTCGTACTTGTTCTTGCTGAAAAGCCTATTGAGCCAAAGCCTTACCACTCTGACTCAGCCCACTCCGACGATGACCGCTCCCTCCTTTGTCTTCAACTATTGAACTCAATTGCCCAATCAACTGCTATGTATTATTTTAATTTTTAAAATTTATTTTCTTAGATTATTTTTGCCAATTGCTTGAGGCTGCCTATTGCTTGAAATCCAGATACCAGGGATTTTACTATATGTCTTTATGTACATATGTGATTATTACATACTGTGTATGGTGTGTGTATGTGATGTACTATGGTCTGGAGAAACGCTGTTTCGTCTGGTTGTATATGTGCAGTCAGATGATAATAAATGAACTTGGGCACACACATGTGCAACCACTTATGTTTTCACTATGTACAAGCAGGTTTAAATAAAGAATTGCTTTTCATCTAGTAATATGAAGGTCGCTTCATAATGCAAAATTAAAGAAAATAAAAGCTCCATTAATGAAAAGGGTTGTTATCTTCTACTGGAAATTTGAAAGAATACAAATCTGGAATAAAAACTGAAATTGTTGCTGAGCTAATTGTCCCTGCTCAGCAGGACGGGACAGGACACCATCAGTGGAAACAAAGACCATCGGTGGAAACAAAGTTAATGTTAATGGTCTCAGATCTTAAATGTTCTTTTTCTGCAACTGTCATCAGGTTCTGTTCACTATTTCCAGCACTTTGTATTTTTACAACTATTCTTTATTTAAATCTCTTCATAGTGAAGTCTCCCACTAGAAAAATATTTTTATGGATCTAAAGTTCTGACTTTTCAATAGTTCATTCATCACAACTTTGTCATATCAATCCTGGCGTATATCGTTGGGTTTTGTTGCTGCACCTTCCTGCATGCAAAATTAATTTCAGTATATTTGACATTATTTTCATTCTGTTGAAAGAAAAAACTGTCAGAACTGTTTCCATTTGTGAATTGTCATTGTAGTAATTAGATGAGGACTTGTTCTTTTGTATAATACCTATTTAAAAATCAACTATTTCTTTATAAGATAATGACCGGATGTCTGTAAGCAAACTGTAACAAAATTGTATCTAAGCATTTCCCCTAATCCATTATCATATTCTTTTCGTGATGATCAATTTTTAATTTCGTTGCTGTAATTTTGGTAAAAGGGTTTTTTTTTTGAGAGGTACTGTCCCTCCTGTAGAACCCATTCAAGAATGATAACATATAGTTTTTCAAAGAATTTTATAAACCAAAGTAGGTGACATGTCTTCGAGAAACAGAAATGCTGGAGGAACTCAGCAGGTCACGTCCATTGGACGCAAAGATATATTACCAAAATTTTGGTAATATATCTTTATATCCTATGGATGATGCGAGTCCTGCTGAGATCCTCCAGCATTTCTGCATTTTTACTACAATCACAGCATCTGCAGATTTCTATGTTTCACGATATAGCTGAGAGAATTGGGCAAGATATTGAAGAGGACAGGAGCCTGCATGGCCAGATGCCGATCATCGAAATGAAAATAATCAGGAGTGTGATAAGAGCCATTATTCCCAGAGCTCAAGGGGAGGTAAAACAAAAGTAAAAATCCCAAGAAAGAGTAGCATTCTGAGGACATTGAAATTGAACACTAATTGACCTGGGTGAAAGTGAGGCTGAAGGAATGGCTTGTTCTACTTGCAGCTCAAATGTTAGAAGTGAATTTAATCTCTTGAATCTCGTGAGCACAGCTACAAAATTAACAGTGAATTTGACCTTCGGGTTCATGAAAGCATGCAATATTGTATTGGCAAATCAGAAACAGGGCAAATTCAATTCTGTGGGAGAGGCAGGAGTGTGGTTTTAAGGTAGAAGATTAGAGGATAACTGAACTCTAGGCATGATTCGAGGCTTTTCCATATCACACCAGGATAATTGGATTCTGGAAAATTGTTTAAATCAAGACCAGAAACATTCTAATTGGAGTGTAATGGATTTAATTTGATTTGATGCCGTTGGTTTTGGTGGGCATTGTTGTAAAGATAAGTTGAAGGGCATAACAACAAATTTGGAATTGATGGAAAAGGTGCTGAGATGGAGTGTTTTGTCATTATCTTGCATAAAGAAGCTGACCCTACACTCTGACAGGTAATTACCTGGATGATAAAGGAAAGAATGAATATCAGGGTACAGAAAAAAGGAATGCGAGGAAGGAAGCCAAGCATGTTCCCCAAGCTAGAAAAAGCCAAAGGCTCCCAGCTTTTTCTTTTTTTTCTGTCTTGAACGCCAACTTACTTTAATTCCTGTGATGCAGTACTGCACACCAGATTCCAACAGCAGTGCAGCAAACATCAAATGTGTTCATGGGAACCAGGCATCGGAACTGGGATTTGAGAAGTTCTCAGAGCAGGGCGGGCTCCCGAATGGCCCTGGGTGCTGAAAGTTTCCTTATTGTGCTGGAGATTTGGATCTGGGCTCTGGTTACCGATGGTTTGAACTGATCTGGAGTCTTGTGCAGCTGCAGAGGCTGCAGGAGTGCTGGAGGTGAATCGACAGAGGTTTGGTGATTATGCTTCTCTTTCTCTAACTGCATGGGCTGCTGGGTAATGCTAATGGTGAATTTTTCTCTGCCTTATGGCACACTAAAGAAAATTTCAGGAAAATGTCTGTTTTCTCACATGATAATAAATAGTATCTGATCTATCTATCTTTTGTCAAAAGTAAAAAATTCTTATCACTCAATATCTATTCATGTATTTTTAAATCTTTTTTTTCAATATTTTATTAACTGAAATTTCACATCCAAAATACAGAGTACATATGGATATATGTTAAAAGTTTAAAAAGATACATTACACTTGTGTTTTTAAATCTAAAACAACTTTTTCTGCACATTGCACATTAAACGCTATTTGCTAATTCTAGTAGTCCCTTGTAGTCCGTGTTCAACTTCTCTAATGATCTGACCACAAAGGTGAAACAGGTTAGGACTTTATTCCCTGGAGCATTAAAAAATGAGGGGAGATTTGATAGAGGCATTTAAAATTATGAGGGGGAGAGTCGGCGTAAATATAGGTAGGCTTTTTCCACTGAGGTGAGATACAAAGCAGAGGACATGGGTTAAGAATGAAAGGGGAAAAATTTAAAAAGAAATATTTAGGGGAACCTCTTCACACAGAGAGTGGAACGAGCTGCCAACTGACGTAACTGCGGGCTCAATTTTAACATTTAAGAAGAATTTAGATAGGTGCATGGATGGGTATAGAGGGCTATGGACTGGGTGCAGGTCATTGGGACTAGGCAGAAAAATGGTTCGGCATAGACTACAAGGGCCTGTTTCTGTGCTGTAATGTTCTATGGTTCTATTCCCCTAGAATTAGAATGCTATTGCTTAATCCCCATGTTATTGCCTTATTAAATTAAAATATGGCTCATTGTGGTAAATGCAACAATAGAGATGCTTCATTAATTCATATGTTTTAGACATGCCAGAGTCTTTCTCTGCACTTTTTAAAGTTAATTTTAAACCAAATCCCTTCACTGCTTTATTTGATATTGTTGGAGAGAGTGACATAATGTTAATGACATCTGAGCTTTTACATTAGATTTTACTTCTCTTCTGGCGAGGCAGGCAGTGTTGCTCAGATGGAGGGAGTTACCCCACCTAATCATGGCTATGTGACGTCATATCATGTTTAAACTTAGAGAAGCTTAGACGCTCAATTTCCGATTTTAATGTAAATTTTCAAACACTGCAGGGACCCTTTTGAATTACTTTTATAATCTTTGATTTCTTATGAAGGTAGAACTGTTGACTAATAAGGTAGTTAATCACTCGAATAAGAATTTTGTATTTTTTTGGTCAAACAGCTTCTTTCTTGGTAGTGAGTTTAGATGATCCTTTTTTTTAAATAATAAAATAAAGTCAATACAATATGATCTGTTTGATTAAAATATGGAGTACCTTGGATGAAATGATATGATTTAAGGGTAATGTATCTTTTTGGATTTTAATATATATCCACATGTACTCTGTATTTTTGGATGTGAAATTTCAATGTTAATAAAAAAAAACTTGAAAAGAAAATAAGTGTTTACAAAAACACCTCACAATCTCATGAGTAAAACATGAAAGTCTGCAGACACCATGGCTGAAGTAAAAACACAATGCTGGACAAAATTGGCAGGTGAAACAGTGTACATTATATAGCAAAGATAAAGATGCAGAACCAACGTTTTGGGCTTTCAGTACCTTGATAAAGGGCTCAAGCACAAAACAATGGTTATGTATTTTTATCTTTACTATATCAAGTAGACTGACCTGCTGAGTTTCTCCAGCAGTGTGATTTTGCTCTCCTTATATTTCATTCACCAATCTTCAATTGTTGCTTCAATAAACTGTAAATATACATTTATTGTAATCATTATTCTTTCTAAGCAAATAGAAAAAAAATTCAGTAAAAGCATAAAACACATTGAGGAAGATAAATGAAACAAATGGAGTTAAACAAGAAAGTCTGCAGATGCTGGGGTCCAGTACAAGACACAAACCTGCTGTAGAAACTCAGCAGATCACGCAGCATCTATTGGAAGTAAAGGGCAGTCAACATTTCAGGCCTGAGCCCTTCGTCAAGGTTGTTCCTTTGCACCAGATTCCACCATCTCCAGCTCTCATAAAGCTGAAAATTTACACAATCTTTTGGAATGTGGAGCACATTTTCACAGTAATGTTACAAAAAGTAAAATAGCATCTGTAAAGTTTTACTTACAGAACCAGAATTCTCCATTTTTGGCTCTGCAAAAACAAAATGAATATAATTTGGTGGTTGATTAAGATGCACACAAATAATAACACCTCATGCTTATAGTCACATTATTTTGTTCATTAGTGTGTCTCTGCCCCAGTGTTCATTTTATTTTGTCTTCATGAGTATTTATTCCAGTATTGCAATGTCTGATGCTCCTGAAGTTGTCATTTCTGATAAGTTTTCCTGCTCTGGACAAGAAAAAAATCCAGAGGGTTGTTAACTTGGCCTGCGACATCACGGGCTCCAGACTTCGCTCCATTGAGGACATCTATATGTCTTAAGAAAGCAGTGTCTATCCTCAAGGACTCCCACCACCCAGGCCATGACCTCTTCACTCCGCTACCATCAGGATAAAAGCACAGAAGCCATGGTCACCATCCTAGCGGGTCATTTCCTCTGCTTCTGCTTCTCAATAGGGGGTGTCCTCCCCATTTATGGTGCCCTGCGCTGATCCACCGTTCCCCTTGAGTTTGCAACCCCTCATGGCCACTGCTGAGCACAGGGGCCACCATCTTGGGCACAAATCTTCGTAGTTGTATTTCAAATACAAAACACCATTGGCTCCCTTAACAAGCTTTACAGAGCCATTGGCATTAGGACAGGGCAGTTGAACCTTTTGGAGCAATCCTGGGTCTGCACCAGTAGCAGCACCACCGTTACAGCAGCTCTGGCAGTGTCGCCATATATAATTACCTCTTATAATTCAAGGGTGAAGTATAAAGCATCAGTTTGCTCTCCATGTATCAAATAAACCAGCAGAAGTGATTTTAGTCTACCTTATCATGTTCACAGTTACATTACTGAGTGTAAAATGAAAAAAATATTACCTTTCATTTGTCGCTTGACATTAATGTACTGGGCCTCACAACTGCTCCCAGAAGCACTTCCTGCGAAAACATGGTATGAGAAATACTTGGGTAGTTCCTATAAACACAATCGGCCAAAGGAACTCAGCAGGTCGAGCAGCATCAGGCAGAGAAAAAGAATGGGCGGCATTTTAGGTTGGACCCTTCCTTGGAGACACGGAAATGAAGAGAGAGAGAGAAGGCAATGGAAAAAGAAGTGGGTGAGAGGAGTAGGACTGGAACCTGGAACCCAGGTCAGTAGGTGGACTGGGGGTGGTGGTGAAGCATAACAGACAGAGGCAGAAGACTGACAGACGCCAAATAGATTTTGACATATTGACCTTCTTTACTGAAAGTATTGAGTATAGGAGTTGGGATGTTATGGTAAAATTGTATAAGACATTAGTGAGGCCAAATTTGGAGTGCTGTATACAATTTTGGTCACCTAACTACAGGAAAGATATCAATAAGATTGAAAGAGAAGATTTACTAGCATATTGCCAGGACTTCAGGAACTGAGTTACAGGGAAAGGTTAAATGGGTTGACTTTTTCCTTGGAGCGTAGAAGAATGAGGGGAGATTGATAGAGACACTTAAAATTATGAGGGGGAGAGACAGACTAAACATAGGTAGGCTTTTTTCACTGAGGGTAGTGGAGAAACAAACCGAAAGACATGGGTTAAGGGTGAAAGGGGAAAGGTTTAGGGGATCATAATGGCAAACTTCTTCACTCAGAGTGATGGGTAATGGGAGGGTGGAACAAGCTGAAATGGTGAATGTGGGCTCAATTTTAACATTTAAGAAGAATTTGGGCAGGTACATGGATGGGAAGGGTATGGAGGGCTAGACTGGGTGCAGATCAGTGGGACTCGGCAGAATAATAGTTTGGCAGAGACTATATGGGCTGAAGGGCCTATTTCTATGCTATTCTACGGTTCTATAAAGGGAGAGAAAGGCCAGAGAAACAGAGGGGTCAGGTGGAGAAAGATGAGTCACATGGGGGGGGAGCTGGGTGATTGGAAGACAAAGGGAGGCAATGCTGGAATCTAATAGGAGAAGTGACAATTGTGGTGTAAAGGACTGGAGGAGGGAGGAGAGAAAGGAAGGATCCAGTGGGGAAATGGGCGTGAAAAGGGATGGGAACCAAAGAGGAGGGGAGTGAGAATAAGTGGGGTCTACATGAAGATGGGTGGGAAAGGCCACAAACCAAAAGAAAAAAGGGGGAAGAGTGAAAGGGGTACAGAGGAAAGGAGGACTCATTGCTTGAAATGAGAAAATCTTACATTGATACCACTGGGCTGTAGACTGCCTAGGCAGAATATGAGGTGTCTAGTTTCCTTTGGGCTTCATACTGGTCTCTTTACACCCCCATTGTTTTGTTTTATACATAGCAGATGAACGTACAAGGGAGCAATTAGAGTAAATCTCATTCCAATTTGGTAAATATCCACACAATATAAAAAATGACAAAGATGGCATTTTACAGGCCATCCATGACCAAATGCATCAATCCCTTTGTGTCTCTGTTACCAATCCTACGATCATCCATTAGCTGATCTTGTGAACCTTTATTCTGTTTTCATAGCCAGTGAGGAGCCCAGCAGATAAATCATTGACTCCCACAATGACAGAGTTGCTGACCATCTCAGGAGAGAATCTCTGCTGAAATGCATGTGCATCCTGAGGGCGAGGATCCACACAAAATAGCCAAAAATGAAACCAATTTATTGGTATTTTATCAGCTCAAGTTTCACATCTCCTCATTAGAGGCGTGCAACCTTCAGTCTCTCGAGGTGCACTTGGAAATCTGCATATGTTGGGGTCCAGTGCAGTACACAAAAGAGGTGGAGAAACTTAGTAGTTCATGCAGTATCCATAGGAGGTGAAAAGCAGTTAATGTGTAGAGTCTGAGACCTTCTTCAGGAGCCCTTCTTTACTCCAGACCAAGAGCTCAGGCCTGAAACGCCAACTGCCTTTTCCCTCCTGTGGTTGCTACGTGACCTGCTGAGTTTCTCCACCACTTTTGTGCACTGTTTTAGACTATCGTTTTTTTTTTAAACATGTGATCTATTGATATCAGAGACAGTAAAACATTCCCTGGATGATTAAAGATCAGATTGGTTTTGGTGCTGCACTCTTAATGTACAAAATACATTCCAAATTATGCATCCTATATTTATAAATTAGTTGTCATGTAATATTACCTGTTTTATCCAATTCCAAGTCAATAACATAGTCATTTTCCCGATATGAGTCTGAATTGAAAATTTACAGTCAATTACAAGAAATATGACATATACAATGTACTTTATAAATCATTTGTTCTCTGGTAATTAGCAACTAAGGCACTGCTAAATCTGCTCTATTTTTTTCATTTAGTAAGTGACTAATAACAAAATTGTGTAAGAACCCATACTGAAAATAAAATAAATAGTTAATTAAATCTAAAGATAAAGTTGGAACTTTGAATGCAATAGCAAGGTTGCCATGTTGCTGCTGTACAAAACTTTGGTGAGAGGCCACACTTGGGAGTATTGTGTTCAATTCTGGTCAACCCATCAGAGGAAGGGTGTGGAGCTTTGGAAAGGATGCAGAAGAGATTTATGGATGTTGCCTGGATGAGAGGGTATGAGATATAGAGAGAGGTTGGGTTCTTTGGTCAGGAGTGAAACACGAAAGTGTGCAGATGCAGTGATTGTTGTGAAAACACATGGAAATGCTGGGAGAAATTCAACCAGTCTTTTTGGTGTCCATAAAAAGCAAAGATATATTTCCATTGTTTTAGGTCTGAGTTCTTCAAAGAATAAGAAGAATGGGCCAGAAACAGGAAATCTCGGAAAGTCTCAGAATTCAAACAATGCTGTCTGGGGGAGAAATCCAAACCAACAAAAGGTGTTAATTGGATGTGATAAGGGATGAGGTAAGAATTTATCATGTTTGTGTGAAAGGAGACAGGGAAAAGGGAGAGAGACAGAACTGGGGGAGGGGGAGGGTTTAACGAAAACTAGAGAAGTTGATATTAATGCCATCCATTTGGAGGGTGCCCAGTTGGAAGATGAGGTGTTGTTCCTCCAATTTGCAGGTGGTCTCAGTTCCAGGGTCGTACTATATGCCAGCATATATGGTAGTTTAGATGGGCGTTTTGGTTGTATGAACAAGTTGTGAAGAAAAATCTGTTTCCGTGCCATACAACTCCGCAGATTTCCACAAGCTACTCCTCATCCTCAAAAATTTAAGCTAGATTTTATGCTCCTTCATGAAATAATTTAACTGAATCTATTGCAGTGGAGATTGAATACTATTTGGCAATAGAGGTTTCTAAATGCGACTTAAAACCTTCAATAAGTGTGTAGGAGTCCATTTGACTGAGTCCTGCAAACACAGAATCCCAGACGTTATATAAAAGTAGTAAAGAAAGACTTGTATTGCAAATTACAACATATTTTTTGTGCACCTCAGGTGTTACATGCAGGTTGATTTGTGTATTTGTAATGTTTCACAAACTCTATTGAAAGAAAGAACACAAAACAAACTGCTGGAAGAGCTCAGAGTAAGGCAAAAACTACAGCTGCTGGACCCTTGAGTGAACAAAGAGGAAGATGGCACGGTTAGCGCAACACTGTTATAGCATCAGCAATCAGGACCAGGGTTTGAATCCCGCGCTGTCTGTAAGGAGTTTGTACATTCTCCCTGACTTCAAGCCACTCCATAGAGTTTTATGGGATGTGTTACAGAGTTCTGTGTTGTGTATTGGCCTATGTGTTGTGTGGTTTTATGTTAAAAAGTGACAGTTTGCCTTAGAGAGCCAAGGTGAAGGTGGACTGCTGAGAGAGTGGGAGATGGACTGAGCATGTTCAGAAAATGATCTAAAAATTTCTGGACGGATGATAAACTAGCACTGGGTGGTGCTGTGGAATGGAAGAAGGCCCAGGGCATGAGTTATGGTCTGGAGGACAGTTTAGAATGTTGGGATTTCAAAAAGAATGAATATTCCGAAGGCAGCCAGAAGGATCCAGACCAAGCCAGTGGTTCCTCTCTCTGAAAACAACTCAAGACAACTTCGAATTTTGTGCTCTCTCTCTCTCTTTCTCAAAGATCTTTTGCCTTCAGTTTACCAAACAAACTAAATTTTGTTTATGATCTTTGCTTCGGTTGAGATTGAAGTTTTGTGAGTCTTGTGTGTTTTGTGTCTAAGTTTTTCTGTGGGCTGGTTGGAAATATAACAAATTACATATGTTATATTTAGGCTGGGGAATTTATTAGTTTTACACTGTTATATAAATTTGCATAGTAACTAGTGGGCATTGTTATAAAAGGGGGGAGATTTTGAATTAAAGTTTGAAGGTGAATTTTTTGTTAATAAAGTAATTGTTCATCTTTACCCTTGAGTGATATGCCTTCTTTGTGGTTGCTGGTTTGATCTTGTAACAGATGAATGAGGAAAATTGAGATGCAGTGTTGGAGTAATTTAAGGAAGAGCTCAGAAGTTAAAAGAGTTTAAAAAAATCGTTGGTGATTGTATGCTAATAGATGGCCGAAAGGTAGGGAAAATATAACAATAGGAGAAGGAAGCGAGGGATTTGGGAATGATGTTTAGCATTTATATGGATTAAGAAAGTTACAAAATCAGTTTAAATCCAAAAATGTTAAAGTCTTGTTGAGACCAGTCATCATGCCCAAGATGGCGATGCCTGTGCTGGGCAGTGGACCACAAGGGGTTGCCAACGCCAAGGGAGCAGCAAACAGGCACAGGGTACCAAAAACAAGGAGAATGCTCCCCATTAAGAAGAAGAAGAAGCAGAGGAAACAGTTACAGGCTGGCCAGCAACGAAAAATATTCTAGCAGAGAATTTCAGAGGCAGATGAGTCAATGAGAAATAGGCTGGGGAGAGAGTGGGGAGGAGGTGATGAATATGAATCATATCACAGAGTGTCATGTTGGAGAGCTGGTTTTGGAATGAATGAGAGTATGGAACTGAAAAGAGTCAAAGTAGAGAGGAAAAAAAAAAGAAAATTAGACTTACATTTATATAGCACCTTTAAATATCTTATACTTTATAGAAGATGAATACTATTTTAGGTGCAGTTATTGCTGCAGTATATTAAAATTGAGCATTTCTACATTGTAAATTTCACTAGCAACAATGTGACAATGATCAGTGATTTTTTTTGGTGGTATTGAGTAAGCGGCGGCATGCTTAGTGAAGTAGTAAGCACAACATTATTACAGCGCCTGCGACCCGGGTTCAAATCTAGTGCTGTCTGTAAGGAGTTTGTACATTCTCCCAGGGTCTGCGTGGGTTTTCTCCGGGCGCTCTGGTCTCTTCCAACGGTCCAAAGATGCACTTGTACAGGGTTAGTAGGTTAATTGGCCACGGATGCATTTGGGTGGCGCAGGCTCGAGGGCGGGAAAGTCCTGCTACTGTGCTGTATGTCTAAGTTAAAAATGGCCAGGGATTGTCATGCTTAGTCATGAATGAATGTAGTCACTATGCTCCAAATTGATGTAAGTGTCTGCATCAAGGGGATTACAAATGAAGAGTCCAAACATGTGAATAAGAAATATATATTCTTTCCAAATGGACCACAAAGATCAAGAAAACCACCTACACTACGTTCTTCATCATCTACTTCCTGCATATTTGTCCTTAGTAGATTGAAATCATTGAGGTGCGAACTTTTACAACATTATCCTTGTTTCTTTACTTGTAAGTTGTAATGTTATATGTGTAGTACTTCGGATTGAACTGAAATCCACTCTCCGAAGCAAAGTGTAACAATAGGAGACTGGCAGTTAATGGGGAAAATTCAGAAAATATATTCAACCTGCCAAACACATGTTAAAATTAGTAGAGTTGGATTTAGTGGACTTGAGCAGTATACGTGATTTCAGATTTTAGAGCACATGACATCACATACAATCCTGAGATTCCTTTTTCCTGCGGGTGCAGCAGAATTAATTGGTATTGCAAAATAAAGGTACACAGTGTAAACATGTAAACAAATAAAATAACTGTAAGCAGATAATGAATGTAAACAAACTGCAATATGGAGAGGACAAAAGTAAGAATACTTAAATGAGTCTTTGATTGATGACTGATGGTGGAGGGGAAGCAGCGGTTCCTGAACCTGGTGATGCAAGACTTATGGCACCTATACCTCTTTCCTGATGGCATCAGCAAGAACAGAGCATGTGCTGGGTGGTGAGGGTCTTTGATGATTGCTGCTTCCCTCCGATGGCAGTGTTCCCTGTAGATGTACTCAATAGAGGGAAGGGTTTTGCCTGTGTGGTCCTGGGCTGTGTCCATTACCATTTGGAGGGCTTTATGGTCAGGGGTATTGGAGTTCCCATACCAGACTTTGATGTAGCCAGTTAGCACACATTCCACCACACATCTGTAGAAATTTGCCAGGATTTCTCATGTAATTCCAAACCTCCGTAAACTCTCGAGGAAGTAGAGGTGCTGGTATACTTCCTTCATGATGCCATTGGCGTGTTGGGTCCAGGAAAGATCCTTCGAGATTGTGACTCCCAAGAACTTAAATTTGCTCACCCTCTCCACCCCTGATTTCCTAATGATCACTGGATTGTGTACCTCTGGCTTTCCTTTCCTGAAGTCAACAATCAACTCCTTCGTTTTGGTGACATTGAGTCTAAGATTGTTGTTGGTGCACCATTCAGGCAAGTTTTCAATCTCCATCCTGTACACTGACTCATCCCTTCCCTTATACAACCCACTACCATGATATTGACGGAAAATTTGTAGATGGTGTTATTGTTGTCATTGCCATACCAAGCTACAGAGTCATAGAAGTAAAGTGAGGTAGAGCGGGGGCTAAGAACATAGCCCTGTAGTGTCATACCAAGCTACACAGTCGTAGGATAAAGTGAGTAAAGCAGGGGGCTAAGAACAGCCGTGTTGTGCTCCGGTACTGATGGAGATTGTGGAGGAGAAGTTCTTACCAAACTTTACTGATTGTGGACTGGAGGTGAGGAAATCCATGATCCAATTACACAGTGGGGTGTTAGCTCCCAGGTCTTGGACTTTACTGATCAGTGTTGGGGGTGGGGGGGATGATGGTGTTAAATGCTGAAATGTAGTTGATAAAGAGCATCCTAATGTATGCATCTTTGCTGTCCAAGTGTTCCAGGGCTTTGTGCAGAGCTAGTGGATGGCATCTGCTGCAAACTCCTGTTACTACATAGGCAAATTGGAATGGATCCATGTCATTGCTCAGACAGGACTTGAGATACTTCATCACCAGCCTTTCAAAACACTTCATCACTGTTGATGTAAGTGCTACTGATCGATAGTCGTTAAGTCAGGTTTCTACACTCTTCTTGGGTATGATTGACACCTGTTTGAAACAGGTGGGTACCACACCCTGCTGGAGGGAGATATTGAAGATATCTGTGAATACCTTGGTAAGTTGATCAGCACAGATCTTTAATTCTTGGCTAGGTTCTCCTTCTGGGCTAAATACTTTCCTCGGATTCACTCTCCTGAGAACATGATTAGGCCTGACTTCCAGGAAAAAGAATCTCATGGTTGTATTTGATGCCACAGAACATAGAACACTACAGCACAGAACAGGCCCTTTGACCTCGATGTTGGGCCCACCTATATATTCCCACCAAAAAAACTAAACCCTTCCTCCTTCATAACCATCTATTTTCCTCTATCCATGTGCCTGACCAAGAGTGTCTTAAATGTCCCTAATATTTCCGCCTCTATCACCACTCCTGGCAAGGAATTCCAGGTAACCACAAATCTTTGTGTAAAAAAAACACCCCTAATGTCTCTGCTAAACTTTCCTCCTCTCACCTTGTACACATATCCTCTTGTAATTGCTACTCCTGCCCTGGGGAAAAAATGCTAGATGTCTACCTCATCTTTGCCTCTCAGAATCTTGTCAAGTTCTATTAAGTCTCCTCTCATCCTTCTGCACTCCAAAGAGATAAGTCCAAGCTCTGCTAACCTTGCCTCATAAGACTTATTTTCCAATCCAGGCAACTTCCTGTTAAGTCTCCTCTGCACCCTCTCCATTGCTCCCACATCCTTCCTATAATGAGATGACCAGAAATGAACACAATATTCCAAGTGTTGTCTCACCATAGATTTGTAGAGTTGCAACAATTGCCCAACTAATGAATCCCAACATCCCATAGGCCTTCTTAACTATCCTATCAAGCTATATGGCAACCTTGAGAGCTATATGGATTTATGCCCCAAGGTCTCTCTGTTCCTCCACACTGTTAAGTATTCAACATTAACCCTGTATTCAGCCCTCAGGTTTGTCCTTTCAAAATGGATCACCTCACATATCCAGAATGAACTCCATCTCTGCCCAACGGCATCCTGTCTATATCCTTTATTTAACTTATGACATCCTTCATCACCATCCACAACTCCTCAACCTTCCGTATCATCCACAAACTGAATGACCCATCCTTACGCCTCTTCATCCAGGTCATTCATAAAAATCATGAAGTGCAGAGGTCTCACAGCAGATCCCTGCAGAACTCCACTTGTCAGTGACCTCCAGGCAAAATATTTTCCATCCACTACCACTCTGCTTTCTACAGGCAAGGCAATTCTGAATCCACACAGCCCAGATTCCATATATTTTTCATGATTTTCTGAATGAGTGTCTCGTCAAATGCCTTACTAAAATCCACATACGCCAAATCTACTGCCCTACCTTCACCAGCTTCTTTTGTTATCAGGCTTGAGAGGCGCAACCTTCCTTTCACAAAACCATGCTGACTATCTCTGTGAAGACTGTACTTCTCTAAATGCTTGTAGATCCTGTCCTTAAGAATCCTCTCCATTAGTTTGCCCACCACTGATGTAAGATTCACTGGTCTATAATTCTAGAATTCTCCCTATTACTTTTTTTTAAACAAGGAGACTACATTTGACATTCTCATGTATGTATTCTGACAATAAATCTGAACTTTGAACCCTGACTCCTCCACAATTAAACTTGTATTTAAAACAACACTCTTGACTTTACTTTTGATTTTTACAATATGCGTTTCCAAGTTCGAGTCATGTAACAAGTTGTGCACCTGATCTTGCTGCCATTGGTTTTGTGGTCTTTATTCACTGGATCAGCCATTCTCAACCTTTTTTTTTTGGCTATGCCCCACCTTACCCCGACCCAGGACTCTGCTCGAAGTTTATGGACCCCCTTCCCTGTGAAGCAGTCAAGTTTTGTTTTCTTCTGTACTTCACTCCTATCAACTTCATTAAAAAAACTTAACAACCATTGAGGTATGTGAGGTGAAAACAAAGCTCTTACTTAAATGTGCTGTGCCCCTCCCCCCCCCCCCCCCCCAGTTGAGAATGGCTGCACTAGATTGATCAGTGGTCGTTATCTCTTTTTTAATATTTAAGTCATTCTGATTTATAAAACTGTGTACTGCCTGTGGGGAACTTTTGAGAAGCTCTTTGAGTTTCTTAGTTGACTTTGACTATTGAGTACATCTACAGGGAACGCTGCCATTGGATTGCAGCAGCAATCATCAAAGATCCACAGCACCCAGTACATGCTTTGTTCTTGCTGCTGCCTTCAGGAAAGACTTACCACAAGACTTGCACCACCAGGTTCAGGAACAGCTGCTACCCCTCCATCATCAGACTCCTCAACGACAAACTCAATCAGAGACTCATTTAAGTATTCTTACTTTAGGGATTTTCTTTTTTCCTCTCGCTATTGCACAGTCAGTTTGTTTACATTTGTTATCTGCTTACAATTCTTTTATATGTTTACATGTTTACAGTGTGTACCGTTTATTTTTTCCATTACCAATTAGTGGTAATTCTGCCACGCCCACAGGAAAAAGGAATCTCAGGGTTGTATGTGATGCACTCTGACAAAATCTGATTTTGTCATTTTTCTGAATTTATGATACACAATCAAGGTATTTTCATTCAGAGATCTTAGAAAGAAAATTAAATAAGTTCAGCGTATTTGAAAGGCACAAGATTTTATCTCAATAGAATCAATGCAACCCACGTCTAAGCTATGAGATTATAAACAAAAAAGTAAATTTACCTTGAATATGTTGATTCTGTGCTTTCAGCCTGCAATTGCATTTTAAAAATGAATGGTATTAGATAAGATTTGTAAACTATTGATGTCCACTGCTGTTCAAGAAAGTCCTTATTTTTTATAAATAGAATCTAAATATAAAGAGGTAGAGACAGGCAGAAGATAACATTGCATTGACTAAGTCAACTAACATTGATCGGAGATCTATTCCTGTTAGTTATCTGCTCTGCAAACGATCCTGAATTGGACAGCTGCCTCTCAGGTTTAATTCTCTATTGCACTCTTGCTGTCATTCACAGTGATTCAGCTATTACAGCTCCAGCAACTTAGTTCAATCCTGATGTCCAGCTAGCAGCCTCCATCTTGACAACATTTTACAGGAGCACAATTGAGATTGTCCTGCTTGGCCACATCATTGTGTGGGATGGTAGCTGCAAAGCATCTGGAAGTCAATACAGAGGATGATCAAAATGGCCGAGAAGATCACTGGGGTCTTTCTTTCCTCTGATGACATTCACCAGATGCTTTGTTTCAATGGGACTCAAAGAATTATTGGGAACTCCTACCATCCATCGCACAGGATCTTTTACCCAGGAGCATCAGAAAGGAGGCACTGGAGCATCAAAATAAGGTCTGCCAGGCTGGGAAATAGCTTCTTCCCCACAGGCTGTGAGATTGTTGAATGGTACCTTGCACCCCGGTTGTGCCCTGCCCGCAGCAGCTGTTTGAATAAAATGGCAGGGCCCAGGGTGGAGAGCCAGCCAATGCCAATCGGCTCTAGGCTGACTGTCCCAAAGTGCTTCCCTATCCCTGCCTAGTAAGTCTTTATTATTATTAAGTATATTAGTAAAGCACTATCTGTAAACTTGGGGGAGGGGGGGGGGTTAATTACAGGAGCGGTTAGCATAGCAGTTAGCGCAACAATGGTACAGTGCCAGCGACCTGGGTTCAAGCTTAAACTTTGTAAATTACAAGAATGACCTGATTAAAGTGAACTTTACATAATTAAGTACAATACATTTTTTTTTCAAATTACTTGACATTTTGCAATAATTTCCCATCTTGTCTTTTGGTTTTTGAACTGTTTATTCTTCATGCAAGTATATTAGTTAAGGCATTCTAAGAGTGAATCTCAGGCAACTGGAAATTTTCCATATCAGGCATCCACGATTCCTTTGACATTCATATTCAAGAAAAGCAGATACAGCAGGTCATTAGGTGACATGGTTAGCATATGACAAATTTAAAAATCTTACCTTTTACTCTTTTGGTGTTTAACTTTTGGAAAAAAAAAGCAATAAAAATACATGTTAACTCATAAAATTAGCGAAGTTCTTAAAATAACAATGAGCAGTTAATGGAACAAATCGGTGACACTTACCTATGCAGCAGAGAATTAACATTATTCCAAGTAAAATTGGTGAATAAACTAGCCAATGTTGGTATGAATGACCTGAAGGGGAAAACGTATGTTTTATTTTAGAGATTTTAACTTTTGCCATCGTCAGTGTTTGTAGGAGGAAGCTGCTGTATATATTGGAACTGCTCATGCATTAAAATGACACAACAGTTCCAGAAGTATTTAATTTGCAACTTCATGTGACTATTCTTGCCGTTAATAACTTCAGAATCAGAATTTATTGTCATGAATATGCCACGAAATTCATTGTTTTGCAGCAGCGTCACGGAGCAAACATTCAGACAAACCACCTTGCAAAATAAGGCAGCGGAGAAGAAGTTGTTCTTGTACCACTGGATGCTTGTCTTCAGGCTCTTGACCCTTTTTCCTGATGGTAGCAGTGTAATGAGGGCATGGCCTGGGTGGTGGGGTCTTAAGACACCACCTATAAGTTTCAAAATAGTTGCATTTGCTGTAGTGCAGTGGTTCGCAGCCTTTTTCTTTCCACCCACATAATACCTTAAGCAATCCCTTACTAATGACAGAGCACCTATGGCATAGGGATTACTTAAAGTGGTATGTGAGAGAAAGAAAGATGAGACATCAACTTCTCTGGTTTCCTCCTGATCATCATTCACGTCTCTGTTGAATTATATGGATGGTCAGAATCTCTCTTTAAGTGGATCTTCAGTGGCCACCCATTTCAATTCCCTATCTGACATGTCCATGGCTTTATGCACTACCAGACCGAAACCACCAGCAAATTGGAAGAGCAACACCTCATCTTCCGACTGGGCACCCTCCAACCAGATGGCATTAATACTGTTCTCTGGCTTTTGTTTAAAAGCACCCCCCCCCCACTTCTTCCACCGTCGCTTGTCCCCCCCCCCTCAAACTCTCTTTCCCTTCCCTGACTCCTTTCACAGAGACATGATAAATTCTTATCTCATCCCTTATCATATTCAATTAACACCTTTTGCTGGTCAGGATTCCTCCCCCAGCCAGCACTACACTTTCTGAGATTTTCTGCTTCTGGCTCATTCTGCTTATTCCTTGAAGAAGGGCTCAGGCCAGGTGCGTGGGCAATATATCTCTGTCCCCATGGACGCTGAAAAGACCAGCTGAGTTCCTCCAGCATTCTGGTGTGTTTTTACTACAATCACTGCATCTGAAGACTTTCGTTTTTCATTCCCTTTAATTTGTTAGTTTACCAACACCTGTGACCCAAGATGGCACAGGCTAAGTACTAATTGAATGACTATACCTATAGGCTATTGTTTTAAATAAATCACCATACTTAGGGAAGCAAGGAATGAGAGGAATTAACACATTTCCACTTAACGTTGACACTGAAATCAACAATTGAATTAGGAAAAAGAGTAAAGATATATTATCAATCAACAAAGATACAGTAACAATCGTAACTAACACAGAGTAGGAGTAACATGCAAGTGAAGTTTCTATGTAGCATATATTTACTTAAAATACAAAATGCTATTATGTTACTGCTCTGTGAAGAGATATGATTTTCGGCTGTACAGCTATATCCATAATGCTCAGATGAGTTTATTGTCACTTGAAATACTGTTGATTGTGCTGTCAAGATTGTTGCGAGGTGCGAGTGATTGCGATAGAGGCTGTAAGTAATGGGAAGAGTTCCTGTACTTGTTATGCACTGCAGTGTCACGTTATCTCCAAAGTTCACGATGGTAGTGTTCAGCAGAGCAGAGAGTTGTGGTGTGGATACAGGAACTGAAATGAGAATGATAAATTGAAGATGTGCATCTGCCAAGAAAATCAAATAAGGCCAAACATCAGGCAGCATATCCCCTGATAACGCAGCAGGGCCATCTCTGCAAAATTGTCGTCTCAGAAGTGTGAGACCATTCAAATAAATGTGGTGAAATTGCCATATTTTACAATATTAGCTAATCTCCTGTGAGATTACTGGAGAAACCCTTGCATGCCCCTAGTTCGTTAGCTCGCTATCTGCTTGAGCTCTCCCCTCCAAGGTAGTCGGTAATGCAATGGCAAAACATCTGTGACACACTTGGCAGGAATCCTGTAGAAAACTGGCTATCTATAAAATTGATCAGTCTGTTCAAGAATTTCCATGAGGGAACAAAGATAGTCATTCTGTATGAGAATAGAACATCATCTTGAGTTCAGCTTTGAAAGAAGCACTGATCAGCTTTGCCATTTTTTGTCTTCTGTTTATCAAGTACTCTTTTGAGAGCTATTAATCTGGGATAATAATACATGGAGGATCTCAGCAGCTAGCTTAGTATCAGACAATTTCAATGCAAAAGCTCTCCAATCCATCTGGTGAATGAAGGAATCCTGTTCACCATGGCTCTGAGGGTCAAGGAAACAGATGTGACCCAGTGAAGCAATATCCCTCTCAAAGTACATATCCGTGATGAAGCTCTGGATCAGTTGGGATCCCTCAGTTCAATTCTTACCAGCTCAGCTCATTCCATTTTATCCCTTACATCTGGAAAAACTGCAAGAGTCTTGCAGCAAGTTTAGCGTAGAACAGCATGGTTAGCGCAACGCTAACCAGTGACCAGGGTTGGAATCCTGCACTGTCCATACAGAGTTTGTATTGTTACGAGCCCAGAGGACCCCAAAACCCAGCAGCAACAGAAATTCACCAAGATAAATGGTTACTTAAACAAAAGTTGCTTTTAATTATCTTTAAACATGAAAAGAGGATCAAATGTTAACTTATTACTATTAACTTATCCTAACTTAACCCCCTTCTAATTCTAAGCGCACATGTATCTAATGTGTATGTAAGTTTAGAAAAGTTATTTGATTCTCAGTCAAATCTCACTTCTCACTTCTCCAAGTTCATTGGTTGCAGTCAATTCTTATACTGTGCACAGAATTTAACATTTATGAATTTCACCAGGCTTTGGTGCTTGAAGGGTAAATGGTTACCGCTCAGGAAGGTTCTTGTTTCAGAGAGAGATTTGTTGTTCCTGGATACAAATTTATCTCTTTTAATCAGCCACGTCAGTGTCTTGCCAAAGAAACTTGCCCATCAGGGTTTTCCAGATGATAACCCCTTTCTTTCAGGTCACCTCAATGTGCCTTTTTATTTCTCTTATTTCAAGTGAAACATTAGGCAGCCAGTCCTCTCCTCTTGTATGAACTACAAGGGCTTTGACCAGGCTGAACTAAGCATTCACAACCTGTCTTCAAAGTGGGGGTTTTCCACAAGCTGGCCAGCTTGTCCTTTTCCAGTCCCAGCTGCTGCTGCTGAACTGTGGAACTGAATTCTCTCTCTCTCTCTCTCTCACTCCCAGAGAAAAGTCTGTTTGACCCCCTCTCTGCTTGCAAAACCACATGACCCTCTTAGAACAGCAAACTGCAATCAGATAGCCTGCGGCTCTGGACCTAATCCTCCGAGTTCTTTCATCTGTTGCTTTCCAAAACAACAATCCATTAGTAAAATCTCTATAGACACTCCCTAAAGGTTTTGCAAAGGCACTCGGAGCCGGACTATCTGGCTTGAGCAGAGCTCCAGCATTTTAAACGAGATCTGTTTGAAATGTTTGTAGGTGACCTACACTAAAAAAAACTTGCCACAATTTATTTCCTTTAAAACATATCTATATGCAATATAAAATACATCATAATCTGTCACAGTACGTTCTCCCCGTGACTGCAGGGATTTCCTCCAAGTTCCTCTGGTTTTCTCCCACCATTCAAAATGTACTAGAGCTGTCAAATTTACAATAGAATATCTTATAGAAGCAACCTTGATCTTACCTTTCACAGTTATATTAATATCCAGACTTCTTTTTGTGCGAGTACTTTTACCTGCAGAGTTTGTTGCTTTACAGAAATACTTCCCACTCTGTGAAGTCTGAGCTGAGGGAATGCTATAGACGGCTTCAAAACCACTTAAATTCATTTGATGTAAAGGTCTTCCTGTTGCCTCTTTATAAAAGGTGTATGTTATTGGCCAAGATCCCCCTGACACAGAACACGTGAGATTGTAACCATCACCTTGAACCACAAAACGATGAATGGAGGTTGAACTGAGAATTGGTGTTGAAACTGGAACTGTTTTAAAAGAAAAAATAAGAGAGGCCATCAGAAGTGTTTTTATATCCAGCTTTATCTGGGTCAGTTTTGTAGACAGTTAAAACATCATCATTGCAAAGTCAACCAATATTGCTCATAATGTTTTGGACATTGTACAAGAAGCCAGCTTAACAGATGCATCTTGAATCAGACGGGGCGGCACTATTAACAAAGCGGTTAGCGCAAAACTGTTACAGCCCCAGTGATCAGGACCGGAATTTGAATCCAGCACTGTCAGTAAGGAGTTTGTAGTTTCTCCCCATGTCAGCGTGGGTTTTCCCCATGGGCTCTAGTTTCCTCCTACTGTTTAAAACATACCGGAGGTTGTAGGTTAATTTGGTGTGATTGGGCTGCACGGGCCTTGTGGGCTGAAAGGGCCGTTACCATGCTGTATGTCTAAATTTAAGACATTTAAATTTAAACATTTAAAATTTAAAATCTAGGGCAACATAACCAGTTAAAAGGAAAGCACTTAACAGGTCACAAATTCCTGTGGCTTGGAGTGCCTGAGAGGATGTGCCTGTAATTCTACAGTAGCCATTGGAGTGTGTGGTCCAGCATAATGGCAGAGTTTTGGAAAGATCAAGTGAAATTCTTTGTTACGTTTTTGGGCTGGACCTGGACCACTGTAGAGTTTCCAGCACACACCATGGTATGTTCCAATACCTTCATCTTGAAATTCTATTGCATGCCACAATAAAACTTGCGTAAATGTTAGAACCATTGAACATTACAGCGCAGAGAAAAGGCCATAGGCCTTTCTAGTCTGTGCCAACTATTATTCTGCCTAGTCCCACTCATCTGCACCCATTCCATTGCTCCATAACCCTTCTATCCATATCCCTGTCCAAATCTTTCTAAAATGTTAAAATTGACCCCACATTCACCACAAGTTATAGTTGACTTTCTGACCTGCTCAGGGAAGATCCCTTCTTACTGGACCAAGTATAATGTGGCATAAACTTGACCTACAACCCCCAGTACATTTCAGAGGGTGGGAGGAAACTGGAGTTCCCGGAGGAAATGCACCCAGGCTCGGAGAGAATGTAGAAACGCAGGATTCAAACCCAACTCCCGATTACAGGCATTGTAATAGCATTGCACTAACCATACCCTAACATAACATGTAAAAAGCTCTGCTGCCTTTACCTGATGCACATCCCTCTAATCCTTGCATATTCATTTGTCTGTCTAAAAACCTCTGAAATGCTACTGCAGTATTCTATCTGCTAATACCACTACCCCCAGCAGGCCGTTCCAGACACCCACCACTCTTAGTGTAAATATCGTTTACACACAGAGTGAGATATCAATGTGTATCATCTGAAATCCTAGCAAACTTCTTTAGACGTTGGAAAGTGTGCTGACCAGCAGCATCACAGCCTGATATGGAGACACCAAATCCCCTGAGCGTAAAGCCCTGCATAAGGCAGTGGACGCAGCCCAGGACATCACTAGTAAACCCTTCCCACTATCAAAAACATCTACTGTTGCTGCTGTTGGAGAGCAGTAGCAATCGTCAGGGATCCACACCACCCAGCACACACTCTGTTCTCGCTGCTGCCATCAGGAAAGAAGTATAGGTGCCATGACTCGCACCAGCAGGTTCAGGAACAGCTGCTGCCCCTCCACCATTAGACACCTCAATGACAAAGTCATTCAGGGATTCATTTAAGGACTTTTATTTTTGCACTTCATTGATATTTTTTCTCTGTGTGTTGCAGTTTCTTTACATTTCTTTCTTTGTTTACATGTGTAGGATGTGTTCAGATTTTTTGGCACTGCCAATAAGTGGCAAGTCTGCCTCACCCGCAGGAAAAAGAATCTCAGGGTTGAATGTCATGTGATGTATGTACTTTGACAATAAATCTGAAATCTGATCTTACCCCGCACATCTCCTTTAAACTTTCCCCCCTCCCTTGCCACTCTAAATGCATGCCTTTTAGTGATGTTTTTAACCAGGGTGAAAGATTCTGACTATCATCCTATTAATGACTACCGTAATTTTATTAACCTCCATCAGGTTTCCCCTTAGCCTCCGACACTCCAGAGAAAACATCCCACATTTTCCAAACCTCTCCCCAGAACACGCACCCTTTCGTCCAGTCATTGCCAGCAAATCTGTTGGGCATCCTTTCCAAAGGGTCATCTCATTACAGGAAGGATGTAGATGTTTTGGAGAGGATGAAGAGGAGGTTCACCAGATTATTTCCTGGATTGGAAAACGTCTATGAAGCAAGGTTGGCAGAACAACAAAGATGAGAGGTGACTTAATAGAGGGGCTTAGATAGGAAACAGCCAGCACCTTTTTCCTGAGTTGACAATACCAGAGTGGAGGAAAGTTTAGGGAAGATGTCAGTGGTAGGGTTTTACTTCAGAGAGTGGTGGGTACCTGGAATGCATTGCTGGGGATAGTGGTGGAGGCTGGTACAATAGGGACATTCAAAAGTCTCAAGAAGAATAGAGGGTTATGGCTGTGAGATAGGGAAGGGTTAGATTATTGTAGAGTAGGTTTATATGGGTGGGCACAATATTATGGGCTGAGGGGCCTGTACTGTGTTGTCATGTTCTGTGTTCAAAAGCTTCATATCCTTCCTGTAATGAGATGATCAGAATTACACACAGTACTCCAACCATGGAGACTGGAGCAGGAGTGGACTGCTGTTGGAGAGTTGCTCATGGGAACCAGTTATCGGAACCGGCATTTGAGTGGGTGCTGAGACCAAGAAGGGCTCCCGAAGGGCCTCAGGCGCTGAAGTCTTCCTGATCATGTCTGGAGCTCAGGTTGACGATGAATCAAACAGGAGACTGTGCGACTGCAGAGGCTGTGGGAGCACTGGAGTGAATCCACAAACTTTTAGTGTCTCTGAAGGGACTCTCTTTTGCATCCCTTTCTTCTATTGTTAGGGGCGCCGGGCAATGCTCATGGCGACCTTTTGCCTTATGAAAGACAAAAGTTTAAGTATATCATGTGTATTACATTTTTAATATTACGTGATAAATAAAGGAACCTTGAACCATGTATAGGCAAATCTGAACAGAACATGTTACCAAATGTGACAGGGTATTCATACAGATGGAGACCTTCAAAATACAATTATGCTGTGGTTTATCATTCCCTGAAAAGACCATATAGGAAAAGTCACGTGGAGCCTGTATAAAAAGCTGAGATGGTGGGGGGGAGGGGGGTGGGGGGGAAAAGGAGAAGAGAGGAGGGAGCAAGGGGTAGTTCATAGGTAGGGTACCAGATGGTGGAGGAGACAAGTAGCTAGGAAGAACACATGACTGTAGAAGCAAGTCTGGGGAATTACAGGGTTATTGAGTTTGAGAGCAGCTGAGCCTTCGAAGAGAGGAGAAGTTCTTCAGGGTAGGCATTCTTCATAGAGGCTGCGCCGTGGAGCAGCTGAATGGAGTTAAACAGTAAAGTCTGGGAGGAGTCACGTGATGGAGTAGTGGCTGGTAGGTGAATACAAGCCCTCTCCAGAAAAGAAGAAATAAAGTGAAGAAAATACAAAGTTCAAGAAATACAAAACATAACAAATTAAAAATAATGTTGTAGAGAAAAGAAAGAAAATGGCACCCAAGAAGGAAAAAAGTAATAAAAACAACGGGAAAAAAATAAGAAGAAAAGACGCCAGAAGAGAAAGGAGAAGGCCTTACCTGCATGAAGAAACAGGGAGCTGTTGTGGAGAAGAGAGCCCGTTCTCCGAGGTTGGTGACGACCCCGCAGAGTCGTGACCCCCCGACCGCTGGACTGCAAAAATGACTCTCTGAGCCAAACAAAAGTGCACTCGCACATGCGCTGTGAGCTTACTAAGGAGAAGGAGAACACCGACGGGAGGGGGACTCAGCCGAGGAGTGGGCAAACACAATGCGACCAGCTGATTGATGCCCGACACCAGGGCTCTCAGCTGGAAGAAGAGGAAAGCAACAGGAAAGGGAGTGAAAGGAAAGAAGAGCAGCAGCAGGAGGCCCAACAGATGAGTAGCCCAGAAGAAGAGGACCAACAGTAAGAAGTTAAGCAAGAAGAAGGCCAGCAAAGTGAGACAAGCAACCCATCAGGAAAGTCAGAAGAGACACAGATACAAGGAAGAGAAGAAGACACAAACACAGGTACAGACACAAAAGAGGAAGAAGAAGACCAAGATCTGCACAGAGAAATAGAAGGTAAAATAGATGGACAGAATATAGATAAAGTTTTTTTTTCAAGAACAAATAAGAGCATTAAAAGAATGGTTGACATTAGAATTTAGTGAAATTAAAAGAAAAATTAAAAGTACAAAAGATAAAATAAATAGATTAGAGCTGGTCATGACAGAAATAGGGAAAAGATTAGAAAATGTGAAAGAACGAGAAACAGCTGTAGAAATTGAAGTGAATGACTCAAGAAGAAAATTGGAAGAAAGTGACAAAAAAGTTAAAGAGTCACAAGACTTGTTAGCTCAGAAAATTGATATGGTGAAAAATTATAGTAGGCGAAACAACATAAAAATAGTGGGCCTGAAGGAGGGTGAAGAAGGCACAGACATGAAGGAATTTATAAAAGGATGGATCCCGAAGGTCCTGGGAATGCCAGAAATACAGGAAGGAATGAAAATAGAAAGGGCACACAGAGCACTAGCTCTGAAACCACAGAGACATCAAAAACCAAGATCCGTTTTGGTAAAATTTTTGAGATATACGACAAGAGAAAATATACTGGAGCGGGCAAGGAATAAAATTAGAGAAGACAAAAAAACATTGGAATACAAGGCTCAAAAAATATTTTTTTACCCAGACACAAGTTTTGAACTCCTAAAGAAGAGGAAGGAGTTTAATACAGCAAAATCGATCCTATGGAAAAACGGTTATAAATTTATGTTAAGACATCCAGCTGTGCTTAAAATATTTATCCCTGGGCAGCAAAACAGACTGTTCTTGGATCCGGAGGAAGCACGAGAATTTGCAGAATGCCTGCAGGACAGAAGGAGAGATAACAAGAATGAATGTAACAAGAATGAAGAACAGTGATAAAATATATATAAATATATAAAAGCAATGTATATGTAAGAACTAAAGAAGGGAAAGAGAAGGGAAGAAAGGAAATAAGGGGAAAAAAAGAGGGTGAACTTTGTTATATGTGTAACAAAAGTCTTTTTGGGGGGATTGGGTGGGAGAGAATAACCATCACTGCGAAATCAGTTGACGCGAGTGGGTTTGTAATCTAAATGGAGAGGGGAGTTATGGTTGCCTGGCAAGGGATAAGGGGCAACTCAGAGAGGGGGGTGGAACATTTGGGGCTAAGGGAATATTGGATGTGGGAGTTGTTGAAGTATTTTGTTTTAAATGTGTTGTCATACATTGAGTTCAAAAAGGGAAAACTGAGAGATGAAAATGGGAAATGGTGGTGGTGAGGAAGCAGAAATGAGGTGTAAACAGGATATGAGATGGCCATGTTGAACTATATGACTATAAATATTAATGGAATACATAACCAAATTAAACAGAACAGGCTATTAAAATTAGTGAAAAAAGAAAAAATAGACATAGCATTTGTGCAGGAAACGCATCTCACTGAAGTGGAACATAAATTAAAGAGATACTGGGTAAGGCATGTAGCGGCAGCATCATATAATTCAAAAGCTAGAGGTGTAGCTATATTAATTAATAAAAATGTACCAATCAAAATAGAGGAGGAAATAATAGATCCAGCAGGGAGGTATGTAATGATAAAGTGTCAGATATATTCAGAATTTGGGAACTTGATCAATATATGTGCACCTAATGAAGAGGATCAAAAGTTTATGCGATATGTTTTTGAAGATTGTAGATACGCAAGGGAATATATTGATAGGAGGGGATTTTAACCTTAACTTGGATCCAATGTTGGATAAAACTGGACAAAAGACTAGCAAAAAGAATAAAGTGGCCAAATTTATGGTTAAATCAATGCAGGTAATGAAACTTATGGATATATGGAGGAGGCAAAACCCAAGATAGAAGGAATATTCATATTATTCAAGTAGGCATAAAACATACTCAAGGATTGATATGTTTTTGTTGCCGGCCCATTTTCAAGGGAGAGTTAGGAAAACTGAATATAAAGCTAGATTGCTATCTGATCATTCACCCCTGTTATTAGCAATAGAACTGGAGGACATCCCACTAAGAACATATAGATGGAGGTTAAACTCCATGCTACTTAAAAGGCAGGAATTTAGAGAGTTTATTGAATGCCAAATTAAAATGTACTTTGAAATAAATACGGAATGAGTGAAAAACAAATTTATATTATGGGATGTAATGAAAGCCTTCATTAGAGGGCAGATAATAAGTTATATAACTAAGATGAAAAAGAACTACATTCGGGAAAAAGAACAGTTGGAAAGGGAGATAGTAAATACAGAAAAAGAACTAGCAATAAAGGATGATATAACAAAAAGAAGAGAATTGGTGGACAAAAAAATAAAACATAAAAGATTACAAATGTATAAGATGGAGAAGAACATAATGAAAATAAAGCAAAAGTATTATGAACTAGGAGGAAAAAACACACAAAATATTGGCCTGGCAACTTAAAATACAACAAGCTAAAAGAACTGTATTGGCATTAAGGAAAAAGGACAAACAAACTACATATAATCTAATGGAGATTAATGAGAACTTTAAGGAATTTTATGAACAATTATACCAAACTGAGAAAGAGGGGAAAGATGATAAGATAGAAGAGTTTTTAGCTAAAATTGAACTGCCAAAATTGCAAGAAGAAGGACAAAACAAACTGATAAAACCATTTGAAATAGAGGAAGTACAGCATATATTAAAAAAGCTGCCAAACAATAAAATGTCTGGAGTGGATGGATTCCCAATAGAATTCTATAAAACATTTAAAGAGTTATTAAGTCCTCCTCTCCTGGAAGTAATGAACCAGGTAGAAGAAACATAAAACTTGCCAGATTCATTTAAGGCAGCAATAATTACAGTAATACCAAAGACAGGGAAGGATCCACTAACACCAGCATCATATAGACCAATATCTCTACTTAATTCAGATTATAAGATAATAGCAAAATTATTAGCAAACAGATTGCCGACTGTGTACCAAAAATAGTAAAACAAGATCAAACTGGATTTATCAAGAAAAGACAAACAGCGGATAATGTCTGTAAATTTATTAATTTAATTCATGCAGTTCAAGGAAATAAGATGCCAACAGTGGCTGTTGCTTTAAATGCAGAAAAAACCTTTGACAGGGTAGAATAGAATTATTTATTCGAAGTATTACAGAGGTTCAATCTACCAGAAAAATATATTAATTGGATTAAAGCATTATATAATGGGCCATTGGCGAAGGTAACAGTAAATGGTTATGTATTGAACCAATTTAAATTACATAGGTCAACTAGGCAGGGATGTCCATTATCTCCTTCACTGTTCACTTTAGCAATAGAACCATTGGCAGAACTGATAAGAACAGAAAATAAAATAAAAGGGATAAAAATAAAGGAGAAGGAGTATAAAATCAGTTTATTTGCAGATGACATCATAGTATACTTAACAGAACCAGAAATATCAATAAAAGAACTACATAAGAAATTGAAGGAATGTGGAGAAATATCGGGGTACAAGATCAAAAGTGAAGCGATGCCAATGAGTAATGCGGGTTATACAGAATTTAAAAAAGAATCACCATTTAAATGGCTAACACAAGCTATCCGATACCTAGGTATTAGGTTAGATAATAATTTAAGACACTTGTACAAATTAAATTATCAGCCACTAATAAAGAAATTGCAGGCAGACTTAGAACATTGGAAAGAATTACCGCCAACATTGATAGGGAGGGTAAATTGCATTAAAATGAATGTCTTCCCAAGGATACAATATTTATTTCAATCATTACCAATTCCCTTAACAGAGAAATTCTTTAATGAACTAAAGAGAATAATAAGGAAATTTTTATGGAAAGGGGGGAAAGCGAGGATAGCATTAGATAAATTAACAGAGAGGTACAACCAAGGTGGTTTGCAGTTACCAAACTTTAAAATTTATTATAGAGCAGCACAATTAAGGTACTTATCAGATTTTTATCAGACAAAAGAAAAACTAGATTGGACTAAGATAGAGCAAGATAAAATAGGGGAGAAGGTACCGGAACATAGCTATAAACCCAAACAAAAGTGGGAAAAGGATTTAAACATAAAGATAAAAAATGAAACATGGGAAAAGTTAAGTTCTGGAACTATGAAGAATATAATAAACACAAGATTACGCATGATACAGTATAATTGGTTACACAGGTTATATATCACACACCAAAAGTTAAAAAAATGGGATCCAACATTATCAGATAGATGTTTTCACTGTAGAAGGAAATGGGAACAACAGTACATGCAATTTGGGCATGTGAGAAAGTGAAAAAGTTTTGGGAAGATCTAAATCAGGTATTAAATAAAATCACAAAAACCAACATACCAAAAAAATCCAGAGATCTTTCTTCTAAGTAATATAAGAAGTAAGGAATTAGGCCTCAAACTGGATGAAGTGCAAAATAGATTTATTATGATAGCCTTAGCTGTAGCAAAAAAAATGTATAATATCAACTTGGAAATCAGAAGAGAGCCTGAGAATACAGAAATGGTACATGGAAATGAATAAATGTATTCCATTGGAAAAAATAACATATAATTTAAAAAATAAAGTCACATTATTTGAACAAATTTGGGAACCGTACATGGAACATAACAGAGAGGGCTTGCCTTGGACCTCCACCCCCTAAAGTGATAAGAAGATAAAATGACTTGATCCAGTGTGTAAAAGTAGATGACACATTTTTTTGTTTATTTTTCATGACATTGTTTAATGGTTTTATTGTATTATATATGTTGAATGTTTATTGGTTTTGGAGGGGGGTGGGAAGTGGGGAGGAAAGGTAGGTGGGAAAAAAAGGGGAGAAAATGCCACTGTGTATATTTAAGAGGGAAATATTTTTATGTATTTTGGTTGATATGGTTCACAGTGTGAAAATTAAAAAATTATATAAAAAAAACAAAACAGTAAAGTCTGCAGATGCTGGGGTCGATGCAGGACACAAACAATGGATCAGCGGTCAATCCACAGGACCATAAGAGTGATCACTAGAGACTCTCTCCCACCCATTTACATGATCTACTGGGATTGTTGTCTGAAGAAGGTACGCAAAATCATTGAGGACCTCTACAACCCCACACACAGCATCTTTCAGCTGCTCCCATTGGGAAAAAAAATACAGGAGTATTAAAGCCAGCACCACCAGGCTGAAGAACAGTTTCTTCCCACGAGCAGTAGATTGCTGAATGACCAAGAGAACTGCTCACACTAACCATCTGAGACTTTCATATTCATGGTATGATATTTATTTATGGGTCTAGATGGAATAGTTGTCCCGCATATGTATTGTTTGCATGAGGTCCGGAAAACACTTTCATCAGGTTGTCCTGGTGCAAACAGATGACAATAAACTTGACTTGACAAGCATACTGGAGAAATTCAGCAGGTCACATAACATCCATAATACATTTAAGGCCTGGACCAAGACCCCATGCCTGAAACCTTGGTTACCTTTCTATGGATGCTGCGTGATCTGCTGAGTTTCTCCAGCACATTTGTGTTTTGCTCATGATGTTTTTCACAGTCTGTCTGCGAAAGTACAATAAGTAGCCACCTTACCTGTCACGTCCACCTGTTGTTTCACAGTTTTGAATGATGACTGCCACTTTGCATTGCAGAGATATTCTCCTGAATCATTGGTATTGGCTGTTTTGGAAATCTTTGCTTCAAGACTACCATTCACATTTGTCATTAATGGAATTGTATCTTTCACGATTGTTAATTCCAGTTTTGTATCAGAAGAATTCAAATGTGACATCTGAACAGTGCATTTAATGGTCAGTTCATCCCCGACAAAAAATCCAGACTGTGGTTCAATTGTAAATTGATGACTTGAAAATGGATCTGAAATGATAAGTTAGATGCTGTGCAGAGATGGTTAATCTCAATATAAAGTTAACACTTATTCTTGTTCAGTAATTTCAAATTCTGTTCTGGCCTGGTGCTTTCTTGATTTACCTTTCCAGTAGGTAAACAAAATTCCAAGACTTCAAAGCCAAATCTACAATGTTCCTGTCAGAGCTCTACAGTGTGGAAACAGGACATTCAGCCCATCTTGTCCATGTTGACCAACCTAGACCCATTTGCTGCATTCACCCCACATCCCTCTAAAGCTTTCCTGGCTATTTACCTACCTATGTGTCTTTGTTATCGTTTACAATTGTGTCTACCTATACCACAACTTCTGGCTGCTTGTTGCATAGACCAACCTCTTGCTTGTGTAATAAAACTGCTCCCTTTTAAATCTTTGATAACACATACCAGGAGTCAGCCATTCATTCGGTAAGATCACAGCTGATCTGGCCATGGACTCAGCTCCACCTACCCACCTTTTCCCCATTTACCAGGATGTTGCCTGGATTGGAAAATAAGTCTTATGAGGCAAGTTTAACAGAGCTGGAACTTTTCTCTTTGAAGCATAGAAAGATGAGAGGAGACTTCATAGAGGTTTACAATATTCTGAGAGGTATAGATAGGGTGGACAGCCAGTGGCTTTTTTTTCCCAGAGCAGGAATAACAAACACCAGAGGACACTTGTACCAAGTGAAGGGAGGAAAATTCAGGGGAGACCTCACTTTTTAAAGAGAGTTGTGGGTGCCTGGAATGCCTTGCCAGGGATGGTGGTGGAGGCTGAAACATTAGGGGCATTTAAGAGACTCTTAGACAGGCACATGGATGGAAGCAAAATAGAGGATTATGGGACAGAGAGGGTTTTTTTTAAGGAACATATGAGCAGGCACAACATTGAAGGCTGAAGGGCCTGTACTGTGCTTTAGCGTTCTTTGTTTCTATGCAAAAATCCATCGAACGTTTTAAATACATTTAATGAAGCAGCCTCTACTCCTTCCTTGGGCAGAGGAAAAGCCTTTCACCATAGATCCAGGACCCAGGCCTGAAACATTGGTTACCCTTGTCGTGATGCTGTATGACCAGCTGAGTTTCTCCAGCAGGTTTTACCCTATCCTGGGTAAATGACAATTTGGGCGGGGCAGTTAACGCATCGCTGTTACAGCGCCAGTGATCGGGTCTTGGGTTTGAATCCCACACTATCTGTAAGGAGTTTGTACATTCCTCCAGGTGCTCAGGTTTCCTCCCACCCTTCAAAAAGTACCAGGGGTTGAAGGTCAATTGGGTGGGAGAGGTTTGTGGGATGAAAGGGCCTATTACCGTGCTGAATGTTGAAATTTAAATTTAAACTGTTCACTTTATCTATGCTCCTCATAAGTTGATGAGGTAAGAAGGAAGTACATTTTATGAGTTCTGCTCTCTGTTTTATTTTGAAAAAAATGTGTCCCATTTGTCAGGTCCATGTAAGCTGCTCTGATTATCTTAATTCACAGGCAGGGCTACACCTCCTTATCTGGAAGTCACAAGATGTTGGATCTTGCATCCTATTGATGCCACAAGACATACAGGCTTGAATTCAAATCACTGAATTGCTAATGCAGGCCTCAGGATTATTAATCTGGCAATTTAACGATGGCATCATGATTATATACCACATGCTATGTTACACCTCACTGTGACTCTTCCTTTAACTGTGCAGATACTTCATTGTACCTGTTTACCTACCTTGTACGGTTACGTTGACTACTTCACTAAAATCTGAGATGTTCTGCAAATCTTCCCCTTGGATACTACATCTATAAGCTTGATCAGTTGCATCTTTTATTTTTATTTTGAGATTTGTATAGTTTTGACTGTTTTTTTTAATTTCATATACTTTGATGAATTGTCCATTTTTATATTTCTGGAACACAAATATAAGAGGAGGAATTTCTTCATCAGCTTGACAGAGCAACCCAATTTGACTTCCCACTATCAGCTTTGTTGGATGTACAGCAAGTTGAGGTTTCTGTAAATGCCCTGTGGTAAAAATGACAAGATATTAATTCATTTTATGTTTTTTGAAAACTGTTCAACATTGAAGCAACTCAGTGATCATTTCCTTTCCAATCATTTTTATTGTTTTTTATAATAAATACAGTATAATGAAGAAAAAGGAATGAAACTGAAAATACAATATTACATATGCATATGAACATTGTACTTAGGTGTATACAATAAACTCTCATGGCTCATCCTTGTGTTACTCATGGGATTCCAGAATCTAGGAATTGGACAATCGAAGGCATGTTGAGTGATACCATTGAAGATGTATGACAGGCCAATTCTGGAAGAGTAAAACTGTAAAATCCCTGCTATCCGACACCTTCAGGGATTGATAGAATTTTCTGGTTGCTTGAGACTGCGTGATATGTGAATGGAGAACTATCAGCAAGGTGCGCCAATTTTAAACTTCTGTACTTTTTTATTTTCCCTAATTTTTTTTTGCCAGTTGCTTGACTTCTGGATGACAAAGATCCTATTTAGGTGCAAATTAAGATATGAACGCATTTGGTAATTCCAATAGCAACTGAGCCGCAGCAGGGCTAGATACATGGAGATGGATGTAATATCACCAATACATGGTGCAAGGTTCTTCTCAATGTCAACTGTGACCAAAGTTGTTAACTATCTGGGTCAGCACCAGATAACAGCCACCAAGCATTTGTGGCAGTAAACAAAACCAATGGTTTGGATCTTCTTAATATTTCTGCTTCAAAAAGAACTAATAGGCAAGTTCAGTAACCTTTGGGAACATCCCCAATTTCTTCATAGCTGAGGAAGTTTTTATTTTGGAAGTGTGATCTCTGATCTGCTGTCAACATACAGCCAGCAGTTTGTGTAGAGATTGCTCTCTCTAACAACATGTCATCTCTTTCAGAAATGATTAAAGGATAAATATGAGTTGGGATACCCGAGGATAACACCCTTGCTCTTCTCCAAGTAGCATATGGCATTTCTTACTTCAGAAAGCCAATGGGATTTCAGTTTAATCTTCCGTAGTGCAGTGCTCCCTCAGTCTAGGTGTCAGCCAAAACGTGACACCTACGCGGAGGGAACGCTGCACTGTTGAAGGTTAAGAAGTTAAATAACCCCCTAACAGCATATCAAAAAGAAGCAGGTGCCTTCTCCTCAATGTCTCCGCAACGCTCCTCTCTGAATCAAAAGCTGATCAGGTCATGCTAAGAACGCTGGAATCTGTGTAAGACTCAAGTGAAAACATCGAGACCTGTGCTCCCGACAATATTGCTTGGAAATATACAATCTCTGGAAAATAAACTGAATCCCTGAAAGTGGCATCACAAGTAGCAAGGGTTGTAAAGAGAACTTTTGGCATATTGGTCTTCACCAATCAAAGTATTGAGTACAGGAGTACAGTTGTATAAGACATTGATGTGGCCAAATTTGGAATATTATGTGCAGTTTTGGTCACCTATCCGGAGGAAAGATATCTTTAAGATTAAAAGTGTGCAGAGAAGATTTACTAGGACGTTGTCCAGACTTCAGGAACATAATTACAAGAAAGGTTAAACAAGTTGGGTCTTTTTTTCCCTGAAGAGTAGATGAATGAGGGGAGATTAGATAGAGGTATTTAAAATTTGAAGGGGATAGGCAGATTAAATGTAGGCTTTTTCCACTGAGGATAGGTGAGATACAAACCAGAGGACATGGATTAAGGGTGAAAGAGGAAAGGTTTTGAGGGAACATTAGGGGGAACTTCTTCACACTAAAAATGGTGGAATGAGCTGCCAACTGAAATGGTGAATGCGGGCTCAATTTTAATTTTAAGAATTTGAATAGGTACATGGATGGGAGGGGTATGGAGGGCTATGGACTGGGTGCAGGACAGTGGGACAAGGCAGAATAAGTTTGCCATGGGCTAGAAGGGCCAAAGGGCCTGTTTCTGTGTGGTGTTGTTCTATGGTTCTATGGATTACCTGTAGTTGCCTCTGAACCAATGGGGAATGAAGGGTTGCTATGCTCTGGTTGTTATGGAAACTTGGCTCCAGGACTCTACTCTGGATTTGGTCAGTCATCTGACCATCTAGCAACACATTTGTTTGGTTATTATGTGTTGTGTACTGTGTGTGTTTTTTTTGTGTGCACACCATGGTCAGGAGAGGACACTGTTTCATCAGGTTGGATATGTACAATCTGGTGATAATAAACTTGATCTTGAACTTCACCATGGGGTTCTTCCTCGGATTAAGCCTGAAGAATACTTCACTGTCTGTGGGGTACCCTGAGTGACATTGTGTCTCATGATTCATGCTGAACTGTTGCATGTTTCATACACTTCCATATTTCACATTACCTTTAACCTCCACATGCAAGGGGTCACTTGTCATCATTTCCCCTCCTACTTCCACGGTACATGCATAAAACCCAGTATGTGAGGCTCGAGCAGATTTGATTGTAAAAGTAGAATGTAGCTGAGTTGAAACGACATTTTCCAGCAGAAACATTTTCGCTGATCCTTTATAAAACGAGTAGGAAATCTGATGTGCCAAGGCACGGGGTGCCACGATATTTGCAGAACAAGTCAGGTTAATGGAGATCCCCATCTTTGCAGAGCCCTCGGGATCAGATTTTATTTCTACCAGGTTTATGGTCACACCTGTGAGAACAGAGAAGGGACAGGTGTAACGCGACTGATTTCACTCAGAGGCCAGTGAAGAGTACAAACAGGCTTTTACTAGCTTACAATCAATGGCTGGTAGACAGAATAGTCCTCAGGTGAATCTGAGGTAAGGCAGAAAAACCAGGGTTTATATTGGGGTAGGTGAGGATGGAGCCAAGGGAGGAGCCAGTCATTTGAACCATACATAGACTGCAACAGGAATTAGCTTTGATTCTTCATTCAGAAACTTCTGGAAATATAAGGCAGTCATGGATTTCAATGCCGGCCCTGCGACCTCACCCCTGCCATACAGAAACCCAAACTGAGCCACAGTCTTAAAATACATAGCACAGAGAGGATTGTTCCAACAATTATTCCATCCCCTCCCCTCTCCATTTGCAGAGCCACCCACCCTCCCACTGCTTGCTGCGGTGCCCTCCCTCCCTTATCCACCTATTACCTCCTGCCTGTGGGTTCGTGCTCTTCCTCCCACCCCCACCATTTTGTCTGGGTGCTTGCAGATGTTTTTTCCAAACCTTGATGAAGGGCTCAAGCCCAAAACGTTGGTTATACATCTTTATCTTTGCTTCATAAAGTACACTGTTTCACCTGCTGAGTTTCTCCAGCATTGTGTTTTCACTTTTAGTCCATAGGTGGACCAGCTTGGACAATGATTCTCAATGTTATGATCCATGTGTATTTATGTACACAGTGAAAATTTCTGGCTCCTTCATCCTTGCAGGACAGTGAGCCTCATACCCAGTAATGAAATATTTTTTGCTCAATTCCTGTTGAATCCTTCTATCAATTAACAAACCCATGTCCCTGGTCACTAATATCCCTGCTGTGGGAAAATCATTCTTATGTATTTTTTCTTTTCTTTGGCTTGGCTTCGCGGACGAAGATTTATGGAGGGGGTAAAAAGTCCACGTCAGCTGCAGGCTCGTTTGTGGCTGACCAGTCCGATGCGGGACAGGCAGACACGATTGCAGCGGTTGCAAGGGAAAATTGGTTGGTTGGGGTTGGGTGTTGGGTTTTTCCTCCTTTGCCTTTTGTCAGTGAGGTGGGCTCTGCGGTCTTCTTCAAAGGAGGCTGCTGCCCGCCAAACTGTGAGGCGCCAAGATGCACGGTTTGAGGCGTTATCAGCCCACTGGCGGTGGTCAATGTGGCAGGCACCAAGAGATTTCTTTAGGCAGTCCTTGTACCTTTTCTTTGGTGCACCTCTGTCACGGTGGCCAGTGGAGAGCTCGCCATATAATACGATCTTGGGAAGGCGATGGTCCTCCATTCTGGAGACGTGACCCATCCAGCGCAGCTGGATCTTCAGCAGCGTGGACTCGATGCTGTCGACCTCTGCCATCTCGAGTACCTCGACGTTAGGGGTGTGAGCGCTCCAATGGATGTTGAGGATGGAGCGGAGACAACGCTGGTGGAAGCGTTCTAGGAGCCGTAGGTGGTGCCGGTAGAGGACCCATGATTCGGAGCCGAACAGGAGTGTGGCTATGACAACGGCTCTGTATACGCTTATCTTTGTGAGGTTTTTCAGTTGGTTGTTTTTCCAGACTCTTTTGTGTAGTCTTCCAAAGGCGCTATTTGCCTTGGCGAGTCTGTTGTCTATCTCATTGTCGATCCTTGCATCTGATGAAATGGTGCAGCCGAGATAGGTAAACTGGTTGACCGTTTTGAGTTTTGTGTGCCCGATGGAGATGTGGGGGGGCTGGTAGTCATGGTGGGGAGCTGGCTGATGGAGGACCTCAGTTTTCTTCAGGCTGACTTCCAGGCCAAACATTTTGGCAGTTTCCGCAAAGCAGGACGTCAAGCGCTGAAGAGCTGGCTCTGAATGGGCAACTAAAGCGGCATCATCTGCAAAGAGTAGTTCACGGACAAGTTTCTCTTGTGTCTTGGTGTGAGCTTGCAGGCGCCTCACCCCAAGTCCAAAGCCCGCTGCGCAGCTCAGACGGCAAAGTCCTCCTCAGCGACAAGATCTCCATCCTCAACCGATGGTCAGAACACTTCCAATCTCTTTTCAGTACCAACCGCTCAGTCCAAGATTCCGCCCTGCTCCAGCTCCCTCAACAGCCCCTAAGGCTAGAGCTGGATGAGGTTCCCACCCTGGATGAGACATATAAGGCAATCGAACAACTGAAAAGTGGCAAAGCAGCAGGTATGGATGGAATCCCCCCAGAAGTCTGGAAGGCTGGCGGCAAAACTCTGCATGCCAAACTGCATGAGTTTTTCAAGCTTTGTTGGGACCAAGGTAAACTGCCTCAGGATCTTCGTGATGCCACCATCATCACCCTGTACAAAAACAAAGGCGAGAAATCAGACTGCTCAAACTACAGGGGAATCACGTTGCTCTCCATTGCAGGCAAAATCTTCGCTAGGATTCTACTAAATAGAATAATACCTAGTGTCGCCGAGAATATTCTCCCAGAATCACAGTGCGGCTTTCGCGCAAACAGAGGAACCACTGACATGGTCTTTGCCCTCAGACAGCTCCAAGAAAAGTGCAGAGAACAAAACAAAGGACTCTACATCACCTTTGTTGACCTCACCAAAGCCTTCGACACCGTGAGCAGGAAAGGGCTTTGGCAAATACTAGAGCGCATCGGATGTCCCCCAAAGTTCCTCAACATGATTATCCAACTGCACGAAAACCAACAAGGTCGGGTCAGATACAGCAATGAGCTCTCTGAACCCTTCTCCATTAACAATGGCGTGAAGCAAGGCTGTGTTCTCGCACCAACCCTCTTTTCAATCTTCTTCAGCATGATGCTGAACCAAGCCATGAAAGACCCCAACAATGAAGACGCTGTTTACATCCGGTACCGCACGGATGGCAGTCTCTTCAATCTGAGGCGCCTGCAAGCTTATGTATTTACCATCTCATCATGTCTCCATTCCACCCTGAATCTTGGGACACACAAGAGACTCTAGATGTTGGAATCTGGAGCACAAGCAATCTGCTGGAGGAACTCAGCGGGTCAGGGAGCATCAGTGGCAGAGAAGGAATGGTGGCTCTTTGGGGTCAGAAACATAAGACATAGGAGTGGAATCAGGCCATTTGGCCCATCGAGCCTGCTTTGCCATTCAAATGATATATTTCTCCTCTCAACCCCAATCTCCTGTCTTCTCCTCTTAACCTTTGACAACCTCACTGGTCCAGAAGCTATCAACCTGCACTTTAAATCTACTCAATGTCTTGGCCTCCACAGCCATCTATGGCAATGGATCCCACAGATTTTCCACCTTCTGACTGAAGAAATTTCTCTTCATCTCTGCTCTAAAGGGCCATCCTTTCATTCTTAGGCTGTGCCCACTGGTCCAAGACTCACCACTGAAAACATTTTCTCCATGTCCACTCTATCCAGCCCTTCTAATGTTCAGTATATTTCTAATTTTTTAAAAAATGTTGACATACAGCACGAGCTCACGAGTCCATGCTCCCTATTTACACCCAATTGACCTACACTATACATTTCGAACGGAGGGAGGAATCCAGAGCACCCGGGGAAAACTCACGCAGTCACGGGGAGAACATACAAACTCCTTACAGACAGCATGGGATTCACACCCCGGTCCCAATCACTGGTGCCCTAAAGGTGTTGCGCTCGCCATGTCACACAAATGAGGTTTCAATGTGGTTTCCCCAAACTCTAGCAAGTACAGGCCCAGAGCACCTCATAAATTAATTAACCCTCTCATACCCAGGATCATTCCCATAATCCTCCCCTGGACCCTCTCAAACACCAGCACACCCTTCCTCAGATAAGGGGCCCAAAATTGCTTGCAGTACTCCAATCGTGGTCTAACTAATGCCATATAAAGCCTCGGCATTACATCCTCGAAAATAAATGCCAACATTGCATTTGCCTTCGTCGAGTCTCTGATTCTTTTTCTCCCACAAATGCTGCTCAACCTGCTGAATTTCTCCAGTGTCAACTTTATTGTCATCTGATTCCACAAGTACAACCCAACAAAACAGCATTCTCCGGTCCTCCATGCAAAGCATGCAGATGCACATCCAGACATAACACACCCACAGACAAATAATACCCATGCAGGACAAGTATTTTATCTATACAAATAAATAAATAGAGCCTCGGATGGTTCGTGTGAGCAGTTCCTTTGGTCGTTCTCACGGCTCATGGGAAGAAACTGTTCCTCAGCCCGGTGGTGCTGGCTTTGATACTCCCGTATTTCTGCACAGCAGACTGTTTTTATGCCCATAATCAAAAGGGCTGTGGGATGAGGTTATTACAGTACATTGCCAGCGTGCAATAAGGCAATTCCAGGCAACCCCTGAAATGCGAGGGTGGGAGTGGGAGAGGGGGCTCGCATACCCAAATAAACGAGCATATCCCCATTGTCCAGAATGCAAGACTGCATCATCTACGCACCCGACAAGCAGCAAGTTCGAGCTGCCGATGGCTTGACTGGACTCTGTGGCTGTGAGAGAACTGGAGGCGAATCAGTGGACACTCGGTGACTCTGGTGGACTCTCTTTTGTTTCTCTTTCTCTGACTGTAAGAGGCTCTTAAGGCAATTTCTGCTGATGGCAAATCTGTCTGCCTTGGCAGATGAAAGGCGATTTTGTGTAATATGACACTGTTTTTATTACATGACTATAAATTCAATCTTGAATCTTGAGTGAATTTTATCCATGCGTCAAATTATTGGATAGTGATTTGTGAATTCTGTCTGTAACTGGAAGAACTGGAATGAAGGAGCCAATTGTAAAAATCAACAAGCAACATCTCGCAGCAAGGAACTCTCGGTAGGGACTAGGGTGGAGAGCATGGTGAGCTGGAAAAGGGCAGTGCAGAATTCCGATAGCTTATACAATTAGTTCAGCATGGACTAGATGGGCCAAAGGGCCGGTTTCTGTTCTATAGTTCTAATAGCAAACTCCTTACAGACAGCGCTGGATTTGAACCTAACTGCTGCATTTATTGTTAGAGTACATACATCACATACAGTGACATCACATACAAACCTGAGATTCTTTTATCTGCGGGCAAGGCAGAATTACCACTTGTTGATAGTGCAAAAAAAACTGTACACAGCTGGCACTTGTAGACAGTTTGAGAGGCTTGGGAAGAGAATATCAAAGATTATGCAGTCAAGCCCAACACTGGGGCAGGAACTAAATTCAAGTATAACTGAGAGCCCAGAATTAATGGCACGTTTAGTGCAGGAGTTAGTGCAATGTTGTTACAACTCCAGTGACTCAGGTTCAAATCTGGTGCTGCTGTAAGGAGCTAGGAGGTTCTCCCCATGCCTGCGTGGGTTTCCTCTGGGTGCTACGGTTTCTTCCCAGTCTTCAAAATGCACAGGGGGTGAAGGTTAATTGGTGTAATCGTGCAGCATGGGTTCATGGGCCAGAAAGGCCTGTTGCAGTGTTGTAGCTCTAAATTTAAAAATATTTTGCTATTTATGGGATAGGGAAATGTAACACCATTGCAGTAATGTAATACCATGTAATAGTCAAATCTCCTCCTTTTTTTGGCCCAAAATTCAGGTGTTTTCGTATGACCCATAGAACATAGAAGCACAATTCAGGCCTTTCAGTCCTCGATGTTGTGCCAACCCATATACTCCTAAAAAATATATACTAAACCTTCATAACCCGCCATTTCTCATTCATCCATGTGCCTCCCTAAGAATCTCTTAAATGCCCCTAATGTTTCAGCCTCTGCCATGATCACAACAAGGCGTTCTAGCACCCACAACTCTCATGTGGAGGTCAGGTTGGAGAACCTAGCTCACCCAAAAAAAAGTGTTAAAAAAAGAAAATGATTGAAGGAAAAGGAGAAATAATCATATTATTATTAAAGTAACAGAGAACACCCTAGAGATGTCTCCAAAGAAAGAAAAAGCTGGCTCAAAATAAAAACAACAGAAACTACAACAAGATAAAGAAGAGAGGCCTGCCTCGAAGAAGGATCCGGGAGCTGTTCCAAAGGCAGCGAGCTGTCGGAAGAATAAAAAGGGAACATGGTCAGAAGAAGGAAGCAGATATAGACTGCTTCAACAAGAAAAAACAGGAGGAGTCACGTGATGGAGTAATGGCCGGTAGGGGAACTCCAGCCCTCTCCAGAAAAGCAAAAAAAAGATAGAGAAAAAACAAAGGCACAAACATAGAGAACACAACAAAGTGAAAGTGTGGAGAAAATGGCAGCGAAGAAAGAAAAACCAAAGACAACGGGAAGAAAAGAAGAAGGAAAGACGTCGGAGGAGGAAGGGAAAGGCCTTACCGGTACGAGGAGGCCCGCCGTGGAGAGAGAAGCCCGCTCCCTGAGGTCAGTGGAAACCCTGAACTCAGGACTACAAAAATGGCTCACGGAGCCAAGCAAAAGTGCACAACCGTGCATGCGCAAGACAAAAATAACACTGACGGGGGGGGGGGGGGGGGGGACCAGCTGAGGAGTAAATCTCCACAGCTGAAACAGACAACTAAGACAACTACAACACAACAGCAAGACTCTAAACAGGAAAACATAGAAAATAATGAGAACAAGAAGAAAGAATAAAAATAGGAAATCAAAGAAACAACAAATGACCAACCCAGAGGAAGAAGACCAACACCAAGACACTTTTAATAAAAATAAGAAGAACAAAAGTACCCAACAAAATAAAATAAACAACCCAACAAGAAAACCAGAAGAGACAGAGGTAAAGGACACAGATCCTGGAGTGGACTCAGAAGAAGAGGAGGAAGAACACAGAGAAATGGAAGATGAAGGGAAGGGCAAGTACATGGATTTTTTTTTTAAAGAATATATGGAAACAGTAAAAGAATGGCAGTCACAAGAATTCAGTGAAATAAAAAGAAGAATAAAAAGTACAGAAGAAAAAGTGAATAGATTAGAGATGATCATGACAGATATAGGAAAAAGAGTAGACAAGGTGGAAGAACGAGAAACAGCCATAGAAATGGAAGTAGAGGACTTAAAAAAGAAATTAGAAGAATCTGATAAAAAAGTTAAAGAAACACAGGAGCTGTTAGCTCAGAAGATAGATATAATGGAAAATTATAATAGAAGAAACAATATAAAGATAGTGGGTCTTAAGGAAGATGAAGAAGGCAAGAATATGAGAGAATTTATAAAAGATTGGATCCACAGGGTCCTAGGAAGACCAGAATTACAGGAAGATATGAAAATAGAAAGGGCACACAGAACATTAGCCCCTAAACCACAATCACAACAAAAACCAAGATCCATTCTAGTAAAATTCCTAAGATATACAACAAGAGAAAATATATTGGAGAAAGCAATGAAACAAATAAGAGAAGACAAAAAAACCACTGGAATACAAGGGTCAAAAAATTTTTTCTATCCAGATACAAGTTTTGAACTCCTGAAGAAGAGGAAGGAGTTCAATGCAGCAAAAACGACCCTATGGGAAAAAAGGTTATAAATTTATGTTAAATTTAAGTACCAGCGGTACTTAAAATAGTTATTCCGGGGCAGCAAAGCAAACTATTCTCGGATCCAGAAGAAGCACGAAAATTTGCAGAACAACTACAAAACAGACAGAGAGATGAAGAGATGTAACAAGAACAAAAATGACAACAAACTATGTGTGTATGTATATATATATATATATAAGAACTAAGAAGGGAAAGAAAGGGAAGAAAGGAAGTAAGGAGGGAATTAAGAGAGTGACCTTTGTTATATATGAAGATTAAAATCTTTTCTGGGGGGGGCTGGGTGGGGAAGAATAACAGTCACTGCGAAATCAGTTGACGCTTGCGAGCGGATTCGCAAATCCAAATGTAGAGGGGAGATGTGGTTGCCCGACAAGGGACAAAGGGCAACTCAGAAAGGGGAGGGACTATTGGGGTTAAAGGAATTTTAGATATGAGAATAGTGGAAATATTTTATGTTTTAGAAATGTTGTCTTATAATGTGTTCAAAAAAAGAAAGCAGAAATGGATAAGAAGGGAAGGTGGTGATGAGGAAACAGAAAGGAAAGATAAACAAAGTATGAAATGACTATGTTGAACTATATGACTTTAAATATTAATGGAATATATAACCAAATCAAAAGGAAGAAACTGTTAAATTTACTGAAAAAAGAAAAAATTGATATAGCATTCGTATAAGAAACATATCTAACTGAAGAGGAACACAAGAAATTAAAGAGAGATTGGATAGGACATGTAACAGCAGCATCATATAATTTAAAAGCCAGAGGAGTAGCTATATTAATTAATAAAAATGTACCAATCAAAATAGAAGAGGAAATAATAGATCCAGCAGGGAGATATGTAATGATAAAATGTCCGATATATTCAGAATTTTGGAATTTACTCAATGTATATTCACCTAATGAAGAAGATCAAAAATTTTTGCAAGATATCTTTTTGAAGATAGCAGATACACAAGGGAACATACTAATAGGAGGGGATTTTAACCTTAATTTGAACTCAAACATGGATAAAACTGGAAAAAAACTAACAGAAAGAACAAAGTAACCAAATTTATAATTAAATCGATGCAAGAATTGCAACTTTTGGATATATGGAGGTAACACCCGAAGGAAAATGAATATTCATATTATTCGGGTAGACATAAAACATACTCAAGGATAGACCTATTCCTGTTATCAGCCCACATTCAAGGGAGAGTTAGGAAAACAGAATATAAAGCTAGACTATTATCGGACCACTCACCCCTGTTATTGTCAATAGAGTTAGAGGACATCCCACCAAGAATGTATAGATGGAGATTAAACTCCATGCTATTTAAAAGACAGGATTTTAGAGAATTAATTGAATGTCAAATTAAAATGTACTTTGAAATAAATATGGAATCAGTGAAAGATAAGTTTATACTAAGGGACGCAATGAAAGCGTTCATCAGAGGGCAAATCATAAGTTATGTAACTAAGATGAAGAAGGACTACAATTGGGAAACAGAACAGTTGTAAAGGGAAATAACAAATATAGAAAAAGAATTAGCAATAAAGGAAGATACAACTAAAAGAAGAGAATAGGCAGATAAAAAAATAAAATATGAAACACTACAAACATATAAGGTGGAGAAGAACATAATGAAGACAAAACAGAAATATTATGAGCTAGGAGAAAAAACGCACAAAATTCTAGCGTGGCAGCTTAAGACAGAACAAACTAAAAGAATGGTATTGGCATTAAGGAAAAAGGACAAACAAATTACGTATAATCCAATGGAGATCAATGAAATCTTCAGGGAATTCTACGAGCAACTATATCAAACTGAAAACGAAGGGAAAGAAGACAAAATAGATGAATTTCTAACTAAAATTGAACTATCGAAATTGCAAACAGAGGAGCAAAATAAATTAAGAAAACCATTTGAAATAGAAGAATTACAGGAGATATTGAAAAAACTACCAAACAATAAAACACCAGGAGAGGATGGATTCCCAATAGAATTCTATAAAACATTTAAAGACTTATTAATTCCTCCCCTCCTGGAAGTAATCAACCAGATTGATAAAACACAAAGCATACCAGATTCATGCAAAACAGCAATAATTGCAGTAATACCAAAGACAGGGAAAGATCCACTTCCACCAGCGTCATATAGACCAATATCTTTACTTAACAGATTATAAGATAATAGCTAATCTATTAGCAAACAGATTGGCCGACTATGTACCAAAAATAGTAAATCTAGACCAAACTGGATTTATTAAAAAAAGACGAACAACAGACAATATCTGTAAATTTATTAACTTAATTCATGCAGTAGAAGGAAATAAAACTCCAACAGTAGCGGTTGCATTAGACGCAGATTTTTATCAAACAAGGGAAAAACCAGATTGGACCAGATTAGAACTAGATAAAATAGGGGAGAAGATACCTGAACATATACTATATAAATGGGATGAAAAATTGGTGCAATGTAGGAATTCACCGGTATTGCATCATCTGCTCAACATTTGGAAGAAGATTCAAGTAGAAAGGAATAAAACAAATTACCAACTACCAAAACTAATATTGACGCAAAATCAGCTAATCCCTTTCACAATAGATAACCTTTCCTTCAGAGAATGGGAGAGAAAAGGGATCAAAAGAATAGAAAATTGTTTTTCGGGAAATAAATTATTATCCTTTGAACAAATGAAGGATAAATATAATATAACTCACGATACAATGTTTGCATACTACCAACTGAAAACCTACTTGAAGGACAAATTGGGAAACAGTCTGAGGTTACCAGAAGGAAGCAATTTTGAATATGTGATTACAGACACAATGATAATTTAAAAATTTGCAACAAACATATACATCAAACTGCAAGAAAAGGAGAATGAGGAAACAAACGGTAAACCTAAACAAAAATGGGAACAAGATCAAAACATAAAGATAAAGAATGAAACATGGGAGAAGCTATGCTCCAGAACTATGAGAAATACAATAAACACGAGCTTACGCATGATACAATATAACTGGATACACAGGGTGCTATACATCACACCTCAAAAGTTAAATAAATGGGACCCAACAGTATCAGACAGATGTTTTCGCTGTAAAAAGGAAATGGGAACAACAATTCATGCAATCTGGACATGTGAAAAAGTGGAAAAATTTTGGGAAGATCTAAACCACATATTAAATAAAATCACAAAAAGCAATATACCAAAAAACCCAGAGATCTTCCTCCTAAGTAATATAAGAAACAAAGAATTTGGACTCGATTTGGATGGAGCACAAAAAAGATTTGTTATGATAGCACTAGCTGTAGCAAAAAAATGTATTATGTCAACCTGGAAATTAGAAGACAACTTGAGAATACAACAATGGTATATAGAAATGAATAAATGTATTCCATTAGAAAAAATAACATATCATTTAAGAAATAACATTACAATATTCAAACAAATATGGGAGCCATACATGAAACACAATAGAGAAATCCTACCATGGACCACCACCACCTAAAATGACAGAAAGAGAAGATAATGAAAAGAACTGACTCAGTAAAATTTCTTGTTTATTTTTATTAAGTGACAACATTGTTTAACGGATTTAATGTATCTTATAGATTGAACTTCAAATAAATGGGGAAGGGGGTGAGGGAGGGAGGGAAGGGAGGGGGGAAAAAGGGGGAGAAAATGACACTGTATATATTTAATAAGAAAAATTTCTGTATGTATCTTGGTCAATATGGTTTATAGTGTGAAAAATAAAAAATAAAAAAGAAACAAGAAAAAAACAGAAGAGGAATCCAATTTTAGTGATGATGACGAGGGTGTACGGTCAGTTGAAGAAGAAGAATTAGAAAGAGCTAGCAGACAGCTGAAAGTTAGGAAACTAATAATTCTTTGAGAATACAGAATTTAAATAAGCAAATGATGGTAATGATGAAGGAAATAACTCACATTAAGTGTATTAGAGTCGGATAGGAGTCACGTGATGGAGTAGTGGCCGGACGGTGAACTCCAGCCCTCTCCAGATAAGTCAGAAAAAACAAAGGAAAACACAAAGGCATAGAAATAAAAGTTAAAGAAAAGTGAGTATAAAGGTGGAAAGAAGATGGCGACAAATAAAGAAAAATCGAAATCAACGGTAAGAAGAGAGGAAGAGAAGACAACGGAGGAAGAAGGAGAAGGCCTTACCTGTTCGAAGAGGACCACGGTGGAGAGAGAAATTGGACTACAAAAATGGCTCGCTGAGCCGAGTAAAAGTGCGCATGAAAAAAAACACACCGACAGGAGGGGGGACCAGCTGGGGAGTCGATCTCCATAGCCGGCAACGACAGCTGCAGATCACCTGCAGCAAGAAGAGAACACAGAAGACAATGGAAACAAGAAAGAAGAGAAGAAAAGGGCAACAAAGAAACAACAGATGGCCAACCCAGAGGAAGAAGAAGAGGAAGAGTACAGTGAAATAGAAGAAGGGAAAGGCAAGATAAAGGATTTACTTTCTCTTATTAAAGGATACATGGAGTCATTTAAAGAATGGCAAACACAGGAATTTAATGATTTAAGAAGAAGAATAAACAACACAGAAGAGAAAATGAATAAAATAGATATGACCTTAACAGAAATGGGAAAGAAAATGGACAAGATGGAAGAGCGGGCAGTAGCAGCAGAAATGGAGGTAGAGGACTTAAAAAAGAAATTAGAGGAATCTAATAAAAAAACTATAGAGACACAAGAACTGTTAGCTCAAAAAATAGATATAATGGAAAATTATAACAGAAGAAATAACATAAAGATAGTGGGCCTTAAGGAAGATGAAGAAGGCAAGAATATGAGGGAGTTTATAAAAGATTGGATCCCTAGGATCCTAGGATGCCCAGAACTACAGCAAGAAATGGAAATAGAAAGGGCACATAGAGCATTGGCCTTTAAACCACAACCACAACAAAAACGAAGATCTATTTTAGTAAAATTCCTAAGATATACTACAAGAGAAAAGGTACTGGAGAAGACAATGGAAAAAGTAAGAGAGGGCAACAAGCCACTGGAGTATAAAGGGCAAAAAATCTTCATTTATCCAGATATAAGTTTTGAACTCCTAAAGAAGAGAAAGGAGTTCAATACAGCAAAGGCGATTTTATGGAAGAAAGGATATAAATTTATACTAAAGCATCCAGCGGTATTGAAAATATTTATTCCAGGACAACAAAACAGACTATTCTCGGATCCAGAAGAAGCACGAAAATTTGCAGAACAATTACAAAAATAGACTGAGGGATGAAGACGGGTAATGAGAGTAAAAATGATCACGATTGATATGTATGTGGGTAAAGAGGTATAAGAGTGTATAGGTATAATGTGCATATGTGAATGTATCTGTACTTAGAGGAAAATATAGATAGTATAGACAAGAATTAATAAGGGAAGGTAATGGAATAGAGAGAATAAGGAGGGAATTAAAAGAGTGACCTTTGTTACATATGAAAAGTGAAATCTTTTCTGGGGGGGGCTGGGTGGGGGGGAATAGCGGTCACTGCAAAATCAGTTGACGCTTGCGAGTGAATTCGCAAACCCAAATGGAGAGGGGAGATGTGGTTGTCCGACAAGGGATAAAGGACAACTCAGGAGGGGAAGGGGAGATTGGGGCTAAAGAAGGTATAAATAGGAGAATAAGGAAAATGTTTGATGTTTTAGGAATGTTGTCTTATAAAGGGTTTAAAATAAGAAAACAGAAATGGAAAAGGAGGAAAGGTAATGATGGAAAAACGGAAAGGGAAGATAAACAAAGTATAAAATGGCTACGTTGAACTATATGACTTTAAATATTAATGGAATACATAACCAAATTAAAAGGAAGAAACTACTAAATTTACTGAAAAAAGAAAAAAATGATATAGCATTTGTCCAAGAAACACACTTAATTGAATTGGAGCACAAGAAATTAAAGAGAGATTGGGTAGGACATGTAACAGCAGCATCGTATAATTCAAAAGCAAGAGGAGTGGCTATATTAATTAGTAAAAATGTGCCATTTAAAATAGAAGAGGAAATAATAGATCCAGCAGGGAGATATGTAATGATAAAATGTCAGATATATTCGGAGTTTTGGAATCTACTTAATATTGACAGTAAAGCTAGAGGACATCCCTCCAAGAATGTATAGATGGAGATTAAACCCCATGCTACTTAAAAGGCAGGATTTTAGAGAATTTATTGAAAAACAATTAAAAATGTATTTTGAAATAAATACGGAATCATTGGAAGATAAGTTTATACTATGGGATGCAATGAAAGCATTCATTAGAGGGCAAATAATAAGTTATGTAACCAAGATGAAGAAGGACTATAATCAGGAAACAGAGCAGTTGGAAAGGGAAATAGTAAATATAGAAAAAAAATTAGCAATAAAGGAAGATACAACTAAAAGAAGAGAATTGGCGGATAAAAAAATAAAATATGAAACATTACAAACATATAAGGTAGAGAAGAATATAATGAAGACAAAACAGAAATATTATGAACTGGGTGAAAAAACGCACAAAATCCTAGCATGGCAGCTTAAGACAGAACAAGCTAAGAAAATGGTATTGGCATTAAGGAAAAAAGACAAACAAATTACATATAATCCAAAAGAAATTAAGGAAAACTTTAGAGAATTCTATGAACAATTATACCGAACTGAAAACGAAGGGAAAGAAGGGAAAATAGATGAATTTTTGACTAAAATTGATCTACCAAAACTACAAATAGAGGAACAAAATAAATTAACAGAACCATTTGGAACAGTAGAAATACAAGAGATAATAAAAAAATTACCAAATAATAAGACACCAGGAGAGGATGGATTTCCAATAGAATTCTACAAATCATTTAAAGACTTATTAATTCCGCCCCTCCTGGATGTAATCAACCAGATTGATGAAACACAAAGCTTACCAGATTCATGTAAAACAGCAATAATTACAGTAATACTAAAACAAGGGAAAGATCCACTCTCACCAGCGTCGTATAGACCAATATCTTTGCTAAACACAGATTATAAGATAATAGCTAAACTATTAGCAAACAGATTAGCAGAGCAGGTACCGAAAATGGTAAATTTAGACCAAACTGGATTTATCAAAAAAAGACGCACAACAGACAATATTTGTAAATTTATTAACTTAATTCATGCAGTAGAAGGAAATAAAGCACCTGCAGTAGCAGTTGCTTTAGACGCAGAGAAGGCCTTCGACAGAGTAGAATGGAATTATTTGTTCAAAGTATTGCAAAAATTCAGTTTACCGGACAAGTATATTAATTGGATTAAAGCATTATATAAGGGACCGTTAGCGAAAGTGACAGTAAATGGACATGTATCAAAGCAATTTAACTTAAGCAGGTCAACGAGGCAGGGATGCCCACTATCACCTTTATTGTTTGCGTTAGCTATAGAACCACTAGCAGAATTGATAAGAATAGATAATAATATGAAAGGAATAAAAATAAAAGACAAGGAATATAAAATCAGTCTATTTGCGGATGATGTTATAGTGTACTTAACAGAACCAGAACTATCAATAAAAGAATTATATAAGAAATTGAAGGAATATGGAGAAGTGTCGGGTTACAAGATAAACGTAAATAAAAGTGAAGCAATGCCTATGAATAATGCGGATTTCTCAAAATTTAAGAAGGAATCTCCATTTAGATGGCAAATGCAGTCAATAAGATACCTAGGTGTACAAATAAACAAAAATCTCGGCCAATTATATAAACTCAATTATTATCCACTAATGAAAAAATTACAGGACGATTTAGAGCATTGGAAAGATTTACCACTAACACTAATAGGAAGGATAAACTGTATTAAAATGAACATTTTTCCAAGGATATTATACTTATTTCAGGCATTGCCAATACAACTGACAGAAAAATTCTTCAAAGAGTTAAAGAAAATAATAAGGAAATTTTTATGGAGAGGGGGGAAACCGAGGATAGCACTAGATAAATTAACAGAATGGTATAAACAAGGAGGCTTACAATTGCCAAACTTTAAAAATTATTATAGAGCCACACAATTAAGATACCTATCAGATTTTTATCAAACAGGGAAAAACCAGACTGGACGAGATTAGAATTAGATAAAATACCTGAACACATATTATATAAATGGGATGAAAAATTGGTACAACATAGAACTTCTCCAGTATTACATCATCTCCTCAATATTTGGAAGAAGATTAATGTAGAAAGAAATAAAACAAATTATCAATTACCAAAACTAATATTGACGCAAAATAAGTTACTCCCTTTTACAATAGATAACCTTTCCTTTAGAGAATGGGAAAAAAAAGGGATTAAAAGAATAGAAAATTGTTTTTCAGGAAGTAGATTCTTATCCTTTGAACAAATGAGAGATAAGTACAATATAACTGGAGATACAGCGCTGGCATATTACCAACTGAGATCCTACTTGAAGGATAAATTAGGAAGCAATTTGAGTTTGCCAGAGGGAAGTAACCTTGAATATGTGATTACAGATACAATGTTAATCAAAAGATTTATAACAATTATGAATATTAAACTGCAAGAAAAGGAGAATGAGGAAACAAATGGTAAAACTAAACAAAAATGGGAACAAGATTTAAATATAAAGATAAAAAAGGAAACATGTGAGAAATTATGTTCTGGAACGATGAGAAATACAGTAAATACGAGGCTACATATGATACAATATAACTGGTTACACAGACTATACATTACACCTCAAAAGTTAAATAAATGGGACCCAACAGTATCTGATAGATGTTTTCGATGTAAAAAAGAAATATGAACAACAATTCATGCAATCTGGACATGTGAGAGAGTAGAAAAATTTTGGGAAGATCTCAATCAGATATTAAATAAAATAACAGAAAACAATATACCAAAGAATCCAGAGATCTTTCTCCTAAGTAACATAAAAAACAAAGAATTTGGAATTGATTTGGAGGATGCACAAAAAAGATTTGTTAAGATAGCTCTAGCCGTAGCAAAAAAATGTATTATGTCAACCTGGAAATTGGAAGATAATTTGAAAATACAACAATGGTATATAGAAATGAATAAATGTATTCCATTAGAAAAAATAACATATAGTTTAAGAAATAATATTGAAATATTCAAACAAATATGGGAGCCTTACATTAAATACAATAGCGAAAACCTACCAGGGACAATCATTACCTGGAAGGAGAAGGAAAGAAAAGAATGGACTCAGTAGAATTTCTGGTGTATTTTTGTTGAATGACAACATTGTCTGACTGGCTTAATGTAACCTAGATTGTATACCTAAAATGGATGGGAGGTGGGGGGTGGGGGGGTGGCTTGGGAGGAGGGAGGGGGGGAGAAAAAGTCACTGTATATGTGTGAAAAAGAAAAAGTGTGTATCATGGCTAATGTGATTTATGGTGTGAAAAATAAAAAATTTTAAAAAAAAGTGTATTAGAGTCTTAATGGAAAAATCAGATGTTAGAATTAAACATGCAGAAGAAGTAGTGGTGAATATGCAAAAAATATTTGAAGAGATGGAAGGAGGAGTTAAAGAAGCTGAATTTGAAGTAGAAAAGATAATATAAAAATCATGAGACTCAAAGAAGGGGATGGAGGAGATGCCAATTTTTGCAACGATGAATCCCACAAAATCTTAGAATTAAAGAATTTCAGGGAGATATTGAAATAGAAAGACCTCGACCACAACCAGATCAAAACCCGCGACCAATACTTCGTTTTGCAACTAGCAGTTAAACAAGCAAAGGAAAGACAAGGACCTTTATAATATAATGGAAATAAGATGTTTTTCTATCCAGATATTGAATTGCTGAAGAAAAGAAAGAAATTTAATCCAATTAAAAATGAACTGAGGGAGAAAAAAAAGGCTACGCTTTTGTTTTAAGATATCCTGCCACCCTGAAGGTTTTTGTTCCAGGAAGTCAAAACAATTTTTTTGTGGAACCAAGGAAGGCTAAACAGTATGCTGACTCTTTGCCAGATATTTGTCATGAAGAGGAGATGAGGGCTGCGCAGCAGAGTGCAACCGGAAAGACATTTTTAACCATAACAGTTTTGACTGATAAAGGGTGATCGGTTTATGTTTAAATAAATGAAATGTGACAACATTTTTGGGAGAGCTGGGAGGGAGGGGTTGACAGCTGCCAATTCATGTGTGCATTTGTGGCACAGGCCACTGCCCGTAACATGGAGGGATGTTGTTTTTCTGTGTAACAATATTAGTCGGGGTTTCTCTTTTTTCTATCTTTCCAGGGTTTCCTTTCTTTTTCTCATGTTCTTTACATCTGGAACAGATGATAACAATATTCCTATATATGATAATGTAGTAGAACTAGGAGTTGGAAGTGATGAGGTAATGGTATTATTATCATAATAATTAATGGGCGAAATGACAAATTTTGTAAGTATTAATATTATGGGATTAAAAATCCAATTGAAAGAAAACAAATTAATGGTATATGTGAAAAAGATGAAAGTGGATATTGCTTTTCTACAAGAAACACATTTAATTGAAGTTGAACATCAAAAATGAAAAGAGATTGGGTTGGTCATGTTGTAGCATCTTCATTTAATTCCAAGGCTAGAGGAGTAGCAATTATGATTAATAAAAACCTTCCAGTTAAAATACAAAGTATTATTACACAGATCCAGTAGGTAGATATATAATGGTACACATTGTCAATTTTTTTCTGAATTTTGGTCTTTTTTGTAATATATACACACCAAATATAGATGATGAGAAATTTGTGCAAGAAACATTTTTGAATTTAGCAAATGCAGATGAAAATGTATTAATAGGAGGAGACTTTAATTTTTGCCTTGGCCCACTGTTGGATAGATCTGGGAGAAATGTTATTAAAAGTAAAGCTGCCCAAATTACACAGTCATGAATGAAAGATATGAGTTTAATATGGAGGAGAATTCATCCAAAAGAAAGGGATTATACTTTTTATTCAAAAAGACATAATTTTTACTCCAGAATAGATTTTTTTCTTAATATTGGCACAATTGCAAGGAAGAATAAAAAGAGTATAATGCAAGAATTTTATCAGATCATTCACCTTTATTTTTAGCAATATCAATAGAAGATAGAGAGGAATCAGTTTATCGATAAAGATTTAATTCTATATTGTTCAAATGGAAATATGGATATATTTTGAAATTAATTCTAATTCGGTAATGAATAAGTTTGTTTTATGGGATGCACTGAAAGCATATTTAAGAGGTCAGATAATGTTAAACACCTAAGATTTAAAAAGATTATATACAAGAAGAAGAGCAACTGGAGGAAGAAATAATAGTTATAAAAAATTTACATATTCATCAAATGAAGAATAAATTGTTGTTAAATAAGAAATTAAAGTACAATATTTTGCAAACATAAATGAGAAAGATATAATGGGAACTAAGCAAAGATTCTATAAGTTAGGGGAAAGCACATAAGGTTCCTGCATGGGTATTAAAAACAACAAGTTTCTTGGACAATTATAGCAACCCATTTTTATTTTCATTAATTTTCTGTTAATGTGATCTTTCCTTGAAAGTTTTAATTAATTTATAGACCTAATGAATCAGAGTAAGAATCTTGGGACATTGTAGGATCCGCTGGAAGTTTCCTTATGCAATCAGTACAGATTGAGAATGGCTTTCACACCTTTCTCCCCTTCTACAGAACACTACCATGATTTCTGAAATTAAGCAGCTCTTTTTTTTGTATTCCTCAGCATATCAATTTCATCCAGAGAGATCAAAAACAATCCTTACCTTTTGAAAAGTCTGCAGTAACAACCGCACCTGAAATAAGAAAAATATAGTTTTGCTGCGATAATTCAGTTTTGCATTCACATCAGTTCAAAATATAAGTAACTGCAATGATTATTCATACCTTAGAGCAGGGGTGGGCAATCTTTTAATTTAGACATACATCACAGTAACAGGCCATTTCAGCCCACAAGTACGTACCAGGGATATAGGTTAATTGGGCAGCACAAACTCGTGGGCTGAAATGGCCTGTTACCAATTAAAAATGAAAAGGTTGGCCATCCCTGTTAGAGTCACTGAGTTTACACAGAAGCCATTCTGCTGATCATCTTTGTGTCAGTTGATGGAGACAAGTCCAGTTTCCAAATGTCTCATCTTAAGAATCAGGAACATGTGTGGCGAAATGTGTTGTTTTGTGGCAGCAGTATTGTGCAGAACAAGGTGTAAAATTACTATAAATTACAATTCTGTAAATACAACGTTTAAAAACAAATAATTAGTGCAAAAAAGAGAAAAAGTGAAGTAATGTCTATAGGTCATTGCCTCTTCAGAGATTTGATGGCAGAGGGGAAGAAGCTGATTTTGTGCTGTTAGGTGTTCATCTTCAGGCTCCTGTACCTCCTTCCTGATGGTAGCAGTATGAAAAGGGGATGGCCTAGGTAGTGGGGGTGAGGGTTCATGACAATGAACCTGATTCTGATTCCAATTCTTCCAGCACTATGTCTGTCGCTCAGAGGGCACAACCTTTCAAATATACATCCACATGCTGGTTAAATGTGAAGAGTGTCTCTACCATTACCTCCTGGTGAAAAAAAAATCCCCATTTCCCCCACTAGTTCTTGCACCAACATTTGTACTTTGGTTTTTGACCCCTTTGCACCCTGAAATAATTTTACACCTCAATTGTTTTGTAAAGACATTGCCACTGTTTTAAATAATGATATGGGAACATCAAATAATTTATACTTTACATTCAGTTATACACAGTATTCAGCTAATTTCAAGGGATTTACATGTTTTTTTGTAGACTGAACACAGACTTTTAATGTCGTTATAACTGTGTTGTTCACTCAGGAAACGCATAGAGTCAGAATTATTTCCCGATTCTCCCTTTGTTAAAACATTCTAAATCTCATCTGTAACAGGATTTATCATGCTACATGCATTTGCCTTTTCTAAATAATAAAATTGTATTTAACTTACACAACAGCTCGGACAAAACCAAGATACCAGCCTTCAACATATTCTTCACAGTGCTTCAAAAAGAGGAAATGATTTCCAGTCGAGCTATCAAAAAAAATAAATCGGTTCTCAAACTTCAAGAGGAAAGTGAAAGCATGTGCAATTGAACTAGGAACAAACAATATGTCTGTAATAGAGGCACTCAGAATTATCAGAAGCAGAGTTTCCCTTTGGTTGGTAAAAGTGTTGAGGAAGGCTGATGAAGGTATTAAAATCCAGTTCCCAAGAGACAAGTACAAATCTCAATTAGCTGTGAAAGAAACTTCAACACATATATGGGCTAATTTTCAGCTGTTTGGAAGTGCATTCAACATTTTGAACACTGTAAGATCCCATGACCACAATGTGATCATGAGTATTTTGACTGTTTAAGAATTGTTTTTTTTATTTTTCACACTATAAACCATATTGACCAAGATACATACAAACATTTTTCTTCTTAAATATATACAGTGTCATTTTCTCCCCCTTTTTCCCCCTCCCTTCCCTCCCTCCGCCACCCCTTCCCCATTTATTTGAAGTTCAATCTATAAGATACATTAAACCCGTTAAACAATGTTGTCACTTAATAAAAATAAACAAGAAATTTTACTGAGTCAGTTCTTTTTGTTATCTTCTCCTTCTGTCATTTTAGGTGGTGGAGGTCCATGGTAGGATTTCTCTATTGTGTTTCATGTATGGCTCCCATATTTGTTTGAATATTGTAATGTTATTTCTTAAATAATATGTTATTTTTTCTAATGGAATACATTTATTCATTTCTATATACCATTGTTGTATTCTCAAGTTATTTTCTAATTTCCAGGTTGACATAATACATTTTTTTGCTACAGCTAGGGCTATCATAACAAATCTTTTTTGTGCTCCGTCCAAATCGAGTCCAAATTCTTATTACTTAGGAGGAAGATCTCTGGGTTTCTTGGTATATTGCTTTTTGTGATTTTATTTAATATGTGGTTTAGATCTTCCCAAAATTTTTCCACTTTCTCACAAGCCCAAATTGCATGAATTGTTGTTCCCGTTTCCTTTTTACAGCGAAAATATCTGTCTGATACTGTTGGGTCCCATTTATTTAACTTTTGAGGTGTGATGTATAGTCTGTGTATCCAATTATATTGTATCATGCGTAACCTCGTGTTTATTGTATTTCTCATAGTTCCAGAGCATAGCTTCTCCCATGTTTCATTCTTTATCTTTATGTTTCGATCTTGTTCCCATTTTTGTTTAGGTTTACCGTTTGTTTCCTCATTCTCCTTTTCTTGCAGTTTGATGTATATGTTTGTTACAAATTTTTAAATTATCATTGTGTCTGTAATCACATATTCAAAATTGCTTCCTTCTGGTAACCTCAGACTGTTTCCCAATTTGTCCTTCAAGTAGGTTTTCAGTTGGTAGTATGCAAACATTGTATCGTGAGTTATATTATATTTATCCTTCATTTGTTCAAAGGATAATAATTTATTTCCTGAAAAACAATTTTCTATTCTTTTGATCCCTTTTCTCTCCCATTCTCTGAAGGAAAGGTTATCTATTGTGAAAGGGATTAGCTGATTTTGCGTCAATATTAGTTTTGGTAGTTGGTAATTTGTTTTATTCCTTTCTACTTGAATCTTCTTCCAAATGTTGAGCAGATGATGCAATATCGGTGAATTCCTACGTTGCACCAATTTTTCATCCCATTTATATAGTATATGTTCAGGTATCTTCTCCCCAATTTTATCTAGTTCTAATCTGGTCCAATCTGGTTTTTCCCTTGTTTGATAAAAATCTGATAGGTATCTTAATTGTGCGGCTCTATAATAATTCTTAAAGTTTGGTAGTTGTAAGCCTCCTTGTTTGTACCATTCTGTTAATTTATCTAGTGGTATCCTCGGTTTCCCCCTTTCCATAAGAATTTCCTTATTATTTTCTTTAACTCCTTGAAGAATTTCTCTGTTAGGTGTATTGGTAATGACTGAAATAGGTATTGTATCCTTGGGAAAATATTCATTTTAATACAGTTTATCCTTCCTATCAGTGTTAGTGGTAAGTCTTTCCAATGCTCTAAGTCGTCTTGTAATTTTTTCATTAATGGATGGTAATTGAGTTTATATAGATGGCCGAGGTTTTTATTTAGTTGTATACCTAGGTATCGCATTGCTTGTGTTTGCCATCTAAATGGCGATTCTTTCTTAAACTTTGTGAAATCCGCATTATTCATTGGCATTGCTTCACTTTTATTTGCGTTGAACTTGTACCCCGATACTTCTCCATATTCCTTCAGTTTCCTATGTAATTCTTTTATTTCTGGTTCTGTTAAGTATATTATAACGTCATCTGCAAATAGACTGATTTTATATTCCTTCTCTTTTATTTTTATCCCTCTTATTTTATTTTCTGTTCTTATCAGTTCTGCTAGTGGTTCTATAGCTAATGCGAACAGTGAGGGAGATAGTGGACATCCCTGCCTTGTTGATCTGCTTAAGTTAAATTGTTTTGATATATATCCATTTAATGTCACTTTCGCCAATGGCCCCTTATATAATGCTTTAATCCAATTAATATATTTCTCTGGTAGACTGAATTTTTGTAGTACTTTGAATAAATAATTCCATTCTACTCTGTCAAAGGCCTTCTCTGCATCTAAAGCAACCGCTACTGTTGCAGTTTTATTTCCTTCTACTGCATGAATTAAGTTAATAAATTTACAGATATTGTCTGTTGTTCGTCTTTTTTTAATAAATCCAGTTTGGTCTAGATTTATTATTTTTGGTACATAGTCGGCCAAACTGTTTGCTAATAGTTTAGCTATTATCTTATAATCTGTGTTAAGTAGAGATATTGGTCTATATGACGCTGGTGCAAGTGGATATTTCCCTGTCTTTGGTAATACTCTAATTATTGCAGTTTTGCATGAATCTGGTATGCTTTGTGTATTATCAATCTGGTTGATTACTTCCAGGAGGGGAGGAATTAATAAGTCTTTAAATGTTTTATAGAATTCTATTGGGAATCCATCCTCTCCTGGTGTTTTATTGTTCAGTAGTTTTTTTTAATATCTCCTGTAATTCTTCTATTTCAAATGGTTTTCTTAATTTATTTTGCTCCTCTGTTTGTAATTTCGGTAGTTCAATTTTAGTTAGAAATTCATCTATTTTGTCTTCTTTCCCTTCGTTTTCAGTTTGATATAGTTGCTCGTAGAATTCGCTGAAGTTTTCATTGATCTCCGTTGGATTAAACGTAATTTGTTTGTCCTTTTTCCTTAATGCCAATACCAATCTTTTAGTTTGTTCTGTCTTAAGCTGCCACGCTAGAATTTTGTGCGTTTTTTCTCCTAGCTCATAATATTTCTGTTTTGTCTTCATTATGTTCTTCTCCACCTTATATGTTTGTAGTGTTTCATATTTTATTTTTTTATCTGCCAATTCTCTTCTTTTAGTTGTATCTTCCTTTATTGCTAATTCTTTTTCTATATTTGTTATTTCCCTTTACAACTGTTCTGTTTCCCGATTGTAGTCCTTCTTCATCTTAGTTACATAACTTATTATTTCCCCTCTGATGAACGCTTTCATTGCGTCCCATGGTATAAACTTATCTTTCACTGATTCCGTATTTATTACAAAGTACATTTTAATTTGTCTTTCAATTAATTCTCTAAAATCCTGTCTTTTAAATAGCATGGAGTTTAATCTCCATCTATACATTCTTGGTGGGATGTCCTCTAACTCTATTGACAATAACAGGGGTGAGTGGTCCAATAATAGTCTAGCTTTATATTCCGTTTTCCTAACTCTCCCTTGAATGTGGGCTGATAACAGGAATAGGTCTATCCTTGAGTATGTTTTATGTCTACCCGAATAATATGAATATTCCTTTTCCTTTGGGTGTTGTTTCCTCCATATATCCAAAAGTTGCATTTCTTGCATCGATTTAATTATAAATTTGGTTACTTTGTTCTTTCTGTTAGTTTTTTTTCCAGTTTTAACCATGTTTGAGTCCAAATTAAGGTTAAAATCCCCTCCTATTAGTATGTTCCCTTGCGTATCTCCTATCTTCAAAAAGATATCTTGCATAAATTTTTGATCTTCTTCATTAGGTGAATATACATTGAGTAAATTCCAAAATTCTGAATATATCTGACATTTTATCAATACATATCTCCCTGCTGGATCTATTATTTCCTCTTCTATTTTGATTGGTACATTTTTATTGATTAATATGGCTACTCCTCTAGCTTTTGAATTATATGATGCTGCTGTTACATGTCCTATCCAATCTCACTTTAATTTCTTGTGTTCCACTTCAGTTAGATGTGTTTCTTGTACGAATGCTATATCAATTTTTTCTTTTTTCAGTAAATTTAACATTTTCTTCCTTTTGATTTGGTTATGTATTCCATTAATATTTAAATTCATAGAGTTCAACATAGTCATTTCATACTTTGTTTATCTTTCCTTTCCATTTCCTCATCACCACCTTCCCTTCTTATCTATTTCTGCTTTCTTTTTTTGAACACATTATAAGACAACATTTCTAAAACATAAAATACTTCCACTATTCTCATATCTAAAATTCCTTTAACCCCAATAGTCCCTCCCCTTTCTGAGTTGCCCTTTGTCCCTTGTCGGGCAACCACATCTCCCCTCTACATTTGGATTTGCGAATCCGCTCGCAAGCGTCAACTGATTTCGCAATGACTGTTATTCTTCCCCACCCAGCCCCCCCCAGAAAAGATTTTAATCTTCATATATAACAAAGGTCACTCTCTTAATTCCCTCCTTACTTCCTTTCTTCCCTTTCTTTCCCTTCTTAGTTCTTACCTATACTCTATTTTTTATATATACATACATAGTTTTTTGAAGCACTGTGAACAATATGTTGAAGGCTGGTATCTTGGTTTTGTTACGTCTCTTCATCTCTCTGTCCATTTTGTAGTTGTTCTGCAAATTTTCGTGCTTTTTCTGGATCAGAGAATAGTTTGCCTTGCTGCCCTGGAATAACTATTTTAAGAACCGCTGGGTATTTTAACATAAATTTATAACCTTTTTTCCATAGGGTCATATTTGCTGCATTGAACTCCTTCCTCTTCTTCAGGAGTTGAAAACTTGTATCTGGATAGAAAAAATTTTTTGACCCTTGTATTCCAGTGGTTTTTTTTGTCTTCTCTTATTTTTTTCATTGCCTTCTCCAATATATTTTCTCTTGTGGTATATCTTAGGAATTTTACTAGAATGGATCTTGGTTTGTGTTGTGGTTGTAGTTTAGGGGATAATGTTCTGTGTGCCCTTTCTATTTTCATTTCTTCCTGTAATTCTGGTCTTCCTAGGACCCTGGGGATCCATTCTTTAATAAATTCTTTCATATTTTTGCCTTCTTCATCTTCCTTAAGGCCCACTATCTTTATATTGTTTCTTCTATTATAATTTTCCATTATATCTATCTTCTGAGCTAACAGCTCCTGTGTCTCTTTAACTTTTTTATCAGATTCTTCTAATTTCTTTTTTAAGTCATCCATTTCTATGCCTGTTTCTCGTTCTTCTACCTTGTCTACTCTTTTTCCTATGATCATCTCTAATCTATTCACTTTTTCTTCTGTACTTTTTATTCTTCTTTTTATTTCACTGAATTCTTGTGACTGCCATTCTTTTACTGTTTCCATATATTCTTTAAAAAAAAATATCCATGTACTTGCCCTTCCCTTCATCTTCCATTTCTCTGTGTTCTTCCTCCTCTTCTTCTGAGTCCACTCCAAGATCTGTGTCCTTTACCTCTGTCTCTTCTGGTTTTCTTGTTGGGTTGTTTATTTTATTTTCTTCTTCCTCTGGGTAGGCCATCTGTTGTTTCTTTGATTTCCTATTTTTATTCTCTTCCTTCTTGTTCTCATTATTTTCTATGTTTTCCTGTTTAGAGTCTTGCTGTTGTGTTGTAGTTGTCTGTTTCAGTTGTGGAGATTTACTCCTCAGCTGGTCCCCCCCCCCCGTCAGTGTTATTTTTGTCTTGCGCATGCGCGGTTGCGCACTTTTGCTTGGCTCCATGAGCCATTTTTGTAGTCCCGAGTTCGGGGTTTCCACTGACCTCAGGGAGTGGGCTTCTCTCTCCACGGCGGGCCTCCTCGTACCGGTAAGGCCTTCCCCTTCCTCCTCCGACGTCTTTCCTTCTTCTTTTCTTCCCGTTGTCTTTGGTTTTTCTTTCTTCGCTGCCATTTTCTCCACACTTTCACTTTCACTTGTTTGTGCCCTTGTTTTTTCTCTATCTTTTTTTCACTTTTCTGGAGAGAGCTGGAGTTCCCCTGCCAGCCACTACTCCATCACGTGACTCCTCCCCCTGTTTAAGAATTGTTGATGAAGAGATCAAGTCAAGTTTAGTGTCATCTGATTGATGAAACAGAGATCTCTGGTCCTCAGTGAAAAACATGCAGATGCACAACCAGACATAACACACATACAGACACACAATACATATGCAGGACAAGTATTTTCAGCTCTACCAATAAATAAATATTGTTTCATGAATATAAGATGTTGGATGGTTAATGTGAGCAGTTCCTTTAGTTGTTGAGCATTCTCAGTGCCCTTGGGAAGAAGCTGTTCCTCAGCCTGGTGGTGCTGGCTCTGATCCTCCAGTTTCTCTTCCCCGATAGGAGCAGCCGAAAGATGTTGTGTGCAGGGTGGAAGGGATCCCCAATGATTTAGTTGCCCTTTCAAAAACAATCCCAGTAGATAACATCGATGGCAAGGGGAGGTGGGGTGGGGGGAGGGAGACTCCAGAGATCCTCTCTACCACTCTTATGGTCCTGTGGATTGACATCAAATCCATTTCTCTGCAGCAACCATACCACACTGTGATCCAGCCAGCCAGGACACTCTCGATAGAGCGCCTCTAGAAGATGGACATATTGATGGCCGGTAGCCATGGCCTCCTCAGTCCTCTCAGAAAATACAGTCGCTATTGTGCCTTCCAGTCAAGTGAGGAGATGTTGAGTGTCCATGACAGGTCACTAGTTAAGTGAGCTCCAAGGAACTTAGTGCTCTCCACTGCAGAAAAAGATCATTATGAACCAGAATAATTCCCTCTGTGGATGCTGTCTGACTTGCTGAGTTCCTGCAGCAGTTACCCTTACAGGTTTCCATGGGTTGTGGCTCCACCTCAGAGGAAGAAGTAGCTTCAATGTAAAACCTCAGCCTAAAGGGGGCAAATCCAATGATTAGGCTCTTCCCCAATACTACACTGACATATCAGCCTAGATACGTTTGTGGTGTATGTGGGTGTTATAGTATCAGAGAATGTTCTCCGCCTTCTGTCTCAAAAACAATCTGCTCCTCACTAAACCATAACCAGAAAAAAAAATTCAGAGACGATATTTACTCCACCCCAAGGTCTTTGCTTTGAGAAATAGGAAGTTAAAGAGCTCAGTTTATTTAAATGAAAGCAATGTTTCTAGAGACATCATTGTTAATCAGTCAAGTGTGAGATGGGAACCGGTCAATCCATAGAACCCTGTTCATTGTGCAGATGTTCCCTTCAGCATTATTGTCTCAGCTTAATAAGTTTATATGTCACATTAAACCTGGACAGCAAGTTCTTCTGCAAGCTGTCCAACAGGTATATCTAACATTCATATAACTGCAAAGAGCACAATTTACAGAGTATAGAGTTACACTTTATTAATTTAATTTAGACTTACAGCACAGTGACAGGCTCTTTAGGCCCACAAGCCTGTGCCACCCAAATACACCCAATTGACCAATTAACCTACTAAACCGGACTGTATTTGGAACATGGGAGGAAACTGAAGCTCCCAGAGGAAACCCACACAGGTCACAGGAAGAACACACAAACTCTTTACAAACAGTGGAGAATTCAAACCCAGGTCATTGGCTCTGTGATATTGCTATGCTAATGGCTACAATAACCATGGCATCCTTCTAGATCTCGCCACCCTGAGAAAAAAATTCCTGATTATCCATCCTATCAATTCTAATCATTTTAAAAATACATTTTTTGGTAGCATTACAGCCCCTATAATCTAAATGATTCTCCTGAGAATAAACCCAGCCTCTCCAATGTCTCCATGTAATTACATTTTTCCACACCAGACACCATCTTGGTGAATCTCTTCTGCACTCTCTCTTTCGCTGCCACATCCTATCTGTGGTGTTATGACCAGACTGAACACTCTAAATGCAACCGAGCAAATGTTTTGTACAAATGCAACATGAATCAATGTTTTATCTTTTTAATTCAACACAAAGAAATTACCCAGTTCATTACAAGTCAATTTTGTTACCATGATGTGATAATTACAGGAGCTATAATTTTTTTTTGCAAAAAAATACACACTATTCATTAACCCTTGAGATAGCCTGTGATCTTTCTAAAAATTAAAATCTAACACAAAGAGCTATACTGCAACTTTTGGAGAGAGTTGCTGATTATGTATCAGTAATTTGATTTCCAGCGATTAACATAGTGAAGCAAAAAAACTATAGATGCTGAAATAAAAATAGAAAAATGCCTGAAATGTTCAACCGGTCAAATGAGCTGAAATATTCATCCTCCCAACGGTTGCTGCCTGACCTGGTAAAGTTCAGAGAGGAATCTAAAGAAGATTTTTTTTCCACTCATGGTGGTTGAAATTTGGAACACACTCACTGAGTGGGTGGCAGAGATTGGCACAGTGTTTAAGCAGTATGTACATCTGTACAGTACAACCCCAATTATCTGAAATGATCGGGACTGGGCCTATTTCAGATGAATGAATTTTTCAGAGAACTGGTCATTTTTTAAAAACAGCCCAGTAGCAACATCAAATCACTTGTAACAGTGTTTAAACAACAACAAACAACAAGGAAAAGCTTTTTAAACCATGAAATAATGTTTAATTCTCACCAAAAAAATAATTTTGTGTATCCTCTTCAGACAACGATCCCAGTAGATCACGTTGATGGGGGAGAGTCTAGGGATCCTCTCTGCCACACTTATGGTCCTGTGGATTGACCTCCAATCCATATCTCTGCACCAACCGTACCACACTGTGATGCAGCCAGCCAGGACGCTCTCGACAGTGCTCCTATAGAAAGTTGACAGGATGGTGGCCAGTAGCCTTGTGTTGGGCACTATCAGTTGCCGCAATAATTGCAATGACAAAGACTTGAGGGGAACAATAGACTTTATTGCACAGAAGACTTGAGCTGGCCTAGATTCAAACTAGGGAAGTGCAAGGAAGGGAAAGGTGGCCCGACCTTTATGGCCTGGGTCCCAGGGGAGGAGTCCAGGAAAGAGTGTATTCAGGGGGTGGGTCAGCCTGAGCCAATTAGTATATACAATCCATACCATTACTCCTTGCCCCCCTCAGTCCTCTCAGGAAATGCAGTCGCTGTTGCGCCTTCCTGACAAGTGAGGAGATGTGTGTCCACGATAGGTCACTAGTTAAGTGAACTCCAAGGACTGACATAGATATGCTGAACAGAAGGGCCTGTGTCTGTGTTATTTGAATCAGACATTTCCTACTTTTGTTATAGAATAATTAAGGAGACATTTGAAATGTTTCTTACCTTACTGTTAGAGATTTCAGCTGAAACGTTAAAAAAAAACAAAGTCGTCCTTGTAACTTTGTTTGTATGGAGTTGAACAAGAATGTCTGCATTGAATACAGTACACCAACTGCTGCGAAACTCAGCAGGTCACGTAGCATCTATAAGAAGTGAAGGGGAACCAATATTTCGGGCCTGGGTCCATCGTCAGGTGTGACCTGACCTGCTTTCCTGACGAAGGACCCAAGCACGAACCGTTTATGGTAAACCTTTATGGATGCTGCATAACCTACTGAGTTTCTCCAGCACTTTTGTGCACTGGACCTCTATTTGGATTGACTTCAGTTCAAAATAGAAATAATTACATCGATTAATCATACATTTAGAGTCAGTTATTAATATGAAAAGAATTAAGATTCTCTGTAGTAAAACCATAGAACACTACAGCACAGACAACAGTCTGTGACAAAACATCATTCCGCTTATGGTGGTGACGGCTCAATGCGGGAGCAATGGCCGTCTTCATTCCCCATAATCCCCCACGCAGCTGGGACCACTCTGAGTTGCGCTGGTTCGAGGTGCATGGGGATTAAGGGGAACGAAGGTGGCCATCACTCCCACATTGAGCCGTCACTGCAAGCTGCAGGGCGCCCCGATCGGATACCGGAGCTCCGGTGAACTCCGACAGCACTGCACTCCTGCTGCTGCGTCGGGAGTTGTGGGGGGGGGGAGGGGGGGGAAGAGGGGTTGGGGGGGAGGGGGGGGGAAGAGGGGTTGGGGGAGAGGGAGAGGGAAGGGGGGTTGGGGGGAGAAGGGGGGTTGGGGGGAGGGGGGGAAGGGGGGTGGGAAGGGGGGAGGGGGGGGAAGAGGGGTTGGGGGGAGGGGTTGGGGGGGGAGTGTGGTGGTGGATGGCCGGAGCGTTGCGGTTGGGCGAGATGAGGACAGCGGCGCCCCCTTTAAGGTTAGCGATTTTAGCCAATTATCACCTTTAATCAGATACACACACACCCATAGACTGCGGTAATAACCCCGATTAAAGGTGATAATTGGCTAAAATAACTCGGTTAGACCTTTAATCGGGGTTATTACCCCAGGCTTATCAGCGCACTATCTCATAGCCACTGCACAAAGATGAGAACGAAAATGTTTTATGATTCATTGTTACATAAAACACGGGGGCTCTTGGAAATCCAGGGCATTAATCCGGCCCTGGTCATGTTGCTCTATTGCTAAATCCTGAAAAGCCTTGGCTTTCAAGGAGAATTCATCTGTGATGCCCATTGAATTAATTCAAGATGTAAGATTCAAGATTCAATTTATTGTCATGTAATAAAATCAGTGCAATATTACAGGAAATTTGCTTTCGTCTTCAGAAAATGTCTGAAGCGCCAGTTATAGTTAGAGGAAGAGAAGTAAAAGTGATTTCCGCCAGAGTCACCGAGTGTCCGTGGATTTGCCTCCATAGAAACATAGAAAATAGGTGTAGGAGTAGGCCATTTGGCCCTTCAAGCCTACACCGCCATTCATTTTGATCATGGCTGATCCAGCACAGAGTCCAGTCCAAACCATTAGCAACCTGAGCTCCGGAACTGAACCCGCGACACGGTCAGGAATCCCTCTTGCATCCCAGTTCTGATACCTGGTACCCCTTCAGCCAGTCTTGAACCAGTTTCTAGAATCCCTCGACCGCAGACGCCAGCAGCTTGTGTGGGTTCCTCAACTCAAGTCACCACCAGCCCACTACCTATGAGTTTCGTCAATCTCAGAACCCCTCACTGGTTCACTGCCATGGTCACCATCCCGTGGGTCACCTCTTCTGCTTCTCCTCAGACAGGGGGTGTTCTCCCTGTTTTCTGGTGCCCTGCTCCAGTCCTCTGCTTCCCCGGATTCTGCAACCCCTCATGGCCTGCTGCTGATCATAGGCGCCGCTTTCTTGGATGCAGACCCCGCGATCACAGGATTTTAAATAAAACCACCTTCGGCTCCATTTACAGGCATTTAAAGCCTGTACAGAGCTGATGGCAGTTAAACTGGGCAGTTGGACCCTGTGACTCTGTGGTGATATGTAATTACACCACGAGGTCACCAGGGGGCATCCCGGTGACCTTGTGTATCAAGCAGTCCAGAGCTACAGTCTAGCCTTCCAGGTTTGTCTTGCAGAGAGATAAGACCTCTTAGGATACATATTAGTTTATTAAAGCTGTCTTATAGTCGCACTGCTGTTGTGGTTAATATCAGCACAGACTCCACTCCCTGCTCTTCGCAGGTCTGGACCAGCAGCAGTAGCAGCACAGGATCGTGTCCACGGTGGCGGACCAATTGGAGGGTTCTGCAGCTGAGGAACACACAGGCAGTGGGCTGTGGTGACTTGAGGAGAGGAAACCATGCAGACTGCTGGACACTGGCTCAAAACTGGCTGAAGGGGCACCAGGTATCAAAATTGAGATGCAAACGGGTGCCGAGGGCGCTGAAGGGTTCCTAATCGTATCGGAAGTTTGGATCTGGAGCTCGGGTTGCCGTTGGTTTGGACTCAACTTTGTGTGGCTGCGAAGGCTTTTTATTACAAGACAATAAATTGAATCTTGAATCTTAAATGATGCCCTTTTATTCTGAAGTTGTGCCCCCTTATCCTAGATTCCCCTACCATAGGAAACATCCTTTTCAAATCGTTGTTCAGACCACATAGAAGCATTTCAAATGTTGAAAGGCCTGGACAGAGTTGATGTGGTAAAGTTGTTTCCTAAGGTGGGAGAGTCAAGGGCAAGAGGCCACAATTTCAGGATTGAAGGGCGCCCATTTAAAACAGATGCAAATAAATTTCTTCAGCCAGAAAGTGCCGAACCTCTGGAATTTGCTACCACGGGTGGCTGTGGAGGCCTGGTCGTTGGGTATAATTAAGGCGGAGATTGATAGGTATCTCAGGGAATCAAAGGATATGGGAGAAGGCAGGAGAATGGGGCTGAGTGGGAGAATGGATAAACTCATGATGGAATAGCGGAGCGGATTTGATGGGCTGAATAGCCTATTTCTGCTCCGATATCTAATGGTCTTAAACCTGGACCAATAATTAACACTAAAGCCACAAGGTTTTCTTTAACTCTTTAGTAATGATTTACACACAATCTTACACATATTACACCATCTGAAAGACAAGTGAACCATGAAATATGTTGATGAGTTAACAGACACCATGTTCAGTTCTTCCAATATAAAAGTAGAAATGTACCCTACCACAATATAACTGATGCTACACATCCTTATACAGTATAAAAAATTCCAAGTGCTCCGAGGTTAACAAAAAACAAAGTTTGTTCTAATCTAATCATAGTTTCAATTTCAGTTCTAATGCGAAGAGCTCTTACAAATAATGTTTGAAACTGTGATTATAAATATTTGAACATGTTCCCCCCTCTGCTGGAGGGTAAGGCGAACAGTCTTCTGTATTCAATAGTTGGTAATGTAATAGCCAGAAATATCCTCCTCCTTCTGATAACTTCTTCATACATTTGTATCCCAGCTGAAATAAAGAGCATTCAGATATATTTTAAGGACCTTGTTCTTTCTTAAGAAGCAGACAATACTGGAAACCCTGAACAGATCAGACAGAATCTGTGGACAGCTCTCTGCCTGGCCTGCAGAGTATTTTATTTCGTTCAGATTTCCAGAATCTGCCGGCTTTTGCATTTCCTTTAAATCGTAATTCCTCATGACAACCATTCTATTGCAGTGAGGCGGTGGCCAGACAACCCTGCATTAGGAAGTGGGAGGAATAAAACTGAGGATTTATAATAAATCAGCAAAGAAGAGAACGCAGTTGAGGTGAGCTAGTGATGTTGAGTGTCAGGGAATAAAAAACTGGCCTTTTTTATACAGACGTTAAGGCAGCAAGCACTTGGGCACCTCAGAAATCGGTAGGGTGTGAACGCAATGCAGGTCACCCTGCTGCACTCTCCCACGGACAAATCACCTCCTTCATGCAGTCCTTGCCGCTGTGCTGACTGCCTTCGTTCTCCCCGTCAGAGTCAATGGGGTAGATTCGGCTCTCGGATGGGAGGTCGACTTTGATTTGGAAAAAGCTGAGGGAACAGAAATCAAGGACAATGTAAATGCTCAGACATTTACTGGAACCTTTCATTCACTCACCCTCTTCCCCCCTCAATGTCGCTGTTCATCTCAGTAAGGGGCAGATTCTTGCTAGGGAACAGGTCCGAAAGGACAAGCACCCTCCAGAACCAGAGAAGGTTTACTAGAATGATACAAGGAATGAAAGGATTAGCGTATGAAGTGCGATTGTTGGCTCTTGGACTGTACTCATTGGAGAAGGATGAGGGGGACCTCAGAGACATTTCAAGTGCTGAAAGGGCTGGGAAAAGTAGATGTGGCAAGGTTGTTTTCTGTGGTTGGGGATTCTCGGACAAGTGGCAACAATTTCAGGATAAAAGGGTATCAACTTAAAACAGATGCAGAGAAATTTCTTTAGCTAGAGGGACATGAGACTGTGGAATGTTGCCACAGGCAGCAGTGGAAGCAAGGTCGGCGGATATTTGATTAATCAGAGCATCAGGGGTTAAGGGGAGAAGGTCGGGAAGTGGGGCTGAGTGATAGGGATCAGCTCATATTTAAATGGCAGAGCAGACCTGACGGGCTGATTGACCTGCTACTGCTCCTATATCTTGTGAGAACCTCTCAGCATGAAGACACGACAGACCAGAGGTCCAGCCAGCAACTCTCCCCCACTTCCACCTGTTCTAATTCCCCTCCCCTGCTGTTTCATCTTCCCACATTTCATCGATGGGGAACTCTCTATCCGTTTTCATTTGTCCTTCACCTCTCTCTGAAGAGGAGGGTCTCAGACCAGGGAACACATTCTCAGTACAAAAGATGCCCCTTTAGAAGAGATGAGAAGTTTCTTCAGGTGGGGGAGTGTAGTGCGCGTCGAAAGAACCAAAGACTGGGAGGAGTCACGTGATGGAGTAGTGGCCGGACGGTGAACTCCAGCCCTCTCCAGAAAAGTCGGGAAAAACAAGAGAAAACACAAAGGCACAGAAATAAAAGTTACAGAAAAGTGAGTATAAAGGTGGAAAGAAGATGGCAACAAAAAAAGAAAAGTCGAAAGCAACGGTAAGAAGAGAGGAAGAGAAGACAAAGGAGGAAAAAGGTGAAGGCCTTACCTGTCCGAAGAGGCCCGCTGCGGAGAGAGAAACCCGCTCCCTCAGGTCGGTAAATAATGGACTACAAAAATGGCTCGCAGAGCCGAGTAAAAGTGCGCAACCGCGCATGCAAAAAAACACACCGACGGGAGGGGGGACCAGCTGGGGAGTCGATCTCCACAGCCGGCAACGACAGCTGCAGAACACCTGCAGCAAGAAGAGACCACAGAAGACAATAGAAACAAGAAAGAAGAGGAGGAAAGGGCAACAAAGAAACAACAGATGGTAAACCCAGAGGAAGAAGAAGAGGAAGAGTATGGTGAAATAGAAGAAGAAAAGAAAGGCAAGGTAAAGGATATACTTGCTCTTATTAAAGGATACATGGAGTCATTTAAAGAATGGCAAACACAGGAATTTAAGGATTTAAGAAAAAGAATAAACAACACAGAAGAGAAAATAAATAAAATGGAGATGACCTTAACAGAAATGGGAAAGAAAATGGACAAGATGGAAGAGCGGGCAGTAGCAGCAGAAATGGAGGTAGAAGACTTAAAAAAGAAATTGGAGAAATCTAATAAAAAAACTAAAGAGACACAAGAACTACTAGCTCAAAAAATAGATACAATGGAAAACCATAACAGAAGAAATAACATAAAGATAGTGGGCCTTAAGGAAGATGAAGAAGGCAAGAATATGAGGGAGTTTATAAAAGAGTGGATCCCTAAGACCCTAGGATGTCCAGAACTACAGCAAGAATTGGAAATAGAAAGGGCACATAGAGTATTGGCCTCTAAACCACAACCACAACAAAAACCAAGATCTATTGTAGTAAAATTCTTAAGATATACTACAAGAGAAAAGGTACTGGAGAAGACAATGGAAAAAGTAAGAGAGGGCAACAAACCACTGGAGTATAAAGGGCAAAAAATCTTCATTTATCCAGATATAAGTTTTGAACTCCTAAAGAAGAGAAAAGAGTTCAATACAGCAAAGGCGATTTTATGGAAGAAAGGGTATAAATTTATACTAAAGCATCCAGCGGTTTTGAAAATATTTATTCCAGGACAACAAAACAGACTATTCTCGGATCCAGAAGAAGCACGAAAATTTGCAGAACAATTACAAAAATAGACTGAGGGAGGAAGACGGGTAATGAGAGTTAAAATGATCACGATTGATATGTATGTGGGTAAAGACAAAAATAGACTGAGGGATGAAGACGGGTAATGAGAGTTAAAATGATCACGATTGATATGTATGCGGGTAAAGAGGTATAAGAGTGAATAGAGACAATGTGCATACGTGAATGCATCTGTACTTAGAGGAAAATATAGATAGTATAGACAAGAATTAATAAGGGAAGGTAATGGAATAGAGAGAATAAGGAGGGAATTAAAAGAGTGACCTTTGTGACATATGAAAAGTGAAATCTTTTCTGGGGGAGGCGGGGTGGGGGGAAATAGCGGTCACTGCAAAATCAGTTGATGCTTGCGAGTGGATTCGCAAATCCAAATGGAGAGGGGAGATGTGGTTGTCCGACAAGGGTTAAAGGACAACTCAGGAGGTGAAGGAGAGATTGGGGATAAATAAGATAGAAATAGGAGAATAAGGAAAATGTTGGATGTTGTAGGAATGTTGTCTTATAAAGAGTTGAAAATAAGAAAACAGAAATGGAAAAGGAGGAAAGGTAATGATGGAAAAACGGAAAGAGAAGATAAACAAAATATAAAAGGGCTACGCTGAACTATATGACTTTAAATATTAATGGAATACATAACCAAATTAAAAGGAAGAAACTACCAAATTTAAATGAATAAATGTATTCCATTAGAAAAAATAACATATTGGTTAAGAAATAATATTGAAATATTCGAACAAGTATAGGAGCCTTACATTAAATACAATAGCGAAAACCTACCGGGGACAAACATTACCTAAGTTGATGGAAGGAGAAGGAAAGAAAAGAATGGAATCAGTAGAATTTCTGGTGTAATTTTGTTGAATGACAACATTGTCTGACTGGCTTAATGCAACCTAGATTGTATACCTAAAATGGATGAGAGGGGGGGTGGGGGGGTGGTTTGGGAGGAAAGGGGGGGGGGAGAAAAACTCACTGTATATGTGTGAAAAAGAAATAGTGTATATCATGGCTAATGTGATTTATGGTGTGAAAAATAAAAAAAATTTTTAAAAAAATCCAAAAAAAAAAAAAAAGAAAGAACCAAAGACTTGTTGATCCAAACCAAGGCTTTTATTAACTAAAAGACTGGAGCATATCACAAGTAGGTCGACCAGTCTAGAATGACCTGGTCTGGCTAGGGGCAATCCTTTAAGACCTGCCAGTAGATATGGCTATTCTCTCAGCCAATCACAGTCATTCTACACTACCATCTGTACATATGTACATATACACATTGGTGATAGAATCTGTACTATCACAGGGAGGGTGAATCTGTGGAATTCATAGCCGCACATGGGTGTGGAGGCCAAGTCACTGGGTAGATTTAAAGCAGAGGTCGATAAGCTCTTGATTAGTGAGGATGTCAAAGGTTATGGGGAGAAGGTTTGAATAGATGAGATTTAATGGGCCAAATGGCCTGATTCTACTCCTAGGTTTTTTTTGACATGCAGCATGGTAACAGGCCTTTCCAGTCCATAAGCCCGTGTCGCCCAAATGCACCCAATTAACCTATACCCCCATACATTTTGAACAGTGGGAGAAATCTAGAGGAAGCCCATGCAGACACGGGGAGAACATACAAACTCTGTAAAGACGGTTCCAGATTCGAACACGGGTCGCTGGCGCTGTAATAGCGTTGCGCTAACCGCTACGCTAACTATTCCACCCGGTCTCATGGCCTTCTGGTCTGAAGGAGCTGCCTACCTGGACACTCGCCTTGGCTTCTGCTGTGGCTCTTTCCCGTCGTCGTGCAAGGGTTGGATCTTCCCGTTACCCATTGAGATGCACCTTGGTGACAACATGGTGAAGACTGGTGAGTTTGTGCAGCCCCGTCTCAACAGCCTGCTGAAGGAGAGCGCCACTGTGGATTTTGGGGAAGGTTTGGTTTCCATGGGAGCAGGCCCCTGGTTACAGCCGGTGGGCCTGGACCCAGAGAACGCTGGTGCACTCTCTGCAGCTGAGGGCAACTGACTGGAGACAGCACCTTGCGTCTGGCATCTTGCCCCCAGCTCTGGGGTGGTGTCTAATGCGACACTGAATGGTAATGGAATGTCACTGGGGGAGCAGAAGGAAAGGTCACCATTCCCAGGATCAGATGAGGAATGACTTGGGAAACTAGGTGAGTTACACAATCCGGTGTACACTGTCAGATTGGGAACAGGTGATGTAAATCTACAGATCTGTAAAAAAAAGTAAAGGAGATTTAACGCAAGAGATCAAAAATCAGTCATCAGTCTGAACATAAGCCTCTTTTGTGTTTTAATGATTAAACTATTTGAGAAGAATGAGAGAGAATTTTCTGGAAGCAGAAAATTATGAAAGGAAGAGATAAGATAGAGACAGGAAAGTTATTTCCACTGGTGGATAAGACAAGGACTAGGGGACATGGCCTGAAGATTCAGGGGAGTTGATTTAAAATGGAGATGAGGAGAAACTGCTTTTTCCAGAGAGTAGAGAATCTGTGAAATTCTCTGCCCGAGGAAGCCTCTTTAAACATATTTAAGACACGGGTAGATAGATTTTTATGTTGTTGGGGAATTAAGGATTGCTGTACAGGGAAAAGGCAGGTAGGTGGAGCTGACTCCATGGATCAGCCATGATGTCATTGAGTGGTAGAGTGGGCTTGATGGATGGATGGCTGACTCCTGCTCCTATTTTCTTATGTTCAGTGTCCTATCAACATGGGAGTAGCTCCATCACACACATATCCCTTGGGACTCAGTTTGGACAGGAGTTTTACATCCCGATCGTAACACCAGCAGACAGGCCCAGTCCATAGCTCACATTGAACTGTGTATGTAATCTCGCATTGGCCATCCCTGCGCAGTGTCATCTGGACACCTCTGAGACCTTTGATGAGGAGGTAGTGTTTCCTTTAACCTAACTCCCCATTGATCAGCGATGTACATGACCCTCCAAAACCAGCAGGGGGCCAAAGCTGAAGTCTGCATGTGCTGTCAGCTGATCTCAACCAAGACAGGAATCCAATAGACACACTTAGCTTCAGCAGTAGAGGCTACAGGGTATGTTCTATGTTTATTATGTATTTTCTTTGTATTTATTGTCTTTTTAATTTGATTATTATTGTAGTTTTGTTTTCCAAGTACCTGTTCAGCTGCAGCAAGTAGAAATCTTGGCACATATGTGTATGGCAATAAACTCATTATTATTATTCTTGAACTTCCATCTCCAGAGATTGCTTTCCCAAACGGGCCTCACATTCCTGGTTATTCTTTTAGATTCAGCCTAATCCTGTCTGCTGGTGATTCCTTGTGACCCCTCTCTGTCTCCATCATTTCCTTTTAAAGTGTCTCTCTCTCTCTACCTTCTGACAGCCTCGTCTCTCACTTGTTTCCCCATCTCTGTCAAACGCTTTCTTTTATGATTATTATCCCTTGACATCCTCGCTGTTTGATTACCCTGGTGTTTACCCCAACAGAGACCTGTCAGCCTCTTGCTATTTCTCCTATCAATGCTGATGTAGACTTACCTCCAATGAGATGTCCCAATCGACCTTTACCTGCTCCTTCCTGATGTTAATGAAATTAGCCTTCCTGTAGTTTTGGGCCTTTAGAACTGAACCATTTCTATCCTTTTCCATATCCTCTTTAAATATGCAGTTATCATCCAAACTGATTCTGCCCCCAATACTTCTCCAGCTGAACTCCCAAGGTAATGGCACAATCAGTGTAGATGCTAACGCAACCTTATTACAGTGCCAGTGACCAGGGTTCAAGTCTGGCGCTGTCTGTAAGGAATTGATATGTTCTCCCCGTGTCTGCGTGGGTTTCCTCCCACCCTCCAACGACATATGGGGTTAGTTGGTTAATTGGTCACATGAGTATATTTGGGCAGCATGGGCTCATGGGTTGGAAGGGCCTGTTACCATGCTGTATAGAGCATGGATCACTACAGCACAGTACAGGCCCTTCGGGCCCCCCCAATATTGTACCTTAATATAATTCCTTTAAAAAAGTATTAAACCCTCCTACCCCATAATCCTCTATTTTTCCTCCATCTATGTACCTGTATAAATACCCCTAATGTTTCAGCCTCCACCATCATCCCTGGCAAGGCATTTCAGGCACCCACAACTGTGTAAAAAACTTACCCTTGATGTCTCCTTGAACTTCCCTCCTTTCATTTTGTACACATGTCCTCTGGTGTTAGCTATTCCTGCCCTGGGAAAAAGCCGCTGGCTGTCCATCCTAAATTAACCAAGATCTGTAAAGCTTGTTCCTTCATTGGAATTTCTACATACTATGCCAAAAAGATTTAAGAACACATTTTAAAAATTCTACCCCCTCTGAGCCTTAGCTGGTTAATGTTTGGGAAATTGAAGTTCTTCTGTAAGATAACCCTATTTTTAATTTGATATGAGAGGAGGAAATATCATCTCATCCAAAAGAAGGAAGACTCCTTTTGTCACATTGGCCATCAGTCAGAGTATAGAGGATGGGAGGTCATGTTGCTATTGGATAAGATGTCGGTGAGGCCCCTTTTGGAGTGTGTAGTTTTGGTCTCCACGCCTGCTTTCAGGTTGGTGAGGGTGCAGAGCTTTACAAGCACATTTCCAGGATTCAGGGGCCTGAGCTACAGGGAGAATTTGAGCAGGCTTAGACTTTATTCCTTGAAGCGCAGAAAGAAGAGGGGTGATATCATAGAGGTGTACAAAATCTTAAGAGGAATAGATCAGGTGAACACAGAGAGTCTGTTGCTCAGAGCTGGGGAATTGCTTACCTCCCAGAGGGCATAGGTTTAACTGAGAAGGAGAGATTTAACAGGAACCTGAGGTGGTAATGTTTTTACATAAAGGATGGCGGGTGTATGGAATGGGTTGCTGGAAGCAGGTACTATTACACGATTAAGAAAAAATTGGATAGATACAGGGATAGAATGAGTTTAGAGTAGTAATTTTCAAACTTTTTCTTTCCACTCACATACCACCTTAAGTAATCTCTTACTAATCACAGGGCTTCTACGGCATGGGGATTACCTAAGGTGATGTGTGTGGAAAGAAAAAGTTTGAAAACCACTGGTTTAGATAGATATGGACTAAACAACTGCCCCACACCGACCAAAATATCCCACTCATGGAGTTGGGATGAGTGTGAGTGGGATATTTTGGTTGGTGTGGGGCAGTTGTTGGGGATTGAGAGAGAATTGATTACAAGATAACTAAATAGGTAGATGGGATAGGGTTGTGCTGTGAACCAGCATGGTTTTGATGAGCTAAACGGCCTCTTTCTCAGCCGCAAAGAAAAATGAAATGGGAAAATTGCTTGCGGGCACTTATTAAAAAATATTCTATTTGGTTTGGATGTCCTCAGAAAGTAATTTCAGCAGATTTTACAGCCTCCAAGTTAGATGCAGCTCCGAGTGAGATCCAACCCCATCCCCAGAGCTTCTCACCATCGTGAACAAAGGGTAACTTGAAAAAGGGACATGGTCATGTTCGTATTCATCTCCCACCATCTATTCGAGTGGCACAAACAGAGGGCAGAAATCTAAAGAGCAAGGTGGGAGGAATGAAAACCGTGACAATGGAGAGAGGAAAGGAGGGGCAGTTGAGGGAGGTGGAACAGGATGGAAGGTATGCACTATGTGGGAACACCTGGGACACTGAGTGGAAGGTCCAACTGCAGTTCCCAAGGCGATTGAGTTAGTCCTCGGTCCAAGCTCACAATCAGACCGTACACTAACGGTCCCAGGAGTAAGCTGAGCCTGAGATGGGAGACTGCTTCACCAGATGACTTTTAGCACAAGACGACACCATGCACTGACATGCACACACTTGAAGGTTGCACAACGTGAGTGGGACGGCGCAGGGAAGTGCGTGAAGCATTAAGGATGGCTGATAAGTTCACTAATGAAGATGGTCTGATGTGCGGAGAATGCAGTGACAACAAGGAAATGTTTCGAGGTTCACATTGCAACACAGAACACCAAACCCGGCATAAACCAGAGCACACCAGAAAGACACAGGGTAGATGTACAATGATTGACACGATTTTATTTGTAAAATGAACATGAATTGAAGAATGCAAGCAAACTATTGATCACACCTCACAGTTCTGGCCAGTGGACTTTGGATCGCAAGGTACACAGATTGTGAGTTGGTAATGCAATGATGGATATGTTCCTGATCTCATGTTGGGTTACACCAGGACCAAATTAGCGTTAGGTGATCATGATCCCAGAGGACAGTAGACCTACGTCATGGTCCAGCAGATCCCATACTCGTGGCTGGGTAACATGTTTCTTCAGACACAATAATGAGGGGCTGGGGGTCTTTTAGGAGGTTGGATCTGGGAGAGCCAAAAGCAGTAGTTCCCCCCTTTCTGGGAGTAAATTCGCTGCATCGTCTCTCCTCTCCACCACCTGGAACCTGATGAGCGGGTCGGGGACGAAACGCTTTCTCCGAGGGAAACCCAGAATAATAAAACTCACTGAACTTCTTCCCACATCCTTCACTACCACACAGACCATCTGAACAGTAAACATGAATCACTGTAATCTTCAGAGCCCCAGATATAGATGAGCAGGTAATTAGCTCTGACATCATGGGAACACCACACATTGAGGGGCACCATCTTGAATCTCAGGTTGGAATAACCCGATCCTACATTATCCTTCTCCAACACAGTGATTTGACTGTGCAATCACCTGCTTCCTTAAAACTATAATGCCTCAAACCGTGCATCTTGGCGCCTCACAGTTTGGCGGGCAGCAACCTCCTTTGAAGAAGACCGCAGAGCCCACCTCAATGACAAAAGGCAAAGGAGGAAAAACCCAACACCAAACCCCAACCAACCAATTTTCCCCTGCAGCCGCTGCAACCGTGTCTGCCTGTCCCGCATCGGACTTGTCAGCCACAAACGAGCCTGCAGCTGACGTGGACTTTTACCCCCTCCATAAATCTTCGTCCGCGAAGCCAAGCCAAAGAAAATGCCATAAGACATAAAAGCAGAAATAGGCTATTCAGCCCATCGAGTCTTCCCTGCCATTTAATCATGAGCTGATCCACTTTCCCACTCAGCCCCACTCACCAGCCTTCTCCCCATAACCTTTGATGCCCTGGCTAATTAGGAACCTATCAATCTCTGCCTTAAATACAACAATGACCCGGCCTCCACAACCACCTGTAGCAACAAATTCCATAGATTTACCACTCTCTGGCTGAACAAATTTCTCCACATCTCTGTTCTGAGCGGTCGCACTTCAGTCCTGTAGTTGTGTCCTCTTTTCTCTCCCACCATGGGAAACAACCTTTCTACAAATACTCTCTCCATGCCTTTCAACATTCCAAATATTTCAATGAGATCCCTCCTAATTCTCCTAAAATCCAACGAGTACAGGCCAAAAAAAGCCATCAAATGTTCCTCATATTATAACCCCTTCATTCCTGGAATCATTAAGAACCCTCTCTAATGACAGAACATCTTTTTTTAATGAGGAGACACAACTGCTCACAAAACTCTGTGAGGTCTCCCCAGTGCCTCACAAAGCCTCATCATCACATCCCTGCTCTTGTATTCTGTTCCTCTTGAAATGAATGCCAGCATTGGATTTGCCTTCTTCACCACCAACTCAACCTACAAGTTTACCTTCAGACTATATCCTGCTCAAGGACTGCCAGGTCCCTTTGCATCTGAGAATTTTCAATTTTCTCCGCAATTAGAAATAGTCTGCCCATTTATTTCTTCGACCAAAATGCATGATCGCACACTTTCCGACATTATATTTCATTGGCCACTTCTCTGCCCTTTCTCCTAATCTGTCATAGTCTTTCTGCAGCCTCTGTTTTTCCTCAGCACTACCTGCTCCTCCACCTACCTTCGTATCATCTGTAAACTTGGCCATTCATTCCATAATCTATTCTAAATCATTGATATACAAGGTGAAGAGAAGCAGTCCCAACAATGACCCTTGTGGAACATCACTAGCAACTGGCAGCCAACCAGATTATGACCCGTATATTCTGACATTCTACCCAAAGATTCCCAGGGAGGAAGTCAGTATCCAATTTCCATGAGGGCCACATATTTAATAGGCTTTCTCATGCGGGCTTTTTCGTTGGCAGGGGCAAGTTGGGCCAAGGGTCCTGTATGACTCTAGGATAGCCAAGGCATGTGAACCACCATCTCTCAGCCTCAGTGGGCCCCACCTTCCCATCCTGAAGACACCAACACATTTACCAGCTGCATTGAAAGATCTGCATCTCCCCTTAGAATCAGGTGAAATTTCACTAACAAACAGTTTGACCGATCTTGACCGACTGGTCTGGAGAAATCAGCAATGCTTCACATCTTTTTACGCCTGGCCACACACTCTTCACCCCTGACCCATCGGGAAGAAGGTTTACAAGGCAGAGATCATGCACCACTTCAAGGGCAGTTTCTTTCCCACCATTATCAGAATCCTGAATGATCCTCACGCTTGAAAAATGACATTGCCCTTGCTCCTTACCAACTGATTTCTCCCCACAACCCTCCGTCTCTGTGGAACCATAGAGCACCACAGTTCAGAAACAGGCCCTTTAACTCCATCTAGTAAGTCCCATCTAACAGCACCCAGACCGTGGCCCTTCATACCCCTCCCTTCCTTGTCTGTAGACACCATCCCATTGCCTTGGTCATAACCCCACTGCTCAATTTGGGCAGAAGGTACTGAAATCCCATCCCTCCAGGATCAAGGATAGTTTATATCCAACAGTTATCAGCCTCTTGTACCTCCCTGTACAACTCTAACCCTAAATTACTCCAGGAACACCAAAAGATTTGCCTGTACCACTGAACCATCATTTGTTTCTTGCACTAACTTCCACTGCAAATTTTTATTTATCTATCCTTTTGCATTTATTATATCTTTTTCTGTCTTGCTGTATTGTGGTAATTTAATTCATACCATTGTAACTGGGGTATTTGCTGTGGCAAGTGGGAATTTTGCTGCTTCTGTACGTTGTACGTGCGAATATGACAATTACCTCTCACTACTCATTATATTTTTGTACTTTTCTCTACACTCTGAACCATTTGACTTTGTCCTGCACTTTTTTTAATTAATTGGTTTATTGTTATTATTAAACTACCTGCTGTAGGAGCTGACTTGCCTGAATAGCATGCTTTTTGCTGTGTCTCGGTACAATAAAATAATTCTGCTCAGTTCAGAAGCATTGAAGGTGTATCCACTCTGCTGTCTGTTCCCTAACCTTCCTCTAATCTAATGATTATCCTGCCCGGGTCAGAGGGTCTTCACTGTGCCTCTTGATTGGGAGTCTGCTGCTTGAGTTGGTGCCTGCGATCTAATTTGCTCATGACCTGGGTGATGTCGACCACCTTGGTGCCGCTGGCGGCTGCCTTGGCTCGCGCCTCCTCCTCGAGCTGCCGCAGGACCACAGGGCTTGGGCTTGAGCGTCTCGGCCTCCTCATCAACGGGAAGTTGCTGCAAGCAAGGACACGGTGGGGGGAAGGATCTGAGAGCGTGAACCACCCCATCACGCGGCTGCCCCAGACGTCAAACGAACCAGCCCCCCTCCCACCACCATCCGTCGCTACCTTCCCCACCCCCACCAGGTTCCATCCGACAGGAAACTCTTCCCCCATTGCTGGCACACAGCAGGATCCCACATTAAATCAGACTACTGCTGATGGTGGAAACTTAAAGTAAAAGTGGAGAATGACCTCAGCAGACCAGGCAGCCTCTGTGGAGGGCAGAAGTGAGTTGAACGATGATCCATAGTCAAAGCTCAACGACCCAAAATATTCATCTTGTTCCTCTCTCCACAGATGCTGTCTGACTTAGAATGATAGTACATGAAACAAGCCCATCAGCCCTTCTAGTCTGTGCCAAACCATCTTCTGCCTTGTCCCACTGACCTGCACCCAGCTCATAGCCCTCCATACCTCTCCCATCCATGTACCTCTCCAAATTCTTCATAAATGTTAAAATTTAGTCTGCATTCACCACTTCAGCTGGCACCTCATCCCACACTCCCGCCACTCTGGGTGAAGAAGTCCCCCCCTCATGTTGCCCCTAAACTTTCCCCTTTTACCCATGACCTCTGGTTTGTATCTCACCTACCATCAGTGGAAAAAGCCTACTACATTTACTCTGTCTATCCCCCTTATAATTTTAAATACCTCTATCAAATATCCCCTCTCCAGAGAATAAAGTCCTAACCTGTTTAACCTTTCCCTGTAACACGGTTCCTAGTAAATGTTCTCTGTTCTCTTTTAATCTTATTGATATCTTTCCTGTAGTTAAGTGACCAAAAATGCACACAAGACTCCAAATTTGGCCTCATCAATGACTTTTACAACTTTACCATAATATCTCAACTCCTACAATCAATACTTTGATTTATGTAGGCCAATGTGCCAAAAGCTCTCTTTACAACCCTATCTACCTGTGATGCCATTTTCAGGGAGTTCCTGAGAAATTCTCAGCATTTCCATTTCTATCCCACTTGAATCTTCCTGCTGGGGTGGAGGGAGAGAAATGGCTGAAAGAGAGCAGTGGCATAGCACAGGAACAGGCCCTTCAGCCCACTAGTCTGTGCCAACCATAATGTCAATCCAACTGATACTATCTCCCTGCATGTGATTGATATCCCTCCATTCCCTGTCTGTCCATGTGGACTGTCCTCAATACTTCATGAACACTGCCATCATATCTGCTTCCACTACCTCCCTGACACTGGAGATCCACAGCATCTCCGTACCTAAACCTTATCATTTTAAACACCTCTATTGAGTCTCCCCTCAGCCTCTGATGCTCCAGAGAAAGCAACCCAAGTTTGCATTGCCTCTCCTGGTAGCCAATCCCCTGAAGATGGTTAGAGGTGTTTGTTGACTTGAAAATCAGGGCTGAGGTGAAACCAAAACCCCAGTCCACAGCCTTGTTGCCTTCCTCGCGTAAATTTACTTCTGAGCCACAGAACCTCCATCCAAACCATGCCTCTCTCCGGGAAGCATGCTGTCGGACACGAGTGGCCTTCATGACATCTGAATATCAGTGAGTGTTTTCCTTATTAATTTCTGGTTCTCTCTCAACAGATGCTGGCTGACCTGCTAGGTCACTGTTGTCCAGTGTAATTATTCAACTCCAAAGCTGGGCTGGGATTGTATGGGGCACCACCCTCTCCCACCTCTGACCTGGGACAACACTGACCTCTCCTGTCCATCCTGACCCAGGACAACAATGACCTTTCCTGTCTCTGACCCAGGTCAAAGCAGCCCTCACCTCCTCTGTTTGGTTTCTTCAGGAACCAGCGCCTTATTTTGCATCTCCTTGTAAATTGGGGATTTCAAAAAGCGTGGGTACGAGTCCTGCAGGGGAGATTCAGAAAGAGGGGCACATGTGAGTTAGGAGATGCAGCGGTCGGCCTTTGGGAGTGCTGGCCCCATCTGGGACAGTTAGCGACGTTCACTCAATTCCACGATTGGCCATCTCAGGCAAGGCCAGTGTGTGTGGCCTTTCCTTTTTTGCCCTTGAGGTGGCAGTAGTGAGTAGATGTGATTTGCTGGACCGGCTGCTGGGCACCTTGTGTCTGGTTCACCTCCCCCATGCATGTCAACATGCCGGGTTCAACCTTGTTGGACATTAGACCCCGAACAGCCAGCAGATTCAAGATACTGTCAGGGGGAGTTTGTTCCAGAGAGCTGTGGGAAGGTTCTATCCAGGGACCACCCTGTATTGGGGGAGTGGTTTATCTGGTTGGCACACTGAGTACGGAGGAAGGAGGAAGGCAGGCAGACAAACAGACAGACGGGTAGTCAGACAGAAGCAGAGAAACAGGCAGATTTAGACCGACAGGCAGATGCAGGCCGGTATACAGGCACAGGCAGACAGGGAAGTAGTCAGGCAGACAGACAAATAAGCAGACAGTCACAGACAGGCAGACGGGCTGACAGACAGGCGGGCATACAGACACTGACAGTTAGACAGTCAACAGTGACTGACCTTTTTCATCAGCATGTAGATATGCGTTTGGGCAGCATCCAGCACGTAGCGATGAGGGTGGTGCAGACCTTTCACTGTGATCTCCATGGTCCTGCCATCAATGTTTATCCAGCGCCTCGCCCCCTGCACCAGGAATGTCCTGAATCCCAAAGAGAGAACAGGTGTTCCTGAGGCAGGGGTGCTAAGGTATAGCTGCTCTTCTGCCGGTGCAGAAGGTTTGTCCACCGCGAGAACCAGGTGCTGCACACACACCCACCGTCCCACCTGTATTTACCAGCACCTAACTGCTGCGCTCCTTCCCTAACCCACCCTTTCACCTCTCCTTTTGCCACTCTTGATAGCCCATCACCTCTCAACTTCTTTCTCTTCTCCCCTCCCACCTGTACCTACCTGTGCTCCTCCCCCTGCCCCTTCCTGCCCCCCTCCCCCACCTTTTTATTCTGGTATCTATGTTTTTACCTGATTCCTGATGAAGAGCCCAGTCCCAAAACGTTGGTGACCCCCCCCCCCCCCTTTGCTTTCCATGGATGTTGCGTGACCTGCTGAGCTTCTCCAGCACATTTGCATGTTGTGCTTTTCAAGTGTTTCCAGACACGGCAGAGTCAAACCTAGGTCGCTGATGGTGTCACAGCATTGCACTAACCTGCTGCCTATGACCAGGGATCTTTCCTCTCTCGAATCCAAACATCCCCCAACTGACCAGAGATCTCTGCCCTCTTCCAGTACCGACCTTTTGCCAGTGAAATGCCCCATGTTGAATGCTTCTTTGCACATCCACTGAACTTGAGAACCTCCTCCTTCCTAAACCTCAACACACCCTCCGTCTCCTCAAAACGCCCCCCCTCCGACCGAAACTCTGGTCATCGGACCGCGCGTTACACAGCTCGGTCACCAAACGTTGTGCCATGGTTTTCCTGGAGGCATCATGTTGCCTCGTCAATGGGCAGTTGTTGGGCTTCAATCCAACTCACATGTAAATCTCTTCTGCCTTCTCCTTGACCTTCGATTGTTCTCCGTACTTCAAGTCTTCGCAAGCTTCCCAGAACGCCAAGTTCTCTCCTACAGTGGAACAGAGTACACACCAGACAAACAAACACCTCAGAGGCATCAAAGCTGCATTTTGGGCAAACCTATGGAAACCTACTTTACAACAATCTAACCCTTCCCAAGCTCACACCCAGAATCCTCTATTTTTCTTGCATCTTTGTGCCTAAGAGTCTTTGAATGTCATTGTACAAGGCTCCACCACCATTCCCAGCAATGCATTCCAGGCACCCACTTCTCTCCAAGTAAAAAACATACCACTGACATCTCCCCTAAACTTTCCTTCTTTCACCTTAAACAGATGCCCTCTGGTATTTTCTATTGTCACCGCGGGCTGTCCACCCTATCCAAGTCCCTCAAATTTGTAGACCTCTATTAAGTCTCCTCTCATCCTTCTTCACTCCAAAGAGAAAAGACCCAGCTCTGCTAATCTTCCCTCAAGAGACTTATTTTCCAATCCAGAAAATATCCTGATAAATCTCCTCTGCCCCCTCTCCATAGCTTACACATCCATCTTATAATGAGGTGACCAGAACTGAAAACAATTTTCCAAGTGTCTAGTTGATCTTCCTTTTTCATTGTAATCCTGCACTCTATAAATTGTTAGGGATGACACTCTTCTCTACGAGGTAGGATATCTTTGTTGGCGTCAACTGCACACACGTACCGCTGAACTCCTTCTTCAGGAAGAGCTCAAAGTTCTGGCGGCCCCTGGGATCGCGCATCACCTCAGCGAAGCTGAAGGACCAGCGTTCCACCCGCAGCTTTGTTGGGTTGTCCGCCCTGCAGTGACCGACAACAGGCCAGTTACTCAACAGCCCCGGCGTGAGACCAAACCCCAAGCTGGGGGCCCGTTCCCACCCCCCAGCTCCAGCTGAGACCTCTGAGCATAGCACTTACATCAGAGAGTTGAGTTCCCACAGCGTCGTGTCGTCCGTGATCCAAGGGTTGCTCGGGAGACACCCTGACATGATGGGGTCGTGGGTAAAGTATTGCTCACAGTACTTTAGGATCCTGAGGAAGGGGAAACGTCATGGTGTTATTCTGCACCACAACGTTCACTGCAAAGTTACTCCAAAGGAAAGTCAATGAAACGCTGAACTTTCCAACTGAATGTATTTTCCAATTGAAATATATCACATCCACAAACCTCCTGCTAGCACATTCTTACATTGGGTTTTCAATCTATAAATTTATAATGGATACCTCCACTCCACAACAGAGCTGGAGAAACTCAGCAGTTCATGCATCATCCACAGGAAATAAAGGGTAACCACATTTTGGGCTTGGGCCCTTTGACAAGGCATAAGCAAAAGACAGGTAGGTGCCTTTACTTCCTGCGGATGCTGTATGACCTACTGAGTTTCTCCAGCACATTAGAGTGTTTCTTTCAACCCCAGTGTCTGCAGATTTTCTGGTTTACTTCCTTTGTAAATAGTCATGCTGCAATTCCACTATTATATCAATGTGGCACTCTAAAGCCTCACATTTACATCTTGCAGGGGCTGTATATTGAAAAGAAGCTCCTGTCCTTCCGATGTTGACCAATGCTTTGCTTTCCAAATGCAGACAGCATCTTATTATTAAATCCCAATGTCAAAATCCATCGAACTAAACTATGCATTGGCAGGAGGTTTATTGTCATATTCGCAAGTACAATGAAATTCTTGCTTGCTTCAGCCATACCACTATGTAAAATACACAAACAATAAATAAATGACCATGCAAGAGAAATTAAATAGAAAAAGTTAGATAAATTCACAGTTAGTTAGTGTCTACATTAGGCCAATATTTGTCTAACCTTTCCTATCCATATATCCATCCAAATGCCTCTAAATGTGAAAATACTGCCTGCTTCTAGTTTCCTCTGGAAACTCATTCTGGATACGGTTGGGGTGGCAGACAGCGCCAGTGATTGGGACCAGGGTTCAAATCCCGCGCTGTCTGTAAGGAGATTGTACGTTCTCCCTGTGTTCTGCGTGGGCTTTCCCCAGGGTCTCTGGTTTCCTCTCACCATAAAACGTACTGGGGGTTATAGGTTAATTGTGGGTTAATGGCTCAGCCTCGTGGGCGAAAGAGCCTGTTGTCTAAATTTAAATTTTAAAAATTTAAATGTTTTTTAAAACATTACAATTGTAGCCACCTCTGCTGGTGGCTCATCCCACACCTCATCAACCTCTGAGTGAAGAAGGTTCCCCTCAGGTCCTCAAAATCATTCCCCTCTCACCTTAAACCTGTGCCCACTAGTTTTAAACTCCCCTACCGTAGGCAAAAGACCTTATCTGTGCCACTCACAATTTTATAAACTTTCATAAATCAGCCTGTCCCCACCCCAGCCTCTCCCCATCCCACCCTGTCCCTGCCCTGGCCCCTCCTTATCCCACCCTGTCTGCACCCCAGCCAACCCAGTCTCTCTTCCAAGAAGACAGCAGCCCCTTCACGCCATTATTAACTCATGCATATGCATGATGGGAAGTTGGATCATCCATGACAGTCAACCATTTCCAGTCCCCTTGCTTCTGAGCCGAGCAAGTACCTACCCTCCCAGTGAGACTGAAGACTTCACTCGGGACTTCACCAAGGCTTGCTGATAGAAGAGGATCTGACACAGAGAGACATCATTAGTTCCAGCAGTGTGACAAAGAGCAATCTGCTTTATAAGGAAACGAGTTCAAGGATTGTGTCACCAAATACAGCAGGCTGAAACAAACTACCGGGAGCTGTGACACCATCAGGATATTACAAACTCAGCAGCACCAAATGAGAATCCTGGCTTCAGAAAGCAAGGAGAATGGTCAGTAGGCGGATAGGAGGGGAGATGAGGGAAAAGCGAAGGTGCTGGGGCCCGCGCCTTACTACCTGAAAGGGTTAAGAGGCAGAACATTCCCCTCATTAACACAGGATGGGGCTGTATAGAGTCATAGAGTTCTTCCACATGGAAATGGGCCCTTTGCCCCAACTTGTCCCCTTCGCCTGTGTTTGGCCCAGATCCCGCCAATCCACCTATCCACGTCCCTTTCTAAACAGCTTTTGAACATTGCAATTGTCCCTGCTTCTGCTACTCCCTCTAACAGCTTGTTCCACACACCTGGCACCCCCTGTGTGAAGAAATTGCCCCTTTGGTCCTGATAAATCACTTTAAACCTATGCCTTCCAGTTTTAGACTCCCCTACCTGACTACAGGTGCTCCCCTACTTACGATGGTCCGACTTACGATTTTTCAAAGTTACAATGGTTCAAATCCGTACTTTTCAATTTCCATATGCAGTACACTACTCTCTCATGATGCTGGGCATTTTAGTTCAATACTTCAAACATTCTTCATGCCCAGTGTGCTTTCAGCTGTGTACGTTAATGATTTTTTTCAGTGTGGAATAAAGGTATTCAAAATTTAATTATAAAAAAGTGGTTTTTTTTGACATTATTTTTCTTTACTTAAGATGAGTTTGCCAGAACGTAACCCCATTGTGTGTTGAGGAGCACCTGTACTTACCTTATCTATGCCCTCATGATCTCATGATCTTCTATGAGGTCCACCAATGCAGGGAGAAAAACTCAAGTCTATCACATAATTCAAGCCCCCTCCCCAGTTCTCATGAATTTTTCCTGTGCCCTTTCCGCCAATAGTAAAACCTTTCCTACGCCCGGGTCAGCAGATCTGCGCACACTTCCCAGTGTGCTCTCCGGTGTCTTGTACTTGAAGGGATGTGACCTGCAGGCAGAGAGTCGCAGAGTAGGAGGATGGGATTAGACTGAGCAACGCTTCCCCCTCCCCACCCCCCCCCCCCCAACAGCCACAGGTTCAGCAGACTGAAAGGCCTCCAGTCACACATTTTCTTTGATTCTATGAGGTTTCTTTTATGGATTTTCGAATGAACTTTACAGGTAATTCACCTCATTCAAAATGAAATGGCAGGCACCAGTTAACTGTAAACCATAAAACGTACCTCTCTCCTGTAAAAATCAAAGGTCTTTCTCTAGTGGAAAAAAGGAATAGTGAAGTGATTAATAGAAATTTAACACAAATGCATCTTTACAAACAGTCTGGAAGCTGGGGTCTAATTCCTGTTGATTGATGTACTGCCAGTGACATTTATAACTGTTTCCTAAATATTAATCTTTTGTAATTCATCAGCTACAACTAGATTTCTAAATGTGTGCAATATTGATCTTTTACTTCGAATTGAATGCGGTAAAACTTTGCCCTTTGACCTTCCGGAAATGTGTAGCTATTCCAACAGAGTTTTAAAATCGACTCATAAGTGACAAATGTAAATAAATACTGAGGTTTGAGGTGCTCTACAAAAGTTGTGCCTACGACACATTCCTACAGGAGAAATATGCTACACATCTAGACAAATCTCATTGGACTATTAAAAAAAAATCAGACAGGGACTTTATCACTGTACAAGTCTAAAAATCTGGATGCTAGAAATCTGGACCACCCGAGAAACCAGACTTCTTGAAAATTCAACCCAGGGAAAAAGCCTCTGACTATCCACGGGATCAATGCCTTTCATCCTCTAACATCTCTATCAGGTCACCTCTCCTCTGCCACTCCAAGGATAAAAGACCAGAGTTCACTCAACCTGTTTTCCAGACAACATCCTTGTAAATCTCCTCTGTACCCTTTCTATGACTTCCACATCCTTCCGGTAGTAAGGTGACCGGACCTGCCCACAGTACTCCAAGTAGGGTCTGACCAGGGTCCTTGAGCTGCAACATTACCTCTCAGCTCCTAAATTTAATTCCACGATTAATGAAGGCCAATAGACCGTATGCCTTAACCACAGAATCAACCTGTACAGCTGCTTTGAGCATCCTATGGACTCAGACCCCAAGATCCCTCTGATCCTTCACACTGCCTCTTTCTGCCTCTGCCATCATATTTGACCTACCAAAATGAAACACATCCAACTTATCTAGGTTGAACTCCATCTGCCACTTCTCAGTGCTGATTCATTAAAATTTAATTTTAAAGATACAGCACATTAAAAATCCCTTCTAGCCCCCTGACACACATGCCACCCACTTACACCCAATTAACCCACCAGCCAACGCTATACATTTTTGGAATGTGGGAGAAGCCAGAGCACACGGAGGAAACCCACGTAGACACGGAGAATGTCCTCACGGGCCACGGCAGATTCATACACAGGTCACCAGCACTGCAATAGTATTGTACTAACCACTACTCTGACCATGCTGCACCTTGGGATGCAGGGTTGGGCATAGAGCCTATGGATTAGGGATCAGGAATAAGAAAATGCCACCGTTACAGAAGAAGAGAAAATTCCCCTCGCAGCTTCCACAAAATAGACAGCCTTGTGCTTGGAATCATAGACTTGGATGGGCCTTTGCCCCAGACATGCCCCAGAAAATTTGCACCCAACTCTTTCAATCCTGTTTCTGTGCTCACAGAAGAAACCTCTGCACTAGGCATTTTGTGACAATCTTTAACATTTTCTGCCGCCTCTGCCACCTGCTGGTGAGAAGGGCCACTGGAGGATGCACCGTCTGCCCAGACCACCCACACCAGCTGGGTTCAATGAACAAACAGCCAGATCCCAAATCTTGTGGCCCAGGCCCTCACCAACAGCAACAAATTTTCTGTTCTAGAGACTTGCTGAACAATCATTTGAAAATCCTTTGTCAGAATCAGATCATATTTCTTAATGCCTTTAAACTACCCGAACGAGTTGAGTCTTGGGATAAGCCAACTTGTTTTATGGGACTAACCATTATTTTTAAACAGAGGCCAGGGGGCCTGTCAACCTCCTGTCATGCATATGCATGAGTTAGTAATACACCACATAATAATTACACTGACATTTTCAAATCTTCAGCAACATGAGATGGGAATGTGGGAGCATACAGTTAAAAATGATAACACAATGCTGATGTCAAGTCAGAGGGAGCTGGGGACAGGAACAAAACCTCTCAGACTGATATGGGAAAATAAACTAGCAGGGAAGGGAAATTTCAATTACATTTATCAACCTGCTTCTCTCTTCACAGATGCTAACTGACCTGCTGAGTGTTTCCAACATTTTTTTTTGTTTTTATTTGTGTTTTCCCATGGCTCCGGTTTCAAATTTAATGCATTAAATTTTCCAGTGAACAGAGTCTCAGCAGGTCAACGTTTTGGGTCGGGAGCTTTTATCAAGATCTTTTACTGAGTCTGGAAGTGTCCCGACTCGGACCGTTGACTGTTTCACACCACAGATGCTGCCTGGCCTGCCGAGTTGCTCCAGAAGCTCTTGCATCTCCCACACACTCACAGTTTGTTCAACATGTTGGTCCCTGTCAAATTCACACAAGGGGTTTGGCGGGCTGTGTCGCAGACCCAAGACAGCTTATCCACATCAAAGTTCCCATTGTGGACTAGGGCAGGGGATAGGGTGGTGAACATGAGCAGGATGAGAGGAAAGGGCAGTAATCATTCAAAGGAGGAGAGGGAGGGAGGGGGATGGTGTGTCCGATCAGGTGATGGGAAACGTGAGGGATGGAGCGAGAGAGGGAAGGGATGGGGGGCTGGGGGAGTGACAAGGTCCATCTAATCAGGTGATCAGTAAAGTGAGGGATGGATAGAAGAATGGAGAAAGGGAGTGTGAGGGAATGAGAGGGGAAGAGAGGGGAGGGGGAAGAGAGGGGAGAGGGGAAAGAGGGAGAGGGGAAAGAGAGGGGAGGGGGAAAGAGAGGGGAGAGAGGAAAGAGAGGGGAGAAGGGGAGGGGAAGAGAGGGGAGAAGGGGAAGAGAGGGGTGAGAGGGAAGAGAGGGGAGAGGGGAAGGGGAGGGGGAAGGAGAGAGGGGAAGAGGAGAGAGTGAGGAAAGAGGGAGCAAGGAAAGGGAGCGAGGAAAAAGGGAGTGAGAAGATATGTCTGATCAGGTGATCAGTAGTGAGGGATAGATGGGGAGAGGGAAGAAGGGCGAGAGGGAAGGAGGAGAATGAGAGTGATTGACATTGAGGATGTTCCATTCAGCAGTCATTGGCGGAGGTTATAACCTGCAGCCAAACCACAACAGGAAGTGCTGCTGAACCTGCCCTGAGGTGAGAAACTTCTCAACGCACCCAGCTGGAGGAATACACGTTTAACCTGACTCACTCCCTCTCCCTCCACAGATACTGCCTGAGCTGTTGTGTACTTCCTGCCCTTTCTGGTTTACTGCAGATTTACATAATCTGTGCCATGTTGTTGCCACAAGAGGAACTTGCACTGAGAATGGTTGGTGGCTCCAAGGTCAGTTCCCAGTTCCGATGCTCCTCTGCTGGGATGTGGATCCAATTTCACACAGGGCAGAAGAGATGTGGACTACTCCCAGTCCTAATTCGATTGGTTGTTCAAATAATGGGATAGTTAAGGCAGGAATGAGAGCGGGAGTAAGACAGGAGATGATCAGGTAAAATGGTGACAAACAGTATCTAGGGGCTGAAGCAAGGAAAGAGAGGCAGGCTAGAGAGAGTGAGAGAGAGAGAGAGAGAGAGAGGAGGGAGAGAGGGCAGAGTAAGGGCGTGTGGAGGGAGGGGGAGAGAGAGAGGGAGAGGGATGGGGAGGGAAGTAGAAGAAGGAGATGGGAGAAATGGAGGGGAAAGGAGAGATGGAGGGGAAGGGGAGAGAGAGAGGGGGGACAGAAAAGGGTGAGAGAGAGGGTGGGGCATTGAGAAGAAAGATTAGGTTCTGAAAAAGATAGAGGGGGAGGGATTAGTGATAATGAAGATAGAGAGAGAGATGTTACACAGTAAAAGATGGTGGTCTGTGCTTGCTGAGGAATCCATGGTTGGAGAGAGAAGAGGACAGGAGACGAATGAATGGGGAGTGAATGGAGGAAGAGTCTGAATGAAGAATCTGCAAAAGAAAAGAACAAAATTGAGAGTTTTAATAGCTGAGCTGCAGCACACAGGTGGTTAGGCACTATTGGCACTGGACCAGGGCTGCCACTGACCCGTGGAGAATGTGGAAGTCATGTGATGGCTCCCTCATCATTACACACCAAGCATCTGATTAGCACCTGTAGGAGGAGGAAGGTCTGCTCCAGAGGTTTACTGTTCAGTGACCACGCTGAGGCTCCGTCCTGGCATCATCACCTGACTGCACCAGGGCACCAAGCTTCAGGATGCCCTTGGTCCCCGCCAACTTTCACCGCTCCATGCATCAACAATGGTGCATTCATATAGCATCTCTAACAGAACAAAACAACCCCAGGCATTTGACAGGAAGGAGAACTGATGGAGAGTGGGAGAGGTTCAAGGGGAGTCTTCTAGCTGGGCATGTGGGTGGAAGCAAATAGAGGTCATGGGGGGGTGGAAGCAAATAGAGGTCATGGGGGTGTGGAAGGGAAGGGTTGGATTGTTGTGGAGTAGGTGTACATTTTTCAGCACCAACATCATGGGCTGAAGGCCTGAACTGTTCTGGAATGTTCTTTGTGCTACGTGCTCACTGGAATTTAGAAGAATGAGAGGGGGGGTCTTATAGAAATGTATAAAAGTAGATAAGAGGTAGGTAAATGGTTTCCATTGGTAGGGAGATCAGAACTAGGGGATGAAGCCTCAAGATTCAGAGAAGTAGATTTAGGATGGAGATGAAGAGGAACTGCTTTTTCCAGAGGGGGTTGAATCTGCTGCCCATTGAAGTAGTGGAGGTGACCTCAGTAAAGACAAGATTGGATAGATGTTGACTTAGTAGGGGAATTAAGGGATATGGGGTGAGAGAGAGAGTGAGGGGGAGGGAGGGAGAGCAATAGAGCGAATGACAGAGAAAGAGAAAAAGAGAGTGGTGAAAGGGTGGAGAAATACAGAGAAATGGGGAGAAGGGAAAAGGGGGAGAGAGAGAGAGAAAGGGAGGGAGGGGTTGAGACACAAATGTTGGTCCCCACTATGGTGCACCCTTCACCCTCCTTCCAGCAGGCAGACGTTTGATCCCTGCAGAGTTGAAAGAGGCTTACATAGCTGGAAGTTTGGACCCATCGTCTGTATCCCATGGCAACTGCCAGCCCCACTGCACCTCTGCGATTTGCTGCAGCATTGATGAGCCCTGATGGTGAAGCGTCAGTCAGTGTTTAGTGAGAGCAGCGAGGGGAGGGAGGCTGGATGGGGGAAGTGTTGAGTGGAAGGCAGAGGGTACCTTGGGCGATATATAAAGTGGGGCCTTCATCTAGATGTCAGACAGGTTTCCTTGACATAGTGGTACCTTGCTAGAAAATTACCTGTTTGCCCTGCTAATCACCCCCAACCACCGCTTTCAACTGTGGGCGGTTAGCGTGGCAGTTAGTTCAACGGTATTACAGCACCCGCGACCCAGGTTTGAATCCGCCGCTGCATGTAAGGGAATCCTGCGGTTTCTGATTTCCTCCCACCCTTCTAGAACATGCAGGGTTGGTAGGTTAATTGGGTGGCACAGCTTTCAATGGCCACAATCAGCTTTACCTTATTGTATTGTTACAATTTTTTAAAAATTCAATTTAAACAGCAGCGGATTTTACTCAGAACTCTTCAAACTTGTTCAGCCCTGCTCTGGGTTGTAAGGTGAAAAGGCACAGCAAACAGGGGCAGGAAAAAGCCTCCACTTTAAATCTACCCAATAACTTGGCCTCCACGGCCGTCTGTGGCCATGAATCCCATGGATTCACCACCCTCTGACTGAAGAAAGTTCTCCTCATCTCTCTCCTAAAGGGATGTCCTTTTATTCTGAGGTGTGCCCTCTGGTCCCAGACTCTCCCACTACAGGAAACATCCCCTCGTCCACTCTGTCCAGCCCTTTCAATGATCAGTAGGTTTCTAGGAGATCCCTCCTCCCGCTTCCACATCCTTCTTAACTCCAATGAGCCATCAAACGTTCCTCAGACATTAACCCTCTCATTGCCGGGATCACTCTCATAAAGCTAATAAACATAAAACAATAATTAAAGACCAAGACCTCGGACCAGACCCAAAGCTCGTAGTCTGCTGGGCAGCAGTGATTCCTGCTCTCTGCCGCGCTTATAGTCTGGGATACCTGCAGCAGGACTCTGGAAAAGACCGCCAATATGGGGTCTGCCGTGTTGTGCAAATTTGCCAGAAGATTATCTGGCCAACATGAGTGCACTCAAGGAGACTTGTCAATGCCCCCAGCACTGGGGCTCTGTTGTTCACATTTCTCACATGTCTGACACCAGGCCCTCTAAGCCAAGAATCTACCCAAGTTACATGGAGGAAAGGGGTAACCAGGCAGAGGAAAAGGAGCAGGGACATGCTCGAAATCTCCTTGAAGAACGGCGACATTACCAGAGGGTAATTCCCTCTCCTGTGAATCGCCTCCTGACCATTGGAGTTTAAAAGTCCAGGATTGCAGACGTCCATGTGAGATGCTGCCTCAACAAGGCAGCCAACATCATAAAGGACCCCCATCACCCTGGTCACAACCTCTTCTCACTGCTCCCTTCAGGCAGAAGATACAGCAGCCTGAAGACCAGGACCTTTCTTTCCAACAGCTATCACATTTTTGAACCTCCCCTTGGTACAGTGATCAGGGACTGCCCCGACACCACCAAAGGACTGTCTGCACTATTACGTCACCTATTTTTGCACTAGGATTAGTGAATATTTATTATGTATCTGGTGTATTTAGTGTTTAATTCAATTACTTTACTCCAGTAAAATCCCCATTATCTGAAATTCAAGCAACCAGGAAAACAAACACAGAAAATAAATAGGTTAAAAAATTAGTTTAAAATTGGTGCCTCCATGGGTGAAGTTAATCAATTATGCAACATGCAATCTCAAGCAACCAGGAAATACACATCTACCAATCCCCAAAGGTGCCAGATACTAGGAGCTTTACTGTATTACCGTTTTATAAGGGCCTGTTCAGCTGCAGTGAGCAAGAATGTTGGTGTATGTGTACGTTGTATAATGTGTATGACAATAAACTTATTTTCATTGACCATGGAGCCCCACCGTTCCCCAATCCCTGATCTTGAGGACCCATGAGAGGGGGGAGGGGGCAAGGGGGGTTTGTACACCACTCATTGTGTGGGGGAGAGGAGGGCACATCAGCAGCAGGGTTGGGGGCATTGGGCCCTATCCCATGCCACATCTATCTCCTAGCTTCACCCCAGCAGGAGATGTCCACCATAGTCCCCCCCCCCCCCAATGCCCCATCCTCACCTGTTCTACCTTATTCACATTGGGATCAGTGGCGCGGTTAATCCCGTGATCCAGCACGTCCAAGGTCCCAGGCTGTGGGGGGAAGACAGGCAGCATCAGCCAACAATCTAATCCCCAGGGTGAAACACGAAAGTCTGCAGACATGGTGAAATCACAGAAATGCTGGAGGAAGTCAGCTGGTCTCGCCACGTCCAAAGGAGGTAAAGATGTTATCGATGATTTGGGGCTGAGCCCTTCTTCAAGGTATGAGTAAAAAGCAGGCAGGCATCTGAATTAAAAGCTGGGGAGAAGAAAAGAAGGAGGCAGAGAGAGGAGTGCAGACCAACAGACATATGGTGTTAATTGGACAGATAGGATCAGAGGAAAAATGAGAATTGATCAGGGTTGGGGGTGAATGTAGAAATGGAGAAAAGGAGACAGAGAAAAGAGAGAGAGAAAGAGAGCTAGAGGAAAAGAGAAATAGAAATAGATGAAAACACCTCATCTTCCTTCTGGGCACCCTCCAACCAATGGCATCAACATCGACTTCTCCAGTTTCCCTTATCTCTATTTCCCCTTCCCTCTAGTTCTCTCTCTCTCTCTCTCTCTCTCTCTCTCTCTCTCTTTTTCCTTGTTCCTTTGTGTCCTTTCCTCCAGATCTGCATTCATAGAGCCACTCCTTTCCCCTAGCAGGATTCAAGATTATTTTATTGTCATGTAATAAAACAGTAAATGTAATATTATTCAAAATCTCCTTTCGTCTGCCATAAGGCAAAGACTCGGCATCAGCAGAAATTGACCAGCAGAGAAAGAGGAGCAAAAGAGAGTCCCCCCCAGAGTCACTGAGTGAACATGAATTCACCTCCAGCGCTCCCACAGCCAAAGAGACCAGTCCAAACCATCGGCAACCGGAGCTCCAGATCTGAACCTCTAACACAACCAGCTCCTTTCCTCTCCTCCCATCCATGTCCCATCTGTGCTCCTCCCCCTGTGCCTTCTCCCTTGCCTTTTAATTCAGATGCCTGTCTGGTTTTTGTTCATACCTTGCAGAATAGCTTGGGCCTGAAACGTCAGTTACACATCTTTACCTCCTCTGGACACTGCAAGACCTTCTGAGTTCCTCCAGGAATTCTGTGTTTTCAACTTGATCCACAGTGCTCAATGAGGATCCCGATCTTTATTAATTTATTTGGAAAGGAAAAGCTGATGTCTCAGCGAGTCAGTTGCATCCTGTCAACGGGCCAGTGGTCCAAATTAAACATCAGGCCAAGGTCTGTCCCTTCTCTCCCGCAGTAAGAGAGTGTTTTAAGAGGCTGAAAGAACATCAGGGGAGCTCTTCTCAGTGCCTTGTCCAAACTCGTGTTGCAATGATGTGGGACAGGAAGCAGCTATTGTGTGCACAGCAGCCCCCCACTAACAACTGGATAGTATCCATCGGACTTGCATATAATGATGACTGAAGGTTAAATCTGACTGTGGTATGAGTTTATTGTCACACACATCAGCATAATGTGCAGATGCACCAAAAGTCTTGGTTGCTGTAGCCACACAGATACGTACCCTATATACTAATGTCTCCGCTCCATCCTCAACATCCATTGGAGCGCTTACATCCCTAACGTCGAAGTACTCGAGATGGCAGAGGTCGACAGCATCGAGTCCACGCTGCTGAAGATCCAGCTGCGCTGGATGGGTCACGTCTCCAGAATGGAGGACCATCGCCTTCCCAAGATCGTGTTATATGGCGAGCTCTCCACTGGCCACCGTGACAGAGGTGCACCAAAGAAAAGGTACAAGGACTGCCTAAAGAAATCTCTTGGTGCCTGCCACATTGACCACCGCCAGTGGGCTGATAACGCCTCAAACCGTGCATCTTGGCGCCTCACAGTTTGGCGGGCAGCAACCTCCTTTGAAGAAGACCGCAGAGCCCACCTCACTGACAAAAGGCAAAGGAGGAAAAACCCAACACCCAACCCCAACCAACCAATTTTCCCCTGCAACCGCTGCAATCGTGTCTGCCTGTCCCGCATCGGACTTGTCAGCCACAAACGAGCCTGCAGCTGACGTGGACTTTTTACCCCCTCCATAAATCTTCGTCCGCGAAGCCAAGCCAAAGAAAGAAAAGATGATCCCATGTAATAGTCGACCCCCCCCCACTCTATTTTTGGCCCCAGCCACCTGCCCACCGGAGGTCCTGATGCCCTGACTGTGGACCCTCTCCCTGGCTGCCCACCCATCCGAGCTTCCAACGCCCCAGCCACCTGCCCAACCGAGCTCCCGACTCCCCAACTGCAGATCCTCGCCCCGGCTGCCCTCCCACTGGAGCTCCAATGCTCTAACCGCAGACCCTTTCCTAGGCCCCGGCTGCCCACCCACCAGAGCTCCCGATGTCCCAGACATAGATTCTCTCCCAGGCCCTAGCCGCCCACCCATATGAGTTCCCTTTGCCCCTTACCATCCAGACCTCCCCATCTGAGCTCCCTTTGCCTCTTACCATCCAGACCCGACCATCTGAGTTTCTGATGCCTCAAATGCAGATCCTTGCCCTCACTGCCCACACATCTGAGCTCCTGACAACTGGCCACAGACTCTCTCCCAGGCCCCAGCCAATGCCTGATCGACACAGGTATTTACCACAGTCAAAAGTAGTATCCATATAAAAGTTAACCCCCTCAAATTTGACCCGAAAAAATGATCCAAAAAACCTGACAAGAATATACAGTAAGCAGGTAAAAATTTCAGTGCGTCTGTACATTGTACACTGTATATGACAGTAAACTCTTGTAACAACAAGTCAAATTTAATACTCAGTCATCAATGGAAATAACAATCAATCACTATCCTGTTGTTGCTTGTGGGATCTTGCTGTCCATAAATTGGCTACTACTTGTCCCACATGTTCGTAATGGATATCCTCATTGGGTGTTAGGACCTTGACCTTCTATCGGTTAATATATGTGTTGGTGTTTGGGATGCTGACATTCAATCAGTACTCACCTCTGGTCTGTGAACCAGCCAATAGGCCCTCTCCTGACAATCCAGCACAAACCTATCGGCTTTCTTGCGCTCTTTTCCTGCCCTGGGAGAAGAGGAGAAAGAGGGTAATTTTACTGTGCAAGGTGTTCACTTTTCCCTGTACTGTGGTGTGTCAGGACTTTGGGGGCAAGGAGGGGCTACGTCTCTAGGGGTGGGACTCAGAGTGAGTGCATTAACTCGTTCCGCAGGTGCCAAGTGTTTCCAGCAGCCGTTTGCGTTTCTGATTTCCGGCAGCTATTTCTGAATCCTTCCCTGGTACGGGACAGCTTGGGGCTGTAATCCAAATCTGGGGCAGAATGGATCCGAGGACAGGCCCACCAACTTCTTCGCCACTCTGATGGGCTCTCCAATACTGCAAGGTCAGATTTCTACAGCACAGAGAAAAGCCCTTCGGCGCAACCCATGCGGATCAAGTTGTCTACCCAAGCTACTCCCATGAGCCTGCCTTGCACTCAATCCCCCAAACTCTTTCTTATCCAAATACCTGTTTAAAGGTACCTTAAACATTTTAAATGCCCCCATCTTTACTTCCTCTTCAGCTTGTTCCACACACCCCCATCCTCTGTGTGAAAAAAATACCAACCAATTTCTGCTGATGGTGAATCTCTGTCTGCCTTACAATAGACTGAAGGAAATTTTATGTAATATCACATTTTCTGTCTCATTACAAGACAATCTTGAATCTCTAGCCCACAATGTGCCGATCTATATAAATGTACTCAAAGAAACTAAATTATCCCTACCTAATAACCCTCTGTTTTTCTTTCATCCATGTGCCTGTCTAAGAGTCTTTTAAATGCCCCTAATGTATCAGTCTCCATGACCACCCTTAGCAATGCATTGCAGGCACCTACAACTCTCTGTGTAAAGGTTTTACCCCGACATCTCTCCTAAACGTTCCTCCTCTCACTTGGTACACGTGGCCTCTGGTGTTTGCTACTCTCACCCTGGTGAAAAGGTGCTGGTTGCCTCCCTTATCTATGCCTCTAATGTCCCGAGACTGCTTTCCAATTGAAGGTCATGGCTCATTCTGAGAGTCCCTCTCCCTGGGGCTGCTGAAGGGGTTTGCTCAGCTGCATTGGAGGGGAGGGAGGTGGGGTTGATACCTCACTCCAGGGGGAGGGGCTGAGTTCAAGCATCAGAGGGTGTGTCCCATCCACCATCTTCCTCTGGGCCTTCACTGGCTGACACTTTCACTATCCGTCCCACACCCACGCCTGGCTTGCTCATCCCTTGTACCACCATTGCCCTGGATGGCCACTCCGACCACCTATCTGGTTGGACTGAAAATACTGACTTTGGTTCTCTCCTCACAGACGTAGACACAGGACAGCAAGGTTAGCGTAGCATTTAGTGCAACACTATCACAGCACTAGTGACTGGGGTTTGAATCCAGGGCTGCCTGGAAGGAGTTTGCATGCTCTCCCCGTGTCTGTGTGGGTTTTCCTCTGGGTGCTCCAGTTTCCTCCCACCATTCAAAAAAAATATGGGGTTTATAGGTTAACTGGGGTATTTGAATGTCATGGGCTCATGAACCAAAAGGGCCTGTTACTGTACTCTGCCTGTATGTCTATCCTGCAACTGAGTACATTATTCCAAAATACTTTCGGTCTATATGCGATTATTACGTTCTCTGTAAGTGTGTGATCTGTAGTCTGGAGAAAGGCTGCTTCCTTTGGGTGTATATGATAATGAACTTGCAGGGCTCAGGGGCTGGGTAGTCAGGGCAGAGGCTGCTAGTTAAGGGAATCAAGTTCATGCAGGAAAGGGGAACCATGATATCATTGAAAGGGCATAGCAGAATGAAGGGCTGAATGGCCTCCTATGTTATGGTGCCAGATTGCACTGTTCAGTACAGATTGGAATCCTGACTTACCGGTATTGCTCCTTTGCCTGCATGATGACAAAATCCCACTTATGATTGATCTTCTTGTTCAAGGCCTTGTAATTTTCCTTCAAAGAAAGGGACAATGAGAAATAAAAAAGGCACAAATCTTTGCCCTCTCCATCTGGACCTGGGAATGGGTTGCTCACACCCCAAAATTTCATGGATCCCACATGACCCCACTGCCAGCCCTTCTCCCTGATTCCTTGGCAAGCTGTGATTGGTTAGTCTCCTGTCGGGTGCGCAGTAACGAAGTGGCAACCTCGCTGGTTCTGAGTTCAAATCCTGCCCTAGAAAGTGAGAAGAAAATTCCAAAAATAAAAGAAAGCAATTGGGTCTGTGTGAAGGCAACCAAGATTGCCGGAAAACCCAAGGGTACAAGGAGAAGGAGATGGGGGATTTGATGGAGGCATTTGAAAGCATCGATGATGCAATGAAGGAGCATTGAATCCAGTGACCAGATCTGTTGTAAAGGAGACAATAAGGAGATATTATAGATCAGTTTCCTCTTCTCTTGAAGTCCGGGATACTGCCATCATGCAGGATGTTCATGTGATTCAGATCACACTGCCGGAAACGGCTTTGGAATCAGATCAGAGAGGAGCTTTCAAATGGGATGGGAGGGTGGAATCCATGCTGTACTTTGGGATAGCAGCTGGAGAAATGGGGATTAACTAGATCCAGCAGATCTTTACTGTGTTTCCAAGCCTATGGTCCATCAGGGAGGAGTCAAGTGATGGAGTAGTGGCCGGTAGGAGAATACCTGCCCTCTCCAGAAAAGAAGGAAAAAAGTGAAGAAAAAGCAAAGCCCCAGACACACAAATCACAAGAAATAAAAAATAAAGGTGTCAAGAAAATGGGACCTAAGAAAGAAAAGCCAAAAACAACGGGAAGAAAAGTAGAAGGAAAGACGCCGGAAGAGAAAGGTGTAAGCCTTACCTGCATGAAAAAGCAGGGACCTGCCATGGAAAGAGGAGCCCGCTCCCCGAGGTTAGTGGAGACCCTGCAGGGTTGCGACCCACTGACCACGGGACCGCAAAAATGGCTCATGGAGCCAAACAGAGGTGCGCAACTATGCACGACAAGGAGAACACCGACGGGAGGGGGGGACTCCACAGCATGAACAGCTGAAAGATACCCAACAGCAGGGCTCCCAGCTGGAAGATAAAGAAAGCAATGGGAACGGGAGGGGTGAGAAAGAAAAAAGGAAGCAAGAGACACAACAGATAACCCGCCTAGGAGAAGAGGACCAACATCAAGAAACCATGGGAAAAAAAAACCCAACAAACTGAGACAAGCAGCTCAACAAGAAAGTCAGAAGAAACACAGATAAAAGGAAGACAAATAGAAGACACATACCCAAGAGCAAACACAGAAGAAGAACACCAAGCTCTGCAGAGGAATAGGAGGTAAAATGAATGGACAGTACATAGATAAAAAAAATTCAAGAACAAATGAAAGCATTAAAAGAATGGTTGACACTAGAATTTAGTGAAACGAAAAGAAAAATGAAAAGTACCGAAGAAAAAGTGAGTAGAATAGTACTGGTCAGAGCAGATATAGGGAAAAGATTAGAAAATGTGAAAGAATGTGTAATGGCGGTAGAAATGGAAGTGAACGACTTAAAAAGAAACTTGGAAGAAAGTGACAAAAAAGTTAAAGAAACACAGGAGTTGTTAGCTCAGAAGATGGATATAATGGAAAATTTTAGTAGGCGAAACAATATAAAGATAGTGGCCCTAAAGGAAGATGAAGAAGGCAAAGATATGAAAGAATTTATAAAAGAATGGATCCTAAAATTCTTGGGAATGCTAGAAATGCAGGAAGGAATGGAAACTTTAAAGGGCGCACAGAACATTAGCCCCAAAACCACAGTCACAACAAAAACCAAGATAGTAAAATTTCTGAGATACACGACAAGAGAAAATATATTGGAGAAAGCAATGAATAAAATTAGAGAAGACAAAAAAACCACTGGAATGCAAAGATCAAAAAAAAAATTTTCTACCCAGACATAAGATTTGAGCTCCTAAAAAAGAGGAAGGAGTTTAACCCAGCAAAATCAATCCTATGGAAGAAAGGCTATAAATTTATGTTATGATATCCAGCGGTGCTTAAAATAGTTATCCTGGGGTAGCAAAACAAAATGTTCTCGGATCCAGAGAAAGCACGAGAATTTGCAGAATGCCTGCAAGACAGAAAGAGAGATGAAGAGATGTAACAAGAACAAAGAACGATGACAAACTACATATAAAGAAGTAAAAATAATGTATAAGTAAGAACTAAAGGAGGGAAGAAAAGGGAAGGGAGAAGGGAAAAAAGAGGAGGGGTTAAAAAAATGAAGAAAAAGAAAAAGAAGAAAAGAGGGGAAGCTTTGTTGTAATGTGAAGATAAAAGTCTTTTCTGGAGGGGGTTGGGTGGGAGAGAATAACAGTCACTGCGAAATCAGTTGACACTTGCGAACAGGTTCGCAGTCTGAATGGAGAGGGGAGTTGTGGTTGCCCGGCAAGGGACAAGGAGTGACTCGGGTGAGGGGGACACTTGGGGTTAAGGGAATTTTAGATGAGGGAATGGTTGAAATATTTTATGTTTTAGAAGTGTTGTCATACAGTGCGTTCAAAAAAAGAAAACTGAGAAATGGAAACGGGGAAAAGGGGAAAGGTGGTGGTGAGGAAGTGGAAATGAGATGTAAACAAAGTATGAGATGGCCATATTGAACTAATTGACTATAAATATTAATGGAATAAATAACCAAGTCAAAAGGAAGAGGCTATTAAATTTACTGAAAAAAGAAAAAATAGATATAGCATTCATGCAAAAAACGCATCTAATGGAAGTGGAACACAATAAATTAAGGAGAGATTGGGTAGGGCATGTAACAGCAGTATCATATAACTCAAAAGCCAGAGGTATAGCTATATTAATCAATAAAAATGTACCAATCAAAATAGAGGAGGAAATAATAGATCCAACAGGGAGGTATGTAATGATAAAATGTCAGATATATTCAGAACTCTGGAATTTGGTCAATATATATGCATCTAATGAAGAGGATCAAAAGTTTATGCAAGATATTTTTTTGAAGATTGTAGATACGCAGGGGAATATATTGATAGGAGGGGATTTTAACCTTAATTTGGATTCAAAGATGGATAAAACTGGACAAAAGACTAGCAGAAAGAACAAAATAGCCAAATTTATGGTTAAATCATGCAGGAAATGAAACTTTTGGATATATGGAGGAGACAACACCCAAAGGAGAAGGAATACTCATGTTATTCGAGTAGACATAAAGCATACTCAAGGATAGACCTATTCCTATTGTCAGCCCATATCCAAGGGAGAGTTAGGAAAATGGAATATAAAGCTAGATTGTTATCGGATCACTCACGCCTGTTATTAGCAATAGAGCAATAGAGCTGGAGGACATCACACCAAGAACGTATAGATGGAGATTAAATGCCATGCTACTTAAAAGACAGGATTTAAGAGAATTTATTGAGCACCAAATTAAAATGTACTTTAAAATGAATAAGGAATCAGTGAAAGACAAATTTATATTATGGGATGCAATGAAACCTTTCATCAGAGGGCAGATAATAAGTTATGTAACTAAGTTGAAAAAGGACTACAATCGGGAAATAGAACAGCTGGAAAGGTAAATAGTAAGTACAGAAAAAGAATTAGCATCAAGGGAAGATACAACAAAAAGAAGAGAATTGGCAGACAAAAAAATAAAATACAAAACATTACAAATGTATAAGGTGGAGAAGAACATAATGAAAATAAAGCAGAAGTATAACGAGCTAGAAGAAAAACACACAAAATACTAGGTTGGCAGCTTAAAAGAGAACAAGCTAAAAGAACGGTATTGGCATCAAGGAAAAGGGACAAACAAATTACATATAACTCAACAGAGATCAATGAAAATTTTAAGGAATTCTACGAGCAATTATATCGAACTGAGAACAAAGGGAAAGAAGACAAAATAGATGAGTTTCTAGCTAAAACTGAACTACCGAAATTGCAAGAAGACAAGCAAAACAAATTGATAAAACCATTTGAAATAGAGGAAATACAAGATATATTAAAAAATCTGCTGAACAATAAAACACCTGGGGAGGACGGACTCCCAATAGAAATCTATAAAACATTTAAAGAGTTACTAATTCCTTCTCTCCTGGAAGTAATGAACCAGATAGAAGAAACACAAAACTTGCCAGATTCATGTAAAACAGCAATAATTACAGTAATACCAAAGATGGGAAAAGATCCACTAACACCAGCATTGTATAGACCAATATCTATATTTAACACAGATTATAAGATAATAGCAAAACTATTAGCAAACAAATTGGCCGACTGTGTACCAAAAATAGTAAAACTAGATCAAACTAGATTTATTAAGAAAAGACGAACAACGGACAATGTTTGTAAGTTCATTAACTTAATCCATGCAGTACAAAGAAATAAGACGCCAACAGTGGCTGTTGCTTTAGACACAGAGAAAGCCTTTGACAGGGTAGAATGGAATTATTTATTCAAAGTTTTACAGAGGTTCAACCTAACAGAGAAATATATTAATTGGATTAAAGCATTATATAAGGATCCAATGGCGAAGGTGACAGTAAATGGATATATATAAAACCAATTTAAATTAAGCAGGTCAACTAGGAAGGGATGTCCACTATCTCCCTCACTGTTCGCTTTAGCAACAGAACCATTGGCAGAACTGATAAGAACAGAAAATAAAATAAAAGGGATAAAAATAAAAGAGAAGGAATATAAAATCAGTTTATTTGTAGATGACATCATAGTATACTTAACAGAACCAGAATTATCAATAAAAGAATTACATAAGAAATTGAAAGAATATGAAGAAATATCGGGATACAAGGTCAACGCAAATAAAAGTGAAGCGATGCCAATGAATAATGCGGATTTCACAAAGTTTAAAAAAGAATCACCATTTAAATGGCAAACACAAGAAATCCAATACCTAGGTATTAGACTAGATAATAATCTAGCCCATCTATACAAATTTAATTATCAGCCATTAATGAAGAAATTACAAGATGACTTAGAACATTAGAAAGATGTACCACTAACATTAATAGGAAGGGTAAACTGCATTAAAATGAATATCTTCCCAACGATACAATACCTATTTCAATCATTACCAATTCCCTTAACAGAGAAATTCTTCAATGAGCTAAAGAAAATAATAAGGAAATTCTTATGGAAAGGGGGGAAACAGAGGATAGCGCTAGATAAATTAACAGAATGGTACAAACAAGGTGGTTTGCAGCTACTAAACTTTAAGAATTATTATAGAGCAGCACAATTAAGATATCTATCAGATTTTTATCAAACAAGGGAAAAACCAGATTGAACCAGATTAGAGCTAGATAAAATAGGGGAGAAAGTACCAGAACATATACTATATAAGTGGGATTAAAAAGCTGGTGCAACATAGGAGTTCACCAGTACTGCACCATTTGGAAGAAGATTCACATAGAAAGGAAAAAAAACAAATTACCAACTACCAAAATTATTATTGGTACGCAAAATCAACTAATCTCTTTCACAATAGATAACCTTTCCTTTAGAGAATGGGAGAGAAAAGGGATTAAAAGAATAGAAATTTGTTTTTTTGGAAAATAATTTATTATCATTTGAACAAATGAATCACAAATATGGAATACCTCACGGTACACCAACTGAAAATCTACTTAAAGGACAAATTGTGAAGCAGACTGAGATTACCAGAGGAAGCAGCTTTGAATATGTGATTACAGACACAATGATAATTAAAAGATTTACAACAAACATGTACATCAAGCTGCAAGAGAAAGAAAATGATGAAATAAGCTATAAACCCAAACAGAAGTGGGAACAGGATCTAAACATAAAGATAAAAAATGAAAAATGGGAAAAGCTATGCTCTGGAACTATGAGAAATATAATAAACATGAGGTAACACATGATATAATATAATTGGTCACACAGGCTATATATCACACCTCAAAAGTTAAATAAATGGATCCAACAGTATCAGATAGATGTTTTCGCTGTAAGAAGGAAACGGGAATAACAGTACATGCAATTTAGGCATGTGAGAAAGTGAAAAAGTTTTGGGAAGATCTAAATCAGGTATTAAATAAAATCACAAAAAGCAACATACCAAAAAATCCAGAGATCTTTCTTCTAAGTAATATAAGAAGTAAAGAATTAGGCCTCAAACTGGATGAAGTGCAAAAAATTTATTATGATAGCCTTCACTGTAGCAAAAAAATGTTTAATGTCAACTTGGAAATCAGAAGAGAGCCTGAGAGTACAGCAATGGTACATAGAAATGAATAAATGTATTCCATTGGAAAAAATAACATATAATTTAAAAAATAAAGTCGCATTATTTGAACAAATTTGGGAACTATACATGGAACAACAGAGAGGGCCTACTGTGGACCTCCACCCCCTAAAATGATAGAATGAGAAGAAGACGAAATGAACTGACCCAGTGTGTAAAAGTAGATGACACAATTTTCTTGTTTATTTTCATTGCGTGATGACATTGTTTAATGGGTTTATTGTATTGTATATGTTGAAAATTTAATGGGCTTGGAGGGAGGTGGGAAGGAGGGAGGGAAGGGAGGGGGGGAAAAGGGGAGAAAATGACATTGTGTATATTCAAGAGGGAAATGTTTGTGTGTATTTTGGTTAATAAGGTTCATAATGTGAAAAATAAAAAAACTTTTTTTAAAAAGCCTACGGTCCATCAGAGGCCATTCAGCCAATGTGCCGCGGCTACATCTAGAGCAGGGGAGTGGGCCCAACTACTGATCAAGGCCAGGATAAATGAGGAAGTTCCTCAGGAACTGATGGGCAGGTCGTAGCATATGACAAAGGGACAGTGGTTTTCCACCCAAGTCATGCTGAACCTGCTCTGGAACAATCTGAGCTTTTTTGTTTCACAAAATAGACTTTGTTCACAATAAATTATTTTGCAAAAGGAGAACGTTCAAAGTTTCATCCCATCTTTAGTTTTGTATCCATACCTTGTTACATTCATTTCTATTTACACCATTACCACCACTATTGCACTTTGACATTACTCCCCTCTCTGTTGTTTTTTTCCTCTCAGTCTCAACCCCTCGATGCTCGGTAATTGGAGGAATCTAGACTGCGGTCCTTCCCAACAGTGCCCTCACAGTGGCTGCACCAAGACTCAGTGTGTCAGCTTGTTTCAGTGCACAGAAACTTTAAACTCTTCACTCATGCAGCACAGTCTTACCTTCTCATATTCCTCCAATACACCTTTTTTATGGATATTTTTCTTTGCCAAATAAATTGCTGTTGAACACAAAAAAATTGTCAATGAACAATTTCGAAGCAGATAGTTGGCCAGTTTGTGAAAGTCTCCATGGTTGTTACATTGCATTGGCTGTGAAGCTCTCTGGGATATCCAGAGGTCATTAAAGGCACTACAGAAATGCATGTCTTTCCTCCTAGATTTTTTTAGTATGAATCGATTTGTTCCATTCTAGTTGTAGAGTTGGTATGATTGGGAAGGGGGAGATTAGGTTGATAAAGAATTCTATAACTGCTGCTCAAATATCCCACCCAGGTCACCCACTCTTCTCCCCTTTCCATCAGACAGATCCTTGAGAACCTGAACATCTAGATTCAAGAACAGTTTCTTTCCTACTAATGCATAGAACATTACAGCACAGTACAGGCCCTTTGGCCCATGATGTTGTCCTGACCTATATAAGCCTATACCACAACTAACTAATACTTCCCAACCTCACGCCCTCTATTTTCCTTAAAAGACTTTTAGGCACAAGCATGTGAATGTCCCTACTTGTACCAGGCTCCACCACCACCCCTGGCAATGCATCCCAGGCATCCATCATGAAGCAAAAAAACTTAACTCTGACTTATTCCCCAAACATTCCTTCCCTCACCCTAAAGAGATGTCCTCTGGTATTTGCTATTGTCACCCTGCAAAAAAAGTATATACCTCTATTGTTACTTCTTGTCCTTTGTTGCTCCAAAGAGAAAAGCCTGTCAACCATGCCTCATTAGGCATGTTCTCCAATCCAGACAGAGTCCTGGTAAATCTCTGCACTCTCTAAAGCATCTTCCTGTGATGTTATCAGGCTTCTAAATGGATCTAACACTGGCAAAAGATTATGTCCTGCACTGCATTTTACAACTCTACTTTTCTCTCTTCTCTGACTACTGTTACACTTTTGCCTCTCTGTTTATTTGTTGTTATTGCACTACCTGGTGTCTGTGTCTGACCAGAGACACAAAAGATGGAAATTCTGGGATCTTGAGCAAAACCCCAAGTATCCTTGGAGGAGCTCAGTGGGCCAGGCAGCACCCATGGGTAGAAGGGTTCGGTCTGAGTTGTGTAGCCTGGGTAGCATGCCAAACAAAGCTTCTTACTGCTGTATAATCTGGTGTGCCTGATGATTCAACTCACCGTAGTCTGTGTCCTCTGCAGGCCATTCCTGGCTGGGCCAGAAGTACGGAGTCTGTGAAGGGTTGAGAGGCGAGAGTCAAGCACGTCCGATAAGGAGGGTGGAATGGGTTGAACTGCAATCGCACCAAGGGGCTCGAAGGAGAATAATCATGCCCTCACAGAGGTCAAGACCCATGGTTCCTTTTGTGCCCGATCAGGTTGAGAAAAGCAAACAAGAGTCCGTCCTCGGACACCGAGTGTCCGTAGATCCTGCCGCCTTCTCCAATGCCACCAATTCCGGTGCTACTGCCTCCCGCAACCCCCATGGCTGCATCACCACTACTGTTACAGCAGGTCTTCACTGCATTCAAGTCTGTCTGCTGCTAGTGGCCTTATAGATTTAACTACAAACAATGAGCCAGATTTAGTTCGATAGCTATTCACATTTTGTTAACTTTCTAAATCTGGCTCATTGATTGCTATTAAATCTTCAAGTTTATATTGCAATGGAGTCTTCTGTGAGAGTGAGCTCCATGTATTTTCACTTAAGCGATTCAGTGGCCTTTTACTCTGTTAGGTATAGCTTTAACAAGGCAGCAGAATCGTCTTTGGTTTACAAGAGTGTGGGTAATACTTGACCAGTCAGCTGGTGAACAGATTGATATCCATCCATATAATTACCAAGCTATAGTGAAAAGGTAAACAAACACTTTTTAAAATGTGCTAACTATTCATGATTTAATTAATTTGGTGATACAGCACAGGAACAGGACCTTCTGATCCACAACTCCAAACCTCTCAAATACGCTCGTGATTTATTCTTCTAGCCCCCGCCTGTTTTTGGAAGGTGGAAGGAAATGGGAGCGCCTGGAGGAAACCCATGCAATCACGGAGAGAACACCACAGAGAGTATCGATTTCAAATCTGGGTCGCTGATAGTGTCCAAGTAATAGCAAAGAATACAATCCCCTCCCCAAATCCTGTAATATAGGGGGGAAATCACCTGTACACATATTGTTGACATTTTAAATGTTAGGATTTTAAACATCATATTAATCCTTTTAAACATCTTGGATAACCAAGCTATCAAAAGGCAGTCAGGGTGTTCCAAGAATGGAGTCTGAAAATCCATCACCACACCAGCCTGCTGTGTTTGACACCAACACTGTGCCTGCAGGGCCAGGAAGAGTGCAGTGCGAGACAGGGAGTGGGCTGGATGGGCATACGAAACACTGAGTATCTGCACCTTCCATTTCATCACCGGCGAAGAACTCCTCACCTGGAACCTGTACAGACGGATGTCTGACCGCAGGACTAGGTTCCTGGGCTCTTGCAAGGGATAGATGTAGCCAAGCTTCACGAGCAGATTGCCCAGTAGGTTGCCTTCTAAAACAGAACAAATCATCGACAGAAAGCAATCAGCTAGTGTGGGCTTACCCGCATGGCATTAATGACACGATATAATGCATATGTAAGCTTATTGTCATACACACAAGTAGAAAGTACACATGCACTGGAATTCTTACTCACTGGAAGCATGCAGGCACACAAGATTCACCAGTCACCATAGTATAAATCAAGTTACGGTAATGTGACTTGAGACAGGATAAGAAATAATAAATATAAAAGGATAGATAAATAAACATTCACAGTCAAAGTCAGTGCAAGAAAAAAAGGTGATGTTTGGATCATGGAGACAGATCATTTGGTGGTTCTGGAGTCGTTTATGATTAGCATGGGGAGGTTCAAGAGCCTGATAGCTGTTGGAATTTTTAAAAAGTCCTTGAAGCAATGTTAGACATTACTCACAAGCACTGCACGCTCATTGTGCATCTAGATGTTTTTATATATACATTGTATCACATCACACACACACACACACACACACACACACACACACATCTGAGGCTTGGTGCTGGCAGATGGGGCCTTTGGTTAAAGCCACTGGTGGGATGGTACAAGGACCAGGAGGTCAGCAGGTGTCCTCCACTGGAGCCAATTGGTGGAGGTCAGCATTTGAATCCCTGAATCACATCCATCTCCCCCTCCACCTGTGAGGTCATTGAAGGGAAATGCCTCAAGGGCAGGGAGTTTGAGCTTGTGGGTCGAGCAGTGGGTAGAAGTGATCAATATACATTTATTGGGGGGGAAGGGAAGAAAGTCAGGATGCGTTTCAATGGCGTGACGGAGAAGTGGGATGGAAAGGAGACATTTTGGGTGGATTTTCCAGATCTGCCTACCTTCCTCTGTGATCTGCAGCCGTTGAATCAGCCATTCTAACACATCGTTCCCTGCAAGGAGAAGAGGCAGTGTGCTGTCAGACAGATTGGCCTCAAACACGGGACTCTGGCTGCCCTGCTTCACCAGCGTAAGCCTATCAAGACCAGCTTGGGCTATGATCTCACTAACTTCGATCCACCATCCATTAGGAAGGAGGTACAAGAGGCATCGACATCAGCAATGCCAGGCTGGGAAACAGATTCTTTCTACAGGCTGTGAGATTGATGAACATTATCCTGCAAGTGAGTAAATAATACCAAAGTATTTATAAATATTGATCTTATATTATATCTTTATATGATATTATGTGCTGTGTATTGTGTGTTTATGTGTGCACCACGATCCAGAAAAACGCTGTTTTGTTGGATAGTATATGAACAGTCAGATGATAATAAACTTGAGTAAAAACCAAAAGTCTGCAGATGCTGGGATTATATTAAAAACACACCAAGTTGCTGGAGGAACTCAGCTGGTCTTGCAGCATCCATAGGAGACAGACAGATATATTGCTGATATTTCAGGCCTGAGCCCTTCTTCAAGGAATAAGGAAAGAAAAGGGGTGGCCAAACTTGCCTAACGTGAAAGCCATATCAATAAACTTCAGATGTTTCAGAGCCACAAGGCAGGAAAAAATATTACATACACGCTTTTACTCTAACATGCACATTGTTACAAAAATTTTATAAAAATATTAAGAAATACACATACACAATAATATTTATTCAGGAATGAACTTTTTTAAACTGCTCATTTGTATTAGTTTCAATAATCAAATATACACATACAGTATATACTCATGTAAATGTCAAATTTTGTGGAAAAATTTTTAGGGTAAAATTTAGGGGGTCGACCACTACATTCACACTACTTCTGACCATGGTAAGTACCTGCATCACTCTGGGCTTTGAGAGCTCGAATGTGTCGGGGTTACTGGGACCGAGTGGTAGGTCTGCGGTCGGGATATTGGGAGCTCCAATGGGTGGGTGGCTAGAGTCAAAATTATGGGGGGTGGTGTCGACTTTAACTTGATATCGACTATTACACACGTATATACAGTATACATACCAAATATCTTCAAATCGTAAGCCACGCCCACTAACACTACTGTCAGCTCGTACAATTCCTGTCTCACCCAACGTATTTCCACGAGCCACGGTTGGGCACTTCTGGTGTAGAGACAGTGCTGGCTGGGGGAGGAGTCCAGACCAACAAAAGGTGCTAATTGAATAAGAGGGGAGGTGAGAATTGATTATGTCTGGGCGAAAGGAGACAAAGGGAAAAGGGAAGAGAGGCAGAGCAAAGGGAAGGCGACGGGGAGGAAGGGGGCTGGGGGGGTTTAACAAAAGCCAGAGAAGTTGATGTTAATGCCATCCAGTTGGAGGGTGTCCAGGTGGAAGATGAGGTGTTGTTCCTCCAATTTAATAAACTCTCCAAGATAATAAACTTGAACTCTTGTGCAGTGAGTGGTAAAGTTGCAGGGAGGCCTCTGCTTTCAGAAACTCCTTCACTAAGACTTTAAGTTCAAAGCTCCTGAGCAGGCAGAGGTGTTGACAGGTCATTTTGGCTATGGATATGACCCGGTTGGTCCAGGATAGGTTGTTGGAACTTCAAGCTGCTCACTCTCTCCAGCCTTTGATGTGGAGCAGGAGATGAGATCTACTCCTCTTCCTGAAGCCTCGGGCAAAATCCTCAGTCTTTCTTCACTCATTTCAGTTGGAGGTCAAGTTCAGAGCAGATCTCAAGACAGATGGCTCAGTCTGTCCAGCACTAGCACATTACAGGATAAATGTATCAGCGTCCTGCCGGCTTATCTGTCTCCCTCCTGCTTTGGGAAAGAGTAGGGATAATGATAATGAGCGCACTGTACATCGGCACCAAAATTCTTACTTGCAGCAGCCGGAGGTATTTTATCAAAGAAAACAACTAAAAAAAAACTACAATGGCGGATTTAATTAGGAATCAATAAATACAAAAATAAAATAGATAATAAATATTAACTACTGAAACAAAAAGTGACTTTGCAGTAGTGCAGACAATCCTTTTATGGTGTCGGAGCAGTTCCTGATTAGAGTAACAAGGGCAGGTTCAAGAGGCTGATAGCCGTTGGAAAGAAACTGTTGTTGAACCTGGAGGTGCTGGTCTTCAGGATTCTGTACCTTCTGCCTGAAGGGAGCAGTGAGAAGAGGTTGTGACCAGGATGATGGGGGTCCTTTAGGATGTTGGCTGCCTTCTTGAGGCAGCGCCTCCTTCACACAGTGAAGTGGATGGGAGGTCGGAGCCTGGATTGGACCTGCCCCTCCATTGAATGACAAGATTGCAGCTTCTGACTGAGCAGCTGAGTACGGTGGTGCAGCAGTTAGTGCTGCTGCATGGAGATGGCATTTTCTCCCTGTGAACACATGAGGCTCCAGTTTCCCCAATAATGTGTTCTTGGGTTAATTAGCCACTCTGAGTTACCCATAACAATTATAATGTTCAAGACATTTGGATGGGTATGAGGACTGGATAGGTTTAGAATAGGGGTCTCAAAAGTGGTCAAAATCGACCCCTGGGGGGTGGATGGGATTATCCAAGGGGTCAAAAATTGCTGGGGATGGGTGGGTTGTTTGAACTTTTTGGGTTGAAAGAATTATAGAGGCCAAGGTCCCTGCTCCTGCCTGGGAGTCCAATGTCCCTGGCCCTTGCCCAGGAGCCCAATGTCCCTGCTCATGCCGGGAGTCTGACATCCCTGCTCCTGCCGAGAGCCCGATGTCCCTGGTCTTTCCCGGGAGCCTGATGTCCCTGCTTCTGCCGGGAGCCCAATGTCTCCGTTCTTGCCCAATGTCTCCATTCTTGCCCGGGAGCCCAACATCCCCACTCCTGCCAGGAACCCTAAGTGACTTCTTCAATGCGGACGGCATCGTACCCAATGTTGAGAATGGAGTCACCGATGCTGAAGACTTGGACCCAGCTCCATATGCCATCTGCCCAGACAGAAGCAAAGGTTTATCTTTACTGTTATTGTAATTGCTTGCTTGCTTAATTTATAGATTTGTTACTTGGTGATTGTGGTGTTGTAACAAAGTTTGGTTTGTTGCTGGGAGTCCCAGACACCATGCATATGGTATGCAGTTTCCCTCACTAATCCATATGGAAACTGCACATCTACATGAAGGGGTTAATGGTCTAAAAAGTTTGGAGACCCCTGGTTTAGAAGGAGATGGGCCAAATGCAGGTAAATTGGGACTCATCCAGAATGCCAGCTTGGTTGGTATGGACAAGATGGGCTGAAGGCCCAGTTCTGTGCAGGCAAGAGCGAAAGAATAAGGTCCTGGGCAACAGGGAAGGAAGGAGACCGTGAAGGAAGGGGAGAGGGAATGGGGCAGATTGGATTGTGATGCTGCGGGCTAGCATGGATCGATAGACAGAATGGCTTCCTTCGATGACTGCGCCAGCGAGCATTGCAACACCGGGAGTCCACATACCCGCTCACTGCATCACTCTCAGCAAGTGGTGCTCTCATCTTTCCAGCCAGTGACCCACCCCAGAATCTCAGCTGACCATTCTTCTGCTTACTGGCCCTTTCCTTTGGTTCTTGTGAAAGGTCTCACTTCTCCCTCCACAGATGCTGAATGGTCTGCCGAGTGTTTTCCACATCCTCTGTTTTAACTAAAGGGTCCCAGCAACTGCATGATTCCATTTTTCCATTGCTGTCATTTCTGTTTCTCCCAGTCATTAAATAGGCTCTGCTTTCTGAGCAAATGGACCCCATTCGCTATGGATAATATTTGGTTGGACGCCATTTGGATTTGCAGCCATACATGGGGTGTCATGCGCAGCTCTGGATGCCGCATCACAGGAAATTTGCTGAAATTAGAGATGTTAGCTGTAAGGAGAGACTGAATTAATTTAGATTGTTTTCTTTGGAGCAAGAGGTGGAGAGGCTGATAGAAGTATATAAAATGATCAGAGGTAAAGATAGAATCTTTTCCAAGAATGGAAATGTCAAACACTACAGGTTTAAGAAGAGGGGAGGCAAATGTAACAAGATTTAGAAGGCAGGTTTTACTTTTACACAGAGAATTCTAGGTGCCTGGAATTGCCAAAGGGGGTGGTGGCAGCAGATACGACAGCAATGTTTAAGAGAAATTTGAACCAACACATGCTGTGCTGTCAGTAAGGAGTAGGTACGTTCTCCCCATGTCTGAACGAGTTTCCTCCGGGGGCTCTGGTTTCCTCCCACCCTTTAAAAACGTACCAGTGCTTGTAGGTCAATTGGAATATTTAGGCTGCATGGGTTTGTGAACCGAAATGGCTTGTTACTGTGGCTAAAGTTTTTTTTAAATTAAATGAATTGGCAGAGAGGAGACAATGTGCTGGTAGATGGGATACGTTTGAATTGGCATCATAGTCAGTATGGATATTGTGGGCCGAATGGCCTGTTTCTTCACTGTACTGTTCAGTACTCTATGTCGTTGGCAATTGTAGGGGGAACTTCTATCATTCAGCAGGTCAGAGGTAATGGTAAATGCTGTGACCAAAACCTTGGTCAAAGAGAATGTTTAAGGTGCAATGTACAGGAGGGTAGATATTAAGGGAATTGGAGGATCCAGTAAGGGGTGGCCAATCAGGTCGCAGTGAAGAAAATCAGGGAGACACATTGGGGGCTAGGACTGGAGGAGCGCTAAGGTCCTGAAAGGTCATAAAGAGTTCAGAAATGTACAGAGGTCCTGGAAGGTTATGGAGTGACTAGAGGATGGGTCCTGGAAGGTTGCAAAGGGACTGGGGGAATGCAGAAGTCCCGAAACCAGGGATTGGAGGTCAAAGAGGGTTGTGAAAGGATTGGAGGAGGCCAGTGGATTGTTGGAGGTTACTGACAAGATCCAGAGAAACCACCTCCCTTCAGAGGGGCCTAAATCACATCACAGCATGCAGGCACTGTTGGGTCAGATGAGAAGTTTTCTTTTGGCTTTGTGTTAGCTTGATGTATAGCAGGGAGCAATGTCAATTAATGCACCCAAGCCTTTTATTCCTCTTTGCTTTTCCCAACATGTGAAACTACATGTACAAGTCATTCCATTTTTGGTGTTGTGCAGGACATTGTATTGCCATCATTTCCAATTCCCTTTTCTTCCAAATCATCCTCCCTGTAGAACTCATCTGATGACAAATACTGCAAGGACTTGATTCGCCAATTGAAGCTTTTAAAACAGAGGCTGAGAAGCTAGACAGTGAATACTTGGGGGGTCTGATCAAAATGGGTTATTTGTGTGAAGTTAATCCTTTCATTACAGACACTACTAATCAATTGTTTTGTATAAGGTTCAATTTGCATTTGACAAACAAGCACTGTAATTAAAAGCTGTTAGAATAAAATCTAAAGATTCCTGAACTTGAAAAAAAAAGAGGGGCCTAAATCACCAGGTGCTACTGGTCTGACCCTCTTCAAATGTCCTGAATTGGCAAATGAAACTTCCAAATAGATAAGATCTGCAGTCTTACAGATGTCGGTTTGTGTTGTGTAATCCTCTTAATTTTATACCAGGTATCCTAGCAACAGAGTGAGCTAATGCAAGGATGAGCTAACCACATTCCTCTTTAGGCTAGTTCTGTTTCATCTTCTGTGTAGAGAGGGCAAATGGCTTCAAAGTGGGTGTTCTCGTGGGGGGGGTGAACCAAATGCTGAACATAACGCAGAACAGAAGATGTTGTTAGTTCTGTTTTTGTCTACCCATTACCCACTCTCCCCCTCCCCAATCCAAACAGACCACATCAATCCAGAGCCACACCGCTTCACTCCAAGGAGGAGGTGGAGCGGGTTTCATGGAGCGGAGGTGGTGTCCGCACCTCAGGGAAGGGAGAAAATGTGGAAATGCAAAATCACTGTGGGAACAGGCGTAGGGGGTAGAGAGACCTGGGAATACTTTTGGCAGGCAAAAACACAGTGCTGGAGAAACTCAGCAGGTCAAACTGTACTTTATACAGCAAGGATAAAGGTACACAATCAACGTTTCGGGCTTGAGCTTATCATCAAAATATGGAAAAATATAGGCAGGCGTCTGAACAAAATGTCGTGAGGGGGATAGGGAAGGGGCAAGAGGAGGAGCACGGTCCCACAGGCAGGAGGTAATAGGTGGATAAGGGAGGGAGGGCACAGCAGCAAACACAGCAACCACCTGCCTGTGGCACCGTACTCCACAACCTGCCCCTTCCTCCCCCACATTTTTATTCAGGCATCTGCCAACATTTTTACATACTTTGATGACGGGCACAAGCCCGAAAACATTGGTGATGTATCTTCTATGTAAAGTGCATTGTTTGACCTGCTGAGTTTCTCCAGCATTGTATTTTTACTTCAACCATGAAGGAAATCAGCAAGTCGAGCAGCATCGGACGAAAGGAAATTTTGTGTGATATCACATGACAATAAATAGGATCCGATCTGATCAGTGGGAGGGAAGGAACATTTGATGCATCAAGAATGAGTGAGGAGGGGTGAGTCAGCACAATGGGAGGGGTTGGACATGGGTCGGCAGGGGACTGATGAAACCGGGAGGGGTGAAGGATGACAGATTTCGGAGATATTGTCAGAGTACATACATTACATCTTTTTCCTGCGGGCAAGGCAGAATTACCACTTATCGGTAGTACAAAAAAAAACTACACAACTTACACATGTAAATAGTTAACAAAGAGTAAACAAACCAACTGTGCAATACAGAGAGGGGAAAAAAATCAACAAAGTGCAAAAGTAAGAGTCCTGAAATGGGTCCCTGATGGAGTTTGTTGTTGAGGAGTCAGATGGTGGAGGGGGAGCAGCTGTTCCTGAATCTGGTGGTGTAAGTCTTGTGGCACCAATACCTCTTTCCTGATGGCAACAGCGAGAACAGAACATGTGCTGGGTGATGTGGATCCTTGATGATCCCTGTAGATGCTCTTGGTGGGGAGAGTTTTGTCTGTGATCCCCTGGGATGTGTCCACTACTTTTTGGAGGGCTTTACGCTCAGGGCTAATGGTGTCCCCCTACCAGACTGTGATGTAGTCAGGCAGCACAGTTTCCACAACTCATTTGTAGAAATTTGCCAGGGTTTCCAATGTCATAACTAAACCACCACAAACTCCTAAGTAGAGGTGCTGAAGGGTGACAGACATATGGGGATGGCAAGAGGTTTAACAGTTCAGGCCCACAATCGCAAGGACTGACTGCAAGAAACAAAGTCATGGACAGGAAGCAGCTTGTATGTAGGGAGCCAGCTCCTACCTGTCATGGCATGAGGAATGGTGGTGATCATCAGCCTCTGTGTTTGGGTTTTGATTCCAGTCCTGGGATCCTGCATCTCTATGATCAGAGGTTCAATCTAAAGGGAGAGGAGTTCCAAACAGAGTGCAAGGAGAGAGAGATCAAAACAAATGCTGCAACATTCCAAGGCAGTGCTGGTGAGGAGAGCATGACCACAGGCAGAGGACCGTGGCCTGAACTACCCGCTGCCGCTGGTCACTGCAGTTGGCCTCTGCTGAGTTCTGGGTTCAGACAGACGGCTGTATCCTCTCCTGGCTCAGCACTGCCTTGTGCCTTCACAGTACCTTTCACTTCACTTTATAATTCACATATGGCGCACGTGTGCACACACACACGCGCATACTCGCACACATGCACCACATACATACGTACAAATATTCAAACACACAAACATGCCTGCATGGAGATACATGGCACATGAACAGATAAACACTTACACACACACCAGTACAAATGTATGTGCACATACATAATACATGCATGGAATTACAAATGTGTGAACATACACGGATACTATGTCCTGATACAGACACTTACACATGTACTACATAAATACATGCACTAACACATACACAAATACACACACATCTGCACAGATACATGCACACAAGCATGTACAAACATTGCAGACAGACACTTATGCTGATCCCTCCTGTGTGCGAACACACACCTGTGCACACAAATTACATACTAGGCACAGGTGAAATGGAAGCTTTGCCCCAATAGGACATGTCCCAGGTGATAGTCACCAACCCATGCACTGGAAGTTCCCCTCAAAAACATTGAGATTCAGGGTGATGGTAGTGGGGGTATTGGCCACAACTCAAGGACTCCCTGTTCCGCCCTTTAGCAGTGCCATGAGTTGTTCCATTTCTGCAGAGTGCAGAGTGCAGAGTCCAAACCTCGATTTAATCCTCAAGAATCCAGCAGACCCTCAGCACCATACAGGACAGGCACCACTAAACACCAGCCAGGCAGAGGCATAGCGATTGTTAGCAGATTATACTTGCAACAAAGAGGCGGTATTGCATGAACTGCCATGGAATGGGTTTTGGTTTTTAGTTTTGGTTTGCTGTCACCTTGTGAGAGCTGACCAGTCAAAATGTGCAGATTGCAGTTAAAGATCTGCAAGGCAGAGTTTGAAAAGTCTTGTTAATAAATTTTGATTGATTAATTTCCATGATTTCTGCTCATCTATGGCACTTACGTGTGTGCGTGCGCACACACTAAATTTTTTAAATTTGAGAGTTTTAGAGGTCCAGATTCTCAGGCGATCCGGATTTTTGGACTTTTACAGTATAACTCTCACATGGGTGAAACATGAAAGTCCACAAATGCTGTGATTGTAGTGAAAACACACCAAAATGCTGGAGGAAGTCAACCAGTCTTATCAGCATCCATATGGGACAAAGATCTATCCCCGACATTTCGAGCCTGAGCCATTCTTCAAAATAAGCAGAACAAGGCAGAAGCAGGAAATCTCAGAATTCAGACAATTCTGGATAGCTCTAGGCCAACATATTGGGCCTTGCTGGCTCTCTCTGTGCTCTTAGATTCTACTGAAGGTTTATTTTGCACCTTTGACCTTCTCTGCACTGAGCAACCTGTAATGAAATGTGGAAAAGCACAAAGCTCATTCCTTCTGCCTCAATGGTAACTGGAGAACCTGATACCCAAACGTGGCTAATCAATGCCTGGAACCCAGATCCAAGCGTATTCAGAGACTCTGAGCTGAACCCTCGTTGCCTATCAACAATATTTGCCAAAAGCGGAGGCAATTTTCCAATCTCGGAGGCATCACATCCATACTGTGGTGGCCATCACCAATGGCTGCTCCAAGCCACAGACTTACATGTACTGACACACCAAAGGCCTATTCCCACTTGCCTTGACCCATACCCAAGAAAAAACAGCAATAGACTCCCTACTTCTCATAGAGACATGCAGCGCAGAAAAGGCCCTTCAGCCCAACTCAACCATGCTGACCAAGTTGGCATTCTGGGCCAGTTCCATTTGCCTGCAATGTGGTCTATGTCCTTCTAAATCCTTCCTAACCATAGACCTATCTCAGTGTAAATTGAATGTCAGAATTGTACCACTTTTACAGCTTCCTCTGGCAGTTCCAGATACAGACCACCCTGAGGGAAAAAGTTCCCCCTGGGGTCCCTCTTAAATCCCTCCCAGTTCACCTTTAACCTTTGTGTCATTAGACTTGGATATATCAAAGGCCAAGTGATGATCAAACTGAAGTTTCTAATGGTTTAACAGACTCAATGGGCCTAGTGGCCAGCTTCTGTTCCTTTGCCTTGTGTGTGGTAGAGTAGATACTTCTTGTGAGCCAAGCATCTAGAACTTTTGTTTCAATACTATTAAACTTTGGTTAGCCCCCACTTGGAAAATTGTATTCAGTTCTGGTCACCTCATTACAAGAAGGATGCAAAGCAATGCAAAGGAGATTTGCCAGGATGCCGCCTGGATTGGAGAACGTGTCTTGTGAGGCAAGGTTAGCAGAGCTGGGGCTTTTCCCTTTGGAGTGAAGAAGGATGAGGAGACTTAATAGAGGTCTATAAGATTATGAGAGCCAGAGATAGGGTGAACACCCAACACCTTTTTTCCCTGGGGCAACAGTAGCAAACACCAGAGGACATAAGGTGAGGGGAGAAAAGTTTAGGGGAGACGTCAGGGGTAAGTTTTTTTTAAAAAAACAGAGAGTTTAGTGGGTGCCTGGAATGCATGGCCAGGGGTGGTAGTGGAGGCTGGTACAATAAGGGCATTTAAGAGACTCTTAGACAGGTGCCTGGATGTGAGGTAGGGAACATTTAATTTGTTGAATAGATTTTTATAGGTCAGTATAATATTGTGGGCTGAAGGGCCTGTACTGTGTCTAATGTTCTATGTGCTATGTAACTTGGTGGCGTGACCTTGGGCCACAGCTAGTAGTACTGCTGCCTCAGAGCTCCAGTGGGTTCATTCCTAACCTCAGGTGGTGTCTCTGCAGAGTTTGCACGTGCTCCCAGTGACTGTGAAAGTTTGTTCCCAGGTACTCCTCTTGTTCCAAGTACATGCGGGATGGTAGGTTCACTAGTTGTAAATTGCCCCTGATGTGTGGGTGAGTGGTAGGATCTAGGAGGACATGTGGGGACATGTGAAATGGGAATCGTGTAGCCTGAGTATAGATGGGTATCGATAGTTGGTGAGATGTGGAGGTCCTATTGCTATGGCTCCACAGTACAATGGCTCAGCGACTCTCTCCTAATATAGATCCAGGCTATTTGGGAGTTCGGTGGAAACAGATGCACAGAGATGATGAAGAAATCTGAAGCTCAGTATCCTTCAGTGAGAAAGGGTATGCTGGCTTTGGAGGCAGTGCTCAGGAGCTTCACCAGGTTGATTCCATAGATGAGGGAGAGAGCGAACTGCCTGGGATTTTACTCACTGGATAAGATCAGGGGAAGAAGGGCTTGGAACTTGACATTCTCTGTGGTACGGAGGCAGCGTCGGATCCAAACCCTGCCTGCTAGCTCTGCAGAGATGATATCTGTATCTAAATCCACTGAAAATTTAATCACTGAAGCACTTTCTCAACAGGTGGTCAAACTCTTTTTTTTAAAATTTGGACATAGAGCATGGTAACAGGCCGTTTGGGCACACGAGCCCATGCCACCTAATTACACCAAATTAACCAACATTCCCCAGTACATTTTGAAGGGTGGGAGGAAACCGGAGACCCCAAAGGAAACCCATGCAGACATGAAGAGAATGTACAAACTCCTTACAGACAGTGTGGGTGTTACACAGGTGTGAACTGCTCACCCTAACCTTTTACTATTTATTAAACTCACACACACACACACACACACACACACACACACACACACACACACACACACACAAAGGGAATATAAAAAATAAATATTTGTCCTGCATATGCCTTGTTTGTCTGTACGTGTGTTATGTCTGCATGTGTCTGCGTGTTTTGCACTGAGGACCAGAGAACACTGTTTCACCAGTTGTACTTTTAACACGTGTATATTAGCACATCTCAGCTGGTTTATGTTCCAGTCGTTACATTGTGCCTTCTTTTAATCAGGCCACCTGATAATTATTTTTTTTTTCAGTTGCTGGAATAATGAGTAAAAGCATCACTCAGGAACCTGCTGTCTTTAATTGAGCTCCCTCTGCTTCCAGAATCAGAATTTATTGTCATGAACATGTCATAAAATTTGTTGTTATACAGCAGCATTATAGAGCAAACATTTATATAAATCACCTCACAAAAGAAATAAAACTGCATGAAAAATCAAAGTAAGACAGTGTCTTTGGTTCATTGATCATTCAGGAATCTGACGGCAGAGGGGAAGAAGCTGTCCTTGTGCCACAGAATGCTCGTCATCAGGCTCCTGTATCTCCTTCCTGATGGTAGCAGTGTGAAGAGGGCATGGCCTGGGTGGTGGGGGTCTTTGAGGTAGAGGCTGCTTTCTTAAGACACCGCCTCTTGTAGATGTCCTCGATGGAGTGAACCACTTGAGGTTACCCTATTTAAGCAATGATATTCTCCACCAGGATGACCTGTGGCACACTGGAAATGTGTCAGCTGAAGATTCATGGATCGGGGATGATGTCCTGGTCACTGGATAACATTCTGACCTGTAAAACAAGCTCCAGTCATCGGGGAAAGCAGGATAACTACCTTGAAGAAGGGCTCAAGCCTGAAATGTTGGTAATATATATTTACCTCCACTGGACACTGTAAGTTCCTCCAGCACTTCTGTGTTTTAATACAATCACGGCGTCGGCAGACTTTCATGTTTCACTGTAACTAAAGGTTGTAACAGATTGAAATTTACTGGTCTAATTGATTGTTTCCAGTGACTGCTGGTCAATAAACCAAGAGAAGGCTGTTTGGCCCCTTGAACTTCTTCCACCATTCAGTTAGATCGTGACCAATCTGACCTTTGCAGCTGTCCATGTAGAATCTGTTACCATCTGGTCAGTCATTGGTGAAGTTGTACAAGATATGGCTGAGGCTAAAATCATTTTTAAAATGGTGGCGCTGCCGGAAGTGCCATAATGGCAATGCTGCTGCTGGTGTGCACCCCAGGAGAGCGGGGAGTGGAGACACAGCGTCGCTCTAATGGTTTCAACCCCCTGATCTTACTGTCATAGGTTCCATGCACACTTTAGCCTGCCTGTTAAAGGACCCAACAGTGATTTATTTAACATCCTCCAACCGCGGAGGTCTGTGCGCAACACGGCGGCACCTGTGCTCACCAACAGCCATGAGGGGTTGCAGACTCTGGGGAGGCAGCGGACTGGCGCAGGGCTCCAGGAACAGGAGGAACAGGAAGAAACCCCCCCCCCCCCCCACCGGTGGAGGAAATGATTCTACAGGACGGTGACCATGGCAGCGGACCAGTTGAGGGGCTCAGCAGATGAGGGACCCACACGGGCTGCAGGCGATTTGTGCTCGGGAGACCTGCGCAGGCTGCAAAATACTGGCTCATGGGAACCAGGTATCGGAGCCAAGGGCAAGAAGGGATCCTGAAGGCCCTCGGGCACTGAAGGCTTCCGTTTTGGATCTGAAGCTCAGGTTGCCACTGAATTAAACAGATCTGTTGGCTGCAGAGGCTGAGGGAGGTCTGGAGGTGAATCCATGTACACTCAATGACTCTGAAGGGACTCTCCTTTGCTTCTCTTTCCTCTTTACTGTAAGGAGCGCCAGGCGGTACTAATGGTGCCTCTTTATCTGTCTTAATGCAGGTCAAAGGCAACTTTGTGTATTATTACATGATCTGTACTATTACATGACGGTAAATAAATCTTGAATCTTAAACCTTGAAATCTGGAGCATTGTGATTGTTTTGTTCACCAACCTACAGGAAGGATATCAATATGACTGAAAGAGGGCAGAGAAGGACTTTTGCTGGGACTTGAGAAACTGAGTTACAGGGAAACATTAAACAGGTTATGACTTTATGCCCTGGAGCGGCAGAGAATGAGGGGAGATTTGATCAAGGTATGCAAAATTATGAGTGTATACGTAGATAGAGTAAATATGCAAGCAGGCTTTTTCCACTGAGGTCATATGAGACAAGAACTAGAGGGCATAGGTTAAGGGTGAAAGGTGAGATGTTTAAACAGAACATTTCTTCACACAGAGTGGTGGGAGTGTGGAGTGAGCTGCCAGCTGAAGTAGTGAATGCAAGCTCGATGTTGATATTTGGACAGGTACACAGATCGGAGGAGAATGGAGGACAATGGTTCAGGTACAGTTTAATGGGACAAGGCGGAATACAGACTAGATGGGCCAAAGGGCCTGTTTCTGTGCTGTATGGTTCAAAGTTTCGGGTTGGGACCATTATCGTTATAAATCTAACTAATTTTAAACTGGTTTGAAGAGGACAAAGGTTAAGCAGCTCCACGGTGAGAGAGAGTTCCGAAGAAATGAGAAGGAGGTATTAATAGTCAGACAATTGCCAGCACACACTGTCTGAGTGTGGGAGTATTGATACGAATGTTTCACACCTTTCTGAAAAAATAATTCTCTCTTTGACCTAGATAAGTTCCATAAATTTGCAAATCTGCCTCAGGGAGACGGCAAATCGAACAACTTTGATAGGCTTTGCAAAATGCTGTACTTCCATAAAACTAATGGCTTGGAAATTTCCAGTGTTAGGAGGAAGATGGGAATGTGTAGCACTAAATCCGTTGTTAAAAATAAACTCGTTTCCTTTCTGGGTATCGGTGAGAGGCAGGTCGCTACAATCTCTGAACATTCACATATTTAACATTCACCTCCACCTATTAATGTGCCCTTGGCTTTAACACAGCCAATAATTTGATGAAAGGGAGCCTGGTTGTTTTATTATCCCCTTTTCCTTCTCTAAATTGTTAGTGAGCTGGTTTATTCCAGCAGGACTATTCTTTCTCTTCTTTGGCTTGGCTTCACGGACGAAGATTTATGGAGGGGTATGTCCACGTCTGCTGCAGGCTCATTGGTGACTGACAAGTCCGATGTGGGACAGGCAGGCACGGTTGCAGCGGTTGCAAGGGAAAATTGGTTGGTTGGGGTTGGGTTTTTCCTCCTTTGTCTTTTGTCAGTAAGGTGGGCTCTGCGGTCTTCTTCAAAGGAGGTTGCTGCCAGCCGAACTGAGGCCCCAAGATGCACAGTTGGAGGCGATATCAGCCCACTGGCGGTGGTCAATGTGGCAGGCACCAAGAGATTTCTTTAAGCAGTCCTTGTACCTCTTATTTGGAGCACCTCTGTCTCGATGGCCAGTGGAGAGCTCGCCATATAACACGATCTTGGGAAGGCGATGGTCCTCCATTCTGGAGACGTGACCCACCCAGTGCAGTTGGGTCTTCAACTGCATGGATTCGATGCTTGCGGACTCTGCCAGCTCAAGTACTTCGATGTTGGTGATGAAGTCATTCCAATGAATGTTGAAGATGGAGCGGAGACAGCACTGACGGAAGCGTTCTAGGAGCCGTAGGTGATGCCGGTAGAGGATCCATGATTCGGAGGCAAACAGGAGCGTGGGTATGACAATGGCTCTGTACACGCTGATCTTTGTGTGTTTCTTCAGGTGGTTGTTTTTCCAGACTCTCTTGTGTAGTCTTCCAAAGGCGCTATTTGCCTTGGCGAGTCTGTTGTCTATCTCTTTGTCAATCCTTGCATCAGATGAAATGGTGCAGCCGAGGTAGGTAAACTGGTTGACTGTTTTGAGTTCAGTGTGCCCGATAGAGATGTGGGGGGGCTGGTGGTCATGGAGCACACATATTATCGCATTGATGTTGGAAGCTCATACATCCATCCATTGCACTTTCTTTTCCTCCCTCACCACCATTCGGGGCCCCAAACAGTCCAAGTGAAGCAACATATTACTTGTGAATCTGCATGGGCCATCTGCTGCATCCGGTGCTCCATTTGTAGTCTCCTCTACATCTGGATGCCTGATCGCAGATTGGGAGATTGCTCTGTTGAGCATCTTCACTCTGTCCGCTGCCAAAGCTAGGACCTCTCAATGGCCAACCATTTCAATTCCACACCCCTCTGCCACACATGGCCTCATGCACCAAAGCCACCCGCAATTTGGAAGGACAACACCTTCTATTCCGTCTCAGCATTCCTCAACCGTGCAGCATCAATATCAACCTTCAAGGTCTGTTGACCTCCTCTCCGGGTCTCTCTTTCCCTCATCTTTCTGACTCCATTCCTCCAGCTCCCCTCACCTTCCCCTTCCTTCCCCTATCAGAGAGCGACCCTCCTTAGTTTCCTGCAACTTCCCCATCACCTCTTGCCTCCTTCGCTCTCCCACCTATCACCAGTGCTCCTTCTCCTCCTCATCCACCCCCCTCCCCAACTTCCTATTCAGGCACCCGCCTGATTTTTGATATTCCTGAAAAAGGGCTCAGGCTCATCAAATCAACTGCCTTTTACTTCCCGTGGACACTGCGTGATCTGCCGAGTTTCTCCAGCACTTTGGTGTATTGCCCAAGTGCATAGCATCTGCAGAATTTTTGTTTACCAGCATTTGGGCATTTTTCAGGAGGGTCCCGTTCGAAATTTAAAGTGTACGTTTTAATTATCAAAAAAAAAGTGGTAATTGTGGAAAAATAAATGTTCTTTCATTGAACAATTTCCAATAAAAAGAAAGATGACCTTGCAGTTATTTTGCACCTTTCGTGATCTCTTGAAGCACGTTATAGCCAATGTAATATTGTTTAAGTGTGGTCACCTGATGTAATAGATAATCATTGTCAGGCAATTCGTATACAGCAACAACAAAGTGATGGAGGCACGTGTACTGATGGCAAGAACTGAGATAATTATCCCATTATTTTTCAGTGTTGTGCTCTGTGAATTTATCATAAAGAATACTACATGATGTGCTGAGTTTCTCCAGCATTTTTGTGTAAACTACTATATATATATACGTATAATAATTGAGTTTTTGGGACCAATTTTTCAGGTCACATTTTGGAGGGGGGGGAAATCGAATTGTACTCAGGTCATGCTGCAGTAAGTACCTACGTCGTTCAAGGCGTTGGGAGTTTGAATGGCTGGTAAGTCCACACTCGGGCATCGGGAGCTTGGATGGTCGGGACTGGGTGGTAAATCCACATCTGGGGCATTGGGAGCTCAGATAGGTGGGTATCTGGGGCTTAGGACAGAGTCTGTGGTGGGGGCATCAGGCACTCAGCCATCGCATTGCTCTGCTCATAACATTGAACTTTACCTGATTACAGTTTTCAAAGATCTACAGGTAGTCCTCAACTTACGACTGTAATTGGGACCGGAGGATTGGTCGTATGTCAGGTTCGTATGTTTTAACAAGGTATTAAAGCAATCTTCTTCAGCATGATGCTGAACCAAGCCATGAAAGACCCCAACAATGAAGACGCTGTTTACATCCGGTACCGCACGGATGGCAGTCTCTTCAATCTGAGGCGCCTGCAAGCTCACACCAAGACACAAGAGAAACTTGTCCGTGAACTACTCTTTGCAGACGATGCCGCTTTAGTTGCCCATTCAGAGCCAGCTCTTCAGCGCTTGACGTCCTGCTTTGCGGAAACTGCCAAAATGTTTGGCCTGGAAGTCAGCCTGAAGAAAACTGAGGTCCTCCATCAGCCAGCTCCCCACCATGATTACCAGCCCCCCCACATCTCCATCGGGCACACAAAACTCAAAACGGTCAACCAGTTTACCTATCTCGGCTGCACCATTTCATCAGATGCAAGGATCGACAATGAGATAGACAACAGACTCGCCAAGGCAAATAGCGCCTTTGGAAGACTACACAAAAGAGTCTGGAAAAACAACCAACTGAAAAACCTCACAAAGATAAGTGTATACAGAGCCGTTGTCATACCCACACTCCTGTTCGGCTCCGAATCATGGGTCCTCTACCGGCACCACCTACGGCTCCTAGAACGCTTCCACCAGCGTTGTCTCCGCTCCATCCTCAACATCCATTGGAGCGCTTACATCCCTAACGTCGAAGTACTCGAGATGGCAGAGGTCGACAGCATCGAGTCCACGCTGCTGAAGATCCAGCTGCGCTGGATGGGTCACGTCTCCAGAATGGAGGACCATCGCCTTCCCAAGATCGTGTTATATGGCGAGCTCTCCACTGGCCACCGTGACAGAGGTGCACCAAAGAAAAGGTACAAGGACTGCCTAAAGAAATCTCTTGGTGCCTGCCACATTGACCACCGCCAGTGGGCTGATAACGCCTCAAACCGTGCATCTTGGCGCCTCACAGTTTGGCGGGCAGCAACCTCCTTTGAAGAAGACCGCAGAGCCCACCTCACTGACAAAAGGCAAAGGAGGAAAAACCCAACACCCAACCCCAACCAACCAATTTTCCCCTGCAACCGCTGCAATCGTGTCTGCCTGTCCCGCATCGGACTTGTCAGCCACAAACGAGCCTGCAGCTGACGTGGACTTTTTACCCCCTCCATAAATCTTCGTCCGCGAAGCCAAGCCAAAGAAAGAAAGAAGAAAGCAATTGTTCACAAAAAATTTCAACAAAGCAACCTTTAATGAAGAATCTCAGCATGTGCCCAATATATATTTTTTAACTTTCGGTCGTATGTGCGGTGGACATAACTAACGTAGGTCGTAAGTTGAGTACTACCTGTACATAAATCCTTGATATTTCACAACACCCAACTGCATTTTACAAACCTATAATCCTGGGATAAGGAAATATACTATGCTAGATTTCCAAACTGTTTGTGCAAGCATCAGGAGCCTGTCTACATTTTGCTCGTACCTTGATGAAGGGGTCAAGCCTGAAACATTATGTATCTTTATCTTTGCTACATAAAGACATTGTGTGACCTGCTGAGTTTCCCCAGCATTGTGTTTTTACTGCATCTACAGTGTCTGCAGACTTTCGTGTTTATCCTAAGGTTATTCCAGAGCTCTGTGTTTAACATGCAGTGGGGGCAATTTGGCAACCTCTTGTTAAAAATGACATTTTTAATGGAAAAGGTAACTAGAAGCAGCAAACATGGATTTTAGATGCAGTCCGACGGGCGGACAAAGTGGCTATTTGATTGGCATCCATTTACCACACCAGACCTTCACCTCTGATGCAATGTAACTGCCCCTCCAGCTCCATGGATAAATAACACCACTGTCGTAGGTCATATCTCAAACAACGATAAACCAGAGCACAGAAGAGAGATAGAGGGACAGGTGGCTTGGTGCCAGGACAACAACCTCTCCTTCAATGTCAGCAAGACCAGGAAACTGATCATAGACTTCCAGAGGAGGGGTGGAGTGCACTTCCCTCATCCTCATCCACTGTGTGAGGTGGAGAGAGTCAACAGTTCTATGTTTCCGGGGGTAAACACCTCAAGTCACTTGTCCTAGTCCCACCAACATCAATGGCCAAGAAAGTGCGCCAGTACCTTCACTTCCCCTAAAGCCTGAGGAAATTTGGCACTTCATTTGCATCCCTTAACAACCTTTACTGATGCACCAGTGAAGTTTATTGTCATCTGATTGTACAAGTACAACCTGACGAAACAATTGTTCTCCGGTCCTCGGTGCAAAATGCACAGACACACAACCAGACATAACACACATAGCGACAAATAATACATATGCAGGTTAAGGATTTATATATACAAATAGATAAATAAATATTGTTTCATGAATATAAGAGTCTTGGATGGTTAGTGTGATCAGTTCCTTTGGTCATTCAACATTCTCACTTCCTGTGGGAAGAAGTTGTCCATCAGCGTGGTGGCGCTGGCTCTGATACTCCGAAAGCATCCTGGCAGGGTGAGTCACTGCGTGGGACGGGAAATGCTCCATCCAAGACGGCAAGAGACTTCAGAGGGTGACTATCAGATATTCTGTCTGATAGTCTCCAGCCCAAATAGCAGGAACTGAATTTTCCAATGTCAGATAATCCTTACCTTTCACACCCACACTGTTCTACCCAGGAGCCCTCTCCTCATTTCCCCACACCTCCCCTGCACCCCCCCCCCCCAAACCTGGTTCTATCTGCCCATCATCCTTCCTTCCTCTGGTTCCACCCATCACCTACCAACATCATCTTACCCCTCTACACAGACCTGAGGCAGGGCTTGGCCTGGAAGCCCCCACCCTTCCTCTGCCTCCATTGATGCTGCTGGATGCAGTTTCCTCCAACAGTTCGTTTTTGGGATTTTTTTGCTCCAGATTGCAGCATCTGTAGTCTCGTGTGTCTTCAATAACAAGCAATGGCTGTACATGGATGGGAGGAGTCTGAAGGACTATGGACTGAGTGCAGGTCAGTGGGACTGGGCAGAAAAATCGTTCGGCACAGACTAGAAGGGCCGAAGGGACCGTTTTCTGTGTTGTAATATTCTCTAGTTTTATGAGTTTTAACCCAAGACTGCAGCAAACCTGACTCTCCCCTCAATCAATCATTTCTAAAGAGTTTCCATTTACAATGGCTTTATTACCCCGGCGACCGATCTGCGGAAGCTCGTTCTAAATAGGAGAACGGCTGAGTGGTGTGAGGGCAATGGGCTCAAGACTGCAAGGAACTCAAGTGCCCACGATGGCAGAGATGATCAGGAGGTTTGGACAGCTAATGAGACAACACTCTGGAACATAACCAATGGTCAGACTGCGTTCTTACCTGGACGAGGGTGGGATATACTTTCATTCGGCGATAAAACTAATCGGTAATGGGGATATTATTTCCCTCGCCCGCCACCCCCCCCCTCCAAAAAAAAAAGCGAAAACTTCAAAAATATCGACCTGCAAACAGGTCAGGAATAGGGTCCTACAGGTCTGAAATGTTACTTTTAAAAAAAAAACAAATCTCTCGCCTGTAAAAACAAAAACAAATCTTTAATTATTAGTGAAATTTGCCTGTTATCTGTTCAGGCGCTGACATCCATGGCTTTGATGGTGCACGGCGAGGATTAGACTATCCTGTCACTTTCAATACAGTTAAATCTCAGGACGGGATAAGGTGTTGACAGGAGGTCGCCCCCCTCTCTGCCCGTTGCCCCACCATTTATTGTCGCTGAGGCGGATCTTCGGATTATTTTAATTTCCTCCCATTAGACTGGTGTGTTGGGGAGCGAAATGTCTACAGAACGCGGGGGGGGGGGGGGGGGGGGAGAAATGCATGATTGCAAATCGTTAACAAAATATCCTCCTTTCAAAATTCACAGACAACAAATTAAGTCCAAACCCCAGGCTTCTGGATATTCCCATTTGTCATAAATAACCCGGCTGGGTGGAAATGATACGTTTTTCCAGTTACCTATTTTCGATATTAAAACTAATTTGTTACACAAATAAACAGCAAAAACAAACATAATCTTGATTAAGAATTATATGTGTGTGGGGGCATTTGCAACACAAAACATATTTTATTCTTTGTTCACTTCAAGAGAAATGGCCAATTTTTGCTTTCGCAACCCGTGCCTTAATTCGAACCGGGCGATCTCTAATATTAAACGGCCAGGTTTGACGTTTATTAGTTGCTGACATTATTTGTCGCTCTTACCTTCCGCAAGAAAGCCATTCGCGGCCGGAATTGCTGGCCCTGGTTGAAGCTTTTCACTGTCATCTTGCCCGTGTCTCAAGTGCAGCGGCTCTCCGAACGAAATGTATCCGAGTGAATGCTACAGCGTACGTCTGCGCGCCTCCTCACCACCGCGTGCCGCTCCGGTTGTCGGGGGCAACCGCGGCTCCGGGGCCCGGGCGAGCTGTCAATCAGCGCTCCTGCTGGCAGCCGTGCACCCACTTGGCAGAGCAGAAGCGTGGCTCTCCCTTTTGGCGAGTCGATGCAGAGTGAAATGCCTTTGTTCGATCCCTTTTGCGTGGGCCGGCAGAATTCCCCAGAACATGGACGGCTAAGTAGTCATCTCTTTCAGGTTTATAAAATCATAAGGGACAAATCTAGAATCATTCAAGATTCAATTTATTGTTATGTACCTCACTGACAAAAGACAAAGGAGGAAAAACCCAACACCCAACCCCAACCAACCAATTTTCCCTTGCAACCGCTGCAACCGTGCCTGCCTGTCCCACGTCGGACTTGTCAGTCACCAACGAGCCTGCAGCTGACATGGACATTACCACTCCATAAATCTTCGTCCGCGAAGCCAAGCCAAAGAAAGAATAGAAACAGTACAATATTACACAAAATTAAGACAGAAACGCCATGGCAAAAAGTGCCTGAATTTCCTCTTACAGTCAGAAAAAGAGAATCGCCTCAAATGTCCTTGGACCAGCACTCCCACAGCCACACAGAGTCCAAACTATCGACAACTGGAGTTTCCCACCCATTGATCAGTAACAGATCCGAACTTCCAACACAATCAGGAAACCTTAGGAGCCCACTCGCATCCAGGTTCCAATACCTGGTACCCCTTCAGCCTGTCTCAAGTCAATCTACCTTAGAAAAATCTATCCTCCTTTTCTCGAAGGTAGATTATTCTAGATCTAGAAGCATAGGTTTAAGATGAGAGGGGAGAGAGATTTAAGAGGGACCCATTCCATTGTGTCAAGTCGAACTCCTAGAATCGATGGCTTATGTTCTCGCCTCTATGAAACTGGTTGGGCCGGATCTGCTGGAAGTACACAATGCTATGTTCCTGGCAGGAAGCATGTCACACTCCATGAAGAAGGGTATTATCACCCTCACCTTCAAGAAGGAGGGGGAGAAGGAGGATATCAGGAATTGGACACCCATATCATTGTTATATTACAAAATCTTGTCCAAGGCCATCGCCAATTGGGTCAACTCTGCCCTGGAGCAGGTGATCCATCCAGACTAGATCTGCACGTTTCCGGGCAGAAAATCTCTGACAGCCTCATGCTGCTCAGAGATACCATAACCTACATGCAGGACAGGGAAGTGGATACCTGCCCAGACAACTTAGACCAGGAGAAGGCTTTCGGCCAGATAGTGTACACATAAATGATGAATGATGGATAAGCTCTCCAAAATGGGCTTTGGGGAGGGGATCTGGAGTTGGATTAAACTGCTCTACACGGACATCCACTACGCAGTCCAAATCAATGGGTGGGAAACAGATAGCTTCCCCATAAAGTCTGGTTAGGCAAGGATGCCTGCTGTCTCCAGTCCCTATTTGTGTGCTGCATAGATCCTTTTGCCAAATACATCAGGAAGGGTGAGAGCATAAGAGGAGTGATGTTGCCAGGCAGTGGAGGCACTCAGATCAAGGCCTCCCCATACATGGCTGACATTGCAGTTCTGTTTAGATATACAATCATTGCACAGATTGATCAGCATTTGTGGCCAATTTGAGTCGGCATAGGGTGCTGGGATAAACAGGAACTAGAGTGAGGCAATGCTGTTGGTAATGGGTCTGACCAGTCCACCATCCCCTTTAAAGTCAGATCTGACTGCCTGAAGGTGTTGGGGATCTGGTTTACAGGACCTGAGATGTGCAGGAAGAATTGGTCGGAGCGTATCACAAAGGTCCACCAAAAATTGGGTGTGTGGATGTGGTGCTCCTTTGCAATAACTGGGAAGAACTGGTCATCAGGTGCTCTCGGGACTGCTGTACAAGGTGCAGATGTGGCCCATCCCCCGAAAGTCCACCCTAGTGGTCACCAGAGCAATCTTCAGGTTCATGGGGGTCCAAAATGGAAAGGGTCCAAAGGGGTACCATGTACAAGTCGCCAGACAACGGGGGCAAGGGTGTCCCCAACATGACCTTCATCCTGATGACCATCTTCGTGTGTGGCTGCATCAGGCAGTGCATGGAACCAAAATACGAGGGCACCAAGTACTGCTATGTGCAAAGGTTCTACCTGTTCCAGGTGTTGTGAATGATGGGCTGTACAATGTCCCAGCCACACCACCTATCCTTCATAGAGAAGTTTATCCAGAATAATGCCTTCGACCACAAGGCCATCAAGCAGGGGTCAGCACTGAACTTCCTGCAGAAACTGAGGGACAAGGACTCAATGGGGTGACTTTCTGAGCTTTCCTTCCAGGAATGCCTTGTCATCAGGGTTCACAAACAAGAACCAGGACTTTGCCTGGCTGGCAGTGAGAGGGGCCCTCGTTGTCAGATCCTTCCTGTACATTGTAAAATCACTCACAATGCATGTTGTCCCCAAGGTGACTGCAGTAGGGAAGAGACAGTTGCCCACCTATTTGCTGAATGCAGATGTGTGGAGAAGGGTGCAAAGGTCCTTGTCATGGTTTATCCCCAGCAGCAGCATGACAGAGGATTCATTGATCCATGGGCTGTTTCCAGGGTTAGGCAACCAGCACTGCTGGAAGACCATCAACCCGGAGAAAGACACACTTTAGTCTGCCCAAATCTCATTGGTCTATCAGCACACAGAGATGTTAGTGAGGGGATGCTGCTAACTGGCACATTCCAGAATACAGGAGTACGTGCTGAGGGACACCTGAGGCTTGGTGGAGCCAACATGGAGGGGCTGTGGGGAAAGACCACAGTCTAGAGTCCTCCGATTACTGGACATTGAGTGGCTGAGACTGAGGGGAAGCTCCTTAACCAATAGAAGGGAGAGAGGTGACAAGATGTCACTTTGGTGGGAATAATGTAAATAGAAATTAAGGTAACAATGTACAGTGATAAAAATGTATAGATATGAAATTCAGGGTGGAAAGAGATTTTGAATGGTTTTTCTTTTGTAAATAATTTATTTTTGACTTTTTTTGGTTAAAAAACATTTAAGTGGTACCTGAGGGGCAACTTTTTCACCCAGAGGGTGATTTGAATCTGGAACAAGGTGCCAGAGGAAGCATAGAAGGGTGCCTAATTTTGTCATTCCAAAGTCATTTGGACACTTGTGTGGATAGGAAGGGTTTAGAAAGGAATAGACCAAATGCAGGTGAATAGGACTACATCTTGGGATGAACAAGTTGGGCCAAAGATCCTGTTCTAAGAAATGTCCAAGAATGCTGTAAAGGGACAAACAATGCCTGACCTCGAGCCTCATGGGAAGATATTAGACATGAGATGTCCAGTTTGGACTGTTTGAAAAACAATCTCCATTACTGCATTCTGATAATTTTTTCAATAAATTTTTGAAATTTTATAAATACTTAGCAAGTAAGTCAGCTCCATCTGCACAGATGCCAGTGCACATTTTGAGCATTCCTGTCTCTGGTTCACATTATGCCTTTGCATTGCTTTGCAATTTGCCTGCAATGTGATACCTGATGGCAGGTGCTGAAGTAGGCAATATTGGGGATGTTACAGTGGGCAATCTTCCAATTTGTAAGTTCATCTATTATCATAATTATTACCAGTATTATCATCCTGTACTCATTGTTTTATCGTGTAGTAATTCAAGATTTCTTTATCAAGATGTCCCAAATTCAAATATTTCATCTTTCATTTCAAATCTTATGTTTCCTCACTATCACTGTTTCTCCTTCAGCTCCTCAACATTCTGAAGTATTGGTGTCTCTGAACTTACTTCTCGTTCATTGCAAGAGGATGAAACAATTGTATTGAAGTATAACAATTCATCAAAAACAGTATCACAGATATGAACAACAAATCTTTCAAAATGAATTGTGTTACGAGTCCAAAGGACCCCAAAACCCAGCAGCAATAGACATGCACGACAAAGGATAACTTAAACAAAAATTGCTTTTAATTATCTTTGAACATGAAAATAGAATCAAACTTTAACTTATTTCTATTGACTCACTTAACCCCCTTCTAATGCTAAGTACACGTTTGTGTAATGTGTGTGCAAGTTCAGCAAAGTTCTTTGGTTCCCAGTCCAATCTCACTGGTTGCAGGCAATTCTTGTACTGTGCACAGAAGTTAACATTAACAAAGTTCACCAGGCTTTGGTGCTTAACAGGTAAATGGTTACCACTCAGAAGGGTTCTTGTTGGTTTTCAGAGAGAGAGATATTGTTCCAGGACATCCACCACAGAGTCTCCTATTCCAAGGGAAACACCAGACAGCCAGTCCTCTCCTTTGACCAGGCAGTCTTCCAAAGCTTGCTAACTTGTCCCTCTGGAACTGATGTCTGTGCCTCTGTCCTCTCTCTCACTCCCTCCTCTCTGAGACCAAAGCCTGTATTTTTTTTCTCCTCTCTCTGCCTGCAAAGATCACATGAGCTTCCAGACAGTAAGTTCTGTTTTCCAGAGAAAGCTGCCTGTTGTTACATATGTTGGCCTTTTGCAAACAATAGTCCATCATGAATCTCTTACAAAAGCTCCTGCAAAAATTGTTTCAAAGTGTTTGTGTGTGACTTGCTCTAACAAAGCTTTCCCAATTTATCTCCCAAACACCTCTGTATACTCTGTTGCAATTGTAAATTCATAACAAGCAACCAAAAAAGTTATCTGTAAACTTCCCTTTGAGTAAATGTCAAAGATTTAAAAAAAGAATTCAAGATTCTATGTCAGTGAATAAGCTGAGGAATTTATAAATGTTAAATTTATTGTGCTCATTTGTTAGACTCAAGCTCCACATAGTCATGTGTACCTGCCTTGAACAGATCAACTATAAACAATGAAAATCTGTTAATTGGCAGAGAGGATAATTAGGGAAAAGATAGAAGACAGAACAACATCTTAATACTGTATACTGATTTGCACTGAGACTTTATACTGTCCATGAGGATAATAGGAAGGATATGTTTATTCTCCACAGGAAAGTAACTAGGAAATGAAAGAAAATCACAGATGAGACCCAGGCAGAAATGACTATAGGAAGCAATGAGATATGTTGGACACAACTAATGAATTTTCAAATGACAAAGTGCCATTGCTACATCATTGTCCCAAAGGGATTTGAAGGCATCTTTCTCTGGTGTTTTAGATTAATATGACAGACAAAATACAAGATTGTGGCTCAAGAAGAACTGAAAAGAAAAATCTGGAAAGGATGAAATTGTATCTTTGAAATACCAAGTCAATCAGCATTGGATTTTTCAGTACCAACTGAGCGCAATGCTGTTACAGCACCAGCGAACAGGACCAGGGTTCGAATCCAGTGCTATCTGTAAAGAGTTTCTACATTCTCCCCATCTCAGCATGGGTTTCCTCCAGGGGCTCCGGTTTCCTCCCACCCTTCAAAAAAAAATGTACCAGGGTTGTAGGTCAATTGGGTGTAATCAGGCAGCACAGGCTTGTGGGCCAAAAGGGCCTGTTACTGTGCTGTATGTCTAAATTCAAAAATAAACTCCTTTCACAAATAAACCTGCACTGCAGCAACACTAGTGTTTAATTCCATTAAATGTGAAAAAGGTTTTGATCCAAAATCCATACTCTAAGTCATTAGTAATACCACTCCCCATTAATCCTTCCATGGACATCCAGTCCCAAAACACAGGTGCAAAGAAGGCCTCAGAGCTCTCCGCTTCTTCCTGGATAACAAATCTAACCAGTCCCCCTCCACCACCACCCCCCTCCATTTCTCTGGTAGAACGAGCTCACCCTCAATAACTGCTTTTCGCTCATCCAGCATTCTTTAAAGCAAAGTGGCAGTCATGGGTACCCACATGGGTCCCAGCTATATCTATCTTTTAATTGGATCTATGGAGCAATCTGTGCTGCAAGCCAACACAGGCAAGGCTCCTTCAACTCTTCCTCCACGACATCAATGACCACATTGGTCTGCCTCCTGCACTCACGATGAGTTTGTCAACTTTATCCACTTTGTTGCTTTCTTTCACCCCAACTTCAAATTCACTTGGTCCATCTTTCCCCTTTCTTGATCTTCCTGTCTCTATCTTGGTTATCTTTTATAAACCCACTAACTCCCACAGTTAATATGACTGCACCTCTTCCCACCCATTGTCCTGTAAGGATTATATTCCTTTCTCTCAATTCCTCTGTCTCTGCCTCATCTCCTCCCAGGTTGAGGCTTTCTATTTCAGGAGGTGTCCTCCTTCTTCACTACCATTCTACCACCATTAACAGTCCTCAGCTGCATCTCCTATTTCCTACACATCTGCCCTGGCTTCTTACCCTACAGATGTAACAAGAATAGGATTCCCCTTATCCTCACCTACATCCCCATCCAACACATTATCCTCCACTATTTCCACCACCTTCAACGGGAACCCACCACCAGACACATATTCCCCTCTCCTCTCCTCTCCGCCTTCCACAGGGACCATTCCCTCAGGGTCTCCCTTATCCATTCATCCCTTCCCACTAATTGTCCCCTTTGTACTTGACTGCCAGAAGTGCTACACTTGCACCTACAACTCCTCCCTCCCTCCCAAACTCTAACCACCCTTCTCACCAATATTCGGGGCCCCAAACAATCCTTTCACGTGAAGCAACACTTGTGAATCTGTAGGGGTCATTTACTGCATCCGGGGCTGCCGATGCTGTGATTATAGTAAAATCACACAGAAATGCTGGAGGAACTCAGCCAGTCTCGCAGCATCCATAGGAGGTAAAGATATATTCCTAATGTTTTGAGCCTGACCCTTCCTCAAGGTATAAGCAAAGAACAGGAAGGCATCAAAATAAAGACAAGACTGGCTGGGGGAAGAGACCAGGCCAACAAAAGGTATTAATTCCATATGATGAGGAAAGGTGAGAATTGATTTTGCATTTGTGAAAGAAGACAGAGAGACTGTGGGCTGGGTTGGGAAAGGCAATGGGATAGAAGATGGGGGCGGGGATTTTAATGGATGTGAAAGAGGTTGATGTTACTGCCATCTGGTTGGAGGGTGACAAGGCTGAAAATGAGGTGTGGTTCCTCCAATTTGCAGGTGACCTCATTCTGGCAGTGCATGAGACCATAATCAGACATGTCAGCATGGGAATGAGATGAAGAATTGAAACGGGTGGCCACTGGGAGGTCCTGGCTATTGCAGCGGACAGAGCTCAGATGTTCAACAAAGCAAACTCTGAGTCCAGTCTCTCCAACGAAGAGAAGATCACAATGGGAGCACCGGATGAAGTAGATGACCCTTGCAGATTCACAAGTGAAATATTGCTTCACTTGGAAGGACTGTTTGGGGCCTCAAATGGTGGTGAGGGAGGAGGTATGGGCACAAGTGAAGCATCTCCCGCTGTCACAGGGGTAGGTCCCAAGAGGACAATCGGTGGGGAGAGAGGAGTGGACAAGGGAGTCATGGAGGGAGTGGTCCTTGCAGAAGGGAGAGAGGGGAATATGTGTCTAGTGGTGGGATCACGTAGTAGGAACTCAATCTTAAATAAGATTCTTACTTTTGCACTTTATTGATTTTTTAAATTCTCTCTATATTGCAGTGTCTGTTTACATTTGTTTACATTTAAACGCTGTGTATAGTTTTTTTTTGTACTGCCAATAAGTAGTAAGTCTACCTCGCCCGCAGGGAAAGGAACCTTGGGGTTCTGACAGTAAATCCGAGGAATAGCACTATCAGCCAGATCGCTCAGTCGTGTGTGTGTGTGTGTGTGTGGGGGGGGGGGGGGGGGGGGGCCGCCTCTTCTGACGTCACGACATTCAAACGTCACGGAGCGGGCCGTCGTCACAGCGGTTTGTGAATGACCCACCCATTCCGAGCGCTCATTGGCTTCAGCCGGTGAGCGCTGGCCGTGACGACACGGCGTCACGCCGTCGCCTCAGCCGCTGGCCGCCGTCCGCCATTACGGTGCGCGCCAACGAGTCGAGGGACGCCTTCGTTTCGGCGTTAAAACGAGGAGGGGTGGAGAAAGGACAATACAAATCCCCTCGGAATAAATCTCCACACCGTGTGAGAAACCCAAGCCGGGAGTCAAAGTTTAATCATTTGTAGGGCAGGGAAAAAAAACAGAGAAGACCACCCCGACGGGCCGAACAAAGAGCAATGGGCGATAAATTGGACATGTCCCTGGACGACATCATCAAGCTGAACCGGCAGAAAATCCCGGGCGGCCGCGGAGGTCGGGGCCGCGGCGTGGGCCGCGGGGCAGGCCGAGGCGGCGTGGCCGGTCGCGGGGCGGCGGGAGGCCGAGGCGGCGGCGGCGGCGGGGGCCTGGGTGTCGGCCTCATGCGCCACAGGCCGAGCGCAATGCGAGGACGAAACCGGCCGGCTCCGTACAGCAGGGTAGGACGCAGCGCCCGCGGTGTAGAAACGGTGATAAATGTCTTGCATTCCCCCTCTCCCCCCCCTCGCCCCCGCCCCGGGGAGAGCCGATGGTGGTAGCCGGGGGGCGTGTTGTGGGTAATAATGAAGCGGTTTGAATGTGGCGCCACGTTGCCGGAGCCGTTAGCGAGTCAAATGTTTAAACGACATGTAGATTGTTACCCGGTTACTGTGTACAGAGTGAGAGGGACGTCCGCCGGCTTCCACTTCCGACACCCGGGAGCGGGGCCGCGCCTGGTCGGTGCAGGAGGTAAAATGGCGCCTGGGCCCGGCACGGACGGCGAGAGGCGGCTGGCCCGGCACGGATGTCGGGAGGGGCCCGGGCCTGTTCCGGCACGAGCAGCAGTAGGCGTCTGGGTCCGGCCCCAACCCCGGGAGGCGCCGAGGCCAGCGTAGGACCACCGGCAGAAAAGGACACTGGGAAGCAGCAATGACTTGTCAAACAAACTCTTCTCAGCAACATTGACCTCGCAGTTTTTTAAATAAATATGAACTCTGACTTATCCATAAATCTTGAATGCCATTAAACATCACCGGTTCAAGTTTCAATGAAGTCAACGGAAGTCTCTGCAGATACCGGTGGTTGAAGTCAAAACACAATGCTGGAGGAACTCAGCAGGTCAAACAAGTGGGCTTGAGCCCATCATCAAGGTCCGGGTAAAAATGTCAGCACTTCTATCAAGACCAGCATCTCCAGGCTCAAGAAGCCTCAAGAATCTTCCTGTACTAGCCTAAATAGCAAAGAGATACATAACCATCGTTTCAGGCTTGAGTCTTATCAACATATTTATCACGCAAAGGACATGTTTTTTGCACTGCATTCATTCAGCCAAGAAGAAAAAAAATGTTACAGAACTTTTTCATGGACATGAAATTTAAAAAAAAAAAAATTACATGCAGTGTTGATGCATTCTCAAATGATTGCAGTTCTAATCTTATGGTGGACTTCTGAAATTTGTGATCCTCCAAAGCTACTATTTGGGACTTAAGCCAAGCAAATGCTAAATACTACTTGGGATTGTGAAATCGCAAAGGAATTTTGTTTGCAAAGAGGAGGTTCGTGCAGCTGACCCCGTGGAGGAGGAATTTCACCCAGTATCTGTCTAGTGGCTATTAAAAGGAATCCAGGCTTTAGTTCGAGATGTGCTGTGGATACAGTGGTAGGCTAATAAGCGAATTCATTTTTCACCAAGTAACAAGTTACATCAGGTTCTTTGCTCAACTTTTTATTTTGATTGTGTATTCACTAGAGCACTGTTAGTAATTTACTGGATTATTTGTGGGTTGAATTATAATTAACTACCAAGTACATTCACTGCAACTGTATTAGTGTTAAATTGTTGATCCATCTCAGGTAAGGCCAGATCTTAATTTATAATGAAAATGACCATAACCTAGGTACTGATGATTCTCTTGAACCAATGTGTAAGTTTAATCAGGGAGGGGGTGGGATGGCATAAGTAGACGTGGTTTAACCAATATTTGGGGTAACAAATGTAGGAAGTCAGCGAGGTGTATCTGTTTATTTTCTTGTAGCCAAAACAACTCCCAGACAAGTGGCAACATGACCTTTTTGACAGTGGTTTTGGAGCTAGCGGTGGTGTTGAAACTGGTGGAAAGCTCTTGGTGTCGAACTTGGACTTTGGTGTGTCTGATGCAGATATTCAGGTAAGTGAAGTGCAGGATAGTGGCCATTTTCCATTGTGCCAATTTATTATTAATGAAGGTAATGAGTGTAGTGGATTGAAAACATCAGATCCTTCTAGATTTGTTAGGATTGGGTTTTGCTGGCAGCATTCTGTGGGGAGGGGGGCTGAAAAATAGAGCCTTCTGATTGGTCTGATTAATCATATTTATACAAGATGTTAATTTAGCATTTGTGACATTGAAGTGTGATGTCTTCACATTGTAATTGAAGTATGTTCAATGTTATGTTATCTCTGGATGTACATACATTTATCTCTTTATAGTTCTTTTGGGATATTAAAACAGAAATTCTCAGGCAACATCTGGTGAGAAAACATTAATACTTTGGCTACTTAATTACAAGAAAATCAGAAATAACCTGAAATGCTATTTCTCTCTCGAAAGATGCTCCCTGACCTGAGTACTTCCAGCAACTTACTTTCCACTATCTCTAAGAAAGTTTGTTAACATGGTTACATGGTTACATTTGCATTAATAGAGTGGGAAGTAGATTCAAGATTATTTTATTTATCTTAAAAAATGTGATTTTACATGAAATTTCATTTAGTTTACTATAAGGCAAAGATCGCTATCAGCAGAAATTGCCTGGGGTCTTGCAGCCAAAGAGAAGCAAAGGAGAGTCACTGCCCTTTCTTCTTCCCCCCCCCACCCCCAAAATAAAATCTGGAGTCAGTGGCCATGGATTTTCCTCTTGTGCTCCTGCAGCCACACAGCCTTCTGTCCAAACCATCAGAAACTTGACTCCAGATGCACGCATGATCAAGAAGTCTCCAACATCCCTTCACCCAGTCTCCATCAGTCCACAGTCTGGTGCAAGTCCCTTGACATGAAAACACAATGCTGGAGAAACTCAGCTGGTCCCTTAACTGCACTTGCCTGCAGAATGTGGACTTCTCACCTCGAGTCACCAACAGTCTTTCTTCAGCCTCAGAGTCCCTCACTGGTCTGTTGCTGTGGTCATTGTCATGTGGGTCATCTCTGTTTCTCCTTCTCAAATGGGGCGGGGGTTCTTCCTGTTTTCTTTTGCCCAGCATGAGTCCTCTACTTTCCTGGAGTCTGCAACTCCACTTGACCACTGCTGATCATAGGTACTGCCACCTTGGGCCCAGAATCCGCGGTCACAGGATTTTAAAGTAAACCACCATCGGCTCTCTTAACAGGCCATTTAAAGCCTGTACGAGCTGGTGGCAGTCAGATTGGACGGTTAGACCTCATGGGGGAGTTGGGGTCATTAACCCATTCATGTGTTAAATAATTCCTGAATTAACTTTGCGTTTAGAAAGCTAGTGCTGTGTCCTAGGATGTTCCTTAAAACGGGTTTTGCCTTTTATGTACTACTTGTAAACCATAATTCAGTGGTTGAATTGTGAAGGATAGACATCAATAGAGCAGCAAAATGGCATTGATGTAAAATGTACTGATATCTACTATATCTACTAAAGAACCACTGTTCTTTACCACTGTTTCTGTGCCTTGCATGATGATTGATTTGTAGTGGTCACAACAGGCCTATAGGCACTTTATGTGCTCCCTTAATTCTGGCCTCAATTGTTCAAGCTTCCTCCTGAATTGCTTTCCAAACCCTTCCTGATTAGCTGTGAGTATGGAAAGGGGCCCTTCAGTCCAACTCATTCATGCTGAACAAATTGCCCATCTAGGATGGTCCCATTTGCCCATATACCTCTCCATGTATGTATCCAAATGTATTAGTATGTATGATTGTATTGATCTCTACTGTTCTGAACCTCTTGTATGTACCTGCACTGCTACGTGTCTTAGAGTTTAAGTTTCTAAGCTCTCTAATGACCAATCTTGGAATTTTTAATGTGTTCTGTGCTATTTTTAATTTTCAGGAGCTTTTTGCTGAATTTGGAACATTGAAGAAAGCAGCTGTACATTATGATAGATCAGGTCGCAGTTTGGGGACGGCGGATGTTCACTTTGAACGAAAGGCAGATGCTTTGAAAGCCATGAAACAGTATAATGGAGTTCCCTTAGATGGTAACTTTAATTCAATATAGTGGGGGGGAAAACAAATGGAAGCATCTTTTTCACTGAATGTGGAGAGTATACCTGCTTGATCTATTTTGTCCTCCAATTTTTAATGTACATTACACTATTCACTGTTTTCTTTGTAAAATATAAGCATTGGTACATTTAAACTATAACTCCATCGAAGTTGTGACTTCATTATCTAGCTACATTCACAAGTCCCTGATTTTGAACTTTTAACAACATTTACAAAAAAATTGTTAAATTAACTCCAAAAGTGTAAAACTACTCACTGTGTTCTTGGATGCCTTTTTGAGATCTGCACCTGATGCAGCAGACTCAGGATATTTGTTATACTCTGAATCAGTCCTGAGGAGATGATGTAAAGGTAGCTTGGCATTTCCAATTGGACTGCACTAGGATTGAATATTTTAATTTTGATGACACAAATAATCCAAAGATTTTGAATGCTTGTTGCAGTGGCAGTTATTGTAGTTGGGAGATTTCTTTATTAAAATATGAATTTAATAGAAATTAAATTCTAAAAATGGAGTTCATGAATTTATGGAAGTGATCGACAAGGCCAGTACAATGGAACCTCGTTATAATGCGATGGTTTGGGTCCAAAATATTGCATTGTGAGAAAAGCAAGATTGCGCTAAGTCAGGGTTTCACTGTAAAAGCATGATTATCTCTAAGTTCAGGGTCGGTGCCGGTATGGGGGGGGGGGGGGGAGGGGACATTTGTGGGCATTTCCCCCACCAAACAAGGTACCATTGTAATTTCCCCCACCTGACCCAGTGTATTTGTAGGCTTCACATATATGGTCACTTTGAGGGGGTTGAAGCAAGCGTTGCACTTGATCCAAATTGCTGGTCCAATGGCCTTGAGTCGTGCTGTCCTGCTCGCCACCTCTCCAGCTCAGGTCACACCATGCTCATGTGCAGATGTATATTCTCGGGGTTATCCCCTGACAGCGCCTATGGATATTTTTCTGGATTCCCCTGGAGCTGCCTCCTCCTCCACCTGATCTGGTAACCTCAGAACAAATCCTGAATCTTTGCCACAGTCTAAGTCTGGCCGGTGATACCTTGGTGACCTCTCCCAGTTGCTTGGAGATGCTGGTGGATCAGGTTCTCTCCCGATGCTGCTGCCTGGTTTGTAGGCAGCATTGAGCCCAATAGTCAATGTGATTTGAATGTCCATCCCTGCAGCCAGGGGTTCCGGAGACTGCCGGCCCATGTACTGGGACTCCAGGGCTGCAGAGCAGTGCAAGGACAGGTGCCTCCTGTTCATATACTGCTACAGCAGGGGAACCTGGTCGATGTTACCTGTGTCCTCTCCCACTGCCTTGGCGCTGTGACAGCCTTGGGACTGGACAGAGAGGTGCAGATCTTGTTGGCGCAAAGGAACTGTAATTCGTATCACACCACCATTTGCCCATTCTTTGCAATTAATACATGGAGACTCCTGCTGATGAGTCCAATGTATCATTGTGTTATATCCAAATTCATGTTAAATCAGGGTTCCACTAGCTTGCTATTGAGGGCAAGGTCGAAAGTGGTGATTTCAGCTCTGAAAGGAGGCTTTGATCATTGATTTGGTGTAGTACAATGTTCAAAGTTAATTGCCTCACTGTAAAATACTTCTAAATTTAAAAAAATGCAGAAGAAAAAAAATTTTAATGGCTAATTCTCATTAGGTTGAGCACAAAATGTGCACTATTAGCCCCTTGTGACGAAACATAGATTGGCTGTGCTATAATTTTAACGTGTGATTCCTCCAGAAGATGGCATGTTTTAAATAAAGAGGGGATTTATTTCTGCAGCTACGTTGCCAGTTATCAAATCTTGTAATAGTGACATCAATATTCATGATTTTCTTGTGCTTTTGTACGTTGACTATTAGCATTGAGGCAAAGCAATTTTTCCTTTCTATTTGATTAAAAGGACGTCCAATGAACATACAACTGGTGACCTCACAAATTGATGCCCAAAGAAGACCTGTTGTTGGGTAAGCATTCGTTCCCCATTTGTCTTTAGATGTTGGTGTGACTGGTATAATCAGTAGTCAGTGTCCATTTCTAATTGCCATGAAAGTACATTGCTGGAATTTTCAGTTGAATGAAGAGGGAATTGTATTTGATTTCCAAATTAGAATGGTATGCAGTTTGAAGGGAAATTGAGTTTTTTGCTAGGTGGTAGAGCTTGGCATCATTGGCAAAGAAACACACTACCAGCTTCCTTGTATCATCTGTCATACAGTCTGCGCATTCCAGGTTGGCCATGTCAGTTACCTTGTAATCCAAAGAACAAGGGATCATTCATATTTGATCCAAGGCACTGCCTGAGAGGTAAAAGAGGTCAGTGGTTTGGAAGAAGGTACAAAAGTTTTGCCATACATCTCTTAGAAGGGATGCCTCATTCTGCTCATACGGAGGAACTAAAGATGAGTGTGTATTAGGGCTGCTCCAATTGGTTATCATAAATATGCATGTATAATGTGAAAAATTTTGTACCAAATTTCGAGCTCAAAGTAGGGGCTCACATTATACATAAATGACAGCGTGAATTGGGCAGGCAAGGGGGAAGAGAGATGGCAGCGCGAATCGGGCGGGCAAGGGGAGGGGTCGTATTATACTCGATGCATTATACACACATATTTACGGTACTCTGCTGGACAAGTGGAAGGAATTGCATCATTCCTGTTGTGCCTTGTAGAGATGGAGAGGCTTTTAGTTGTTTCCTCTTGAAAATTCATTCACTGTATATTCATGTGAATGTAAGTTCATTACTTGGACCACATTATTTGAATAGATTGCAATTTCTCTGCTGCAGTGATCTGTACAAGTTAGTTTTGTATAATGTTTTCTACCAGCAGCATTTTGCAATTTAAGCTAAATATTTTAGGCAAGTGCTTTTACTCAGTGCTTTGCACAATCTTTGTGGTTCTTTCACAATTTTTTTTTCCTCGTTATTTTAGAGGAAACAGAGCCATAAGCCGAACTCGTGGTAGTGCATTCGGGGGCGGAAGTAGAAGGCCTAGAGGAGGTAACAGAGGTGGAAGAGGTGGCAGAGGTGGAAGAAATTCACGGCAGCAGCTTTCAGCAGAGGAGCTGGATGCCCAGTTGGATGCTTATAATGCGAGGGTGAGTTCAGTATCGTATGGCTTGCCTTCATCATTGCAAATGGTCTATCACAGCATTGAGATGTGTGTACTCTGTTTGGATCTATCCCCTGTCCTTATTCAGATTTCCCTTCGATAAAGAACATAAATTGTTATTTAACTTCAGTAAAAATTTTAAACTTAGCCAAGGTCTCCCAGAATTCAGTCTTTAACATCTCAGATGGGATGGCAATAAAAATGTTGTAAGTTATTAATGCTCCAACAATAGTTGGGAATGAATTCAGTGTCTGCTTCTTGAGGGCACAAAGAGTTTAGGGTCTTGCATTTTAGATTTGACACAAGACTGGGTGTTATAGTTGGTAAAGAGCAGAGGTTTTGTTTTGAAACAACCATAAATGAGAGTAGGGTGTGTGATGGTTCTGCAGCTTTAAGGATTTGACTTTTAGTATGCAAGTTGCACAGGACAAGAGGGCACAACTTTACGATTGAAGGCCAGAAGGTGGTAAATATGTTGCCACAGGCAGTTGTGGAGGCCAGATCATTGGGTGAATTTAAGACAGATTGATAGGTTCTTGATTAGCCAGGGCATCAAAAGTTATAGGGAGAAGGCTGGCATTGGGACTGAGTGGGAAAATGGACCAGCTCATGATTAAATGGTGGGGGCAGACTTGATGGGATGAATAGTCTATTTCTGATCGTGGATGAACAGTGACAAGCAGCTCAATGCTTACATGGCAACTTTTTAGTTACGAAGCCCTTTGGTAGATTCTGTTGGCAAATGTAATGAACGCAGTATATGGTTAAGAGGAATGTTTTAAATTCTGGTAACTGATTAAAGATCTGGTCATGTGGAGATGGGGAAGGAGCTTTGTGGATCAGTGATCATGAGGTATGATCCATTTGTTTCATCCTAGAAGAGGGTATTTGATGGTTGGCTGAATGGCCTATTTCTGTGGTGTATCTATGATTAAGACTAGAATTGTTATCACATGCAATAAGATAGTCAAAACCTTTTCCTGCAATCAGGCAAGTCAACCAATACATGCTACAGCAGGCAGTATGAGAATAAAAACAAGTACAGAGGATAGTGTCACAGTAGACAAAGGTGCAGGGTAAATGCAAGGTGCATCTTTTACTGATGAGATGTTAATTCCCTAGTCTGGAGGTTCATATTTTCAAACTTGTGTACTTTATTTCCAGCAGGAGGGGATAGAAGAGATTGACGGTGGTGAGATTATGTCCTTTAAGATGTTGGCTGCCTTCTTGAACCTGTGGGAGGTGGCAAATTTGGGGTGAATTAACGCTGTAAATCTTAAATAGTTCCAGCAAAGCAACTGTGAAAATTGTACTTAAAATTGTAACATTGATCTGAATGTTGACTTTGAATTTTGGTGTTTCTTCTCTTTCTAGATGGACACAAGTTAAGCGATTGTGGAATTAAAGGCGTTGGTTTTTTTCCTTGTGGGAGGGATGCGAACAATGTAGTCTAGTAACTCCATGGAATAGATTTTTAAATCTATGTAACTTTTTAAGTCACAGTCCTGTTTTGTATTAAATGTTTTCATTTTGGGATATGTTTTATTGGTTGCATGTGTTCATGGGAGGATGGACTAGTCCTTCCAGACCATGAAATAAATTCGCACTGTTAACTAGTTATCTGGCTTTCTTGTCTCATTGCAAATTAGAGAACCATATAACTGTTGACATGGTGCAAAGCGCAAAGTTTTATGTTCTTTGTGGGAATTTGACAGAGATACACAACTTTGCATTTTGAGTGGATGTGTCCAAATGATAGCTAATAAGCCAAAGTTTGGCTTGGTTGATTGAAGAAATTAATCTGGAATTGTCAAAATAAACTGTGACGGTAATATGTACATTGTATTCATTTTAAAAAGGCTGCGCTATTCACCCACTGACTCTCAACATTCTGTGTTGGCATTTACACAAAATACTAATTCACGTCAATATAGAATATTGCAGTGCCTTCTTTGCAATTGAGAAAATTGGTAGGAAATGGTAAATAAATTTCAGACAATTATAAATGTTAAGTAACAGACAAGGAAATTTCCTGGATGCGCTGTGATTGTAGAATTTTAGATGCATTGAGTTTTTTTTTATGTGCAGGCTGTTAAACAATTTAAATTAGCATATTTGCATCACTAATTAAATTGGAACTTGATTTGCAGTTTGTGGCTATGCATTGTTCTATACATGTCTGCTATTACATTATTGGGGCTTCTTTGTTCCAGAAAGGAACACAAACACCTAGAGGTAATGTAACAATGTAAAATTCTGATGCATTGAAAATGAAGTGGTGTTAAGATTGGAAATGGGTCAGGTGATCCAAACATTGTGGCATAACCTACAAAGTTTAAAGCAGGAGACTTAATATTTTTTAAATTTAGGCCTAGAGCAAGGTAACGGCCCATTTCGATCCATGAGTCCGTGCTTCCCAATTCACACCCAATTCGCCTACACCCTCTCCCCCACCCCTCTCCAGTATGTTTCAAATGATATATGAAGGAACTGGAGCCCCTGGGGAAAGCACAGAATGTACAAACTCCTTTTATAGGCAGTGCAGGATTTGAATCCTGGTCCCGATCGCTGGCGCTGCAAAGGCCTTGTGCTATCCCTATGCCAACCATGCCACCCCCTAGGACACTAGATGAGTGAAAATAGCTTCCTTTGCTCTTTGCTTACAACAAGAATGCAAATAGGCAGTGGCTTGCTGTACAATGTTCATGTATCTAATTCACTGCTTTCACATTGTCTATCTTGGGGTTAGTCATGATAAAGGTTGCTATTTGAATTATATGATTAGCGAGAAAACAGGACTTCAGCGTTAAATTGTTTATAAACTAGCACTTTCATGATTTCCTTGTAAAATTGTTTTAATTTATTTAGTTTTAAATGTAGACGGTAATGGGCTATGAGTCAGTGCTTCCCAATTTAAACCCAATTAACTTACACCCCCAGTGCATCTTGTAGGGTGGGAAGAAATTGGAGCCGCCAGGGAAAATCATGAAGATGGGAGAATATAGAAACTCCTTATATACAGTGTGGGATTCAAACCGTGGTCCAGATTACTGGTCCTGTAAAGGCTTTGTGCTAACTGCTATGCCAACCATGTTGTCCTTTTAGGTTCAGGATTTTGAGTTGAAGGAGATTGAGGGGTTTTCCTAGATGTTGGTACTAGTACAGATTGAACGGTCAGGCATAAGATGGAGCAGTAATGGAACCCTTCCTGTATCAGGTGTATTAGGAGCACTAAGAATGGAGTGAATACATTGAAGTTTTGCTAGTTTAATAAGCAAGGCTCTGCAGGGAGATAGAGGATGGGAAGCATAATATTTAATGTGACAGGATGTTTGAAATTTTTTTGAATGGAGAATTATGTCATAGGCAGTGCCTGTTGAGGTTTGTACAGCATTCCATAATTTCTTGCAGTCTGAGCTACAGTGAGAGGATGTCCATTGTTTGGCATGAGCCATTGAATTGAAATTTTGGTTCATAAATTGGTCCAAGCATAGACTGTCCACATCAGTTATCAAACACCAAAACACTGATCCTGTATTTATTCCATTTTATTCTCCCTACTTTGTAGAACATTGAACTCTACAATTCCTACCACTCTCTGATATTCTGGGGTCAATTTAGTGGCCAGTACATCTTTAGAAAGTGGAAGGGAGCTGGAAGAGCAGAAGAAACCCATCTGGTCACAGTTGCCAAGGTCTGGATTGAACCCAAGCTACTGGTACTGAGGCGACAGCTCCATGAGCTGTGTTCCAGTGCCACCCAAAGTTGTGGAATGAAAGATTGTAATAGTGGTTAGAGGTGTGCAGAGCAAAGCTGGGGGAACTCTGGGTCAGACGCTATCCACGGAGAGAAACATTTGTCATCTTTAGGGTTGGGGCCTTTGTCAGTCTCGAGAATGATCATTTCAATCCCTGGGTGCTGCCTGACTTGCAAGTTCCAAGCAAGGTAACTTGCATCTGTGAGTGCAATTTGAATCTTTCTCCTCCACAATTGTATTCGACAAGTACATCAAAAAATTACTTCCATCTATACAGCTATGTTCCTTTAGGAAAATCCCAAGATTATCATGCAGTCCTTGACGGCAAAAATGTGGAGGCTCAAGACTTGAAGAGGTAGGTATCAAACTCGGGAGGTGCATTCGTTCCCCTTCTGATGCCAATACCAGTTAACTATGGGATCCTCAGGAATCTCTCTCTGTATCTTTTTATCACCATGCAGAGGCCTCAGAGCTTCACCTTTTAAATTGTCAGGATCTCAGTTAAAGAAGTGGATGAGCTGATGTTTTTTGATGAAAGACTGGAAACCAACCACTTCTCCAGCCACAGATTCCATCTTCCTTAAAATTTTGTGAAATTGGGCAATCAAACCTTTGACTTGGTTGATCTTGATCCTGGCATTCCTTTTTTTTAAATCTTGTGGGTAAAATGTTCAATGGCATTCTTTCTATTGGAATGAGGCCACACACCCATGAGCCTGACCAGCATATTTTCCAGTTGCTTTCAATGAACAGCAGAGATGTTGCCCAGACTTCAGGAACTGAGTTACAGGGAAAGGTTAAACAGGTTAGGACTTTATTCCCTGGAGTGTAGAAGAATGAGGGCAGGGGGGAGATTTGATAGAGGTGTTTAAAATTGAGGGGTATAGACTGAGAAAATGTAGGTAGGCTTTTTCCACTGAGGAGATGAGACAAACCAGAGACATGGGTGAAAGGCTAAAAGTTTAGTGGGAATATGAGGGAGTGCTTCAGAGATGGTGGAGCATGGAATGAGCTGCCAGCTGAAGTGAATGTGGGCTCAATTTTAACATTTAAGAATTTGGACAGGTACATGGATGGGAGGGATATGGACTGGATGCGGGACTAGGCATGAAAATGGGTGGGCACAGACTAGAAGGGCTGAAAGCTTGTTTCTGTGCTGTAATGTTTTATGGTTCTATAACCTACGACAACCTTCAGCGCTATTCACAACACCTCCAACCTTTGTATCATCTGCAAATTTACTGACATCTCTATTTTTGTCCATTGCTTTGCCTAAAAGGCTATTTCCACTGCACTTCTGGTTGCCTTTGCCCTACTTGTGAGCTTGGGGCTAGAAAAAAACACTACTCCCTTAATTTGTCCCTTTCACCCATTTTCCTTTATAAATTTAACAGGCCATTTCAACCCAAGAGTCTGTGCTGCCTAATTTGCACCCAATCAATCTACACTCCTGATAAGTTTTGAACGGTGGGATAAAACTAGAGCCCTGGGTAAGGGTAAAAACCCATGCAGACACAGAACATACAAACTCCTTACAGACAGCGTGAGATTTGAATCCTGGTTTTGACTGCTGGCGCTATAAAGGCATGCTAACCGCCACGCTAACTGCTGCCCATAACTGACTCTTAGTTAAGCAAAGCAACTCATCATTTCCACCCCAGTCTCTCCCTTTAGTATCTGCCAGCTGTTAAACTCAACCATATTCCTGTTCTCCCAATTCTGGTTCCTAGTTGAAATGAGTCGCAAAACATATGGTCCTGCTGTTTGTTGGTCATTTTCTAACCTCTGAAATTCCATCCCAAGACTGGTTTCTGGGAATCATTTAAAAAAAAACCTTTGAGCTAATCTCACATTATAGCTTTTCAATTTTTTATTTGATAAAATTTGAAACAGAGTAGTTTTAAAAATACTCACCAATTGTATCAAACTTGTTAAGGAAACATTTCTTTAGTTGTCCACCCTCAGTAAGTTGGAGCTGGGAAGACTGATGAAATTTTTATACATACTGTGCAGGAGTGGACAGCAACCATGGTTCGTGCAAGAATTATCTGGAGTCCAGAAAAGGGAATTGGCATATTGAGAAAATTCAATGAAGATAATGAATGAAGTCCTCACTGAGGATTTCCACACAGCAATTTTAATTTTTTTAGGAAAACGATTGATTTAGGTATTGATGCACAAGGTGATGTTCTGGTTGAGATAGTTTGTAATTTTGTATGTCATCTCGTATTGCTCATGTTGAGAGTACACTGTTTTCACATGATGCTACATTATAACTTGAGTGTTCATAACTTTGGAAACAAATCTGTTAGTAGTGTTAACCCAAACATGTTTAAGTTTTGGCTGGTAAATGTTTTTAAGTTCTCTACTCTGAGCAATAGGCTGGATTAGTGAGGATGGACCTTTTTTCAAGAATTGTGTATTTTGCAATTAATTGTTTCTCAACAAATCTACATTAAATTTCCAAAGATGGGTGAACCTAAATTTTGTATCTATTACATGCTCCCATTTTCGGTTCATTTTCATTTGAGCAGGACTGTCACTAAGAACAAATCAACCTGCAGGTTCTGGAGACTGAGCTGACAGACAAGGACAGCTGTACTCCAATTGGATACTTCTGAAGAGAAATGGAGAGCCTGGAGGCACAGCTGTGAAGAGCATGTGACCAGCGTGTTGAAGACGCAGTGCACTATTTGCTCAGGAGCCATTTTAAGGAGACAGCACAGGAACAACAATACTTGGAAGTAATACTGTGCTGAAGCGGCCTTGTGATTGACAATTTGATTTTTCCATGTTATAGGGGAATGAGTAGGGGCCACCTTAAGGAGACAGCACTTGGAGAAGCATCCTTTGAAGGGGAACTGTGCTGAAGGGCCTTGTGTGGTAATAGACAATCTGTCTGATTTCTCTGCATTCTAGAGGAATGACTATACCACTCTGTGACCAAAAGGGAAGGTCACTTTGAACACTGGCCCATGAAAGGGATGTGGAAAATTTGTGAGAATCACTTGGTTTTTTTTTGTCCCCAATGCAAATAAAAGGGGAGTTTTGATTGCCATTCATCTGGAAAGGACATTTCACTAAGCACCTTGACAAGGATTTTGTGAGTTTATAAACAGTGTCTCACTGGTCACTCCCACCTACTTTGTAAACTTTATCAATTTCAAGCCACATATGCACATACACGGTTAAGATGATGAGTTTGGCTAAATTAGATAAGGTATTGTTAATTATTCATTAAAAATACTCTTTTAAATATAACACTGGGTTAATTTCTATTGGTGCTGCCTGGTTATGTAAATAAAAAATACTTTAATGACTGCTAGTTTTTGGTGACAGGAATGCTATAGGCATTAACTGATCCCTGTAACACTGTTCATTTTATTTTAAATGCTGTATCATTTTCATCCTGTAATAGATGTGCAATTGCCAAGATGCTGGAACCTGGAGCAGCACAGACCACTGGAGGAACTCAGTGAGTTGAGAATGATGAGAGAGATTGAGGGAAGGACCGTGGGAGCAAAAATCAGAGCTGACAATTGAGCAATTATATTTGGAGTGATAAAGGGGCAACATTAGAGGGGTGCAGATATTTAAGGGATGAGTGATATAACAGAAAATGGACAAAAAAGACCATGGTGGGATTGAAAACAAATGTTTAAAATCAGGGTGTCACTAAACTGGGACCCGTAAAGGTTATTAAGTTGCACTGAATGGAAAAAAGCACTTTGATCCAACTCATCTAGTTGATATTCGGGGCTAGTCCCTTTTGTCTGATATTATTTTAAGCCCTTCTTAAAAATGGGAGTTCCTTTTATCAGAGATCTATCTTTGCCCTCTTTTCTCCCCCCCCCCCCCCCCCCCGCCCCCCATCATTTCTCAGCTTTTCTCTTCTACCCTCCTACCTGAATCCAACTATTACATTTCACTTGTTATCCTATGTTCCCTTCCCTCTCCCTATTTGGCTGTCTGCCTGATTTTTAATATTCATGATGAAGGGCCAGGCCTGAAAAGACTGCCTTTTACTTTCTATGGATGCTGCTTGAACTGAATTTTTCCAGCACCTTTGTGTATTGCACCATGAAACTTCCAGGTTTTAGTGAATACAAAGAGCAATGAGTGAAAAGGGAATCCAGAAACTTGAGTGTGAGTGATTTTTAAAAACTACGAAATGCTCAGAGAAAACTGACACTTGTTACATCCTCACCAGTTTTGGCCGCAAGGTCAGAAGATTTATTGGATGATGCAAGATACTGATGGAATAGAGAGGGAAAAACTTTCCCACAGTGAGTAGATCAAAAACAAGTGGAAGTCCAAATATTAATGTATTAATAACATGTATAAAATTAATCTCAACTGTTGAGACCTGGAATGCTTTACTTGAAAAGGTGATGGCAGCAGATCACAAATAATTTGAAGGATGAGAGAAAAAGTGGAAGGGGATGAGCTAATTAAAATGTCAGCATTGGTAGGCTGGGCTGAATGGCCTCTGAAGCTGTAATAAGCTATAGGTAAAATTGTGTTGAGGTTCAGGGTACTCTTCTCACATTAAGAAGTGATTGGTGCCTCTCAGAGACACATCCACCAAGCTCTTACCTGGTAGTTTGCAATTACAATAAAGTTGTCAACATTTGTCATCTCATCCTGCAAAGCAGCGAATTTTGGGTGTTGCTTGTATGCGTGCAAGGTTCACTGGCAAAACCCAAGCTGAGCATCGTGTAATTGGAATAACTGATGCTTTATAATACTGGTGTTCAGTAATTCAACATACCATCACAAGTTCTGCTGTTGCCCACCTCTGCCACTGAAATTAAAGGAAATCAGTGAGTTTAAAAAAAAAGCTGTTTACAAAATAATTTCACTGAAAAATTGTTTGATCATTGATTTATTTGCAAGTTTGTGCATGTTTCAATGGGGTCCTAAGCCATGATTACTACTTAGAATGCTGAGTAAATTGTTACTTCAGATGAATATTTCTAAAAAGTTAATTTTAAAGTAGATTTAGCATATTTCAGTTTGAGTTTATGCTTGTGCAGTCTTCAAAATGAAATATAATCAGATCTTCAAACCATCTAAATTAAAAAAAAAGATATTTTTGATTTTGTTTCAAAAAATATAAACAGTGACATTTTAAATATACAATATATTAAACTTTCCCACAAATACAACAAGCAAAACAAAACAATCCTGCCGCCCCCATCCACCTTCATAAGTACAGATCTGTTCACCGTCAGAGCTTGCTTATATTTTAAGTATATAGAGTACAGTTGGGGAAACTACATTTTTGTACATATAACCTTTTTTGTTCCTTTTTATTTACTGTATCTGGGCCTCTATGTGGACCAGGAATGGCTGCCAGACCTTTACAAAAGTTAACAAAGCTGTTAATTGAATAGAGGGGAATTAGACTTCCAAGTGATCACGATAAACTTTTTTTGCCACCACCACTGCTAATTTTAAAAATGAGATTTGATATTTTGTCAATTTGTCACTTATATCCATGAAATTACCTGATCGATATAGGTCCAGGTCGTCCATGAAGGCCAATCCTGTTAAATTTTTCTGCAATTTCTTGCCAAAATGGTCTCACTTTCACGCACAACCACGTGGCATGTAGAAAAGTTCCTGTCTCAGTCCCACATCTGAAATACATCACTGAAATTTTGGCGTTTGATCTGTGTAACTTTTATGGGGTAAGATATAATTGGTGTAAAAAAAAAAAAAAAAAATTATACTCTACCAGTCCATATCTTGCATTTATAATTGACGTCAAGCTGTCTTTACACCAATCTGACCAGCTTCTTTCTGAAACTCCCATCTTTCCCTTTATTTCTGTAACCCTTGTTTTGCACTTTCACTCTAGTACATAGTACATTTCTGTTATGAATTTGGGTGTATTCCCCATCCAGACCATTCATTCAGTTTCTCTAATTTCAGGTGGGGTCAACGATGGCCCCCGTCTTTCTCTCAAGAACGATCTAAGCTGGAGAAAACAGAAGGTGGTCCCATTGGCCACTCCGTATTTGTGTTTTAATTGTTGAAAGGACATAAAAGTTCCTTCCATATAATAGTCTTTAATATATCATACCTTTGTCATACCATGAATTTAATATTCTATTGCCTATGTTCATAGGCAATGACACATTTTTACACAGTTGTGCTTTTATTGATATCCCTTTTTTTACCCCCTACATTCATTAATTTCTTGCCATGTCAGGGCAATCAAGAGTTGGGACATAAACAAGAGAGACTGCAGTTGCTGGAAATATTGTGTTACAACTGTAAGATGTTGGTGAGATCACATCTGGAATACTGTGGGCAGTTCCTGCTCCCAATTATAGGAAATATCCCTTAAGGCTGGAAAATGTGCAGGAAAGATTCACCAGGATGTTGCCGGGAGAGTTTGAGTTATAAGGAAACGCCGGATAGGTTGAAACTTTTTTTCCCTGGAATATAGGAGGCAGATGGGGGACCTTTCAGAGGTTTATAAATTCTTGAGGTCCCAGATAGCATTGTTTTTTTTTCCCCAGGGAGGGTAGGGGATTCAAAAACCAAAATATGTAGGTTTAAAATGAGACCTGAGGGTCACCCAGCCCCACCCATTGCTTAAAATCATTGAGAATCCCCTCCACTCTACAAACCACATCTTTCAGCTGGTCCCATCAGGAAAGAGATACAGCCAGCACCACCAGGCTGAGGAACAACTTCCCACGGTCAGTGAGAATGCTGAACGACCAAAGGAACTGCTCACACTAACCACCGAGACTCTCATATTCATGAAATAATATTTATTTGTAGAGATGAAATACTTGTCCTGCCTATGTACTGTTTGTCTGTATGTGAATTATGTCTGGTTGTATGTCTGAGTGTTTTGTACTGAGGACCAGAGAACACTGTTTTGTGGGGTTGTACTTGTAACGTGACTTTCTCACCCAGAAGGTGGTGGGTGCATGGGACGAGCTGGGGTGGGGTACAGTTATAACATTATTTAGATTGCTACATGGACAAGAATGATTTTGAGGGATATGGACCAAGCATAGGCGAATGGGACTGGCTTGAGTAGACAATTTGGTTGGCACAGATGAATTAACTCAAGGACTTGGGTTCCACTATCTTACTCTTGAGTGAATACAGATCATGAGAGAAAAGGCTTATTTGACCATCAAAAAGTGATGTAATGGGTTTTCTTGTCCATTCGTCATTGGAAGGTAGTGCCCCATGATGATTACCTATTGAGGAGAGAGCTGGTGGTAATGTTGCAGCTCTATAAAGCTCTGGATCAGTTGTGGTCACCTCATTGCAGGAAAGATGTGGAAGCTTTGGAGAGGGTGCAGAGGAAATTTACCAGGATGCTGCCTGGATTGGAGAGGGAGTCTTGTGAGGTAAGGTTAACTTGGATTTTTCTCTTTGGAGTGAAAAAGATTGAGAGGTGACTTATTAGAGATCTACAAGATTATGATAGACAGATAGAGTAGACAGCTAACATCTTTTTCCCAGCAAATATCAGAGAACATCTGTATAAAGTGAGGGGAGAAAAGAGGAGATGTATCAGGGGTAAGTTTTTTTACACACAAAGTAGTGGGAGCCTAGAATACATTGCCGGGGTGGTGGTGGTGGAGGCTGGTACATTAGGGACATTTAAAATACTTAGACAGGCACATGGATGGAAGAAAAATAAAGGTCATGGGTGTGAAGAAAGGAAGGGTTATTGGTGGTTCTCATCCAGAGGGCCACAACTTGTTTCCATGTGGGTCATTAAAAATGTTAAATAAAATACTTTAAATTAGATAGATGTGTTTCTTGAATCAGAAGGTTACAGGTTCAAGACCCACTTCAGACACTTGAGCAGATGGCAGTAGACTGACTCTCCTAGTGAGGAACCAAGGGCAACATTATTGGAGCTGTTGACTTTTGGACAAAAATGTTAAAACAAGACCACATCCGTGTGCTTGACAAGTAGTAAAAGATCTCAATCAAGAGGAAAGGGAGATGCACCCATGTCCTGGTCCATAACTATCCTCACACAACTTTATTAAAATAGATCATCTGATCATTCTTACTATTTGTGGGAGCTTGCTATACACAAATTGGCCAAGATGTTACTGATGTTTCAACATGTGTACACTTCAAAAATACTTAATTGACTAGATAGGATGTGACAGGTTTATTCTCATCTGATTGCACAAGTACAACCCAAGGAAACCCTGCCTTTGACTTGAAAATATTGCTCAGTCATTGCCACTAGTGGGCCATGGCATGTTAGGCTGGAAGCCAGGTGGGCCTTAGACTGGAAAAGGTTGAGAACCATTGCCTTAAATGCATATTTTCTAGTACTTGACATTTTTACGCAGGGAAAAAGGTTCTGGATGTCTATTCTATCAACGCCTTATTTCCAATCAGATGGTCCATTGATTACTTTGCAACTGTCCTCATTGAACAAGGATATTAAATATTAAATGGGCTATACGAGTCAAGTTAAGAATGGATGTAGCATATTTATTGACCCTAGCACAGAACATAAAAGAAGGGTGTAACACTGCAACGGTTTTGGTAACAGTTAAACCACAGCTTAGGTTCGGCTCACATTACGGGAGGCATGACTGAACTCTCAAAGGTGCAGAGAAAATTTGTGAGAACTGAAATTAGGTTGTTATTTTCTATGGAACAGAGCAGACTGAGGGAGGCTTGAATGAGGTGTAGAAAATTATGAGGAGTCTTGGAAAAGTAAGAAGGATCTATTTCTTTGCTTTGAGATCTGGTGGTTGTACAATGCAACAGTCTATGCACATTGCAGGATGGTACGGTTGGCGTAGTGGTTAGAGCAATGCTGATACAGCACCAGTGATCAGGACCAGGTGTTCAGTTCATACCAGGGGTTATAAGCCATTTGGATGTAATTGGGAGGCATGGGTTTGTGGGCTGAAAAGGCCTGTTACCATGCTGTATGTCTAAATTTTTTAAAAAATTATATTTCCAGTAGAAGGATCAATGGCTGTGGATTTAAAGTAGCTGGAGTAAGAATGAAAGGAAGGGTAAAGACATTTTCATTATGAGTGGAGTGTTGTAGGAGGCCTGAACAAATGATGCATTCATGAACCCTCACCACAGGCCAGGAGTGAGAAGGAGAGTTTCAGGATTTCGGTTCGATGGGCAAAATGCTCTTGTGTATTAAAATTTTTCAGTGATTCTGTGACATGTAGCCACGTAGCTCCTAATATGTGCAAGAAACCATTCAAGAGGGGCGTGCCATGTGATGATGTGGGGTTAGACTGATAATCCCTGCTCTCTTCGAAAAAGTTGAGGAAAAAGTGACAAAAAAGATTAAAGTTGCAGAAAATACATGTAAGTTGTCTGAAGACATATAGAAGATATTAACAATGCCACCAAAGAAGGACAAAGGATTCGCTACTGTACAAGAAAATGAGCAGGAAAAGGAAGAAAGGTAGTATCCAAAGGAGAGAGGCCAGAAGCCAGGGAGACCTTGGACACTGCTGCACAAGGTCTCGCCTGACAATAGCCACTGACATTGGGTGAAGAAGTAACTGCGCATGTGCAGAGCACAAAAAAAAATGGAAATTTAAAAAAAGATTCTAGACACTCACAGCTCTAGTGATCAAGAAGAAGACCTGGAAAAACAAAGAACAAGAATGACCTACAATCAAGAAAAAAGGTGCAGAAGCTTCTTTATCTTCTGGTGAATTAAAGCAAATGTTAGATTTTTTTCGACAGTCTATGGAAGTGTTAACTGATGAAGTATGGAAGAATGGTGATAAGATGGAAAGATTAATGCAACAGGTGGACACTAGATTTGAAATAGTGGATGGAAAAATTAAAGGGAATGAATTGGAGATTCAAAATCTGAAAGATCAAATGAAGAAAATACAAGCAGAAGCAGCTGTAAAGCATGATCAGTTCATGCAAAAAATAGACATTTTGGAAAATTTCAGAAGATGGAATAATATCAAGATTGTTGGACTTAAAGAAAGGGACGAGGGTCAAGACTTAAAGAAATTTCTGCAATGGTGGATACTGGAATTTTTGGGTCAGGCTGCATTTCAAGGGGATTTGGAGATGGAATGGCCCATAGTTACCCATAGGGCACTGAGACCTAAACCGCAGCCTGACCAAAGGTCTCATCTAATACTTGTCAGATTCCTTTGATATGAAGTAAGAGAAGATAGTGGAGCTCACAGCAAAACAAGCTAAAGAGAGAAAATCACCTTTGATTTATAATGGAAATAAGATTTTTTTAATCCAGATATAAGTTTTGATTTGTTGAAAAAGAGAAAGGAGTTTAATCCGGTTAAAGATGTATTGTGAAAAATAGGCTATACCTTTGTTTTGAGATATCCAACTGTTCTGAAAGTATTCGTCCTGGGAGGAAGAAATAGATTTTTTACTGAGCTTAATGAAGTAAAGGTATATATCGATTCATTGCCTGCTAAAGATCAGCAGATGATTGTAGAACTTGAATTTATTATATAACTGATAGGTTTTGCTGTAACTGAAAATATATTATGTTTTGAGAGGGTTAAAAAGGGGAGGAAGCTTTAACCTATACTGGGTGTGATCTAATATACTGGATAAGATTAATGGGTTAAAAGGTCTATTGATAAACATTGTAAAGGATGGTATGGTGTTGTGAGTGAGTTAGTGGGGAATGTGATGCTGACCATTGCTCTATCATGGGCACTAATGCAACTAGTTTTACATCCCGTACAGATCAGGGTGATAGAGACACATCACGCGCCTCTGGGGTTTTTTTTTTTTTGGTTTCTAGCCTGGACAGTTTATGCAAGATATATGGAGAGTGTTGGGTTGGTTGTGGAGATGGAGGGGTACGTTGGAGGGATACAAGTTTTAATTTGGATGTCTAATGGCAGGGAAATTGTCATTTATTAATATTAATGAAATTTAGAATCCGATAAAGAGAAAAAGGTTATTGAATTATATGAAAAAACTAAAGTCGATGTGGCTTTTATACAGGAAACTCGTTTAACAGAAATAGAGCATACGAAATTAAAGAAAGATTGGGTAGGGGAGCTATTCTCTTCATTTAATTCTAAAGCTAGAGGAGTTGCAATATTAATAAATAAAAGTTTACCAATTGAAATATTGGATGTAATGACTGATAAAGTGGGGAGGTATGTGGTGATAAATTGTAAAATATATTCGGAATGTTGGACCTTGAATATATATGCACCAAATGTAGATAATGGAAAATTTATACAAGATGTTTTTATGCAGTTAGTTAATGCAAAAGGGAAAATAATTATGGGAGGAGACTTTAATTTTACCTTTGATTCCAAGTTGGATAGATTAGGAGGAATTGTGGTTTAAAAATAGGGTGACAAAGGATGTGAAAAACTTTATGAATGAAATTAAACTTGTGGATAGTCGGAGGAAGATGCATCCTGATACTAGGGATTATTCATTTTATTCTTATAGGCATAAGACATATTCCCATATAGATATGTTTTTAATCACCTCTCAACTTCAGTTGAATATCAGGTGAAGATATGGTCTGACCATTTACCTTTAGTTATGACAGTTTTATTGGAGGAGGAGCAAAATATAGGTTGTAGATGGTTTAATGCAGCATTATTGAAAAGATTTTTGTGATTTTATAAGGCAACAAAAAAATTTTTATTGGTCCTCAATGAACATTCTATAACTAATAAGTTTGTGGTATGGGATTTTTTGATGGCTTATTTAAGTTATACAGCTAAGGTTTAAAAAGAATATATGTTTGACGTTAATTCTTTGGAAAAGGAAATAATAAAGATGGAAAAAGAATTGCAAAATTGAGGGAATGATGAACAAAGGAAAATGTTGGATTTAAAGAAATTGAAGCTTAATACAATACAAACATATAGAGTAGAGAGGGATAAGACGGACCCAACAAAAGAATTACGAATTGGGAGATAGAGCACATAAAGTTTTAGCTTGGCAATTGAAAAATGAACAAATATTGAAAACAATAGTACCTGTAAAATAAGATTTGAGTCATCTTATAAAACAGATTAATGATGTGTTTATGAAATTTTATAAGAAATTATATAAATCAGAATCTTCGAAAGATGGGGATAAAATAGATGAATATTTGTCCAAAATTACTTTATCACAATTAAGCATAGAAGAGAAGACAGAATTAATAAATCCATTTACAGCTACTGAATTATATGATATATTGATGTCCTTACCAAATAATAAGGCTCCAGGGGACGATGTTTTAGAGTTATTAATTCTGATAATTATGGGATTGTTAGATCAAATAGAGGATCTTTGCGACTTACCTGAGTCATTTAAAACTGTTGTTAATAACAGTTATTCCAAAAAAAGAGTATCCTTTGCTTCCATCTTCTTATAGACCAATTTCATTATTGAATACTGATTATAACATTTTATCCAAATTAATAGATAATAGATTAGCTAAATGCTTGCCTAAATTGATTAATATGGACCAAACAGGTTTTATTAAAAATACATGATCAACTGATAATATTGTTAGATTTTTAAGTCTAATAGATATGGCTCAGAAAAGAAAAATACCATTAGTGGCCTTAACTTTAGATGCAGAAAAGGTGTTTGATAGATTAGAATGGGACTGTTTATTTAAAGTACTGAAGGTTTTTGGAATTCTGGCAAGTTTTATAAATTGGATAAGAGCATTATATAATTCTCCAAAGGCTAAAGTGATTACAAATATCAAAATCCTTTTTGTTGGAAAGATCATCTAGACAAGGATCTTTTTTTTATCCTTTTTTATTTGCATTAACTATGGAACCTTTAGCTGAGGTGATCAGAAGTGATAATGAGATTGAGGGCTTTAAGATGCATGATAAAGAACATAAAATTAGTCTTTTTGCAGATGATGTAATATATTTTACAAACCATGAACGTTCATTAAGAAAAGTAAATGATTGGCAAAGTATGGGTTAGTATCAGGTTACAAAGTGAATATTGATTAAAAAGTTAAAAGGACAAAATTTAATTGGCAGACAGGTGTAATTAAATATTTGGGAATTAATATTGATAGAATTTAAATAATTTGTTTAAATTAAATTATATACCTTTTAGGAAAATTAAAGATGATATCTTAAGATGGAAAGATTTGCCAATTTCTTTAATAGGAAGAGTTAATTGTTTGAAGATGAATATCTTTCCTAGAATACAGTACCTTTTTCAATCTTTACCAATTTTTGTACCAATAATATTTTTTCAGGATTTTAATAAAATTGTAAGAAGATTTATTTGGAGGGATAAAATGCCTCAGATGACATTGTAAAAATTAATGTAGAGATTTAATCAAGGGGACTTCGATTGCCTAATTTAAAAAATTATTATAAAGTGGCTCAACTTGAATTTTTGTCTTCTTGTTATCAGACCGATAAAAAGATTGCTTGGGTGCAAATCGAAATGAGTAAAATAGGAGAAAGTAACTCTGAGCATTGACTGATCGAAGCAAAAATAAAGGGGGAGCATGCAAGAGGCTAATGGGTAGGATCAGTTTCGGGAGATGTATCCAGCCTGCAGCAGTCAATTGTGGCATAACAATTGTTTACCACATACTGTAGATGTGACTCAGGCAGCATCATTCAAATCCCCCACTGCTACCACCACAATGGACAAGGGCTACAGGTGGCACAGGAATGCCTCTAACTGCAGATATCCTCCCAGTTACACGCTGACCTGAGTCACTGGGTCAAAGTCTGGAATTCCCATCACCAGAGGGGTGCCTTCTCCAGAAGGACTGCTGTGGTCCAATACGGTGCTCGTTATCAACTTCTCAAGGGCAGTGAGGGATGGGTATTAAATGCTGGCCTTGCTAACAATCACCAGATCCCAAAGCATGAAAAAGTAAAATCAAAAGAGATTTTGAAGCTAATTTTATACATCTTGATATGCAAACAGTCAAAATATATGTTGAAAATGCATTTTAGTAATATATGAAGCAAAGATTGAACTTAAAATCATAAGTTTAACAAGTACAGATTGTCAAGTGCCAATAGAACTCTGGCTTCTGTGAGACATAGAACATAAAGAAAACAGGAAGTATTTGTGGCTTTGTATGTTTGCTAGAGTACAGGAAGTGACTGGGTCAATATGGCAGTGCAACACTTAATCTTCTGATTATTAAAATGGAAGCACATTTTACTGTTTATCTAGTGACCATGAATGTGGGTGTACCTTTACAAAGTGTGCCTATCATGTGATATGACTTTTGAAGCAGTTTTGTACAAGCCATTAGCTGATGACTTTCTTCAGTAGGGGAGGTTTTGTTGGTAGCTCTACACTTGCTGTGTGAACAGTATTATTAACAGTCTAGGCATGTTGCAGGGAGCTTGGGATGTTGGTGCTTGAGAGAGTGATATAGTGTGAGATAATAGTGGGAATCCTTCTCTATGTAAAACATTATGATGGCAAACAGTGGATGTGACAGATGTGTTGACAGGCTTGAGTGGGGAGGTAGATGAAAGTGTTTGTTAATGTCCCATGTAGGACAGAGTAGACCAATAAGACAATACATAAGAAAAGGGAAGTGATTGTGTTTTTGATACTGGGACCAATATTCTGGCCAAATTTGGGCAAATGGGATCAAGCCAACTTGGTTTGCATGGATGATATAGGCCAAATGGCCTGTTCTGCACTGCATGGCTCTATGATTAGAGACAAGCGATCTGATGCTGACCCGAACTATGGGCAAGAAGCTGTGTAACAAAAGCAGGATCTCAGAGATTCCTAGAATTGTAAAGCTCATGACATCATTGTTCCTACTCTGAATGAGTCAGACTCAAACCTTTCACCAATGGGAAGTGAAATGTTCTTACATAAATCCTTTACAGCAAGGTACAGCTCAGAATCTTTCCCAGTTTGTGCTGATAAACTGTGCCATTTATCAGCAGTAAAGCTCTGAGTGAATAGAAAATAGCTGTAACCAATTGTAATCAGCACGTGTGCATCTCAACAGGAAGATTATGGGTTCAAATTCCATTCAGTATTTGGGTTACAATTTGTGTTGCTGGATGGTTTAAATGGAGGCCCTGGTCAATCAAGGAACTAACTATTGGAACTATTAAAGGGCAAGAAGGAGTTCCTATTCAAACCAAGGGAGCAACACAGTTAGCATCGCAGTAGTGCAATGCAGTTACAGTGCCAGCGATCGGGACCAGGGTTCAAATATCTTGCTGTCTGTAAGGAGTTTGTATGATCTCCTTGTGTCTGTGTGGGTTTTTCCCCAGGGGTTCTGGTTTCATCCTACTGTTCAAAAACATACCAGGAGTTGTAGATCACTGGGGTATAATTGGGCAGCACGGGCTTGTCGGCTGAAAGGGACTATTACTGTGCAGTATGTAATAATAACATAGTACAGTACACAAACAGGCCCTTCAGCCCAGGTGTCTGTGCTGAACACGATGCCTAAATTAAACCAAGTTTCTGCCTCTGGTTAATCCAAGTCCCTTTCAGGGACAGGTAGAAGATGCCAGGTACAGAGGACTTCATCCCAACTTCCCGGCCAATATATCTTCTGTATACAGCACCACAATGAGCTGCTCGTCATCACAAGTAGGATCTTGCTGTGGTACAATTCCCACAATGCAACATGACTGTGTGTGAGAGAACTAATAATAAAAACACAGAAATGCTGAAGGAACTCAGCCAGTCTCTCAGCTTTCATAGGAGATAAAGACATTATTGACGTTTTGGACCTGAGCCCTTCCTCAAGGTATGAGACAGTCCATAGGAGGTGATGTTTCTTTTATTGTAATAAAGAAACTTGGATTATTTAAAAATAACTTCTGTATTAGCTATAGAACTCATCCATGAGGCATCCATCTTGAATCCAACTAAGCTGTAACAAACTAGTCTCTGACTCCTTCGTGGTCAGGAGGATCACTTGCACTCTATCACTACATGTTTAATCTAACTACATAAGACACTAATACAGTATTCATTTCAATTTAAAGTTCAACACAAACATAAACACATCAGCAGCACAAATTTTTTATGTGTGCAGTTTGTTTATATAGATTTAGCCTGTCAAGTGTTTTGATAACATGGATCTTCTTAATATAGATGCTTGTGTGCAGGCTGGATCTTCTGTATTTATCTGTTCCTGCAGTGTCTTTTGCATCTTCAGTGGGCTCTTTCAATTCCTTCTCACCATTTGACCATCCTCTGTTCTGACCGTGTAGGATCTTGGATTTACTTCCACCAGAACAATGGCCTTTTTGTCCCAAGTGTTGGAATCTGAGTCTCACTGTGTCATGTTGTGCCAGTGGCCCTAAGCTGCTTGCTGACTTGTCATAGTTTGTTTTTTGTCTCCATTGCAGATGCTTTTGTTTCATTTTGACACCTCTGTTCTTGTTTGGGTCTGCAGAGTAGGGAAGTGTGATGTGTAGTCTACGTCCCATCAGAAGCTCAGTGGGTGACATGACATGTTCAAGTTATGAAGTTCTGTAATGCAATAGAGCTACATCTGGATCTGAGCCACTGTCTAGTGTTTTCTTGAGCAACTGTTTAACTATGTGAACTCCTTTCTCTGCTTTACCATTCAACTGTCAATGCAGAGGACTTGAAGTCATATGTTGAAAATCATATTCTTCTGCAAAGTTCTGGAATTCTCTACAGCTGTAGACAATTTGAGGAATTATAGGTCTTAAAAGATCAATTTAATATATTTGATCACAAGCAGCAGATATATTAGGAAGCAGTGCAATCTCTGGATAGTTCAATAGATAATCAATAACCAACAAGTCATTCTTTCCATCCATGTGGAACAGCGCAGTCCCAACTTTCTGCCATGGTTTTGTTGGTACATCAATTATTATCATGGGTTCCTTTGTCTGCTTTGCATGATGTTTCAAACAGGTCTTGCAGCTTGAAACCATTCTGTCAATGTCAACATTTATCCCTGGCCAATAAACAGCAGTTCTGACCCTCCTCTTGCATTTTTCCATTCCAACGTGCACCCTTTTCAGCATCTCTTGTTGCAGCGATTGAGGAACGATAATTCTGCTCTGTCTGAGTAGAAGCCCATTGACAACACTCAGATCAGCTCTGATGTTGTAGTATGGCTGACATTCACCTCAAGGCCATCCTTCATTCAGATTCTTGTTGAACTGTGTCCTTTTCTGTTTCAACTGCAATTTGCTTGGATTTCATGTCAGATACGGGAAATGATTCAGTGATCAGGTTCATGTGGAGATTCACACCTATCTCTGTGGAACTCTCCTTGTGTGCTTCATTCTGCCTTGTGCCCTAGATAATGCATCAACTAACACAATAGGTTTCCCTCTTAAGGCTTATGTTTTCACATATTTTGTCATCCAGTAGTGATTCATATCTGTCTGGGACTACTGTGAACCTGAGGTTGTGCTCTTTATCTTTAACTTTCACCTTGAGTTTACATGTACCTTTCGTGTCAATACTCTGTCCATTGTAGGCTTTGAGATGTACAGGATTTGCATGGATCTATGGCTTTATCTTCATTGCCCTGATGTCACGCTCACAGACCTGAAAGGAATATTTGTTCCATTTGTATGTAATGATGCAGTCCATTTGTCCTGTTCAACTCTGTTAACGCTTGGCTGTTCAGTGTCTGTTGGTTTATAATCTTCCTATCACTGAGAGCAGTTTCTTCTGCACTTTTACTTTTGTTTTGTTTCCTTTTGGAAAAACATTGCTTTCAATACTGATTCTGCCCTTTGCATTTATTACAGACTTTTCCATAGGTTGGGCATTGTCTTGGTGCATGTTGACTGCCACATCATTTGCACTTGAATGTCCTCCATCTTTTTGTTGTTTCCTATATATAATTTTCTGTTTGTGTGTGGACTACATGTAGTCATGTTTATGTATTTTCACTAGCTTTTTCACTCTCACTGAACTTCTTCATATGCTGCAGAGCTAATTCGCTGGCGTCACATATCTTTACAGCTCCAGATAAGGTTAGCTCTGTCTCTCACAGCAACTTCTCTCTCACTTTCTTATCAATAATCCCAAACACATTTTGATCATAGATCATTGAATCTTGCAGCAATCCAAAATTGTGTTCTTGCTTTTAATATCAGGTCCATTAAAAAAAAATCAAAGCTGTCTTCCTGCAGCTGTCTCCATGAGCAAAACACATACCTCTTTAATGTTTCATTTTTCTTTGGTGAACTATGTTCATCAAACATCTCGATAATCTTGTTGAACTTGCCCTGGTCAGCTGCTTTGGCAAAAACAAATGTGTTGAAATCCTATAGTGCTTGAGGTCCCATCACCATAATTACCTGTGCAATCTTCCATGCATCAGCTTTACTATTGAGTCCAATAGCTTGCAGGAATAGCATAAATCTTTGTTTGAACAACCTCCACTCATGGTGGACATTTCAAGTCCAATTTACTGCATCAGGTTCCTTCAATCTTTCCATTTATCTGCTGCTATATTGACTGATTCTCAATCCTGGTACCATGTTATTTTTTTTTTATTTTAATAAAGAAATGTGGGTTCTTTTAAAACAACTATACTTTATTAGCTATAGAACTCATTCATGACTGTGTGGAGGCATCCATCTTGAATCCAACAGATCTGTAACATTAGTCTCTGACTCCTTCTAGTGGTCAGGAGGATCACTAGTGCTCTATCATTACAGGAAATAAAGATATATTCCTGATGTTTTGGGTCTGAACCCTTTTTCAAGGTATAAGTAAAGAATAGGAAGGCGTCAGAATAAAGACTGAAGACTGGGAGGGGGAGGAGTCCAGACCATCATATTTATTAGATATGATGAGGAAATTTGAGAAATTATTTTGGCTCTGTGAAAGGAGACAGAGGGAAGAGAGAGTGAGAGACTGAACTGGGGGAAAGGCAACAGGGGGAGGGGGGGTTTAATGGAAATTGAAGTAATTGATGTTTATGTCATCTGCTTGGAGGGTGCCCAGATGGAAAATGTGATATTGTTCCTCCAATTTGCTGGTGGTCTCAGTCTGGCAGTGCATGAGACCATGGACAGATACTATATATCAGCAAGGGGGTGGGGAATTGAAATGGGTGGCCTTTGGGAGATCCACGCTATTGCAGCAGACAGAGCTGAAGTGCTCAACTAAGTGATCTCCCAGTCTGCATCCAGTCTCACCAATGCAGAGGTGACCACAACGGGAGCACTGGATGCAGTAGATGACTCATGCAGATTCATGTGAAGTGTTGCTTCACCAAAGGTGGTGGCAGTGTTTCATCTTGTTCGTTCATAGTTTATTAGTGCTTAAGCATGCTATGATATTGTGTTAGCTAAATTAAGATCTTGCTAATCCCAGTTGAACAGTATTGTTATTTCATTGGCATGAATTCAGATATCAGAACTACTTCATTCTTACTGAGAACTATTATTACAAGTTTCTAGCTCGTTTATTGTCACATACCAAGATGAAGTGATAAAAGGTTGTTTTGCAAGGAGAGTCATAGACATTTTGTACATAGAGTAATAAGTAAAGACACAGTACAGAAGTGCAGAGTTTGCACAGAGGGCTTGTGTCTAAGACACAATGCAACATTTTAATGCTCTCCCTAACATGTATGCTGACACAAGAAACTATAGATGCTGGAATCTGGAGCAAAAACAAACTGCTGGATAAATCCAGTGAGTCAAGTAGCATCTGTTGGGGGGAAAATATTTTGTTTCTGGTCAGTACTGAGAATACCAAGGGGTGGCAGCCAGTATAAAGAGATGAGAGGAAGGGGTGAGGCAGGAGTTGGTAGGTGGAACTAGATCAGATGGGAGATGATCACCCTCCTCTGCCATAGTGAGGTCAAACTCAAACCCCCGATATTCCACTTGGGTAGCTTACAACTTTAAGTTTTCCAATTTCATGTAGCACATTCCCACTGTATTTCTACCCATCCTGTCAAGGTCTCTGTTCCTTTCTCCACCCCTTCCCACTGCTGCTCATCACTACCCCCCCACCACCCACAGTTTTACCTGCCATCACCCCCACACTTTTCCACCTGGGTTTCTTATCTCCCGGCCTCCCTTCCTAATCCTTTCCCTGTCTGGTACCTCCTGCCCATCATCCATCCCTTATCTAGTCCTCCATCACCTGCCAGCTTTTTTTCCAAATCTTCCCCCTTACCCAACTGCCCATCATCCCCCATCTGAACAGCCTCTCTCATCCCTCTCTGTTATATTTTTATGTTGGCTGTTTTGCGTCTGCACTGTCAGACCTGATGCAGGTCCTAACATGAAACATTGACCATTGCCTAGATACTGCAAGACCTGCTGACTTCCTGCGGTAGTTTTTCTTTTGGCAATTGACGAATGTGACATTACATTATATATTCCTTTACACTTAGATCACTGATGTCGTTTGGGATTCAGAGAGAAATATGTTGAATTATTGGAACTATAACTGACATAAAGATGGATGCGATGATCAGGGCCAGTCAATATGGTACCAGAACATTATTGCATGAGTTCCTCAGGAGATTATCCTCGGTCTGATGAAGATTCTCATAACTTGGTGAACCTGCTAAGATCATTGAATGCTTCTCTGCACCAGTTCAGATGTGAAGGGGGCAGTGTTATTAACTCACTCAACCACTTTCCTTCAAAGGGGCTAGTCCTACTGCTCCTCTACATTATTTCCATCACAAACATTTCAGTTGGACAGTTTGGTTTTCAAGAGGCTGCCCAACAATTTTAAAAAAGTATATTGAATGTTGGCCTTTATTCCAAGTTTGTGGAGTGGAATTGTAAGGAAGTGTTGCTATATCTGCAGGGGGCTTTGGTCAGACCACACCTGGAGTGCAGGGTTCAATTTTGGTCTCCTTTGTTGAAGGATGCACTTGTTTTAGAGAGAGTGCAGCAAAGGTTGACTGGATTGATTCCTGGGGTTAGGAGGTTCACCCCTTGAGAAACAATTAGAATGTGTCTTTGAAATTTAAACAAAAGATAGTCATACTGCAGGAGATAAGATTTTGAAAAGGTCTCAGGATAAAGGGTCAGCTATTCTCTCCAAGGGTTGTGAATCTTTGGATAGCCATGGATGCTGACCTATTAAGTACATCTTCACTGCATTAGGAAGGCATTGCAATAGTGCACAACATCAACCCATGGTCTCATGGCCAAGCTGTGGTTTCAGATTTATTTGTATGGTAGACAGAACCTTTAGTATATTCTAAATATTGCACTATCTCAGAGAGCTAGAATCAATACACTGAGCTGATAAATCATCTTTTCAGGAAGTTACAGTTTCTTTGAGTTAACAATTGTTTCACCATTCAAGCTCTAGCTTAATCACTTGTGCACAGTCTCAGAGGTAATAACCCACAGGAGATGATAAAAGGGGAGGCACTATTCACCCCTATCCATTCAGTGTACAATATATTTGACCCACTACCATCAGAAAGGAGGTACAGGAACATCAAAATCAGGTCTGCCAGGCTGGGAAATAGCTTTTTCCTGCAGGCTGTGAGATTGATGAACAATATCTTGAGTCCTAGTTATATATATATATATAACACCTGAGAAGCATGTGGTCCTGAGAAACTGTTTTGTCTGGTTGTACATTGTACAGTTAATTAACCAGATTGCATGTCTATACTTTGAAGTTTAGAAGAATGACAGGTGATCACACTGCAAGATGTAAGATTTTGAGAAGGTCTCAGAATAAAAAGTCAGCTATAACTGAGTTGAGGGAATTTACTTACTCCAAGGGTTGTGAATCTTTGGATGCTATGTATGCTACATGTACAGTCAAGTGATAATAAACTTAGAGGTTCACAAAACCTAAAGTTTGAATGTTTTAAATTGCCTAGCATTGTACTGTAATTATTTATAAATAAAATATTAAAATTGTAAAAGTAAATGTTCTTTGAAGTTGCACATAAGCCTTTAGTGAAGATGGGAGCAAATATTCAGTCAGCAGTGTCTTGTTCGTGTTTTGCTCATAGCAGCTGTTTAAATAAAGTTGTGTGAAACAGCAATGCGTCACCCAGGATGAAGAGCTGGTTGATGCCACTCGCCGTTGGGGTGGCTCTCTTAAAGTGTCTCCTTATCCTTGCTTAGTAAGAGTTTAAAAAATATCTTTAGCAGCATTTATTAAGTATATTAGTAAAGCTTGATCTGTAAACTGGGGGGAGGGGGGGTTGGAGGGATTAATTATCTATAATGTTATTGTTCATTTTACGAATGATTCCATGGAGGGGGAGGAACCTGCAGGTGCAGCAACAGTTAAATGTTTTCAAAGAATGTGACTGAAAATAAAGTAAAATGCTTTAAAGTTTATATATTCATGCAAGTGAAGTTTGTTCAGTACAAGTACAGTATAGTATTTTTGTCTTTTTAAACTATTTATTCTTAAAATTTTATTTTCCATTTGTATCAAGACATATACAGTATTTAATAAAAATGACACAAAAGCCATCCCCTCTTAAAAAAAAGTAGGGAAAAAAAGTGAAGGAAAGAGAAAAACCTGTCTAATAAATTGATATATTTTAATTTATTAATTACAGTTTACATAACAATCTTAAACCATAAATAATTAGGGTGGGTTGGATGGGGGCATGGGGGATGCTACAGGCAAAGTCGTAGCAATAAATCCATGTAGGATTTCCAAATCTTCAAATTTTTCTGGTTATTAATGCTAATAAATGACAATTTCCCTGCCATTAGACATCAAATTTAAAACATATCCATCCAGGGTCCCCCTTCATCTCCCTATCCAACCCAACCCTCCCTATATACCTTACATCTATAAACTGTCCAGGCTAAGAACCAAAAGAGGAAAAGATAAGAAAGAAAAAAGAAAGATAAGAAAAAACCCCAGAGGTGTGTGATGTTGAAGTGTCTCTATCACCCTGATCTGTACGGGATGCATAACTAGTTGCCCATGATAGAGCAGTAGTCAGCATCACATTCCCCACTAACTCACTCAAAACACCAAACATCAAAAGACCTTTTAATCCATTAATCTTATCCAGTATATTAGATCACGCACCTTCCTCCCCTTTTAAACTCTCTCGAAACTCAATGTATTTCAGTTACAGCAAAACCTTTCAGTTACATAATAAATTCAGGTGTCTACAACCACCTGCATATACCTTTACTTCATTAGACTCAGTAAAAAATCTATTCCTCTCTCCCAGGATGAATACTTTCAAAACAGCTGGGTATCTCAAAACAAAGGCATAACCTTTTTTCCATAATACATCTTTAACCGGATTAAACTCCTTTCTCTTTTTCAACAAATTAAAACTTGTGTCTGGATAAAAGAAAATTTTATTTTCATTATAAATCAAAGGTGATTGTCTTTCTTTAGCTTGTTTCGCTGCGACCTCTAATATCTTCTCTCTTTCTTCAAATCAAAGGAATCTGACAAATATTGGATGGGACCTTTGGTCAGGCTGAGGTTTAGGTCTCAATGCCCTATGGGCTCGTTCTATCTCCAAATCCCCTTGAAATGCAGCCTGATCCAAAGATTCTGGTATCCACCATTGCAGATTTTGAAAAAAAAATCTCATCCCCTTTAAGTCCAACAATCTTGATATTATTCCATCTACTGAAATTTTCCAAATTGTCTATTTTTTGCATGAACTGATCATGCTTTACAGCTGCTTCTGCTTGTATTTTCTTCATTTGATCTTTCAGATTTTGAATCTCCAGTTCATTCCCTTTAATTTTTCCATCCACTATTTCAAATCTAGTGTCCACCTGTTGCATTAATCTTTCCATCTTATCGCCATTCTTCCTTACTTCATCAGTTAACACTTCCATGGATTGTCAAAAAAAAATCTAACATTTGCTTTAATTCACCAGATAAAGAAGCTTCTGCACCTTTTTTCTTGATTGTAAGTCATTCTTGTTCTTTGCTTTTCTAGGCCTTCTTGATCACTGGAGCTGTGAATGTCTGGAATTTTTTAAAAATTTCCTCCATTTTTTTGTGTTCTGCGCATGTGCAGAGTTACTTCTTCACCCGCTATTGGAGACGATTGTCAGGGGAGACCTCGTGCAGCAGTATCCAAGGTCTCCTCAGCTTCTGGCCTCTCTCCTTTGGATACTATCTTACAGACAGCTCCAGGATCCTTTCTTAACTTAGGCCACTCTTCCTTTTGGTAACTCAGTTTCTTGTACAACAGAAAGGCCTTTATCCTTTGGTGGCATTGTTGATGTCTTCTATGTATCTTTCTTATTTTTCCTGTAACTCTTATAACCTTTGTCACTTTTTCGAGGAGAGCAGGGATTATCAGTCCAACCCCACATATTAGTTATGCATCATAAGTCTCAAACAACTGGGAAAACTCGCTTATCCGTCATCTACCCATCCCCATGGGTGCCGGACACCAGGGGTTTGACTGTATCGTTGTTCGGATGGTGGGCTGCAATGTTTTCTTCTAATAATGGACTTGAATTGTTCTAGTGATTTGAAAGCAACTATAAAAAGGTTGATTTGTTGTGAATTTTTAAGTATTACTTTATAATGCACTCCCTTTTTAAATATGTTTGGTACAAAGAGACTTTATTCCTTTATTTGCCCCTGTGATCACAGTTTTCAATTTGTAATCAAACAATTCACATGTAATTAAAGTGCACATTCCAGATTTTATTCTAGGTTATTTGTATACAAAACAAGCAGGATCTGAAGAGAGGCCTGGCAGAGCATCAACAGAGAAAATACTCAGCACCTGGTTTATGAATCACAGACTTCAAGCAGTCTTTGCAACAAAGTACTAAACATGACGAATTGCTATGGACTCAAATATTATGATGCCCTGAACTAAGGGGATTATGTATAAAGAGTGCTGCATTTCTGCACTCTGCTTCCTCCATGATTTATTTTTTTGATGGTCCTAAAATTAAAAAAAAGGTAAAGCTATTACAATGATTGAGGATGTCGTGAAATCAGCACAGGAACAAATGCAAACAGGATGACTGAAGACTTCAGGAGGATATCAAAAGCCAACTAGCTGATAAGTGCTCAAGCCCGAAATGTTGGATTTGGAGCTCTATCTTTGCTGCATAAAGGACACTGTTTGACCTGCTGAGTGTCTCCAGCGTTGTATTTTTACAGCAATCGACCGTTGCCTTTTGGGAATGAGGAATGCCCAGAGGCTGATCCTGAATCTGATCATATTAGTGACCCCAAATCTTCCTCGGGGTGGCAGCATGTGAATCTACCCCCATCTCTGCTGACGCCAATCACGTCGGGACCGGGCCCCGCCTCTATCCGACCTGAACTCTGCCCGGCCCGGTCTGGGTCCCGCCTTGGTGACCGGGCAACGACCACTGCCCCGCCCCTGGTCCCAACTTCCGCTGCGGCCCCGGGGTAGCCGGACTCTTGGACCCCAGCAGCTACCAATCGCAGGCCAGCGGAGGTTCCACCCCGGCCCGCCGGAAGTGACGACGCCTCTCCGTCTGGTCAGAAAGACTCATTCTGCTGTCGGTAGAGCGGTGATTCGGATTGAGGTAAATGTCATGGGAGCGGGCTGTGTACCAGGCATGGTGTGGGAGGGGGGGCAGGCAGAGAGTCGAGCAGTGGTAGGGGAGGGGGCGGAGGGGGGAGTGGAGTGGAGGGAGGGGGGCAACGGCGACCGTTACTGGGGAGGGGGTATTCTCGTAGGCCCGGGTCCGTGCGCGCGGCCGCCCCTCCGACTCCCCCTCCCACGCCCGGGAGTGCGCGGCCGCCCCCCCTCCCCCCCACCGGTTCCTCTTTCCCCCACCCCCCGTGCCCGGGAGCGCGCGGAGTTCCTTCATATTCCGAGTCAGGAAAGGAGCATTGAATTTCCCTGTAGTTCACGTAGATGGGAATTTGGATTTGTCTGGCGCCTGGAGGATTGGCAGATGGATAATGAACCTTTATAATTGGGTTGATTTAATCTGGATTCTACTGATTCACTTTCTGCTTTGCAATTTTGGGGAAAAAAAATCTAATGTGTAATCACCGCGGCAAGGTGAGGCTCCGTTAATCACTCGGAGCTGCACAAATCCTCCGAGGATCGTCGCCTGAGCTTTGATTAAACATGATTCAGTTAGCGATGACAAATTAGGAACACGCGTGCATTTAATTAATGGGTTTTTTTTGTCACCTAAACGTGCAAGTGGCTTGATGGCCCCATTTCCTGTGCCCGTTTCTGGTTCTTTCTTTGGGTGGGGCGGTGTCTTGGCGCCCGTTCCTCAACACTGCAGCCTTTGCAGCCACCAGGAAGTGCGATTTTCATTTGATAATGCTGCACTCCCCGTTTAGATCTTTGCAAAAAATCGCGACTGGGGTTTCCTTTGCATAAGCTTCATGATCAATATGCCAAGAACAAAAAGAGATAAATGATCTTCTACGGATGGATATGCAAGCTTCACTCCACGTAAAAATTACGTTGGGTATCAGGGTCCCATTGCTTATTATTTTCTTTTGGCTGCTAAAAAAGCAACAAGAATAAAAATAGCAGATTGCGGCATATTAAGTAGACGGCCATGTTGATCGGGCATATATTTTAAAGTAATTACTCGTAAAGTTAAAAATGTCACATTTTAATAGTTCACTTTTTTTAAAACTTCTCCCCCCCCCCCATCTTGGTGACAATGATGGTTTTTGATGGGGGATTCTAGCAAGCAATCTAATCCTAATTTGTCTCAGTGTATTAACAAAACAAAAACAGGATATAGGATGTTATAGTAATTTGAACAAGAAGCCATTCAGCTCATTTGCCCTCCTTGGTGTTTGTTTTCAAATCAATACCGTTACTCATGGGCTAAGGTAATCCATGTTAAATGTTGCCCTGAAGCAACCATTAATATTTGTCATACGCTCTTTCCCTCTTTGGAAGGCGTCTGATACAGATGCAGTTACAAAGGTTGTGTGCTGCATTAACGCAATAAAGGAGGAGGAGGAAGTAATAAATAGGAAGTAAGTGGAGTATGTAAAATAGTACGCTTCTGGCTTGCAAATGGACCATGAAAAACATTGGTCTTCATGAATATGGTGCCAAGTGTGCCAGTCATTTTTAACTGGCAAAATGTGAACTTTTTCTTTCTGCTGATTTTAAATTGTGTAACAGTAATCAAGAAATGATCCAAGTAATTTTTAAAATTCTCCAGTAATTAAAAGTTGAGGGAATAATAGTTTTTTTGGATTAACATTTGACTTAATAAAGAATGTATTTGAACAGAGACAGTAAATCTAGTTGAAATAGCTTGGCAAATTTTAAAACTTTTGGAAATTTTTACTATGAAATCTGAATACATTCTGATTTTGCCTTTAATATGAGTTACTTTTATTACATCAAATGTTTCCCTTGTTAAAATTAAGGTTGTGTTCAAGGCAAATAATGTAATCAATGGTGAAAATGCAGTGGCACCAGTGGAAGAGATGCTGTCCCACTGCCTCAGTACTTTGGTTTAATTATATCCTCTCCTCCCTGTGGGTTTCTTCTGGGTGTCACAGTTTTCTCACCCATGCTGAAGGTGTGTGGGTGATGGGTTAATATGCTATTGTAAATCACCCCTATTGTGTGGGTGGTGGTGTGGATGAATGCTGAAATCTGGTGCGAGACGAGAGTATGGGTAGAATTAAATGAAATTGGTGTGAATTAATATTTAATGGGGGCAGAGACTTGGCTGTCTCTGCCTTCAGCATAGAAAATGTGATGTTAAATTAGTCCTTCAAGGATTCTTGTTTTATTAAAATGTTAGTTGGCATGGTTTGTCACTGCCCTACCAAGAAAAAGGAAGTAGGTTGTCTGTCTTGTATTTAATTTTAAAGAGTAATCAGTTAATAATATTTCTTTTTAATTTATCTGTGATCTGCATTGTTACCAATGATTTCATTTTATTTTAATGGAGAATAAGCAGGTAACCTGCTTCTAGCCTTGATCTGAGAACAAGAGTGCTTTCCATTCTGCCATATGATTGACCTTAAAAATTATAGCAGTCAATTGAAATGTCTTGGAAGTTAAGCAGTCAATGAAGACTAAATCTAGTTTGTAATTAAATCCTCATTAAATCGCTGAAATCAAATTGCACCCAATGTATACTTGTCTACAGTATTTGAGACCCATTCATAGCCTGTACATATCTTTCGAATTTTTGTTTTACACTTGTCAATGTTACAAAAATTAGAGTTTCAAACAGATCTCAATATAATATGAATCTTCACTTTTTGTTCGTAATGCTTGTTTTGTTGTCCTCTTCAAAAGGCAAGGTTCTAATTTTAAATTTGTTTTCAATAAAGTGGCAGGTTAATGAACAGGTGGAGTGATAATGAAACAGTGCATGAAATGTGCTTTAGGTGCGGTGTGGAGGTATGAACCTTTGTCCACTTCACCTGGCTGTGTACAGGGTGAGATCCTTGTGGGAAGACCTGGAGGACACTGAAAAAAATTACAAAGATGGATTTTCCATAAGATCCAGATTTGTACCTTCTAACATTGGGGAAGTTCAGTTGAGACCAGTGGTACTCAACCTTTTTCTTCCCATTCACATACCACTTTAAGTTATCCCTATGCCATCGGTGGTATGTATGTGAGTGGGAAGGGACTGTTGAGAATCACTGATGTAGATCCAATTGTTACTGAAAATATTTTACGAGAAAAATTCTCATTGGCCTATTTCCTTTGACGTTATGAAACTGTGCACATAACAAGTCAATTGGGTACAATTAAAACAGTGGTTTTCTAACTTTTTCTTTCCACCCACATACCACTTTAAGCAATCCCTTACTAATCACAGAGCATCTATGGCATGGGGAATACTTAAAAGTGGTATGTGAGTGGAAAGGAAAAGGTTGAGAATCACTGATTTAGACTATCCAAACACCAAATTCACTTTGTGGAGGTCGTCTTGTCAGTAGCCAGGACATTTATAGCAGTTACTTGGCAATCCTTCTTCCAGCTAAATATCGCACGATGGAATATGGAAATACAGAGTTGCATTCCCTGGACAAAATCACCTATAGTTTGCAGAAGAGATATGACACATTTGTTGAAGTGTGGCAACTGTATCTGAGGCACATAGGTGCACAGATATAATTCACACCCCCCCCCCGAATATGAGATGAGAAATGATCTTACCCAGCGGGTAAAGGATTAAGAGTATGAAATGGGGAATATGGCACAAGCTACATGTGTTCTTGCCCCTACCTGTTTTTATTTAACATCCAAGGTCCTGTAACCTCAAGGAGGATCGTTGTCTTTCTCAGTATTTAGGTGGTTTTATATTTCTGTGTTTTTATATTTTGGTATTTGCATAATTTAAGGTATAGCTAGGGGAGGGTGTAAGGAGGGGGAATAAGGACTCTAAATCACATTACATGGAAAGAGAATGTCATATTTTGTTTATTGGATTTTCATGAGTCTTTGGAAAATCAAAAATTAAATATTCATAAAAAACAATGCAGGTTCTCGGATGTGACAAGCTGGGTGCCACTTTAAGTTGGTATGAACTTCAAGCACAATTTTGGAAATGTCAAGATGTCTGTGGTACTCTGTTACTACTTAGCACAGTGGGAGTTACTTGACATTGTGCTTTTACGGTGACAATTTGTTATCCTGAAAACATACCAGCAGTATTAATTGGAGCACTATTAAAATGGCAGACAAAAGAATATTGTTTTGAACTGGAGCAAAAAGATCTGCTGGGAAGTAAAGCAATGCTGGAGAAACTTTATACTTTATATAGCAAAGTTAAAGATACAAAACAAACGTTTCAGGCTTGAGCCCTTCATCAAGGTATGAACAAAATGTAGGTAAGTGCCCAATGTTCCGATACCCTCTTCATTCTTCATGCCCATTGTGCTTTCAGCAATGTATGTTAATCTTTTTCTCAGTGTGGAAGAAAGGTATTCAAAATTTAATTAATAAAAAATGGTAGGTGCAATATTCTTTTTTTACTTGCGTTGGGTTTGCTGGAACGTAACCCCATCGTAAGTTGAGGAGTACCTGTTCAAGCCCGAAATGTTGGCATTGTTTTTCTTTCAACCACATTGTCTGCAGACATCCATGTTTGCATGGATATTGGAAAAATGAAATCCTTTTTTCATGAAGAGAATAGAGAGAGAAACTGAGGTGTTTCAGTTTTAGGAACCTTTGAAAGGAAAAATTGCAGAGTGCAAGAAAATGTTATATGGTGTAGAGTAAAATTTATAACATTTGCCATAAAGACAGGCATTTGGAGGTCAAAAGGAGCAAATTGAAACATAATATATTGGTGGAGGGAGTGTTTATTATCTGACTCTACGTGTACAACCAGAAAATGCAGCATGGACCACAGTCCACACACACAACATATTTCTTACACAGCAATGCATCCATACATATACATATTTATTTTACATTTCTAATGGTTATGGAATAATTTACTCAATTTTGCTAATAAGAGACACGAGGTTACAAAAATGACCTGCAATCTTCAAGATGACAGAAATTTTCATTGGTGATCAAGAGTGGGGTGTGGGAGTTTAAGATGGGTCAGAGTGGGAATGCAGCAAAGAATTAGAGTAACAGGAAGTATGTGATTGCCTATCTGAACTCGATTGGAGGTGTTCTGCAAAGCTATCAACCTTTCTGCACTTGGATTCTTCAATCTGAGGAAGGCTACATTGTGAACAATAAAAACAGTATCTAACTTGTCAGAAGTGTAAATGAATTGTTTTATCTGGTAATTTCACACTCCAGTTTGGGTCACTGGATGGTGGAAAGGGAAGAGATAAAAAGGACTGGTGTTCAAGCTGTGGATGCTTTAAGGAAATTCTGAGCAGAAGAGTGATTGAATGAGTGAACAGGAAGCTCTGGAGGGAACTGTTTGCCTGTAATGCTGAAAAAAGAAAGGTAATTCCATTGAAAGTGGTAGAAATTGTGAAGCATGATCCATGAATGTAAGGGATTCTGGCATGGAGCTGGAGTGAGATCAGATTGCTGGGCATGAAAGAGACATTGTTATATGGTAGAGGGGAAGATATTGTTAAGAGAAAGGAAAACATCTTAAAGGCACTGGCCTACTAAGGTTCTGATGGAGCAGATATTTAATGTTAATATTGATAGCTGCTTCATCAATATCTGGGCCTGAAACAATTTAGCAAGACTCACTATCCATTTTTAATCTGTTCTTTTTTGATCTTGGGGAGTGATAAATGCCCTTGCCGGTGTGTTATCTGTTTATGAAAAGCATATATCAAAAGGATGATCAAAATGTTTCTTGTAGCACTTCTGTTGTCTATGCCTTTTGCTGCTAAGGTCCATGAATCAGAAATTTCCTTGCTAAATCTTTGCATCTTTATTTTCTCTTTAAAATCTCTGTCCTTGCGGATCCTCTTGCGATTCAGTAGTGGATTTGTTTGACTGTTTTCTTAAATTGTAGATGCAATATAATGTTTTTTTTTATTGAAAGCTGCTTTATCTCTCTGGCAAATAAATCTTAGGGGAAAAAAAACCTGGGTAGTTTATCAGTGGAAGAAATTATGAAACATAGTATCTTGTAGAGGTATAATTCACCATTAAGTATTGCCATTTGTTGATACATTTGGATGAACCCCCAGAGAATTGGAATATATCTCTATCTGTAGATACAAAGACCATATTTGAACTGGAGCCAGGTGTAATTACATCAATGTTTTAAATTGTGTACATTGTCAAAGTTGATGACTACAGAGTCCATATTGAAGTGAAGGGTTAGGGTTATTGTAGCAAATCTAACCTGGGACTGTTACAGGAAGATAGTTCGATCAAAATGTTTTGAAAATTAAGATTGATGTACCCTATTCCATAATTATGACAAAGCCCACAAAGCTAGCAGTAAATGCAAGGAACATTTGGTCCAGTGGAACAAGGCTAGTAATTTTTGAATAAAGTGCAAGCTCCTTGTGTTTTATGAGCTCTTTTCAAAAATGTTTAAATATCTCCATGGTATGCAGTGCTTGCTTAGATCCATCTGTCATCTCACACTTGTGTCAGCATTTTAAAACTTGAAAAATGTTGACACTTGTGTGACAATTTTTGTAACTGTCTCATTATTCAGTTTAGTCTTTTGAAAGAAGTTGAGAATGGAGTGGTGGGTGTTTTGCAGTCTTAAATGGAAAAAAAATTGTAGCTGTATCGAGAATCCAAGGTGTTCCTTCAAGTCTATACTTGTAACTAACTGAGGTGCTGAATAAAATTAACGCTGCCTGATTCTCAGTGATTGTCAAAACCCATTGAATACAATAATACAAATCTTGGTAGAGTAGTGAATAAGGTCAGTCAAGAATTGAAGTTTTTTTATTTTAATGAGTTATTTAAGCTCACATTTGTACATTTTTTGTAATATTTTGTGATGCGCAGAATTGCATTAGAAATGCTTAAATTGGCTTTATTGTAGTTGCGAGCCACCGTTATCATTCAAAGTTGAAGTCATCAACAGAAGTTCTATTCATGTTTAGTAGTTGAAACAATTTGAAGCTATTTGCATCAATTACATCAACTCTTCCCCCCCCCCCCCCCCCCCCCCATTGGTCAAATGGTATACTCTACTTTTATATAGCAAAGATAAATGTACATAACCAATGTTTTGGGCTTGAGCCCTTTATCAAGGTATGAACAAATGTCGGTAGGCACCCGAACAAAAATTGGCTGAGGTTTTTATTGTGATAGACTGCCAATCTTTTTCTTCTCCCAGCTTCTTCCAGGGTAAGAGCTCTTCAAATTTTTCACCCAGATTGAGAGGTAACTAATTGTAGCTATGGGGGGGGGGGGGAAAAACTAGATTTGTGTAACACCTTTAACATATCAAAACATTTTGAGGTGCTTTGAGTATCAGTGAAGAAAATTTGACACCAGACCACAAAGATGTTGGGCTGATGAGCCAAGGCGGGTTAATGAGGAAGAGCTTGGAATTTAATGATGGAAAAGTGTTGAAGGGTTTAGAAAGAGAATCCAGAACTTGAGCCTAAGTAGCTAGAGATGCATTCACCAATAAAAATATGATTAAATTTAGAGACTTGTGTGTGAGCCCAGAATTCATGCTTAAATATCTAGGTGGTTTAAATTTGGAAGAGAAAGACTTAAAAGAAAAAGTCATAGGAGGAATCCATTCAGCCCTTTGGGCCTGTTCTACCATTCAACCAGATCATGTCTGGAGTGTGGCAGATTTACAGTATATATCAACTTTGTGGAAGCATTGGCTTTTCCATGGATTCTGTTGTGGATATGATCATTAATACCTCATTAATTACAACTAATTTTGGATAACAAAGTTCATTTTCATATTATAGATGTCCTTCTAAATTCTAAAATAAATTGAAATAGTCATTTTCCTAAACTGGAAATTGGTAAACTGTTGATTTGTTACCTGTAGCTTGTTGCATGAACAGTTGCTCAAATTGGAATTAAATATAGCTAAATTAATTCTCTAGTGATTAGACATGCTGAGCAAGATCTTGATGCCCTTTGGAAATGGGGAAATCAAACCCTTATGGGAAAGTAATCAACAGTTATCTCCACTTCTCTGCAAAAAAAAAACGCATTAATTTTAAGAACAGTTATTTTGAGCATCCACTAGTTGCCTTGCAGACTTAAAATAGAAAAAAAAAATCATATTAGCTGGTTTGCTATGCTGTAAAACATATTTAAACTTTTTTCATTTATAGGGATTCATTACTCAAGTTTTATGCATTTGGAAATGTGAAAATCTGCAGTCGATGTGATTGTAGTAAAAACACAATGCTGAATAACCTGAAGATCAAACAGCATTCTTCATATAGTAAATCAGCGAGGGGAGGAGAAGTGGGAAGAAAAGAGGAGCTCAAAGGAGTAGATGGGTGGTGAGCAGGGAGAGGGGTGAGGGTCTTGGAGGAGGGTGGGTGATGGGTCTGTGGGATCAAGCAGCTGAAGTATCCAAGGTATCAGCCTTGCAGAGATTGTGATTGGCGTGGAAAATGGTGAATGAGTCGCGTGGATGCCAGAATGGGGGTGGTCGGGACTGGGCCTGGCATCTGCGTTAACGGAGACAAAAGGAGCAACAGCCTGTGGGCGGCCTGAGCTTGGATGGAAATCCACATCTGCGATGTCAGGGCCAACAGTATCTTTCTACATTTTGATCATACCTTGAAGGGCTCAGGCCAGAAACATTTTTTTTTACATCAGGCCTGGAATTTGAGTAAATCTGCAGAGACTAACTTTCCCATGAGCCTTGGAGTACTGAAAGTTGTGCCACGTATGCTTAGCTTACATTCTTTGTTGCATTGCAGATTCTAACTTTTGGTCAATGGAAAATTGTTTTTGTAATTAAGAAGTGCTAGGAAAGTTCAGAACATCCAGAATTCTGTTCTCTTTTGAAGTCTACATGAAAAGCAATAACCTGGTCCTGAGTGGGGATGCTTCTGTGTTAAGAAATAGCTATTCAAATGTTTCATTTTAATGGGTTGCACAATGATTAGCATTGTAAAATTACTTGCAGTTTACAAACCTGAAGGATTGGTACTGGAAGTGTTTCTACGTTTCCCTTTGATAGAATACTTTGAGCTGATTAGGAAATTTGGGACATTTCATAGTGGTGAGTGGTAAAATGTTTTGACACCATTTTCAATTCCATTTCTTTTAGAATTGTATTAGCAGTTTTTTTTCCTGAGGCAAACATTCTTGATTACTTATTGATTTACAGTTTTCCCATAAAGGTTCAATATCTATTATTTATAATAATTTTCTGTATTTAGGAATAGCCTTGCTAGGATGGATTTGGCCATAACAATTGATGAATGTTGATGGGAAGATTTGTGTTTGAATAGCCTGATGGGAATTGTTAATGCCAGACACATGCTGATACAATATAATTTCTTGCATCAGTTCCCCTCATACCGTTAAAATTACACAAGTCAAAGCCAGAAATTTCAGAAATGTGCTTCAGGTGCGGTGTGGAGGTAGGAACCTTTGTCCACTCCACCTGGCTATATACAAGACCTGAAAAAAATTACAAAGGTGGATTTTCCATAGGATCTGGATTTTTACCTTCTAAGCGACATTGGGGAAGTACAGTTTAAACTGTACAAACACCATATTCAGTTTGTGAAAGTCGTCAGTAGCCAGTAAGTTTATAGCGGTTACATGGAAATCTGACTCCCAGCTAAATATTGCATGATGGAATATGAAAATACAGAGTTGCATTCCCTTGGAGAAAGTCACCTGCAGTTTACAGAACAGATATGACACATTTGTTGAAGTGTGGCAACCGTATCTGAGGCACATAGGTGCCCAGATATAATTCACACTCCCTCCCTAAATAAGAGAAAAGAAACAATCTTTCCCAGTAGGTAAAGGATTAAGAGTATAAAATGGGGAATGTAGCACAGACGACATATGTTCTTGCCCCTACCTGTTTTTATTTAATGTCGGAGGTCCTCTAGCCTAAAGGAGGATCGTTGTCTGTCAGTATTTAGGTGTTTTTTTGTATGTTTTTATTTTTATATTTGTATAATTTAAAGGGATTGGGAGGAGAGGTGTAAGGAGGGGGAAATAAGGACTCTTAAGCCGTTATGTGGAAAGAGAATGTAATATTTTGCTTATTGGATTTGCATGAGTCTTTGGAAAAATCAAAAATAAAATATTCAAAAAAAAAGAATAGCCTCACTAGTTAAATTCAAATCCTGTTCGCAATCATTCTTGATCTTATAATTTTTGGATGTTGTTTTGGACTCTATATATAATTTGATTAATACTACCTCCTTTTGTGCACAACCCTGTTGCAATTTAAACCACATCTTCTGTGCTTAAACACAGAAGTATCTGTGCTTAAGATGCTTCATCTTAATATCCTAAAGATGGAGGATTACTTCTGTTCTCCCCAGTTTCTGCTTAATCCCATCATAGTTAGCCATCCCCCATTAAAAACTTCATCATTTTGTCAACTTCTATCCTTGTCCATATCTATGGTAAAGGTCAAGGAATTGTAGTCACTTTCCAAATAAAAATATTAGTGCAAATCTAGTAGTTGAAAGAGACATTCCACAGGAAGCAGTGGTACCTGTTTGTGTTTGATACCAGCTTTGCTTTTTGTACTACTATCCATTCTGTAAGATGCTGCTTTTGAAGGGATGAGTTGCTACTGGTGGACAAGTGCATTGTTAATCCCATTTAGCCTTTCAACAGGTCAGAGAAGTAGCATCCTTGCCTGTTACTAAGGATCACACACTTCTCCCACAGAGTAATTGGCTTTCTAATCTTTACCTAGTCAATCACTTATTAGGTAGAAGTTGATGGTCACCCGTTATTATCAAAATGCTTTACTTTCACAGTCCTTCATCTTGTCGAATAAAATTAATGATTATAACTGAGCATATTGGGCAGCGTGGTTTGTAGCATGACACTGTGACAACACCAGTAACCTGGGTTCAAACCAGCACTCAGAGGTCTGTATGTTCTTCCCATGTCTGCATCTGTTTTCCCCGGGACCTCTGGTTTCCTCCCACCCTCCAATATGTATGGGGTTGTAGCTTAATTTGGGTGTAATTAGGCAGAACAGGTTTATGTGGCAGGAATCAGGTTCTACCAGGTAAATAAAATAAATTTTAAAAAGAGGATGTGCAGAATTGGGGTTATCTTTTTGGTCAGTTCATCTATTAGATAAGAAACTTCACTACATTGCTTTGTAAGAAATCACAGCTTTCATTTGATGTTTCTCCTTAAATGTCAAATGGAGGCTTCGTAGATTTGTATACTAGAGTATGCTAATTAAAATCTCTCTTCCACCCTCACATCTCAAAGCATCTCTCCATTTCTACACCAAGCTAAGAGCATTAGCCAGTTGGAGCTGTTTAATCCATTAAATCCAATTACCAGTTGTCATTTTTAATAGTTTGAAAAATCCAGTGGCTCAGGGCCAGGCAAAGCCTTTTTGAGCAACTTTTCATTGCATTGTTGTATTGTGGAAAATGTAGTTTCCTCACCAATCTCCTTGTTCAAAATGCTTTAACTGGAATTTGCATGTTTTTAGTCATCAGATGAAATAATGACACGATCCTTTATCCCAACATCTAAAATCCAGAAAGCTCCAAAATCCGGTAAGTGGGAGAGAGGTGGCTGGCGCTTGGGGGAGACAGCCAGACTAGCGCTTGGGGGAGACGGCCGGGCGACTGGAAGGGGGTGGATACAGCAGCACAATTCGGGTGGGCTTTCAAAAATCCAAAAATCAACACACTGTCCCCAAGGGTTCCGGATAAAGGATCATGTACCTGTACTTTAGAATCTGAGCATTAATTGGACTTGCATGCTACACTAGGATTCAGTTATAACTACATTTAAATGAGTTACCAATGTGGATTGAGAACTAACATTTTGACATCCGGGATAAAATTTTACATCATCTGATTTTGTCATATTTCATTTTATCATTAATGTGACTGCTAAATATTGCAGTGGTTTAAGGCAGGTAAAATTGTTTATTATTTGGATATTTTTACAGGCATGGAAAACTTCCTTATGGCACAAGCCTAAAATTTTGGAGGAAAAAATCAAATGAAATACTAAAAATCTGTTGAAATGAACATGATCAAAATCTGCTACAGTATTTTAATTTTTTTTAATTAAACGGTGGGAGGAAATTGGAGCCCCCTGGAAAAACCCACTCAGACATAGGGAGAGTGTACAAACTCCTTACATACATCGTGGGATCACTCAGACACAGGGAGAGTGTACAAACTCCTTACATACATCGTGGGATCACTCAGACACAGGGAGAGTGTACAAACTCCTTACATACATCGTGGGATCACTCAGACACGGAGAGTGTACAAACTCCTTACATACATCGTGGGATCACTCGTGACACAGGGAGAGTGTATAAACTCCTTACGTACATCGTGGGATCACTCAGACACAGGAGGAGTGTACAAACTCCTTACATACATCATGGGATCACTCAGACACAGGGAGAGTGTACAAACTCCTTACATACATTGTGGGATCACTCAGACACAGGGAGAGTGTACAAACTCCTTACATACATCGTGGGATCACTCAGACACAGGGAGAGTGTACAAACTCCTTACATACATCGTGGGATCACTCAGACACAGGGAGAGTGTACAAACTCCTTACATACATCGTGGGATCACTCAGACACGGAGAGTGTACAAACTCCTTACATACATCGTGGGATCACTCGTGACACAGGGAGAGTGTATAAACTCCTTACGTACATCGTGGGATCACTCAGACACAGGAGGAGTGTACAAACTCCTTACATACATCATGGGATCACTCAGACACAGGGAGAGTGTACAAACTCCTTACATACATCGTGGGATCACTCAGACATAGGGAGAGTGTACAAACTCCTTACATACATCGTGGGATCACTCAGACACAGGGAGAGTGTACAAACTCCTTACATACATTGTGGGATCACTCAGACACAGGGAGAGTGTACAAACTCCTTACATACATTGTGGGATCACTCAGACACAGGGAGAGTGTACAAACTCCTTACATACATCGTGGGATCACTCAGACACAGGGAGAGTGTACAAACTCCTTACATACATCGTGGGATCACTGCTATTGACACTATGTAGCTACAAGATGGTCACCGGTCTAAATGGATAAATAACAAGTTTTACCTCTGTGTTTTGTACCTTAAAAAATCTTGGGTTATCTGCTCCTTTAAAAAAAATATGGTCAAATAATTGATATGGAAATATGATAGCATGTGGTAGTTATGAGTTTCATTTAGGAGACTGATAGTCGAGGGGAAGAAACTAGCTTTAAGCCTGCTGGTGAGTGCTTTCACATTCTTCAGTCTTCTCCCTGAAGGGGAATCGGTATCTGAGGATCTTTCAGTACGTTGGCTGGAGGAGATGTGGAGCGGGACATTTGTATTTATTAACCATCGGAGTTATTTTTGTTGATCTTTGAAATCAAATTATTTTCATTTACGAAATAAAACTTGCACCCCTGTTGTGCCTAGCTGCAGTAATAAGTCTGTTAGCAATTAATGGGTAATGGAGTAGACTAATCTACCTGGCTAGTTTACATTAAGCTTCCTTAAATTTATTTTGGACTCCACTAAAGTTTGCAAAACAATTGTTTTAGTAAATTAAAATCCTTTTCTAATGGAGATAGCTATCTATTTGTACAGCAATTTGCAGCTATTGTCGTTTTCTCTCTCTCTCTCTCTCTCTCTCTGCTCTCTCTCTCTCTCTCTCTCTCTCTCTCTCTCTCTCTCTCTCTCTCTCTCTCTCTCTCTCTCTCTCTCTCTCTCTCTCTCTCTCTCTCTCTCTCTCCCCTGAAATGTTCTGGAGAACTTCAGTGTGGATTGATTGTTAGTGCATCTTACATGAGTGAATGGAAATGTTTTAATTTGAACCAACCAGGAATTTGCTTATTTCATCTACCAGTTATGTAATAGTGAGCCTGTCCACTATTAAAGAGAAGGGAGGGGTGGGGGGGTGAATAACAAGCTGGTGTTGCTGAATGCACTTTTATTATTAATTGCTGCTTTTTATTTTCCTATTTGCTGTGCTGTTTCCAAATTCCTACATTGTTATCTACTGAGGGGAACAAGCTGCAAGCATGAAGTATGACTACAATGACTTGTAAGAATAGAGAAAAATGTTTTTAATGTTGAGAATTGTGTAATTATTAATGCTTCTGTGCTATTTCATGAGGCACAAAATGGATGTATACCAAGCAGTTTGGAAGACCAATAGCAGATTTGCTTTTTTTCGCAAGAGGGTTGTCGTAGTCTTGCTATGTGTGTATAGAGCTTTGGGACCTATTTCTACTTTGTGATTCTTTTAACAATATAGTGCAGTATGCATTCATTAGATCTTTTCCTAGTAAGAGGATAGTTATCCTTTGAAGAAAAAATAGGCAGCGTTGACGATCATTCACTGAAGTTTTAAAAGTGAGTGGAATGTTCACTGCAATGTTCTAAAAAGATCGTCGCTGGAGAGTCCTAGACTTGGGGCAAGGGACATTTAGGAGTGCCACGGAGGGGTCAGAATGATTGGAATTCTCTCCCTCAGCAAAACTGCTAGTAAAAGTTAATGCTTTGGGTGGCTGTATCTTGTCTTGTTGACCATTTCCAGCTTTGTTTTGCAGCCATGATGTAGGTTCAGAATCTTGTGACCTACTTCTGCTTCTGTTTTTCAGTGCCTTCCCTGACAAAGTTAAAAATGCATTGCAGCGAATTGTAGGTCAATAAAAAGTTTCCCCTTTGGAATGCCTGATAAACAGAAAAGGTCTAAAAAGTTTTATTATCACATATCTGGCTTCCCTTCCATCGCATAATTCCCTTGACTATTTCACATTGGAGAACCAAGAGGCAAATAAGCAAAATTAGTTTGACTAAATTTAAACCACTTCCACAGATTTTGCTAATCACAAAAAATTGTGCTGGAAGTAGTTTGATTTTTTTTTGTTACTGACAGAGAGTTCTGTGATTGTTTTCATTATGCCTGAGTATTGTCCACTGATCACAAGTCAGGAGAATCTGAGTTGTGGTCAGTGATCTGCAAACTAGAATCATGCTTATTAAACTTGTGCTATCCTGACTTTTTTTGCCATTGTTCCCCAATCAATAAAATAATCTTGTTGCATAGATAATTCCTGCTTTGTTCTGGCAGCCCTTTTTCTCCATAATAATTACTATGCACAAAGAAACTCTTGGGGTTTAAGAAAATAAAACAAGTTGACAATTAAGTAACAGATTTTTGATTATGAACAAATAATTTTTTGTCCCTCTGCCAAGAAAGATTTTGTGCCCAATTTTTAGCTTGGTGTCAAGGATTGTGGTGTAATTACAATTTACCCTTTTTAAAAAAAGTTTAGATATACAGCACAGTGACAGGTCATTTCAGCCCATGAGCCATGCTGTCCAATTTACATCCAATTGACCTACACCCCTGGTATGCTTTGAATGGTGGAAGGAAACCAGAGCCCCTGGGGAAAAGGTACAGACTCCTTGCAGACCCCAGTCTGATTGCTGGTGCTGTAAAGGCTTTGCGCTAACCTCTATGCCAACCCTGTTTGATTGTTCATTGGCTTCTGGATCTGTTGGTGGATAGGATCATGAAAACCTACAGCACTGGATGGAAGTTATTCACTCCATTGTGTCTACACTGGCTGTGAGAGCTGTTGAGATCAATTCCATTTTCACAGTTCTGTGGGCTATTGCACTTCAAAAATGTATCCAATGCCATTTTAAAGCAATAAGAATTCTACCTCACTCTTTTGGTGAGAAAGCAGTTGACAAATTCTTCAATTGATAGCAAAAGAAAGCACTTCTATCCAGGGCTGTTTTGATCAATTGAAATCAATATCCTCTCAGTTTCTTGGATCGAGAGAAAACTTCCTATTTTTAGTAAATCATTGCTAAAATTTTTGAGTCCTGGTCCGTTTCCTCTGCATCATCTCTAGTGGTATCACATCCTTCCTTTGATGTAATGGTACTGCTGTATAACTACTATTAGACTAGTCTTTCTGGACTGAAGGCTCTGTGCTTTCAACCAACTTTCCTGCCAGTCTTGCTGCCTTTTATGAATTTGTGGACATGAACTTCAGAATTTATTCGTTCCTCATGTTTCACATTCCTAGATGTTTACCAACACTATCTTCTGCTAAGTAACCTCATCTGGAGCTTTATTTTTCAATAAATGTTGTTGATATTTTTGCAGAATGATGTGATGCAGAGGAGCATCCAAGTGCTGAACTATTTATTACATTAATAAAAGTCCTAATAAACTATGAAATGCAAGTTACTGTTTGATATGAGCACCATACTTAAAAAAGGAAGGCATTTAATATTTGTTTTGATTTTGAAAGCAGTTGTTGGAGGTTTCAGATCAACTGCAAGAATCTTTAAGCATGAATGGCTGTTTTGAGCTTATATTTTAATAGTTGTAAATATTTGAATTGTAAGCTTTACTGTCAATCACTGGGTCTGTGATATACCATAATGACTTGATATTCAAAGTATTAGATTTTTAGATTGTGAAAATCTTTTGGTGCTTCTTGCACACTGTCAATATTAACTCATTGTTGATTTGCTTGTGATGAGTTCTGGAGGTTGAGGTGATGGTGTAATCTGGGAAACCAACAAAAATGATGTCCACCTAAGAAGAGCTTAACGTTCATGACTTGAGAAATATTCCTTCTGTTCATTACATTTTGCCACTGGTATCTTGTTGGATGTAGGAGCTGAGCAGGGGCTATTCAGTTCAACAAGTCTCAATTGTTTGTCTGTGAATCATCTGATGAAATTCTATTTACCAGTTTACTCTCTGTATCCTTTGATTTCTTTTTCTGATAGCAAGTTCCATTGGAAATTTTCCTTTTAATATTGTTTCAATCGGTGCTTTCCATGAAGATTGAAAGCTACTAAATAATAAGGATTCAATGAGTCTTAGAGAATTAAAAGAAGCTATAGAGAAGGATTTTTTTTCTGCAGACTAGAGTGGTGTAATTGGGCGGCACGGGCCAGAAGGGCCTGTTATCACCCTGTTCCTCCCCCATTTAGGAAAGGAGGATGAGAGAAAATGAGGAAATGGCTGATGGCTTAACATCAGTAGTAGGGGAAAGTAAAGTAAATTTACTAATTTGATTTAGAAACAAGCTATGCTGCGTGTGCAGCACAGATTTCTGAAGGAGAACTAATGGTTGACTAATCCTTCGCCGTTCTGAGGATGTAATTAGTTGAATGGATAAAGGGGAACTAATGGATGTTATTGAAAGCCACAAAATCTAAACAAACAAGGTTCCATAAAATTGATAACATCTGGGCTTATAGATTTTGAGGGGTTTGAGGTGAGTGCAGCAAAGTGGAGCTGAGGTTAGATATAAAAAATCTTGATTTGTAGCAGGCTTAAAGGTAATGTAGTATTTTCCTGCCCTGAATTTCTGTTTCACCACTCCCATTATTGGAAACTTGTTTCTTTTACTCTATGGTAAAATTTTTGAGACTGTTGGATTAATCAACGTCTCAGTTCTTGCCAAAATTCTTGTTTTTAAAGAAATACAGTGTCAGTGCTGGGCTGCATTGCCGTCCCCTGGTTGAATGTATCACCTGCTATTGTTGACTTAATCTAGAGTTGTTGAAGGATTTGGGTGAAATAATATTGGAATATCATTGTCTTCATTGTGATTAGTTTCTGTGCTTGTCAACAATTGGTGATTAATGGAAGCTTGTGAATGTTAAATTGATTCCCTTAAAATAAGATTGAAACCCTTCAATTTAACCTTGTCTCAATTATGTGGTTGTTTATTGAGCTTTCATTTGCTTTTCATTGTATGCATATTACAGTTCCATTATCCGTGTGACTTGGATTGATTTACAATGAGCAAGTTTAAAAGTATCTGTAATTTGAATTGGATTTGTTGGGCACCTGCCGATTATGTATTTTTTTTTGTGTCTGAGACTATAGTTTGAACCCAGGATGGAAATTTGCTTTAAGTTTCAAAGACTCGGGTGGGGGGGGGGGGGGGTGTCACGTGATGGAGTACTGGCCAGTCGGGAAAACCAGCCCTCTCCAGGAAAATAGGAAAAAAAGTTAGGAAAAAGAAAAGCAGAATAAAAATAAAATGAAAGAAATAGAAGATAAAGATACAGAGAAGAGAAAGAAGATGGCTTCCAAGAAGGAGAAAGTAAAAACAACTGGAAAAAAAAGTAGAAAAGTCGCCGGAGAAGAAAGAAGAAGGCCTTACCTGCACAAAGGAACAGGACGCTGTGGTGGTGAGGAGCACCCGACCCACGAGGTCAGTGCCTGCCCTGCGGATCTACCAGCCGGTGCACTACAAAAATGGCTCTCGGAGCCAAACAAAAGTGCACAATCAAAGGAGAAAGAGGACACCGGCAGGAGGTGGGGCTCAGCAGAGGAGCAGGCTGTTACAGAGTGAACAGCTGAGGGACGCCCGACACCAGGGCGCTTAGCTGGAGGACGAGGAAGGCATCAGAAGAGGGAGCGATGAAGCAGATGTGGGAGATAGACGGAGGGATGACCCACAAGAAGACCAATGTCAGGAAGCACCACAGACGAGCAGCCCAGGAGGGGAGGACCAGCAACAAGAGGCCCGACCAAGAGATACAAGCAGCTCATCAGGAAAAACAGAAGAGACACAGACACAAAGAAGAGAAGAAGAAGACAACACAAACACAGATACAGACACAGAAGAAGAGGAAGAAGACCAAGATCTTCACAGAGAAATAGAAGGTAAAACTGATGGACAAAGAGAAGTAGAAGTAAAACTGATGGACAAAGAGAAATAGAAGGTAAGACTGATGGACAAAGAGAAATAGAAGGTAAGACTGATGGACAAAGAGAAATAGAAGGTAAGACTGATGGACAAAGAGAAATAGAAGGTAAGACTGGTGGACAAAGAGAAATAGAAGGTAAGACTGATGGACAGAGAAATAGAAGGTAAGACTGATGGACAGAGAAATAGAAGGTAAGATTGATGGACAGAGAAATAGAAGGTAAGACTGATGGACAAAGAGAAATAGAAGGTAAGATTGATGGACAGAGAAATAGAAGGTAAGACTGATGGACAAAGAGAAATAGAAGGTAAGACTGATGAACAGAATATAGATCAAGTTTTTTTTGAAGAACAAATGAGATCACTAAAAGAATGGTTATCGTTAGAGTTTAATGCAATTAAAAGGAAAATGAACAGAACAGAAGATAAAATGCAAAGGTTAGAACTGGTAATAACAGAAATAGGGAAAAGAGTAGAAAATGTGGAAGAGTGGGAAACGGCTGTAGAAATGGAAGTAAATTACTTAAGATAAAAATTGGAAGAAAGTGACAAAAAAATTAAAGAGACACAAGAGTTGTTATCTCAAAAAATTGATATGGTGGAAAATTATAGTAGACGAAACTATAGTGGGCCTGAAGGAGGGTGAAGAAGGCACAAATGTGAAGGAATTTATAAAAGGAACGACAAATGCAGGAAGAAATGGAATTAGAAAGGGCACACAGAGCATTAGCTCCGAAACCACAGGCACATCATAAACCAAGATCCATCTTAGTAAAATTTTTGAGATACACGACAAGAGAAAATATACTGGAACGGGCAAGGAATAAAGTTAGAGAAGATAATAAACCATTGGAATACAAGGGTCAAGAAATATTTTTTTACCCAGACATAAGTTTTGAACTCTTAAAGAGGAGGAAGGAATTTAATACAGCAAAATCGATTTTATGGAAAAAGTTATAAATTCATGTTAAGACATCCAGCCGTGCTTAAAATATTTATACCTGGGGAGCAAAACAGACTGTTCTCAGATCCAGAGAAAGCGCAAGAATTTGCAGAATGTTTGCAGGACAGGAGAAGAGATGTAACAAGAATGAAGAACGGGGATAAAGTAGAGATAAAGATGTAAAAACAATGTATATGTAAAGAACTAAAGAGGGAAAAGAGAAGGGAAGAAAGGGAGTTGAGGGGAAAAAAAGAAGAGAAAGAGCTTTGTTATATGTGATTTTTTTTTAAGTGTTTTCTGGAGAGGCCTGGGTAGAGGGGGAATAACCGTCACTGCAAAATCAGTTGATGCTGCAAACAAGATCGCAATCCAAATGAAAAGGGGAGTTGTGGTTGCCCAGTTCAGGGGGGGGGGGGAATTTTGGGGTTAAGGTATTAGTGGATGTGGGAACTGCAGGGGTACTTTGTCTTAAATGTGTTGTCGTACATTAAGTGTAATAAGAGAAAACTTAAGAGATGAAAATGGGGAAAAGGGGGATGGAGGTGGAAAAGAGGTGTATGCAAGATATAAGATGGCCATGTTGAACTATATTACTATAAACATTAATGGAATACATAACCAAATTAAAAGGAAGAGGCTACTAAATTTATTGAAGAAGGAAAAAATAGATATAGCATTTGTGCAGGAAATGCATCTAACTGAAGCGGAACAAAACAAACTAAAGAGAGACTTGGTAGGACACATAACGGCAGCATCCTATAATTCAAAAGCTAGAGGTATAGCCATACTAGTTAACAAAAATGTACCAATCAAAATAGAGGAGGAAATAATAGATCCGGCAGGGAGGTATGCAATGATAAAGTGTCAGATATACTCAGAATTTTGGAATTTGCACAATATATATGCGCCTAACGAGGAGGATCAAAAGTTTATGCAGGATATTTTTTTTGAAGATTGCAGACACATAAGGAAATCAATTGATAGGAGGGGATTTTAACCTTAATTTCGACCCAATGTTGGATAAAACTGGACAAAAGACAAGTAAAAAGAATAAAGTAGCCAAATTTATGGTTAAATCAATGCAGGAAATGAAACTTATGGATATATGGAGGAGGCAACACCCAAGAGAGAAGGAATATTCATATTATTCGAATAGGAACAAAACTTACTCAAGGATTGATATGTTTTTGTAGTCAGCCCATATACAAGGGAGAGTTATGAAAACTGAGTATAAAGCTAGACTACTATCAGATCATTCACCCCTATTATTAGCAATAGAACTGGAGAACATCCCACCAAGAATATATAGATGGAGGTTAAACTCCATGCTATTTAAAAGACAGGAACTTGGGGAGTTTATTGAACTCCAAATTAAAACATATTTTGAAATAAACATAGGATCAGTGAAAGACAAATTTATATTATGGGACACAATGAAAGCCTTCATTAGAGGGCAGATAGTAAGTTATGTGACTAAGGTGAAAAAGGATTACAATCGGGAAATAGAGCAGTTGGAAAGGGAGATGGTAAGTACAGAAAAGGAATTAGTAAAAAGGGATGATATAATGAAAAGGAGAAAATTGGCGGACAAAAAAAATTAAATACTAAACGTTACAAACGTACAAGTTGGAGAAGAACATAATGAAAACAAAGCAAAAGTATTACGAACTGGGAGAAAAAACACATAAAATATTAGCCTGGCAACTTAAATAAAACAGGACAAGCTAAAAGAATGGTACTGGCATCAAGGAAAAGGGATAAACAAATTACATATAATCCAACAGAGATTAATGAAAATTTTAAGGAATTTTATGAACAATTGTATCAAACTGAGAATGAGGGGAAGATGATAAAATAGAAGGAACTTTTAGCTAAAATTGAACTGCCGAAATTGCAAGAAGAGTAACAAAACAAACTAATAAAACCATTTGAAATAGAGGAAGTACAGGATATATTAAAAAAGCTGCCGAACAATAAAACACTAGGAGAGGATGGATTTCCAATAGAATTTTATAAAACATTTAAAGAGTTATTAATTCCTCCTCTCCTGGAAGTAATGAACCTGATATTAGAAACACAAAACTTGCCAGATTCATGTAAGACAGCAATAATTACAGTAATACCAAAGATGGGGAAGGATCCATTATCACCACCATCATATAGACCAATATCTCTACTTAACTCAGACAATAAGATGATAGCGAAATTATTAGCAAACAGATTGGCCGATTGTATACCTAAAATAGTAAAACAAGATCAAACTGGATTTATTAAGAAAAGACGAACAGCGGACAATGTCTGCAAACTTATTAATCTAATCCACGCAGTTCAAGGAAATAAGAAACCAACAGTGGCTGTTGCTCTCGACGCAGAACAAGCCTTTGACAGAGTAGAGTGGAATTACTTATTTAAAGTATTACAGAAGTTCAATCAACCAGAAAAATATATAAATTGGATTAAAGCATTGTATAATGGACCATTGGCGAAGGTAAATTAAGTAGGTCAACTAGACAGGGATGTCCACTATTCCCCTCATTGTTCACCTTAGCAATAGAACCTTTGGCAGAACTGATAAGAATAGAAATTAAAATAAAAGGGATAAAAATAAAGGAGAAGGAGTATAAAATCAGCTTATTTGCAGATGACATCATAGTATACCTAAAAGAGCCAGAGGTATCAGTAAAAGAATTACATAAGAAATTGAAGGAATATGGAGAAATATCGGGGTACAAGATCAACACAAATAAAAGTGAAGTGATGCCAATGAGTTACGCAGACTATACAGAATTTAAAAAAGAATCACCATTTAAATGGCAAGCACGAGGAATCCGATACTTTGGGATCAGGTTAGATAATAACTTAAGCCACTTGTACAAACTAAATTATCAGCCACTAATAAAGAAATAGCAGGAATACTTAGAACATTGGAAAGAATTACCACTAACCTTGATAGGGAGGGTAAACTGCATTAAAATGAACGTGTTCCCAAGGATACAATACTTATTTCAAACGTTACTAATTCCTTTAACAGAAAATTTTTTAAGGAACTAAAGAGAATAATAAGGAAATTCTTGTAGAAAGGGAGGAATCCAAGGGTAGCATTAGATAAATTAACAGAGGTATAATCAAGGTGGTTTACAGTTACCAAATTTTAAAAATTATTATAGAGCTGCACAATTAAGGTTATTTATCAGATTTTTACCAGACAAGGGAAAAACCAGACTGGAGTAAGAAAGAACTAGATAAAATAGGGGAAAAGGTACCGGAACATATACTTTATAAGTGGGATGAAAAGTTGGTGCAATATAAAAACTCACCAGTACTGTATCATTTACTTAATACATGGAAGAAGATCCACTTAGAAATGAAAAAAATGAATTGTCAAATACCAAAATTACTATTGACGCAAAATCCGCTAATCCCTTTTACAATAGACAACCTTTCCTTTAGAGAATGGGAGAGAAAAGGAATCAAAAGAATAGAAAATTGTTTTTTGGGAAATAATTTATAAACATTTGAACAGATGAAGTACAAATATGGAATAACTCGTGGTACAATGTTTGCATATCATCAATTGAAAGGTTATTTAAAGGATAAATTTGGAAACAGCTTGAGATTACCTGAAGGAAGCAGCTTTGAATACGTGATTACAGACACAATGATAATTAAAAGATTTATAACTAACATGTACATTAAGCTGCAAGATAAGGAAAATGAAATGAACTATAAACCTAAGCAGAAGTGGGAAAACATGAAGTATGGGAAAAGTTATGTTCTGGAACTATGAAGAATACAATAAACACAAGGTTACACATGATACAATATAATTGGTTACACAGGGTATATATCACTCCTCAAAAATTAAAAAAATGGGATTCAACATTATCGGATAGATGTTTTCACTGTAAGAAGGAAATAGGAACAACATTACATGCAACTTGGGCATGTACGAAAGTAAATACGTTTTGGGAAGAATTAAATCAGATACTAAATAAAATTACAAAAAAATAACATACCAAAAAAAACAGAGATATTTCTTTTAAGTAACATAAAAAGTAGAGAATTTGTCCTTAAATTGGGTAAATGCAAAAAAAATTCATTATGATAGCCTTAGCGATAGCAAAAAAATGTATAATGTCAACTTGGAAAATGGAAGAGAGCATGAGTATACAGCAATGGTACATGGAAATGAATAAATGTATTCCATTGGAAAAAAAATAACATATAATTTAAAAAATAAAGTCACAATGTTTGAACAAATTTGGAACCATACATGGAGCATATCAGAGAGAGTTTGCCTACGACCTCCATCCCCTAAAATGAGAATGAAAATGATAAGACAAAATGACTAGATTCAGTGTGTAATAAATAGATGATGCATTTTTCTTGTTTATTTTCTTTTGTGTGAAGATATGGTTTTATGGTATTGTATATGTTGAATATTTATGGGTTTTGGAGGGGGGAAAGGGGGGAGAAAAGACCACTGTGTAAATTTAATGAGAAACATTTGTACATATTTTGGTTGATATGGTTCATAGTGTGAAAAATAAAAAAAATATTTTTAAAAAAGTTTCAAAGTCTCAGATTGGATAGTTTGTCCAAGGATAGAATCTGTCTGGCTTGGTCATTTTCTTGCCTCTGATCAGTATGATTACATTTAAGTGTGGTTATACATTTCCCACTAATTATGGGACTCCGTGCTCCCTCTGTAAGTAAAAACACAGTATTACATAGTTTAGCAGCCCTGGAAAATGGACCATTTAGTGTTTGTTCCACATGAGCTTCTTCCCTTTATCAAATTTCATCAGGGTCCCACTCCATGGGGACATGATAATCTATAAATAAACCCTCCCCTGAACAGACCCCAGCCTCTTTCCCACTCCTGGGGAATTGCATATTCTATAAATAAACCCCCCCCCCCAGCTGGATGAGATCCCAGCCCATGTCCCAATCCCGGAATTGTTCTATATATTAACTCCTCTGCCCCGGATCAGATCCCAGCCTGTGTCCAATTCCTGGGGACCTTTTATTTGATTAATAAACGCCCCAGACAAGGCCCCAGATTGGGTAATACTCCCCGGGGATGTGATATTCTTGATATAACCCCTCACTCCAGATCAGATCCCAGCCTCTGTCCCACACTCAGGGAATCAGATATTTTATATATAAAACACACACCCCGCCCCCCCCTAGAATCAGTCCCCAGCCTGTGCCAGACTCCCCGGGCACATATTATTCTCTATATAAACACCCCCACACCCCCCCACTGGATCAGATCCCAGCCTGTGACCCACTACTGGCGACCTGTTATTCTATAATATAAAATCCCCCCGGATCAGATTCTAGCTTGTCACCCACTACTGGGGACCTACCTGTTCTATATATAAAGACCCCCACAGATTAGATCCAAGTCTGTCTCCCACTACGGGGGACATTTTATTCAATATATAACCTCCCCCCCCCCGCACCCCGATCATAAGAGGGAGGAGTTGGTCAAATTCATCTGTGTTCTTGAAACTCATGAAACTGTTAATTCTGCTTTCATTTATGGAAGAATTAAAGCTGAGGCTTCCTGCATTTGTTAATATGTTCTACTGTAAATGTCTGAATCTTAAGTTTCTTGCAAAACGTAATGCAGTAAAATATATTTCAATTTTGGTGGGGGGAGTGGTTTTATCCTGAATCTGAATTTTTGCATTGATTAATTGCAACATTAAGATGCCTTGGCTGAATCACTACAGGTATTAATGTTTCATTGTGTCTCAGGCACATGTGTTAATATTGTCCTTTTTAAAATCCCATGCTATTTTTGCTGCCTTTTTAAAATAAATGTTGTCTTTTGATATTTAAGGTAGAATTTAAAAACTCGTATTTTTAATTAAAATTTTTGAAGTAAAATTCAGTTTGACTTTATGAAGGGCTGTATGGATTTAGAACTAAAGTTATTGATAAAGAATATCAAGTTCTCTGGAGCAGTAATGTCATATAATGTTTTAATATTTAGTTGTTTAGATCCTGCAACGATGCATTCATAATGGGGTTGATGACTGCTGAATCTTAAAGTCCAGTGCTTAATTTCTCTGTGTAAATGTTTTAAGTGATCTTGAGAATAATGGGAGCTAATTTTGCTGTTTTATAGTCCTGTGAAAGGAGAAATGGCAGAGCAGGAGCCAACTGCAGAACAACTGGCAGCCATTGCTGCTGAGAATCAAGAAGAAGAAACTACACTGTGTTACAAACCACCAGCACAGAAAACTCTTCAGGAGATCGAAGAACTGGATAAAGATGATGAAAGCCTCAAGAAGTACAAAGAGGCGCTGCTGGGAAACCGAAATAAAGTTGATGGTAGGTCAGTTTTTCTACAAGCTGCATTTGTTTAAAAATTATGGTTAGTATCAGATAGCAGCATACCATCCTTCCAATCTCTATGACTCCATTTTCTGTGTTCTTATGGAAGGGTAATGGATTTGCCCTCTGAATAAACCTCTGGATGTTCAGTGAATAAAGAGGTTGAAGCATTCAGGAAGAGGCTCCTTAATTTAATCTCTTGTCTGTTCTTTACCCATCATTACTTTCCAACTCTACTACTTTGGATTCACAGCACAGGCTATTTGCCCCAACAGGTCAAGCTTCCTACATATCTTTGCGTCTATCTTAGTGTAATCCTTTGTTCCCTTTTCTTCACCTATATGACCAGCATCCCATTCAACACGTGCGTATCTTCACTTCAAGCCCTTCAACCAGAAGCAGGTTCTCATTCTTACCAGAAAAACACGAAAGTCTGCCGATACTGTGGTTGAAGTAACAACTCAGTGCTGAACATTGGGCACCTGCCTACATTTTGCTCATAACTTGAAGGGCTCAAGCTCTGCATGTCAAACTGCATGAGTTTTTCAAGCTGTGTTGGGACCGAGGAAAACTGCCTCAGGACCTTCGTGATGCCACCATCATCACCCTGTACAAAAACAAAGGCGAGAAATCAGACTGCTCAAACTACAGGGGAATCACGCTGCTCTCCATTGCAGGCAAAATCTTCGCTAGGATTAGAATAATACCTAGTGTCGCCGAGAATATTCTCCCAGAATCACAGTGCGGCTTTCGCGCAAACAGAGGAACTACTGACATGGTCTTTGACCTCAGACAGCTCCAAGAAAAGTGCAGAGAACAAAACAAAGGACTCTACATCACCTTTGTTGACCTCACCAAAGCCTTCGACACCTTGACCAGGAAAGGGCTTTGGCAAATACTAGAGCGCATCAGATGCTCCCCAAAGTTCCTCAACATGGTTATCCAACTGCACGAAAACCAACAAGGTCGGGTCAGACACGGCAATGAGCTCTCTGAACCCTTATCCATTAACAATGGCGTGAAGCAAGGCTGTGTTCTCGCACCAACCCTCTTTTCAATCTTCTTCAGCATGATGCTGAACCAAGCCATGAAAGACCTCAACAATGAAGACGCTGTTTACATCCGGTACCGCATGGATGGCAGTCTCTTCAATCTGAGGCGCCTGCAAGCTCACACCAAGACACAAGAGAAACTTGTCCGCGAACTACTCTTTGCAGACGATGCTGCTTTAGTTGCCCATTCAGAGCCAGCTCTTCAGCGCTTGATGTACTGTTTTGCGGAAACTGCCAAAATGTTTGGCCTGGAAGTCAGCCTGAAGAAAACTGAGGTCCTCCATCAGCCAGCTCCCCACCATGACTACTAGCCCCCCCACATCTCCATCGGGCACACAAAACTCAAAACGGTCAACCAGTTTACCTATCTCGGCTGCGCCATTTCATCAGATGCAAGGATCGACAACGAGATAGACAACAGACTCGCCAAGGCAAATAGTGCCTTTGGAAGACGACACAAAAGAGTTTGGAAAAACAACCAACTGAAAAACCTCACAAAGATAAGCGTATACAGAGCCGTTGTCATACCCACACTCCTGTTCGTCTCCGAATCATGGGTCCTCTACCGGCATCACCTACAGCTCCTAGAACGCTTCCACCAGCATTGTCTCCGCTCCATCCTCAACATTCATTGGAGCGCTTTCATCCCTAACGTCGAAGTACTCGAGATGGCAGAGGTCGACAGCATCGAGTCCACGCTGCTGAAGATCCAGCTGCGTCTCCAGAATGGAGGACCATCGCCTTCCCAAGATCGTGTTATATGGCGAGCTCTCCACTGGCCACCGTGACAGAGGTGCACCAAAGAAGAGGTACAAGGACTGCCTAAAGAAATCTCTTGGTTCCTGCCCCATTGACCACTGCCAATGGGCTGATATCGCCTCAAACCGTGCATCTTGGCGCCTCACAGTTCGGCGGGCAACAACCTCCTTTGAAGAAGACCGCAGAGCCCACCTCACTGACAAAAGGCAAAGGAGGAAAAACCCAACACCCAACCCCAACCAACCAATTTTCCCCTGCAACCGCTGCAACCGTGTCTGCCTGTCCCGCATCGGATTTGTCAGCCACAAACGAGCGCCCCCTCCATAAATCTTCGTCCGCGAAGCCAAGCCAAAGAAAAGATAAAGCACACTGTCTGATTTGCTGAATTTCTCCAGCATTGTGTTTTTATCTCATTTTTGCCATTTATTGTGCATTTTTGGGTTAGCTTTTGTTGTGCCAATCGTGTGTTAACAGTTTCTGGTTATCCTCTTTTTCTAATGAAAATGTTCTCTATTGATCCTGTTGAATTCATCATTTTGAAGACCTCTGTTAGGTACTTCACTGACTTGGTGTATCTATCCTTTGGTGATGTGCATACCATCACTTCGATTTCATCCTTGGAAAAAAGCACTGAAATCTTCATTTTTAAAATATTTTTTCCTAGGTATGCCTAGATTGTTTTCATGCTAGGCCATAAAATGTCTCATGCTTTTTTATCAAAAACCACTCAACTTCAGTTTGCCACTGTTGATTTTCATTTAGGTTAATATTTTCCATATTTGTAAGTATGTTTCCAAACATGGTGGTATTAAGAAAATCTTATGCATGGTACAACTTTGAGTTCAGCCTGTGCTGTGAAATCGAATGTAATGCACGGGTTACTCTTAGTGTAGCGGTTAGGGCAACGCTATTTCAGCGCCAGCAATTGGGACCAAGGTGCAAATCCAGACTGTCAGTAGGGAGTTTGTACCATTCTCCCATGTCTGTATGGGTTTCCCCGGGGGCTCCAGTTTTTTACCATCCTTCCAAACGGGTGTAATTTGGTGGCACAGGCTTGTGGGTTGAAAGGGCCTGTTACTGTGCTGTATGTCTAAATCTTAATATTTTTTAAAGCGTATTTTGGCAAAGATTGGCATCCATCTTTAAAATTCTCAATTGTAGACGCATTTCTCTACCTTTTAAAGAGGTTAATTAAAAATACACCTGTTTATTCCAGTAAATGGTACATACCAAAAGGAATAGAATTTGGCACAATTATGGCTGATGAAAAAAGTTAAAGCTGAAGTAAAAGCAAAAGAGAAGGGCATACAAGGAAGCAAAAATTAGTGGGAAGATGGAAGCAAAAATTAGTGGGAAGATGGAAGCAAAAATTAGTGGGAAGATGGAAGCAAAAATTAGTGGGAAGATGGAAGCAAAAATTAGTGGGAAGATGGAAGCAAAAATTAGTGGGAAGATGGAAGCAAAAATTAGTGGGAAGATGGAAGCAAAAATTAGTGGGAAGATGGAGGACTGCAAAACTTCATACAAACAGAAGGCAACTAAGAATGTGATCAGAAATGAAAGGTTAGCAAATAATATCAGAGGATTCTAAAAGTTTTTAATATATAAAAACAAAAGAGACAAGAGTAGACATAGGACCATTAGACAATGACGCTGGAGAGATTGTAATGGGGGACAAGGAAATGGCAGAGGAACTGAATGAATATTTTGGATCAGTCTTCATGGTAGAAGACATTATAACATACTGGACTCTCAAGGGTCTCTGGGAAGTGAAGTGAGTGCTGTCAAGATCACGAGAGAGAAGGTACTTGGGAAGCTAAATAGTCTAAGGGTAGATAAGTCTCCCAGACCTTGAGGACTGAAGGAGGTTGTTACAGGGATTGTGGAGGCAATGATAATGATCTTTCAGGAATCGGTGGATTCTAGCATGGTTTAGGTAGACTGGAGGATCACGAATGTCACTCTGCTGTTTAAGAAGAGAAGGAGGCAGCGGAAAGGAAACTATAGACCTATCAGTCTAACGTCGATGGTTGGGAAAATGTTGGAATCAATTGTCAAAGATGAGGTTACAGAATACTTGGAGCAGGTGTGGGCAGCCTTTGTTAAAACTGGCATTCCACCCAAGTATTCCCTATGCCATAAGTGCTCTGTTTTTGGTAAGGGATTGCTTTAGGTGGTATGTGAGTGGGAAGGAAAGGTTGAGAACCCTGCTCTGGACGCAATTGTTACTGAAAATATTTTGCTTGAGAAAAATGGTCATTGGCCCATTTCCTTTGGAGTTAAGAAACCTTGCATGTAACAAGTCAATTAGGTACGATTAAAACAATGGTTTTCAAACTTTTTCTTTCCACCCACATACCACCTTAAGCAATCCCTTACCAAACACAGAGCATCTGTGGCATAGGGAATACTTAAGGTGTAATGTGAGTTTTAAAAAAAGGTTGCCCACCTCTGCCCTAGAGGATCATTAAGATAGGTCCAAGTCAGAATAGTTTCCTTAAAGAAAAATCATGCCTGACAAACCTCCTACAATTTTTTGAGGCGATAACAAATAGGATTGACAGGTGAGAAGCAGTGGATGTTGTGTCCTTGGAGTTTCAAAAGACCTTCAACAAAGTGTCACATAAGAGGCTGATAAGCAAGATGAGAGCTCATGGAATTACAGGAAGGATACTAGCTTGGGTAGAGCGTTGGGTAATAGACAGGAAACAGTGGGAATAAGGTAACCCTATTTGGGTTGGTTGCCTGTTATTAGGGGTGTTCCACAGGGACCACTTATTTTTGCATCGTATATAATGGAATAGGTAGCTTGTGGCTAAATTTACGGATGACACCAAAATAGGTGGTAGTGTTGGTGGTGCTGAGGACATGAAAAGGCCACAGAGAGACTTGGATAGATTAGGAGAATGGGCAGAGAAATGGCCAGTTGAAATACAATGTTGGGAAATGTGCCCTCATACACTTTGGTAGAAGAAATAGATGAGCAGATTATTATTTAGATGGGGAGAAAATTCAAAATTTAGAGATGCAAGGAGTCCTCGTACACAATACCCTAAAGGTTAACCTCCAGATTGAGTCAGCAGGTGAAGAAAGCAAATGCATTGTTGGCATTCATTTCTAGAGGTATAGCATACAAAGAGGAGGAATGTAATCTTGAGACTATAGGGCGCTGGAGACACCTCACTTGGAGAACTGTGTACAGTTTTGGGTGACTTAGTTGAGAAAGGATGTCCTAGCATTGGAGAGGTTTCAAAGAAGATTTACTAGAATTATTCCAGGAATGAAAGGGTTAGCATATGAGGAGCATTTGTCAGCTCTTGGACTGTACTCGTTGGAGTACAGCAGGATGAGGGAGGACCTCGTAGAGACAATTTGAATGCTGAAAGGCCTAGACAGAGTAGGTGTGACAAAGTTGTTTCCCATGGTGGTGGGGGGGGTGGGGGGGTGTCTAGGAAAAGAGGCCACAATTTCAGGATCAAAAGGCATCAATTTAAAACAGAAATGCAGAGAAATTCCTTTAGCTGGAGGATTGTGAGACTGTGGAATTTGTTGCCACAGGCGGATGTGGAAACGAGGTCGTTGGATGTATTTAAGACAGAAATTGCGGGTTACAGGGAGAAGGCCAGGGAGCGGGGCCGAGTGATGAGTAACGCTCATGATTAAACAGCAGAGCGGACACGATGGGCTGATTGGCCTACTCTATCTTATGAAATGGGAAGCGATTAATACAGTCATTTTGGTTCAGGAGCATGAAAATGAGTGAAAAGAATAGATATTTCTTGCGTCCCATCCAATTCTAACAAAAAGCATGCTGAGGAAGAGTGCTCTCTCTCTCTCTCTCTCTCTCTCTCTCTCTCTCTCTCTCTCTCTCTCTCTCTCTCTCTCTCTCTCTCTCTTTCTCTCTCGAGAAAAATCTGGTTGCTCTGAATGTGCAGATCCCCCAGCTGCCAAATAGCTCAAATATGTGCCAAATTAACAAGGCCTGTCTCAGCTGGCCAACTGGCTCCAGCTCCTGTGAATGGAATGAAGTTCAGTGATTACTTGAGGGCACTGACACTGCCAATGTCTGGATTGGAAGTGCGTCAGTGCAAATGTTGGGAAGCTCTTGAGGCGAACTTGGGTTCTCATTTGGTCTCCACTTCCTACTCCTTCCCCCATATGATTGTATATCCTTTTAAGGTTGAGAATGTGTTTAGGAGCAGAAGGAAATTGACCTGATTATGACTGAATATAAGAATAAATTAAAAGTTTCCAGCTAATGAAATCTGCCTTCCCAAGTTCCATTGTAATAGTAGGTTACCAAACATCCAAACATCAACGTGGTTCAGGAATTCATTGTTATAACATAAAATCCTTTTGTCATTTGATATATTCAGAAAATAGCATTGTTTTCATTAAACATCTTAGGACATCCAATAGAGGTGGAATTTGCAATTTAATTTTAATAGGGCTCTTCAGGGATGTTCTGGCAACATACATTTATGAATACGAGCAGAAGTTTCAGGTTTAATGTAGTTGGTAGATAAGGCATATATCAATTTCTAATGAAGTATGGTTTTAGTTTTATGGATCGTGGGTATACCAAAGGCCAGCCTTTATTACCTACCTTTAACTGATTTTAAGGCAGTAACTGCCTTAGATGCTGACAGGCTTTGCGGAATGACAACTCTCCTTTTTCACACTGCTGCCTGTCCCACTGAGGCCCTCCGGCAACTTTTTTTTTTGCCTTGGACTTTTGCAGTTTGTAAAATGAAATTCTTCATGCGGTGCTCTTTGTTCCAATATTTGAAGTCTTTTATCCAAGACAGGATAATATGAGATGAGGCAGGAACTGGTGATGGCATTCTAGTGCCTCTGAATTAATGTCAGAAAAGTGGAGTAGAATCCACAATCGTGCTTTAAAAGAGAAATGTAAAGGATGGAATGATTTGGATTAGATCTGCACAGTTGATTCTTAGTTTTGTTTTTAATCATTCTTTCATAATACCATCAATATTTTTGTTGAGAGTTTGTGTGAAGATTGGCCTTTGTGGACAAAAATATCCCCGAATATTGAATCTTATGACAGCATTAAATGACCCATCTCTGGAAGCTGGCTTGCTGGTTCACATAGAACCGAGAAAAGCTGGCTCCGTGAGTCCATACGCTCTACTGCTGACACTACCTACCTTGGCAGATCGAAGCCGGGTAAGTCTAGACCACCCCCCCACCCCCAGTCTACCTTCGATGCTTTCACACAATGCTCGAAAGGCAGATAAAACCCAGCTTTCAAGCATTGTGTGCAAGAGGCTAGTGTGACCCCAGCTGCTGTTTTATTTCGCTGAGTACATCTAATGTCGTTTTCTGGTGTCACTTTCCATTCAGTGAACTTGCAAAGGAATCGAGCATAATGTATGCTTGTTTGGGGGACATCTTTTCTAAGGTTATGTTGATTGGTATTCAGTTGAAATGTGATTTGAGTTGATATCATTTACAGTATTACATACAAAATTACTTCAATTTTCCGGAAAGGAATTGCCTTTTAACGTTGAAGACAGGTTTTCTAGTTAGTGTGACAAATGTGTTTATGCATTATTTTTAATACAGGATTGAGTGTGATGAGATATGCCATAAACCATTTAAAAACTGATCTTCAGATAGTCTGTCCAATAAAGACTGAATAATTATTTGGTTTTAAAGAAGTCTCTGGTCTGTTAAGAGAATAGTTGGAATGTGATACACTTTGAAATATGATCGAACTTGTGTGCATACTTTATCTAGAATTCTGCCCATATCTGAACACCTCCCATTACCACTGCTCCTGTTGAACTACATTGACAATATCGCTCAATAGATTTTAAATTCTCATACAATCTTTCCTATTCCCTTTTATGGTCTTGTCCATCCTTATTTATAACCTTGCTTTATGTTTCTGGGGAGCATACCCAGCCCTATATGTCCACCATATCTGATCTCCTACAATAAATATGGACATTTCTGTTCTTTGGCTACCTAGCCCCAGGATCGAGCATTCTCAATTTAAACTTTCATCTGCCCCATTTTAAAATTGTCAGTTAAATTCTCCCTCTTTGACCAAGCTTTTGGTCATTGTGGTAAAACCAAAGATGGAAACAGATTTGTAAAGTATACAGTCAATTTACTCAGTTGAAAGAACAGAAATGTGTGAAAGACTCAGCAAGTCTGACAGCATCTGTGAAAGAGAGTCAGTGTTTCAAGAAAAGATCCTTTGTTAGAACTTGGGGGTGGGAGGGTTAGGGTGAGGGAAGGAAGAGAATCAAGATTGTTTGAAGTTGCAGCATAGTTGGGAGACGATGAATAAATCGAAGGGAATACAGTAAAACTCCAAAAATCCAGATGTCATAAATCTAGACTTTCAAACTTTAAATTGGCAGACTTCTGTGTATGTGCATGCATGCATAAGCGCCACAGATGCACAGAGGTACCAAGTGACCATTTTAGCAAAAGTAATCATATAACAAAGAAATTCATGTTTATACTATATTTTTCTTTTACTGTCCATTTTTAAACATAATTTCAAGCATTACACATTTTTTGGAAGTGAAAAAATTTGTTTACATTTTTGATAACCACACATTTTGATAAATGAGGCATACTGTATTTGCTGATGAATAAACTATCAATATTGACCTGTTTGTCTCTTTATTCGTCTTTAAATTTGCATTTTAAAAGTACTGGCCGAGAATCTGGAAAATCTGGATTGACCCAATCCCCGAGCAGACTGGACTTTAGGACTTTTACTGTTTCTGTAGCAGGATCAGGTTGATCAGAGTTGATTGCAGCAGTTATCATACAGTCAAAGGTGTGTGTAATACAGGGCTGCCCAACAGTATTGCAGTAATTCACCATGTCAATATTCCCACTTGGAGGGGGAAAGGTCAGTTCTGATGCAGAAAACAAATTAATTAAATTTGGAAGGCTACTAGCTGGAATGTGCTGCGCTGATCTTCGAACTTTCCTTGATTTCTGTGTAACAATGCAGGAGACTATAGACTTGACAGCATATAATGTAGAATTAATGTGGGCTCTATCAGATTCTTCATCTTTGATAACTCGATTTCTTGGTCTACATCAGAAGTGGCACTTTTTTTCTTTGACTGAAATATTTGTGACACTGGTTCATTTTTTCCTGCTTGCATTAGGATGGCCTTAATTTGCTGACCATATCGCTTGAGTTTGCATTTTGCAAAGTTTATGACTGTATTATTGCTTACTAACTACCACCATCAGTCTATTATTCACATCTTGTTGCCAGAACCTATGATCCTTTGTCCTATCTATCCTGCCTTGTGCCCATATAACCATATAACCATTTACGGAGCGGATCGTTGCCACTTGTATCTAATGTGGTTTTATCTCTTTCAAGTTTAATGATGCAGCTTCACGCTGAAACTTTAACTTTTCTCGTTCCACAGATACTTCTTGGCCTGAGTTTTTTTCATATTTTCTAGGTTTTTTTTTCTTATTTCTGGTATCTGCAGTATTTTAATTTCCATTAATTTACAAACTTGTTTCTCTGGAACAGTGGAAACGAAAGTTACAGCACCTTTTACTGGAAGTAAGCAATTTTTTCAGGAAAATTTCAACATGTGGCAGCTGCTTTTAATGTGCATAAATCAACCTATCTGTCTGATCACCAAGCAGGGCTGACAGAAGGATTACTTACCAATCTCTCCTCTGCCTGGCCAGATAATTGTCAGTACGTGGAGCTTTTATTTAAAGTGCCTATGCACTGCCTGGGAGACTTTACTCCTCCGTTAAAGGTGATAATAAAGCTACAAGTTACTTTAAACTCTTTGCTTGTATTTTTCAATGGCTTAACTTCAAATGAGTGTGGAGATCGATATAAAATTTGAAGTTCATTTACTGGGTGATACCATGGCCCATTCTGTGTAGCAAATGCAATGTACAGCAAGGTTAAAAGAGAGTGTGATCTCTCTTTGATTTACTTTTTTTTTGTAGGTGTAAAGGGAGAACACTGACTTTTGACTGGTAAATTGTGCAAATTTGTTAACAAAATGCCTATGCAAGAGGGAGATGTGATTTTCTTGATTTGTGTTTGCTTATTGGACCTAAAACGCCATTATCAAGATTTGAAACACTGACAATAGGTATGGAATAATTTCTACTGAGGCTATTGCAGTCACTCAGGATGCAGAAGCAAAAGGGCAGTTGGAATAGTGAGGGAGCTTGGGGTTGTGTTACCTCTGACATTACTAATTTGGAGAAATGCCCAAAGTTGTACATCTGGGTGATGTGCATACCAAGCATGATGTTATTCTTGGAACTGTGCTCCATTGGCCTTGGCCCTTCCAACAGTTGTTTTGAGCAAGGAATCATAAAAATGTGAATATCTGGATTTTATATAGTGCTTTCAATATTGTGAAAAATCCTGTTGGATGTAGATTGCAAACATGAGCATGATGTTGACCCTCCCCCCAAACAATGTTGTTCTGATTTACGATTCTCATTTGATTATTTTGGAATTCAATGCAAAATTAAATCGCGGTTCGTGGTGTAGGTAAGACATAGAGTTAATAAGAATCTACTCTGTGATAATGGCCAATATAACCTGTCTTTCATTTTTAATAAAGCGTATTTATTTCCAACTGCATTGACAGTCATTTCAAAATGGCTCCTAGTTGTGAGCTTTGTAGAAAGTCATTAAAGTTCTGTGCAAGGTTAAAAAAAAAATGACAAATTTAAAACCCAAGTTGCATATTTTAGAAATTATTCATCAGCTGGAAAATTTTCTTTTGAATAAATAAATTAAGAATACAAATTCACAAACTATATATTTTGGATCATTGAAATTCCAACATATAGCTAAGATGTGATTTTTTTTTTTTAAAGGCATTGATAAACATCATTCAGATGCTCCATTCAGCATCATATCATTAATTTGTATTTCTTCAGTCATTTTAAAATTACAAATTATCCACAGTATACTATTTTTTTTCAACCTGATGGCTTCAGAGCAGAGTTGGGAGGTGAACAAAGATGTACCAGGTTTCTTAACTAATTCACAAAATATTCAACTCTTAACAATCATGTATTTAAAGGTTTTAATGGAGATGCAAGTTAAGCATTAAAGGTTTTAATGGAGATGCAAGTTAAGCATTCTTGTAGTACAATTGTGGGCAAATTTGATGGCTCTATTCTCATAGCAGTAATCCATGCCCATTCTTTGTTGATCTTTTTGATAATGTTTAAGTAATTGTTTTTCTGCCTACTCTTTTTTGAAATATTATGCCGGTCTGATATTTGATTTGGGTGAATTAGAATCTTGCACATTACAGGACAGGCAGATCCCAAGGTTGAAATGCTTTTGAATGTTGTTGAATGTGAAACAACAAAGTACAAATTCCAATTCCATTGAGAATGCACCCCTTTAGAGTGAAACAAATGCACAGAGATAATAGTATTTAAATCTCAATTAGTCTTTACTTGATGTTTTCAATTTACTATTGCATTGAGGCACCACACTGGGAAAGCAGTGTTCTTATAGCATGTGTTCTCTTTCCTTACAGACCCTAATATTCCAAATGTTCAGGTGACCAGTTTAACACTGTGTGCAGCTGCACCAGATCCCTTAGTCCTGGATTTAACAGGTGAGTAAAACTCCTCACCTTCATAGCGTCTAAATGTAATGTTTATGCAGTTTTATTTGAAATAGTTGTTCAGACCATTTGTTTTTATCCCGCCAGTTTCTGGTTTTTGAAGTTCAAGTTTCTCGCATCAACCTTGATAATCTTTTAACATTAGGATTGCTTGCTTCTTGGACTTGAGTATCTTCCTTGTGCTTTGACCTGGAAATGTTGGGAAATTGGTATAACATGATTTTCTCTGAATCTTGCCTACACGGGAATGCATTATCACTGTTAGCTTGTTTACAGGTTCCAAGTTGGCCTGTTGAATGTGCAGCCCAGCAAAACTTCTGAATCTTCTTCATCTGATTACATTAGCCCATTTTTCCTTTCAATTATGCAATTTCCTAATATTTCCTTTAAATGTCCCTATTTATTAATCTACCAGTTTTCTTCATTGATGCTTGATCTAAATTGTCTTGCATTCTTGAGTTGCCTCAGCAAAATTAATTGCCCTTCAAAATTGATGCCTCGGGCAGTGAATGTTTGATGCCACGAATACAAAGTCAAAAGCAGAAGGTTGCTTCTTGTCACAGTTCACTTTAGCTGGTTCTGGCAGCCTGCATAGCAATAAAAGGAACAACTTCTTACTAAATTCCATGCGAGTCTCAAACTCCAAGTTCGAAGTTTGGTTCAATGTATGCTTAAGCTCAATAAGTTTAAGTACCGTAGATTGTCATTTCCTCATTCACCAACGGTGTATTGATGGTGTAATCATACAACAAAGCATCAGAGGAACTAGGGAGCCCATGATGTCTATGCTGAACACAATCCCAAAGTAAACTCTTGATCTGTATTCTTTCATCCCTGCATATTAATAAATTTATCTAAAACCCTCTTATATATTTCTGTTGTATCTTCTCCCACCTCTACCCCAGGTAATCTGTTCTAGAAATCTCCCATTCTATCTTTTTAAAAGCACATTTCCTTTAAAATTTCCCCCCGCCTTAAGTGTATTTTCTTTAGCATTTGACTTTTTTTACCCCTATGTCCTACCTATGTCTCAAATAATTTTATGATTCCATCAGCTCTTGGCATCCCACAGTCAAGAAGAAACAGCCAAAGTTTGTCCATACTCTCCTTATGGCTAATGCCCTCTAATCCAGGCAGCACCCAGGTCAATTTTCTGTTCCCTACCATCAAAGACCTTATACAGAATCCATGTAGGTCTTGTCCACCTTTGGAAATTAATCCAAGTCCTCTTCCAGTGCACATCACGTTCCACTTTAAAGATCAGCATGGCAATGGAAGCATCTTCCTGTCGTGCCATCAGTGGTACCTTCCTCCCTGGATCTCAGAGGGAGTTGGGCTCCTAGTGGAAAGTTCCCTTCTGTGTCACGCTGGGACACGTGCGGTATGAGGAGGTTTTTTTGGGCTGCAGCAGACCTGCCTCTATTTTCCAATTGGACTTACAGTGAATTTGAACTATTTCCAAAAGTACTGCTTGGTGTCTGTTATTGGATAGCTTTTGAATTTTTCAGTGCATCTAAAATCACTGAGTTCAACATGTTTATATGATTGTTCAAACTAATGTAGAACACAGGTATAGTGGAGTTCCAAAATTCTATTTGGTTTGTATTTGACCAATTGTCTTTATTTTCAGGTAACCTTGATAACTTGAAAAGTAATCCTTTTACACTGAAAGAGGGTGTTGAATACAGGATTAAAATTTGCTTCAAGGTTTGTTTCTGAACTTAGAACTATGTTACTGAAATCTTTGTAGTTTAAAATTTTCTATCCAAGACTGTTTCCCCATTGCCTCCTGTTAGTTCACTCCTCTGAATGGTACGGGAAAACCACAACGGTACATGCCTTTACACAAATACCTCTTTGGTTCAGCTGGATGCTGTAAACCACTTTGACACATTGTCACATTTGTGGTACTACTTCCCCTTCTGGCCCATTAACCTACAACCCCCGTGCATTTTGAAGGGTGGGAGGAAACCAGAGCCCCCAGTGGAAACCCACTCGGACATAGAGAGAATGTACAAACTCCTCATAGGCAGCGTGCGGATTCAAACTCACGTGGCTGGTGCTGGTAATAGTGTTGTGCACACCTCGAAGCTAACAGTATTGCCCTATTCTAATTGTAGGCATTCTATTAGTATCCCTTTTGTGTATGGGGGGGTGGGGGGTGGGGAAGAATCAGACGAGTTGCAAAAAATTATAGTAATCCACAGGGGAAAATTAGGAAGTTAGCAGAAATAAATTTAATCTAACTGCTAGATTGATATCTTAATATCTACCAGTCACACCCATGTAAACTAAGGTAGAACAAAAGTGTACATTATGTGGACCTGGTAGCAGCAGCCATGGATACCTGTTCCATTAAAGTAAAATCAAAATGCTGGAGGAACTCCACTGGTTAAACAGTGTACTTTATGTAGCAGAGAGAAAGATGCACAACCAATGTTTTGGGGATGAGCCCTTCATCAAGGTATGAACAAAATCTAGGCAGGCGCCTGGGTACAGAAAACGGGCCCTTCGGCCCTTCTCGTCAGTGTAAAACTATTATTCTGCCTAGTTCTGAACCCACTCCATAGCCTTCCACACCCCTCCCTTCCATGTACCTATCCAAATGTGTCTTAAGTGTGCAAATTGAGCCTGCAGTCCCCACTTCAGCTGGCAGCTCATTCCACGCTCCCACTACTTTCTGTATGAAGAAGTTGCCCCTAAACCTTTCCCCTATCACCCTTAACCCATGGAAAACCCTCTGGTTTATATTTCACCTAACCTCCATGGAAAATAAATCTGCTTGCATTTACTCTATCTCTACCCCTTATAATAAGTTATAGCTATATCAAATCTCTCATTTTTCTACACTCCAGGGAATGAAGTCCTAATCTGTTTAACCTTTCCCTGTAACACAATTCCTCAAGTTCAGATTCATTGTCAGAGAACAGGCATGTCATCACATACAACACAGAGATTCTTTTTCCTGCGGGCACGGCAGAATTACCACTCATTGGTTATGTAAAAATAAAACTACACAGCGAATACATGTAAAGAAATAAAAAACTGTAAACAAAATGAATATAAACAAACTGCAATACTGGAGAATAAAAAAGAAAATCATTAAAGTGCACAAGTAAGATTCCTTAAATGAGCAACATCCTTGGAAATCTCTTTTCTCCTTATTGATAATTTTCCTGTACATAACTCAGTGCCTCCCTACATTTTGCTCATACCTTGATGAAGGGCTCAAGTCCAAAATGTCAATTAGTTATCTTTGCTACATAAAGTACATTGTTTGACCTGCTAAGTTTCTTATTGTGTTTTTGCTTCAACCACAGTGTCTGCAGACTTTGGTATTTTACTTTTGATACCTATTCTGTGCGGTTTCATTTATTGCTGCCAACTGTTGTAGTAAGCTCAGGCCTGACTTGCTTGCTGGATATCAATACCTTAATGAGTCTGCAGCTAAAACAGCAGGTTCTAAAAGGTGAACACTTTGAAGAGGGGCAGATTTGAGACTGAGATGACACCTGTCCCCTGACGGTGAGTCAATGGGTATAATGTGATCATAAAAATTATAAAGCCTTTGGTGCCGGAGATGAGAAAATGCAAGCAAAAAATGGTGGAGACACACATGGAAAGAGAAAAGGTTAACATTTCGTATTGAAGACTTTTCATCAGAACTGTTCTGGTGAAGGGTCTTCAATCTGAAACATACTCTTTCTCTTTCCACAGATGCTGCCTGGCCTGCTGAGTGTTTCTAACATTTTGCCTTTATTACAGGATAATAACACTGCAACCAATCACATTGTGCTGTATCTGACCAAATCCATTTACTTCCTCTGCCATAACATTGCCCCTTTTTACCTCTACTCATCAACTGAAGACCTAATCTATGCTGCTGTGACCTCCAGGTTTAACTTATCTAGTGATGTCGTTTAGCCTTCCACCTCCCACTCTCACTAAATGAATCAAATTCAGAACAAATTTCACAAGGCACGTTCATGACAATTAACATGTTTCTGATTCTAAACTCTTAATTTCCACCAGGTGGGGTTGCTCATCACTGCGGTGCTTACTTCACCATGACAGGCCCTGGTTTGAGACACCTTTTTAAAAAAAAAAATTAAATAACTAACTAGTGCGGGAGAAGAAGCGAAGTTATTGTCTGTTCAGAAATCTCATGGCAGAGTGGAAGAAGCTGCTTTTGTAACATTGAGTGTGTCTTCAGGCTCCTGTACCTCCTTCCTTATGGTAGCAGTGAGAAAAGGGCAGGCCTGGGTAGTGAGGGTCCTTGAGGCATCGGCTCTTAAAGATGACCTTAATGGAAAGAACACTAATGACCATGATGGCGCTGGCCATGCTTATAACTCTGTAGCCTGATCCTGTGCATTGGTACCTCCATACCAGACAGTGATGCAACCCAACAGAATGCTCTCTACACCTGTAGCAATTTTCAAGTGTCTTTTTAGATTCTTTGGTGAATTTCCTCAAACTCCTAATGAAATATAGCTGCCTGTGTGCCTTTATAGTTGCATTGATATGACCTTCAGAGATGTTGCCACACAGGAATTTGAGGTTTCCTACCCTCTTCTCTCCTGACCCCTTGATGAGGACTGGTTTGTGTTCTCCTGGTTTCCCCTTCCTGAAGTCCCCAGTCAGTTCTTTAGTTTCCTAGCCCTTTATGTTTTCCTGATTAATCATCTTACAGTAATTACTGTAGGTTGTACCAACCTAGCTAGGCCTACCCAAAGAAAATCTGAACCCTCCCTCCTTCATAACCCTCCATTTTTCATTCATCCATATGCCTGTCTCTTAAATGCCCCTATTGTTCCAATTTCCACCAGCAGCCCAGCAGTGCATTCCAGGCACTCGGTGGGGGGGCAACCGACAACAACTTGCCCCTTAAACCTTTCTCCCTTTGCTTTGTACAGATGTCCTCTAGTGCTTGCTATTCCCACATTTGGGGGGAGGGGGGGGAAGGTGGTGGCCTCTCATAATCCTGTAGACCTCTATTAAGTTACCGCCCAACTCTGGATCCTGTCGTAACCTTAGTATCCTCTGCAAACCTATTGACCCATCCCTCTACATCTTTGTCGAGGTTATTTATAAAAATCAAAAAGAGCAGGGGTCCCAGAACAGATCCATGTGGAACTCCACCAATCACTGACTTCCAGGAAGCATACTTTCCATCCACTTCTGCTCTGTTTTCTAAAGGCAAGCCATTTCTAAATCCACACAGCCAAAGTTCCTCAAGGACGATCAATTCGGTACAAACTAGGAATGGCAGGATCACCCATAATCAAAAGACATTATGAGACCTTCAGGGAATTCTAAGGATTTATATAAATCAGAATTGACAGGGAGGTCCAATAAAGCCAGTGAGTTCCTGTCTAAATTAGAGTTACCAAATTTAGACCCAGAAGAACAGGAAAGCCTAGATCTTCCTGTTACAGAAGAAGAGATAGGGAAAGCATTGAATTCACTTCAGACTAATAAGTCTCCAGGGGAGGATGGGTTTCCACCTGAGTTTTATAAGGATTTATTGATGCCTCTCTATATGGAGGTGATAGACCAGGCAATAGAGACCCATACCCTCCCGGAATCTTTCTCGACAGCAATCAATACAACAATCCTTAAAAAAGGCAAAGATCCAATAACTTCTTATAAACATAGACTATAAGATACAGGCCAAAGTCCTGGTAAATAGATTGGTGAAATATTTGCTGAAACTAATAAATAAAGACCAAGTGGGCTTTGTGCAAAAAAGACAGGCAGCAGATAACATTGGCAGACTGTTGAGTATAATGCATCTGGTGCAAACCTGAAATGAGAGAGGTTTGGCTGCAGAAAAGGCATTTGACAAATTGGAGTAGGATTTCTTATTCAAAGTGCTGGAAATGTTAGGGTTAGAGCCAACTTTTATAAATTGGATAAGGCTGCTGTACCATGCACCCAAGGCTAAAGTTGTGATAAACAGACAAATTCCTCCTGCTTTCCCACTGATGAGATCAAGTTGGTGACACGGGTGCCAGCTATCTCTAGCCCTGTTCGTATTAGCCATAGAGCCACTGGCCAAACCCATTCACCAGGATCCAGACATCAAGGATTTTAGAGTAGGTCAGGAAGAACATAAAAATCAATTTATTTGCCGATGATGTACTGATATATCTGACAGATCCAGCAAACTCTTTGTCTGAGCTGCGCTCTACCTTGGAGGACTATAGGGATATTTCTTGACTACAAGGTTAATTTGGACAAGAGCGAAATTATGCCACTTACTAAGGGGATAGTCAATACTAAGAAAACAGTTATTTAAAGTGGTCACAAAATGGGATTAAATATCTAGGAGTCAGAATAGACAATAACTATAAATTATATCCCCTTGGGAGAATTGGGGAGGTCTTAAATAGATGGACGTCCCTGCTCAAACTTTAGTGGGCAGGGTCAACTGTGTTAAAATGAATGTGTTGCCGAGACTTCAGTACCTCTTCCAGACACTGCCCGTGGCATTTCCCCAGGCATTCTTCCAAAATTTGCTCTAACAAATAAGAACATTTTTATGGAATGGAAAAATAGCCAGAGTCTTTATGGAAAAATTGACCTGGGATTACGGTCTGTGCGGATTACGAATGCCAGACTTAAGAACTACTATTGGGCAGTCCAGTCGAGATACACCACCTCACTCTTTGAAGGGGTAAGTGTACCATCCTGGGCACAAATTGATCTGCACGGACTAGGCGACAAGGTAGCAGACGACTTTATTTATAAATGGAATGCTAAATTGTTATCTGGAAAACAGACAGCCTTGTACTAAAACAAACTATCTTGGAATAAAATTAACCAATATCTAGGGATTAAAACACCCCTGACTCCAAATAGATTAATAACATTGACGGTGAGTAACAAGATCTTAGACACCTGGTCTCATAATGGCATCAAGTGCATAGAGGACTGTTATAAGCGGGCAACTAATGTCGTTTGAACAACATAAGTATGATTTATTAAATAAGATGTTTTATTGCTACCTTCAGATAAGATCTTTCCTGCAGGACAAATTAGGTCTAACTATCGCCCTACCAACATACAGTGACATAGAGGCCATAATTCGAAGGGAGAACACATGGAAGTTCACCTTGGCAATATATTTCTTGCTCTAAGCAGAAGACCTAAACCAGGCCTTCATAAATCAAGGCAGAGGTAGAAATCGGATCTTGGAATAACAATTGATGAGTACTGATGGTCCGACGTGTCTGACCAGCAAGACTACAATCATTAATGCAAGCTACAGGCTGATACAATACAACTTTCTACACCAGCTGGTACCTGATGCTGTAAAAATTGAACAGATCTAAACCAGAATTGTCAGACCAATGCTTTCGATGTTGGATTGAGACAGGAACCTTTGTGCATGCAACCTGGACATGCACCAAAGTGAGACCCTTCTGGGTGGAACTAGGCCAAGTCCTAAAAAAAATTATAGGTAAAGAATTCCTGTTAGGAAACATAATGGATATAAGACTTGCAATGAACCTGTCTAAATTTCAAATCCAAATCGTAATGATTGCATTGGCTGTAGCTAGGAAGTGAATAGCAGCTACCTGGAAATCCAACTCCTGCCTGAGCATTACTCACTGGAACGCAAAAATGCAAGGCTGTGTTCCCCTGGAGAAAATTACTTGCAACATAAGAAAAAAGTATAACACATTTTTGAAAATTTAACAACCATACTTAAATTCCATTGAGCATGATGATAGTGTGGACCATCGTGCCTCATCACCCTACCTTCCCCGTCTTTCCCTCAATTGGTGGGGGGCGGGTAGTTTCCATCCCAACTAGGAAAAGTCAAGAGAAGAAAACAGCCTGAGCACTGGCTACCGTGTCGTGACAAACCCATAAAACCCTGATATATGTCTTGTACCTTTGTTGTGAGTGTCTTGAATGTTGTGTGTTACTGTGGTTGGTTAAGTGTTAAATGTGGGAGCTGGGGAGGGAGGGTGATGAAAAGAGCTTGAACTCCGCAGAAAACTGTATAAAATTGATAATTGTAAATTGGAGTCAATGACACTGATAATGTCGATAACGGTTTAAGTTTGGAAAATCATAAATAAAATATTCCAAAAAATTCAAAGGTTTATTCTGAGAACTTTGTGATTTTATGCAAGTGTATCACTAATTAAGGCCACTCAACTATATTTCTCTAGGTTAACAAAGAAATAGTTTCTGGGCTGAAATATGTTCAGACAACATCAAGAAAAGGTATAAAAAGTAAGTATAACTGAGCACAAATTGTGTACAGTCTTAATTTATATTTAAAATCTCAACTTGTATTATGTGGTGCAAACTTTGAAGTTTCACATTTTGTTTCCAGATGGAAACCTTTTCCTCCTCTTGATTCTGCTGATTGGATCAGATGGTTCCTGTTTTTATTTCAGATTTTGTATGATGGTTCAGATAAAATGATCATTGATGATTTTAAAGTTTGTTAATATTGCTCCGACTTGAATTGTGGTCACAGTTAATTAGATTATAAGTGGGTAATGAAATTTGTGTCAAGCCTCTTGAGGGATAAATTTTGAAATATTTGGCACAAATGTAAGCACTGAATCTGAAATGTATATTAATTCTGCAAATACCACTGAGCACTTATGGGGGAACAACATTCTCGGTATATTTTATTTTAATAAGGATTTTGCATGAGGTAAACCCTGTTTAGTCAGTGCACAGTGGGAAGTTGTGCATAATTGGAATATTCTGGACTGGTGCCAACCCTCCCAAACACAGATGCAAGTTAGCTTTTGTCCCTATCACTAGAGCTGTAATGTTTACATAGGGGTCCCCTAAGGGATCAATTTCTGTTTTCCGGCATTTTCTGTGATCTAGCAATGGCCAGGTCCCAATATCACTGGATTAAATATGTACAACCTGATTTAACCTTGGCTTCCAGAAAGGAATTAAGTGTCTGAAATGGAGAGGGGTAGAGGAGGTAGAATTAGAGTAAACCAGCAATAAATATATTTTATTAAAACTGCAAAAGCTTTAATAAAGAGGAAGGGATCATCAGAAGTAATTCTCTCAAACAAAACCGAGAGAAATCGGGAAGGTGCGAGGAGCTGACCAAGATAGAAAAGGAGTGTTTTCTTCATGATGCTCTGAAACCATGAAGGCTGTATCATTGTCAACGGAAATACTTGCTTGTCCCTTGCTGGTTGTTGGATGAAATTCCAAAAGGATTAAGCACAGGTTCAGTTGAACCCTAAATTAACATGGTCTGACAGTTTCTCTGCAAAGTCTTCAATTAGCTGAACACCACAAAACAAAGTTCCAATTTGGCATAGTATAATTGGGTGAGTAGAGTATACCTCTGGACTAGGATGACTTTATTGGTAGGGTTGAAATATTCAAGGGCTAGGTGGCTAGAATGATTGTATGTGTAACCCTTGTTGCTGGCAAGATGATTAAAAAGTGCATTGTCACACACAAGGTTGTATGAATCTGGAATTTTTTTTGTCCCAAGAAGCAATGAAGTTGGGCGTGTTGAGAAAATCAATGTTTTCAGTGAGGATTAAGTTGGATTTCTGGATGCGATACAGGACAGCCAGAATCTAATGGGCAAGTAGTAGGGTATAATGTGTCAAATGTCCCACTCATGTTCCAGATGGTGGGGGAAGTGGAGCATGATGTTTGGCGTGTAGAAGGAATCATCGGTTTTAAATTTTTCTAGTGTTTGGATATTAGATGGTACTGATTGTTTGGTAGTTAGCACAGGGCTAAAACAGGGCTAGCGACCTGGGTTCTAATTCGCCGCTAGTTGAGCTGTGTGGGGGGGAGGGGGTTAATTGGTCATATTCAAGATTCCTTTATTGTCATGTAATAAAAACAGGTGTAATATTACACAAATTTGACTTCAGTCTGCCATAAGGCAGGCAAAGATTTGCAATCAGCAGAAATTGCCTGGTGCCCCTTACAGTCAGAGAAAGAAAAGCAAAAGAGAGTCCCCCCCCCCCCCCCCCCAGAGTCACTGAGTGACTGTGGGTTCACCTCCAGTGCTCCCCCTTTGTAGCTTTCAGTCCAAATTATCAGCATCCTGAGCTCCAGATCAAAAACTGCACCACGATCAGGAAGCCTTCAGCACCCTCTCACATCTTGGTTTCAATACGTGGTACTCCTTCAGCCAGTCTCCAGCAGTCTTCAGCCTGGTGTGAGTCCTTTGACTGCAGTCACCAGCAGTCCACAGCCTACTTGGGTTCCTCTGTTTGTCTTGCCATAGTTCCACAATTGCTCGTGTGCTCTTCTGCCTCTGAGCCCCTCGCTTGTCTGCCACCGTGGTCACCATCCCATGGGTTGGCTACTTCTCTTCCAATGGAGGGGTGGTCTCCCTGTTTTCTGTTGCCCTGCACCAGTCCTCTGTTTTCCCCAGAATCTGCAACCCCTCAAGGCTGCTGCTGAACACAGGCGCCACCATCTCGGGTGCAGACCCCATGATTGGAGGATTTTAAAATAAACCACCAATGGCTCCTTTAACAGGCCAATTAAAACTTGTACGGAGCTGTCAATAGATGGACTGGGCTGTACTGGGCTCATGGGCTGGATCTGTGTCAGTAAGTTAAAATAAATAAATTTGGAGTTGACTATCAGAAGTAAATTGTTTGTAGATCATGTGATCTGAAGTATAATGGAGAGATTACTAAAACATGGCTTTTTCTCCTGCATTTTGAACAGTTGATACATCTGAATACATGGTGGGGAGCTACGGGCCACGTGTCACTGAATACGAGTTCTTAACACCACAGGAGGAAGCACCCAAAGGCATGATTGCTCGGGGCAAATATTTGGTCAAATCCCTTTTCACTGATGATGACAAACACCACCACCTTCTCTGGGAATGGCAGCTCAACATCAAGAAGGAATGGAAAGATTAATCAATGCAAGGCCAGCGGTAATCCATCCAATAGAGAGGAAAAAATTTAAAAAAATACACTTCCTGTACCAAAGTTAGCTTTTTTGAAAAAAAAATTGTATTAGATTTATACTGCACAGTGAGATCATTGTCAAAATAAATCAACCCTCAACCCTTTTTTTTGGTAAGGCACAGGTCAGATGCATGGCTGCGTGTTTCATTCTCCAATCTCATTTTAATTCTTTCCCTTTTTGTTCCACCAACAGCTGCCTTTTGTGTTGGGGGTGGGTAAAGAGAGGGGGCTGCAATTTATTTTTCAAAAGAGAAAGTGACATGTAAATCGGGCCTGGCTTCATGACCACGTGTGTTTCATTGAGGCAGCACTAAATTTGGAAACCAGTGTGATCATAATGTTTAAATTAGGTGGAAGAATATAATATAAAGCTTTAGAGGCAGTGCTTTCTCAGATTTAATAAATCCTGTTATTTTTATTCTGTGTAACCATGTTGCCTTATGTACGCTAAAGTTGTTTATGGGAAAAATCAAAAAAAATCATGATCAAATTTCTAAGTTTTTTATACCAGCATTGATTTAGAACCCATTTTTTCTGTCTGGAGACTTGTGGGAGTATATCCATAATAAAGCTTGTCTAATCAGTGATGACATCTGTGAATGAATGTACTCCTGTTTTTAAAAAAAAAGTACTTGTACAAAATTGAGCATTGAAAGCGTACAATTGAGGAACTGTTTTGAGCTGTCGGTTGGCATGTTGTGGAATGAAATGGTGGGGATCCTGCACTGCATGTAGTTACTGCAAAATGGAGCTGCCTAAACATGTTTTCAACAGTAGATGGTGCTGGTTAAATGTGGTTTAAAATGCTTTTTTTTAAACTTGTCCCATGTTGGTGAGAGAGAGGGCCTGCATAATGTTATGCCTCTTTGTGTTTTGTGCCGCACATCAATCTGCCTCAGTATTTCACCCCTGGATTCTGTGCTCCATTGTCCAGCTCATTCCAATTTTTTGAACATGATATATTTAAGAAACAATGTTCTGAGCAGCCAGCATACATCATCGGTAGCCATCATGGTTAGAAATGGGACCAAAAGTGATTTTACCTGTTTGTCTTGCCATAGTTCTCCTTTTACAGCAATGGATTTGTTTTTAATATTCTTTTCTGACTCCTGTGTAGACTGGACATTAACAGGTGAAAGAACAATACCACCATTTTCACAGCAAGTACAATAAAATATTCAGACTAAAACACTTGTTTGTCTTTGTCAGCAAATATTTGCACTTGTATGGTGCCTTTTCTATTAAAAAAATAATAATTTATCAAATAAGATTTAACACTGTGATGGGAGGACTGCTTGGTATGGAGGCAGTAAGTGGAGTATTTTGGATGGAAGAGTGGCTCGAGGTTCGGACGATAATGCCATCCCTTCTGGAGCAGTAGACGAAGGAGTTTATAAAAAGACAAACTGAGAGCATGCAAAGATCCAAGAGTTGAGGCTCGAGGCTGCAAAATAATATGATGTTACAGGGTCTCTGTCAGTGGTTGCTCAGGCTTGTTGGTTATTGAATGGCATATTTAGACATTCGTACAGCACGGTAATGGGCCCTTTTTGCCCATGAGCCCGTGCCACCCAATTAGGTGACCTACAACCTCTTGAAGGGTAGGATGAAACTGGAGCACCCAGAGGAAACCCACACAGACACAGGGAGAATGTGTAAACTCCTTACAGAAAGTGCCAGGTCGCTGGCATTGCGTTATCCAACTACGCTGATCGTGCCACCCAGTATATGTCATTTGTTTCCACCAACTCTCTCTCTCTAACTACATGTATCTCAGTTTTAGTTCCCGGTTGCTCAAGGAATCTGACAAAGGAACATAACCTAACACAAAAGCAAAATAAATTTATAAATGACTTAAATGGGCCTTTAATATCAATGAGGTTTACCGTTTCATATTAATTGTCTGCCACTCAATGGAGTTCACATGATTTTCTTTGTGTTTTTAAAACCAGTTTATAAGGAGTTCTTCCACAGTCGGAGTGTCCATGCATTTTCTTTTTTTTTTTTTTTTTTTTTTTTTTTTTTTATTTTTCACACCATAAATCACATTAGCCATGATATACACTATTTCTTTTCACACATATACAGTGACTTTTTCTCCCCCCCCCCCCCTTTCCTCCCAAACCACCCCCCCACCCCCCCCTCTCATCCATTTTAGGTATACAATCTAGGTTGTTGCATTAAGCCAGTCAGACAATGTTGTCATTCAACCAAATTACACCAGAAATTCTACTGAGTCCATTCTTTTCTTTCCTTCTCCTTCCATCAACTTAGGTAATGTTTGTCCCCGGTAGGTTTTTGCTATTGTATTTAATGTAAGGCTCCTATACTTGTTCGAATATTTCAATGTTATTTCTTAACCAATATGTTATTTTTTCTAATGGAATACATTTATTCATTTAAATTTGGTAGTTTCTTCCTTTTAATTTGGTTATGTATTCCATTAATATTTAAAGACATATAGTTCAGCGTAGCCCTTTTATATTTTGTGTCCATGCATTTTCAAATGAGTTATGGAATTCCTTTTGTGGACTAGCTCCATCGCAACTTGCCCTTTATTGTAGGAGCAATTGCCCTCCTAAACTTCAGTCTAGCTGTGTATCAAACCACCATGGTGTACCATACTCAATCCCACAGAAGGATCCACCATACATTGAATATTAAAGTGGACTGGTGATAACTGAGATACGGTAGATAGAAAGAATTCAATGCTCCTTTCAGTAAGTGATGTGCTTGAAGGGCTGACGTCTGGTGTACACTTGCTAACCCCTGATTAAATCATGGCTCCCTACACTGCCTGATCTTGATTTCAACATTCAGGAAACCAACTTCTTGTGTTCAAAGCATTTCTGATAATTATCTTTGTGAAACCCCCTTTAACACAAGGCTCGTGTATTTTTGGGGAGCACACAGAGTGAAAAGATTTGGATTTATTTTGATTTTTAAAACAAGTGGGTTTGTCCAAAAGTGAACTTGTATTCCACACAAAATATTAGCGGGAACCGTGGCATCTCTGCCACTGAATCAGCTGAATTCTGTTCTTTGGGTCCGAATCCCCTGTTGACAGGGCAGGAAGTCCAAGTCTCAGTTTCAAAAAGAAAACAATTATCACCCATCTGTCTGATGGAAAGGAGAAAGCCAATCAGATCAGTGTGCAACCATTTGTAATTTCCTCAGTCACGTTGCAATTGACTGGAAATTAAATGTTCAGTTAGAAATACATGAATTACTGCTGCCTCTATGGAAGCTTCAATTGTCAACCTGTCGCAAACTTTTCTGTTGCCTTTTCTTTCTCTGCAGAGGGCAGGGGGGTGGTGGGCAGGTGTGTCTCACTCATCCAGTGGAGAGATTCCACACCACCCCTAAACCTGTGCTGCGTACACAGTGTAGATGTCAGCTGCATTCCTGTACCTGGCCTCCATTGGCACGGTGACTGGTCTGGAGACCAAAAAACATTTACTCTGAGGATGGGATTTGTGAAAGATTAAATGTAGACACTGGAGCTGAAGTTTCTTTGGAAGTTCTCATGACTTATAATGAGAAAAACTGCTACAAAATCAACTGCTTGGGCTGTCATTGCTAACACTGCCTGCTGGAGATGGTATCGGGTGGGGGGTTGTGAGGGAGCAAAGGCACATGGGCCACAGCTCCAGGACCCAGCACTCTAGCCTCCCCAGTGAGTTGCCACAATCTGCTGCCACAAGTTCAGGGCCACTTGCCTCTCCCCTGGTGCCAGAGGCCTGTGGCCTGACCCTCACTCCACCAAACATCTCCAACAGGATTTGGTGATTCTGTTCGACCACTGTGATTTTACACCTGATTGGTTCAGGCACCTCAATTACACAAACCCTGATGCTGGAAAGCTTAGGGACTGCATACTCAGGAAGACATGTGCATGCAGAGACACACACACACATCCCACACCCCTCCCCCCCCCCCCTTCTTTGAGGTTTGTCACCTTACCATGGTGGAGAAGCTTGTGTCCTTAGATGCCATCTGGAGCTAGGCTCCTGGTAGAGCCACCCGTGGCAGTAAGCTCAAGGGTGAGGTCCCTGACAAAGAATAATCCAACCAAGACCTCACTGACAGACAGACACGAAGTTACTTCGAACTCAATGGCTATTAAGGTGGATGAAGGCTGCAACAAATCAATCATCGAGCTTTCCGTGTTATTTGAATTACTTGATCGACTTTTGAAGTATCGTATGGTTTTTGGAATGCAACATTAAACAAATACTTACACAGGCATCTTCACTCTGGAAAATGGAATGAAGTCCATCATCCTCAACCTTGAGGGATAACCACAACTGACATACACCTGGAGCCCCATATACTGATATTTTGAGCATGCACTCATAGTTTATATACACAGAGATCAGTATCAGTCTCCTCTCCCTGTCTATGGAATAAGATCACTTTGTTCCAAAGTAACACGGGCATTGAGTCAGAGGGTCCGAGAACTGCCTGCCCTGGGGGTGGGTGGAGAGCCACAGCTGGACTTGCAAGGTGATCCTAAGGTCCACCATCACAGCCCAGAAGGACACCTCGCTGGTCACACAGGTCTCCACAGTTTGGCTGCCTGGTGAATGCTGCAGTGAGGACAATATTTCTACTGCCTGCAGCCTCATAGGGCTAATTAGCAATAAATGTACTTTGCCTTGGTGAACTGCATGCGTGTTTACTCTTTGGACTGACTGTTCTCCCCAAGTGCTAATGTGATTATCCTTCAGATAATGAGTCACATCTGCAGCCAGCACCTTTACATTTGACCAGTCTCTCTTCCTATCTCCTCTACCTGCCATCCTCCCTTGCTCACCACACCACAGTCCTTGCCCTCCCCTCCTCTCACCTCTTCCTCCCACCCCCCCCCCCCCCAACCTGGTCCTTCAATGTGGGGTAGAGGATGGGAGTTGATGGGACCTGGGGAAAGAGATTTGGGTTGGGGTGCAGTTTAGTGCAGAGGCAGCAGGGCTTAGGATGGAGTTTGGATTCTGGGGAAAAGCAAAGACTTCACGGCCAATTGGCCGACAACTATAAGGAGGGGCAGGGCCACACCGGTGCAGCAGGTAGTGCAGCTACCTCACAGTGCCAGAGACCTGGTGCAATCCTGACTGTGGGCACTGCCTGAGTGGAGTTGGTACATTCACCATGTGACTGCTTGGGATTTCCCTCCCCACTGCCCCAGTTACTCTGGTTTCCTCCCCATCCCCAAAACATGCAGGGTCAGTGGATTAACCAGCTGTTGTAAACTCTGTCCCCTTTTGTGTCAGTCAAGTCATCTGAGGTGTGATTATATTAAATTCTGAACTGAAGTAAAAAGAAATAGTGTATATCATGGCTAATGTGATTTATGGTGTGAAAAATAAAAAATTAAAAAAAAAAAAAAAATTCTGAACTGAAGTCAATAAACAGCAGTCAAACATACAAGTTCTTATTCTCTAGGTGGGTGAGGGCGGTGGTGATGGTTTTGTCCATAGAGTACTTGTATGCAAACTACAGGGAGTCCAGTGACATGGGAACAGGAGTTTGATGTGCCCCATTATGAGCCTTTCAAAGCACTTCATGACGATGGACATGAGTGTGACAGGGCGGTAGTCATTGAGGCAGGACACAGACGACCTCTTTGGCATGGGGACAATGGTGGCAACTTTAAAGCATATTGGGACCACGGCACTTCTCAGGGAGACGTTAAAGATATCAGTGAGAATATCTGCCACTGCAAGACACAGCACCTGATCACTTGGAGAAAAGGTGGTCTTCTTCGTCGCCATGTGGTTTTTCACCTCAAAGCACGCGTAAAAGTTGTTAAGTGAGATGTAGAATCTGGGGGGGGGGGGCAGGAGGGATTGGAATGTGAAAATAAAATGGGATTGATGTGAGTAGGAAGCTTATGGTCAGTACAGCCTCATTTGGCTGAAGGGCCTGTTGTCATTAGTGTATCTCGCGCATGGACACTTAGATACTGACCTGCAAACTCTGGAGTCCAAGGCCAATGTGCATTGCATCAGAAAGAGATCGCTGCCAATACTGAATCCATCACGTCAACCCAAATGGAGACGGTTAAGAGACCATAGGAACACCTTGTGGGGCATTGTGTTCAGTGCTGCAGGAAAGATGTCATGCTGGAGAGGGTGTGCAGAGAAGATTTACAAGGAAGTTATTGGAATATGGGTTGAGCTACAGAGAGGGGTTGAGTAGGCTGGGGCTTTATTCCTTGGAGTACAGGAGGATGGGGGTTGATCTCATAAAATCATGAGAGGAATAGATTGGGTGAACACAGAGTTTTGCCCAGAGTTGGAGAATTGGTGACTTGAGGTTTAAGGTGAGGGGGGAGAGATTTAATGGGAACCTGAGGGGTAACATCTTTACACAGAGGGTAGTGGGCTGCCGGAGGAGATTATTGAAGTAGGGACTATAGTAGCGTTTAAGAAAAATTTGGTCACATACACAGTTAGGATGGGTTTAGAGCAGTGGTACTCAATCTTTTTTCCATTTACATATCACTTTAAGCAATCCATTACTAACCACAGAGCACCTATGTAGTAAGGAATTACTTAAAGTGATATGTGAGTGGGGGTAAAAATGGTTGAAAGGGATTTGGAGCCAAACAGGCAGGTGGGATGTGTAGATGGGACATTTTGGTCAAGTTGGGCTGAATCCTGTTACCACAGTGTGGGGTTCTTTGACTTGGAGCAGCAGAGACCTGTTAGTTAATGTGTAATTGAACATTGTTGCCAAGTGATACCAGTGATCCAATCAGTCTTCTCCAGCTCAGCAGTCCACATGGGATCTATCAGATCAGGATGACCTGGTTCTCGTTCCACAACGGTGTTGGTGGACACACTTGCCAGATTGCCACAAGTGTTTTAAGTGGTTTATTGTGATATCAGCCTGGCAGGGAGACAGTGCAGTCAGCTCCAATCCTGCCCGACTCGGCAGTTCCTCTCAAAGATTTCAGGCCAATTCAGTGGCCACGAGGGGCAGGGTTAGACAAGCATGTTCTCTCCCCCCACCCCCACATGCATGTGGCACTTCACTCTCATACACACTCACACATGTGGAACAAATGCACTCAAAACAGAGATGGCACTCACATGTGGCATACTTGTCAAAAGCACACCGAACTGAACACACACCCATTCATGATGTACATATTCAATAAGTATGGCACAAACTTGCTCGTGTGTTACCTTCACCTTCTTACTCGTATGTATGTGTCATGATCTCACTTCCATCAAATGCATCTACGAGACGTTACCTCAGGAAGGCAGTCAACCTCCTAAAGGACCCCCATCATCCTGGTCACAACCTCTTCTCACTGCTCCCTTCAGGCAGAAGGTAATGAAGCCTGAAAACCAGCTCCTCTCGGTTCACGAAGGACTCAGGCCCGAAAAGTCAGTAATATCTCGTTACTTTCTGTAGATACTGCGAGACCTGCCAAGTTCCTCCAGCATTTCTGTGTTTTTACAATCATAGTATCTGCAGACTTTCAGGTTTCACTCCTCTAAGTTAAAGAACAGTTTATTTTCAAAAGCTATCAGACTCTTGAACCCCAAGTTGCTAGTCATGGACTGCTCCAAACTCCTCGACTCCTTTGTCCACTCATCGCTCACCACCAATCGCCCTCTTGGCACCTACCTCTGTGACTACAGGAGATGCTTCACTTGCACCCACACCTCCTCCCTCAGCACCATTGAGGGCCCCAAACAGTTCTTCCAAGTGAAGCAACGCTTCAGCAACGAATCTACAGCATCCAATGCTCCTGCTGTGGTCTCCTCTACATTGGAGAGACTTGACGCAGACTGGGAGATGGCTTTATCGAGCACCTCAGAACTGTCCACCATAATAGCATGGATCTCCCATTGTCCACCCATTTCAATTCCCTGTCCCATGGTCTCATGCACTGCCAGTTTGAGACCACCTGCAATAATAATAGCATGGATCTCCCATTGTCCACCCATTTCAATTCCCTGTCCCATGGTCTCATGCACTGCCAGTTTGAGACCACGTGCCATAATATAATTAAGTACAATGGAATAAATCATAGTAGAGAGTAAAGCTACACTGAGAGATCAGTTTGAATGAAGGAAGGGCAATGTTATTTCACTCATGTGAGATTTATTCCTAACTCTCCTTGAATCTGATGATGCGCTATCTCCTGAATCTTCTTTGTGAAGAGGGCGAGGAAAGTGTGGCCGGGTTGGGATGAGTCCTTCCATTTGTCAGTTGCTTTTCTGATGCATTTGGAGGTGCAGATGGATTAAATGGAGGGAGGAGGTATGTGCGTGATGGTCTGAGCCATGTCCACAACCTCCCTGCAGATTGTTGCGGTTCTTGTTCCACGCAGTGACAGGACGCTTTCAGGAGTGCACATTTAGAAGTCGTTGAGGGATGCCGGGAATGTGCCAGGCTCCTGAGGAAGCAGAGGCATTGGCATGCCTTCTCGGCCATCGCATTGACATCGTTGCACTAGGATAGGTTGCTGGAGATAGCCCTGAGAACTGTCCACTCCACTGAAGCAGGCAGGGGAGTGTGCCCTGCTCCTCTCTTCAAAGTCAACATCTAATTTCTCTGCCGTGCTGACATTATTCCTCTGATCCCAGCAACTGCAGCTCTTGGACATCTCCGTTGTCTGGGAAGGACGGGAAGATTTTGGAGACCATGCAGGAAGAATTATTGGAATGTTCTGGGATGAAGGGATTCTGCTGATGCAGACCAGGATTTGGGCTGTTCTCCTATGAACAAAGAAAGTTAAGAGGAGATTTGATAAGGCACTTAGTAACACAAAGAATGTTGATAAGTTAAATAGTGATAAAGGGCTGATAGTCAGAGGGCAGAAATGTAAGGTGAATGGCGAAGGAAATTTTTAATGCACGGAGAATTTAGGATTTCCCTAAAATGGCAGTGGAAGGGGGTTCAACTGTAACTTTAAACCATGAACTAGGTATATATTGATGTGGAGGAATATTGGTTGGGGTTTTGGGACAAAGTTGGAGGCTCCTATAGTCAGAACATTGCGTCTTTAAGAGGACAGTTATGAAACATTGAACTGAAGATTGTTCCAGAAGTCAAACCAAAATGCATAAGTGGGACTGTTGGAGATTTATTGCTTTGTAGGATCAGATGGGCTGTGGCAGAACGCATGGGTAGTTTGGAGGCTAGGAAACTGACACCAATGGGCACAGTCAGATCAGGTTTTGGCCATCAATGACTGGGATGAGGGGACAGAGTGTGACAGGCCCTCTGCTGAGCAAGGTGTGGAAAGGAAAGCCAGGACCTTGACCAAGAATACTTGTCACCTGTGCCACTGTTTACCAATGGTGCATGCTGTGATTTCAGCAGGTCCCAGGATGGTTGAAAGTCCCTAAACCGCTCTCCCTTTTACAAAAGCTGCTTAAACCCCTCACTTTCTCCAGGTTGTTCCAATATCTCATTTAGTTGCTCAAGGTCAAATTTCTTTGATAATCTTCCTGCAAAATTCCTTGGCACCTATTACAAGGTTAAGGTGGTAAAATGATGCAAGACACTATTGTTCTATTAACTCTGAAGTAAAATCACAAAATGCTGGAGAAGCTCAGTATTTCAAACAGTGTCCTCTATGTAGCAAAGGCAAAGATACATCACTCAGATTTTGGGCTTGAGCCTTCATCAAAGTATGAGAAAATGCTGATGTGACTGAACAGGAGAGCGGGGGTGGGGGGGGGGGAGGGGTAGGGAAGGGGGGTGGCAAAGGCAGAGGATGATAGATGGAGAGAGGACAGAGGGGAGGGGGAATGGCTGTGCTGGGTGGGTGAAAGAAAAGGCAAGTAGGTTTAATGGGAAGTAGTAAAGTTCATTTTCATGCCATGTGGCCCAGACGGAAAATAAGATGACCTTCCTCCAGTCTGTAGGTGGTCAGGGCGGGACAGTACATAAGGCCATGGTCAGACACGTGAGGATGGAAATGTGACCCAGAATTGGTGGTTCGCCACTGGGAGATCAATGTAGTTGTGAACGGAGAGGAGGTGCTGAGCGTCTGCAACCAGTCTCTCTGATGTATAGAATGCCACATTTTTTTTGCACGAACTCCAATTGTGAATATTTTATCATCCATTCTATAATATTCATTGTCTCTTTTTAATTCAATTTTTTAAATTGTTTTTGCATGAGGATAACTGGGAATATTTATTATTTATCTTTTGTGTTAATTTTTAATTCAATTATGTGTACTACTGTAGATTTTATTTTTGTGAGGTACTTGTTTGGCTGCAGCAAGCAAGGTTGTCAGTGCACCTCAAGGGCTGTGTGCTCAGCCCACTCCCTGTTCAAGCGACTGAACCACGACTGCATCACTGGATACAGCTCCAACAGTGTCATTAGTTTGCAGTGGGACTAGGCAAAAAAGATTGGTTCGGCACAGACTAGAAGGGCCAAAGGGGCCTGTTTTTGTGCTGTAAGTTCTATGACCCAACAATAGTTGGCCTCATCAGCAACAACCATGAGTTGTACTGCAGAGAAGAGGTGGAAAATCTTGTAAAATGGTGCAGGATGGTGTCAAGATGAAGGAGATGATCATGGACTTCAGGAGGACCAGGAATGTCCACCCTCCACTACACATAAACAATTCTGTAGAATTGTTCCGCCCTGACCACCCACAGACTGGAGGAACAACATCTTATTTTCCGTCTGGGCCACATGGGATGAAAATTCAGTCGAGAGCACCAAGTTCCTTGGAGTTCACTTAACTAGTGACCTATTGTTGACACACATCTCCTGACAGGAAGGCACACATCAGTGACAGTACTTCCTGAGAAGACTGAAGTGGGTAAGGCTACCAGCCACCATTGTGTCAACCTTCTATAGAAGCTCTATCGAAAGCATCCTGGCTGGCTGCATCATAGTGTGATACAGTTGCTGGAGAGAAATGGATCAGAGGACAATCAACAGGACCGTAAAATTGGCAGAGAGTATCACTGGAGTCTCCCCCCCCCCCCCCCCCCCACCCCATCAACATGATCTACCGGGATCATTGTCTGAACAGGGCACACAAAATAATTGAGGACCCCTTCCACCCCATATCCAGCATCTTTCAGCTGCTTCCGATGGGGAAGAGATACAGGAGTATCAGAGCCAGCACCACCAGGCAAAGGAACAGCTTCTTCACGTTGCAGTAACATCAGGGGCTTGACTACATTTTGCTCATTTTGTTGAAGGGCTCAAGCCTGAAACGTTGGTTATGTATCTTCATAGAACATCACAGCACAGAAAACAGGCCCTTTGAGTATGCGCCGAACTGTTATTCTGCCTAGTTCCACTGACATTAACCCATTCTATTGCCATCCATAGCACTCCCATACATATATCTGACCAAATTGTTCTTAAAAATGAAAATTGAGCCCAGTCACCATGTCAGCTGGCAGCTCGTTCCACATTCCACCACACTCTAACATTCCCCCGAAGCTTTTCTCCATTCATCCTTAACCCATGTCCTCTGGTTTGTATTTCACCTACCCTCAGTGGGAAAAAAATAATCTAATTGCATATACTCTATGCCTTTCATAATTTTGTATACCTGTCAAATCTCCCCTCATTCTTCTACGTTCCAGGGAATAAAGTCTGTTTAACCTTTTTAACTTGTTTGACCTTTCCCCATAACTCAGTTCCTCATGTTCCTGCAACATCCTTGCAAATCTATTTTAAACGATTGATAACTTATCTGTAGATACATAACCTGGTACCTACTTGCATTTTGTTCATACTTTGATGAAAGGCTCAAGCCTGAAATATTGGTTATCTGTGCTACAGAAAGTACATTGTTCGACCTGCTGAGTTTCTCTAGCATTGCGTTTTTACCTCAACCACGTTGTCTGCAGACTTTCATGTTTTAATTCTCTAGGTCCAATGGGCTTCGTCCAGGGAGGACATCTCACGTTCTCCCTGGGTTTCCAGGTGAGGTGTCACATTGCTGCAGCAAAACCACACCATTCCTATGCACGAGGTGAAGGAGACACTCTACCCCATGGAGAGGAAGTAATTCAGGGGGAGCGTCGCTCCCTCTATCCTTTTGAAGGAGTGGGGCGAGGGGTTCAGGGGAAGAACCCCTCCCCACGACATGAGGTGCCCTGTAACAGCAGGTGTTCAGAAAGAGGACCCCCACTCCTTCCCTCCCTGCGGCAGGAGGTGTTCAGGGGGAAACCCCTCCCTCCCTACGACAGGTGGTGTTCAGGGGGAAGACCCCCCCCCTCTCCCTGCAATAGGTGTTCGGGGGGGGGAAGACCCCCCCCCCCTCTCCCTGCAATAGGTGTTCGGGGAGCAGACCCCCCCCTCTCCCTGCAATAGGTGTTCGGGGGGCAGACCCCCCCCCCTCTCCCTGGAATAGGTGTTCAGGGGGCAGACGCCCCTTCTCTCTCTGTGACGGGAATTCAGGGGGAAGGTCTTCTCCCTGTGACAGGAGGTGCCTAACCACTTCCCTCGCCTTCAACCTCACCGAGCACCATCCGCCATCATTGATGCTGGCATGAACCGTTGCCCTTTGACAGATTCGCCTCAGCGCGCTCTCAAGCTTCACTTCCGGTTTGCGAGTTCCGGCCAATCAGACGGCTCCACGAGCAGCTTAGCTCTCATTTAAGCGCATGCGCAGTAGCGTTTTCCTTTCTGTCCAGTCCGCCCAAGTCGTGGTGCCACGTTCCTGTTGCCCGGTCTCCTTGAGCCCCCAGGCCGCAGCCCCACCGTCCGTCCGAGCACCATCTCAGGGACGTATTCACCGCCGCCCAGCGCCGCGATGTGGGCCCCGCTCCTGCTGTGCCTGTTCGCCGCGGCCGTGGCCGCCGACATCCCCGAGGAGGACGACGTGCTGGTGCTGAGGAAGGACAGCTTCGAGGAGGCGCTGCAGCTGCACCGGCACCTCTTGGTTGAGTTCTGTGAGTGCGACCCGGGGCCGTGGAGGGGGCCCGGGGTTGGGACTCTGGGTTGGGACTCTGGGTTGGGACTCTGGGTTGGGACTCTGGGTTGGGACTCTGGGTTGGGACTCTGGGTTGGGACTCTGGGTTGGGACTCTGGGTTGGGACTCTGGGTTGGGACTCTGGGTTGGGACTCTGGGTTGGGACTCTGGGTTGGGACTCTGGGTTGGGACTCTGGGTTGGGACTCTGGGTTGGGACTCTGGGTTGGGACTCTGGGTTGGGACTCTGGGTTGGGACTCTGGGTTGGGACTCTGGGTTGGGACTCTGGGTTGGGACTCTGGGTTGGGACTCTGGGTTGGGACTCTGGGTTGGGACTCTGGGTTGGGACTCTGGGTTGGGACTCTGGGTTGGGACTCTGGGTTGGGACTCTGGGTTGGGACTCTGGGTTGGGACTCTGGGTTGGGACTCTGGGTTGGGACTCTGGGTTGGGACTCTGGGTTGGGACTCTGGGTTGGGACTCTGGGTTGGGACTCTGGGTTGGGACTCTGGGTTGGGACTCTGGGTTGGGACTCTGGGTTGGGACTCTGGGTTGGGACTCTGGGTTGGGACTCTGGGTTGGGACTCTGGGTTGGGACTCTGGGTTGGGACTCTGGGTTGGGACTCTGGGTTGGGACTCTGGGTTGGGACTCTGGGTTGGGACTCTGGGTTGGGACTCTGGGTTGGGACTCTGGGTTGGGACTCTGGGTTGGGACTCTGGGTTGGGACTCTGGGTTGGGACTCTGGGTTGGGACTCTGGGTTGGGACTCTGGGTTGGGACTCTGGGTTGGGACTCTGGGTTGGGACTCTGGGTTGGGACTCTGGGTTGGGACTCTGGGTTGGGACTCTGGGTTGGGACTCTGGGTTGGGACTCTGGGTTGGGACTCTGGGTTGGGACTCTGGGTTGGGACTCTGGGTTGGGACTCTGGGTTGGGACTCTGGGAGGAGGGGACGCACCGGGGCGGTGGGCTGGGGTCCGGGCCGCAGGGGAACTGCGGAATAGAGTAGGCTGCGCCCCACCCTTCACTCCATGTAGAAGGAGGTACTGCACAGGGATGGAATGATGAGCGTCGGGGGCCGAATGGGGGGAGAAATGGGATCATGGCCTGGGGTTGTCGATAGGGCGGCTATCCTGGTCTTAAATGGGAGGGGAGGAGTTGGTGGGGGCGGGAAAGAGTGCCCCAGTCTTGCTCGGTCGGATGCGGGCTCCCCTGGGGAGTGGAGAAGGTTCAGGGGTTATAAAACACTGCATCACAGAAACTAGCCCTTCGGACCATTACTATGCCTTGTCCCAATCATCTGCAGCGATGGGACAGTGGGCTTCAGTGCGGCAAATTAGAGGGTTCCCCCTTCCACTTTAAATGGGCGATCTGGTATGCCGGGGTTGATCCCTCCGAAGGCCACCGATTCCAGCAAGGCCAAGCAAGCCTCGCGGTCCCATCTTCCATTTCACTTGGTGCCGAGGCTTCAATGGAGCCTGCTGCCCGTGAACTTCATTAGAGTTGATGCTCCGGCTTCTGGTGTCCGTGTGTGTGTCCGAGGTTTAATTTGGGATTGGATGTGCAGTGGTGCTACAAGACTATTACCTGGCAAGTTTCAGGGAACAGTGCATGTGCGGGATGTGAGGCAAAGGATATTTGTTGGAACAAAATGAAAACAATGCTGGAGAAACTAAGCAGGTCGAACAGTACACTTTATAGAACTACCAGCGACTCGTCCCTTGATGAGGTACTCAAGCTCGAAACATCGCTTATGTAATTTTGCAGTATTAAGGACATCTTTTTTGTGCTTTTACTTCAACCACGGTGTCTGCACACTTTCGTGTTTTACTTTTTTAACATAAATTCCAACCTTTGCTTCCTGGTGGTTCGCTTTCAGTGCCTCTGCGCCGAGTTGCACGTACTCGCAGAGCGAATCGCTCGCAAACAGGAGGGACGGGGCTAATTGATCGCTCGTGTTATCCACTAGCACTCCGTGGACGTCCTGCAGTAAACTTTCGCGTTGACGTGTGCGAAGGCGAGTGGCCGCTTCCATGTCCTTGGATTCCCTGCCGGGGGGTGGGAAGGGTGTGTCTCCCTGGCACCAATGTGTACGTTGAGATTTTGAATGGTACCGAGCTTTTTCAGGAACCACGAGAATGATGCACCCTTTGAAACGTTGGAGAAGTCCACGCTGTCAATTTGAAACAGCCTTTGGTTACTGCAGATTACATGTAGTGAGTGTTAGTGAACGTGTAGGAGAGGTTAAAGGTATTGGACACTGAGCATAATGGTTTAAAGCTAGAAAGATTAAATTAAGGTGTGCAAGTATATTTTGTGCTAGTGAAAACACAATACTGGAGAAACCCAGCAGGTCAAACAGTGTGGTTTTTATGAATCAAAAACAAAGGTGCATAACCATTGTTTGAATGGGGGGGGGGGTGGTGAGAGGAGAGCTGGCTAGCAGAAACTTGATGTTGATGCCATCTGTTTGGAGAGTGCCCATACAGCACAGTTGGCATCTTTTGTGGCCACAGGAGGTATCATGCCTCTGGCCTCATCTTGGTCTGGAGCCCCAAGCAGACTTTTCAAGCAAAGCAAAAATTCACTAGTGTATCTGCAGGAGTGCACCCTTTGTGGCCGCCTCTGCATTGGAGAGACTGGTCGTCGTCTTTTGTGGCCACAGGAGGTATCATGCCTCTGGCCTCATCTTGGTCTGGAGCCCCAAGCAGACTTTTCAAGCAAAGCAAAAATTCACTAGTGTATCTGCAGGAGTGCACCCTTTGTGGCCGCCTCTGCATTGGAGAGACTGGTCGTCGATTGGGAGATCACTTCGCTGGGCATGTTTGCTCTATCTATACCAGTGACAGACCTCCCAGTAGCCAACCATTTCAGTTCTGTGTCACACTCCCACACTTGTATGTCTGTCCATGGCCTTGTGTACTGTCCCACCAAAACCACCTGCAATTTGGAGGAATAACACCTGATTTTCTGTCTGGGCAGTCCCTAGTCAGGTGGCATTTAAATTGATTTTTCTGTTAACTGGTTCTCCTCTTCTCCCCCCTTACCTTCCAGTTCTCCTCCCTCCCTAGCCATCCCTCTGCCCCATGATCACTGCTGTGCTCTCCCCCTTCCGCCTATCACCTTCTGCTTTGCGTCCATTCTACTCTTGTTCGGATACCTGCTGACATTTTTCCATACCCTGAAAAGTCAAGCCCGAAATATTGCTTACATATTTTTACCTTTGCTATATAAAGGGCACTGCTTGGCCCGCTGAGTTTCCCCAGCTTTGTTTTTTTCTGATATCAGAATGGCCTGATTGAGAGTAGGATTTGATAGCTCATCGATAGATGGGAAGAATTAGAATTAGGGAGAAATTATGAGCCCAAAGGACCCCAAAACCCAGCAGCAATAGATATTCACCATGACAAATGGTTACTTAAACAAAAGTTGTTTTTAATTATCTTTAAACATGAAAACAGAATTAAACTTTAACTTTTAACTAACCTAACTTAACCTCCATCTAATTCTAAGTGTATGTGTATGTAATGTGTGTAAATTTAAGAAAAGTTCTTTGGTTCACAGTCTCACTTCTCATTCTTCCAAATTCTCTGGTTGCAGGCAATTCTTATACTGTGCACAGAATTTAACATGTATAAATTTCACCAGGCTTTGGTGCTCAAAAGGTAAATGGTCACTGCTCAGGAAGGTTCTTGTAGGTTTGCAGAGAGAGATGTGTAGTTCCAGGATTTCCACAACTGAGGTACTACCATTAGTCATCTCAATGTCTTGCTGAAGAAACTTGCCCCATCAGGGTTCTCCAGACGATAACCTCTTTCTTTCAGGCTTTCACAGAGTTCCTTTCTGTTCCACTTATTCCAAGAGAAACATCAGACAGATAGCACTTCCAGCCATCTGCCACTCTGGAGCTTCTGTTTTAGTTCCAACAACCTTCTCTTGGCTTGTTACAGCTTTCTGTGTCACACGGTCCAAGACATCTCTCTCTCTGTTTTAGGTAAACAAGAGCACTTTGCAGAGGTCAAAAGCAAAAAGGTCCAAAACAGACCACCTGTCTCTGGCTGTTTTACCAAGACAATAGTCCATTCATTTCATGACATTATTTCAATTAGCACCTACTTGTGAAATGTGCATAGCATTCCTCACAGTTCCTCAAAGTACTGTGGATATTAATTCTCTAGTATTTCAAATAAAATCTGTTTTAAAGTGTGTGTATGTAACATACTCTAATTTTACCAATTTTCTCCCAAAAACATTCCCAAATATTCCATCACAAAATGCTTTACCCAGAGAAGTTGGAATAAGGAATGTACAGCCACTAATTGAGTGAGTTATAGAGCTTTTAAGAGAAGCATAGATTGGTGTCATAACTTGATCCTGTCTGCTCCCTGCTGGCTTTGTTTCCTTCAACTGCTTTCCATTTCCCATTGAAAGCCATGATTGAGTTGTGTACACATTCGTGATAATTAGGGAAATGAGAACATTGTTGCAGTGTGGGATTGGAATGTGGACTGCAGTCACCTTTGTGCCCTTCAGGTGGTTGGAGGCTTTCATGGCTGTGAAGAAAAGGTTTGAGAGGTTTCAACATTTATTGTGTGCAGATGTAGGACAAACAGCCTGTGTAACTGTGGTTCCAGATCAGGTTGAGATTCATTCTAATCACCTTCAAGGTGAGCTGTTCATCTGGGTAGGGTGTGCAGGGAGGTCAGGAGCCATTCACCCCTCTGATGTCTTTAATGGGACCAAAGGAAGTGTAAATTTCAGAGTGCAATGGTTCATTGAACAAAAGTTAGTAAAAATAGTTTAATTGTTCTTGAAAGTTGATGTTTGTGGCAAGACTGCATTTACTGCCTGTCCCTCACTGCTTCCTGAGTCATGGGTTTTGCTGGAGTAACACATGAAAGTCTGCAGACACTGATTGAAGTAAAAACACAACCCTGGAGAACTTCAGCAGGTCAAACCTACCTGGTTTTTGCACACACCTTGGAGGACAGGCCTGAAATATTAATGTATATCTTTACCTCCTGTGGAATTCGTGAGACTGGCTGAGTTCCTGCAACATTTTTAGTACAATCACAGCATCTGCAGACTTTAGTGGATGAGATGAATTTCTTGATTGGAAAAAAAATCAGTGTGAATGAGGTATCAAATGTCAGTTTATTTGAACACAAAAAATTGTAACTGCAGAATTTGTACCAGCTGTTTTTGGGTTTGCGAAGGTCAAACCAGTTTCCTTCTGGTATTGAGTGACATTTTATGGTCACATTGAAAGTACCAGTTTCTCTGATTAGTTGATCGGTTTCAATTGCTTCCTGATTCATCATCAACAGAGCAGTGTTTCTTCTGTATTGGTTAATGTTTCTTTTCCTTTGGCTTGGCTTCGCGGACGAAGATTTATGGAGGGGGTAAAAAGTCCACGTCAGCTGCAGGCTCGTTTGTGGCTGACCAGTCCGATGCGGGACAGGCAGACACGATTGCAGCGGTTGCAAGGGAAAATTGGTTGGTTGGGGTTGGGTGTTGGGTTTTTCCTCCTTTGCCTTTTGTCAGTGAGGTGGGCTCTGCGGCCTCCTTGGCCAACTGCCTCATTAATCTCCTCACTGTCTGTGTGTGTGTGTGTTTTGCTAAATTTTTTTTGGCAGAGCAATTACCCAGTTCAAGCCTGTTTGTAAAGAATTGGTTCATGTTAAAATGAAGCTGTGATTCTTGTTAAAAGGATGTGTGATTTAGGAGGAATGGTTGCAGATGTCTCTGCGTTGCAAGCTGCTTCTGTCTGCTGGATAGTATTTTCATGCTCCCTGCAACATGAAAAACTACAGATGATGTAAGTAGGATGAATCCTGGGAACATTTGACAGCTCTTGGCCTGTTCTCATTGGAATTTAGTAGAATTGTGGGAGGAATCTCACTGAAACATTTTGAATGTTGAAAGGCATGGATAGAGTAGATGTGGAAAGGTTGTTTTCCCATGGTGGGGAAAGTCTAGGACAAGAGAGCACAATTTTAGGATTGAAGGGCATCTGCTTAGAACAGATGTGGAGGAATTTCTTCTGCCAGAGGGTGGTAAATCTATGGAATTTGTTGCCACAGGTGATTGTGGAGGGGCCAAGTCATTGGGTGTATTTAAGGCAGAGATTGAGATTCTTGATTAGCCAGGGCTTCAAAGGTTATGGGGAGAAGGCCAGGCAGTGGGGCAGAATTAGAAAATGGATTAAATGGTGGGGCAGACTCGATGGGCTGAATGGCCTAGTTCTGCTGCAATGTCTTGTGGTCTTATGAAATAAAAACAATGTCAGAAATACTTCCTGTGTTAGGATGCATATGGGAAATGAAATAGTTGAGGTGGCAAGTTTGATGTAGCAGTTAGCGCAAAGCATTTACAGCGCCAGTGATCGGGACTGGACCTGGGTTTGAATCCCATGATGTCCGTAAGGAGTTTGTACATTCTCCCTGTGTCTGCGTGGGTTTTCACCAGGGGCTCTGGTTTCCTCCCACTGTTCAAAACATACTGGGGGTGTAGGTTAATGGGATGTAAATTGGGTGGCATGGACTTGTAGGCTGAAATGGCCCAATTTTAAAAGTTTAAATTTAAAGTTTTGGGTTGAAGACACTTTGTCAGAACTACTCATTATTACCTGCTTTTATTTTATTACTGTCAAGTAACCTGCTGGCAGCAGCATGTATAACTGGGTGTTTGAGCAATTGCTTCCCTGCTGTAGGTCCAGTTCATTTTCCACTCAATTTTGTGTCCTGATGGGAGGAGAAATATTGGAATATTCCCAATTTTCAGATCCATTCTTCTTTCATCTGCCCAGGATTTGGCATTGATGGAAAACTAAATGTTGTATTGGAGATTTTCTGTCATTAATGTTGATAGGAGCAAGCCAACGCCTGAGAGTGTCCAGCAACAGGACATAGCTTCAGGGAATTGAAGCTCGAACTTGTAGTTCATAATGAAGACCTTGCCCCTGGTAACAAAGGAATGCCTTACAACAAAGGAGCACAGTTTAGCTTCCCCAAAGCTAGCTTGTGTTTTCAGATGGAATCTATCTTGAGTTTTGAGTTTGCAACATTGCTGAACTATTTCAGAAATTAAATGGCTTTGAATCTGGATACTAATTTTCAACTTGTATCTTTGTAACTGCCTTGCTTGAATTCAAAATTGACAGTTCTGTGGATTTGGGTACATTTGGGTACATTCCTTGTGCAAACTATTTAACTTGGGTACTTTGTGGTGGAGAGATGTGCTGATGGTTTGAACGCTGGAAGAGGATGTGGATCGAGTGTGGCAGTCCTTGAATCTGACACTGCATTTGCTGGTTCTCCCTGCAGATGCCCCCTGGTGTGGACACTGCAAGGCTCTTGCTCCAGAATACAGCAAAGCCGCTGCAAAGCTGAAGGAAGAAGGCTCTGAGATCAGGCTGGCGAAAGTTGATGCCACTGAGGAATCAGATCTGGCACAGATGTTTTCAGTCAGGGGATACCCAACTATTAAGTTTTTTAAAAATGGAGACAAAAACAACCCAAAGGATTATTCAGGTAAGGATAATTTCCATTGTAATGATGTGGTAAGTACATTTGGAAGAATGCTGTACAATCAATATTTAAAGGCAATGCCACTTAACTAATTTTATTTGGATTGTTCTATTTATAGTCCTAGTCTTACACATGCCCCACACCCTTGATATTTGAACTGTCACTCACTTCCACATTTTCCATAAATTTCCTGTTTCCAGTTATTTCTTCCTTCCTCGTCACATTCTAGACCAGACATTCTTGATAGCTTTTTTTGGCTCATGGCCTTCTTGGGGCTCTGTTCAGATTTATGGCCTCCTTTACTGCTTCACAGGGAAGTTTAGTTGCTCTGTCCTACAGACTCCATTTAAAAAAACAAATATGATTTCAGTATGTGACCTGTGTCAATATTAGCTGCTGTTGACTATGCAACTTCTAGCACCTCAAATTTCTCCCTCTACTACAGTAAATCCACATGACTAACATTCTCCGAGTATTCAAATAAAATGCATAAGTGCCTTTTGTATGCTGAGCAAGATGCCAAAATGAAACCAAAACTTTGCTCATATCTAACTCACTGGTACATGGGACCTACTAAAACAATTGAAGTTGACATTAGCCAAAAGTACGAGGATATTACCTACTGGCTGCTCATTCAAGTTCTGACTTGGAAATGTCTGGTGCTCTGATCATCACAATCTTCTACATGCTAGAAACTTCTGCCCCCTTCACTGTAAGTGAATTCAGCACAATGTTCTAGTACTAAAAAAAATAAATTGAACTGTATCAGGTTTGCCAGAGTTCTGCTATTAGTCAGTATTGACCTGTGTATCTATTTCTTTCTCAATTATCTTTTGTTTTTCAGTAATTTATTCCCTAATCTGCCAATTGTTGCTGGGCAATTGGAGTTGTTTTTCATTTGTGCTAAGATTTGTGAATTATGTACCAATATTTGACCCAACACTTTGCCCTTGGTGCATTTGCTTTGGACTTTCATTTTTCTGTCATGGGTTGGGGATGGGGGGGGGGTGGTAACAACCATGTTTATTTTCAACCTTTCAGCTGATATACTACAAGAGTATGTTTAGCTTTTGTTTTATACTCCTGATTTGTTAGACTTCGGTACAATCTTCGTCATTGTGAGTCGACAATATCTCTGGGTTGAAATACTTAATTGTCCTAGCTAATTTTGTAGTCTTGAGAGCAATTTTAATCAGGCTTTTAAGCTTCCCTTTGATCGAGCCCATCATTCCTCAAGACAAATCAAATTTATCATCTGATTGTACAAGTACATCCTGATGAAAGTGTTCTCCGGTCCTCTTTGAGAAACATGCAGACATACAACCAGAAATAACACCCATACAGACAAACAATACTCATGAAGGACAAGTATTTAATCTATACCAATAAAGAATGAGAGTAGTGTGAGCAGTTCCCTTGGTCACATTGGTTCATATGTACTTTGTCCACATCAAAACATTCTAACATGTCACTGTTAGATTTTTTTCCATTTGGTAACTTGGTAAAAATGCTGAACTTCGAATTCTCATTTTGAGATGTTCACTGTTTGAAATGAAGTTTACTACAGTGCTAAGAATTGTTAGTTTACTTTAAGACCGTGGTCCTGGGTGGGAAAGTAAGCTTGTTCTTTTGGTTTTCTGCAGACTGCATCAGTGTCTGAAACTGAAAATAGCACTTCCTTTTCATAGTTTCAATCTAAGTAAATAACTTGATTTCTCCAAGTGTTTGTATTTAGAAAAATTCTCTTCTGAATTAATAAGGTTGTTCACTCTTTTTGTAAAACCCTATCACAGTTTCACAGCACAAACAAGGCCCTTCAGCCCAAATTCATATTTGCCATGCTAGTCCTATTACACTGCATTCAGCCTGTATCTCTCTACATTTTCCTATTGTACCTGTCTGCCTTTGTAAAAAAAATTACAATTGAGCCAACTTTAACCACTTGCTTCATGTACCCATTCCCTCTGAAATAGGTTCCCATGGGTCTCCCTTTAAATCTTTTCCTGCACCTTAAATATGTGCCCTCAAGTTTTAGGCTCTCCTCCCTTCAGAAAAATATTGACCTATTGTAGGTTTCAAGTAAAACTCTCAACAAGTTTACAATAGCTGTCAAATAATTCAGATCCTGATTCCAGCCTTAAAGCTGACAAACTAAAGCAGATTTGATCAATGGTAAACCTTTGACTGTATAAGTTTGCATGGGTCAAAAATGAAATGCTGCCCTGGTGGACACTTTGTTCCACCCATTCTGTAACAGGGCAAAGTTATTGAGCATGGGCATTGTACAGATAATTCAAAATGCAAAAAAGTAAGATTTCTGGTCACAAAATAAATTGGGACAAAAGTGAAATTACGGAAGGAGATTATACTTATTATCAAAGAAATACTCAATTTAAATGGCCAAAAGATGGTGTTAAATATCTATGGATTCATATAGATAATTTTTTAAAAAATTGTACAAATTGAATTTTGCTGTTACTTAAAGGTTGAAGATTTTTTAAAATGGATGTTTTTACCTATAATGTTAGTAGGAAGGGTTAACTGTATTAACATGGATATATTCCCAGAGTACAATACCTTTTCAAACCCTACTACATTATTTAACTCTTAAAAAACTTTTGAGGTAATAAACATGTAAGGAAATTTCTTTGAAAAGGTAAAATATTGAGAGTTTCTATAGAAATATTAACATTCGATTCCTAACTTTAAGAATTATTACCAAGTGGCTCAAATGAGATTTCTCACTTTTTTTGAAGGAGCAGATGAATGGGAATGGGTGAAAATTCTATTTAATAGGAGAGATTCTATTTAAATTTATTTAAATCTATTTAAATTATATTTACTAAGAAGTTCACAGAGAAATTTATATACAGTACAAATGGGTTTCAAAATTAAAGAAGCGCCATTGTTGAAACATTTGATTACTATTTGGAACAAGATAAATGACAAAATTGGAATAAAAGGAAGTTTATCGCCCAAGAAGCCTCTGATTCAAAATGATCTTGTACCTTTTTTAAAGGAGTGGTTTTGTAAAGACATTACAAATATTGAAGATTGTTATGAACAAGACCAATTAATGTAATTTGAACAATTTAAGGAATAAATTTGAAATACCTTAATACTTTTTATTATTATTTTCAAATGAGAGGATATTTGAGGGATAATTTAGGTCCAACGATGTTGTTACTTGTAATGAGGTGGAAATTCTTATTAGGATGGGAAATACCAAGAAATTTATTTCTGCAATGTATCTTAGAAACAGGAACTGCTAAACATTGAGTTCATAAATCGACAGGTGGGAGCTGAATTTGAATATTACGATTGAGCAAAGATGGTCAGATCTGTCAAGGTTGTATGACAAATACTATTAATGTAAGGTATAGATTAGTTCAGTGGTTTTCAACCTTTTTCTTTACACTCACACACCACTAAGTGTTCCCTATGCCAAAGCTGCTCTGATTAGTAAAGGATTGGTTAAGGTGGTATGTGGGTGGAAAGAAAAAATTTGAGAACCACTGGATTAGCTCAATATAATTTTTTTTACATCAAATGTATTTGATAACACAAAAATTGGATAGAATGAAATCAGATTTATTAGTTGTGGTGAACACTCTGGAACTTTCTTGCATTCAGTGTGGTCATGTTCCATGGTAAAACCTTTGTGGGTGGACTTGGAGAAATTTTTAGAACAAATTACAGGTATTGTATTTTCATAAAACCAGATATGTTTCTATTGGGAAATATAGAAGGAACTAGACCCAAGTTGAAACTATAATATACCAAATTAAATTTGTTAAAATAGCATTAGCAGTGGGAGGGAAGTATATTGCAGTGATCTGGAAGTTTGATTCACATTTGAGTATGGGAAGATGGAATACAGAAATACAAAGCTGTATCCCCTTGGAGAAAATTACATATAATGTTTAGAAATTGGTATACTTCTGCAAATGTTGGATATAAATATGTCGTGTTCTTCCAGCCTCTTGAGAGCTGTATTAATCTTCTTACTTGCATTTATCATATAAATATTGCTGAAGTCCTGTGCTGGAAAGTGATCCTCCAAGCAATCCATGAAACTATTCTTTATTTTTCTTTATCACTGTATATCATTTTTACATATATAAATTTCTTTGTGGTTGACGGAGGGAAGGGGAGTGGTTATTTAACCATCAAGTAATGCTTGAAGCTCTCCAATTTAAATTCTTGTTTATTAATTATATATATGGAAAAAATAAAATATTCCAAAAAAAAAAGCAAAAAAGGCTGTAAAACCTGATTTTAAAAACAAGGTGCTAAAAATATTCTGCAGATTGAGTAGCATCTTTGATGAATGAGTTAATGTTTCAGCTCAACAATCCTTTAGATCAGTAAGTTCCATCAAGATTTTTTCCTTCCACTCACAAACCATCTTCAGTAATCCCTTACTGAACAGAGCATCTTATTGCGATAGGTTCTCTGTGGTTAGTAAGGGATTACTTGGGTAGCATGCGAGTGGAAAGAAAAAGGTTGAGGGCCACTACTTTTGAAAGTTTCTCCATAGATGCTGAGTACTTAAGAGCATCTTGTTTTAAATCTTTGTGGTGACTGCCTTTTGACAGAGGCCTTCACATTGATTGGGTTTTGAAGTTTTGGGGTTCTTTACCAGCTGGCTCCTGAAGTCGAGGTCTCTTCCACCCCCACCAACCCCACAAAGCAGTAGCTGGCTGACTCAACCCCAGGTTTGTAGGTAAACAGCTAATTATAAACTGTCCTTTAAACAGTTTATTTCTGTTTTGCTTTGGGCTTGACTAATTGCATGGTTAAGAACCATAAAGGCTGTTCCCAGAACTTCAGAAGACCACTCCAGTGCAGTAATTTTATTTGATAATCACAGTAGGAATAGGTTGCTGTTTGCAGTTGGTATAAAGCTGGTGGTTTTAACAAGAAGCTCTTGTACATCTGTGCAAATATTTACCCCAAAAAATGATCAGCGGCATCTTTGTGGGAAGTCACTGCAATTTGCACTTCAACACCATACATCTTTCACCAAAATCCCAGCAATAGTGATCAAAGTTTTGGAGGTTATACCCAACTTACAATATATTACAATATTCCCTCTCCCCACACCCCCCAATCTCCCCCCGCAAATCAATGTGATCTACTGGGATTGTTATCTGAAGAGGCAAATCATTGAGAGCCCCTTCCACCCTGCACACAGCATCTTTCATCTGCTCCCTTTGGGGAAGAAATACAGGAGGATCAAAGCCAGCACCACCAGGTGGAGAAAATGCTTCTTCCCACAGGTAGTGAGAATGCTGAATGACCAAAGGAACTGCTCACACTAACCATCCGAGACTCATATTTATGAAACAGCATGGATTTATTTGTATAGATGAAATGCTTGTCCTACATGTGCATTATATTCTGTCTGGTTGTGTGTTTGTGTTTTTCACCGAGGACTGGAGAATGCTGTTTCGTCTAGTTATACAATCAGATGACAAACTTATTTGAATTCATGGATTTGCAATGCTAATAGACCATTTGGCCCAGATGATTCAAACTGATTTTTACGCTCCATAGAAGCATCTACTCTGATTAATGCATTCTAATCATGGCCATTAGTTTTACTCCATTAAAGACATCTCCAAGAGGTGAGTCTCAAGGTCGCAGCCTCTATCCTCAATGATCCTCACCATCCTTTTAGTATAATAGGAGCAGGAGTAGGTCACCTGGCCCGTCAAGCCTGCTCAGCCATTTGATGAGATCACGGCTGATCTCCACCTGCCTGCTTTTTCCACATATCTCTTACTATGTAAAAAATCTATCCAACCTTGTCTTAAATATATTTACTGAGATAGCCTCCTCTGCTTCAGTGGGCAGATTTACCACCCTCTGGGAAAAGCAGTTCCTCCTCATCTATCCTAATTCTACCGTGGATCTTTAGGTTCTGACCCCTAGGTCTCATCACCCCCTACAAATGGAAAAAATTACCTTGTCTATGCCTTTCATAACTTTTTGTTGCTATGATTCCCCTCCCATTATTCTAAATTCCAGTACAGTCGCAGATGACACTGCAGTGGAGACTAAAGGTGAATACGCAATGTGACAAAAACACCCTCTTTCCCTCTGCCATTAGATTTCTGAAAGGACAATGAACCCCATACACTCCCTCACCTTTTTACTCTAATTATTTTTGAATATTGAATTTATGGGACTGTAATTTAAAGCAATTTTGCACTTGTAATGCACAATCCTGCTGCTGCAAAACAACAAAATTCCTGATGCACATTCATGACAATAAGCCTGATTCTGATAGCTAAACTGCAGGTTTTGTGAAACATTAGGCAAGCAGAAAGGTAATTTGTCTCCCGAGCCTGGATCCTTTCAGTTTTCACCAGGTTTATGCTCTGCATGTTGTTCCTTCAAAGTGCAGACTGCACTAGGCTAGTGCTGGTTTTCCTCTTGAAGTTGGTCAGCTCATCCCATGAGAAACGCACAGGATTCAGTCGTTTAGTTATCTGGGAGACCATGCCTCTTTATTCAATTAAAGCAAGAAATGAGAGCAAGCAAGAGGGGTTCAGGAGTCGTTCACCTTGCCTCATTAAATCATGGCTTTCTTCAGTTCCATTTTCCTGCACTATCTTTTGATTTTCTTTGTATTCACAAATCTCTAGGATCTGTTTTAAATGGGCATGACGTCTCTAAACTATTTTGACTTGCAGCTGGAAGGCAGCATGAAGATATTGTGAATTGGTTGAAGAAGCGCACAGGGCCTGCAGCAGACACGATCACTGATGCAGGTGCTGCTGAGAAGCTGGTGGACTCCTCCGATGTGGTTGTCATGGGGTTTTTCAAGGTACTGATTATTGCTTCAAGATTTGTGAAACCTGGACAAGCTAATGCAGCACTGCCACAGTGAGGGCGCTATATAACACGGGTAAGGGAGCTGCAGTGTTGTTGGCCTCCTGTGTATGTGTGGTGTAAGGCAGATTCCAGATGTTAACCTTTTTACCAATAGCTAACTAGATTTAATAAGATTATGCATTCTTTAGTGAAATGAATCCTTTGTGGGAAGAATGGATGAAAAATCTATTGAAGATATTGCAGTTGTTGGATATACAGGGAGTAAACTGCCATCTGAACTGGTATATGGGATTTTGTGTACAATTCTATTATTGTTAATGTTTTTATATTAATTTTAATAATAAGGCTGGAACTAGAATAATAATGGACATTTAATGAAGGTCAGCATCATTCCTTGCCAAGGCAGAGAGAGAATGGTTCCTTTGACCACTATTTTACAACTTTACCAAAATTTATTTTTTAATGTACTCTGCAATTGGCTTCCAAATAGAATGCAGTGTGAACTGAACTGAAAGACTTCTGTGCAAAACTATATACCATTTAATCAAGTATGATTCCTGTGTGTGGGTGAGTTGTGGATTCTGACCAAGATGACAACTTTTGGTGGATTAATCCTAAACCCTGACTTGTGAGTTTTGAATCTGAGATGGAGAATAATAAAAACAGAGGAACTCTGGCAGTCACTCAAGTGTCCATAGGAGATAAAGATATATTTCAGCTTTCAGTCTTGAGCCCTTCTTCCAAGGTATGAATAAAAAAATAGGTGCCTGAGCTAAAAGGATGGGGAGGAGGAAGGAAAGGGCAAGGGAGGAGTATAGACCAATAAAGATGATACTTGGACATGGGGAGGAGAAGAAAGATGAGAAATGATGGGGGGTGGTGTGGCTCTTATGAATGCACAGCTTGAGGAAAGGAAGCAGAGGGAAAAGGAAAGATGCAGAGGTAGACAAAAGGAGAAATGATGGTGGTGGGGGGGGGTAATGGAAGTCAGAGGACTGTTAATGCCATCTGGTGGAGGGTGCCCAGAAGGATTTTGTTCCTCCAATTTGTGGGCAATGTCAGACTAGCAGTGCACAAGATCACAGACAGACATGTTGGCATGGGAATGGGGTGGGGAATTGAAATGGGTGGCCACTGGGAGATCCCTGCTATTGCAGAGGACAGAGCAAATGTGCTCAGTGCAGCATTCCCCTAGTCTGTCAGTCTCTGATGTAGTGGTGAGGGTGGATGTGTGGGTGCAAGTGCAATACTTCATACTGTCACAGGGAAAGGTGCCAAGGGGGAAATGGGTGGAAGGGAGGAGTGGGCGAGTGAGTAATAGAGGGAGTGGTCCCTGCAGAAGGCGGAGAGGGGGAGATGTGTCTGCTGGTGAGATCACGTAGTAAGTGGTAGATGAAGATGTGTTGCATGTGGAGGCTAGTGAGGTGGTAGGCGAGGAAGAGGAGCCCTGTCCTTGTTGCGTGTCGGGGCAGAGGGGGCCAGGGCAGATGTGCAGGAAATGGAAGATGTGTGAATGAGGGCTGAATTGATGGTCATTGAGGGGAAGCCACAATTTTTGAAAGAGGATAAAATTTGGGATGATCTGGCACGTAGGACCTTGTCTTGAGTGCAGATGCAATGGAGACAGGAAAGGAGTGGAATTCTTGCAGGGGATAGGGAGTGAAGAGGTGTAGTTGAGGTAGCTATGAGAGTTGGTGGGTTTACAGAAAATATCTAGAAAGTTTGTCTCCTGAGATGGAGACAGATTGAAAAAGGGGAGAGTATTACTGGAGCTGGAACAAGTGAATTTAAGGTTGGGATAGAAGTTGGCAGAATATAAAGTTCTTGTGTTCATCATGGGTTCATGAGGCAGCACCAAAATGGTCGTCAGTGTTGTGGAGGAAGAATTGAGTAGCCTTGCCTGTGTTGGCTTGTGTCATGAATTGCTTCACATAGCCAATAAAAGGGCGCAGGCATAGCTGGGGCCCCATGCAGGTGTCTATGGCTATCCCTTTGACTTGGAGAAGTGGGAAGAGTCAAAGGAGAAGTCAGTCATTGCGGGGAGGACAAATTCAGTCAGGCAGAGGAGGTGATGGTGATGGTGGAGAACTGGTTAGGTCTATTGTCAAGGAAGAAACAAAGGATTTGTGTGCTCTGGTTTGAGAGAATATTTGATGTGGTTAAAAAAAAAAGTCTTATAACTAAGTGAGAAACGGTGCCAAGCTAGGGCATGAAACATTACTTGGAGCTTTGTTCTGATTCTAGATGTATTTGCATAATTGGATTAGGAGTCCACTTTCGGGCAGAAGGTGTGGGAGGATATTGAATGGCAATTTCTGAGGATGATGACATTTGGTATGGTAACCGGGAGAAGATGGTATGATCTGCCTTCAAAAGAAATTGGAAAATTTGTACAAAGTGCATTCTAGATGGTTGTGACATTGCTATGAGTCTATGAAGTTAAGAAATAGCTCTTCTGCTTCATGAGTATGGGTACACCTAACTGCTAGAATGTTAATTCATTAATGTTCTTATGGTAAGTTTCCACCTTTGGATCCCCATTTGCATCATCTCCAAACATGGTTGACTTCCATCTGTGCAGGAAGAGGCCATCTGAGAAGGTCTGACAACAAATGATGCTGTATGTCTGTCTGTGGGTTTCCTTTGGCTCCTGACTACCACTGTGGACTGATCAGGGATTCCTTGTTCCTTTTCCTCACCCAAAAGTTGGTGGATAACATAGTCCTGGCAGGGCCATGTTCAATCTTCAGGCACCCCTCTGGAGGGCTGCCTCTCCCCACCGCCCCTGCTATGGTTGCAGCTGCCCCTCCTGCATATTTCCAGCCTTAAGCTTGCCAGAGACGATGAGAAATCAACTTGATGGTGCTACCTGCAAGAGTTGCTACCTTTGGGGTTTCTGAGCAGAATACTGAGTAAGAATTGCTGGAGGATTTCAGCAGTTAGATGAATAAGAATGAAAGAAATAGGAGTAGGCTATCCAACCTGTCAAGACTGCTCCACCATTCAACGAGATCATGGCTGATCTGATGATAGGCTCATCTTCACCTATCTGCCTTCCCCCCCATATCCCTTAATTCCCTTACTATGTAAAAAATCTATCCAACCTTAAATATATTTACTGAGGTCATCTCCACTGCTTCAATGGGCAGCAGATTCACCAGCCTCTAGGAAAAGCAGTCCCTCCTCATCTCTGTCCTCCATCTACTATCCTAAATCTTGAGGCGATGTCCCCTAGTTCTGGTCTCTATCTGTCTTTCATAATTCTGTTTCTATAAGATACCCTCTCATTCTTCTAAATTCCAGCAAGTTCAGTCCCAGATGACTCAATTTGTCCTTGTCAACTAACCCCCTTCATCTTTGGAATCAACCTGGTGAACCACTTCTGCTCCACTTCCAAAGCCAGTACATCCCTCCTGACCAGAACTGCACGCAGTACTCCAGATGCAGCCTCTCCAGTATCTTGTACAGTTGCAGCAGATCTTCCCTCCCAAATTCAATCTCTCTAGCAATGAAGGCAAACCTTCCATTTACCTTTTTGATAGCCTGCTGCACCTGCAAACCCACCTTTTGGGGTTCATGCACAAGCACTCCCAAGTCTGTCTGCCTAGCCTGCTGGGTTCCTCCACCAGTTCTGTCTTACATTTTCAACATTGGCTCCAAAGTGCTTTTTAACAAAAGGTATCGCAAGACGCAAGTGCTGGAGAACCTCCAAGGTTACACAGCATCTATAGGAAGCAGAGGGATATAACCAATGTTTTGGGCCTGAGGCCTTTGTCAAGATATGAGCAGAAAGCAGCCAGGCACCCGGATAAAATGATGGGGGAGGAGGGAGTATGTAAGGGAAGGAGCACAGGCCCATAGTTGAGGTCATGGTTGGTTGTGAGTGGGAGGGCAGGAGAGAGAAAAACTGATCGGGGGGGGTGGGAAGGGGATCTGGAGGAGACAGTGGGATATGGAAAGAGAGACAGGAGAGGCCTAATGGAATCTGGAGGACAGTGACAATCCCATCTGGTTAGAGTGTGGCCAGATGCAATAATAGATGCTGTTCATCCAATTTGCGGGTGGCTCTGCGTGAGGTCATGGGATTGCTGTTTATTGTCACAAGATGTTGACTTTTGTCAGCTCCTAACCACATAATTTAATGTGGAAAATAGTCTAAAGTAGTTACTTCTGACATCCATGTTTGTAACTTTGAGCCCTGAGACCATGAGAGTATGGAAATATTCTTGCCTGGATGGTGTTGATGGTATTCAGGACATCTCTGGTTGAACTGAGAATCTGGTTACTGCAGTATCATATTAACCCACCCCTTGTTTTAATTGGAACAAGCGATATTTGCTGGGTTTGTGTAGGATTTGAATGGGGTGTATATGTCTGACAAAGTCTTCTGTTTCAGGATCTGGAAGGGAATGATGCCAAAACATTCCTTCAGGCTGCAGAAATCATTGATGAGGTGCCATTTGGAATCGTTTCGGATGCCGACATCTTTACCAAGTATGACAGGAAGGAAGATGGAGTGGTCCTTTTCAAAAAGGTAAAGGTCAATTGATCAAATTGGATTGAGCTGCAGATTAAATTTTGAGGTATTCTATTTCTCAGGTAAGTTTTGATGGCATCTTTGGATCTTGAAAACAAACTGAATTCAGTGGCTGAGACCTGCATTCATGGCAGAAAGCTTTGTATCTTGCTGGCTGCACACAACAAAAAAATTTCATCATTCATGTGTTGCAAAACATTCAGCTAGAGTTGAGTCTTTAGAATGTTTTACAGTGGGAGTTAGTATGCCAAAATGTAGATAGGCCCAACAGTTCAGATAAATTTCTAAACCGCTGCACAAGGTTGTAAATTCTTCAGAGCTTTGTAGTTGGTCATTGAAACAAATCTGAAATGTCAATAAATTGAAAGCTTTCCTTTTTTAAGAATGTTGGCTATTGAAAAGGGTGTACACAGCCTTAAACATAGAGGTTCATGTCAAATACTACATAGAGGATGGCATAGTGGGTAGAGCAACAACGTAGTGCCAGCGGTCGGGACTGGGGTTTGAATCCCGTGCTGTCTGTAAGGAGTTTGTACATTCTCTCTGCATCTGTGTAGGTTTTCCCCAGGGTCTAGTTTCCTCCCACTGTTCAAAAAGTACTGGGGGTTGTAGGTTAATTTGGTGTAATTGGCCAGCACAGGTTCATGGGCCGGAAGGAACTGTTACCATGCTGTCTAAATTTTTAAAAAATGTTTTGGGCACTCAAAACCAAGTGCATCTTTCAGCATTGAAGGATTGAAGGTACAGTTCAGGAATTATTCAATTCAATGAATGAACAAAGAGCTGTCTTGCCACCCCTCATTAGAAGAGGTGGAACTAGTTTGAAGAGATGCATTCCTTAAGGCAGCACAAGGTGGTCTTCCCTTTTCAAGTGTTTACCCTGTCTCTGAATCACACCTATGACTTCTCTGGCAGTATAAAGGCACATGGTTGGGTTTTATTCTGGGTTTAAACACTTTGTGATTCATCCACTGGCCTGATTGTGTGATTTGGTCTGAAACTACATGGCTTGGATGATTCAGACCTACTGACTGGAGATCTGCAGCAGAAAAGCTGCTGGAGAAAATTTGGCAGGTAGGACAACATCTGGAGGGAAATGGAGAGCTGATGTTTCTGCTTGAGACCCTTGATGCAAGCTCTGTCTTTCTCTGCATAGATCCTGCTGAGTTCTTGCAGCAGCTTTTCTTTTAGATCCAGACATGATTGTCTTGGAAGTGAGTTAACATGTTTGGAAAATGACTTGAAAACCAAGATTGCTTGTACTGTTGGTTTTGGTACACAGTTGTCACTAGGTGCTTTCAAACTGTCCTGTAAAATGGGGTTAACTGGCCCAGTTAGCACCCCATTCACAGGGCAGTTTTGAAAGGGTCTGATACAGTTATTAACATGAGAAATCGACTGGGTCCTGCCCTACCTCTGAGGTAGTCGGGGAACCCAGTAATACTCACCTAGGTTGTGTCCTGCGGCTAGAAACCAAAAATGTCTGACCCAGTTGTTCTTGTGATGTCAGTGCTTGCGTGCTGGTGTCACGGTGAAACCCCTGGTGAAGAGCCTGTCACGATTGGGAGAGATGTTGCTGCTGCGGGGTGGGGGGGGTGGGGGATAAGGTCGCTGCTGGGGGGTTGCCACAATCAAAGGGAGAGGGGTCGGCTGCTGCGGGGTGGAGGGAGCGTGATTGACAGTCGGTAGGGGAGCAACTGACAGCTGGTGGGGGGTCGGAGAGACTAGTTTGCGTGACGCGTCACTTACCACGTCATCGTGGGGATCCCCTTAAATAGCTGGATTGGTGATTTACTGGGGTGATCCAGCCCCAGCTTGAAAGGTGCTGGGAGCACTTTTCGCCTATTTAATGCACCTGGGCCCCAGGAGGGCTACCCAGGTGTGAGAATTTAAAAGCACCTAATGAGATTAGTGTGCTGAGGAACTTGAACCTGTCACCAGCAGGTGGCAGAGTTGGGCTGAAGGAAATGGTTGCAGAGTAAATCTGCAGAGATTTGATCCCTCTGGGTTTTTGATTTTGTGCCTTCAAAACAAGTCCTTAGAAATATGTTGTTTATTTACATGCCAATTGTTCTTTGTCTTGCTCCAGCATTTGAATTTGTACTGAAAATTTGGCCACTCATTTCAATTCCCCAGCTCATTCCCATGCTGACATGTCTGTCCATGGTCTTATGCACTTCCTGATTGAGACCACCCACAAATTGGAGGAACAACATCTCATCTTCTGACTGGGCACCCTTTGACCAGATGTCATTAATATAGACTTCTCTGGCTTTTGTTAAATCTTACCCTTTTCTCATCACCTTCCTACAGATCTCTCTCCTTTTCCCTCTGTCTCTTTTCACAGAGCCAAAATCAGTTCTCGCCTCTCCTCTTATCAAATCCAATTAACACCTTTTGTTGGTCTGGGCTCCTACCCCAGCCAGCACTGTCTACTCTGAGCATTCCTGTTCTTTGCCTATTCCTTGAAGAAGGGCTGAGGCCTGAAACATCAGCAATATATCTTTTTCTCCTGTGGAAGCTGCAAGACCTGCTGAGTTTCTCCAGCATTTGTGTTTTTAGTATCTTAATGACAACCCATTCAAACCTTCAGTGATGCGTAACCTTGATTGGGTCTACAGGAGATGAGGTGGTGATGGTACTGTCCACAACAGCCCATTTTCTCCATCATCTGCATAAACCTTTCCCTGCTGCTTTTTGCATCCTTTGTCACTGGAGGAGGAACTATGTGAGAGCCACTGCACACACTGCCCTAGGCTTGTTGTGACCTGGGTTACTCTTATTGGGTACATGAACTCTTCCTGTCCTACAGTCATATTTGGATGGTGCAGTAAGAGCATTCGTGCTGCTGCTGTAAGCATAACTGGCTTTAATCCTGACCATGGAGTGCTCTTTGTGCCTTCTCTGGTGTGTTCAATAGCTGCTGTAAAATGCTCTTGGGTGAAAAGATGGGAGATGATGGGCACAGGACAGAATATGTTCCAGGTTGGGACTTTTGAATGTACAGAGCTGGCATAGATTTGATGAGCTGAGTGGCCTTGTCTTCAGTAAATGTAAATTAATGTGGGAGAAGTAAAACTGAAGATGTCAACTCCAACAGTGCCACTTCAGAGAGTCTAGGATTATGAAGAATTACCCAAATTAAAAGTCTCAAGTACACCTCTAATTTAGATTGGCAGCACTCAGTTTAGTGAGGGGTGGCTAATTTCCCTGAACCAAGAGTTGAGTGGCCTAATGGCTGGTGTAGCTAATTAGTAGAGCTGATGTTTGATGCCATTGCTAATTGCAACTTGCTTTGGGGCAGTTAGAAGTGAGAGTTAATTACTTAGTCTGAGTTCTAACATGCAAGTCTGCAGCAGCATGTGGGCTTGTTTCCTTGTCTACCCAGTTGAGTTATGCTGTACAAACATAGAAACATGGCAACAAATTGCTGCGATTTCCACAGGGGAGAGCAGTTAGCCTTGTGGTTGGTGCAATGCTGTTTCAGTGCTAGCGACCTGGACCAGGGTTTGAATCCTGTGCTGTCTATAAGGAGCTTGTACGTTCTCCCAGTGTCTGCGTGGATTTTGTCCAGTTGCTCCAGTATCCAACTGGGGTTGGAGGTTAATTTGGCAGCATGGGATCATGGGCAAAAGGGCCTATTATGTGTTGTTTGTCTAAATTCCCAGCCATAATCTAAAGGAAACCAGTCCATAATTTCTGTCACCAATCATAGTTAAGGTGTCCTGTCTCCATTACCCACTTTAATTTTCTAGTAGAAACCTTGTTAAATTGCGCTTTGTATCTGATAATGGACATGCATTCACTTTGATTTCAGGATTAGGTTCAAGTAAATTAGACATAGACATACAGCATGGTAACAGACCATTTTGATCCACGAGCCCTTGCCGCCCAATTGACCTACAATCCTCGGTACATTTTGAGTTGTGGGAGGAAACCAGAGCCCCTGGAGGAAACGCCTTGCAGACAGCGTCGGATTTGAACCCGGGACGCTGGAGCTGTAACAGTGTTGCACTAATCACGATGCTACCCATGTGTAATGATGGAATAAACATGGTCTCTTAACCCAGGCAAAGGTAGCAGAGCAACTAAGTGTAAACATAGTCACCTTGATCTTGTAATGCAAACAATTAGGCCTTTGGAAAGCTTTTGAAGCTTTCACCAGTGGCATAATCAACAATTTCTTGTGAAGCAAGTAGTATTTGTTAAAACCACTGTAGTCATGTGCCACACTGGGGTTACGGAGTTGGTTAGCAAATTGGGCACTCAAGAAATCTGGTGGTTTTCTCCTTGCATCAGGCCTGAGGAATTGGTTAGATCTTTCAGTGCACTATTTGCAGAACCCAAAGAACTGATCTCCTGCATGTTTATTTTTAGATCTTCAATGGAACGTGCTATCTTGATCACTCCTGCCAAATCTGTAATTACATGTCTTCCTTGGGATTTGCACCTGTAAAGTGGCTTGATGTACTGTAGGGATATGCTGATCTGCTTAATTACCCTTCTAAACTAAGGCACAAGTGCCTACTTGAGTATTATAGATTGTGGATTGTTGATAGTGGGCATAAGGATGAAGTAAAAACACAATGCTGGAGAAACTCATCAGCGTACTTTTTATATAGCAAAGATAAAGATACATAACCAACAGTTTGGGCTTGTGCCCTTCAAGGTAAGAGCAGCCCTGAAAATTATTTCCAAGTAAATCCAGTTCCTGTTTGAAAGCATGGAATGTTTTGTGCAATAGTTTTTTGGTCATAATCACTTTGCATCTTCTCTTTTGCTTATTACGTTAAATAGCGTGACACAGTCAGTCTTTTCACCCTATGCTCTGTTTATCCTATCTGAGCTTTGCTGTTGTAGCCCTATCACAAGCAACTGCCATCCTGTAGCCCTGTTGCCAGATTGTGTGGGGTGATGTACTGTTGTGTGGGAAGGGAAACTAGCTTCATGGGTTCAGTGAGCAACGAGTCTGGACACAGGCTGAACACAGAAATAATCTTCATTGAAACACATATAAGGAGATTGCCATAGGATAGCACACACTAGTACTCAATCACACAATAGTATAATCAGTCACATTGGACTCAACACTACCGATACTAGTAGCAGTACAACCCGTAGATGACCGATTCTAGCAACTGTTTATGCAGACTTATAACAACCAAGGATTACAATACGCTACCTGCCATTCCTTGTCTAATGTGGGCACAGATCCACATTACAACTCCAATCCCTGTGTAGTGCACACCTTAGTAACAACCTATCCAGCGTTGTCCACAGTTGGAGACCTGGAGCGGAGCAGGGTTCAGCTCAGAACTAAAAAGTGAAAGAGGTGCTCTATATGTAGGCTTTATAGTACAGTAAGTTGGAGGATCTGGCCCAGGTAATCACCAGGTGCTTCAAGGGGCCAATGTCAGGTGTGCACTAATGGGCGGGTGGAGTCCAATTTTGATTTGGCAAGTGTTGTGCCTTATGACTAGGTACTTGCTGGTGGGGTCACGTGACAGTCGAGATCCTCCACACGAGATGTACCAATTGGGATTTGCAATATTTTAATTTTTCTTTCTCTTCCAGTTCGATGAGGGTCGTAATGTTTATGATGGAGAAATTACAAAAGACAATCTGGTGCAATTTATCAAAAACAACCAGCTGCCTCTGGTTATTGAGTTCACAGAGCAGGTAGGCAAATAGATTTGAACTGCTCCAAAATCAATATCCTGCTGCCAAGCTGCAACATTGGATATCGAATGGGGTGCTTTTAACACACCGGCTGGAGGTTGTGGTTGAGGAGGTCCATTTTTCTGCTTGCTGTGGTTAAATGCAGAGACATTGTCCTTGAGTTAACAAGGCGAATACTCTGCCATTGATCCAATGAAATTTCACCCTAATGGCTGGGAGTTTGTAGTTGAAAGGAAATCAGAGTGGTATTGTTGATTGTGATAACCATTAAACTACTGAATTATTAAGATGACTGGTTCACTTGTGCCCAGTGAAGGAAATTACCATTGTTACCCTGACTGACCCAGAACTCGAAAGCTTCCATTCTGAGGACTGTTCAGGGAGAGCAGCAGTTGCTGCCATTGCCAGTCACATCCCACAAGCAATTTGCCCTTTGAATGATTGAGGATTTGCCGTCGGTGCCTTCCTTGTGAAGTATTGGGTGTACGTGATCATACGGGCCAGACTTCGAGGTGGGCTATGAGCAATAGCCCATAGCCCAGGGGTATGAGCCCAGGGGTATGAGCAATAGATTGGGTTCAAGGACTGTTTAATTTTTATTCAACTATTTGTGTGTTGGTCCAACAGTAGTTGCTCCTTGTGGAACATCTAAGTTGATGCTTAGTTAATTTTGAATTAAGTGCAACTGAATTGTGATACCATTGAATACAACTGTGAAGCTTCAGTGAAATGGTTGAAGTTCTGACACTAATCTGTTCTGGGTTACTCTTTTGCAGTCTGCCCCAAAGATCTTCGGTGGGGATATCAAAACCCACATGTTGCTGTTCATCCCCAAGACCTCACCGACATACGAAGACAAATTGAACAACTTCAAGGATGCTGCAGGAAGCTTCAAGGGGAAGGTCAGTGAGCACTAGGTGTAGCAAGTTCACCGGTGACCTCAAGTAACATTTTCAATACGTGGATGCATATTTTGTAATCTATTTAGATTTATTCTGTAGTTAATGGACGGCACAGTTAACATAGTGTTTAGTGTAACACCTTCACAGCACCAGTGATCAGGACCAGGGTGCATAGGGCCCTGGATGAAAATGGCTTCACTTGAGCATCATATCCTAATCAATTTGATCAAACCTGAGTTAATGAAGGTAGAAGTGAAAACACTGAAATGCTGGAGGAACTCGGGTGGTCTTTTCAGCATCTATAGGAGACAAAGATGTATTGCTGATATTTCAAGCCTGACCCCCTTCTTCAAGGTATGAGCAAAATGTAAAAATTAGCTATTTGACATGCTGAGTTCCTCCAGCATTTTACTACAATCACAGCGTCTGCAGACTTTCGTGTTTCAGAAGTAAAAATACAATGGAGAAACTCAGCAGGTCAAACTGTGTACTTTATATAGCAAAAGTAAAGATACATAACCAATATTTCAGGCTTGAGCCCTTCATTAGGGTATGAGCAAAATGTCGACAGGAACCCGAACAAAATGAAGGCAGAGATTGGTTTATCTCAGTTTTGTATTTCCCATGAGTTTTAGTTAATGATGCAGGTGGAATATTTAAAATTGGTCTTTTTTCCAAGCACTGATCTTTTTTGGCTGAGTACATCAGAGGTGGTCATTCGTTAGAGGTACCCAGTTTGGGATTTTTTTTTAACCTCGATGCATGTGGATATCAATGCAAGTTATAGGCTGCATTGAATCAATGATTAGTGAAGCTGGTAGGATTTAAATGGTCGTAATTTGTGCTTGGTGCTATAGTCATTTTAAATCAGTTAAACATTCTGATTGGCCACAGTTGGAATATTGCCCATTCTGCCCATCACAATTTATGTTGGCTTCCAGGAACAGTACAGGCACAATTTATCAGAATCTCTTAAGATAAGATGGCATGTGTGGTTGGAAGGATTTAAAAAAAAAAAGACATGAGGCACCATCTTCAGAGGGTGGTAGGTGTGTGGAACAAGTTGTCAGAGGAAGCAGTGGATGCAATTCCAGTCATTTAAACTACTTGGATGGGAAAGGTTTAAAGCATAAGGGCCAGACATGGGGCAAATGGGAATATCTTTGGTTGGCTCTGGCAAATTTAAGAATTTGTCCCATGGAAAAGTTTTTAACAGTAGATAAGTTGTGATTATTGGAACAAAGAACGTCATTTGGAGATTTGATAAGTGTCCTGGCAGGTTTCGATGGAGGGAACCTCTTCTGTTCCACTTTGTACGTTCCCAAGATAAGCAGGCACAGATGTGATACTTCAGGCAAAAGATATGCATGGATATCTGCAGCTCAGCCTGCAGGGACAATGATTGTCTGTGCTTTCCACAGATCTGGATGGGTGTTGGGGAGAATAAGAAATTGGATCAATGTTTGCCAAGTTCAACAATTCATGTACTTGTACACTTGAGTTTGGAAGTGGGGGGGGGGGGGAAGAGGTATTTAATTCTAAATTATTATTAGCTCAAAATGTTACCAACTAAAATAAGTTCTCCTTTTCCTTGGGGAATTGCAGTTGGAATGCTCTGAATCTCGCACAGACTTAATGGGCTGAATAGCTTCCAATGAATTTACCAACAAGCATAAAAGTAAGCACAAACTTGCAGATGCATTAAAAAATTATTAAAAACTTAGTGTGGCCCTAGAACAAATTGAATTTTGGACAATAAATGGCAGAGAAAATGCATTTTGTCTCTGGCAGAAGACTCCAAACCACCCAGGGGGAAACTTGAGTTCAGCTTGAATGTATATGTAGATGAATTGTTTAGCAACTTGTTGAGTTTGTGGTTCTGCACTTTAGAGAATGATTTGGTTGAAACTTGGTTTGAAAATTCAGGCCTTTTCTCTGCAACTGATCGTCCCCCCCAACTTCCCTGGCAGGTTCTGTTCATCTACATTGACAGTGAAGTTGAAGACAACCAGCGGGTTCTGGAGTTCTTTGGCTTGAAGAAGGAGGAGTGTCCAGCTATTCGCCTCATCACACTGGAGGAGGAAATGACCAAGTACAAGCCAGAGTTGGAGGACATCACTGTGGAGAATGTCAAAAGTTTCTGCAGCAAGTTCTTGGAAGGGAAGCTGAAGGTGAGGCTGTTATTGGGTGCAAAGTTCCCAGTCTGTGTGAAGCCTGCACTGAAATGTTTGTCCCAATCCAAACAGAACGGTGTAGAATTTGTGCAGTACAAGTGCTGGAGAAACCCAGCAGGTCATGTAGGAAGTAAATGGTGGTCACTGTTTGAGGACTGAGCCAAATCTGAGCAGGTCCTAAAGCAACAGCTGGGAATGGGGCAGCATGGTAGTATAGTGTTTAGCACAGCACTATTGCAACACTGCGACCTCGGTTCAAATCCGACGCTGTCTGAGGATTTTGTTCTCCCTGAGACCTGTGGGTTTTCTCCAGGTGCTCTAGTTTCCTTGTGCCTCAAATATATGGTCTGATAGGTTATTGGATGGCATGGGTTTCATGGGGCCTTCTACTGTGCTTTGTTATTATACTTTTTTTTTAAATGATTTCTCCCAGAATGCGGAGGTGGTGCAGGCAGGTTCCTCTGGTCCTGTGAGCACCTACAATCTGGAGTCGTGCTGTGACGCCCTAACTGGTCATCTTACACACGTATGCAGGAAGCACCAATCATACCATAGGACCATTTGGGCCTCAATTGATAGAAATACAAATGAGAGTCTGAATCACTAGGAAATGGATGGAATTTACATTTGGACACTAGATCCATAGAAGTGTGAACCTGGAAGCCAAATTAGGTTTGTTCAAAGAGTGGAATGATTCAAGTTGTTTTATTGTTGCATACTGAGATACAAATACACTACTTATTTTGTGAAATCCAGCAATCGACTTGTACTTCGACTTGGTTCAATAATAATGTTAGGAATGATGTGACAAAAAGTATTGCAAGATGTAGTGAAGAGTGCAATTAAAAATAACAATGTAAGAGCATTTTTTGGCTGAGTGAGATCCTTTTTAAGAGTGGTAGGAAGGAAACCTCCTTGAATCTGAAGAAGGTTAGTGTTTTCGAGCTCGAGTATCTTCTGCCTGACAGAATGGGGGAGAAAGATGCTACATCCTTCACGTTGGCAATTTAAATTCCCGATGGCACTACCTTAAGTTGTGAGTAGTGATTTGTTTGGTTTGCATTGCACCCAAGGATAAAAATAATTTCCATGATAATGGGTTGAAGCTCTGGACACTGAATATAGAATCTACATCTAGCGTTCTGAGGTCACCCATTCTCTGTCAGGATAAATGCTGCCAAGTGCATCAGTTTGTGTAATGCACATCAGGTCTGTGTTGATCGGGCCCCAAGATCATGGACAATAGATTGACTGTAATTACCAAAAGAAATGAGTGGTGTGAATTCTCTACAAGCTATTTTGATGGAGAGTTGGGGTCTGGAATGAACTATCATGTGCTTAAAGGAATGGGGTAAGTCTGTGAAAGGAATAGAATTGGCTGGGCGATAGGATGATCTGAATTGTCCAACATTGACCTGATGTGGACTAGTTGGGCCAGATGTATGCTGCCCCCTTTCGAGATTTTTGTAGCTACTTGTTTATATGGAAATTTGACTTTGTGAAATGTGCTATTAATGTTTAAAATTCTGTGCTATTTAGCCTCATCTCATGAGCCAAGACATTCCTGAAGATTGGGACAAAACACCAGTCAAAGTCCTTGTTGGCAAAAACTTTGAGGAAGTTGCCTTTGATGAAACAAAAGACGTTTTTGTTGAATTCTGTAAGTTTTGAGAATTTGAACTTTAAACTTGTTTTAGTCCTGACACTTTGTTCAGCACACTCTGAGAAAGCTGACCCTGAAATTCAGTGGTTACCCTTTCCTCCAGAATTGTGCCTCCACACCTTGTGGCCCTCTTAAAGTGAGCCGCGGCTGGCATTGGACTGCAAGCGGTGAGGTGTGTAGTCCAGTGAAGCTCCTGAATGCAGCATTATGGACAGAAGCTCCATTAACATCTGTCTCCAACCAGGCAGCAGCAATATCAGCCTCTTATTTCTGTTAACCCCTTCCCTGCTCTCTAACCCTCCCATCTCTTGTCCTCCAGCTCTCCACACCCCTTCCCTTCCCTTGTATCAGCCCTCTTATCTGTATCCACCTGTTAGCTAGGGCTCTTTTCTCATCCTCCCTTCCCCCCACCCCCTCCCCTCGTCGGTCCCATCTTTTTACTTCGGCATCTTCCTGTTTTTCCAGATTCATGATGAGGGGTTCGGGCCCAAAACATTGACAACCTTTGACTTCCTATGGGTGCTGCATGCCCTGTTGAGTTTCTCCAGCATTATATGGCATTAGCATTAATGCAGAGTTTGTACCATTTTAAATTTGGGATTATGCCATGTAAAAGATGTGCTTTTTTCTGCCCAGATGCTCCATGGTGTGGTCACTGTAAACAGCTGGCTCCAATCTGGGAATCTCTGGGAGAAAAGTATAAGGATAATGAGAAAATAGTCATTGCAAAGATGGACTCTACGGCCAATGAAATAGAAGCTGTGAAGATCCACAGTTTCCCGACACTGAAGTTCTTCCCTGCGGGCTCTGAGCAAAAGGTGAGCATCAAGCTGGGACCCGAGCTGTCTGGTGTGATTCAGCAGCCATATCGCAGCAGATTCCTGGCAGCTTCCCCATGAGACTATTTAAGATGTGATGCCAGCCACAAATAGCCTCGGTTGAGCTGGATGTGATCAGCATTGCTGGAATTAATGGGTCTGTTCCTGTTTTAGTCACCACTGACAAACTTGGACACTAATTCAGCTGATGAATATTTTGGAGGTTGAAAATATAAACTGACATGTTGCAAATCATGTGTCAGCAGGGTTAGTGATGTTATTGCATCCTATGATCTGATGTAACTAAGCAAGTGTTACACAAGGATTTAGAAATGAGTGCAGGAGTAGACCAACTAGCTGTTTTAAACTACGGTATATGCCAGTGTATGGACAACTCTGTATAGGATGACCCCAGAATTTCCACCTAAAATTGTTTTTTTTGAGTGATACTCTATGTATAAGGCTACCCCAAATCTGGCATTTTTCTGCCAACCAGTGAATGATATTAAAAGTAAATCACAATATTTTAATTCAAAATTATCCAGTCAAGGTTTTTATTAGCATATTTTAAAATAAGCCACCATTGGCTCCTGTAACAGGCTGTTAAAAGTCTGCGCAGAGCTGACGGTAGTCAGACTGGGCAGATGACCACCTTGGGGGAGCGCTAAGACTTCCCTGATAACAAACGGGGCATGTGTGAAATTGCATGGAGCCGATGGGAAGATGGCAGGGGTGTTGACGTTCAGATTTTAGACCCAGCGTATAAGACAACCCTGACTTTGAGGTCACATTTTTAAGTTTTGCGTATCATCCTATATGCTGGAACATAGGATAGTTTAAAGGTCATGCTGCAACTGGTCAAGTACTGGTGAGGCCACACCTGGAGTACTGTGAAGTTCTGGTCTTGCTTGAGGAGGAATGTACTGGCTTTGGAGGTGATGCAGAGGAGGTTGATTCCAGAGATGAAGGGGTTAGCCTATGAGGGGGAGAGAGAGGGAGAGTCGTCTGGGTACACTCACTGGAATTTAGATGAATGAGAGGGGATCTTGTAGAAACATGAAATTATGAAAGCCATAGAAAAGATAGAGGTTGGTAAATTGTTTCTATTTGTGGGGGAAACGAGAACTGAGACATGAAGATTCAAGGTGGTAGATGTTGGAGAGATGATGAGGAGCAACTGGTTTTCCCAGAGGGTGGTGAATTTGTAAATCTCTGCCCATTGAAGAGGTGGCGGTGATGTCAGTAAATCTATTTAAGACAAGGTTGGGTAGATTTTTACATAATTGGGGAATTGAGGGAGGAAAAAGGCAGGTAGGTGGAGATGAGCCTCTCATCAGATCATCCACAATCTCAGTGTATGGCAGAGAAGCTTAACCGGCTGGATGGCCAACGACTCCTACCTATTATGTTCTTAAATGCCACTATTCATCAAGATCTCTGATCTTCTATCATGGTCCCAGTTTTCTTCCCTGTACAATTGTTTACAAATATTGATTGGTAGTTTGAAAGTTTTCTTTAATCCTAGCATCAAATGAAATGTAGCAGTCATCTAAGAATTTAATGCTCGATTTCTTCCTAAAGTATTTGATTTGTATTTGCAGGTTATAGATTTCAATGGTGAGAGAACACTTGAATCATTCATCAAGTTCTTAGAGAGTGGAGGGAAAGACGGAGGTGCTGCTGAGGAGGTGAGAACAATGAGGGATTGTTGTCCATTGACTTGCTTGATCTGGGTGGTTACTGAGTATCTGGAGGCTTGTTGGGGAGGATGGGAGGATTGGAGGTATTTCCATGGTAACCTTGGGGCAATACATGAGGTGAGCAGAGCACACAAGGATCTTGTATTTCTTGGGCAATCTGTGGGCAGCATGGTTCCTATAACCTGGCCAACTTTTGCCAGAGTTGGGTGTGTTACCCATCAAACACAAACCTTGGCTCTGTCTCCTCTCATCATGTGCTGGGGTATGCAAATGTCAGCTGATGTCTGATATTTGGAGAGCGACTTTGCAAGCAAATGGGTGAAGTGGATCCACTGTCCAGTGAATGTCAGATTGTATAAACACAGCCCAACAAAACAGCATTCACAAAACACACAACCAGCTATTACACACATACAAAGAATACATATGCAGGATAAGTATTTCATCTATACAAATAATAAATAAAGATTGTTTCATGAATGAGAGTCTTGGATGGTCAGTGTGAGCAGTTCCTTTGGTTGTTCAGCATTCTCACTGCTCATGGGAAGAAGCTGTTCCTTAGCCTGGTGGCGCTGGCTCTAATTCTCCTATATCTCTTCCCCGACGGGAGCAGCTGAAAGATGCTGTGTGCAGGGTGGAAGAGGTCCTCAATGAATTTGTGCACCCTCTTCAGACAATGAACCTGGTAAATCACATTGATAGGGAGACTCCAAGGATCCTCTCTGCCACTCTTATGGTCCTGTGGATTGACCTCAGATCCATTTCTCTGCACACTGATGCAGCTGGCCAGAGCTCTTGAGAGAACTTCTATAGAAGGTTGACATAATGGTGTGGCTGGTAGCCTTACCCATTTCAGTCTTCAGGAAGTACAGTCACTGTTGTGCCTTCCTGACAAGTGAGAAGATGTTGGGTGTCAACGATAAGGTCACTAGTTAAGTGAACTTCAAGTATCTTGGTGCTCTCAATTTTCTTTTACAGAGTTGTTGATGTGGAGTGTAGTCGTTCCTGGTCTAGGGGAATCTAGCAAGAGCATAAAGGATAGATGGTCAGGACTAAACCTGGACAATTTCCATGTAGTTCCACTGTTTCCTTCTTGGAGTTCCACTGTATTGTGCAAGTGGCAGTATGGTTCCACTGGAACTTGAAGGCAACCTTTTTGTACTGCGTGTCCATTCATGCACTCGTCTGACATTTTTGTAATTAGTAACTTGCCCTTGGATATTTTCTCCAACTAGATGAAGTCTGGGCAGTTCCACAGTAATTGTTCAGGATGAGAGCACCTTGCATTGAGCCTTGTCATTAGATATATTGAATGGGTTGCGAGCTGAAATTTTACAGGAATATAATCTGTTTGTCCATGGACATGCACTGCCAAATCAAGGCCACCCATAAATTGGAGGAACAGCACTTAACATTCTATCTGGGCATTCTCCAGCTGGATGGCATGAACATCGACTTCACCATTTTCTGTTAGACCAGTCCCTATTCTCACTCTTGCCCATCCCTGCTTCCTTTCCTCCAATACCCCACCCCTTTCCTCCATTCAGCTATCCTTGCCCTGTTTTCTCTTGTACCTTTATCCACCTATTACCTCTTGCCTGTGATCCTCTCTTCCCCTCCCCCCTCCACCCCCTACATTTTGCTCATACCTTGAAGTGCTCAAGCATGAATTGATGGTTATGTATCTTTGCTATAAAAAGGACACTGACCTGCTGAGTTTCTCCAGCATTGTTTTTACTTCAACCATGGCAGACTTCTGTTTCACTCCATTTTACAAGAGTATTTTCAGTAAGCTGCTTTTGGCTGCCAGAAGTGCTATTATTGCTGCAGTCTTATTTTAGCAAGTGATGTCCACAGATGTCTTTCCCAATCCGGTATATCACCAGGTTTTCCTGGGAGAGGGGTGTGTTGGTGATTGGGGAAGAGCTTGATGTAATGCTGCAAACAGCCTGTGCTTCAGAAATTGTCACTGTCTCACACCACCAATTGTTTGACAGGACCTTGAAGACCTTGAGGATGAGGAAGATGACGACGAGACAGATGGGGAGTCGGAAGATGAAGAAGCTGATCATCTTAAAGATGAATTGTAAAGAATTGCAACCAAAAACACTACAGCTTTTTGTATGATTCAAAAAAAATCAGTAAACCTGAAATATTTGACATCAAGTCTAAGTTCATAAAGCCAGGGAATATCCAACCAATTGTCAATGCACATTGTGCAGTTATCAATTTAATTTATTAGGGATCATCATCCTTAATTTTCAAGCCACAAATTGATATCTCTACTTGGGACTTTGTTTTCTGTTACTGATCTGTGTAATGTACTTTTGTACAGATTTTTAACTTGTTTGTATTAACATTGCATCTTTGCCTGGTGATGGACAGTCTTCTCGCACATTTGTCTTGAGTGCCTAAATAGAGATGAGTGAACTTGAGGCCACTGCGAGGGAAATTTAAAAAAAAAACATTGGGGGGGGTGGGGGGGTTGGAATTGGTCAGAAGTGGTATTGCTCAAAGGAAGAGGCGTCTAGTTTTATAACTCAGGGACTCTTCTCAGTTTTCTTTTTAAATCTGGACCCAAAATTAGCTTTTCTTTTGATTGTGGGGTGGAAGGGATTGCCATGTGTCGGATGGGGTGAAAGCTCCATCAGTGTTCTGCAATTCAAGCATTCCAGCGTGCTTAACCAGAGGCAAAGATATGGTGGCCAGAATGAAATTAAAGAAAGATTAAATTTTCCATTCTAAGGCTTGTTTCTTTTTGTCATGCTGGTTTGTTGGCCAACCTCTGCCGTTGAGAGAGAGGCATTTAGGGTTTTGGGAACTCATGGCAAGTTGGTGGCTCAAATATGGCCCTCGCTCAAATAATTTGCTGCTATAGTTGCAGCAAAAATCGACCTCTTGTCATAACGTGCACTAATCCCCTGTGGAGTTAGAAATGTCAATGGCAGCAAAGGCGTTTCTCACGATGCACAAAGCAGTACAGTTAGTGCAAGGATATTACAGTACGGTGATCTGGCTTCAAATATACCTTGGTCTGCAAAGAGTTTGTAAGTTCTCCCTGTATCACTGTCAGTTTCCTCCCATGTTCCAAAGATGTACGAAGATGGTGGATTCATTGGGCAGCACAGGCTCATGGGCCAAAGGACCTGTTATTAATCTGTATTTTGTATTTTAAAAAAAGCTGGCTCTGTGGTCCCAATTCCCTGTGTCTGTTCTCACAGGCCTGTTAACTCCATCCACCCCTTACCTTGCAATAAAGGTGATTAGCATACTGAGCCAGAATACAGGGTGGTTGGGCACGGGATATTTTTGTATGAAATTGGAGCATTTCACTTCATGGTGTGTCATTGAACTGATCCCAGCTGAGCCACCGGGAACATTCCTGGCAATGACAGCTTTGCCTTGATGCACTTCAAAGGAGAATACTGACCTGATCAACTGGATGTGTGAGAAACTGGCATCAAAAAGGAAGGGGACTGTTGGAGTGGAAGAGATCATTTGGTGTGAGCTGGCCTGCTGATACAGGGCAAATCCATGCTGACCAATCTAATGCCCTTTCCAGCAGTATGCCCATTACCTGTCTCACAAGAATGACCGCGGCAGCAAACTCCTTGGAAGGACTAAATACGGCACACTGTTGGGCTAGCAGCCAAGAACATGAGCGAAGGAACCGTTTTCCCAAGACCTCTTCATTAGGAAGGTCAATGACTACCGCAAATCTTACGTGAAGGACATCGCCCTCTAGGATGTGGTGGATAACAGTCACTTTGATATGACCTTCCAAGACCCCAGCGAGGACCCCAGAGGATACTCCGAGACTTCCAGAAAGGGGAGATGTCCAAGCAACAGCCATTCTTACCCTTCACTGCAGAAGGAATGAGTGATAAAGGTGCACATGTTCAACCCACATGTGTAAGAGATGGATGTGCTCACCTTTCTGGGCTGTTAAGGGAACAGGGACTTGCATGGATGTCAAATGCTCATTTAGAATCTGGACCAGCAAATGCCAAGATAAGGTGGTCACCATAGGAGGGAATGGTGGTCTTTGATGGAACTACAGGAAACCTAGGCATGTGACAGCCCAATGCAGCTCAGTCATCTACAAGAACTGCAAGCAGGAAGGTGACCAGACCAAGGACTGCAGAGAGCAAGTGCTGCAACTTGTGTGGGGAAGCAGGCCACCTCTGCAGAGTCTGTCCTCTGCAGGCCACCTCTGGCAGCCAACCACCTAAGCAATAAGGGGGAAATAGCTAACACCACCATCTCAACAAGGTCAACAACCTTTTTTGAAAATTTTATTTTTCCATTTGCATCAAATATAAACAAATGTTTCTTCATCTTTGATAATTCATTATAATAAAAATGATGCAAAAAAACGTTAATTTTTCTCCCATTCCTCCCCCAAAAGAAAGAAAAACACCAGAATCATTTTACATCAATCAATATATTTTCTAACCTATCAATTCTATCTTGAACATATGGGAGCGCGTGTATTTGTTCCTTAAATTATAATTAGTTTTATCTAATGGTATACAATTTTGTAGTTCTACATTGCCATCTATCCAACCCTATAACAGTGTCCGACTTCCACGTTACTGCCATACACTTCTTGGCCACTGCTATTGCTACACTCAAAACTTTCATTGATACTGGTCTAGCTTCAATTTAGTATCTGTTTCATATCATTCACCTGGCAAAAATATTCTGGGATCTTTTGGTATTCGTTTCTTCATAATTCGTCCCAATAATACACATAAATCTTCCTGAAACTTCCCAACTTTTTCACACAACTGAACTGCATGCAGTAAAGTATCTATTTCCTTGTTACATCTAAAATACTTGTCAGAGCAATTTGAATTAAGTCTTATGTAATTTATATGGAGTATAGTATAACAGGTGCAAAAAATTATATTGTACCATTTGATATCTACCACTAATTGTACTGTTACACTCTTGACACATACTTGACCATACTTCATCTTGAATTTGTATGTTTAAATCCTTTCCCATTTTTTGACGTATATAAATCCTTTTTTTGCATTGTCTTGTAATTTTATATACATATTAGTAATAAATTTCTTTATAAATATCAGTTATTAGACATTCAAATTGGTTATGTTCCAAAGTCTAAAATTCTCACCTAGCTTTTTAAAATGATTTGAGCTGAAAATATGAAAAAAATTGTATTTTGTGCATAATATTCTTTCATTTGCTCAAAAATCAAAAAAACCCTAAAATTATCTTTTATCCTCTTTATCCCATGATTAATACCAAATATTTTTAAAAAAACCCTAAAATTATCTTTTATCCTCTTTATCCCATGATTAATACCAAATATTTTAAAAAAAGGATTATTTAATGTAAATGAAAGTGGGTTCTACTTTAATATTATTTTGGCTACATGATAATTTATTCCTCTTTCCATATGGATTTTGTTACATATCCTAAGCAAATGTTTTAAAATTTGTACATATTTCTTTCAAAAGTTCTTCAAGCCATTTGTATAAAATACATTCTGGATCTATTTCTCCTATTTTACTCATCTCAATCTGTACCCGTGCCACCTTTTCCCCAGTTTGATAACAGGAGGCCAAAAATCTTGCGCAGCTTTATAATTTTTTTTTTTAATTCGGCAATCTTAGTCCAGATCAAATTTCCAAGTCAGTTTTTCCAAAGCTATCCTCGGCATTTTATCTCACCAAATAAATATTCTTACATTTTTTTTATTTCTTGAAAAACTTTGGTATAGGAGTCGCTAATGATTGAAACAAATATTGTCCTCAGAAAAATATTCATCTTTGCACAATGTATCCTTCCTATTGGTAAATCTTTCCATCTTTTTAAATCCTCACTTTTTCCCCAATAATGGCAAATAATTCAATTTAAATAAATTATTTAAATTCCTGTCGATATTAATTCCTATATATTTAATTGCTTCCTTTTGCCATTTAAACTTTGTCACCTGTTTACTTTGTGTAGTCTTCATCATTCATAGGCATCACCTCACTTTTTCCCTTCAACTTTGTAACCTGATATTAAACAATATTCTGTCAATCGTATATTTAATCTCTTTAATGATATTTCTGGTTTTGTAAGATATAGTATAACATCTGCAAACAAACTAATTGTATGTTCTTTTATCTTCTATGTAAAAACATTTAATCTCATTAACATTTCATCACTTCGGCCAATGGTTCTATAGCCAGTGCAAATAAAAATGGTGATGATGGATATCCTTGCCTGGATGATCTTTCTAATAAAGTCTATTTGCCTATTCGTGACCACTCTCTCTTTGGGGTGATTGTGCAAAGCTCTTATCCAATTTATAAAAGTATTTGGAATTCCAAAACCATTTAAAACTTTAAAAGTCCCAAACTAATCTATCAAATGCTTTCTCCATGTCCAAAGCTGGTATCTTTTTGCATTTAGTAAACTTGTAACTTGTAACTTAACTATATTGTCTATCAATCTTCTATTTTGAATACACCCAGTTTGATCCATATTTATTAATTTGGGTAAACATTTAGCTAACCTATTAGCTAGTAATTTGGATACAATTTTATAATCGTATTTAATAATATTGGTCTACAAGAAAATGGTAACAAAGGGTCTTCTTTGGAATATTTGTACCTAAATGGAATAACTTATTCTGGTAAATCGTTAGAATCTTCCTATAATCCCATAAAAACAGGAATCAATAATGTTGAATTTTTTTTCTAAAAACTGGAAAAACTGTCCTCTCCCGGTGCCTTGATATTTGATAAAGACATTAAAGTATCATATACTTCAACATACGTAAAATAATTTCATAATTCCATTTCTTCTTCCATATTTAACTCTGGTAATATAATTTGTGACAGTCATCTACTTTTCCCCATTTTTTTAAAGAATCAGATTGATATAATTTTTTATAAAAATTCCTACAATCATCATTAATTTCCTGCATTCTTTTAGGTGGTTTGACCAGATTCCTTTTTTGTTGCAAATATTGTTCTTGAGAGTTGTTCAGTTTTCAATTGCCATGCTCAAACTTTGTGCTCTATCCCCTAACATAATATTTCTGTTGTGTACGCCTTGTATCTTTCTGCTTTTTAAGATTCTATTGTATTGTTTCAATTTTTTTGATTCCAATAATCTTTTCTCATTATTTTTCTGAACATGCATTTCTTTTTCTAAACAGTCTCTTTATCCAATTGATCAACCTCATACTCTTTACTTTCGATGTATAACTTGTTATTTATAAGCCTTCATAGAATCCCATATAATACATTTGTTTGTTACTGAATGTTCATTAGTGTCTAGAAAAAACTTTATCTGCAGTCCCATAAATTCACAAAAATCTTTGCTCTTTAAGTGCTGTATTAAATCTCCATCTATAACCTACATTTTGTTCTTCCAATGTAATTGACATAACTAAAGGTGAATGGTCTGATAATATTCTTGCTTGATATTCAATCTTTTGAATTCTAGCTTCCAATTGTGTGGAGATTAAAAATATATCTATACGTAAATATGTCTTGTGTCTAAAAGAATAAAACAAGTAATCTTTATTGTTAGGATTAATCTTCCTCCAATTATCAATAAACTTCATCTTCATAAAATTTATTATTGTTTTAACTATATTTTTAACAATAGTTCCATGAGATCTATCTAATTTTGAGTCAAAAGTAAGATTAAAATCTCCACCCATTATTGTTTTACTCTGAGCATTTGATAATTGCATCAAAATATCTTGTATAAATTTCCCATCGTCTATATTTGGAGAACATATTCATTAAAGTCCAATATTCTGAGTAATTTTGACAATCATTACATATCCTGCTTTATCTATAGTCATATTCAATATTTTAATTGGTAAATGTTTATTTATTAATATAGCTACTCCTCTGGCCTTAGAATTAAACAAAGACAATACCATTCCAATCAAATCTCTTTTTAACTTTACATGCTCTTTCAGTCAAATAAGTTTCCTTCAAAAAAGTTATATCTATTTTCATCTTTTCATATAACCTAATACTTTTTTCTATTTTATTGGGTTCTGAATTCTATTAGTATTAATACTAATAAAATTCAATTTTCCTGCCATTTAGGTACTAATATTAAATCCTCTGTCCATCCTACGACCCTCTCACTCCCACTATATTAATAACATATTACAATATAAATGGGATGAAAAATTGGTGCAACGTAGGAATTCACCAGTATTGCATCATCTGCTCAACACTTGGAAGAGTCACGTAGAAAGGAATAAAACAAATTACCAACTACCAAAACTAATCCCTTTCACAATAGATAACCTTTCCTTCAGAGAATGGGAGAGAAAAGGGATCAAAAGAATAGAAAATTGTTTTTCAGGAAATAAATTATTATCCTTTGAACAAATGAAGGATAGATATAATATAACTCACGATACAATATTTGCATACCACCAACTGAAAACCTACTTGAAGGACAAATTGGGAAACAGTCTGAGGTTACCAGAAGGAAGCAATTTTGAATATGTGATTACAGACACAATGATAATTTAAAAAATTATAACAAACATGTACATCGAACTCCAAGAAAAGGAGAATGAGGAAACAAACGGTAAACCTAAACAAAAATGGGAACAAGATCTAAACATAAAGATAAAGAATGAAACATGGGAGAAGCTATGCTCCGGAACTATGAGAAATATAATAAACGTGAGGTTACGCATGATACATTATAACTGGATACACAGGCTATACATCACACCTCAAAAGTTAAATAAATGGGACCCAACAGTATCAGACAGATGTTTTCGCTGTAAAAAGGAAACGGGAACAACAATTCATGCAATTTGGACATGTGAGAAAGTGAAAAAATTTTGGGAAGATCTAAACCAGATATTAAATAAAATCACAAAAAGCCTAAATCTTCCTCCTAAATAATATAAGAAATAAAGAATTTGGACTCGATTTGGATGGAGCACAAAAAAGATTTGTTATGATAACCCTAGCTGTAGCAAAAAAATGTATTATGTCAACCTGGAAATTAGAAGACAACTTGAGAATACAACAATGGTACATAGAAATGAATAAATGTATTCCATTAGAAAAAATAACATATCATTTAAGAAATAACATCACAATATTTGAACAAATATGGGAGCCATACATGAAATAGAATAGAGAAATCCTTCCACCACCTAAAATGACAGAAGGAGAAGACAACGAAAAGAACTGACTCAGTAAAATTTCTTGTTTATTTTTATTAAGTGACGACGTTGTTTAACAGGTTTAATGTATCTTATAGATTGAACTTCAAATAAATGGGAAAGGGGTGAGGGAGGGAGGGAAGGGAGGGGGGAAAAGGGGGAGAAAATTACACTATATATTCAAGAGTAAAAATGTCTGTATGTATCTTGGTCAATATGGTTTATAGTGTGAAAAATAAAAATATTTAAAAAAAAACAATTCTACTTCTTTCATAGATCTTTTAAAATGCATATGGATCACCTCTAGGTTAAACCTTCCCCATTTAAACTCTTGAAAACATTCCTTTTTTTCAGTTATATTACAGAAGTTGCTTTGTTGTAAATCGTTTAAGTATCAGCTCCCTTTCAGGCAATGAATAAGCATATACCTTTGCCTCATTAGGCTCGGTTAAAAAATCTATTTCTCCCATCTGGGACAAAAACAATACAGCTGGATGCCTCAAGACAAAGGCATAGCCTTTCTTCCACAAGACATTTTTAGCTGGATTAAACTCTTTCCCCTTTCTCAACAATTTATAACGTATCTGGATAGAAGAAAATATTATTTCCATTATAAATCAGAGGTGATTGTCTGTCTTTAGCTCACTTTGCTGCCAATTCCACTTAATACCGAAGGAATTTAACAAGTATTGGATGAGACCTTTGATCAGGTGGTGTCTTTGATCTCCGTGCTCGATGGGCTCTCTCAAGGTCTCCTTGGAATTCAGCCTGTCCCAAAGATTCTGGTATCCAACATTGCAAAAACTTTTTTGTCTTGACCCTCATAGCCTTTGTTAAGTCAAACAATCTTGATGTTTTTCCTTCTGCTGAAATTTTGCAAAATGTCTTTTTTTGCATTAATTGATTATTCTTTGCAGCAGCTTCAGCTTGTATTTTCTTCATCTGTTCTTTAATACCTTGAATCTCAAACTCGTTACCTTTAATTTTTCCATCCACCATTTCAAATCTCATGTCCACCTGTTGCATTAATTTCTCAATTTTCTCTCCATTTTTTTTGCTTCATTTGTTATTGTCACTGTAGACTGTTGGGAAGCCCATACACATCATTTCAGCTGCATACATAAAAATATCTGTAATTGTTTCCTTTTTTCAAAATTCCTTGTTCTAGGTGTTTCCTTGTTCACTGGAGCTGGAGGCTTCAGGAATCTTCTAAAATTGTCTCAATTTTTTTTTGCATTCTGCGCATGTGTGAGGAGTTGTGTATGGCAGAGTCACTTCTCTTGCTGAAGCCGGCCATTGTCAGGAGAGACCCTGCATAGCAGTGTCCAAGGTCTCCCTGGCTTCTGGTCCATCTCCCTTGGATATTACCTTCTGGACAGTGCCAGGATCCTTCCTCAAGGTAGACCTCTTCATCTTGTTCTTTTTGTTCAGTTTCTTTGTCTTTCTTTGGTGGCATGTTGATTTGTTCTATGTAATCTTTAAACACTTTCTTTTGTTTTCTGTAACTTTTATAACTTTTTTCTCTTTTTCCAATTTATCAAGGAGAGTTGGGATTTGCATTCTAACCCCATGTCATCACATGGCAATCCCCCTGAGGTCGTCAACCTCTCGTCATCAGGATGAAGCCAGCAAGAGCACTGGAAGGTAGAGGAAGTGCCATGACTGAAGGAAAGAACAATGGGTTATGAGAAAGCTTAATTGAGGGTGTCCAGCACCCCACCCCCAGCTCTGAGAGACCAGGAGCCAACTCCAGACTGACCTGCAGCAACTCCTCCTGAAGTGGAGAGGGGTGACTGATGGAGGAACTGAGGGGTAAAGTACTGGCAAGCCCCACTATTCAAGTCTGAGAACTCCAAGATCATCGTCTGATCGAGTCTGCACAGAGGAGCAGGATGTGATGCGCTTCCAAAAGGTCCACAGAGGGAGCTCTGTGATCCACAGCCTTGAGGAAGAGGACAGCTCAGTGACATCCTTGCAGATTGGTGTACAGCAGTTCGGCAGATACTTCTACATCAGTCTGTAAGTGCAGTAAGGCCACAGGCAATGAGCTCCCAGGCCTTTCTATCTTCTATTATGGAGATCTTAGATGACAGTACAAAGGAATCTCTGGATCAGCTAATTACCCTGGGGTAGCTGACAGGCTCCATCTGTTCCTTTGGGGCTAGAAAGACTTCCAGAAGCGATGGCCAAATGACTGAGTTGTACACATCTCTGTTGGATTGGGTGGGCCCAGACCTATTGGAAGTATACAACACTATGCTCCTGGCAGGCAGCATGGCAGAATCCATGAGGATTGAGTACAATAAATCAGTAAAAGTTCAACATTTTGCATCTGCTTTGAGTTTATAAATCAGTAAATATCCAAGTAATTCTACAGTCGTTTGCTCTCTCCCCTCTTCTTCCTTTCTCTCTCTCCCCCCCCCCCCCCCGACTGAAGAGCATAAGAAATAGACCCAATCACAGCTGATCTGGCCATGGACTTTTCCACATAATCCTAATTTCCCTTTATGCAAAAAAAATTATCTTACTCCTGCAACCTTGAAGAGTTCCCCAAATGAACAGAGGACACCAGGGTTCAAATTCTACAGTTCAAAGGGGTTCCTCAAACTTTCCCCCACGTGTGTAAGGACACTTTGGTTGTTTCTCTAGTCACAGGATTTAAATCATTAGAATTACCAAATGTTATTAAAGCCAAAAGATGAAAGGTTAATTTTGTGCCTGAGTGCACAATCCAGTTTTATCACCAACTGTAGACCAGCCTGGGAGTCCAATCTATCAGAGAGGGTGTGGCCCAGAATTGCCACTGTGCTCCGAGTAGCACCATGTCTTTGTGACTGGCTGGGGTTTCCACAAGCCCAATACAGTGCCTGTGCTAATGGTCAAAGGGAACACACATTGTTTAAATCAAAGTGTATCTAATGGGAAAGAAACCTCCTGGTATGGCAACACTGGTTAGCCTGTTTCATAGATAAGATTGAGGTAAGTAAGTTTTCATTGGTGGCAAGTCAGAACTAGAGGATGTAGCCTCAAGATCCTGAATGAGAAATACAATAAACACGAGGTTACGCATGATACAATATAATTGGTGACACAGACTATACATCACACCCCAAAAGTTAAATAAATGGGACCTAACAGTATCAGACAGATGTTTTTGCTGTAAAAAGGAAACGGGAACAACAATACATGCAATTTGGACATGTGAGAAAGTGAAAAATTTTTGGGAAGATCTAAACCAGATATTAAATAAAATTACAAAAAGCAATATACCAAAAAACCCAGAGATCTTCCTTCTAAGTAAATATAAGAAATAAAGAATTTGGACTCGATTTGGATGGAGCACAAAAAAGATTTGTCATGATAGCCCTAGCTGTAGCAAAAAAATGTATTATGTCAACCTGGAGATTAGAAGACAACTTGAGAATACAACAATGGTACATAGAAATAAATCAATGTATTCCATTAGAAAAAATAACATATAATTTAAGAAATAATATCACAATATTCGAACAAATATGGGAACCATACATGAAACACAATAGAGAAATCCTACCACGGACTTCCACCACCTAAAATGACAGAAGGAGAAGACAACGAAATGAACTGATTCAATATATAAAAATAAAAGACAAAAATTTCTTGTTTATTTTTATTAAGTGACGACGTTGTTTAACGGGTTTAATGTATCATATAGATTGAACTTTGAATAAATGGGAAGGGGAGAGGGAGGGAGGGGGGAAAAGGGGAGAAAATGACACTATATATTCAAGAGAAAAATGTCTGTACGTATTTTGGTCAGTATGGTTTATAGTGTGAAAAATTTTAAAAATTTAAAAAGATCCAGGGTAGTCGATTTGGGATGGAGATAAGGAGGAACTGCTTTTCCCAGAGGGTGGTGAATCTGTGGAAATCGCTGCTTATTGAAGCAGTGGTGGTGACCTCAGTAAACATATTTAAGACCGGGTTGGAGAGGTTTTTTACATAGCAGAGGTATATGGGAAAAGGCAGGTCAGTGGAGATGAGCTTGCTCCTATTTCTGTTTTCATTATTCTGCATGAGGTTCCCACCTCTTCCCTAACCCATTCAACACAAACCACCTGTGTTTATCTGGCCTGTAGCATAGTGTTTACCCCGGGCACATCCCTGCCACATGGTGAGAATGCTTCTCTCCTTCACCCCACATTGACTTCTTACCTGCCTTTTATTTTTCGCCTTGAGCCAGGATGCCTTCATGTTCCTTCCATTACGCTCCACTGTCTCCAAGATGCAATGACAGGTTGCATTCACTGGAATCTACCCCAGAGCTCAGCAGGTTGAGCAGCAACAATGGAGGAAAGCATGTTGGTGTTTGGGGCTGGGGCAGGATAGGCTTGAGGAGGGTTTCTGATCCCAAACTTGGATTATTTTCTTACCACTGATGCTGCTTGACCTCGGGCAGATTGATCGGTTTTTGCACAGTGATCCTGGCTTTGCTTTTATCTACTTCAGAGATTAATGTACTAGTTTTGCACTTTGTGATGACTGTCCTACTTTGTGAATGACTGGGCTTTATGGTGGGGGGGGGGGGGGGACGTTTGGGAAGCAAAGTGTTTCATTTTGAGTGTGACGAACAGTGAAGATCACTTGGAGAGACCGGTGCCAGGGTCTTGGAAGCTTCGCGGAGGCCGCCCAGTTCGAGTCTTGGCTACAAAAGGACCAGGAGGGTCGTGACCACAGCTCGTATGGATGGACATTTCTTCAAAGGCAACTCGAGGATAATTTGTAAGTCTGTAGCATCTCCCGTCTTCTTGTCAGTTCAACATCAATTCAAATTTCAAAGACCTAACCTTTAACACTGAATTTGAAAGACTAAACTCTGAATTTTGGTCTGGACTGTAATGGTCTGGGTATATCACACACATACTAGTACACCTGCGCATAGTTGGGGGTAGATTTAGTGTTAAGGATTGTTTATGAGTTAGAAATAAAATTAGTGCTTTAAAATTAAACCCTGTCTGGTTCATTGTCTATTGCTGCATTCGTTACGTTGCCAAACGCCGGCTTCATTCCCTGCCCAGCTGTTTCCTTTCTATGTCCCTGCCTGCATGTCTTGCCACGCTCCCCTGGGTCTCGCCACGCACTGCCATTTGCTGGTGGCCGTCCTCTAACCGGGGAGTCAAAACAAGCAACAACCCGTAAACAGGGCAGTTGCAACACCCACCGTGTCATCTGAGTGTGGACCTGAAACATAATGTCTCAATTGCGGAAATCTAATAACGAGGCAAATCCCTGTCAAATAACCTCAAGGTCACTCCTTCAAGGTTTCCAACCTCTACCCTGCTGTCGTGCCCCCCCCCCCCCCCCCACTACCCCAATCAGCGACCAGGGATGATGGCCACATTCTTGGAATGACCTTCGGGAGGGTTGTGCCAGTGTCAACCTGCTATATAAATGCAGACCCTCTCCGCCCGTTCCCTTTAATGGGCGGAGGCGGAGGGTTGGAGAGAGCCGCCGGGTCCCGCCCCGCACAGTGAGGCAAAGTTCCCAGAAATAGAGCGGGAGGGGAGCAGTATATAGTCGGATGCGTCCGAGCGCCCTGGACTCCGCGCTCTGGTTCAAGGGAAAGGGTTTAATACGTCTCTCCTTCGCCATGAAGTATTACTCTGCCCGCTCCAGGTACGTCGTGGCCCCTCCCCGCCTGAAGCCCAGTCGCGCCGTGCGCTTCCCCAATGACATCGTCTTCCAGGACCACATTCGCCAGGGCGACCTGGAGCAGGTCGGCCGCTTCATCAGAGCGAGCAAGGTGAAGCTGGACACCATCTACCCATCCGGTGAGTCTCTGACCCAGGACTGGGTGGGGGTGGGGGGGGAGACCCTCTGCCCCTGGAAGAGGGATGAGAGAGGGCAGTCTCTGGTGATAGGACTGACCCTCCTCCTCCTCCTCTACACATTGAGCGTAGGAGGATTTTTGTGGGAGAGCGGGACATCTTGGTGGGGATGAGACATTCCCCCCACCCCTGACTTTTCGTGAGAAACACCCCAACCTTGGAAGAGAACCCCCGCCTTTTGGTGAGGGACAGAGCCCGTACCCTTTCTGCAGAGGTGGGGATGGGGCGGTGGGAGGAAGGGGGAGAAGAAACACCCCACAAGGGGCTGGAAGTGGGGAGATTGTCCCTGTCATAAGAATTAGGAGCTACCTGGCTGATTGAGCCTGTTCAGCCATGGCTAATGTACTTTTCCTTTTTTCCCCCGCCCCCCCATTTGCCTGCTTTCTCCCTGTAACCTTTGGTACCTTTACTACAAATAGGATTCAGTAACATCATGGCTGATCCTGTTGTGGCTGCATCTGTTCCCTATAGCCCTTAACTCCCCTGTTGATCAAAAATCTCTTTTGTACATTTAATGAGGCAGCCTCTTCAGCTTCCTTGGGCAGATTCCCCACTCTGGGAGAAGCAGTTCCACCTCTTCATTTTAAATCTACTCCTTCTGATCGTGAGGCCATGGTCCTCTCATTGATGATCAAGTGCCCATTAAAGGGAATGGGCGGAGAGGATCTGCATTTATATAGCAGGTTGACACTGGCACAACCCTCCCGAAGGTCATTCCAAGAATGTGGCCATCATCCCTGGTTGCTGATTGGGGTAGTGGGGTGGGGGGTGGGGAGGGGGGGCACGATCACAGGGGAGAGGTTGGAAACCTTGAAGGAGTGACCTTGAGGCTATTTGACAGGGATTTGCCTCGTTATTAGATTTCCGCAATTGAGACGTTATGCTTCAGGTCCACACTCAGATGACACGGTGGGTGTTGCAACTGCCCTGTTTATGGGTTGTTGTTTGTTTTGACTCCATGGTTAAAGGACGGCCACCAGCAAATGGCAGTGCGTGGCGAGACCCAGGGGAGCGAGATGGAAATTATCCATCTATTCCTTTCACGTGTTTCTATAGGATCACCCCTTCATCCTTCTCAACTCCAAACCAAACTCCTTATTTCCAGAATCAACTGGGTGAAGCTCCTTGAACTTGCCTTCAAACCCAGTATATCCTTACTTGTGTAAGGGACCATGTGTCTGAATAGTGAGGAGTGTCTCAATCATCTGGGTGGGGAGACCCCTCCTTCTTTGGAGGGTGGGGGTTGTGGCACCTGATTCCATCTGTCCTTTATTTCTCCCTTATGTGCTTTCACCTATTTTTATCTTTGCAATATAACATTTGCTGTTTGACCTGCTGAGTTTCTCCAGCATTGTGTTTTCACTTTACTGATCACCTACTAGCCCCTGTTTCTACTCTCTCCTGCAAACAGCTTGGTCTACCTAACATTTTCTCTATTTAATTTCTTGTGGTCGGGAATTGGGCAGTCCTTGTTATTTGAGTTGGGAAGAACAGCAATCTGGTCCTGCATTTAGATAGTTCTGGGAAGTCACCTGAACTGCCATTAAATGAACTTTCACCCAGGAGTTGCTAATAATACTAAAGCACCACTTTATTTACCTGATCTCTGGTCATCCCTAAATGCACCTGGTTTCATGCACTTAGATGGATTTATCTGAGGGTAGGATTTCCCTAATTTTGACATAACGGGGAGATTTTGGTGCTGAACCTTTTTGCGATAGTCTCTTGATTGGTGCTGCCAGTTTCTCTTGTGAGCTGATTTGTTATCAAGAACATTGACCAGTACAGCAGAGGAACATGGCCCTTCAGCCTATGGTGATGGCAATGACCAAGATGCCAATGTGAACTAACCCCATCTCCTGCCAGTTCAGGTGTTTCTCTGAATGCCTCTTAAACATTGCTATCATTTCTACTTCTTCCCCTGGCAGCAGGTTCCAGGCACCAGTCCTTGTGAATATATTAAAAAATCCCTTCACCTTGAACTAGTCGTTCTCAACCAGTGGGCCACAGCATGTTTCCACGTGGACCTTATAAAATGTTAAATAAAATACTTTAGATGAAGATGCGTTTCCAATAGAGCTGCTTTTGACTTGTTTTCCCACTAGTGGCCATGGCATGTTACCCTGGAAGCCAGGTGGGCCTTAGACCGGAAAAGGTTGAGAACCATTGCTTTAAACCAATGCCCTCTAATATTTGATCCTTCCACCTTGGGAACAGGTCTCCAACTGGTTGACAGCCCCTCACCAATCAGCACCAAACTGAACCTCTTTTTATTGAAGCAGCAGAGGTGGAAGGCAGAGATACACAGGAGACTGTGGAGATGGAGAGGCAGGAAAAGAAAAACTGGAGTAAAAGGAGAAACTAATAGAGGAGTAGGTAAAGAAGAAACAGTGAAATCAGATGGCGATGGGGGTTATCTAAAATTAGAAAAAGCAACGTTCATGCTGTAAGGTTGAAGGGTGTCCTGCAGGAACATGATGTGTTCTTCACCCAGACAACTGATGAGACATAGGACAGACATGTCACTGTCAGAATGGTTGGCTACAGGAAGATTTGGTTTATACCCACAGACAGAGCTAAGATGTTCAGTGGGTGCTCGTTAGCGCTCGTGTTTAGATTGTGAGATTGTGCTGAGAGTTGATAGGTTTCAATTTTGAAGCCAAATTTATCTTGTGTTTGACCCCAAGGAATGGCAGCCTTGCATGAGGCTGTGCTGACAGGAAACCTGGACTGTGTGAAGCTGCTCCTCAAGCATGGAGCTGACATCGAGCAGAGGGATGAGAATGGGTGGACAGCCCTTCACGTGGCTTGCAGTGATGGACACATGGAGGTTGCCAAGTAAGGTCAAATGTCACTCCCACACTAACTGCTCAACATCTGTATGAAGCAATTGAACAACAGATCAATATTGGGAGCCAAGTGTGACTGGTCATTTGGTCAAGTTCGAGTTTATTGCCATCAGACTGTACATATAGAACTGGACAAAACAACATTTCACCAGACTATGGTGCACACTGTACACACCCAAATCACAGCACATAATAATCACATATATACATAAAGATACAACACACAATATATATATTTTGGGATGATCTACTTGGGTTACAGGTTTCTAGTCAGACTGTGGGAAAAAGCTATTTCCCAGCCTGGCAGTCCTGATTTTGATGCTTCTGAACCTCCTTCCTGATGCTAATGGGTCAAAATTGGGTTTGGATGGAGAGGATACTCGATAATTCTTTGAGCCCTATTTAAGAAATGGTCCTAGTGAATGTCATCAATAGAGGAAAGGGAGACCCCAGTGATCATCTTGGCCATTTTGAAGATCCTCTGTATTGACTTCCAGATGCTTTGCAGCTACCATCCCATGCAATGATGCAGCCAAGCAGGACAACCTCAATTATGCTCCAGTAAAATATTGTCAAGTTGTCTCTGTCCTTGTCTCCCCCTTGAGGAGATGAAGGTGAGCTGCCTTCAGCTGTTACATTCAGTCATACAGCATGGAAACAGGTCCTTCAGCCCATCGAATCCATGCTAACTATCCACCACTCATTTATACTAAACCCACACGAATTCCCTTTTAATCGCCCCACATTCCCATCAACTCTCTCTAGATTTTACCCGATACCTACAGATTAATGGTAATTTATAGTGCGTGATTAACTTCCCCACCTTTGGGTGGTGGGAGCACCCCAGGGAAGACTCACATGATCACAGGGAGAACATGAAAACTGCTGGCAGTCAGCATCAGAGGTCAGGATCGAATCTAACTCATGGAATGATGAGGAGGCAGACTTACCTGCTGTGCTACTGAGCCTCCCCAAATGTTCTGGTGAATGTACTCATCCAGAGCAGATGGGGAAGGTGTCCCTGCTGTCCAAGGGTTCTCATGGTGGAGATGTTCCCATGACCCTGCTATCCAAGTTTTCTCATGGTGGAGATGTTCCCATGATCCTGCTGTCCAAGGTTCCTCAAGGCAGTGGGTTCCCATGTGCCTGCTGTCCAAGGTTCCTCATGGTGGCTGGTTCCCATGTGCCTGCTGTCTTTGTCTTTCACCTCAAGGATTGGGGAGAAACTGTTAGCAACTGCCAGACACTTCCCCACCCATATCACTGGCTCTGTGCCTGTGATACTGCTCTTGGCCACTGGGTTACATGCTTTCCTCAGAGATGGAATCCTAGGTTAAATCCCTCCACCTGGGCTGACTCAAATTAATTTCCAAAGGAGGTCTGTAATTGCAGTGTTACTTTGGATCGGATGTCAGATTGAAGGTCTATCAGAAATTTCCCAGAACGTGAAGACCCAGGAGAGGGTAAATGTTGGAATCGGGTGCAAAAAAAAACCCATTGGCAGAACAGGCAGCATCCGTGGGGGAAAATGGAGAGTCCATGTTTCTGTCTTGATCCTGAGATAGTGACCTGAGCTGAAACACTGGCCATTTCTACCCATGGATGCTGCCTATTGGGCTCCTCCAGCAATTCCTCATCTGTTTTGTATCAGGACCCTGCTTCAGGATGGAGAAAGGAGAGGGGTGGTGGGCAGTGTTATAGTAGAGAGGGGGTACAGAGTCAGTAGGTGAGAGGTAAAGGATGGTGGACAAATGGCTCCTTCCTCTTAAATAGGCTTCCCTAAGTGTCTCCAGATATGTCGTTTGCCTTAAAATATCCCATGGGATCATGCTTAATTTAAATTTAAAAAAATTTAATTTCGACATACAATGCAGTAACAGGCCCTTTTGGCCCACGAGCCCATGCTGCCCAATTATCCTCAATTGATGAGCAGCCCCTGGTACATTTTGAAGGGTGGGAGGAAACCGGAGCTCCTGGAGGAACCCAATGGAGACATGGGAAGATAGTACAGACTCCTTACAGACAGTGCAGGATTCGAACCCTTGTCAATGGTGCTGTAACATCATTGTGCTAACTGAGCCACCCACAGATTTAAAAAAAACACACTGTTGTTGTGGCCAATATTTACCCCAGATCCAGCATCTGTCATCATCACCCGTGCTATTCACGTGATCACTCGTGCTATTCATGTGATCATTGGTGTTATTCATGTGATCATTAGTGCTATTCATGTGATCTTGCTGGGAATCATTTAGTGCTTCACTTTGGAATGTCTCAAAGATGTTACATAACCCAATACTTTATAAGCCCCAACTAAGGATGCAGGAATGATAATTTCCATTATAACTGCTCTTGCATTGCTGTTTCATTTCACCTTTCCAGGTACCTTCTCTCCGAGGGAGCCCAGGTGGATGCCTTGAATGATGATGGGGAACTCCCCGTGCACCTGATTGACCCTGATGCCATCGAGCTACGGCTGCTTTTTGAACCCTGAAGGGGGCGTCTGGGGAGGTGCTTGATCCTGTCCCGAATGGATCAATCTGTGAACAGTAAGGTCCAGCAAGGAGTGGACTATGGGGTTCGGGGGAAGAAGGTCTGGTGTAAGGACCCACAAAGCTCCCCTGAGCATGTTCCCTCAGGTTTCTTGGTCTTAACCAATTCTGTTGCTTTTTTTTTTTTTTTTTTTAAACTTTAATATTTGCATTTGCTTACCTCCAGGAGTTTATTTTACCACTATTTGAAATTTACAGTCCATTAGATTTTTTTTTTTTTTTTACCAATTCTGTTGCTTCATTCATTTTAAATGACTTCATCAAAGAATTTTTCCATTGGATGGTCAAAATGTTAAACTTCCAGCAATGGCATCTCAGACTGACCATGGTTCATAGCTCATGGCTATAAACTAAAAAATAACCAGTCTTAATTCCATTTGAGTCTTAAACCTGTGATGGGTACCATTCTCACGTGTATGTCTTCGACAACCTTGCTTATTCCAGTGTGAAGGTTTAACTCTTTTGGTGAATAAAATTTACCGAATTTTAACTGCAGTTTACCAAATGCTGTTTATTTGGAACATGCTCCCTGACCTTACTATCTCCAATTCCTTCCAGATTCTCTTGAAAATCTACCTCCATTTCCACACGTTTGTCCCAAAAAATCTTTCACTGTCAGACTTGGTCTGTTTATTCTTCTGAAAAGCAACTTGGAATGTTTTAGCAGATGACAAAGTTGTTGTGATGGTTATTGTACATACAGGACTGTACTTTGTATATTTATATGTTAATAAAGTTCTAAATTTTGTTACTAAAAGTTGTAAAAGTGAAGTTATTTTGTTGGCTGAATATGGTTTTAATGTTTCAGCACGGTTACAGACCATTTTGGCCCATGGGTCCATGCCACCCAATTCACACCCAACTAATCTACAGCCCCTGGTACATTTTGAACGGTGGGAAGAAATCAGAGCCCTAGAGGAAACCCACACAAACATGGGGAAAACGTACAAACTCCTTACAGACAGTGCGAGATTCGAACCATGGTCCCGATTGCTGGCGCTGTAACAGTGTTGCACTAACTGCTACCCAACCATGCTGCCCCTAATTGGATAAACATAGAGAACATAAAAATAGGACAGGAGAAGGCCATTCTGCCCCACAAGTCTGCTTCACCATTCAATACTATTGTCTGATCATGTGATCTCAGTACATTGTTCCTGTTTTTTCTCCATGCCCCTTGATTCCTTCAGCCAGAAGGGCCTCACCAACGACTTTCTGTGGCAGGGAGTTTAACAAGTTCACAACTCTCTGAAGTGAAGCAGTTTCTCCTCATCTCAGTCCTAAATGGCTTCCTCCTTTCTTCTCCTTAGACTGTGACGTCTTGTTCAGGACTTCCCCAGCATCGGAAATATTCTTCCTGCATCTAACCTGTCCAGTGTTGTCTCAATGCGACCCCCTAAATCCCAGTGAACATAACCCTGGTCTATCCAGTCCTTTTCCCTCTGTCAGTCTTGCCATCCCAGGGATCTGTCTGGTGAATATTCAATAGAAAGAATGCCCTTCCTTCGGTTAGACACCAAAACTGCACCCAGTACTCAAGATGTGGTGTCATGAGTCCAGAGTGAGAGAGCATGGAAATAGGGTATTCAGATCATCCACTTACACAAAAGTTTCATTCTCATCAACTCCCTTCAGAATCTACACAAGGGGCAATTTAAAGTGGCCAATTCATTTACTGACAATATATTCAATAAATCCACCTCTCATCTCTCTGGAATAGAGAATTCCAATGATTTACAATCCTTTGAGAGAAGACATTTCTTTTCATCACCATCTAAAATGGGCCACCTCTTGTTATGAAACAATGCTCACTAATTGTATGCATCACCATAAGGGGAAATGTCCTCTTGAGAACCACCCTGCCAGTCCCTATTGGAATCTTATTGACCACCTCTCATTCATCTAAACAGCCAATGAGTATTAGGCTAACTTTTCTGTCCCAGGACTCAATCAGTGAACCTTCTTTGCATTAATTCCAAAGCAAGTATATCCTTCCTTGAATACGGAAGCCAAAGTCTATGCACGTATCCAAATGTAAGGCAATATCAAGGTAGTATGTTCAACATTAAGGCAAAGTTCATTATCATTTGACCGTTTTGAACCTACGGTTCATACACATACACACAATACATAGCACATAATAATCAAATATATACATAAAATCTATTTTAAAATAAATAGAGATAAATATTTTGAAATGATTTACTTGGTTACAGGATGCCATTCATCAATCTTACAGCCTGTGGGAAGAAGGTATTTCCCAGTCTGGCAGTCCTGATTTTGATGCTCCTGTGCCTTCTTCCTGATGGTAGTGGGTCACAGATACGTGTGCTGGATGGAAATGGTCCTCAACAATTCAGCATCTCAGCTCTGTCCGTTGCAATGGCATGGATCTTCCAGTGGCTTGCTGACATGTCTGTCCATGGTCTCATGCACTGCCTGATTGAGACCACCCGTAAATTGGAAGAACCACACCTCATCTTCCGACTGGGCCCCCTCCAACTGGATGGCATTTCCATCGACTTCCCTGGCTTTCATTGAACCCCCATCGCCTTCCTCCAGCTCTGTCTCTCCCTTCCGTCTCCTTTCTCACAGAGGTGATAAATTCTCACCTCTCACCTTATCATATCGTGTTGGTCTGGATTCCACCCCCAACCAGCCCTGTCTGTATTCTGAGATTTCCTGCTTTTGGCTCATTCTGCTTATTCCTTGAAGAAGGCCTCAGGCCTGAAATGTCAGCAAGATATCTTTGTCTCCTATGGACACTGAAAAGACCGGCTGAGTTCCTCCAGGATCTCGGTTTTTTTTACTACAGACAGAGCGTCTGCAGACTTTTGTGCTTCAAACAATTCTTTGATCCCTATTTAAGGAACATCCAGTGAATTTCATCAATAAAGGAAAGGGAGACCCCACTGATCTTCTCGGCTATTTTTATGATCCTCTGTATTGACTTCCGGTCTGATGCTTTGCAGCTACCATCCCACAGAATGATGCAGACAGGACAATGGCTTTGACCTCCATTACACTTCCCGACAGTGATTTTCAGATTACCACCATCTTTTGGGTCAGATATTTTCCTCCACTCTCCTCTAACCCTTCCACCAATTAACTTAAAACTACTGCCCCTTGTTAACTCAGTTCCTCTCCACTTGCCCTCTCATTGAACGTTCCTTCAGTCTCCTCTGACCTGAAAGAAATACCACCAGGAGACCCTTCTCTCCTCATGGTGAAAATTCCCCAGCCCTGTCATGTGTCTCCTCTGAAGTGATTTTTTTCTCCACCTCTTAGGCCAGAATGTGGTGTGCCTCTGGAGTGGGCCTCAAACTCCTGGTCATAGATCGCAGGTTCCATGGAGATGACAAGTGTCTTACGTAGGGTACATGCTGCCAGGTACTAGCGAGAGAACTTACAGCCTGAAGATCTCTTTGGGCTAATGTGCTCCATTTGTTCTTGAAGAGACAAGATAATCTGTTGGCAGGCAAAGCTGACCCAGAAATGCAAGTGGCCACCCTTCAGCCCAGCTCTGTTGCATCTCTGTGAGGTGTGGTATCCAGAGGGATCCAGGATTGGTCTGAGTTCACTAACGGCAGCAGTCCCGAGGAATGTAGTAACAGGTTGGGGCTTGATTTGGATTGAATTGAATTGTTTATTGTAATGTGTACCAAAAAACAGTGGAAAGCTTTTTTTTTTGGCCTGCTACCCTGCAGTCAACTCATACTTAAGTATAACAGATAGTGTAAATGTAAAACAGAAGTGCAGGGTATAGCGTTAACATAAAAATTCCAGCATAGTTCAGGCCCTTCAGCCCACAATGTTGTGCTGACCTATGTGAACCAAGTCCACAATAATCTAACCCTTCTCTCCCTCACACCCGTAACCGTCTATTTTTAATGCATCCACATGCCCTAGAGTTTTTTTTAATGTGTCAGCCTCCACCACCACCCCTGGCAATGCATTCCAGGGCCCCACCACTCTCTGAGTAAAAAAAAAACCTACCTCTGATGTCTCTCCAAATATCCCTCCATTCACCTTAAACCGGTCTCCTCTGGTATTTGGTACTTTCATAATGAATTTGCACACCTCGATGAGATCACCCCTCATGCTCCTGCACTCCTCAGATTGCTCACTCTCTCCCTATAGCTCAGGTCCCTGAGTCCTGGCAACCTCCTGGTAAATCTCTGCACCCTCTCCGCTTGACAACATCTTTCCTGAAGTACAGTCATGTGAAAAAACCTCTTCCCTGCATCCAGCTTGTTGAGCCCTGGAAGGCATTTGGTGCATTTTGATGAGATCTCCTGTTGACCTTCTAAGTCAGTGGCTCTCAACTTTTTATTTTCCACTCACATACCACCTTAAGTAATCCTTTACTAACCACAGAGCACCTATGGCACCCTATGTGGTTAGTAAGGAATTACTTAAGGTGGTATGTGAGTGGGGGAAAGAAAGGTTGAGAACCACTGTTAAAGTCCCGGACAACTTGATCTCTTGTAGTGTTGCAAACCCACCAAGGTTTGATCCTTTTGTTCACGAGGATCCAGAAAGTGAAGCAGTGAACCGGAATTTCCTTATGAGTGGGAGCAGGGGTGACAGTCTGAGGATGAGGCAAAATCCATCGGGGAATCTGGATGGTGTATAAAGGTGACTGGGGAGCTGGGTTGGAGGGAGACAGCTGTGAGGGAGAGAGAGAGAGCTGTGCACAGACGTCCATGGAATGTGCTGAACTCCTATTGCAAACCTGGCTCACGAAAGGCACTGGGCAACAAGATATTTGTTGTGGCAACGTGGCGTCAGTCAAACTCAGAGTGCAGCTGCCTGTTCCATAAGTCCAATGTTCCCAGCGCCTGACTCCAGAACTCCTTCTGTGATAACAGGTAGCTGAAATAGACCAAGACCTTCCTTTCTGAATAATTATCTCACTAATGGGGAATCATTGTATGCTTTACACTGGGAGAGAGAGAGAGAGAGAGAGAGAGAGAGAGAGAGAGAGAGCAATCCTTCTCCTGGGTACTTTCATACTAAAAGAGATGCTGGTGTTATTGTTTGAGATGTCTGAATTCAATGCCTGTGTCACTGAGTCACATTCAGTGGGAGATTAACATTAAGGCTGAGTAGGCTGATGCCTAGGGGCCCGGAGGGTAAGGGGGCCCAAGCCCGTAGGCTTCAGCGCCAACTCAATTAAGGGTAGGCGCCTTACTGCATCTGCCCGGGCGAAGCTGGCGGTAGTTTGGGAATGGTCAAAGTCGGCGTTGCGCTGTTGCTGGGGTGACGTGGGTGCATCAGAGTTTGGGAGCCGGCAGTATTGTCATGAAAATTTGGGATTTTTTTGCGGAATTGCGGCGTGTGCTGTGTCCCATGTGTATGATGACTATTAGATTTTTAACATCCATTTGGTGGGAAGGTGGAGGATTTGAGGATGATTGGGGGCCGGGGGGGGGGGGGAAGCCCAGGTTGAAAAGCAGTTGCCCCACCCCAGAAAGTGCCTGCCTCCAGGCAATTAGTGGCACTCTGGAGAGCACCACTGTGACTGACGAAGAGGCCACCTCACTGAGGTCACAGAGAGTTGGCCTCTGAGTAGGTGCATTCAAACTGCCTTGTAAAATGGGGTTAACTTGCCCGGTTAGCGCCTCACTCACAAGGCAGCTTGAAAGGGTTGGACTCAGTCAGCATCATCCAAAGTCAACTGAATCCCTGTCCTACCTCAGAGGTAGTCAAGGAACCCAGTTAAACTTACCGAGGATGTGTTGACCGGCGGCCTGAACAGCAAGATGACCGACCCAGTCAGTGCTTGCGTGCTGGCATCACAGGGAAACCCCAGCTGAGAGAGGGGTCACTGCTGCAGGGCCTGGGGTGGAGAAGCCACAATTCCACAAAAAAACCCAAATCTTCATCATGGTGCCACCGACTCCCAAACTCTGTTGCATGCATGCCAACCCAACAACAGCGCAACACCGACTCTGACCATGCCCAAACTACCACCAGCTTCTGAACAGACGCAGCAAAGTCGAGACCAAGTGGCAGGCGTCTACCCTTAACTGAGTTGGTGCTGAAGCCTAGGGGCTCGGGTCCCCTTACCATCCAGGCCCCTAGGCTTCAGCCTTCTCAGCAGTTCAGGATGCATCCATAGAAACAGAAGTGCCACGGACCTGAAACGTTGTTTGTTTCTCTCTCCTCAGATGCTGTCCGACCTGTTGACAGTTTCCAGGATCTTCAGCTTTTAGTTATAGAGCCTTAAAACCATTTAGATGCACCTCCCCCCTTATCATAACCAATTAAAACCCTTTGTTGGTCTGGACTCCTCTCCCAGCCGGCACTGTCTCCATTCTGAGATTTCCTGTTTTTTTTTTGCTCCTTCTGCTTATTCTTCTATCTGAGACAGCACAGTTAGTGTAATGGTCAGGACAACGCCGTTACAGCGCTGGCGATCGGACCCGGGTTCGAATCCTACGCTGTCTGTAAGGAGTTTGTACGTTCTCCCTGTGTCTGCATGGGTTTTCCCCAGGGGCTGCGATTTCCTCCCACCGTTCAAGGATGTAGGTTAATTGGGAGTAATTGGGCAGCATGGGCATGTGGGCCCAAAGGGCCTGTTACCATGCTGCATGACTAAATTTAAAAAAAATTAAAAAGGCCTCAGGCTCGAAACGTCAGCAATATATCTTTGTCTCCTATGGATGCTGAAAGACCGGCTGAGTTCTTCCAGCATTTTGGTGTGTTTTTACGACAGATACACCAAACTTCTCACTTGCTGCAGTCAAACGGGTATGCAAGATACATTAACATTATACATTAGTATATATGCAGAACAGATAAAAGAAATATTAAATATAACATGATAGATAAAGAAATATCCACAGTTGGAGTTAGTGCAAGAAAAAAGTGACATTTCAATAGAGCTAATTGTTCTTTTGATGGAGAGGGACGAGTTTATAGTTAGGGTGAGGCTTGGGGAGGTACAGGTAGATTCAAGATCCTGATAGCTGTATTTAAAAAAATGTACTTGATGGAAAAAAAATTTCTATGAGAAATAATTGTGTGACAGGGTGGTTGGCTCTTGCCTGTAACCCACCAGATCATGCAGTATCCATGGAAAGCAAGAGGACAGTCAACATTTTGGGCCTGACTGAGCCCTTCTTCAGGAGTGAAGAAGTATTCCTGGTGAAGTGTCCAGACCTGAAATATTGGCTGCCTTTGACTTTCCTATGGACACTTTGTGACCTGTTGAGTTTCAACAGCACTTTTGCACTCGACCCCAAGGTCTGCAGTCTTTCTTGTTTACCTGCTTGTATGTATCCCCGCTTGTGGCATCAAGACCAAGAGATTTGAACATAAAATTCCAAGCAGTCCTCAGGACTGTGAAATTATGCATGGTTGAAGGGAATTTGTATTGTGAGGTTAAACTTGAGCCTTGGTTTGTTATGATCAATTCCAAGATGTTATTTTGATGAGATTCTGGGGAGGCAGAAGGATGGTTCTATTAACAGTGATCCAGTTAAAAGAGACAACTGGATCTTTTTACATTGTCATTTGTGGATTACACTGTGTGATTCGATTTCTGCACTTCCCAAACTAGCACAATATTTGAAAGTTGAGTTGGACCACAGGCTTTAATAAGACTCAGTGGTGTTGTGAAGCAAGTTCCTCAAGTGGAAGGGTCTGCTTACATCGGTATCTTGTGCACTCAGAAATGTGCTTTTATCCTTAATTGTTTTCTAACACTGAGAAAAGGAATGAGATCTGAAACAGTTCCCAAACCTAGCTCAATCAAGACCCAGAGGTGCTGCGGACAGTGAAGACTTGGGACAGGAGATGGAGGATGGGCCCCTCCTGCTGGGGAGCAGCTGCATTACACTATGGAGACAGACTGCACAGAGCAGAGCTCTTCCCCCATCCACAGCTGCCCGCACAAGGGCACGGTTTAATTTTCACTCTTACTTGCTGCAGCAGAACAGGTATTTCATAAAAAAAGTGCACATTAAAGAGATAATATAAATAAAAAGACATCATAAATATTCTGTTACCATAGTGCAAGAAAAAAAAAGTGAGGTTACATAGTTCTCGTGTGGTTGGAGGAGTGCATTATTAGTGTAATGAGGAGGTTCAAGAGCCTGATGGTCATTGGAAACAGTGGCATCACTAGGGTTGATTTCACCCCTCCCACTACCATGGACTCCTCCCGTACCAGACTATACAGAATCCTTAGTCATGTTTTTCGTACTGTTACTTGTAAATCGTAATTCCCGTATATCGCTGAATCCAATGGCAATATTATTATTGGTAGTCTTTTGGTTTGAAGAAGACACTACCTGTGGCTTCGCCACTCCTCCATCGCTGCAGGACTTGATGAGTTGGATTTGGACTGAGATAAGTCACACAACAGAAACCTGTGTGTGATAGAGTTTTAAGTGGAACAGCCATTGCGCAGGGGTGATCCAACTCTCTCAGCAGAAGAGACCTTGTTCTAGTGGCACAAACAACCATTATGGCTGGAAGCATCTCTTGCTGCAGTGGATGACCAGGACATCTAAGTGTCTTGTCATGCTCTTAGTGCTCCACAATGCCTGCTGGGTCTGCCTTCTTGACCATTAGACCATTAATCAGTCTCTTTCACTCAATCCACCAGGGCCAGACTTCACACGCTGGGATAGACAGATCCCTTACCTCACTGAGGTTTACCGTGATGTGACCATTACACGTGCTACAGCTACTTGGAGCCACAGGCGAGAACTGATCACCAGCTGGGGACCAAAGCTGGACTAGCTGGCCAAAAAGGATATGGCAGGCCCTCCCCCACCAGAGGTGCTCCCTAGACACCCAATACACCCCAATAGCAATGTAATGGTAATAGTTGTGTGATAAGCCACAAGCAAAATTAAAATTACACCTTTAAATTACAATATTATATGAATTCATTCTCAAAAAAGTTATTGATATGGGTTCACAAATACAATGACCACAAGACTGTAGCCAAAACACCAGAAAATTTAACAAAAGGAAGTGACTATAAAAACACCAACAGCGTGTGCTTGTAGCGCGGGCAGACGAAATGTGATTCGAAGTGTCATTGTAATTGGGTAATAATGACAGGTCTGACTGGAGTGCATTAGAAGGTTCAAAAAAGTAAATTAGCATCGAGTTTTAGCATTGTAGGTATATTGATATGAGTAAGATGGGCTTATGGAAAAATATTTTTGTTGTTATAACTACAGGGATAGTTTTATAAAAAAATAATAAATTTCTGCTGAAACACTGCACAAAAATTTTAGAGCCAGTCATTTTGTTGTCACCCCCTCTGACGGTGTCACCCGGTGTGGTCCTGTGGTGTGCTGAGGTAGCAGCGAGCAAGCACAAAATTCAAAAGACTGAAGATCAGGCCTTATTCCAGTAAAAGTCTGAACACCAGTTTGTGCCTTGGTGGCTCCCCACATGACTGGCTCAGGTTTATATTTAGGTCGGCTGATTGACAGCCGGCCAGGTGGAGTCAGCCCCTTGGGTGGTCTACTCAGGTTGCCTGATTGACAGCTGGCCGGGTGGAGAGATCGCCCACTGTAGTAGGCTGGTGGTCGTATCACCGCAGGTCCGCACCCCCCTAGTGATTCCAGTGATTGGAAAGAAATTGTTCTTGAACTGAGAGGTGGTAGCCTTGGCAGAGACTCCGTGAGTTCCAATTTACATCGTGCTCTGACCCAGAGTGGTGCAGGCTGTTGCAAGGGAACCATCCAGCCCGGACAATTAGAAGCAGTCTGACATGCTAGCAGGATGAGCATCTGTTCTAGAGCTCCCTCTTACACATCCCTCCCTCCTGTATTCACTGGCTTTCTTCTCTCTGCACTTTCAATGCTGATGCAGGGTCTTGACCCAAAATGTCCAAAGATAGCTTTAACTCTGCTGATGCTGCTCATCTCCTGTGGCCTTTGTGGCCTCCTCAATTTGTTTCTCCATCTCTTTACAGATCTTTATTTGTTTAGTGTACATTGTGTATCCTTTTTGTGGCTGCCTTGCCTGCTGGAAAAAGAATCTCAGGGTTGTATGTGATATCACACATGTACTCAGACAATAAATCTGAATCTACATCAGAGAGACTGGGTGCAGACTGGGAGGTCGATTCGCTGAGCACCTTTACTCTCCATGCCCCACACCCGCACTCATGTCTGTCCATGGCCTCGTGTACTGTCCCACCAAAACCACCCATAAACTGGAGGAGCAACACTTGATTTTGCGTCTGGGCACTCTCCAACATCTCTGGTTTCTGCTAGCCCACTCTCTGTTCTCCTTCCCTTCCCTTTCCCCTTACCTCCTTTCCTCCAGCTCTCCACCCCCTTCCCTCTTCATTCACAGAGCCAAACCCCCTCTCCCTGCTTCCTGCTGTGCCCTCCCTCCCTTATCCACCTGTTACCTCCTGCCTTTGGGACTCTGCTCCTCCCCTTGCCCCTCCACCCCAACCATTTTGTTTGGATGCCTGCTTACATTTTGTTCATACCTTCAGCCATTCTCAACAGGGGTCATACACCACCCCCCATCCCTCCGGGGACCACAGCACATTTAAGGGTGGGCATGGACTGAAATCATAAAATATTTTAAATATTTTTTATGTAGTCAGTAGGGGATAAATAAAGAAGAAACCAAAACTTGACCTCTTCACAGGGAAGGGGACTCATAAACTTTGAGTAGAGTCCGAAGGGGGCCAGAGCCAAACAAATTGGTGAGAATGGCTGCTCTAGTGTCTCCATGAAACATTTCCTTCCTGTTGTTCAAACTCAAGTTTATTGTCACATTAGACCCGATAAAGTGAGAAGGGAGCAGTCCAGCAAGTCAGTTCTAACATGCATTCAACTATACAGAGTAGAAGAGCAAGAGCATAATTACGGAGTAGTGTTACAAAGGCAGCATGTTCATACAGCATGGAACAGGCCTTTTGGCCCAACTTGTTCATATCTGGGTGTAGAGCTCGTTGAAAGAATCAAAGACTTGTTGATCCAAACCAAGGCTTTTATTAGCAAAAGACAGGAGCTCTTCACAGGTGGCCGACCAGTCCGGAATGATCTGACCTGGCTAGGGACACAACCCTTTAAGGCCCAGACAGTAGGCGTGGCTAAGCTCTCAGCCAATCGCTGTAAGCACAGTCTAGATACTGTAACTATATACACTATATACATTGGTGATAGATCTGTACTATCACACTGGGCTAGTCCCATTTACTTTTTCTAAGGTTTCCAAATCCATAAAACTGTCCAAATGAGGGCAGTGTTGTGAGATTCATTCAGGAGGCTTCATTCATACCCTGAAGGTGCTCAATTGCCCACTCTTGGATCTTCCTGCTGATGGGGGGAGGGAGAAGAGAGTGTAGTTGGGGTGGGATAGGTCCAGTAGGATGTCGGCTGCCTTTGCAGGAGGTGTAAATGGAGTCGATGGAGGGAAGGGAAGTTTGTGTGATGTTCTGAGATGCATTCAGCACCTTCTTCCGATCTTGGGTAAAGTACTCCCATACAAGAGGTGTTGTCTTAAGAAAGCAGCCTCTATCCTCAAGGACCCCCCCCCCCCCCCACCTTCCACCCCGCAGGCCATGCCTTTTTCACTCTGCTACCATCGGGAAAAAAGGTACAGGAGCCTGAAGTTGAGCACTCAGCGGTAACAAGGACAGCTTCTTCCCCTTCTGCCATCAGATTCCTGAATGAAACAATGAACCACAGGCACTGCCTTACTTCATCTTTTTCATTTTCTTGCACTATTTTTCATTTATTTTATAAGGTGCTTTTTTTAAATAAATGTTTGCTCTGTGATGCTGCTATAAAACAGTGAATTTTGAGACGTTTTGATTCATTTCATGCTGTGATGCGTCCAGCAAATTTGTTTTAGATGGTGCACCTGCAGAACTTATTGAGGGACTTGTGGTCTTCCAATGATGTGGAGGTGTTGGCGTTCTTCCTTGACCATCACATCAATCTATATCCAGGTTGGGTTACTGGACATGTTAGCTTCCACCCTTTCCTTGCCTATTCCCCACCCATTTTATCCTTGTTTTCTTGATCAATCATTTCTCTTCATTCTTGAGTCTGGAGCTTTGACTGTTTTCTCCAACATTCCCACTGTAAATTGCTCCTAGACTCAGTGGGTGCCAGGAGAATTGGGGGGTGGGTGGTGGTGGGATGGACAGTTGATGGAACTGAGAGAGAGGATCGGTTACAGGGTAAAAGGTGGGACTGTTGGAATTGGAATAAGAGCCGAATGGCCTTCCATGTCATGAGAAAATATGAATATATTAGGTTATCAGGTCAACAAGGAACAAATGGGTCTTTTTCTAGTGCAAGGTGAAATGAGGTATGATGCAGGGAGTGGCACTAAGGCCTCAAATGATATGGGTGAAAGCACCCAATTTGCCACTGACACAAAGGTATGGAAGTAAACTATAAACAGCTCACAGGAGATAGCAAAGAGTGTGTAGAAACATCTGACAAATGGAGTGTAAAGTGGGTAAATGTGAAATTGTTCATTTGACAGGAAAAACAAGTTGAAACATCTTATCTGAGGAGGGAGAGATTACAGACTGAGATGCAGAGGAATTTGCATACTGTAGTGCCTGATTCCCACAAGGCCAGCCTGTACACACAGCATGTAATTTGGAAAGCTAATAATGTTTTTTTTATTAGGAGTAGAATTGGATGCAAAAGTCTGGGGGGGGGGGGTGGTTATGCTTCAGTGTTAGAGGGTACAGGTGAGATCATCCTGGAGTGCTGTGTATGCCACAGATGTTCTTTTCAGACAGGATGTTAAACTGTTGAACTTAGTTTTGAGAATATTTATCAAATTAATACAAGGAGTGGGTGGTTTGTCTAAGGTTGGACCAGATGGTGTGTGTCAGAGTTAGAAGTATGAAAGATGGGGCATGTTCATGGACTACTGCTTTTAAAGTTTAGTGCTAATAAGGAATTTTGGTATTGTGCTATCTTGATTTATGAACGTTCATCTTCAACCTTGTTAAGAGGAAGGGGTTTTGAAATTTATTTCCTATGTTATGTTCCATTTTATTGTCATGATTGTGGTTTGGAACTTTTGCTTATGATCATTTTTGTCATTTTTTATAATCTTCTTGGTCTTGTAGCACATTTAATAATTGTATTGTTCAACTTTCCTATTGTAAAATATTAATAAAAATGTTAAAAAGAAAGAAGCATGAGAGGGACTTGATTGAAAGATCCAGAGTAGATGAGGAGATGATGTTTCCCCTTGTCAGAAAATCTAGAACAAGGACTCACTTTAAAAATATGAGGCCATCCGCAAAAGAGAGAGATCGGGTGATGTTCTTTCCCTGAGGCTCATGAATCTTTGGAACCCTCCTCCTCAAAGGAAACAATAATTTTAAGGAAGATCTTGACAGATTCTTCATAGGTTGGGGTGGGGGGGGGGTGTGTGGGAGATTGTGTGGAAGATTACTGTGGTTAAATACAAATGTTGGTTAACAGTCAGGTCAGGTATTAGCCTATAAAATGGCAGTGTAAGTTTGTGGAGCCAAGTAGCTTACTCAAAAGGCCTTGCATGTTCAGTTTTCTACAGTCCCCAACTTGGCCTCCACTCCACTTCACCATCACTCCTCCAATTGTACTTCCACTCTCACCACCCACTGGTGACATTGACACACTTAACAAGCTTGTCCTGCTGATGATTGTGTTACGTTTGTGCTGAATGTTAAATGGAAAGAGTACTGCATCTCAAGGGAAGGGGATGTAGTGATCGAGGTGTACCACCAGAAGGGGCTGGAGATGAGTGGGTGGCATCTTGGGCAGATTCAAGATGGATTCCTCCATGAGATCTTGTCTGAGTTCTACTTTAGTTGATATAGTTGTTTAAAAATGAACCCAGGTTTCCTTATTGTAATAAAAGAAACATCACACCACCCCTCTCTCCCCCATTCCTCTCTCCTCTGAAATGAATGTCCCCCGCCCCCCATCTGTCCCCTCTCCCCATCCCTCTCAGTCACCCTCTCCACTTCCCCCCTCCGTCCCCCTCTCCCCATCCCCCCTCCTTCCCCTTCTCCCCATCCCTCCCTCCTTCCCCTTCTCCCCATCCATCCCTCCCCTCCCCATCCCTCCCTCCTTCCCCTTCTCCCCATCCCTCCCTCCTTCCCCTTCTCCCCATCCCTCCCTCCTTCCCCTTCTCCCCATCCCTCCCTCCTTCCCCTTCTCCCCATCCCTCCCTCCTTCCCCTTCTCCCCATCCCTCCCTCCCCCTCTCCCATTCCCATCTCAGATTTCAGATTTATTGCAGAGTACACACAGAACATCACATACAGCCCTGAGATTCCTTTTTCCAGCGGCTGTGACAGGATCACCACTAATTGGTACAGCAAAAAATAAACGGTACACAGAGTAAATAAATAAAGATAACGAATGCAAACAAACTGACTGTGCAGAACAACCTCCCCCGTCCTTTCTACCCACCCCCATCTATCCCTTTCTCCCGAATCCCGTTCCTCTCCAGCATCATCCCTCTCTCCCCTTCTCCTCACTGTTCAGGCGGAACTCCTGCGGCTGCGCGGTGCGGCGGCGGTGACGTCATGGCGTGGGGCGGTACTCACGCGTGACCGCGACCCGCCGCCGCACCGTCTCCGGGAGCGCGCATCCGGGGAGAGGAGCGGCGGCGATGACCAGGTGGGTCCCTGGTGGGCGGCCCGGGCCTGAGGCGTAGCAGCCGGCCCGAGCACCCCGTCCGGGTAAGGGGCCAGGGTCGGGGGACGGACGGTAAAAACCCCACCCAACCGCAGCTGCCTCCCCAGGCGGTGCCCGAGCGGGATCAGGGACTGGCCCCTTCTGCGCCGCACTCGGCCTCCCGCCCGCCCGCCCGCCGTTAACGACCGGTCCCCCCTAAGGCCTGCTTTGTTCCCGGACGGTTCTTCCTCCATCACTATCCGCCGGACTCTTCCCTCCCTCACTTCCTCCCCCCCTTCCTCCTCTCCCTCCTGCCTCTCTCTCTCTCTCCCCCTCCTCCACCATCCCTCCCTCCATCCCTCCACTCCCTCCCTCTCTCCACTCCCTCCCTACTCTCCACTCCCTCCCTCTCTCCAACTCCCTCCTCCTCTCCCACCCTCCTCCTCTCCCACCCTCCTCCTCTCCCACCCTCCTCCTCTCCCACCCTCCTCCTCTCCCACCCTCCTCCTCTCCCACCCTCCTCCTCTCCCACCCTCCTCCTCTCCCACCCTCCTCCTCTCCCACCCTCCTCCTCTCCCACCCTCCTCCTCTCCCACCCTCCTCCTCTCCCACCCTCCTCCTCTCCCACCCTCCTCCTCTCCCACCCTCCTCCTCTCCCACCCTCCTCCTCTCCCACCCTCCTCCTCTCCCACCCTCCTCCTCTCCCACCCTCCTCCTCTCCCACCCTCCTCCTCTCCCACCCTCCTCCTCTCCCACCCTCCTCCTCTCCCACCCTCCTCCTCTCCCACCCTCCTCCTCTCCCACCCTCCTCCTCTCCCACCCTCCTCCTCTCCCACCCTCCTCCTCTCCCACCCTCCTCCTCTCCCACCCTCCTCCTCTCCCACCCTCCTCCTCTCCCACCCTCCTCCTCTCCCACCCTCCTCCTCTCCCACCCTCCTCCTCTCCCACCCTCCTCCTCTCCCACCCTCCTCCCCCTCCCTCCCTCCTCCCCCTCCCTCCCTCCTCCCCCTCCCTCCCTCCTCCCCCTCCCTCCCTCCTACCCCCTCCCTCCCTCCTACCCCCTCCCTCCCTCCTACCCCTCCTCCCTCCCTCCTACCCCTCCTCCCTCCCTCCTACCCCTCCTCCCTCCCTCCTACACCTCCTCCCTCCCTCCTACCCCTCCTCCCTCCCTCCTACCCCTCCTCCCTCCCTCCTACCCCTCCTCCCTCCCTCCTACCCCTCCTCCCTCCCTCCTACCCCTCCTCCCTCCCTCCTACCCCTCCTCCCTCCCTCCTACCCCTCCCCCCTCCCTCCTACCCCTCCCCCCTCCCTCCTACCCCTCCCCCCTCCCTCCTACCCCTCCCCCCTCCCTCCTACCCCTCCCCCCTCCCTCCTACCCCTCCCCCCTCCCTCCTACCCCTCCCCCCTCCCTCCTACCCCTCCCCCCTCCCTCCTACCCCTCCCCCCTCCCTCCTACCCCTCCCCCCTCCCTCCTACCCCTCCCCCCTCCCTCCTACCCCTCCCCCCTCCCTCCTACCCCTCCCCCCTCCCTCCTACCCCTCCTCCCTCCCTCCTACCCCTCCTCCCTCCCTCCTACCCCTCCTCCCTCCCTCCTACCCCTCCTCCCTCCCTCCTACCCCTCCTCCCTCCCTCCTACCCCTCCTCCCTCCCTCCTACCCCTCCTCCCTCCCTCCTACCCCTCCTCCCTCCCTCCTACCCCTCCTCCCTCCCTCCTACCCCTCCTCCCTCCCTCCTACCCCTCCTCCCTCCCTCCTACCCCTCCTCCCTCCCTCCTACCCCTCCTCCCTCCCTCCTACCCCTCCTCCCTCCCTCCTACCCCTCCTCCCTCCCTCCTACCCCTCCTCCCTCCCTCCTACCCCTCCTCCCTCCCTCCTACCCCTCCTCCCTCCCTCCTACCCCTCCTCCCTCCCTCCTACCCCTCCCCCCCCTCCGCCTCCCCCCCCTCCGCCTCCCCCCCCTCCGCCTCCCCCCCCTCCGCCTCCCCCCCTCCGCCTCCCCCCCCCTCCGCCTCCCCCCCCCCTCCGCTCCCCCTCCGCCTCCCCCCCCTCCGCCTCCCCCCCCCTCCGCCTCCCCCCCTCCGCCTCCCCCCCCTCCGCCTCCCCCCCCCCCCCGCCTCCCCCCCCCCCCTCCGCTTCCCCCCCCCTCCGCGGTAGCCCTATATTCTCCCATGACTGCCTAACCTCAATCACCTCCCAGCACTGTCATCCCCAACCACCTTCTTCCCCCTACTCCCCCGACGTTGCGCAACTCCCATCTGCTTTCTACCCCCTAATCAGTTGCCCCCCCTCTTGCATGATACCCCAATCACCTTCCAATGCTCTCTTCCCTGTTCTCATGTGTGTCTCATTTCATCCCTACCACTATCCTGCTCATATACTTCTCCCACACCATGTACCTCCACCCCCATATGGACATCAACTTTGTAGATAATATCCACCCTTTCATTTCTTTGTGTTGATATGCAATTTTGCATTTCAATTTTTTTACTTGTACGTGAAATTGTTCATGACTGAGCACCTATAACTGTTTTCCATCTGCCTGTAATTTAAATGGGATGGCTTCAAAAATTGTATTTATGTATTTGGTGATGAGAAATCCGTATGCCTTGCTGCATTCTTTACTTGAAGCCAGAGTAAACATTTCCTAAGATGATATTTTCATGGAAAAATTATTGGATGTGGGGTGAGAGCAGGGAACTGGAATGAAGCTTGATTGTTAGATCTGGAGGAATTGTGAGATTTGATATTTTAAGAATAGCAATGAATTTACTTAGAAGAATGTATCACTCACTACTATGGTATTGGATATTAGTTGTGGTAGCTGCTGAGAGCTCTTTTTGGTTTTGAGTGGCTTCTCCTCTATTAGACAAATCTTGATGGTGGGTAATACTCTTTGTAAGGTATTTTGTTATTGGAATTTGATTTTTAAATCAATGGAGTTGTTTCTCATGAGTTGTCCAGCACAGAAACAGGTCCTTTGGCTGAACACATCCATGATGCCTATCTAAATTTATACCCTTTGGCCTATATCCCATTAAACCGTTCCTATCCATATACTTGTCCCAATTCCTTTTACATCAAAGGACTCAGGCCTGAAACGTCGGCAATTTATCCATTCTTTTTGGGACGCTGAAAAGATTGGCTGAGATCTTCCAACATTTCAGTATGTTTTTACTACAATTATAGTCTCGGCAGGCTTTTATGTTTCACACACTTTATAATTTGTACCTGCCTCAACCATTTGTCAGCTCGTTCCATATGCCCTCTGTGTGTGGAAAACTTAGACTTTCTTTAAATCTTTCCCTGCGCATTTTAAACCAGCTCCCTCTAGTTTTGGATTCTCCTACCCTGGGGAAAAAATATCTTATCTATGCCATTGTGATTTCAAAAAAAACAACAGGGTCATAGCTCAACCTCCTTTGTTCCTGAGAAAAAAGTACCAGTCCATCTAATCTCTGCTTGGAGCTTAAGCCAGTGGTTCTCAACTTTTTCCCCACCCACTTACATAACACCTTAAAAAATTCCTTACTAGCCACAGAGAAGCCCTGCCATCCATAAGTGAGTGGGAGAAGAAAAGCACCCCTGCCTTGAGCCCTTCAGTCCATGCAGTTGTGATGTGAGAATTTGTGGATGTGTGAAATATTAATTCTTTGTCTAGCTGAACCATGGTAGCATCCAGTGGGACTGTTCATATGTGTTGATTGTATAATGTGAACATATGTTTTACAAGCGCTAATGGTTGAGTACCTGGTAGTATGTGGAAGTGGTGTATTTATTTCCCCTAGAAGTAGAAAAGAACCTCATGGTTGTATGTAATGTCATGTAATGTCTGACAATAATTTTGAAATTTGCATACAGACTTAATTTTTTTTCCATTGCAACTAAAGGAAAGTAACCTGACAATAATAACAATTTTACAGGAAGAAAAAGAGGTGTAGGGTTTACTCTCCTCCAAACATCAACCAAATTCAGATCTTTCATCAAGGCTCCTATTTGAATGCCACCTTTGATTTCCTCATACTTTTCGGAGATCTATCCAATAAAGGATCCAAAACACAGTTAAAATCTCCCCCAAACAGAATATTATTATTGGCCTGATTTAACAATAAAAAAGCCTCCGCCCGACATGAAATGTTTATCATCTACATTAGGTGCATAAATATTTAACAAAGTCCATGATTCAGCAAAAAATTTACAGTTAACCATCAAGACCCTCCCAGCATTTTCTTCAAACGATTCCAATTCAAATGGTAATTTCTTATGAATTAAAATCACAACACCCCTTGCCTTAGAATTAAAGAAGAAGAGAACACATGACCAAGCCACTCTCTCTTCAATTTCAAAAGTTTTTTTTCGGTCAAGTGCGTTTCTTGCAAGAAAGCAGTATCAACTTTCATTTTTCTTATAGAACCCAAAACTCGTTTGCGCTTAATTGGGTTATTCAAACCCTGGACATTAAAAGTTGCAAAATTCAAATTAGACATTTATTAATCTAATAATATATTCCACTACTGTAAAATAATGCTCCCCTTCTAACTCCCTTAATATTCTAATCCCCCCCTATATAAAAATTCCAAAAAAGAGGAAAATAAAAATAAAATCCCAAAACAAACTACTAAAAAGTAGTAGCCCCCTAAAATTGTGGGTGTGGTAAAACCCACTAGTGGCAGGTAACTAAGGGTCTCAGTGTCATCCACCCTCCCCCCCCCCCCCCCCCCATGTCAGACTTTCACAATGTATGTAGACAAAAACAGTCAACCCACTGATTCCAATCCCAGTGATTGTTCCGGGTCCTCAATATCAAGAAGACTTTGTGTCAATTCAACATTTTTTCCATGTTTTCCATTCTTCCCAATTCCATTGCCATTTACCCCCCTCTTAGGTGACATTCGTGGCAATCGTCCATTTCCTCGTAAATCTGGCAATGAATTAGCGACTTTTATATTCAACTTGTAGTGTTCTACCCTGTAAATGCGCCAAAACCAAGAAAAAGACTATTCTAGAAAATGAATCATGTCTAGATGAATGAAAAGTCTTTCTCTGTAGGGAGTAATAGAAAAAAAAATTGAAAAAGTGGAGGATTCATTCGTGGATTGGGGATTCAGAAGAAGGAATTATTGAAGAAGATTGATTCATTAGAAAATCAAAGTCGAAGAAATAATGTAAAAATAATAGGTCTTCCAGAAGATATAGAAGGTTCTGATCTGGTAAAGTTTTTTAAGAAATGGATTCCTGAGGCAAGGAATTATTTCTAGATGGTCTGGAGTTAGATCGGGCACACAGAGCATTAAGAAAGTGTCTTCGTATAGGCCTATTTCCTTATTAAATGTAGATTATAAAATTATAGTGAAGGTGTTAGTGAATAGACTTGCCAAATATTTACCTCAGTTTATACATACAGATCAAACAGGCTTTATTAAAAATAGAAATGCGTCTGATAATATCCTCAGTTTGATAACATTGGTCAATGCATTTAGACAGCAACCCAACCACCCAATGGTGGTTGCGCTGGATGTGGAAAAAGCCTTTGATAGGGTTGAGTGGAATTTTTTATTTAAGGTGTTAGAGAAGTTTAATTTTGACCCTTATTTTATTGGTTGGGTTAAGGGTTTATATTCAAATCCAATTGCTAGGGTGGTGACAAATGGCCAAATTTCTTTACCATTTAAATTGATGCGATTGACTCGACAAGGTTGTCCATTGTCACCAGCCTATTTGCTTTGACTATCGAACCGTTAGCTCAGACAATACGACAGAACGATAAGATTAAAGGAATGAAAATTGTGGATGATGAATATAAGATTAATTTGTTTGCAGATGATGTGTTGGTATATTTGACAGAACCAAAACAATCTTTGAAATACTTACAAGATTGTTTGTTAAAATTTGGGGAGTTGTCTGGATATAAAGTGTAATACTGCCAGTTGGGGATGGAGATTATTCAGAATATAAAAGTATTATAAAATTAAAGTGGTCAGATAGAATTAAATATTTAGGGGTGGTAGTAAATGCAGATTATCAATCTTTATATAAATTAAATTATGTTCCTTTATTAAAAAGGATTAAAATGGATTTGACTAAATGGAAAGATCTGCTGTTAACATTAATTAGTCGAGTAAATTGCATTAAAATGAATATTTTTCCTCGAATTCAATATTTGTTTCAGTCGATACCATGTTTACTTTCAAAGGGTTTTTTTCAGAATCTGAATAGAGTAGTGCGGGAGTTTTTATGGAAAGGAAAATTTGCATGAGTAGCTTTGCATAAACTTTCATGGAAATATGCATTAGGTGGATTGCAGTTACCTCATTTTCAAAATTATTATGAAGCAGCTCAGTTGAAATTTGTTAGTAGATTGATGGATATGGACCAACCTCCAAGTTGGGCAAAGGTGGAAATGGCTTGTATATCTGAAGTTGAGATACACCAGTTTATATTTAAGTGGAATGGGAATTTATTGCGGGAATGTAATATGCTGGTACTAAAGCATTTGTTAAGGATATAGGTTTATCAAAATATGGTTTTAGGATCAAAGGATAAATTATCAATTCAAACCCCGTTATATCATAATCAGCTTATTCCTTTTTTAATGTTTAATAATCATTTAAAGAGATGGAATTCTTAGGGTATTAAGATAGTTCAGGACTGTTTTGAAGAAGGATAGTTTATTTAACCGACTGAGGGAGACATTTGATATATCTATAAACTCTTTATTTGTGTATTGTCAACTTAGAGCTTTGATAAAAGATAATTATGGTAAAGAGATGAATTTACCCTTGTTGACGAAATTTGAGTCTTTGAGTTCTTCTGTACCTAAGAAAGGTTATATTTCGGGTATGTACCAGTTGTACAAGATGCGATGGATAAACTGGATTGGGAGAAATCTAGACTTAAATGGGAGAGTGATTTAACATATTTTTCCTGAAGATAATTGGGAGGCTATGTGTAACTGAAGTGACAAATGTACGATTATGGAATGGTTAATTATAATTTTGTGCATCAGTTATATTTGACCAGAGAAATTAAAAAAAATATGGGTTTAGTAGTTCGGATTCTTGTTTTAGATGTGGATTATGCATTGGAACTTTTTTACATGCTGTCTGGTCTTGTGTTAAAGTACAACTGTTTTGGGAAGGAATTAGATTGGTTTTGGAAAAATTATTTAACATTAAATTGCCATTAGACCCATCAATTTTTTTTTGGGACATATGGTTTCTTTGAAAGGACTAGGGTTGGATAAATTTCAAATTGCATTTGTACATCTAGTGTTGTCTGTAGCACGAAAATGTGGAGCCAGTACTTGGAAAGATAATGTGGAGATTTAACGTAACACACTGGCATAATGAATTGAGAACGTATTATTATGGAAAAAATTACATGTAATTTACATGATAATTATTCGTTTTTTGTTAAAATGTGGTCTCCTTATTTGGAGTATATGAATTTGGAAATACTTTGAAATATTCTTTATATTAACTATTGTTTTTATATTTGGCTCCCCTTCAGGGAGCTGGCTGAAGGGTGGGAGGGTGGGTGGGGGTTTTTTATATATAAAAATTTGTTCTTCGCTTTCTTTGTTATGTTTAACTGTATTTTGATTAAAGTCTTTAAATAAAGATTTCAACAAAAAGGAAGAAATATGCATATTCCTGGTTAATTAGTGAAAATTGACAGATATTGTTGACTTACTTTAACTTGAGATCTAAATTCTAGATTCTGAATTTAGACATTATTATGTTAGATATCCTCTGCTGTTCCTCTACAGCACCCCAATGCCACTCTTTCCAATGTTTTCAACTTCACAATGACTTCATAATTAATGATCTTTTACATTCTTGGCTATTTTCTGCTCCGTTCACTATCATCGCAAGAGTATCTCTGAGAAATTGCACAACATTGGTCATCACATTGTGCTGCTCTCTCTCTTAATTCCTGCAACTATTTGTAAATTTCTGGGAGATTTGACCACTTCTGGGCAGCACACTTGAAATGAATTTTTTGTTGTCATGTGTGCATTTTCCAGACAGATCCTCCTCGACATATGATAACATTTATTGTCATCTACACAAGTATAATGTAATGATGCACCAAAGTTCTTGCTGCACCATGCAAGTATAGAAGATACACCAGCAACAAAAGTATAAATTAAATGATTAAAAGGAGCCAAAAATAATCAACCAAAAGGATAGATAAATATTCACAGTTGCAGTTAGTGCAAAAAAAAAGTGATGTTTCACTAGTACAGGCAGATCTTTTGATGATACTGGTGTTGTTTATGGTTGGAGTAGTCACCATAACTGTCTTGAACCTGGCAGAGCTGGACTTCAGGCTCCTATACTCTGCCTGAAAGTATGACCAACATGTTGGGCGACCTTTATGATGTTGGCTGTATTTTTGAGGCAGCGGCTTCAACAGACAGGAGGTTTGTGCCTGTGATTATCCTCGCTAAGTTTGCCACTTTGAAGTGTTTTGAAAGGCTGGTGATGAAGCAGATCAGCTCCCGTCTGAGCGGTGACATGGATCCAATCCAGTTCGCCTATTGTAGTAACAGATCTACAGTGGGTGTCATCTCACTGACTCAGAGCCCTGGAACAAAGATGCAGTTTGGCATTTAACACCATCATCCCCTCAAAACTGATGAACAAACTTCAAGATGTGGGAGTTAATACCCCACTGTGTAATTGGATCATGGATCTCCTCACCTCCACACCACAATCATTGAAGATTAGTAAGAACTTCTCCTCCTTAATTTCCATCAGTACTGGAACACCACAGGGCTTTGTTCTTAGCCCCCGCTCTACCTCACTTTACTTCTACGACTCTGTAGCTTGGTATGACAATAACACCATCTACAAATTTGCCGACAATACCATGGTAATGGGTTGTATATGGGAAGGGATGAGTCAACATATAGGATGGAGATTGAAAACTTGGGCAAATGATGCACCAACAACCACCATGCACTCAATGTCACCAAAACTAAGAAGCTGATTGTTAACTTCAGGAAAGGAAAGCCAGAGGTACACAATCCAGTGATCTTTGGATCAGAGGTGGAGAGGGTGAATAAACCTAAGTTCTTGGGAGTCACTTTCTCGGAGGATCTTTCCTGGACCCAAAACAACATTCTGAAGAAGCATGTCAGCACCTCTACTTTTCGCGGAGGTAACAGGACACATCCCTCCCTGCTCACACTCTTTTTTGCCTACTCCCCTCAGGCAGAAGATGTATGAATTTGAAAACACGCATCTTCAGATTCAAGAACAGTTTCTTTCCTTCTGTTATCAGACTCTTGAATGGACCTCCCGAAACCTGGCAAATTTCTACAGAGGTGTGGTGGGAAGTGTGCTGACCGGCTGCAGCGTGGTCTGGTATGGGAACACTAATACCCCTGAGTGTAAAGCCTTCCAAAAGGTAGTGGACACGGCCCAGGACTTCACAGGAAAAACCCTCCCCACTATTGAGTACATCTACAGGGAACACTCATCATAAAGCAGCATCAATCATCAAAGACCCACACCACCCAGCACACACTCTGTTCTCGCTACTGCCATCAGGAGGTTATAGATGCCACAAGTATTCACCGCCAGGTTCAGGAACAGCTGCTACCCCTCCACCATCAGACTCCTCAATGACAAACTCAATCAGAGACTAATTTAAGGACTCTTACTTGTGCACTTTATTGGTGTTTTTTTTTCCTCTCTATTGCACAGTCAGTTTGTTTACATTCATTATCTATTTACCATTCTTTGTTTACGTGTTTACGCTGTGTACAGTTTATTTTTTGTACTATCAATTAGTGGTAATTCTGCCTCACCCACAGAAAAAAAGAATCTCAGGGTTGTAAGTGATGTCATGTATGTACTCTGACAATATATTTGAATCTGATCTTCTGTGTTGATGGGCAAAACAGGCTGTGATGCAACCAATCAGTATATTTCCTACATAATACATGTTGAAGTTTGGCAGAGTATTCAAAGACATGCCAAATATATTCAGATTCCTTTGAGAGTATGGGTATTGTACATCAGGTAGTTAAAAAAAAAGTTATACTAAAACAAAAGTGCAGTGTATAGCGTCACATGAGTCAAAAGAAAATTTATTAGGATGTTGCCTGGACTTCAGGAACTGAGTTACAGGGAAAGGTTAAACAGGTTAGAACTTTATTCCCTGAAGCGTAGAAGAATGAGGGGAGAATTGATAGAGGTATTTAAAATCGTGAGGGGGAGAGACAGAGTAAATGTAGATGGGCTTTTTCCACTGAGAGTAGGTGAGAAGCAAATCAGAAGATACAGGTTAAGGGTGAAAGGGGAAAAGTTTAGGGGGAACATGAGGGGAAACCTCTTCACCCAGAGAGTGGTGAGAATGTGGAATGAGCTGCCAGCTGAAGTGGTGAATGCAGGCTCAATTTTAACATTTAAGAATTTAGACAGGTACATGGAAGGGAGAGGTATGGAGGCCTATGGATTAGGTGAAGGTCACTTGGTCTAGACTAAAAAAAATGGTTTGGCACAGACTAGAAGGACCGAAAAACCTGTTTCTGTGTGGTAATGTTTTATGGTTCTAAGTACAGGGTATCATGTTCATGAGTAAAATAAAGTGCAGGGTATCAAATGCTAACGGGAGGTCCATTCAAGAGTCTGATAACAGAAGGAAAGAAACTGTTCTTGAATCTGAAGATGCGTGTTTTCAAATTCATGCATCTTCTGCCTGAGGGGAGTAGGCAAAAAAGAGTGTGAGCGGGGAGGGATGTGTCCTGTTACCTGCTTCCTCAATGCAGCAGAAGGTGAAGATAGGGTTAGTGGAGGGGAGATTAGTTTGAATGCTGGGTTGAGCTGTGTTCACAACTCGCTGCATTTTCTTTCCATCCTGGGCAGAGCAATTCCCATAACAATTCTGCGGTATCTAGACAGGATGCTTTTCTAGATGTATCTCTCAAGATTGGTAAAGATTACTGAGGTCATGCTGAATTTCCTCGAGCTTCAGGACAGTTGTGAGGCCTGGGTGAAAACATAATGGTGACTTGATGGGGTTCAAGAACAGTTTATATCCAATGCCTATCAGGCTCTTGAACCTCCCCTTTCTACATTAATCATAAAAAACTCCACCACAAAAGACCTGTCAGCACTATTAATGGGCACTTTTTTTCTGCCATGGTAACTGAACTTTAATTTCTCTTTTGTCGCACCACTTTTACATTTAATGTACATTATAGTTTTTATGAAGTGCCTTTTTGGCTGCACAAGGTAGAATTTTGGTGCATCTACACATTGTACAATCTACAAAACAATAAACTCATTATCATTAACTTGCTAATGTGGAGATTGTAAGGTTCTCCTTGGGAGAGAGAAGATAAAATGGCAATTAAAAAAAGTGTTGAAAACTGTGGTTTTAATGTAAGAAGGGAGACATTGTCCTTTCACAGATGGTCAGTAACTAGAAAGAATATATTGCCAAAGCAATATATTTAATTTTTAAATTTCAAGATTCTTCTAATTGTAATGTAATACGGTATTACACAAAATTGCATTGTCTGCTGTAAAGCAAATGAAGATTTGCCATCAACAGAAATTGCCCAGTACCCCTTAGAGTCAGAAAAAGAAATGCAAAAGAGAGTCCCTTCAGAGTCACTGAGTGTCTGTAGATTCACCTCCAGCTCTCCCTTGTCCTCCAAACCATTGGCAACCTGAGCTCTAGATCCAAACCTGACCAGGAACCCTTTAGCATCCAAAGCCCCTTCTGAACACCTCCCTGCTTTTGCACCTTCTTGCATCCTAGTTCTGAAACCTGTTATCCCTTCAGCCAGTCTCTAGCAGTCCACAGCCTGGGCTGAGTCCTTTGACAGTAAGCTGGCAGTAGCCTGCATGTTGCCAACGGCCCACCTCCTATGTGTTCTTCAGCCACCGAGCCCCTCACTGGTCCACTGCCATGATCACCATTCCATCGGGTTGTGTCTCTGCTTCTCCTCACCAGTTTCCTGGTGCCCTGTGCTAGTCCTCTGCTTCCCGGAGTTTGCAACCCCTTGAGGCTGCTGTCATCTTGGGCCCAGACCCTACAGTCGCAAGAATTTAAAATAAAACACCGTCTGCTCCTTTAATCAGCCTTTTAAAGCCTGAACTGAGCCATTGGTAGTTGGACTGAGCAGTAGAAACCTGAGGAAGAGCACTGTGTCTCTGCTCCCTACTCTCCCTGGGTCCACACTAGCGGCAGTACCTCCATTGCACAGCTCTGGCAGCACCGCCATTTTTTTCTGCATCAGCCATTATCATCTTTCATTCACTATCTGAAAAAATGGTGACAGGAGATTCAATAATATACAAAGTAGATAAAATATTTGAAAGTGAAACAATGCGGGACTTTGGGTAAGAGGAAATAGTTCTTTCTGAACCTGGCTGGCACTGATTGGTTTAATGCTTTTCTGTGACGCATGATTACGTTCATTTTATTTCCTGTTTTATTTCCATGCATCAACTGTCAGTTATTTTGTAGCAACATTTTTCCCCTCATGTTTTCTTGTACCGTTTTGTGTTCTGATATTCTAAAATCTTTATCCCCTGCCTGCTCTGAGCTAATTTCTACCATCTAATGACCACTTCCATATCTGGTCAATGGTTCTAAACATTTTTCCCCCCACTTGCATACCACTTGAAATGATCCCTTTCAAATTATAGAGCCACCTATGGCATCACAGAAATGAGGCCCCAGCGAGGAATGAACTCGCGACCCCTGGTTTACAAGATCAGTGCTCTAACTACTGAGCTGTTGATATGAGAGTGGGAAGAAAAAAGGTTGTGAACCTCTGCTTTAGATCATTAATGGAAATTTGCCTTGTTATTCCCTGCTAATTGGCTTGGGGCCAATCCATTACTGACTTTCTAAAGGGAAAAGTAATATTGATGAAATATTTGAGGAATCACCTTTGACATTAAAATCCAAAGATGAGGTTAAATTGGAAGAAGTTGTCTTGAATTCTCAAAGCTGTGTGAAAATAGCATCTCAACTTCCAAGTTTAATGTATTGAATAGTGTTCCTACATCTGCTTTGGAGATAACTTTTCACATCTTGGTCTGCATACTAATCAATAGATTTCACAAGATTTAACTATTTCTGCTTTCAACTAGTTATTCCAGGAGTTTTAAAAACATATTTATTTTCTCATTACACATGGCACTTGTATGCAATTGAGTTTGCTAGATTTACCCAATGCTTGCACATGAACGATTCATTGTTCTGATTGGCTAGGGAAATGATGCTTGCTCTAATCATACAGGAATATGATGCATTGTGGATGGGCAGTAGAAATCTGCTGCGTTGGCAAGTGCATGGGTTAATGGTTAGCCCATTTTTCACTGCCCAGCTGCAAGTCTCCGGATAGTATAAAAAATATGCACATGAATTAGGAGCAGGACTAGCCCACTTGACAATCTCCACTCTTTTTTCCCATCTGCAACAATCTTTCAACGCCTCATCAAGTACCGATCTACCTCTTCTTAAAAAAATGTGCAAAGAATCTACAGTAAAATCCCTGTTATCTGGAATTCAAACAACCGGCAACCTCAAACTGCAGCCAACAGAATTGTGAAATATAAATAGGTTAAAAAAAACTGGAAATTTAAAATTGGCGGGCTGCAACATGCAGACAATCTCAAGCAACCGGAAAATGTGCTCATCCGAAATCTGTCAATCCCCTAAAGTGCCGGATTATGGATGCCAGAGGTTTTACTGTACTTCCTTCATCCTTTGAGGAAGTAAATTCCATTGGGCAGGAATAAAATGGGAACAATTTAAATAAGCAGTAAAATCAACCTCAGTAGGTCAGAAAAAGAGGAACCATCAACATCTTGGTCCTGCAAACCCTTTATCAGAAAATATTTCAAATTTTGAGCTGAATGAATGTTTTAACACTTTTTAAAAAAAAAAAAAATATTTTTCACACTATGAACCATATCAATCAAAATACACACAAACATTTCCCTCTTGAATATACACAGTGGCATTTTCTCTCCTTTTTTCCCCCTCCCTTCCCTCCCAACCCCCTCCAAACCCATTAAACGTTCAACATATACAATACAATAAACCCATTAAACAATGTCATCACACAATGAAAATAAACAAGAAAATTGTGTCATCTACTTTTACACACTGGATCAGGTCATTTTGTCTTCTCATTTTATCATTTTAGGGGGTGGAGGTCCGCGGTAGGCCCTCTCTGTTGTGTTCCATGTACAGTTCCCAAATTTGTTCAAATAATGTGACTTTATTTTTTAATTATATGTTATTTTTTCCAATGGAATAAAGTTTTAACACTTTAAAGTTAAAACAGATGCCTTGATGAGTCTGCTTTTTCTTTATTTGAAGTCATATATGCTATAATTTATAGCCATTTACCATGTTCTTTGAATATACAAATCCTAACAACTGTCTTAATGTTGTATTTATGGCCTTTACTCGATTGTGCCTTTAACCGGACATAGTCTTATTTCTGTGTGAATCTGGCAGATAATTTGAGGGGTTTTCGGTAAATAAATTGGTGAACATGGAGAATTGTAAATGAAGATGGCTGTAATGTCTCAAAGGCTTCTTTATGCACTGTTGCTATGGTGATGGGGACCAGGTTACTCCCATGTGTGTGATTTAAAAGTTTAAAACATTTAGTGGTCATATCTGATGTGAACACTTTGATAGCAGGTCACTTTTAGAATCAGTGGTGCTGCCTTTTTCTAAATTAGACATGAAAAGAAAAAAAATCAAAAACCAGGCAAATGTGTTATAACATATGATTAAATTAGTAATGTTTGGTGTTGCAAATTACAATTCTGTACCTCCCGCCCATCTAGTTGCATATATCCAATCGCTTTACAGTGATATGGATTGTTCCAAAGTTCTGCTTCAAATTTTAAATGGGGCACTTTATCCTGAATGTTTGAGTTCTTATTTATTTATTGAAATATTGGATTTCTAGCTATCTTAATTGTTTAGTCAGTCTGAAACACTGACCAGCAGTGAAGTTATTTTCATCCACACTATTACCTCTGAAAATCATTTGTATACAAAAAGCTTTTCTGTAAATTTTGGAAATATTCCCTTGCAATGCCAGGTCATCCTTGTGTTCACAGATTGCTGTGCTGCTCGGGAAAATGTGTGACTTTGTACTTTTGCATTAAATGTAAATTTTAAATTTAGACATGCAGCACAGTACAGGTCATTTTGGCCACAGGGTATGCTGCCCAATTTACACCCCATTAACCTACACCCCCCCCCCCCACCCCCGATATGTTTTGAACAATGGGAGGAAACCGGAGCCCCCTGAGAAATCTCATGCAGACATGGGGAGAACGTACAAACTCCTTACAGATAGCGCAGGATTTGAACCCTGGTCTGGTCCCGATCGCTGGTGCTGTAAAGGTATTGTGATAACCGCTACACCAACAGTGTAGTCCTTTAACTATTTTTGTAGTTTGTAAAATGCCTTAATATTCCTTGTGATTCTTATCACAGGAGCTTTCCAGCTCGAGATAAACTGCCATTTATTTTCAGATATACATGACTATAAACGTAGTGTTGGAAATTTAACTCTCAATACAAGCAAAAAGCATAATTTAGGGTTTAAAAAAAAAAATTAAATTAGGGGTTCTTGAGATCAGACTGTTTATTTCTTGCCTAAACATGATCCTAATCTCTGTCTCAGCTCACCCGCATCGAGGATTGTTTATAATGGCAAACGAAACAATGGACCGCGGTCTCCGACCAACACGGCACCACAGGAGAGTTATACACCTGCACATGAGGAAAATGTCAGATTTATACATGAAGGTATGTAGAGTGTGGTGGGAAGGGTGGTCGTAACTGGCAGGGCGCTGCTTTCCTCTCAGTAAATGCAACCATTTATGGGATTTTACTTTGCTATATTGTTTTAGTTCTGTACCTTAGAAGCTGTGACAGATTATGTGGTGTTTGTATTGTATATAGATATGCTTTTGGGAGATAAATTGGGACTGATTTTTTAGTGTAGGTCACATACAAACACTTCAAAATAGATCTCATTTAAAATACTGGAGCTCTGCTCAAGCCAGACTGGACGGCTCCTGGGGACCTTTACAAAAACTTTGGAGAGTGCCCAAGCGATTTCACTAATTGTTGTTTTGAAAAGCAACAGATGAAAGAGATCGGAGGAGTAGTTCAGAGCTACAGGCTGTCTGGAGTGCAGCTTGCTGGTCTAAGGGTCACATGGTTTTGGAAGCAGAGAGAGTCAAACAGGCTTTTTCTCTGTGTGTGTGAGAGAGAGAGAGAGAGATCAGTTCTGCAATGCTACAGTCAGCAGCAGCTGGGACTGGAACAGGACAAGCTGGAAAGCTTGTGGAAAAACCCCATTTGGAAGATGGGTTGTGAGTTCTTAGTTCAGCCTGGTCATGCAAGGACTGGCTGCCTAATGTTTCACTTGAAATAAGAGAAACAAAAAGGAACTCTGTGATGACCTGAAAGAAAGATGTTATCACCTGGAAAACCCTGAGGGGGCAAGTTTCTTTGGCAAGACACTGACGTGGCTGATTCAAAGGGATTAGTTTGTGACCAGGAACAACAAATCTCTCTCTGAAAACTGACAAGAACCTTCCTGAGCGGTAACCTTTAACCTTTCAAGCACCGAAGCCTGGTGAACTTTATAAATGCTAAATTCTGTGTGCACAGTATAAGAATTGCAGGCATCCAGTAAACTTGGAGGAGTGAAAAGTGAGATTGGACTGTGAATCAAATAACTTTTCTGAATTTACACACACATTACATACACGTGCACTTACAATTAGAAGAGGGTTGTTAGGTTAGTTAAGTTAGAGTTTGATCCTGTTTTCATGTTTAAAGATGATTATGAACAACTTTTGTTTAAGTAACCATTTGTCTTGAATATCTATTGCTGCTGGGTTTTGGGGTCCTTTGGGCTTGTAACAAAGCAAAGTATTCAAGTTGGACCAAAAGGCCTGTTTCTGTGCTGGTTATTCAACAATACAATCATGGCCTAAATCTGGTATTTTCCATACATCGTGTGTAAAAGTCACTACCCCCCCCCCCCCCGACACCCATATTTTAGCCGACACTTTGACTGTGGACTCTTGCCTAGGCTTCGGTTGCCCACCCATCCGAGCTCCTGAAGCCCCGAATGTGGACTTACCACCTGGTCCCACCTGCCCATTGGAGCTCCTGACACCTCAATCGACCCAGGCACTTACCGTGGTCAGAAGTAGTGTGCCTGAAATAGTTTACCCCTAAATTTTACCCTGAAAATTGGTCCACAAGATTCGACTATTACGCATGTATGTACGGTAGTGTTGTAAGAAAAAAAATCTTTTTAAAAAAGAGTGCCGGTGGTTGTCGATGCATCATTCAATGAAATGTCCTGATATTAGTTGAGGTCAGTTAGTTTATTCCCTGCAGTAATCTGTTGGTATTCCTTAATTAATAGAGGTTTGTGTAACAAATGATGCATTTGACTTTACCATCATAACCATTAGGTTATTGAGCAAAAGAGAAGGTTGGGTTTGAGAGAGAGGGTGGTTTTTGATGAGGTTTTATACTCGTAGGGCTGCATCCAGTTAGGTGGTGTGGAGCAGAAAGCTGGGGGGGTGGGGGGGAGTGTGCCTGAGGCTTCATGGGAGCCATTGCTTGCCCTCCCTTTGTCTTTGCTCACTCAAGTACTGTTAATAGTTCACTTCCAAAGATTTTCTGCTTAAAACATGCCTTCTGTTTTGATTCGTAGCTATCTCTCAGCTACAGTAGTTTCCAACATTTACTTGAGCTCCATTAAAGATGATTCATGCAAAGTTTCCCCGAAGGATAGGGCTGACTTTGTTCTTGGTTAACGGTAAAGTTTGGAATAGCGACAAACATTAATTTGTGAAAATATTAAATTATAATTTTGGCATTAAGTGCTCAGGTCTCATGTTCTTGTAACATGGAACCCAGATATCCTGTGGTTTCACCGGAAATAACAGTAGTCAACAGCTTCCATCCTTTGCTTTAACATTTTGCCTGTTTCTCTTTGTAGATAAATTCAAAAGATTTGGAGAAACACATGCAGTCTCAAATAAGACAGCCTGTGCATTGGTGTTGAAAATGGGTTCTATATACAGATCTGTATAACGTGGACTGTATAATGTATCCCTCATTTGTGTAAATTTTGAATAATTGTTCTGTTTTTCAGCTGTTGCGTCTCAAGAGGTCTACCTGGACTTTCAGTGACTTTTATGTTTGGACTGCATCATCGCAGCTTTATACTCTTGTAAAGAACTTGTTAAAGTTACATGGTTCATGGTTGCTTAAGACCTTTAGGGGTTTAATTTAATTTAGAGATATAGCACTGTAAAAGGCCCATGAGCCCGCACTGCCCAATCACTCCCATGTGACCAATTGATCTACTAGCCCCCTCTGTCTTTGGAATGTTGGTGGAAACCCATCTAGAGATGGGGGCGAACATACAAGCTCTTTACAGACAGCGCTGGATTGCTGGTGCTGTATGGCTCCACAAACCCATCCGTGCCGTCCTTTTGATCCGCTGAGTTCCTCCAGCATTTTGAGGGTTGCTATTAAGTTTGATTCATTTTGGATAATACATCTTTGTCAATTAGAGAGTACCTTGTATAAGAACATTTAATGCACTTCATGTTGACAGATGTGCTAATTTGTTTCTGTTAATAACAAACATTAGTGATTTATAACCTTGTAAAATGGAACTGAGAGCTTGCTTGATAACACCCTGATCCAGCAGTCGGGCTGTTTAATTTCAATATGAACTACTGGTTGTTGTGACTTCTGAAAAAATAGTTTTAAGTGTTGGTGGTTAAATGGACATAAAGCTGAATTTAAAGTAGAAAACTTCCTATTAGAAACTGGCCTCAGAGAGTAATTAATCCATCCCTGCATAAAGTCTGGAGCTAATCTTATTTTAATAAGCCAAGAAGGTACTTTTAATGGTACCCTCATGTAATAGTCATAGAATGAAATAGCCACAAGAAATTTTTAGTTGGTTGGATATAGATGAAACAAAGATGGTGGAATTGTAGACCATGTAGAGGGCTAACAGAGAATAGATCAGTTGCAGATATTTTACTTACGGCACGGTAGAAGTTGATTCTGGCCATTTAACCCATGCCGTCCAATCACCCCCAAATAAGCTACAACCCCGATATGTTTTGAAGGGTGGGAAAGAAACAAGAGCACCTGGGGAAAAACCCATGTAGACTCGGGGAGAACATACAAACTCCTTACAGTCAGCACTGGATTCGAATCCAGGTCGCTGGTGTTGTAATAGTATCTCACGATCCACTTTGCCAACTGCACCACCCATGGGCATAGAATTGGCAGGTGGAATTTAATCCAGACAAGTGTGAGGTGTTGCACTCTGTAAGGGGAAAGTTTATGGCAGCACTTACCAGCACTGATGTGCAGGGGTATTTGTGATTCCTGTTCTATCACTACCTGAAAGTAGCAAAGAATGTGTCTGGCAAAGTCACACTGCAGCTATACTTTCATTAAGCTGCATGAAGTATTGTGTGCATTTCTGCTCACCCCATTACAGGAAGATGTTGGAAACTGTACAGAAAATATATACCTGGATGGTGCCCAGATTAGAGTCAAGTTTATTATCATCTGATTGTACAAGCCAACCAGACGAAACAGTTGAGGATGAGATTAGGGCAATAGTGACAGATAATGTAAGATCCAGGAGCAAAATGTTGAATCCATCTGGGTAGAGATTAGGAAAAGTAAAGGGAAACAAAATAAATCACTGGTGGGAGTTATCTGTAGGCTACCCAATAATAACATTACAGTGGGACAGGCAATAAACTGAGAAATATTGGAAGCATGTAAGGATGGAACAGCAGTTATCGTGGGAGACAACATGCACATAGACTGGTTGGTTGAGGCAACCTTGAGGAGGACTTCATAGGATGCCTACGTGATAGAACGGCATGTTACTGAACCTGTAAGGGAACGTGCTATCTCGGATGTGGTCCTGTGCAATGAGACAGGTAAAATTAGTGATCTTGTGGTTAGGAATCCTCTTGGAAAGAGTGACCACAGGGTGTTTGAATTTCTCCTACAAATGGAGGGTACAATAGTTCAGTCTAAAACCAGTATGTTTTTTTTTAAACAAGGGGAAACTGAAAGGGGATGAGAGGAGTTGGACAGGGTAGACTGGGAATGCAGGCTGTATGGAAGGGTGGATGAAGAACAGTGGAAGAATTTCAAAGAGATTTTTCACAAAAGTATATTCCAGTTAAAAGCAAGGACACTACAGGTGGGGAAGGCATCAAATTAAAAGCTTGTGCTTACAAAGTTGCCAAGAGCAGTGAGAAACTGGAAGATTGGGAAAACTTTAAAAAGCAATAAAGAGAGGGAAGGTATATTATACATTAAAATAAAAAGGAATCTGATGGCGGAGGAGAAGAAGCTGTCCTTGTGCTGCTGAGTGCTCATCTTCAGGCTCCTGGACCTTTTTTTCCCAATGATAGCAGAGTGAAGAAAGCATGGCCTGCGTGGTTGGTGTCCTTGAGGATAGGGGCTGCTCTTGCAGATGTCTTGGATAAAGTGAAATCTCATGCCCATAATGTCGTAGGCCGAGTTAACAATCCTCTGGAGTTTTTTATTTCAACATTGTGGATTTGCACCTCCATACCAGACAGTGATGCAACCAGAGAGGATGCTCTCCACTAGTACCCCTATAGAAACTTTTGGGAGTCTTCGGTGACATACTGAATCTATTCAAACTCCTCACAAAGTATAGCCACTGGCGAAATTTCTTGATTGCATTGACATACTGGATGCTCAAGCTGAAGGATGAGGATTTAGCCCATTTGCTTGTAGTTTAAATAAATGGAACAGATTGTGTTTTGTTGAGGCAATTCAAGAAGCCTTGCAGGTAAAAAAAAATTTCTTTGGTAATGTATTGAATGCTCCCAGCAGTTTTCTGCTCATGATATGTCATTGTTGTTTACAGCTTGGCAGAGTGTGGAGAGAGAGCTGAGAAGTCAGATGACAGGAGGTGAACGAGGACCTGTCCAGTATGTGGAGAAGAATCCAAACCCAAATCTGAACAGTGAGTAATGGAGGGTTGGTGAGAGGGCAAATGTTCGACGTCTTCTACATAAACCACTACCTTTCTAATTGCCAGTCACTTTTAGTAAGTATTTGCTCTCTGGATGGTAAATGTTTCAAAGAGAAAATTTTGGATATAGTGTGGCAAAGATTAGTATTCAAGCTTCAAAATGCCTTAACTCTACTGGGAATTTCTTTAAGACAAGGAGTGACTTCTACTATCAATTTCCCTCATAAATATGCTAGTGGCATTTTGGTTTCTGAAAAAAGAATTGTTGCCTACTGGCCAAATTTATTTGCAGTACACAAAAGTGCTGGAGAAACTTGACAGGTCAAGCAGAATCTAAAGAAGTAAAAGGTAGTTGATGTTTCGGGCCTGAGCCCTTCTTCAGGAGTTCCATAAATCAGTCAGTCTCTGAATACAAGGTTGGTGGGCGGAAGGGCAGGAGAAACAGGCTAAGAGGTAATAGGTGGATGCAGGTGGGAGGACAGAAGAGAAAAAAGCTGAGGTGAAGGGGAAAAGGACAGTTAACTAAGAAAGAGCCCTCTGACAGAAGGAAGGGTTGGGGAGCTGAAAGAATGAAGGAAAGAGTGAGGACTCTAGATGGCATCAATATCAACCTCCAATTTTCATGAACACCCTATCCTTGGTCACCTTCCCTCATCCCTCTCCCCCTTTCTCCAACTCCCCTCCTTTCTCCTTTCACAGACCTACCTTTCTTAGTCCTCTGCCCTTTCTCCTACCCTTTCACCTGTATCCACCTATTACCTCTTGTCTGTTCTGTGTTCCTCCCCCCCCCCCCCCCCACCTTTTTATTCAGACATCTATCTGCTTTTTGGCACATCTGAAGAAGCGCTAAGGGTTGAAATATCAACTGCTTTTTACTTTCTCTGGATACTATGTGTTTCTTCAGCATTTTTGTTGTCTATACTAGACTGAGACTTCTTGTTTACCTTGTATTTTATTTGCCTGTGTTTCAGATGGAAGGTTCTAAGATGACATACGTGCATGGTGATGAGCTTGAAATTATATCATTGCTTTGCGACGAGCTTGGTTAAAAATAAACTACAGCCGATTGGGAGTGTGGAGTGCACATCAGCACTGGGCCACAACTACCTTCCTTCAAAAGGCAGGAGAATCTTTGTCTCTGTAGCCGCTTTCAGATGGCCAGAATACTCCAACGTAAATCCGCCTAAAATACCCGAATGCAGCTGTTGGGTGGCCACCTGAAAGCGGAGAACCCTGACCTGAGGAGTACTTACCCAACCCTCCTCAGGTAGGTGCATTCTCCGCTTCCGAGCGCTCCACCTAGGCGCCTGAGAGTGGGCGGGACTACCGGCCACAGTCGACAGGAGCTGGCATTTGCTCCGCGGCGCCTTTCCCTGCTGCGGACCTTTCAGGTGCCAGAATAGCGCCTTCAGTGCTGTCACCTGAATGTCGCTTCGCAAACACCCACAACCAGATCTGGAGCCGCGTTCTCCCAGCTATTCCACCTGAAAGCAGCTTGTGTTTGGCCAAGTCTGTTAAGGGCATTGATTCTAGCTGCAACCTCTTTAGTCCTCTGCTGTTATCTTTGCATGCATTTTGCTAATTTGTTTAATTGGGAATTTCTCAGTTTTTTTGGGTAATCTGATGCTTCTAAAATTCAGGAAAGAAATGTGGGAAACTTATTGCAGCCCATTCAGGGTCTGTGTGAGGGGGGAACAAAAGATATGCCTGGAAGATTGCCACTAATCTTGCATTTTCCATGAGTGTTTTTGCAAGTGTCGTACATGTTTTGAATAAAATAAAACATTGTGGAAGTACAAAGGTTATTTTTTCAGGCTTTCTGAACTGTTTCAAAACAATCAAGATACATCCCCTTGCCCAATCTTAACTTTTACTAAAACAAAATGTAACCATATTGGAATAGTTGGGAAGCTTTGAATTTGTATATTTCTGCTGGCAATGTTTAAAAGTCTCAGTCTTTATAATCAAGCCATCTTATTTCCTTTGCAAAACTAAACCTTGCATAGTTATTATTGTGAGCGCGACGCTTGCAGTATCTCCTTGTGCTTTCAGATACTCTGATTGTAATCGCTGTTTCTCTGCATTAAAAAAAACCCTATCATAGCAGATTTTTCACTATTTGATCTGCTATTGTAGGATATTAATTAAGGTAGATCCCATAGCTGATAAGATTGCATTTTTGCTTTGTTGTGAATAGATCTGAATTTGTTCCTTGTCTGGCTTCAAATCAGAACTTTGTGATGTGCTACCACCTGCGTAACCCAAGCAAGGGAAACAGCTGGAAATCTCAAAAGACTTTATTTCAAATTTTTTCCACAATCCATTTGCCTGTGGTTGTCTTCACTCAGAATACTCGTTATTGCTCCCCTTCCTGTGCACAAGTACCATTCACCAAACATCTACCAGGCCCCCTAAGTCAATTTATTTGATTTTCAGATTTCACACCTATCGATCTGAGTGACTTGAAGAAGAGGAGTTTGTCAGATGCTAAGAAATCATAAGGAATGTTGTGCGCCACCTTGGATCTTTCCTTCAACATCCCACAAGGGCTTCCGTTTTGAAGTTTGTTTTCTTTCATCTTTGACTTGGAGAGGAATCCGGAACTGCCCACTTTCTTCCACAAGAATGGATGCCTGTCAGTTCCACCCAACTGACGCAAAGATGCACGCATTCAGCCTGTCAAAAAAAAGTTTGTCGATGGTGCTAATTTTAACCGACGTTGTAGATCTCTCTCCCCTTCATTTCTGTCAAGAACGCTCCATTTGACAAATTAAGGTCGTGGTTCACCACTGTCATTAGGATCAGTCTAATGCCCTTGGGAGGCACGTCACAAATTTATACAATTGGGCTCAGATTGTATGTTTTCTGAAATATACTTGGGTCTCAGCTGCCATCCTGGCTCTCCTAAATATTCCTGGATGGAGGTTATGGGGTTGGGGAAGGGAGGGAAAAAGTTGTTCTATTGGATGTTCCAGAAACCTTAATGACTAAGATTTGTTTTTTTAAAATTCCATCTGCACAGTTCAAAGTTGGCAACAGACTTGGCACATGTTGTCTGGTTTTTCACAGAGCCAGTACTAATGAAATTAAAAGCCAACTCAACTGCCATGACAGAATGATGTGAGCTGTGTGATAGACTTGCAAAGGGCACAAATTTAAGTCATCTTAGGTTTGTATTCCCGAACTTGCTTTCAGTTTGGTCTTAATTTTAAAAAAACCCAGCGGAGTTTGGTTGATGGTGGCGGGGGGAGGACGAAAGGCTGAGCGGGTCGGAGTGGAGCTGTGGAGAGGATAATCTTGTGTTTTTTTTAAAGTGTCTTGTGTTTCTACACTTCTCAACACATAACCAACGTCGGCAGGAGAGCTGAGTGGAAATGTGAGCATGTTGGTGTTGGCTGGGCATGTCTGAGGTCTGAAATCATCTCCTGTGGGCCAGAGCTGTGTGTTTTCTAGTCATCGCCCATAAGATGCCAGAGCTTGCTCTGAACCCAGCAGGTGGGTTTGTATGGCCTGTATCATCAGGGCACGAACCTGTAAATATTCTGATGGAAAGTGAGCACTTAACTGCATAGAAACCCAGGCAACTCCTCAGTGTCATCCTGTTTCTAAACAGTTTGTGGGTGACTTTCCTGCAGTGCAAGTATTTCATCAGAAGCTTCCAAAATAAATTTTTGTAACCCCTTCAACTGCATCCTGGTCACTTAAAAAGTGCGGGCTGTAAATTGTTTTTAATGTTGGCAACCTGTCTAAGTGAAGAATGACATATTGAAAAGCTACTCTTGTCTGTATTCCACTGTAATATGGACACATCCTTCTCAAGCTTGAAGGATGGTGTTTATTAGAAGAATTGTATAATTTAGCAATCTTCCTGATGTATAAGTGAGGGAGGTATTGTAAATAAATCTTGACTTCATTTATGAGTCCTATCTGTGTGGATATTATTTTTAGACATACAGCACGGTAACAGGCCATTTCGGCCCATGAGCTTGTGCCAACCAATTACACCCAATTAACCTACAAACCCCCCCCCCCCCGGTACGTTTTGAAATGTGGGAGGAAACTGGAGCACCCGTAGGAACCCCACAGGAAGAATGTACAAACTCCTTATAGCGCAGGATTGGAACCATGCTCCCAATTGCTGGTGATGTAACAGCATTGCGCTATTACACAGCTGCCCCAAGGTTGTAATTTATATGAAAGTCCAGACAATGCCACAAAACTTTTAATATAACCTTTTAAGGCTGCTGTCTACACTACAAGAGAATGTCCACTGCACCCGTGCGTGGGATTTTCTGCATAATGTTATGTGATTATGTTGTATCCTAAATGCACACTGGTGAACAGAGATGTCGCCTGAAACAGCGACTGTTCATGACCCTCCACAGATGCTGACTTACCTAAGTTCCTCCAGCAGTTTAGATTTTGCTTCAAATTCCAACGTCTGCACTTGCCTGAGATGCAATCCTGCAGGAGAAGTTTCATCCCAGTTGGTGCTTATGGGGCCAGCCACAGCTAACCTGTTCAATGTGGACGGGGTGAGGGTGAACAACTTGTTTCCATCCTTAGTGACAACCATTCAACAGAAGCTGAAAAGCAGGAATGAGTGTGGGGGAGATGGGCAGGCGAAGAACTTGAAGCATGACCAACCAGGTTTACATAGGAATTTAGTCACTGATAAATTGAATCGAGGAGGATTAATTTAATGAAGTTACTCTAAAACTGATGGTTCATACCCCTTTTTTTCTTGTGTCAAAGCTAACCAAGTTTTGTGAAAAAACAGAACTAAATCCACTGCCCTGTGACAATTTTCCATGGAAAATTTGTAGCTTGGTCAGCACAATAATTAAATCTCTGCAGTTAACTGGAAAAATCCCATTCACTTTCACATTAAGTTTAGCTTCCAGCTATTTAACTAGTGTGTTGTCAGAGCTGAGTGCAGCTTTTGGCTTCTCCTGTCCCAAGGATATTAATTAAGGTTGGTTTTAGTCCAGGTTACAGTGCATACTTATTTTATTCTGAAATGTTACATTTTCACTGCAACAGTAATCTTTGCAATTTTTGTATCTGCTAGTGTACAAGATAATGCCAGAATTTCCACTTACAATGTAGGTTTTGAGCTATACTTGCTGTCCAACTAAGCAGTGGAGTGATGCTGTTGCAATATTTTAAAAGCAAATTACCCAGTAAAGGTTTAAATTTTATTAGCATATTTAAAAATAATCTACTGTCAGTTCCTGTAACAGGCCGTTTAAAGCCTGTGCAGAGCCAACAGCAGTCGGACTGGGCAGATAGACCCCGCGGAGAAGCGTTGAGACTTTGCTCTCGAGGTTCAGATTTTTATACTTGGTGTGTAAGACTGTACCGACTGTATACAATATATACAATTAAAAGAATACACACACACATTTTTCAGTGCAAAAAATAGTTTGTCAACCTTCTTTACTCTCAGTACTATAACAGATTCTTCTTCCCATCAAATACAACCCAGCTGAGCCCCTCTACCCTTTCTATTGGCTCTCTGCCATACAGGTGACTGTGGCACTCCTAATCACCATCTTTTGCAACCATGCGCATGTGCGATTCATCACAGTATACGCATCACCCCGTTCTGACCCGTGCATGTGCGTTTCTACTCGTGTGGCTCCAGATAAATCACCAACAGCGACCGGGTCCACTCCCGACTCACGTAAGTATGTGACAAGACAACCTCTGGTTTTGGGTGACATATTTAAGGTTCGTCTTATACACCAGTGTATATGGTAAACAAGCATTGCATTACAGAATTTGATTTCAGCGATGTCAGCCATGGGTAAGCAAGGATCTTTGTAAAATTGAAATGACTTGAACTGAAATTGCAGGCTTTAATTTCAAAAAAGAGAAAAGTTTCCAAAAGGCAGCAAGTGTTTGCCTTATTGTGGTTTGTTAATGAGCAGAAAAAAAAATGAAGGAATTTTCACTTTTCCAATTAAAGATGAACTTTCCCTCCAAAATCTTTCAGTCTAAGTAAATTTAGATATGCAGCATGGTAGCAGGCCCTTCTGGCCCACATGCACGTGCCCCATAAATAAACCAATTAACCTACAAACCCTGGTCATTTTAGAGGGCGGGAGGAAACTGGCCGGAGCACCTGGAGGAAACTCATGCAGACACAAGGAGAATGTACAAACTCCTTACATTTTGAACCTGTGTTGCTGGTGGCTGCAATAGCATTGTGTTAACTGCTGTCGAAGAAGAATTATTTGCATACAGACTGTTGACATAAAAGGACGCAGCTAGGGTTCACCTGACTGCAGCTGCCAATGTCCTAAACACTCCAGTTTCCATATTGACTTCCCTTAATATTTTAAATGTTTTTTTAAATATAGAGATGGAGCATGATAACAGGCACTTCTGGCTCACGAGCCCACGCTACCCAAATACACCCGTGCGATCAATTAACCCCCGTATGTCTGGAACATGGGAAGAAACCCGAACACCTGGAAGAAACCCACAGGGAACATACAAACTCCTTACAGGCAGCGCCGGATTCGAACCCAAGTCACTGGCACAGTAATATTGTTGCACTAACCACTGCATTAACCATGCCTAATGAAGGTTATCTAGGATTATAATGGGATCTAGATGAATTGGGAAACTGAACCAAGGAATAGCAGATGGAATTGCATTCAGACAAGTGCGAGGTGATGCAGTTTGGGTGGTTAAACCAGGGCATGACTTGCACCGTGAATGGTAACTCCTTGCAGAGGCCTGTAGAACAGGGAGACAGAGGTTTTGGTACTTTGTTCTGTGAAAGGCAGAGTGGTGTAGTTGGCATTTGGCACAACACAGATTCTAAGTAATAGTGTTGCACTAACCACACTAACCTACCACTTTAAAATATCTTGAAATTTTTGACCAAAAGGTTCACCAGAATGTTACCTGGTTTAGAGGGTCTGAGTTACGAGGACAGATTAGACAGACTTGGGTTGTTTCCTCTGGGATCCATAGGAAGCTGACGTGTATAAAATCAGATAGGCAGCGACAGGGTGGACATTTGGAATATTTTCCCCAGGGTAAAAATGTCACACGCCAGAGAAGATGAAGGTGACAAAGGTGAAGGGAGATGTGAAGGGCAAATAATTTCCACATGCAGGAGTAGGTGCCTGTGAATCAGGCTGAGGAGTAGTGGTGGAAGATATATAGACACATGAAGATAAAAGGGTATCTATCAGGTGCGAACAGCACAGTTTTAGTTTGATTGGGACATTTTACAATATTAGTAGTTGAGATTGAATGAAGCAAAAGGTGAACTTCTGTTCATATAGCACCTTCCACTCTACAGCACCCATTCTCAACTAGAGGGCCTCCTGGGGGCCACCACATTTAGGGGGGAGGGGAGCACCACAGACTGAAATCATAAAATATTTTTTATGTAGTCGGTGGGAGAGAAGAACTGAAGAAACCAACTAAACTTGACTACTTGACTACTTCACAGGGAAGGGGACCCATAAACTTTGAGCAGATTCCTAAGGGGGCCACAAAAAAAAAGGTGGAGACTGGCTGGACTACAGTCAACTGCTGTTGTCTTTCCTTGGGCTGAAGCCGACAAATGCCCACACTAGTTTGTTGGCTTCTGATTTGGTTGGTGAAGTCATTGTGTGAACTGCAGACTCTCACGATGGGCAATTTGCAAGGTGGTCTCAATGCCAACCTGAATGCAGGATCCCCACTGACAGCTGGATGACTGCTGCACTGTGGGAAACATGGTGACAACTTTCTGACGTCCACAGGATTCCACATCAACAGGAGGTGTTTGTATCAAATTCCAAACTTTGATTTCTCCAGGAACAGAGAGGAGTTGGAATTTTACAATACATTTACCAACATTGTGTTCGATGTGCCAGACACTTGCCCTCTCACTTAACTAATTTATGCCCCTCTTCAGACACCATCTTTTGCTGGGAGAATATGCTTTTCCACTCAATGCAGTGCCATCAGCGTGTGCAGATATGCTTCACCTGGTCCACACCAAATCATTTCTGTTTAGCATCACGGGCACTTCATGGCCCAATTGCTCAATGCCTACCAAGTTGTCCATTCAAGCTGGTCCCATTTGCCTGCATTCGACCCACACCCCTTGAAATCTTTCCTGTGCAAGCACCTGTTTAAATGCATACTAGATGTTCCAATTGTCCCCCACCTCTCCCACTTCTGTTGGCAGTTTGTCCCATGTACACACCACCCTCTGACATGAGGTACTCCTCTGGTCCCTTTAAGTCTTTCCCCCTCACATCTTAAATCTGTGCCCTTTAGATTTAGATTCCCCTACCCTGGGTAAAAAGACTGTGACCATTCAACTGATTAATGCTCTCATGATTTTCTAAACCTTTAAAAGATTGCCAACAGTCTCCTACACTCAAGGAGGAAATGTCCCCCCTCACCATTATATTTCAAAGCCACTAGACCTGGTAGAACACTCGTGAATTCTTTCTCATTGCTGGATGACTGGAACTGCGCACAGTACTCCACCTCTGGTCTCACAAATGCTTTGTACAGATGTAACTTGATATCCTGCTCTTGTACTCAATGACCTGATGTGTGAAGGTAAGTGTGCCAAATGCCAACTACACCACTCTGCCTTTCACAGAACAAAGTACCAAAACCTCTGTCTCCCTGTTCTGCAGGCCTCTGCAAGGAGTTATCATTCACGGTGCAAGTCAAGCCCTGGTTTAACCATCCAAACTGCATCACCTCGCACTTGTCTGAATGCAATTCCATCTGCTATTCCTTGGTTCAGTTTCCCAATTCATCTAGATCCCATTATAATCCTAGATAACCTTCATTAGGCATGGTTAATGCAGTGGTTAGTGCAACCCAGTGACTTGGGTTTGAATCCTGCACTGTCTGTAAGGAGTTTGAATGTTCTCCCCATGTCTATGGATTTCTTCTAGGTTCTCTAGTTTTCTCCCACCCTTAAACATATGGGGGTTGTATGTCAATGGGTATATTTAGGAGCACGGGTGCATGTTACCATGCTAAACAAAATCCACCATACCACCAGTTTTCATGTCATCTGCAAACTTAGTTAAGTGTCCTAACTACAGTGTCATCCAAATTGTTAATATAGAGGACAACAGTGGGCTCATCACCAATCCCTGTCCAGCATGCCCAAGTGCGGAGTTAAGAATGCAAATGTTGGGGAGGGCCTTGATGAAATAGTTGTTACAAAGGAAGTAGTGATGGAGAAACTAATGGGACTAAAGCCAGACAAATCACCTGGTCCTGATGATATGCATCCAAGGGTTCTGAAGGAAATGGCAGAAGTTATAGGTCAAATACCAAAATTCCTTGGATTCTGGGCAGGTCCCAGCAGACTGGAAGACAGCAAATGTCACACCACTTTTTAAGAAGGGATATAGGCAGGAAATTATCGGCCAATTAGCTTGACGTTTGTAGTTGGAAAAATGCTTGAAGCCGTCATTAAAGATGAAATAGTGAAACTTTTGGAACGTAAGGGTTCAATCAGGCAGACGCAGCATGGTTTTAGAAAGGGAAGATCTTGTTTGACAAACTTGTTAGGATTCTTTGAGGATATAATGGGTGCGGTGGATAGAGGGGAATATAATTGTATATTGTATATTTGGATTTCCAGAAAGCGTTTGATAAGGTGTCGCACAAGAGACTTATCAGTAAGTTACAGGAAAGTGGAGTCCGGGGAAGTATATTGGTCTGGATTGAAAATTGGTTGTCTGACAGGAGGCAGAGAGTCGGGATAAATGGGAGTTTTTCAGGTTGGCAGAGAGTGGTAAGTGGGGTTCCTCAGGGGTCATTGTTAGGCCCACAACTGTTCATCATTTACATTGATGACTTGGAGGAGGGGACAAAATGTGGTGTAGCCAAGTTTGCGGATGACACCAAATTGAGTGGAAGAGCAAATTGTAATGAGGATGTGGAGAGTCTGCAGAGGGATATAGTTAAGCTGGATGAGTGGGAAAAGGTCTGGCAGATGGAGTACAATGTTAGTAAGTGTGAGGTTATCCACTTTGGCAAGAAAAATAAAAGAGCTGAATATTATTTAAAGGGTGAAAAACTACAGCATGCTGTTGTGCAGAGGAACTTGGGAGAGCTTGTGCATGAATTGCAAAATGTTAGGTTGTAGGTGGAGCAGGTTATCAAGAAGGCAAATGGAATGTTGGCCTTCATCGCTAGAGGAATTGAATTCAGGAGTAGGGAGGTAATGTTGCAACTGTATAAGGTACTGGTGAGACCACACCTGGAGTACTGTGTCCAGTTCTGGTCTCCATATTTGAGGAAGGATATACTGGCTTTGGAGATGGTCCAGAGGAGGTTTATTAGGTTGATCCCTGGGATGAAGGGGTTGACTTATGATGAAAGATTAAATCGTCTAGGATTGTATTCGCTCGAGTTCAGAAGAATGAGAGGAGATCTTATAGAAACATATAGGATTATGAAGGGTATGGATAGGATAGGTTTTTTGAGCTGGCCAGGGAAACTAAAACGAGAGGACACAGTCTCAAGATTTGGGGAAGTAGATTTAGGACAGAGATGAGGAAAAATAGTTTTTCCCAGAGAGTAGTGAATGTTTGGAATTCTCTAACCAGGGAAGTGGTTGAGGCCGCTTCATTAAACATATTTAAAATTCGGTTAGATAAAATTTTACATGATAGAGGAATTAGGGGATATGGGGAGAAGGCAGGTAGGTGGAGTTAGGTCATAAATTAGATCAGCCATGATCGTATTGAATGGTGGAGCAGGTTCGATGGGCCATTTTTGGCCTACTCCTGTTCCTATTTCCTATGTTCCTATGCCTGTAATCTGAGTGACCCCTCCACTACCACCAACTGACTCCAACCACTTGCCAATCCTGTATTCAGTTGGCCAGCTAACCATGTGATCTGACCCTCTGGACCATCCTATCATCTTACCAAAGTCCATGGAGACAACATCTACTGCCTTGCCGCCATCAATCTTGGTTACCTCTTCAGAAAAACTCGATCATGTTTGTGAGGCACAATTCCCCACAATTCTGTCACTCAGAATCCCCTCCAATAACTTACCTATGACCGATGCCAGACTCACTGTCCTGTAGTTCCTGCTTGTCCTTGCAGCCTTTTGTGAATAAAGGCATAGCATTACCATCCCTCCAGTCTTCCATCTCCTCATGATCACACAGCTATCTCTCCCAGGGCTCCTGCAATTTCATCCCTAACTTCCCACAATGATACAACTGATCAACCCCTGGGGGATTACCTTTGTGCTTTAAGACCTACAGTGCATCTACCATAATACAGACTCACCTCAAGATGTCACTATTAACTTCCCTGAGTCCCAAAGCCTTATCTTTTTCCCCAGGATTGGTGTGCATGAGGAAGAGTGAAACAGAAATTGAGAAGAATGTAAAACCAGGAAAGAAAAAGCTTTTAGGGGGAGGAGCACAGGGTAACGAGTAAAATACCTTCAGGCACCAACTCAATCAGAATAGAACATATTCACCCATCACCTACTGACCCTCGTTAATACTGCCTGCCTTCTCTCTCCTCTCAGTACTGAAGCAGGGCTCAACAGGAAATGTTCACTCTCCATTTCCCTCCACAGATGCTGCCTGATCTTCCAAGTTCCTCCAGCAGTTCTTTCATTCAAGATTCCAGCATCTGCAGGCTCTTGTGCCTCCTGAATAAAACATTGCTCTTGGTGCCTCCTGTGGTTGAAAGATATTGGGGATATCCGTGGTATTTTCCTCTGTAAGCTTTCGAATAAGTCGCAGTGAGTACCTTAGAGAGCTGCGCCATTCATACTGAAGCAACACACATGGTGCTGTAGCAATTCAGTAGGTCAGGCAGCATCTGTGGAAGACCACAGTCAGCTGAAAAATGATGTGCTGTAGCTGCAGTACCAGAATGTGGCCTGTAGATGTCAGGGATGAGCCACTTTATTTGCTAATTCCACAGCATCAGGCTGTTTTGGAAAGATGTTTAACCAATACAAAGGAGCACTTTGATGGGGGCTGAACTGTAACCTGACTTACTTTTTTGGGGATTTTTGCTAATGCTGGGCACAATTTGAAAATGTCTTGCTCCATAGAAGGTATGAGCTATAGAGAGATCTGGATGTTGAAGGGAAGGAGAGACTGAAAGGGGAGTTATGTACTTAGGACAGGCATTGACAGACAGTCAGAATGTTTGTCCCAGGGTAAAACTTCTCCACCAGCTTTCCAAGGGCAGTAAGTGTCATTCTGGCCAGCAATGCCCAGATCTGGAAAATAAACTCGCAGAAACCACAAACTCAATCAGGCACTCGTTTAAGAACTCTTACTGAAATATTTTTTTTTCTCTTCTATTGCAGTCAGTTTGTTTACATACCTTTTTTCTTGAGTACCTTTTTTTTGCACTACCGATAAGTAAAAGTTCTGCTTGGAAAAAGAATTTCAATAGTAAATCACGAAAGTCTGCAAATACTGTGGTTGAAGTAAAAACGCAACGCTGGAGAAACTCAGCAGGTCAAACAGTGTACTTTATATAGCAAAGATAAAGATACTTAACCAATGTTTCGGGCTTGAGTCCTTCATCAAGGTATGGAAAAAATGTTGGCAGGTGCCTGAACAAAATGGTGGGGGGGGGCGGTGTGGGAGGGAAGGAGCACGGTCCCACGGGCAGGAGGTAATAGGTGGATAAGGGAGGGAGGGCACAGCAGCAAACGGGGGGGGGGGGGGGGCAGCTCTGAGAATGGAGAGGAAAGGGGTTGGAGAGCTGGAGGAAAGAAGGCAAAGGGAAGGGAGGGAGAATGGAGAGTAGGCTAGCAGAAAGTGGAGAATTGATGTTAATGCCATCCATTTGGAGAATGCCCAGATGGAAAGTGTGGCTCCTCCAATTTATGGGTGGTCTTGGTGGGATAATACATGAGGCCACGGACAGACATGTCAGTATAGCAATGGGACGCAGGACTGACATGCTTGGCCACTGGGAGGTCCCTATCACTGATGTGGACAGAAGGAAGGTGCTCAGCAATGTGATCCCCCAATTTTCGCCCAGTCTCTCCAATGTAGAGAAGGCCATAGAATCTCAGGTTTGTATGTGAAGTCATGTGCGTACTTTGACAATAAATCTGAACTTTTGAACTGAGCTCAAAGGAAAGACTTAAATTTCTATGGTGTTTCACACCCCATAGAAGTGGGTACAGTTACAGAGTTCAAAGGAAAATTGGACGTATATATAGATAGGAAGGGTTTATAGATGAGTCAGATGCAAGTAAAAGGAACTGGCCTTGTTCGCGAGTGGTCAACATGGACAATTTAGGATGAAGGGCCTGTTTCATGCTGTGTGACTTTATGACATTTGAAGTACTTTGGAAGTCAGATCAATGAAGGGAATTTGGCAGCTAAGCTCCTGTCAGCAAGGTCATGATGACTAGTTAATCTGTTCTTGTGATGTGTGAGGGGTCAATGTTCACCTTGGAAGTTGGAGAAATGCTCCCCAATTTGGACTCCACCCTCAGCCTGTCCCTATGATTGATGACCAGGTTGGCAGTCATCAGCATGAACATGGTGGGCAGAAAGGCCTGTTCCTGTGCTGTGTTGCTTCCCCACCAGTTCTCCAGTGTTAGCCGATGGGGAACCTACAACTGCCTCCTTCACAGGTGGATGTGGTGTTGAGACATCGACCTTCTGTGTGCTCCTGTCAAAGACTACTGACGGTCAGGAACCCATTCCAAGATGCTCTCTCTCCACATTGACTGACCAGCGGATCCCATGAGCAGACTCTCGCTGAGAGGTTGGAGTAGAGCGCAGTACACAAAGGTGGTGGAGAAACTCAGTAGGAAGTAACCAATGTTTCAGATCTGGGTCCTTCGTCGGGCGAAAGCAAAAACTGGCAGGCTGCTGGACAAAAAGATGGGGGCAGGTAGATGGGGGGAAGGAAGATGAGAGGAGGAAGGAAAGGGCAGGGAGGAGCACAGGGTCACAGATCCTTACAGGGATGCAGGTGGGAGGGTTGAAGAGAAAGAAAGTGAGAAGTGATAGAGGGAGGGGGTAGCTCTCTGATAGGAGGAAGGGAAGGGGAGAGGAGCTGGAGGAAAGGAGACAGAGTGGTAGGGAAAGAAAGAGAATGGGTGAGAGAGGTGGAGGTGAATGGAAATTGGAGGTTGGTGTTTATGCCGTCTGGTTGGAGAGTGCCCAGAATAGAGTTTTGAGAGTCTGGTATCGGCTATGCACACTTGATAGGTTCCACTCGCCTGGAACTGGTAGAAGGTGCTCTGATCCTTGGGGATGTCAGCTTTGAGAGGACGTTGATGATTTATTTTCCTGGAGGTGGCTTTGGTGAACTCCTGCATGTGCAGTGAGGATGCCTGCTCTTGCAGTGATGCCTGCAGGCCACCATGTGGCAGCAGCGGCATACTCCTGTTGATGGAGCCACTGAGCCAACCATTCTGGCAATGGGGCAGCTCCAGTGGAAGCAAAGGGCGTGTTTGGGAAAACACCTTCCCCAAACCATCAAGATGCCACAGTTGGAAATGTCAGAATGTGATTGAGAGGGTGGGACAGTGTATTGAAAGGCTGGTGTCGAAGCATGTCAGCTCCTGTCATGGATACGTTCCAGTTCACCTATCATAGCAACAGGTCTATGGTGGGTGCCATCTCATTGGCTCTACATAAAGTCTTGGAACACCTGGACAGTAAAGATGCACTTATCAGGATGCTCTTTATCGACTACAGTTCGGGATTTAACACCATCAACTCCTCAAAACTGATCAACAAACCAAGACCTGGAACTCAAAACACTCCACTGTGTAATTGGATCTTGGATTTCCACACCTCCAGACCACAAACATTGAGGATTGGCAAGGACATCTCCTCCACAACCTCCATCAGAGGGAGGTGTGTTGGACTTTATTATCACAACATTTATTGGGGAGGGTTTATTTTTTTCATATTTAGTTACGTTTGATTACAAGTATGCTTTAATTGTATTTTTTTTTCTATGTGGATTGCTGGAGGAGGTACGTGCAAGCATGCTGGGTTCTGATTGACAGAGTTGTGGGAGAAAGGTTCACAGGCAGAGGCGGAGCAAATAGTTGTTTATTAAGATGAATAATACAGTGAAATTTGTAAATTATTATGTTAATGAGAACATGGGCATTGATATCGTTTTCTTGCAAGAAACTCATTTAACTGAAAAAGAACATGAAATTAAAGAGAGTCTGGGTTGGATATGTAGTAACTTCTTTTAATTCCAAGGCAAGATGTGTGGCAATTTTAGTGAAAAAGAATATTCCAATCAAAATACAAAATGTAGTAACTGATTCTGCTGGGAGATATGTGATGGTACATTGTCAAATATTTTCAGAATTATGAACTCTTCTGAACCTATATGCACCAAATGTAGATGATGAGAGATTTATTCAAGAACTTAGCAGAGGGACATGAGAATATTTTAATAGGAGGCTTTCATTTCTGCCTAGACCCAATCTTAAGACCATTTCATGTCAGGCCTCCGCGTGGAGGCCAGTTACAAGAATAGATCAAAAATTTAAAACTTACCTTTCAGACAGCAGCCCTAAAACGTTGCTCTACCATCACATTCATATCGAGAAGCGCCTCTTAGCACTCTCTGGAGCTGATGTAGGCGTGGCGATTTGTGCCATAGTGCCATCCATCATAAATGCGCAGCAGAAAAATGGCCATCTTCCCTACCCATAATCTCCACACAGCTGGAACTGTTCTGGGAACCACAGGGCAGTTCGTGCTGCATGGGGGATTATGGGTAGGGAAGATGGCCATCGCTCTGCCATGTTTTGAGTTGCAGAGAGCGGCCCGGTGAGGCTGTCACAGCCTACACCTGCCGCCCCTGATGGCTTCCGCTGGATCTGATGGCCCCCGCTGCTCTGACAGCTCCTGCTGCCCCACTGCTCCAACAGCTCCCATTGGACCCCGCTGCCCTGACAGCCCCTGCTGATGGTTCCTGCTGCCCTGACAGCCCCTGCCCGCCACCCCTGCCTTAAGGGGTTTATGGAGGGAGAGGGGTGAGTGGGGAGATCATTAGCCCACCCCTAACCAACCGCTTGCAGCGGCAGTACATTCAGGTCAGTACATTCCCCAAGAAGGGTTGGAATTGGCCCACGGCACATTCAGAGAGGTAAGTATTTAGACGTAAGGGCGAAGAACCCCCGCCTTTACAGATGAGTGTTTGCTCTATCTGAAAGTGCCTTTAAATAGAACTACAATGGGCAGACAATGTGGCGAAACTAATTAGTATTATACACTCAGCACAAAGAAGGAAAGATCTGTGTGTATTTCCACAAAATTCAGCCTTATTTTTATTGAGGAATATAGACCTAAGTTTAAATTATCAATGTATCAATTGAAATTTGTCAAAATAGCTTTAGTGATGGCAAGGAAGTGTATCATAGTGACTTGGAAATCAGACTCATATTTAGGTGTGGAGAGATGGCATGCAGACATTCAACATTGAATTCCTTTGGAGAAAATTACATACAATTTCAGAAATAAATACACTATCTTTTTGCAAATTTGGACCCTGTTTATGCAGAGTTTAGGGGTAAATATTTAAAAATGTACTTTTGGCCTCTTAATAATCTCCTTCCCTAAAACGACCGTCTAAACACTGTGGGATCTCTGTGTGCGAACTGATCCTTCGACCAATCCAGGAAAATATTTTCATTTTCCTTTTCTATTCTTTATATTTTTTTATATAGTTTCTGTGCGGGGGGGGGGTATAGGGAGGGAGGAGGGGGAGAGTAAGGGCGGGGTAAAAAAACTCGTAACCCTTACAATTTTTTAAACTTCATCATTACTATTTTATTTCTTTTTCTTCTCTTTCTTTTTCTTTGGCTTGGCTTCGCGGACGAAGATTTATGGAGGGGGTAAAGGTCAACGTCAGCTGCAGGCTCGATTGTGGCTGACAAGTCCGATGCGGGACAGGCAGACACGGTTGCAGGGGAAAATTGGTTGGTTGGGGTTGGGTGTTGGGTTTTTCCTCCTTTGTCTTTTGTCAGTGAGGTGGGCTCTGCGGTCTTCTTCAAAGGGGGTGCTGCCCGCCGAACTGTGAGGTGCCAAGATGCACGGTTTGAGGCGATATCAGCCCACTGGCGGTGGTCAATGTGGCAGGCACCAAGAGATTTCTTTAGGCAGTCCTTGTACCTCTTCTTTGATGCACCTCTGTCACGGTGGCCAGTGGAGAGCTCGCCATATAACATGATCTTGGGAAGGCGATGGTCCTCCATTCTGGAGACGTGACCCACCCAGCGCAGCTGGATCTTCAGCAGCGTGGACTCGATGCTGTCGGCCTCTGCCATCTCGAGTACTTCGATGTTGGGGATGAAGTCGCTCCAATGAATGTTGAGGATGGAGCGGAGACAACGCTGGTGGAAGCGTTATAGGAGCCGTAGGTGATGCCGGTAGAGGACCCATGATTCGGAGCCGAACAGGAGTGTGGGTATGACAATGCCTCTGTATACGCTAATCTTTGTGAGTTTTTCCAGACTCTTTTGTGTAGTCTTCCAAAGGCGCTATTTGCCTTGGAGAGTCTGTTGTCTATCTCGTTGTCGATCCTTGCATCTGATGAAATGGTGCAGCCGAGATAGGTAAACTGGTTGACCGTTTTGAGTTTTGTGTGCCCGATGGAGATGTTGGGGGGCTGGTAGTCATGGTTGGGAGCTGGCTGATGGAGGACCTCCGTTTTCTTCAGGCTGACTTCCAGGCCAAACATTTTGGCAGTTTCCACAAAACAGGACGTCAAGCGCTGAAGAGCTGGCTTTATTTTATTTAAACATTTATTAATTGTATGTGTGGAAAAATCTTTAAATAAAATATTTTTAAAAAACTACCTTATAGGTGAATGGTAGAACACCAACCCCCTTGAAGATGTCTGGAAATTGATCCAGTATTTCCTCTATGGTGTTTTGTGCATTGCAGCTGTTAATGTGATCCACCCTCTGCACTAGGCCTGAGTTTTCACATGCTTTGTCACCAAGCAGTGAGTCACATCCATCTGGGACTACTGCAAACATGAGGTGGTGCTCTTTACTTTTAACTTTGACCTTGAGTCTACATGTGCCTTTCGTGTCAATGTACTGTCCATTGTAGGCCTTGTGTTGAACAGAATTTGGTTGGAAATGTGGCTTTATTTTCATTACCCTGATGTTGTGCTCACAGATCAAATTGGCCTTTTCCCCCATGTCCAGTTTGAAAGGAATATCTGCTCCTTTGCATGCAATGGTACTGTCCACTTGTCCGGCTCAACTCTGTTCACACTTGGCTGTTCAGTGTCTGTTGGTTTGAAACTTTCATGTGCAACCATGCCCATGAAGAATGTATCATTAAGGGGCAGTTTCTTCGATAGCGTCCACCCTTTCACTTCTGTTTAGTTTCCCTTTGGAAAAACATTACTTTGCATAGTGATTCTTCCCTTTGTACTTGTTGGACTTTTCCATTGGCTGGGCATTGCTTTGGTGCATGTTGAGTGCCACATGGTTTACACTTGAATTTCTCTCTGTCTTTTATTGTTTCCTATGTCTTGTTCTCTGTTTAGACACTGTGGCTACAGCCGTGCCTTCGTTTTCACTGGCCTTTGCACTCTTGCCAAACTTTTTCACGTGCTGCAGAGCTAATTCACTGGCGTGTCATACCTTCACAGTTCCAGATGAGGTAAGCTCCATCTCTCATAGCAACCTTTCTCTCACTTTCTTGTCAATAATTCTGAACACAATTTGGACACAGATCGTTGAATATTACAGCAATCCAAAATGCATGTTCATATTTTCAATTTCAAGTCTGTTAAAAAAGTATCAAAGCTCTCTGCCTGCAACTGCGTGTGAAGCAAGTACATCTCAAACATTTCATTTTCCTTTAGTGAACAGTATCTATCAAACATCTCGATAACCTTGTTGAACTTGCCCATGTCATCTGCCTTGGCAAAAACAAACATGTTAAAAACCTCTAATGTTTGAGATTCCACCACTGTAAGTAGCAGTGTAATCTTCCATGCATCCAGTTTGCTATCGAGTCCAATGGCTTGCAGATACAGCATGAATCATTGTTTGAACAACTGCCACACCTGGTCGACATTTCCAGTCCAATTCACAGCATCAGGCAGCTTCATGTCTCTTATCGATACCCATTCCTGGTATCATGTGATGTTTCTTCTATTGTGATAAAGAAACTTGGGTTCTTTTGCATTACATAATGTACTATCATCTCACAACCCTGCGGGATGTCCATTTTGCGCATCTAACCCGAGGTTGGATCTTCCATCTCCGACACCCTCTAATGGTCAGGATCACCAATTCCCAATCACCACAGTGGGGTCACGGTGTTCAGCGGGGGGACAATGATCGGCATGGGTCATGGAGTCCAGAGCAGGGGGACGGTGTTCGGCATGGGGACAGTGTTGGACGTGGGACATGGAGTCCAAAATGGGGGGCAGTATTCGGCGTGGGACATGGTGTCCAGTGCAGGGGGATGGCGTTCAGTGTGACAGGGTTTGTTGGTGGGAATCAGCTTCATTCAGATTTAAAATACCCTGGGCCAAATAGTGTTCAGCTCATGGCAGTTTTCGGGAGCTGAGAGCTATGGGAAAAGGAAAAGGTGCAGAAAAGATTCTTAAGGATGTTGCTGGGATTGGAAGACTTGAATTATAAAGGGGAGGCTGGATAGGCTGGAACTATTTTACCTGGAGTGCAGGAGGCTATGGTGACCTCGTAAAAGTTTATAAAACCATGAGTGACAGAGGAGGTGAATGGTCACAGTGTTTTCCCCAGGGTAGGTGAGTCTAAAACTAGAGGATGTAAGTTGAAGGTGAGAGGGGAAAGATTTAGAAGGAACATGAGTAGCAGAGATGAGTGCAATGGCAATGTTCCATGGATAGGAGATTTGGAAGGAGGATGTGCCAAATGCAGGCTATGGGACCAGCTGAGGTGGACAACTTGGTCAGCATCGAGGAGTTGGGCTGAAGGGCTTGTTTCTGCGATTAAATCGGATGGGCTGTGAGTGGGGAGCGTGGGCTGTGAGTGGGAAGGTTCTGAAGTGAGCTGGGATTTGAAAGGTGGATGAGTATTGGGGCGGACACATCTTCAGTTCCTCAGGGGAGACACATATCCAGATGCCTGTGTTCAAGAGATCACGCCGATTTGAGCTGCATAAAATATTAATTTTTTTTATTTTTTACACTATAAACCATATTGACCAAGATACATACGGACATTTTTTCTCTTGAATATATACAGTGTCATTTTCTCCCCCTTTTTCCCCCTTCCCTTCCCTCCCTCCCTCATCCCCTTTCCCATTTATTTGAAGTTCAATCTATAAGATACATTAAACCCATTAAACAATGTTGTCACTTAATAAAAATAAACAAGAAATTTTACTGATGTTTGACAAAGCCGCAGGTCTGGTACCAGGACCTCCGTGCAGAGCAAAACTGAGTCTCTCTTCCCCTAGGACTATGCCTGGCACCTCACCCTCTCCCTGCTAAATCTCATCATTGAAATTCCAGAAGGCTCTCAGGCTGAGTACGATAATAGACATTCCTGAAATGGTTTGGAAGAAGATAGTTAAATATAGTTCTGGCATTTCCAGTATCCAGCAGGATTTTGCTTCTTTTTCTCATACATAATACAAGATTATATCACCATTCTTCTTGGATTGAGTGACAGAAAGAATCTGGTTGTAAATAGAGGCAGGAAACTTGAATGGTCAGGTGAAACAAGAACTAGAGGACATGGGTTAAGGGTGAAAGGGGAAAAGTTTAAAGGGAACATGAGGGGGATCTTCTTCACAGAGAGTGGCAGGAGTGTGGAATGATCTGCCAGTGAATGTAAGAAAAATTTGGACAGATACCTTGAACAGGAAGGGTATGAAGGGATATGGTCTGGGTGTGGATCAGTGGGACAAGGCAGTAAAATTCAGTCAGCTGCAGATGAACAGGTACTTTGTGAAAAAAAACTACAAAAACAAAAAAAAACACAATAGCAGATTGAATTAAAAAGACAATAAATGCAAAAAAAGATAAATAATATTCACACTAATCCTAATGCAAAATACAAGAGCAGACAGACCTTTTGTGGTGTACCAAGGGGAGATTCAAAGAGTCTGATAGCTATTGGAAAGAAACTGTTCTTGAACCTAGAGGTGCTGGTCTTCAGGCTTCCGTATCTTCTGCCTGAAGGGAGCAATGAGAAGAGGTTGTGACAGGGTGATAGGGATCCTTTATGATGCTGGCTGCCTTGTTGAGGCAGTGTCTCACATAGACGTCTGCAGTGGACGGGAGGTTGGAACCTTCTGTGTTCTTGTATCAATCAATCTGAGTTTTTAAAAAAATATTTAAATTTTCATAGATACATAAAATTCAAACAAACAATTTTTTTTAACATTCATGTAACATACAGGCTCTGTATTTATCTCCCCACCCTCGTACATTGAAAATACATTCAATTAAATTACATCGATACAAATTCCGATGGGGTCAAAGACCCCTATAGAAACTGAGGAAAAAACAATCAGAAAGGCTAAGAAACAAAGGATAAGAAATTAAAAAGGACTTAAATTAAGAAGGCAAATGGAATGTTGGCCTTCATCGCTAGAGGAATTGAATTCAAGAGCAGGGAGGTCATGCTGCAACTGAGGCCGCATGCATGAGGAAGGATATACTGGCCTTGGAGGCAGCCCAGAGGGGGTTCACCAGGTTGTTCCCGGAGATGAGGGGGTTGACCTACGAGGAGAGACTAAAGCGTCTGGGATTCACTCGAATTCAGAAGAATGAGAGGAGATCTTATAAAAACATATAAAATTATGAAAGGGATAAATAAGATAGAGGCAGGAAAATTGTTTTCACTGGTTTTCACTAGGGGACACAACCTTAAGATTCAGGGGAGTACATTAGGATGGAGATGAGGAAAAACTGTTTTTCCCAGAGAATAGTGAATCTATGCAATTCTTTGCCCAGGGAAGTAGTTGAGGCTACTTCATTAAATCTATTTAAGGTTCAGTTAGGTTTTTACATAAAAAATGAATTAAGGGATATGGGAAAAGGCAGGTAGGTGGAGTTGAGTCAATGATCAGATCAGCCATGATCTTATTGAATGGTGGAATAGGCTCAATGGGCTCCTATGTTTTTATGTTAATAAGAAAAAAAACCTCAAAACGAAACTGAAAAAGCACATTGCCTGCACTATGCCCCAGTTCCTGCATCACATTTATTTCCCTGCTAGGATGATTGCTATCTATCATACCCCTATTTCAAAGTGGTGGGGGGGGGGGCTAATCAATCTGTGTGCCAATATATTTCAAGTAAGGTTGCCACATTCTAATGAATGTGTCGTGTTTCTTCCTTGGATTGTGTGTGATTTTCTCCAGGGGAATGAAACTCTGCATTTCCATATTCCATCATGTGGTATTTAGTTGGGAGTCCATGAAACTACTATACACTTCCTGGTTGCCGCCAAGTTGACCCTCGCGGATGAAATTTGGTATTTGGACCATCTAAAACTCACATCCCTAATATCCCCCAGAAGGTACAACTCCAGATCCTGTGGAAAATCCACAGGATGTCCCCCAGGTGTTCCCAGAAAGATCTTACCAGGTGGAGTGGAGGTCAATCTCAGAGTTAAAATTAACAACAGGTCCAGCAGGAGAGAATTCCAAACACTTCCCGCTCTCTCTCTCTGCGTAAAAATGTTTGCTGATCTACTCAAAAAATATCTGGCTCCATGTTTTTGTATACTTTCCCCAAGTCTCAAATTCCACAACAGCTGGAGGTAGAGCTTCCCACCTTCTGCTCTGTCACTCTCCTTAACATCTGGAAAATGTCACCCTTCCATCTTGTTAATCCCAGAGACTCTGGCTCCCTTCACTTGCCTACTTTAACCAATGGAGTCCAATATTATTTGAGAAGACGACAGTAGCAATGAGGCGAATTAAATTGTTTATTGTCACATGTACCAAGATGCAATGTAAAGGTCTGTGTGCTCTCCAGGCAAGACAACCCATAAATACAATGGGTAATGTCATAATAAAACAAAGATGCAGAGAACAGTGTTACAGTCAGTCAGAGAGGGTGTGGTATAGAGCAACAAAGACAATTCGTAAGGGAAGTAAAAAATATTGTTAAACCACTGGAATAATTTTTACCAATGAGCAGTCCACTAGGGTTTCTGGTAACAGTGGGAAATAAATGTTCTTGAATCTGGAGATTGGGTGGCAGTTAACACCACGCTGTTATAGCATCAGTTTGAATCCAGCGCCATCTGTAAGGAGTTTGTATGTTCTCCCCATGTATGCGTGGGTTTCCTCCCACCTTTAGTACAGCACAGAGTTACAGAGAGAGAGAGAGATCAATTAGAACAGAGCAAAGGTAGCATTACTGAGCTCATGCAGGGTTCGCCCACAAAAGCCTGATGATGGCGGGGTAGAAGCTGTCCTTGAATCTGTGGTCTCACAACATCTGGCTGCTTCTCCAAAGAAGTCAGCGGTGATTTTTGCTGGATGAAGTCTCAAGTGGAGAGCATTTGAAACAAAGCCAGGAGATAGTTAATCCTTGTGTTCTCTACACTTTATCTCTGCCTGTGCAGAGGATAACACTCAGACTCTTATGTTTTGCTCTCAGGCAGAAGAGATTAAAAAAATGACCAGGCTCCACTTCAAAGGGAAGATCTTCCTGGTTTCTGACAAAATATTTATTCCTCGATCAATGTGGTTAAAAAAAGATCGCTGCCTTGTGTTTGTGGAATCTTGCTGTGCACACATTGGCTGCTCTGTTTCCCTCATGACCATATTCCCACTTGATATTTCACCGCCTCTGTGGTCTGAATGGGATGTGAGGGGTGCTATATATATATGCATCGTATATATATCATCGTCACATTCTCATGCCCTGCTCCACTGAAAACCCAACTCTTTCAGTTAGTAACTCCCTCCCATCCACTCTCCACTTTCTCCCTTCACCCCCACCCCCTCCACTCTGACAACAGTGCAGCATACACAAGTCCATCCCTAAGACAGTTTGTATTTAAATACCTTGAAGAAGGGCTCAAGCCACAAACGTTGGTTATTTATCTTTATTTTTGATATATGAAGTACACTGACCTGCTGAGTTTCTCCAGCATTGTGTTTTTATTTGTATTTAAACCTGTGGTGAGTCCCATGCAGGATGGGTTGGAGATTGTTGAGAAGACAATGTTGTGGAAACATTACAGGTAATATTGCAGGAAGCCATCAGTTGGAGAAACTCAGCAGATCAGGCAGCATCTGTGGAAGTAGAGGAATGTTCAACGTTTTGGGTCAAGATCAGGCCTGGATGCTCCATTCTAGTATCTGTACTATAGCAAGTCCTTCCAGCTCAAGAGCCTTTGATGCCCAAATACACTCATGTGACCAACGAACATATAGACCCCATACAACTTTGGAGGGTGGGAGGAAACCAGAGCGCCCAGAGAAAACCCATGCAGTCACAGGAAGTACGTTCAAACTCCTAACAGACAGCGCTGGATTTGAACCTGAGTTGCTAGCGCTGAGATAGTGTAGCACCATGCCCAACACAACTCTTTTCCCTCTGTCTCCTTTCATTGAGCCAAAATCAATATCATATCCAAATGAACACCTTATGTTGGTCTGGACTCCTCACCCAGGCAGTCTTCAGTCTTTATTCTGATGCCTTCCTGTTCTTTGTTGAAACCTTGAAGAAGGGCTCAGGCGCATAACATCAGTAATACTGTATATCTTCACCTCCGATCTATGCTGAGAGATTGGCTGAGTTCCTTCAGCATTTCTGTGTTTTACTACAATCACACCATCTGCAGATGTTTGTGTTTCACTCCAACACAACTGGAGGTCACTCTAACTTGTCACGTGTGCAGGACGAGGAAAATTATTCATTCCAACAACTGGTCACTGGAGGTTCCTTCATCCTATTGCTCGTGGATGCCTGAGTAGAGACGGATAGGAGCCATCACTGAGTGTTGGTGAGGTGGTCATCAGGTTCCTGGGGACTGAGTGACTCTGCAGGGCAGCAGGGGCATAACTGTGCCCATTCTAAAGCATGTGCATCTCCTCCTATTGTTGGGGCTCAAAGCTCCAGGAATGGCAGAAGCTCCAAGTGGGTGGTGATGGGGCGGGGCTCCAGTGGTATTTGTAGATAAACACCATGGTGTTGATGACAGCAATCCTGTTTGTGTTGCATTCCATAACTTTGATACAATTTGGCCTGGGCATGTTTATATCTACACAAACGAGGAGACCTTCATGACAAAGAAGAATTAACTCTTCTCACAGACAATCCACCCAATATCAGACCTCCCTTATTTATCATACTCATCTCTTGTCAGGCTTGTCAATGTTTTACTTTCAAACAAGAACTTTATGTACAAATGAAAACATAATGCAAAGAGTCTTCATTCTTAGTGTCAAACACAGTCTTATTGCCATTAATCAGCCCATTCACATTCTGCACGTTGTGTTAGCAATTCATTATTGCCACTCACGTGGTCCACTGGGATGATAGACCCTTCCATTGTTTGAGGGGCTTCCTCACCATTTCAGTCTGACAGATTCCAGAGGTTGAATGACCCCAGACCATGGTCCTTCCCCACAAAGCTTTTGTGTTGGCTGCACCAAGTGTCAGTAAGTTTTGCTGCACTGAGTCCACCTGGCACCTTCCCCAAGGACAGTGTCCTCCAGCACAGAGTACCCCCTGCACATTTCCCCCAGGACTATGTCCCTCAGCACTGTGTCCTCTAGCAGGGTGCCCCTCTGGTTCCTGTCCCTCAGGACTGTGTCCCCCAGCACAGAGTCCTCCCAGCACCGAGTTCCTAAGCACAAGCTCCTGCAGCCTTGAGTGTGCCAGTTGGCAGCATTCCCTCCCTGACATTTCACTGAGCTGGTGAAATTCAGGATAGTCGCTTATTGCCAAGGTTGGCATCAGTAACTCATTGTTCAGTGGCGTTGTTTTCCTCAGTGGCTTTAATGTAAAGAGATGTCCTCTGTCCAGATCAGGACTAGGGTTGAGTAACCTTCCTGTGACCCACCATTGAAGGGAGAGCAATGTAGAGAATCCCTTGCGGACACTGGTGAACCTATTGTGAATGTTCAATGTATTCACATTCTGTGTCTGGGGGTTGGTGGGATTTGAGGGTGCCTTGCGGTCAGCAGGTTAACAATATCATCAGCTCCTGATCCTGTGGGTCACTTCTGATAGGATGTGTCCTATTAATAACTGTTTGTGGCTGAGTCTCATCCGATACACACTGGCACATTCCCAGCAGATTTATTCCATCTCCCACTTATTTATGTGTTCACAGGATTAGTGATTTTCTGGGAGTTTCGTGGTCATCATTCAAGTTTATTTTTATTACACTCCACAGCAGGATTTGACATCATGTTGACAGAGGAAAGATTCAGAACTCTGACCATATAAGTGACATTCCCTTTGTCAAGTTAAGTCAAGTCAAGTTTATTGTCATCTGATTTCACAAGTACAATCGACAAAACAGTCTTCTCTGGTCCTCCGGGCAAAACACGCAGGCACACAACCAGACATAACACAGGTACAGACAAACAATACATATGCAGGACAAGTATTTCATCCATATAAATACATAAATAGATGTTGTTTCATGAGTATGAGAGTCTGTTCACCCCCACTCCCCTCCTCCCTCTCTGCAACATGCTCTCTCACATTCCCAGTTCTGATGAGCAGGATTTTATACCCCCCCACCCCCCCCCCACCCTTCGATGTTATGAATATTTTCCGCAGGTTTTATTTTCATTTTGGGTTTCCTGCATCAATGATTTTTTTTCTTGCTTTGCTCCTCTGTAGACTGGAGTGAGTAACATTTACAGGGCAATGTACTGAACCAATACCTGCTCAGCCCCCAGCCACTGAAGCACATGAAACACGAAGACCAGGAGGCACCACAACATGTGTAAAGGTGAAAGGCCAGTCTTTCAGATGTTTGACCTGGGATACTTCCTGGTGAGGGCAGCATTTATAATTTGTGTCTTGTCATTCTGCGGGAAGGCTCTTAACCCAGGGCTAACTGTGATGTAACAGTATAATATTGTGTCTGTAGAAAGGGAGCAGATTCTTGAGCCAACAAATCAAAGTCAGAGGGGCTCGGGGTCAAACTCAGGGTCAAAGGGCTCAAGGTTGTTTTGCACCAAGGACCAGAGAACGCTGTTTTGTCGGGTTGTACTTGTACAATCAGATGAAAATATACTTGACTTGAAGACACAAAAGTCTGTAGACACCATGATTGAAGTAAAAACACAATGCAGGTTGAACGGTGTACTTTATATAGCAAAGGTAAAGATACATAACCAACGTTTCAGGATTGAGCCCTTCATCAAGGTATGGACAAAATCTAGATAGGCACCTGAATAAAATGGTGAGGGTGGAGGAGCACAGTCTCCTCCAGGAGGTAGTAGGTGGATAAGGGAGGAAGGGCACACCAGCAAGCAGGGTGAGGGGGGTTGGCTCCGTGAATGGAGAGGGAAGGGGGTGGAGAGCTGGAGGAAAGAAGATAAAGGGAATGGAGGGATGGAGTGGGCTAGCAGAAAGCGGAGAAGTCATTGTTAATGGAGAGGCAGTGTCCACCACCTGGTGACGCTGCTGCACTCCTCTTCGGAGGACACACTACCTGGCAATCAAGGTCAAAGACTCACCCCAAGCCATCAAGGTGATTCTTATGACTGGCCCACCTAAATCACCAGGTGCTGCAGTCCAGGCAGCCAGCCCGGACTCAGCTCTGACCTTCACCCAAGTCACCCAGGTGAATCACCTCAGCTGACCCCTGCACTTGGCTTCGCTCCATTGGCTACAGCAGCCAATGGGGCCCAGACTGCCCTGAGTGATTGGCCCCCCAGTACTGCCTTCAGAACTATAAAGGACCATGTGCCCCTTTGTGCTGTCTCTTTGGATTCCTCGTGGCACGTAAGTAGCACCTTCCACATTGGGTTGGGGTGAGTCTCGAGGCCAGGTAACAAGAGCCGTGTCCGTACCGGTCATGTAGTGTCACCTTGATCCTGACTGTTGAATGTGTATGTTCATGTAATTTCTTCCAGTCTTCTGTCAGTTTGTTTGTACCTCAAATTTGGTCTGGTTCTTAACCTGTGGGACCTACACAAACCTGAACAACAATGCCATTTGGTTGGAGAGGGCCCAGATGGAAAATAAGGTGTTGTTCCTCCAATTTACGGGTGGTCCTGGTAGGACAGACAGTACAAGAGGCCATGGACAGATATGTCAGTGCGGGAGTGGGACGTGGAATTGAAATGGTTGGCCACTGGGAGATCCATGTCACTGATGCAGACAGAGCGAAGGTGCTCAGTGAAGCGATCTCCCAGTCAGGCAGCATCCACGGAGAGAGATGGTCAGTCAATGTTTTGGTATTGTCAGGGTATTGGACAGAAGGTGGGGGAGCTGGGGAGAGGCAGGAAGAGAGGGGGATCACTAGGAGGGGATTAGAAATAAGATCAGGAGCACCAATAAGTGAAGAGATGGAACCAGTGGAGATGGGTTTACATAAAATTGGAAAATCAGTGTTCATGCTACATAGTCAGGGGCAGAGAATCGTGGGCCCCTCAGCCCATTCTGACCATCAATTGATCACATTACACTGCTTTATCATTATCTCATTTTATTAGCTTCCCCCAGATTCAGGCACCAACGCAGTTTATTCAGTAATTACAAGAAATGACATTAATGCAATATTACAGGATTTTAGTTACACACTACATGTTCATTAGTTAGGGGATTGAGTTCAAGAGTTGAGAGATTATGTGGCAACTCTACAAATCTCTGGTGAGGCCACATTTAGAATGTTTAGTTCTGGTCACCTTGTGATGCGCTATTGAGCAGAAAAGCAGGCACAAAACATAGAGGCTGTTCCTTTATTCAGCTTAGTCTTTGCTGTGGCTGGCTGTGCCCTGCTCCCAAGTGACTGACCTCGAGAGGGGCTGGATGTGGCTTATATCCCGGGCAGCTGATTGGCAGCCATCCGGGTGGGGTTTGGTCCATTCAGGTCGACTGATTGACAGCCGGCCAGGTCTTGTCTGTCCTCCAGTGATCTTCCTGCAGGTACAGTGGTCGCCCCCTCCCCCCCCACCCCCGCAGTAGGCTAGTGGTGTATCACCACCCATCTCATTATAGGAAGGATGTGGAAGCTATGGAGAGGGTGCAGAGGAGATTTACCAGGATGTTGCCTGGATTGGAAATTAAGTCTTATGAGGCAAGGTTAGCAGAGCTGGGACTATTCTCTTTGGAGCTAAAAAGGATGAGAGGTTGACAAGATTATTAAAGGCCTAGATAGGGTGGACAGTCAGCCACTGTTTCTCAGGGCAGGAATGGCAAACACCAGAGGACATACCTACAAGATGAGGGAAGGAAAGTTTAGGAGAGAGGGCAGGGGTTTTACACAGCCAGTTGTGGGTGCCTGGAATCCTTGCCAGGGGTGGAGGCTGAAACATTACGGGCATTTAAGACACTGGTAAACAGGCACATGGATGGAAGGAAAATAGAGGGTTACGGGTAATGAGGGTTTAGAACCGTTTTTTAAAAGGAATATATGGGTCAGCACAACATCGAGGGCCGAAGGGCCTGTAATTCGATAGAACACGGTCGAGCCTCTGCGTGCCCCCTCCCTCTCTTGCACACTTGACATGTCTCTGCCTGGGACGCGGCCAAACTGCAGAAAGCGCCAGAGGTCAGCGCCGAACCGAGCCAGTGGCGCTGCGGCGGCCGCTGGTGGAGAGCGACTGTGTGTGACTGGGGAGAGAGAGAGAGGCCGCTCGGCCCGCCCTGACGCCGCAAGCCCAGTGAATGAAGGAACAGCCCAGCTCCTGCCTTCCCCGCCGAGCTCTGTAACTTTCTCGAGGGCCCTGAGAAGAGGGACAATCGGTCCCCACCACAGTTATTTTTGTCCAAGGCGTGTTTAAGGGCAGCGCTTCCGCCCTTTGTCCCTGTTCCCGTGAGGGAGAATGGGTCGGCCGGCAGCAGCCTCAGTCCGAGCCGGGAGCACTTCAAGAGATATTAATTGACTTTTTGTTCCTTGAATTGGCTGTGTTCCTTTAAGCACGTAGCCTGTTAAAGAACACACTTCCCAAATGGTGCTGGGCAACGCGGTCCAAGCCACGATTGCACTGATGCGGCGGAGACAGAGCAGCGTGTTTACAGGTCCATGACAGGCTGCCTTCCCCATCCATCCCCGGCGGTCCCGCTACTGATCGGGACCCTTCCCCGACCCCGACCTTTTCTCACCCTGCGTGAAGCACAGACTTTGGTCTCGGGATCGATCGTTTGAGTGGAGTTCAGGACGCAGCGTTGGACAGAGGTTCTGGGGGCCAGTGAGGGGTCCACGACTGACTGGGGTGAGGGGTGGTGGGGAGATGTTCTGGGGGGGGCAGTGAGGGGTCCACGACTGAGTCTGACTGGGGTGAGGGGTGGGGTGAAATGTTCTGGGAGGCAGTGAGGGGTCCACACCTAGTGTGATTGGACTGGGGGACCGAGGTTCCTGAAGAAGGATCTGGACCCAAAATGTTGACCACCCATTTCCCTCCCCAGCAGGTCGTTTTCTTTGCAATCTTGTATTTAAACATATAAAACACAGAATATTCCAGCGCAGTACAGATCCTTCAGCCCACTAACCTATGGTAACCTACTCCACATCCATCTAACCCTTCCCTACCTCACATCCATAAGCCTCTATTTTTCCTGCATCCATATGCCTGTCTAAGATTATTTTAAATGTCTCTATTGTACCAGCGTCCACTACCACCCCTGGCAATGTATTCTAGACACCCACCACTCCGTAAAAAGAAACCGATATCCCTACACTTTCCTCCACTCACCTGAAACAGTTGACCTCTGGTATTAGCCATCCTGGGGAAGAGGTGCTGTGTGTCCATCCCATCTATGCTTCTCATAATCATACATACCTCTATTAAATAGCCTCCAAAGAGAAAAGCCCCAGCTCTGTCAATCTTTCCTCATAAGACCTGTTCTTCAATCCAGCCAGTGCCCTGGTAAATCTCCTATGCCCCCCTCCCCCCACAAAGCTTCAACATCCTTCCTACAATGAGGTGACTAGAACTGAACATAATAAAGTGTGGTCTAACCAGAGTTTTATAAAGCAGCAATGTAAAAAATACCTGGCAGTCTCTAGACTGTTTCACAGACCTTAAAATATGTCCATTGAGTAAGTCAACAGGCAAGGGGATGGGATGTTAAAAATGTGAGTGATTATGCTCCGGTTCAGCATCCAACACCCTTCTCAACCTACAGCATCGGTGATCTGGATTGAAATCCAGTGCTTTCTGTAAGGAGTTTGTACGTACCTCTTCCTTCTCCTTCCATTCCCATTTTCCGGCCTTCCTCTCCATTTCTATCCCCAGTCACATCATTCCCTCTCCTCCCCTCCCAGAAAAGGGACCACCCCTTCCCTGGTCTGCTCTTCCACCACTGTGTCTACTTATCTTCTTGTGCAACACCTGCCCTTTTCCCTCTTCTCTTCCCAGGATCCTGGGGTCTAAACATTCCTTTTAGATGAAGCCAATCCAGCGTACTGCAGTCAAACGCTCGGGTGGTCAGTTCCTCGGCACTGGAGAGACCGCAGGCAGGTTGGGGACTGCTTTGGAGAGCACCTGAGTAAGACTGCAAGAGTGCTCCAGGCCTTTCAGTTTAGAGCTACAGCACAGTAACAGGCCCTTCCAGCCCACGAGCCCGTGCAACCCAAATACACCCATGTGACCCATTAGCCCACTCACTCTGTATCTTTTTGGAGGGTGGAAAGAAACTGGAGCACCCAGATGAAACCCATGTAGTTATGGGGAGAGCATACAAACTCCTCACTGGTGTTGTAACAGCACTAACTCTTTATCCTTTGATATTTATTATCTTTTTCTGTCTTGCATTTGTAGTAATTTAAATGTATGTAATTGTTGTTGGTGCATCTTGCGTACCTATTTGGCTGTAGCAAGTGACCCCCTAGCCTCCAGGAGGAGAGTGGGGGGGGGTGAGAATAGAGACTCAGATGGCAGAATAGACGTGGATGAGATCACCTTCCAACCACAGTCGATGAATCATTGAAACTGAAAGTGCAATTACTGAAGACAGATCAGCGGAGTAAAGAGCAAGTGCCTTAAAAAATGTCTGTAACCCATAATGTTCCTTCACTTTGGGTTACGCATCATATCTGACACAGAAACAACATGTAATTCACCTTGAAAGGGGGAAGTGCTGGAAGGTAGTTTAACTCCACAGTCATCTAATTGGAGTTGCTTCGAGCGGCATTGTACACGCTTCAGATATTTTATTGTGTCAGCTATAGTTGTTAGTATCTGTCTTGTGTAAAATTATACAGATACTGGCAGAGGCTCCAGTTATCAGTCAGCTGTCTGACCACAGCGCCCTCACCTCATCCGAGGTTATTTTGTGGGTTAAAGGATGGCATTCCAGGGAAAGATTCACTGCGTGTAACAGAAATGTTAAGATGTCTTTGCACAGAGTACCAGACGGTGATACAACCAGTCAGAATGCTCTCCTCAGTACACCTGCAGATGTTTTCAAGAGTCTTCGATGACATACCGAATCTCCCCAAACTCCTCGCAGAGTATAGTCACTGGTGAGCCTTCTTGGTGATTACATCGACATTTAGATAGCATTGTCAGACAGCATCCCTGGGGAGAAACTGTCAGTCAACATTTCAGGTCCTTTGAAAGGGTCCTGACCCAAAACCTTGATGGCCATCTCTCCCCAGGAACATTATCTGCCCTGCTGAGCCCTTCCAGCAATTCTCTGTCTGCTCAAGTATCGATCATCTGCAGTTTTTATAGTAAAATAAAAACACAATGCTGGAGAAACTCAGCAGGTCAAACAGTGCACTTTATGTAGCAAAGATAAAGATATATAACCAATGTTTTGGGTTTGGACAAAATGTCGTCACCTGCCTACATTTTGCTCACACCTTGATGAAGGGCTCAGCCCAAAAAGTTGGTTATGTATATTCATAGAACATTACAAAACAGAAAACGGGGCCTTCTAGTCTGTGCAGAACTATTATTCTGTCTAGTCCCACTGGCCTGCCCCCAGTCCTTAGCCCTCCATTCACCTTCCATCCATGAACCTGTCCAAATTTTTCTCAAATGTGGAAATTGAGTCCACATTTACCACTTGTTCCACATTCCCACCACTCTGTGTGAAGAAGATTCCCCTCATGCTCCCCATAAACTTTTCCCCTTTCACCCTTAACCCATGTTCTCTAGTTTGTATCTCACCTACCCTCAGTGGAAAAAGCCAACTTGCATTTACTCTATCTTATCCCATCATAATAAGGTATACCTCCATCAAATCTCCCCTCATTCTTCTACACTCCAGGGAATAAAGTCCAAACCTTTCCCTGTTACTCAGTTTCTCAAGTTCGAGCAACATCCTTGTAAATCTTTTAAATCTGACAATTTTGCTGTTGATACATAACCCAGGCGTCTGCCGACATTTTACTCATACCTCAATGAAGGGCTCAAGCCTGAAACGTTGATGCACTTTCAATTAACTTCAAAGACTAGAAGTTGCCAGAACGATTGGGTCTTAATTGCTTAAAACTCATGTTATAGTACACTCATGTTGCTTGGCCTGAGTCCAGAGCTCTTAATGGGCATAACCGCCTTTATTATGCGATTCCAAAGGAAGGAATCACTGGTACAGTCAGCACGGAGGCAGGTACACACAGAGATAGTAACCAATAATAATACAGTGGTATCACCACATCTTTGCTACGTTAAGGGCACTGCTTGACCTGCTGAGGTTCTCTAGCATTGTGTTTTTACTTCAACCACCGGTGCCTGCAGACTTTCGTGTTTTACTTCTGCAGCTTTTGTGTATCTTTTCTGTAACACATGACTATTTAGAAATGGTGAGCAAAGAACAATTTTAACCTTTGATAAGTCAGTCAGACAACATTGTTTTTCCATGTGATACCAGGCACAAGGTTCTGTGGACTTTAATCTTTAACAAAGGCGACAACAATTTCAGATATGAAGACCTTGTTGGATATAAATTAACAGCAAGTGATGGAACTTTCATTAAACTGAAGTCGGGCTGAGTGTCTTCGAGGCTCAACTAATTTGTCATTCATTATCTGACCCGCAGTGTGGATGATCAACATTCTGAAACCTTTATCCAATCTCTGCAGCTCCAGGCCAGGTTTATAGATAAAAAGGATGAATGTGGATGGGATTATGAACCAACAATATGACAAATTGATTCAGTTTCCTGCATTTGACCAACATTAATCTCACTCCAAGTCTTCATACAGCACTCAATGTGAGCACAGAGAGGGAAATGTTATTACCTCTGTATGCCAAGGTGCTTTCAGTGACGCAGGGATTGCATTTAAGAATCAAATTGTTCTGGAGTGACCAGAACCCTGAAGGCAAATCCAGGAGAAAAGATGCAAAGCTAAATGCTTGTTTTATTAATTTTATCTCCATTGTTTATTGGTTAGATGCTACAGTTGGGCAGAAAGCCTACGTTTCCTAATTAGGCAGTGGAATTTTGAGATTGAAAGTTGGGAAGTCACGCTCCAACTGTATAAAACTCTAGAGCAAAATGCAATCTGCTGGAGGAACTCAGCAGCATCAGGGTGGGGGGGGGGGGTGCAGGGGGGCATGAGGTGGAATTATTGTTGACACTTTTCAGGTTGGAAACTTTTGATTAAGACTGATGGTGGAGATGGAAGATGGGTGGCATAAGAAGGGGACGGTGGGTGGGTGAGACGTGGGGGGGGGTGGTTGGGCTGTGATGCGGCCTGATGAACCAGCAAAGGGTGGAAGATGACAGACAGATGGAGGGTGATGGTTGGAGTTGGGAGACAGAGGCAGGAGATTGATAGGTTCCAGATGGAGAACGGGTAGATGGAGCAAGATGGGCCGGGGAGGGTGAAGGTAAATAAACAAGAGCAAAGACCACTCGTGCTGGAATTGATCACATAAAGTTTTGGTTTGGACACACTTGGAGTATTGTGTGTAGTTCTGGTCACCACAGCACAGGGTGAATGTGTCCACCCACTCTTCCTGTGACAGCCTATATTGACTCATTTTCCAGGGCTCCTTCCTTGTGCAACATTTCCACTTCCTGGGAATTTCATACAAGGACATTTTCTTAAAGATGTTTGTGGTATCAGTTTCACTAATCCACAGGACTATAAGAGCAGCAGAGAGAATCACTAGAGATTCCCTTCCCCATCGACGTGATCTACCGCCTGAGATTGTTGTCTGAAGAGAGTGAATAAAATGATTGAGGACCCCTACCACCCTGCACACAGCATCCTTCAGCTGCTTCCATTGGGAAAGAGATACAGGAGTATCAGAGCCAGGACCACCAGGCTGAGGAACAGCTTCTTCTCATGGGCAGTGAGAATGCTGAACGACCAAAGGAACTGCTCACACTGACCACTCAAGACTCTCATATTCATAAACAATATTTATTTATTTGTATAGATGAATTATTGTCCCACATATGTATTGTGAGTCTGTATATATGTTATGCCTGGTTATATGTCTGTATGTTTTACCACTGAGGACTGGAGAACACTGTTTTGTTAAGTTATACTTTACAATCAGATGACAATAAACTTGATTTAATCTGAATTCATTTCATGATGTGAATGCCTTGGCTCCAGATACCATGAAGGCTGATTTCATTACTTTTTATATCTTTGTTAGATTCTCCTTCTTTGAAATGAAGACCATTTATTATCTTGCATCAAGATAAATTGATAGATGCATTCTGAATTCAACACATTGTCAGGCAGCAAGTAGAACAGAGCACCTCCCTGTGGGCCGGCAGTCTGCCCTTACTCCAGCCTTCACCTCAGGAGACCCTGCATTAATGATAAGTTTATTGTCACATACATTGAACAAAGCACATATGCACAGAAATTCTACTTGCTGCCAAACATGTATTTAATTTAAAAACAAGTACAATAGTATGTATTAGATTAAATTGAAAATATTTAATAAATACAAAAGATCTGGTCTCAATGCCACCATTCTCATCTCAGATTCCAAGCAAAAACACAGTGCTGGAGAAACTCAGCAGGTCAAACAATGTCCTTTATGTAGCAAAGCTTGAGCCTTTCATCAAGGTGTGAGCAAAATGTCGACAAGAAGGGTGGGATTGGGGGGGTGCGTGGGGTAGGAATACATTCCCAAAAGCAGGATGGAGAAGGAAGGGAGGGCACAGCAGCAAGCAAGGAGGGGGATGGCTCTGTGAATGGAGAGTAAAGGGGTAGAGAGCTGGAGGAAAGAAGAGAAAAGAGGGAGAATGGAGAGTGGGCTAGCAGAAACTGGAGAATTGATGTTAATGCTATCCGGTTGGAGAGTACCCAAATGCAAAATCCAAGTGTTGTTCTTCCAATTTACGGGTTGTCTTGAAGTCCATGAGGCCATGGGAGTGGGGTGTGGAATTGAAACGGTTGGCCACTGGGATATTCCTTGACTTCCCTCTAGTTTTGCTAATGTTGAGAGTAAGGTTGTTGGTGTGACATCACTCAACAAGCTGATCTATCTCCCTCTTCGTTGCCATCTGTGATTCTGGCAACGACTGTGGTGTTATTGGCAAATTTGTAGATAGCCCTGGAATTGTCCTGATGTGTTTCACAAAGAGTGAGGGAGGCGAGAGAATGAGGGGAAGGGGTGGCATTTCAAGGGTGTCATGGAGGGAAGAGGACATGAGAAGGATTCCAGAGCTTGGGGGGCTGAAGACTCAGACACCACTAGTAGGTCCATGAGTAGTGAGGGTGGAGTCCAGCCAGGAGGGACACGAGATGTGGAGCAGCAGGATGGTGTGGGCAATTCCAGCATGAGAAGTGGAAGTCCTAATCTGAGGCAGAGACTGTGGCAGGCGGAGTTGCATGGTTTGTGTGGGGACCACTCCCCAGCTCAGTGGGGTAAAGGAATAAAGTCACATCAATATCCCAGAGTGCTTTGCTGTAGAATACAGGGTGGGAGGGGTGAGGCAGAGGATCCACATGGGTTTGGCCAACCAGGTAAATTTGAAGCATGATGGACAGTGGTACAGTTCGACGGCACAGAAACAGGCCCTTTGGCCCAACTTGCCCATGCCATCCTAACTAGTCCTATGTTTAGCCCATATCCCTCTGAATCTTTCTTAACCATGAACATGCCTAAATGATTTTTAAACTGTACAATCATCCCACTTCTACCACTTCCTCTGGTCTCTCATTCCACAGGCCCACCACCCTCTGTGCAGAATAGTTGCTCTTAGATCCTTTTTAAATCTTTCCTGGCAGTCAATATACAACATCCTACATTTTGGTCATACAAGACTGTCCAATATAGGTCTCTTTGGAATCTAAAACCTGTCACAAATTTTTTTCTTATTTCCCTTCTCGGATCCTCACTTCCTATTCTTTAAGTAAATGAACTAATAGTCCAGTGGTTAACCATACATTGAGGATCTGGATACAATTTAGAAACATTTTCTCTTTCAAGTCCTATTTTTTCTAATTTTTAAAAAAATCTTTTTTTTTTAATTTTAAAATTTTTTTCACATTATCAACCATATTGACCAAAATACACATAAACATTTCCCTCTTGAATATACACAGTGTCATTTTCTCCCCCCTCCCCTCCCTCTCTCCCTCCCACCCCCTCCCCACCCACTAAACGTTCAACATATACAATACATTCAACCCATTAAACAATGTCATCACACAACGAAAACAAATAAGAAAATTGCGTCATCTACTTTTACACACTGGGTCAGTTCATTTCGTCTTCTTCTCATTCTGTCATTTTAGGGGGTGGAGGTCCTCGGTAGGGCCTCTCTGTTGTGTTCCATGTACGGTTCCCAAATTTGTTCGAATACTGTGATGTTATGTCCTAAATTATATGTAATTTTTTCCAAAGGAATACATTTATTCATTTCTATGTACCATTGCAGTACTCTCTGGCTCTCTTCTGATTTCCAGGTTGACATTATACATTTTTTTCTACAGCTAAGGCTATCATAATAAATCTTTTTTGCACTTCATCCAGTTAGAGGCCTAATTCCTTACTTCTTATGTTACTTAGAAGAAATGTCTCTGGATTTTTTGGTATGTTATTTTTTGTGATTTTATTTAATACCTGATTTAGATCTTCTTAAAACTTTTCCACTTTCTCACATGCCCAAATTGCATGTACTGTTCCCGTTTCCTTCTTACAGTGAAAACATCTATCTGATACTGTTGGGTCCCATTTATTTAACTTTTGGGGTGTGGTGTATAGCCTGTGTAACCAATTATATTGTATCATGCGTAACCTTGTGTTAATTATATTTCTCATAGTTCAGGAGCATAGCTTTTCCCATATTTCATTCTTTATCTTTATGTTTAGATCTTGTTCCCACGTTAGTTTAGGTTTACAGCTTGTTTCCTCGTTCTCTTTTTTCTTGTAGTTTGATGTACATGTTTGTTATAAATCTTTTAATTATCATTGTGTCTGTAATCACATATTCAAAACTGCTTCCTTCTGGTAACCTCAACCTGCTTCTCAATTTGTCCTTCAAGTAGGTTTTCAGTTGGTGGTATGCAAACATTGAGTTACACCATAGTTGTACTTAATTTGTTCAAAAGATAATAATTTATTTCCTGAAAAACAATTTTCTATTCTTTTGATTCCTTTTCTCTCCCATTCTCTAAAGGAAAGGTTATCTATTGTGAAAGAGATTAGTTGATTTTGCGTCAATATTAATTTTGGTAGTTGGTCATTTGTTTTTTTCCTTTCTACGTGAATCTTCTTCCAAATGTTGAGCAGATGGTGCAGTACTGGTGAATTCCTACGTTGCACCAATTTTTCATCCCGCTTATATAGTATATGTTCAGGTACCTTCTCCCCTATTTTATCTAGCTCTAATCTGGTCCAATCTGGTTTTTCCCTTGTTTGATAAAAATCTGATAGGTATCTTAATTGTGCTGCTCTTAAAACATTCTTAAAGTTTGGTAGCTGTAAGCCCCCTTGTTTGTACCATTGTGTTAATTTATCTAGCGCTATCCTCAGTTTCCCCCTTTTCCATAAGAATTTCCTTATTATTTTCTTTAGCTCCTTGAAGAATTTCACTGTTAGGTGAATTGGTAACGATTGAAATAGGTATTGTATCCTTGGGAAGATATTCATTTTAATGCAATTTACCTTTCCTATCAGTGTTAGTGCTAAATCTTTCCAATGTTCTAAGTCATCTTGTAATTTCTTCATTAATGGCTGATAATTTAGTTTGTATAGATGGCCTAGATTATTATCTAGTTGAATACCTAGGTATTGGATTGCTTGTGTTTGCCATTTAAATGGTGATTCTTTCTTAAACTTTGTGAAATCCGCATTATTCTTTGGCATCGCTTCACTTTTATTTGCATTGATCTTGTACCCCAATACTTCTCCATATTTCTTCAATTTCTTATGTAATTCTTTTATTGATAATTCTGGTTCTGATAAGTATACAATGGTGTCATCTGCAAATAGACTTCTAGATTTTATATTCCTTCTCTTTTATTTTTATCCCTCTTATTTTATTTTCTGTTCTTATCAGTTCTACCACGGATTCTATAGCTAATGCAAACAGTGAGGGAGATAGTGGACATCCCTGCCTAGTTGACCTGCTTAATTTAAATTGGTTTGATATATATCCATTTACTGTCACCTTCGCCAATGGTCCTTTATATAATGCTTTGATCTACTATTCCCACTTCTGAAATTCTCTTAACCCCAAATGTCCCCCCCACCTCTCTGAGTTGCCCCTTGTCCCTTGCCGGGCAACCACAACTCCCCTCTCCATTTGGATTGCGAACCCTCTCGCAAGCGTCAACTGATTTCGCAGTGACTGTTAATCTTTCCCACCCAACCCCCTCCAGAAAAGACTTTTATATTCACCTATAACAAAGCTCACCCTCTTAATTCCCCCCTTACTTCCTTTCTTCCCTTTTCTTCCCCTCCTTAGTTCTTACTTATACATTATTTTTCTTCATTATATGAAGTTTGTTGTCATTCTTTGTTCTTGTTACATCTCTTCATCTCTCTTTCTGTCTTGCAGGTGTTCTGCAAATTCTCGTGCTTTCTCCGGATCCGAGAACAGTCTGCTTTGCTGCCCCAGGATAACTATTTTAAGCACCGCTGGGTATCTTAACATAAATTTATACCCTTTCTTCCATAGGATTGATTTTGCTGCATTAAACTCCTTCCTCTTCTTCAGGAGCTCAAAACTTATGTCTGGGTAGAAAAAATTTTTTTGACCTTTGTATTCGAATGGCTTTTTGTCTTCTCTCATTTTTTTCATTGCCTTCTCCAATATATCTTCTCTTGTCGTATATCTCAGGAATTTTACTAAAATGGATCTTGGTTTTTGTCGTGACTGTGGTTTTGGGGCTAATGTTCTGTGTGCCCTTTCTATTTCCATTCCTTCCTGCATTTCTGGCATTCCCAGGACCTTGGGGATCTATTCTTTTATAAATTCTTTCATATCTTTGCCTTCTTCATCTTCCTTAATTTTTTTAAATCTTGATGTAATTTTTAAAGAACGGTATAGATTAGGTATTAAATGTTTTAAAGATTTATTTGTCAAGGGGGGTCTTGCTTCTTTTGAACAACTGTCAGTTAAATACTCATTTTTTCCATTATCTACATCATATATTTTTTCTGTTCTCAATTACATACATTTCCTAAGAGGACTGATATTAATTGATTTGATGTCATTTTTAATTTACAACCTTTTATAATGGTTCAATATATAACATTTATGATATGCTGTTGGGAATAAAGGAGGCTCCCTCAGATAACATTTAATAAGCCCGTGAACAGGAACAACAGCTTTTAATTTCTGAAGAAACTTGGAAAGTAATTTTCAAATTGGTTAATACCTCTTCTTTGTGTGCCACCACTCCCTCATACATGGTTAAGTAGTCCACAGGGCTCACATGCCCAAAGTCAAATTATCTTGTTTTTATGCGAATTTATCCTCTCCTTGTGATAAATGAACAATGGGGATGCTTCATTAATTCATATGTTTTGGACATGTCAGAGTCTTGAGAAATACTGGAACAAAGTCTTTCAAACTTCCTCTATCCCTTTTAAAGTTAATTTTGAACCTAATCTCTTAACTGTCGTATTTGGTATTGTTGGAGAGAGTGATATAACTTTAATGGCATCTGATTTGCATGTATTAGCTTTTATTTCTCTTATGGTGAAGCGGGCGGTGTTGCTCAGATGGAGGGACATTGGTCCGCCTTCTCATGTTCAATGTCTACGTGATGTCATGTTTCAATTTATAGAAGATTACATGCTCTATTTCCAATTTGAATTTGAATTTTTAAACACTGTGGGGTCCCTTCTTGAATTACTTTTGTGATCAACTGATTTGATATGAAGGGAGAAGTGTTGACTAATAAGGTAATTCCTTACTCTGATAAGTGTATTTAGATCTTGGTTAATAACCACCTCACTGACAAAAGGCAAAGGAGGAAAAACCCAACACCCAACCCTAACCAACCAATTTTCCCCTGCAACTGCTGCAACCGTGTCTGCCTGTCCCGCATCGGACTTGTCAGCCACAAACGAGCCTGCAGCTGACGTGGACATTTACCCCCTCCATAAATCTTCGTCCGCGAAGCCAAGCCAAAGAAGAAGAAATAAAATATTAATACAATGTAATTTGTTTGATTGAGAATGTGGAGTACCTTGGATGAAATGATAAGTGTGATGTATCTTTTTGGAATTTCAATGTTAATAAAAATATTGAAAAAGGAAATCTTTTCCCTCTGACTCTGTCTGTGCCCTCTAGTTATTAACCCCCAACCCTGAGGGAAAAGGCTACGACTGTTTATCCTATTGATGTCCTTCATGATTTTATACACATCCATAAGGTCCCCCATCAGCTACAATAGTCTAGGGAGAAAATTCCCAGGTATCCAGCCTCTCCTTGAAATGATCTGGGGTCTCAGATCACTAATGTATGAAGTGTGTCTGTATGGCAAGCTCCCACACCCAATGTGGTGGTGGTTGAGAAAGTGAACATTTCCCTGACCCTCGAGTGAACTTCCTTGCCCACCGTTGAAATAGCGTCATGGATCAATTTTGTTTACTCTCAGAGAAGGTGGAATTTGATTTTATGCTCTTTTTGAAGGACAGTGTAGCATCCACTGCAGTCCCTGCATCTTCTCCATTCTCTTCATCCTGCATCCATTACATTCCCTGCATCCACTACATTCCCTGCATCCACTGCATTCTCTTCATCCACTGCATTCCCGACAACCACTGTCTTTCCCTGCATCTAATTCCTTCCCTGTAGCCACTGCATTCTCTGCACCATTTGCATTCCCGGCATCTTTGCTCTCACTTCATTCTCTGTATCAGCCACATTTCCTGCATCTTCTGCACATTATTCCTCCTCTGTATCTCATCCATCAACTGCATTCCCTGCATCCTGTACATTCCCACCATCTACTGCAACCCCTGCAACCTTTGCACTCCACGCATGCTCTGAATTTCTTTCCTCCTCTGCATTCCCCACATTGAACCTTTTCTGCCACTTTGTCACTAACTATATTAACCAACTTCCCTTAACCAACTCAGTCCAGTCTAAATGCTTTTCACTACTGGGTGGAACCTGGATGTGCAGTTTACTAATGCCCCGTGTGGATCCACGTTATGTGGAGTTATCATCCACTCATGGAACACTAGTGGGCTGACTGGCCACATCCTCTGGATGAGACACAGAGATATGAGGATGCCAGGTATGTATTATAATGATTCACGGTTTACAGAGCTGATCCTTTGAAGCAGAGCTTTCCATGAAGAGTGAATCTTGCAGCAGGAACCAGGACTTGTTCCACTATGAACAAAATTTCTCAATTAACCTGAAGGATAGAAACTGAATAGAGTCAATAGTCTGACTCCAACGTCAAATTTATGAGGAATGTTCCCTCTAATTTTTAGTAGTCAGTGGATGCAAATTTTTTTCCTGTGACAAAAGTAAGTGGGCACTGAATGTTTGAGCAAATGTAAACTTGAAATAGTTTCAAGATCATTTTGGTACAGTTTATCTCTCATGGCTAGTAAAACTGTATTGGCATGTTTTATTATCTGACAAAACCCAAAATTATTTTCAATAAGTATAATTATTAATTATTATATTATTTTAGGTAGCTAACCTTCTGTGCCCACATTCATTTCCTTTGTGCGCTGGTTGCAAAACGTGCGTGCACGCTCATACAGGGAACAATGCTGATGAGCATGAAAGTTATGGTAATAAACGTTGTCTAGCCAACTCAACAAATCCCCTGTGATAACTTTGCTTACTCATTGTTGGATTTGAATCCGGTGCTGTCCTCCCCAAGTCTGTGTGGTTTCCTCCAGTTCCTTCCTATCCTCTGAAAATGAACAGAGATTATGGGTGAATTGGTATATTTGGGTGGCACAGACTCATGGGCCGGAAGGACCTGTTTCCATGCAGCATTTCTAAAAAAAATCAGAACCTCAGCTTTGCAGCCAATGTTCTCTTTGGGAATAGCACCATAGTGTGGATCTCCCACAACTCCCAGTGGCCACCCATCTCATTCCCCATCCCATTCCCTTGCTGATGTCTGTCCATTGCACTGCCAGACTGAGACCACCTGTAAATCGGAGGAACAACACCTCATCTTCCGTTTGGGCATCCTCCAACTGGGTGGCATTTTCATAGATTTCTCCCGTTTCTGTTAAACATGCCCCCCTCCCCACTTCTTCCTCTTGTCTCCTTTCCCCCAGTCTGTTTCTCTGTCTTTCTGTCACTTTCTCTCTCTCTCTCTCTCTTTTTCCCCTTTTCACTCTGTCTCCTTTCACAGAGTTAAAATCAATTCTCAACTTTTCTCTTATCATCTCTAACACCTTTTGTTGGTCTGGACTCCTCCCCCAACCAGTCTTCACTTTTTATCAAATGTTTTTTGCTAACACCTTCAAGAAGGGCTCAGGCCCAAAATGTCGGTCATATATTTTTACCTCCTGTGGATGCTAAAAGACCGACTGAGTTCCTCCAGCATTTTCTGTGTATTTTTATCATCACAGCTCTGCAGACTTCAGTGTTTCACTGTCTTTTAGTTATAGGTTACAGTTCACTTCCATCTGCTTGGTTTTACAGTTTACTTTTACCTTCCCTGGTCTGGCAATGATATCAAAATCCGACAGCTGTGCTGAGATCTGGCTGGACAAACATTGAAAGTGAGTGAAGTGTGTTCATGCCAGGAAGGTAACCTCTCGAGGGCAGTCAGGATGAGCATCAAATGTTTACAATTTAAATTTATTTACAACATGGTAGAAGCCAATTCTAACCATTGAAACCCATGCCATCCAATTGCACCCAATTAACCTACAATCCCTGTATATTTTGAAGGGTGGGAGAAAACCAGAGCCCCCCCTGGGGAAAACCCACGCTGAGATGGGGAGAACGTACAAACTCCTTCCAGACAGCACTGAATTCTAACCCCGGTTGCTGACGCTGTGATAGAATGTTGGCCTTGCCTGTGACATCTCGGATTTTAAGATTTAATATTAATAAAATACGAACAAAAAAATTCCCAGAAAATCTTTAAACTCTCAGCAGGCCAAGCAACATCTGTGGAGAGAGAATCGGAGTTAATGTTTCTGATTAAAGACCTTTCATCTGCTTTTCGATTAACAAAATGTTGATGCAATCATGAAGAAAGCTCACCAGCGGCAAGATTTCATTAGGAGTTGGAGGGGATTTGGTTATGTCCCAAAGACGCAAATTTCTAATGGTGTACCATGGAGAGGATTCTGACTGGTTGCATCAGTGTCTGGTATGGAGGTGCCAATGCACAAAACAGGAAAAGGCTACAGAGGGTTATAAACTCGGCCAGCACCATCATGGGTATCAGTCTTCACTCTATTAAGGACATCTTTAAGAGACGGGGTCTCAAGAAATCAGTCTCTATCATCAAGGACCCTCACCACCCAGGCTATGCCCTCTTCACTCTGCTAAATGTTGTATTTACAGAACCGTAATAATTTATTGAAGTTTTTGCACCTAAAATGTACAATACTGCTGCCACAAAACAACACATTTTGTGATACATGTTCATGACAATGAACCTAATTCTGATTCTGAAAATATGGCTCTTATAGGTACGAGAGTTTTATGTGTGTGTTGTTTATATGGATTTACCGATGACCATGCATACATACATTTGAAGGTGTGTGGACAGGCGTGGAGGTTTGTGCGCATGTGTGTCTACATCTGGTTCAGCAGTTATGCAACCAGAGTCAAAGGAAGTGGTCAGACGGAGCAAAACTGGGTTGTTTTCTCTGGAGCATCTGAAGCTGAGTGGAGACCTGATGGAAGTTTATAAAATTCGGAGAGGCATCGTGAGGATAGATGGTCAGAATTTCTTGCCCAGGGTAAAAATATCAAATATGAGAGAAGGTGTTGTAGAGCACGTCGAAAGAACCAAAGACTTGTTGATCCAAACCAAGGCTTTTATTAACTAAAAGACTGGAACTTATCACATGTAGGTAGACCAGTCCAGAATTACCTGGTCTGGCTAGGAACAATTCTTTAAGACCTGCCAGTAGGTGTGGCTACGCTCTCAGCCAATCACAGTCATCCTACGCTACCATCTGTACATATACACATTGGTAACAGAATCTGTACTATCACAAATGTGTATATGAACTCGTGGATTGGAGCTTGGTCTCTGGTCACCCTGACACAGCTAACCACTCAAATGAGACCTTGCTGGTGAGCATTGACCAATCCCTGTTAAAAGAGCAGACATACAGGTATCCTCAGCTCCTCGGAACCAGAATGACAGCAACTGCCCACGACAACTCAGGAGCTAAAGTGAAAAGTAGAATCACAGTGGTGGAGAAGCTCAGCAGATCAAACAGTGATGAACGGCTCAAGCCCGAAACGTCGGTGATGTATCTTTATCCACGCTATATAAAGGACACTGCTTGACCTGCTGAGTTTCTCCAGCATTGTGTTTTTACTTCAATCACGCTATCTGCAGACTTTCGTGTTTTACTTACAACTCGGGAGGCATTCTCTGATGGTGGAAATGATCTAGGGCATCTTGAAAGGCAGTGTGTGAAAAGAATCTTCCTTGTTCTCCTGTCTTGAGTCATGTGAGGCAGCTTTGGCTGACAGTAAGAAATGCATCAGGGCTGAACACATCAGTGTCTATGCTCGAGCTCAGAGCATAAACCTGGCCCAAGAGCTCAGTGGGAGACAGTCAGTCCAGACCATCTTCCTCTTACAAAAGAAGGAAATGGCTGGGAGGTCCCGTGCATGCTATGAGTAGTAATTGATTTGCCTCTTTGCCTATCTCACTGCTGGAGGCCATTGAGGGTGCTCAGGCATGCTGGCTATGTCTGTGATATGAGGCAGCTTTTAATGAGCTAAAAGATTTTCTCAATTTCCCTTTACCTCAGGCCCTGTACAATCACGATGCCAATACAGCTTCACGAGCCCTCATCTGGGTATAAACCTCTCAAAACTTTGAACTTGGCCCCAGGTGCGAGAGTGGAGATGCAGTGTAACATCAGCCAACATCTTACATCAGGGAGAAACAGGCTTGAGGGCTGGGATTTTTTTGTCCTTTTAAAGCTAATAAAAACACTCAATGAATTGCTGCAATTCACGGCCTACAGAGTCCATACTGGCTTAAAGTGGACCAATTTTAGGTTGGCTGCCCTGGCTTTGAGCTCTCTAGTTGAGGCTGTTTAAGGTTTCCATCTCCACACTGCCTGAGCCCAGACACGCATCCTTATTTGAGTTGCAAAATAAAATGTCACCTGCCCACTGATCCTCCCAATAATTGAAGTATTTAAATAAGTGTGGCCAGACATAATTTAAATCATAAACGGCAATGAGGAAGGGTACAGGAGGGAGATAGACCAGCTCATTGTGATGTCACAGTGACATCAACAATGCAATGTTATGGGCCCAGAGGACCCCAAAACCCAGCAGCAATAGAAATTCTTCAAGGCAAATGGTTACTTAAACTAAAGTTGCTTTTAATTACCTTTAAACATAAAAACAGGATCAAACTTTAACTTATTATTATTAACCTAACTTAACCCCCTCCTAATTCTAAGCGCACGTGTATGTAATGTGAGTGTAAGTTCAGAAAAGTTCTTTGATTCACAATCCAATCTCATTTCTCACTCCTCCAAGTTTACTGGTTGCAGGCAATTCTTATACTGTGCACAGAATTTAACACTTATGAATCTTCACTAGGCTTTGGTGCTTTAAAGGTAAATGGTTACCACTCAGGAAGGTTCTTGTCAGGTTTCAGAGAGAGATTTGTTGCTTGTTGGACACCCACAACTGATTCCTTCTGATCAGCCACTTCAGTGTCTTGCCGAAGAAACATGCCCCATCAGGGTTTTCCAGATGATAACCTCTTTCTTTCAGGTCACCACAGAGTTCCTTTTCTGTTTCCCTTATTTCAAGTGAAAGATTATACAGCCAGTCATCTCCTCTTTTATGGACCGCAAGGACTTTGACCTCACAACCCATCTTCAAAATGGGTTTTTCCACAAGCTTGCCAGCTTGTCCTGTTCCAGTCCCAGCTGCTGCTGCAGAACTGTAGAACTGAACTCTCCCTCTCTCTCTCACTCAGAGAAAACCACATGATGCTCTTAGAACAGCCAACTGCACTCAGACAGACGCCGGGTCTAATCTTTGGAGTTTGTTCATCTGTTGCTTTCCAAAACAATAATCCATTACTCCACAGCATATCTAATTAATACCTACTTGTGAAGTCCTTCTTCAACGTTTTTGCAAAGGCACTCAGAGCCTGGACTGTCTGGCTTGAGCAGAGCTCTGGCATTTTAAATAAGATCTGTTTTGAAGTGCTTGTATGTGACCTACGCAAAAAAAACCTGCCACAATTTATCTCCTTTAAAACATATCTATATACAATATAAAATAATCTGTCACAGTTAGCAAAACTAGAGAGCTGATTGTGGACTTCAGAAGGGGGAAATCTGGAGAACACGAACCATTCCTCATTAAGGGGTCAGCGGTGGAGAAGGTAAAGAACTTCAAATTCCTGGATGTCAGCATCTCTGTAGATCTGTCCTGATGTAATCATGAAGAAAATTCTTCAGCGACTATACTTTGTGAAGAGTTTGAGGAGATTTGGTGTGACGCCGAAGACTCCTGCAAATTTCTACAGGTGTACCGTGGAGAGCATTCGGACGAGTTGTATCACTGTCTGGTATGGAGGTGCCAATGCACAGGAGAGGAAAATATTACAGAGAGTTGTGAACTCGCCCAATGCCATCACTTCATCGAGGACATCTACAAGAGGCAGTTTCTGAAAAAAGTAGCCTCTATCCTTAAGGACCCCCACCACCCAGGCCATGCCCTCTTCACACCGCTACCATCGGGAAGGAGGTACAGGAGCCTGAAGGTGAAGACCCAGTGGAACAAAAACATCTTCTTCTCTGCCATCAGATTTCTGAATGGACCATGACCCCACAGACACTAACTATCTCACTTTCTCTTCTTTTGTACCAATTTATTTATATATTAATTTTTAACTGTAACTTATAGCAATATTTCCACTAAGATGCTGCTGCAAAGCAATGAATTTCATGACATGTTCATGACAATAAATCCTGCTTCCGATTCTGAACCATGCACCCTTGGTTATTGATGATCACTCTGTTTCATTTTATAGGCCAGCCTAGCCAGCAGGATTTTGATTGGTTGAGCAGGTGGCCAGAGGAATGGGTGATAGAATTTGATTAGTTGGATGGAATTTAATACAGAGGAAAGAGGTGTAGCATTTTTGGAGGTCTAATGTGGGTAGGATCTACACAACAAATGATAAGGATCTGGGGAATGTTATAGAGCAGGGGACGCCCAGTGGAGAGGTATGTAGTACCTTGAAAGTGACATCACAGGTAGATGGCCAAAAAGGCTCTCAGCACTTTGACCTTCATCATTTAGATCTCTGAGTACAGATGCTGCGAGGTCATGTTGCAGTGCAACAAGATGTCGATGAGGCCACATTTGCCATATTGTGTTCAGCAGGAAGGATGTCAGGCTGGAAAGGGTGCAGATTTATGAGGATGTTGCCAGGACTCAGGCCCTGAGCTACAGAAAGAGATTGAGTAGGTGTAATGGGCTTGCATAGAGCGTAGAAAAAGACATGACTCACGGAATTGTTTTCCAGCATTTATTTGCTCTCCTCACGGTGCAAGCATCAATCTGAGGAACTGAAGGGCAGGGACTTAGGAGGTACAGAGAGGTGAGCACTACGAAAATTGTTCCCACTGGAAACATTGACCTACACCCTGGTATATTTTTGAAAGATGGGAGGAAACCAGAGCCCTTGGAGAAAACCTACGCAGACACGGAGAGTATGTACAAACTCCTTACAGACAGCACTGGATTTGTACCCCTGGTCGGATCCAATCGCTGGTGCTGTAAAGACCAGATAAAATACATAAATATAGAATTGTGAATAAAAATTATTAGAACACCAGGTTAACTCTGTTACACAGGCTGGGGTTTTACTCCTTCGAGAACAGGAGGAAGAGGAGTGATCACAGAGGTGTACAAATTCATGAGAGGAATAGATCTGGTGAAGGCCCAGAGTAGGGGAATCAGTAACCAGAGTTCATATGTTTAAGGTGAGGAGAGAGATTTAACAGGAACCTGAGGGCTTGTGGTGCGCTGTTAGACAGAATCAGACACACACAAGGTAAAGACTGAACAACAGGCTTTAATCCACAAAGACTTCCACAGTGCCAGGCTGGCTGTGGCTGCAGAAACTCTTGAGTGAGGCCTCAGGAGGCCGGCACAGGCTTATATCTCGTAGGGCGATTGACACCCGACCGGGTGGGGCTTGATCCATTCAGGCTGGCTGATTGAGAGCCAGCAAGGTGTTGTCCTGTTCCCTTACACTCCTGGAGGTACAGAGGTTGCCCTGCAGTAGGCCAGTGGTGGACCACCACAGGGGTTACATTTTTACACAGAGGGTGGTGGGTATGTGGAATGGGCTGCTGGAGGAGGTGGTTGAGGCAGGTACTAGTAAAGTGTTTAAAAACATTTTGTACTGATCCATGGATATGATGGGACAACACAGGCAGATGGGTCTAAGGTGGGTGGAACATTTAGGATTGGTGTGGACAAGTTGGACCAAATGGCCTGTTTCCACACTACATGACTCTATCAAATATTAAAATGGATGTGGAGAGAGGGCAGAAAGATTCATAAAGATGTTACCAGGACTGGAAGGCTGGAGTTATAAGGAGAGGCTGGATAGGCTGGAACTTTTCTCTGTGAAGCGTAGGAGGCTAAGAGGTTCATAAAATTGAGGGGCATCGATGAGGTGAATGTCGAAGGTAGGGGAGTCTAAAATGGTTTGTTTCATAATTCCTCCCCCCAAGGGTGTCATGGGGGTCATGTGCAAATATATCATGCAAAAGAAACCCAGCAGGTCACGCAGCAACCACAGGAAGGAAAGGGTGAGCCTGGGACCTTCATATGGGTATATGGGGTTCAAGCATGAGTTCATTCAAATGCTGTGCGACTTCTGGACATTGAGACAATCAAGGGATTGGCTCGATTTTACTCAATGGTGGTACACGATGGGAGGGCTGATTGAACTTCTCCTGCTCCAATTCCTCATGCCATTGTGTTAGCAAAGAACAAATAACAAACTCTGTACTAGCGAGAGTCCCTAGTCGCTAACCATTTCATCTACCGTCACCATTCCCACACAGACATGTCCACCTTTGGCCTCATCCATTGTCAGGGTAGAGCTAAACAGAAGCGAGAAAACAGCATATTGCATTTCTCCAGGTAGCCTAAAGCCAAGCGACATGATCATTTTAGTCCAATCGTAGGTAAATGCTGCCCCTTTAGTCCCACGGTTTCTCTCCTTTACCTGCTCCTGTTTCCACTCTTTTCTCAAATGCCCCCATCCCCAGAGTTCTCCCCTTTCTGTCTCCCCACCTCTGCCATCTTCTTTTGTCCAGTATCCTATCATCTCTCGGCTCCTCCTCATCCCTCCTCACCCACCCAGCCCCAGCTTTTGACACCTGGTCTCTCCCTTTCCCACTGTAGTCTGAATAAACGATCCCGACCCAAAGCGTTGACTGACCATCTCATTCTCTGTGGATGTGGCCTGACCCATTGACTCACTCCAGCTCCTCAGTGCTTGCTCAAAGATCACACCATTTCTGGGAGACTTAACTCAGGAAAGATTTAATGAACTGGGGCAAAATCAGTCTGCAGGAGGAACCCAGCAGATTGAGTAGCATCAATTGGAGAAAAAAACCGGTTGACATTTCTGGTTCAAACCCTTTGTCTGCATTGAGGTTGCTTCCTGAACTCATCAATTTTATAGGGTGATACACAAAAGTCTGCAGACATGGTGATTGCAGTTAAAACAGACAGAAGTGCTACCAGTTTGAATGAATGGGATTGCCTTCTGTAGAAAGATGTGGTTGAGAAACCTTTCAAATTCTGGAAGGGTGTAATAATTTGGAGGCTCTGCCACCTTCTAGCCGGGAGAGGGGAACAGCCCAGAGCCAGGAGATGTAAAGGTCACAAATTAACAGCAGGAGATTCAGGAGACATTTCACTCCAATGAATCATTTGTTTTAAAATTAGAGTTTAGGAGGAACCATGGACTGAGTAATGATAATGATAAAGACTAGATTGGAGAGAGAATGAGAGGTTGGAGATGAGATTAGAAGCCTCTCTCTCCATCAGAGATTAGAATTTAAAATTACATTTATTTACAACACGACCCATGAAACCCATGCTGTCAAATTATACTTGCTATGACCAGCGTAAAATAAGCAGCAATAGGCAATGAACCAGTGTTTAATTTTAAAACACAAATTTTATTTCTATCCTTAACACTAAATCTATCGCCATCTATGTACGCGCGCGTGCGTGTGTGTGTGTGTGTGTGTGTGTGTGTGTGTGTGTGTGTGTGTGCGTGTGTGTGCGTGTGTGTGCGTGTGTGTGCGTGTGTGTGTGTGTGTGTGTGTGTGTGTGTGTGTGAGAGAGAGAGAGAGATACCCAAATCATTATAGACCAGACCATAATCTAGAAAGTTACTTCAAAGTTCAGTCTTTCAAAATCAGGTTGAGGCCAAGCCCTCTGAAATTTGTTGCCCAGGGAAGACGGAAGTTGCAGCTGCTATAGACTCACAAACTTTTCTTGCGTTGCCTTTGAAGAAATGTCCATCCACACGAGCTGTGGTCATGACACTCCTGGTCCTTTTGCAGGCGAGACTCAACCTGGGCGGCCTTCACAAAGCTTCCAAGGCCCTGGTACCGTTCTCTCCAAGTGATCTCCACAGTTAGGCACACTCAAAATGAAACACTTTGCTTCCCAAAAGTCCCTCCTTGAACAGGTCAATCCACTGAAAAGGCCCAGTCATTCACAGAGCGTGCTTTGCTCTGAATTCCACAAAAATGGCTGGCCACAAGCTGCTTCAAAAAGCTGTTTTATCTTCAGCAGCCAGAATGGTTCTGCCTTGCAAAATCAGTGTCTTTGCAAATGTATTGAATCTGGACAGACTGTGACAAGCCTTCCCTCAGTCCTTCCAATGTATTGACTTATCACTGGCTGAAATGTAAAATGTTAACTGTGACCATTTAGTCCCTCCTGTCTATACTATCCCTTTCAGTGATAATCCCATTTTAAAACAGGAGCTCGTAATATACCCAATTAACTGACCAACCCCATCTATTTTCGAAGGGTGGTATGAAATCAGAGCACCCAGGGGAAACCGACTCAGGTCACAGGAAGAATGTAGAAACTCCTTACAGACGGTGCTGGATTCGAACCCTGGTCGCTGGCGCTGTAACATCATTGTGCTAACTGCTATGCTAACAGTTCTCTCCAAAAAGATCCACTCACAGTCTGGGATAGGTTTGGAAGAGGAAATTTGATCTGTTTTGTTCAGTTTCTATAACAACTGTTTAGTCTGCACAGTTTTGAAATTATAGTGCTACTCAACTGTTTTAGATGACTGCTATTAATCTCTTCCCTCTTGGCACTAAAATCATTGGGGCCCGCGTCTGATTTAATTAAAAGAATCTGTTAAAAGCTTCCAGAAATACTAAGCTCAATTCCCATAGCAACCTGTGGGATTGGAAACTGAGGCCGGATGGGATCTGCGGGTTAACTCAACTCAGCAGGCCTGATATCACAGTGGCAGATACGCAGGGTGCCTCATCTGTGAGTGTAGGGTCCTCAGGGAAAGAGGACCAAGAAGAGAAGTCTCCCTCAGGGACTTGGGCAAACTGACCGACCATCTCTGTTACTCCGGCCTGGAATTCTCACTTAAACTTTTCCGCATTCTTAGTAAGATGGCAGTTTATTGTCATTATAAGTAAAATGTACAGATGCACCGACATTCTTACTTGCTGCAGCCAAACAGGAACACCAGCTAAATTACCACAAAGTGCTAAGACAGAGGAAGAGATAATAAATTTAAAGGTATAGATAAATAAATATTCACAGTTGCAGTTAGCACAAGAGAAATTGTGATGACTTCAGTAGTAGAGACAGATCTTTAGATAGTCCTGTTGAGGTATGAGGGTATTCAAGAGCCTGATAGCTGTTGGGTAAAAAAATCTGTTCTTGAACCTAGAGGTGCTGGTCTTCAGGTTTCTGTACCTTCTGCCTGAAGGCAGCAGTGGGAAAAGATTGTGACCAGGGTGATGGGGGTCCTTAATGATGTTGCCTGACTTTATGAGGTAGTACCTCACATAGATGTCAGCTGTGGACGGGAGGTCGGAGCCTGTAATTGACTTGTTTAGGTTTTCCCCTTTCTGTAGCCTGCTGAGTTCCGGGGCACTCGACAGTGAGATTGAATTGTTCTCAAAGAATGCATGCACTCTTCGCGAACAGCTAGTCTCTTACACTGGCTACCAATTAGTAATCCTCTCTGCCTTATCTTATCCAAGAATTAAACCTTTCAGGTTTATTCAGGAATTAATGCCCCAGTTTGGTTTCTTTAGGCGATGTGATAAATATTGGGTCTGAAGTTGCAGCCTTTTGCTCTATCACACAGGCCCAATGACCAACTTGGTTCTCATCCCAAGCTGTGATGCACTCAGAGAGGATACTTTCCATGGTTTATCTCTAAGAATTAGTAAGAGACGTTAGGGACAAGGAGAGTCTGGGAGATCAGTGGACCCAATGCAGGGCATTAGAGCTGAGAGGGAGAAGCCCACAGGGAGGGAGATCACAGCAGCGCACTAGGGATGGGGTTCGGAGGCACAGGGATTCACAGTAAGCTGTTGGAGTCTGGCTCCTAGAAACCAGGTATCGGGATTGAAGTCCAGAAGGGTGCCGATTATGACCAGGGCTCCCAAAGGGCCTCAGGCGCTGACAGCTTCCTGATTGTATCAGGGCTGGGGAACCAGGAGGTGTGGTACACCTCTGGAACGGACAGGAGGCCATGTGGCAGTGGGAGCGCAGGAAACTCAATGTTTCTGAAGGGACTCTCTTCTGCTCCTCTTTCTCTCCCTGTGCTCCTCCTTTGTGTTTTATATACATGCCAGTGAAGGAAATCTGAATTTCTTTAGGAAGTAGAGGCACTGATAACTTGGCTGCAGCATCAATGCAGTTGGACTGGCAGATCAGAGAGCAGTTGCTCTTTCTTTAAGGCTTGGGGCCAACATGGAATCTTCTTGTGTTTACATATGTCATTAGCCTTATCTTCAACTGACACAAATCAGTAAAATATGGAACACCAGGAAGTTGCACAGATTCCCAGAGCGTGAGAGTGTGGAGGAGATGAGATAGTGAAAAGGCAGTGAGAGGAATAAAGAAGGAGGGGCACTTTGAGATACAACGAGGTAGCAGGCCCTGCCGGCCTTGAGCTTGTTGCCCAAATACACCCATGTGATCAATTTACCTAGTAACCCCGAACACCATTGGAATGTGGGATGAAACCGGAGGAAACCCATGCAGGTCACAGGGACAACATACATACTCATTACAGACAGCATTGGATTCGAACCTGTGGCGCTGGCTCTGCAACAGCGTGGTGGTGGGGAGGGGACAAAAAGCTGTGGAAAGGATAGAGAGGGGAGAATGGAGAGGAGCAAGGGTCAGAGGGAGGGAGTAAAATTAGGATTAAAAAAGGAATGAGAAAAAAACTAAAGAAAGTGAGAAAAGGAAGACGAAAGTAGACTGAAAGGGAATAGATACAGAACTGGTGACTGTATGGAAACTGACTCAGTGTGAAGACACAGCTTTCATTCCCCAGTTATCAGGAAGTGAACAATTGTTACTTTATAATCGATAAGGCAACATTTCCAACTCAGCACCACCTCTATCTTTAAAGAGAGGGTTCTTGGAAAGAACCTGACTCTGACCTGTGGTGTCTGTGTTTTGACAGAGAGCATCTCGTCAGTGACTCAGGAATGGAGCTCAGGTTAGGGTCTGAGGCTGCCTGCTGTCCTGGTAAAATATTGTTCCATTTTACCCACTGTGTCCTCGTAATGAGTGTTATTTGTGACGGTGAAGGCTGAATTCGATGGAGCCTTTATGAATAACAGACCCCATTTCAGGGCAGTAATTGGGTCAGGCACGGCTAATTGGTCAGTGCCATGCCGCGAGTCAGGCAATTGGCCATTGCCTAGGGGCCAACTTGGCCAGTCACTGAAAAGAAATGGGATAATGGGTGATGTCAAGTGGAAGCCCCCAGCAGGCACTGACAAAGGTGAAATTTATACACACAGTCCTTTGAATGATGCTTAAAAGATGGGCTTCAATATGAATAGTATAGACACTTTGGTAATCTCTGATCATTTGGGCCAGTGCCGAGTTCTGGGAACCTGATAACCTCAGTTTAGCAAATTGCAACAGTGTAATCCTGTGTTTAAGTTTTAAGACTCTTTATCAACCACAGTTCAGCATTTAACACCATCATCCCCTCAAAACTGGTCAACAAACTCCAAGATCTGGGAGTTAACACCCCACTGTGTAATTGAATCATGGATTTCCTCACCTCCAGTCCACAGTCAGTAACATTTGGTAAGAAGTTCTCCTCCACAATCTCCGTCAGTACCGGAACTCAACAGGGACGTATTGTTAGCCCCCCCTGCTCTACTCAGTTTACACCTACAACTGTGTAGCTTGGTTTGACAATAACAAAATCTACAAATTTTCCGACGATGTCATGGTAGTGGGTTGTATAAAGGAAGGAGATGAGTTAGTGTACAGGATGGAGATTGAAAACTTGTCTGAATGGTGCACCAAAACTAAGGAGCTAATTGTTGACTTAAGGAAAGAAAAGTCACTGATCCTTGGGGGAATCAGAGGTGGAGAGGATGAGCACATTTAGGTTCTTGGGAGTCACCATCTCAGAGGATCTTTCCTGGACCCAACACAACATAGTGAAGAAAACATGTCAGCTCTTCAGGATTTTGCAGAGATTTGGAACAACACCAGAAACCCTGGAAAATTTCTACAGAACTGTAGTGGAAAGTGTGCTGACCGGCTACATCAAGGGGATACCAATACCCCTGAGCGTAAAGCCCTCCAAAAGGTAGTGGACACAGCCCAGGACATCACAGCCACCCACAGGGTGCTGTGTACATCTATAGGGAATGCTGCCATCAGAGAGCAGCAACAATCATCAAAGACCCACACCACCCAGCACACACTCTGTTCTCGCTGCTGCCAATAGGAAAGAGCTATAGATGCCACAAGACTCGCACCACCAGGTTCAGAAACAGCTGCTACCCCTCCACCATCAGACTCCTCAACAACAAACTCAATCAGAGACTCATTTAAGGACTCTTACTGTGTACTTTATCAATTTTCTTTTTGTCCTCTCTGTATTGCACCCAGTTTGTTTACATTTGTTATCTGTTTATAGTTCACAGTTTATTATTTGCACTACCTATCAGTGGTAATTCTGCCACACCCGCAGGAAAAAAGAATCTCAGGATTGTATGTGATGTCATGTATGCACTCTGACAATAAATCGGAAATCTGAAGCTGTGTGCTCATCAAGAGTGAAAGGAGTCAGGATTCCCCAGCCCGTCAAGGAGGGTTCGTGACATTGGAGTAGGTGAGAGTGCGGCCCTAGACTGGGATCCATGGATTTTAGAACAGATCGGGAGCTTTGGACTTGGAATCATGGATCTTTGTTCATTATCCTCCGACTGTGCATATACAGCCAGAAGAAACAATGTTTCTCTGGACCACGGTGCACACACTTAGCTAGCACATATGTACATGAAGATGTAAACTAAATATATATAAATATTTTGAGATGATTTACTTGTTTTCAATCTCACAGCCCATGGGAAGAAGCTATTTCCCAGCCTGGCAGTCCTGATTTTGATGCTTCAGTGTCTTCTCCTTGATGGTAGAGGGTGCTGGATGGAAAGGTTCCTTAATAATTCTTTGAACTGGAATAGAGTCCAAGCTCTAAACTGGGAATCAGAGATGCAGGAGTGAAGCAGAGATCCTGCTTGAAACTTCAAACATCCCTTCATCTCCACAGATGCTGCTCGACCTGCTGAGTTTCTTCGTGAGTTGGTTTTGTATTCTTCAACGGATAGTTAAGGCCTATCGGATCTTTGGCTTCATTGGTTGGGAAATTGAGTTCAGGAGTCGAGAGGTGATGTTGCAACTCTACAAATCTCTGGTGAGACCATATTTAGAATATTGTTTTCAGTTTTGGACACCTCATTACAGGAAGGATGTGGAGGGTATGGAGAGGATGCAGAGGAGATTTACCAGGGTGTTGCCTAGATTGGAAAATAAATTAATGAGGCAAGATTAGCAGAGCTGGGACTTTTCTCTTTGGAGCGTAGAAGGATAAGAGAAGACTTTAATAGAGGTTGACAAGTTTATGAGAGACATAGATGGGGTGGACAGCCTGCGCCTTTATCCCTGGGCAGGAATAGCAAGCATCAGAACACATCCGTGCAAAGTGAAGGGAGGGAAGTTTTGGGGAGACATCAGGGTAAATTAAAAAAAAATAATTGTGGGTGCCTCGAATTCCTTGTCAGGGATTGAGGAGGAGGCAGAAACATTAGGGGCACGTGGATGGAAGAAAAATAGAGGGTTATGGGGTAGTAATTATTTTTAAGGAATACATGGGTTTGCACAACATCGAGGGCCAAAGGGCCTGTACTGTGCTGTAGTGTTCTATGTTCTATGTTCTGTGTTTGACATGGCACGGTAACAAAAGCTGCTTTATACCTCATGCTTGCCCCTCAGGAAATCACTGCCAGGTGATGAACAGTTCTGGCAGAAGCATTAAGGTTCTTTATATTCAGTTCTGTGTTAAATATTTCATTTACACAGCGATGAATTAGGGGTCTAGATCTTTTGTTCAGGTCCTGCGAGCAAAACAAACTTATTAATTTACTCAAAGCCCACTGTGTCTCAGAGCTAGACCTGAAGTGTAATTTTTCCACTTGCTGATGTCAAAATGCTTTCAGAAAAATGAAGAGAGGAAGCTGGTGAATCTATTCGTGATGTCTCACGGGGAACTGTCACTTGGGATCTACCCATACGAGTGATTTAGCTCAGCAGCTGCTTTGAGCTGCCGGATATCTGTTATTCGCTGCATGAGGCTTTGATGTACAAAGTACTGCATTTATTTAGCATCCCTCCGAACCTCTGCAGGCTTTAGTGGGTCTGATCAAAGTATAAGGGATGAAACACTGTAGACTAATGTGCTCCCATGAGCAGCAATGAGAATAAGTTTATTGTCATATACATTGTTCACTCTGATGGTGGTGAATAGAATCTGTATCAGTGCTTAGGGATAATTACTGTGCAGAACTCTAGGGAAATGTAGTAAATCACGAAAATCTGTAGACATCGTGGTTGAAGTAAAAACACAAAATGCTGGAGAAACTCAGCAGGTCCCTTTATGTAGCAATGGTAAATATACATCACCGACATTTTGGGCTTGAGGCCTTCATCAAGGTATGGAAAAATGCCAGCAGGTATCTGAACAAAAGAGTGGGGAGGGGCGGGTGGCAAATGCAGGAGATGATAGATGGAGAGAGGAGGGAGGGACAGCAGCAATGAGGAGGAGGAGAGGTAGGGATGGTTAGGTGGGTGAGGGGGAAAGGGAGGGGAGGACTGGAAAGACAGGAAGGGGGAGGGAAAAGAAAAGGTGAGCAGGTTTGGTAGAAAGCAGAAAGGTTAGCATTAATGCCCTCTGGCTGGAGTGTGCCCAGACAGGACCTGTGAAGATGGAGGGGTGGGGATGCTGAAGGACAAGTAAGCTGATGGGAAATGTGGGCAAGAAGACGAATGAGTAAAAACACACAGAAATGCTGGAGGAATTCAGCCGGCCCTTCAGCATCCAGAGGAGACAGATACACTTCACTTGTGTATCTGCGGGAGTCCTCTGCTGCATCCAGTGCTCTCATTGTTGCCTCCTCTACATCGGAGAGACTGGGCTCAGGCGGGGTGATCACTTCGCTGAGCACCTACACTCTGTCCCCATCAGGGACAGGAATCTCCCAGTGGCCCCAACCACCCCCATGCTGACATATTTGTCCATGCAACTGTCAAACCTGGACCACCCATGAATTGGAGGCCAACAATTTGGGCCTGAGCTCTTCCTCAAGGAATAAGCAAAGAATAAGCAGAATGGGGGAAAAACAGGAAATCTCAGAAGATGAATGTTTGTCTTGAATATCAGCATGGACTTGATCGGCTGAAAAGGCTGCCCTCTGTGTTGAAAAGAAATAAGGTTATATGATATGATAAGGTACACCTTTGTTTTCATCCACACTCTCGGAGTACCAAATCATTTAACTGGATGACAGCCCTTTGTACATTTGGCACTGGGGGATTAGATTTTAAATGGCTCCTGGAGTTTAACATGAAGTAATGGTTCATGGGGTTTGTTGTGCTTTGTGAGTCACCTCTGAGTGATTAGAGCTAATTAATTCTGCAGATTGCTGTGGGATTTCAGGACTGAATTATGAATTTTTTTGGAGCTATTTTTAACTCCACTGAGGGTGATCCTGGATAAAGGATATTTAACAGTGGGAATCCGCTGTGAACCCCGGCTACTGGTCCGAGGAACAACCCCTGTGTGGGAGCACCTGCAGGCATGGACAATGAGGAGCTCATATGGCTCGACTTGAGAGGGGGAAGAGGAAGAGGCAAATCAAAGATCACAGCCACTGAAAGTCTGAAACAAAAATGGGGGATTCTCCAGAATATACCAGGACGTTGCCTGGATTGGAGAATATGTCAGAGGATGCAAGGTTGACAGAGCTTGGGCTTTTCTCTTTGGAGCAACGAAGGATAAAATGTACTATAGTGTCCAAGTTCATGAGGGGCTTAGATAGGATGGACTGGGTGCCTGGAATGTATTGCCGGGGTAGTGGTGGAGGCTGGTACAATAGGAACATTTAAAAGACTTGTAGACAGGTACATGGATGCAAGAAAAATAGAGGTTTCTGAGAATGAGGGAGAGAAAAATTAGATTGTTGTGGAATGGGTCTACATAGATTGGCACAACATCTTGGGCTGAATTGCATGTAGTGTGCTGTAATATTCTATTTTCTATGAAATGCCGGAAACAGTCAGTGGGTCAGGTAGCATCTATGGAGAGAGAAGCAGCATTGACCTTTCAGATCAAAGAGCCTTCCCAGAAGGAGGAGGAACTATTGGTGTTGAAGCGAAATTCCAGGTGCAAAGATTCTGATGGTTTGCAGAAACTCTTCATCTGTGGATTGAACCCTTGCAGGTCCCTACCCAAAGGTCCAGGAATAGCACAGAAGGACGTGGCTGCCATAAACACTGTTCCTGCCAGCGATAAATGCAGCTACCTGATACACAAGCAATGACACAGGGCAGCTTGTAACAGAGTAAGTCCTTCTGCAAAAATAAGCTGGCCCCATGTTAAACTTGCAAGCCCAATAACATTTGCTTTATGTGCACGCACTAACCCCTTGCCAAGACCCTGGTTGGGAGTTGACACAGCACAAGATATAACAGGGCAAGACTTTGAGAGGTGAGTTTCCTTTCCTGACAGCCCTTCCCACCCCTACATGGACCCCCACCCCCACCCAATCTCACCTTCAGGATAAATCTCCAGGTCACTTTGCAGACAAAGTGTGATTACATTGGAAAGGATGCAGAGCAGATTCACTCGGATCTTGTCAATATGTCAGTTCAACACTTCACTTGTATATCAGCGGGAGTCATCTACTGCATCCAGTGCTCTCGTTGTGGCCTTCTCTACATCGCAGAGTCTGGGCACAGACGGGGTGATCACTTCACTGAACACCTTCGCTCTGTTCCCATCAGTAACAGGGATCTCCCAGTGGCCAACCACTCCCACGCTGTCATGTTTGTCCATAGCCTCATGCACCGTCAAACCTAGACCACCCATGAATTGGAGGAGGAATATCTAATTTTCTGTCTGGACATACTCCAACAGGATGGCATTAACATCGACTTCTCTGGTTTCTGCTTGCCTATCCCCATCCCTCTGTTTTCTTTCCTCCAGCTTTACACCTATTACCTCCTGCCTGTGGGACTGTGCTCCTCCCCTTGCCCCTTCCCCACCATTTTGTTTGGGTGCCTGCCGACATTTTGCTCATATCTTGATGAAGGGCTCAAGCCCAAAACGTTGGTTACGTATCTTCATAGAAGATTACAGCACAGAAAACAGGCCCTTCGGTCCTTCTAGCCTGTGCCAAACTTTATTCTGCCTCGTCTCACTGACTAGCACCCAGTCCATAGCCCTCCATACCTCTCCATGTGCATCTCCAAATTTTTCTTAATGTGAAAATTGAGCTCACGTTCACCACTTCAGCTGGCAGCTCGTTCCACACTCCCACCACTCTCTGTGTGAAGAAGTTCCCCCTAATGTTCCCCCTAAGACTTTCCCCTTTCACCCTTAACCCATGTCCTCTAGTTCTTGTCCCACCCAGCTGCAGTGGAAAAAGCATTTACTCTGTTTATATCTCTCATAATTTTGTACAGTCTAATCTACCAACCTGCACATCCTTGGGATGTGGGAGGAAATTGGAACACCCAGGGGAATCAGGAAGATGGTACAAATGCCTCACAAACAATACCTGAAGTCCAGATTGAACCTGGTCCTTGGTGCTTTGAAGCCAAGGCTCTGTGAACCACACCACTGTTCTGTCCCCAGAGCTGGACCTGAACCTTCTGGCCCCAAGGCTGGACACGATCAATTCCATTGACAGGGCAGCACTGGAACGTAGATGTTATAATGTTGTGGACTCCATGGTAGAGCAAAGATCGCAAGCAAATCTTGCCATGCGCAAGGAGAGGCAGGGTTAGCGAAGCAGAAGGCATGGTATTATGACCCAGGTTCGAATCCGGCACTGTCTGTAACAAGTTTGTACGTTCTCCTCGTGTCTGCTCTGGTTTCTTCCCACCTTTAAAAACCTATGGGGTTACTAGGTTAATGGGTCACATGTGTATATTTGGGTGATGGGGATCATGAGTGGAAGAGCCTGTTTCAGTGCTATATTTCTAAATAAAATTAAAATGAAAGACTGTGTGATTCTACTGGCCATGATCAAAGAGAAGGGTTGTTCTCCCTTCACCTCCTGGAGACAAGTGCTGGGATCTACAAATTGCTGGAGGAACTCAGCAGATCGAGTGGGAAATTGAGATTCAACGTTTTGCCTTGAGATCTTAGATTGAAATTTCCCGGAATGGAATGGGACAGAGATCAAGATCTAGGGTCTTGGCAATGAGTTGTTGACAGCACTGAGCACAAATTGTGTAACCTGGATCTCATTGTGTTCTGTTAAATCATCTTTCCGAGAAGGTAAGGGACAAAGTCTTCAAGCCTGGAAATCTAATTATTAACAAGTAGCTGAAGGCTACAGCACGTGATTTCCACATTGCAGCCTCAATAGCAACAGCTTATTATGCGGCCATAGCTCATCCCTGTAAACACCTCCTGTGACAGCACCTTTGCAAACGGGGGTTTGTCAGATCACGACTTTCACGATGGTCAGACCCCTGTGGGAGCTGATACAGAGGGTGGGTGAGGAGGGGCCGGGATAGGGATGGGGGTTGGGGGAGGTGGGCAAGGATGAGACAGGGTGCAGAGAGAGATGGAGAGGTGGGCAGGGGAGGGCAGGGTACAGGAGAGGGATGGGCTGGTTGAGGAGAGGCAGGGACAGGGATTAAACTGGCGAGGGGAGCTGGTCAGGGTTGGGATGGGTGTGGAGGAAGGATGGGCAGAATGGAGCAGTGAGGAGGGGCAAGGGGAAGGGAGTGAGTGGAGTGGGTAGGGATAGGCAGGGGAAGGGGTGGATAGAGTGGGTGAGGAGCAGTGGTGGTGAGGTGCAGTGGGAAGGGGTAGAGGGTTTGGCTAGTGGGTGCAGAGTGTGGGAGCTAAAGATAGAAAGAAGGGAGAGTGAAAGAGGAGATGGGGAAAGGACAAGAGAGGCAGAGAGAGAGAGAAAGAAGAGAGAGAAGGGAAAGGTTTGAACAAGAAAATCTGCAGATGCTGGAGTTGAGTGCAGTACACTGAAGTGTGGGAGAAACCCAGAATCCTGAGGAAGACCCCAGGCCCAAAATGCTGGTCACCTTTTACTTCCTATGGATGATGAGAGACCTGCTGAGTTTCTCCAGCATGTTTGTGTGTTGGGCTGAGAGAGAGGAAGGGAGGAACATAGAACAGGGAGAGATGGAGAGGGAGAGAGAGGAATGAGAAATGGAGGAGAGAGAGAGAGAGAGAGAGAGAGAGAGAGAGAGAGAGAGAGAGAGAGAGAGAGGGGAGGTGATTCTCTGAGTGCAGGGTGTGGAAGTAAAAACACACAGAAATGCTGGAAGACCTCAGCTGGCCCCATAGCATCCACAGGAGGTAAAGATATATTATCGACATTTCAGGCCTGCGTCTGCAGAATTTTGTGCATTAAGGTTGGGACTGCTGCCAGTAAACGATGGTGTGGTCATGGGGTGCAGAAATGGGGCAGATGCATCATGGTGCTAGCAAGTATAAGGTGCTATGCTTTGGTGGGAACAAAGTGGAGACCAAATGTCCAGTGGCTTGAGGAGGGGAAGATTCCATCACACAAGGACGCATGGAGAGCAGAGCAGAAGTAGGCATTGATGAATACAGAAGAGCAGAAAGATTTAGGAGTAATGGTTCATTGTTCCCCGAAGGTAGAAACTCACGTGAATAGGGTGGTGAAGAAGGCTTTTAGTATGCTGGCCTTTATCAATCATTGCATGGAATATAGGAATTGGGAGGTGATGTTGAGATTGTATAAGACATTGGTGCGGCCTAATTTGGAGTTCTGTGTGCAGTTCTGGTCGCCTAATTATAGGAAGGATATAAACAGAGTGGAGAGAGTGCAGAGAAGGTTGACCAGAATGTTACCTGGGTTTAAGCATCTAGAGTATAGGGAGAGATTGGACAGATTAGGTCTTTATTCTTTGGAGCGTAGAAGGTTGAGAGGGGATTTGATTTAAGATTATGAAAGGGATAGACAGAGTGGATGTGGATAGACTATTTCCGTTAAGAGGAGGAAAGATTAAAACAAGAGGACATGAGTTAAGAATTAAGGAGCAGAGGTTTAGAGGTAACATGAGGGGGAACTTCTTTACTCAGAGAGTGGTAGCCGTGTGGAATGAGCTTCCGGGAGAAATAGTGGCGGCGGAGTCAATTGTATTATTTAAGAAAAGGTTGGACAGGTATATGGATGAGAAGAAGATGGAGGGTTATGGGCATTGTGCAGGGAGATGGGACTAGAGAGGGGTGTTTGGTTCGGTGCGGACTAGAAGGGCCTAATGGCCTGTTTCCGTGCTGTAATCGTTATGTTATTATGTTATGTTACTTGATCTCTTTCCATTCAGTGTCTTCGTGGCTGATGTGCCCCAGGTCTCATCTCCTTCACCCCCATTCGTTCAAAAATGTATCAGCGTCCACTTTAAACACGTCCAGCTTTCACACCGCTGTGGGCCAGAGAGTTCCAGAGAGTTACAGCTCTCTGGGAGAGGAACTTGATCTGCACCTCTGTGAGACCTTTTGTGGGTCTGGTCTTCTCCCGTAGCCAGTCTTCAGTCTCTTTATTCTAACGCCTTCCTGTTCTTTGTTTATTCCTTGAAGAAGGGCTCAGGCCCAAAACGTCAGTGATATATCTTTACTCCTACAGACGCTGCGAGACTGACTGAGTTCCTCCAGTGTTCTTACTATAATCACAGATTCTGCAGACTTTTGCGTTTCACTCTGCCGAGTGTTTAAGTTACTGGGAGTTTGTCTTACTTTGCTCATTTTTGTTTTGAGTATTTCTTTGGTTGGATACCTTCATGCCTCCCAGTCCAGAATGATTTATGTCTCCAGGAAACAGCTCAAAGAGTGATATTTATATACAAATGGAATTTCAATAGTTGCTTCCAATAATATTTTGAGCTTCTGATGTGAATAAAGCCCCTCAAAGAAAGGCAACATTATTTTATTCCACACTTCATATTGACAGTAATAGCAGGCACTGTACATCCAGAGATGTGGGTGCAGAAGAGCTGCAGAGATTCCAGTCACTGTCTCACTGCCTGGAGTGGGACTGAGACACACTGTCCAGGAAAGCTACCAGCAGTTCCAAGTAGGCTATTCTCAAACAGAGCTGCCCTTACCCATGGGCCCTCAAGGGCTTCAGTCTGCCAATGCCTGCTTTTAATCCTGATACTTGTTGCTGCACCTTCCCCGCATGATCACAGTGGGATGCAGGGGCCATTGGAACCTCTTCCTGAGGGCGAGTCTTCGAGGGAGGGGGAAAATGAGGGTTAAAATTCTCTGTCCCACTCCATCCCTGTTCTTGATTTCTTCCCTTGCATACACTGTTCCCCCAAAGGACAATGGAGATGAAAGAACTACACCCACTCTTCTGACTGGATGCATTGCAGCCTTCCAACTTCTGCTGATCATACTGATGGTTCTGCATCTCCCACTCACATCTCATTCAGATACCCAATTGTTTCTACTCCTCACCCTCTCCCAATCAATCCTTCTCTTTCAATTGTTTAATTACTGTCACCTGTACTGATATACAATTGTTTGCATGCTATTCAGGCAAGTTAACCCACACTTAAGTGTAGCAGTCAATGCAAGAATAAAGCTAAAGTGTGGGGAATATGACAGTGATGTCAGACGATTGTTTATCGACTATGGTCCTGAGCAAACACATTTTCCACCTTGGCTTAGTTCCTCCAATTGTAGAAACTCCCTGCCTGACTCACATTTCTTTGATCTTCTCAACTCAGAGGAGATCTATTTGAAATAAACCAGGGTGCTGGAAGGTTTCAAGATGGTTGAATCCTCTGCGGCATTTCCCTGGTGTTGCCCCACTCATGGGTGAGAGTCAGAGGCTGTATTATATCCAATGACCTGCACTGAACCTTCCATCATCGTACTCCCTGTAAAGAGTTAATATCACATGACCCATAAATAAGAGCGGGGACACTGTTTCACCACAGACTAATCTCGCTTTAAGTAAAGGCAGCAGAAACAACCATCTCTCTGTTTGGAACTTGGAGTTAAGATGCTTTAGAACCCTCGTGACACTGGACCCTGAGATCATGACCCTGAATTGGTAGCAGGACTGCGCCTGGCGTTTCACCCACGCTGACTGAAGCTCCCGGGGCCCATTTTTGCCATGGCATCGTCATTGGCGCTCTTGTTGCAGTCACCTCTGAGGCCAAAGGTTGTGAGGTTGAGACCCATCTCAGAAACTGGAGCACAATGGCCCAGCACATTACTAGTCCCTTTTCACACTTGCATCCCACTAAATTGGCTGTTCAGCATCCCGATATAGGAATGGTGTTTTTGCTGTTCACATTTGACCACTCTTAACTGAGACACAGAATGAATTCACACTTGCAAGGAGCCATCCCTGGGGTTAGGACTGTTCTATCTTCTACCGATGACATCATGATGCATCAAGTGATGGTGGACCTGCCCTAAATCCTGATCCTAATTTGAACAAAATTAATCATGCCTAATTGTAATATAATTAAGCTTTATGTACAGCACAGTATGACCCCTTTGGTCCCTGTTGTTGTTGTACCGATCTATATAAACCTTTACAAGGCACTGTGGAAAAGAGCTAGCAATAACTAGCAATAGCGGACAATGTTTAATCTGCGTAGGAAAATTGGTGATGCCATCGTCCATAGTTTAAGCAGCATGGGACAGTTGGTTGTGCTATAGTGCACAATATAGAAATACCATGGGAAAAAGCGATGCCCTCCCAGATGCAACAGAAAAAGGGCTGCATGCATGGAGCGCTCATGGAGGGGTCTCTCTGCCACATGGCATTGTGGGAAGTCAGGTCCGCCATCACATTTTTTCCATGGCTTTTTAAAATTGTGCACTATAGCGCTACCAACTTTCCCACACTGTTCAAAAATTGTCCGCTATTGCTATTTATTTCCTCTTTCTCTCTCCCATTGTGACTTTCCCACGGCAAAGTTTATACCTTCATTTTAATCTTTTCTTTCTTCATGTTCCTGCACTCACCCAAAAAACATGGGCCATTTCTATCCCGGAATGCAATTGCCCATTCTACACTTGCCTGATTGCAATGCCGGCATCTGCAGACGTTGGGGATTGTACTGGAGTCGAGGCCGTCTATCCTGGCGTGAGATGATGTCACACTAGACCCTTTTTAGGCCGATTGGCCGTTAATTCCTGGGACCACTTGGAAGTGTGAAAGGGGCTACTGAGCACCTTTGAAAGTGCCTCACCCTCAGACAGATGGAAAATGGCCCCTGACGGAACTTTTGGGCAAAATTCATGGCCTCTTGTATTGAGTACAGGAGTTGGGATGTTGTTGTAAAGTTGTACAAGACATTGGTGAGTCTGAATTTGGAGCATTGTGTACAGTTTTGGTCACCTAACTACAGGAAAGATATCAATAAGATTGCAAGAGTGCAGAGAAGATTTTCTAGGATGTTGCCCGGACTTCAAGAACTGACTTACAGGAAAAGGTTAAACAGGTTTGGACTTTATTCCTTGGAGCGTAGAAAAATTAGGGGAGATTGATAGAGATATTTAAAATAATGAGGGGTATAGACAGAATAAATGTAGGTAGGCTTTTTCCACTGAGGGTAGATGAGATACAAACCAGAGAACATGGGTGAAGGGTGAAAGGCGAAAAGTTTAGGGGGAACGTCTTCAAACAAAGAGTGGTGGGGGTGTGGAGTGGGCTGCCAGCTGAAGTGGTGAATGAAGGTACAATTTTAATATTTAAAAATAATTTGGACAGGTACATGGATGAGAGGGGTATGGAGGGCTATGGACTGACTGGGTCCAGGTCAGTGGAACTAGGGGCCGAAAAGCCTGTTTCTGTGCTGTATGTTCTATGGTTCTATTTATTCTCCTGATCAGTTTTGCTAGAACTGAGATGCAGGGGTTAATAGTGGTCAGTCACCAGGAGTCAAATAAATCTGTAAATGAGTAAAAGTGTCATGGATCGGAGAGTATTGAGTACCAGGAGTGGTTGGACAGTTGTGTAGCGTCAGAGGCTGAGGGAAGACTTACTGGAAGTTTATAAAATTCTGAGATACATCGATAGGCTGGACAGTCAGAATAATTTTTTTCCCAATACTAGTGGGCACGGGTTTAAGGGGAATATATCAGCAAGGACCGGTTTTTTTTCCACAGAGAGAGGTGGTGGCAGCAAGAACCATAGCAACATTTAAGAGATATTTTGACAGACAAGTGAACAGCAGAGGGATGTAGACTGCATGCAGGTATGTGGGATTAGTTAGATTGGCATCGAGGTTAGTGCTAAGATGGTGGGTGGGAGGACCAGTTCATGTGGTACGTTCAAGGTCAGGGGTGGCCAAACTATGCTCCAGGGGCCTGTTGCCCATTTTTAAGTGGACCAGGGTGAATGTTAAAAATAAAATGGAAATTGGCCTGTTAGAAATATCGTCTAACAATAAATTGCACCCTATGTACATTGCACTTCTTAGTTTCAACACTAGATGTCACTGCCATTGAAATGTTGCACATCAATGAAAAAACATTTACCTCAGATGATTAAACCTGGTGGAACCGAAAAGACAGAAAATAACAAAAATGTCAGACAAGGTGGGAAAATACTCTTTCACAGAAGTCAAGGGGAAATGTGGTTGTTTAATTTGCAAGGAATCTGTTAACATTAATAGCCCATGTTTAATATCCTATCTACAGATTTACACATTGCAACATAATCATTCAGGTGGACACTTGGGCCATGACCTGTACTCACTGAGAGTTGTGGAGGAATGTTGGAGACGGCCTTGACCCTTTCTTGATCTTTTCTCCTGTTATTATTTTGCACACTGCTTTTTGAATGAGAGTTTTAATGTATTCATTTAAATTACATTTATGAGCAGCAGATACAGAAATGCCGACTGTAATACGTGAGCATATCAATAATCTACTGTCAACAGTTAAGCTGTTCAGTAGTGCCATATAGTTATTTTGGTAGAAAATGAAATTTTGATGGCCCGGGGGTTTCCTGATCTAAAATATTGTTTTTCTTGCAGTGTTACTGGTTGAAAACTGCTGGGCTTAATATTGTTTGGCTTGTGACTCCTTATATTTTTCTGTATGTGGCCCACAACCAAAAATGTTTGGCCACCCCTGGCCTGGATTCTATATTAGGTTCACAAATCACCCTTATGGACCTGAGCTGGCCTGAATGTGACTCCAGCTTCACCAACGTGGTTGGGTTTTAACCCCCTGGCACCTCTCCTCTCCCTTCCTTCCAAGCAAGGGTGCAGACAAAATAGACTGCAGGAACCCAGAGCAGAAAAAGGGAAAGCTGGAAGAACTCAGCTGGCCAGTCAGCATCTGTGGAGGCTAAAGCTCGTGGTGCAGGTCAAAACCCTTATAGTGACTTTGATCCAATAAATAGTGGCTTGAAGGCTAAGTGAGACACTTACTAGTGACGAGTTTCGATTAGTTTCAATGCAAGTCCAGATATATTTTAATCTTTTGTTTAACATGTATACTTGAAATATTCATAAATAACATCTGCACTGATGCTCGTGAATACAGAGTAACATTAGTGCTGACAGTCAACTAAAGTTATGGCCGTTTCACTCACCCTTCTCTATGGCTACATGATTATAACATTCTAACTGAGCTCTTGATTTGCACGCTGCCCCTTACCAGCACTACAATACCCGAATGCATTGCTCATGCTCCTGGAACTGCACCTGGGCACAACAACCAAGATGGCCGCCAGAAGTAAAACTATCTTGGGACACCTCTGACGGTCACAGGAACCAAGCGGGAGACCGACCTAACAAGGTAAGTTAAAGAATTATTCATTTTGCTACTACAGCAAGTAAACGAGATCCCTGTATGAGAGAAGGGTGTAGTGAGGAGATTCTCCGGGATGCTGCCAGGATTGGGAGATGTTAGTTGGAAGAGAGATTGAGTCGGGTTGTTATGTTCTCCCTGGAGTGAGGAAGGCTGAAGGATGACCAAATTGAAATATATAAAGTTTAGGGAGACATCGATAGGGGAGCCAAAATCATTCTCCCATGGGTAGGGCCATCAAAAATGAGAGGGCATAGATTTAAGAGGGTAAAGAGGGAACTGAGGGGAAAATCTTTTACACAGAGAGTGGTTGATATCTAGAGAACGCTGCCAGAGGTAAGGGAACCAGATACAATTACTATGTTTAAGAGGCAGGCATTTAGACAATTAAATATTCAAGGCATAGAAGTATATGGACCTAATGAGGGCAAATGGAATTTGTGTAGAAGGACAAAAGGGTTAACATGGACATGATGGGGTGAATGGCCCATTTCTGTGCTGTGTGACTCTATGGCTCCATACCATTGCACAGAACCCTTCTTGTACCTTGAGCAGCTGAGAGAAAGGGCCAAGGCAGACAGGATCCAATGTTCAGCACAGACTAGATTGGCCGAAGGGCCTGTTTCTGAGCTGCAGTATTCTATGGTGATGAAGAAAGGGATTGTACGAAAGTCCAAACACATGAAAAGGTCCCTTTGGCTATTTGTGCTGAAGGTTGTGGTACTTGGAGATGAATTATTGAGCCTGCTCTTTCCCCACACTAACCAGGCAGTCTGGGAGCAACCCAGACTGGCAATGACAAACAAAAATGACAAACGATGTTCTGCAGCATCACCAGTGGTCAGCATTAGGGTTGGGACTGCTGTTCCGTTCATTAAATCAGTGCCAGTAAATGATGGTGTGGTCATGAGGTGCAGAAATGGTCAGGAAATGGGGTAGATGCAGCGTGGGGTTAGAAAGTATAAGATGATGCATTTCAGTGGGAAGGAAGTGGAGTCCAAATATTCAGTGGCTTGAGGAAAGGAAGATTCCATGTCATGGAAACATGGAGAGCAGGGCAGGAGTAGGCCACTCAATTTTTGAAGCTTGCTTTGCCCAGGTCTCATCTCCTCCACCCCAGTCCCAGAGTCCTTCACTCCCAATCATTCAAAATTGCATCAGCCTCCGCTTTAAACACATCCAGTTCCCCACCACTCGGGCAGAGAGTTCAAGAGATCCACTGCTTTCTGGGAGAGGAACTTCCTCTGCATCTCTGTTAAACCTTGGGTGAGTTTGGACTCCACCGCCTGCCAGTGTTCAGTCTTTATTCTGACGGCCTTCCTGTTCTTTACTTATTCCTTGAAGTAGGGCTCAGACCCGGAACGTTAGTAATATAACTCCTATATTTGCTGCGAGACTGGTTGAGTTCCTCCAGCATTTGTGTGTTTTTACCTCTATTAACTGGTGACATATCGTGGACACTCAACATCTCCTCACTTGTCAGGAAGGCGCAACAGGAACTGCACTTCCTGAGAAGACTGAAGCGGACAAGGCTACTGGCCACCATCCTGTTAACCTTCTATAGGAGCTCTATTGAGAGTGTCCTGGCTGACTGTATCACCGTGCGGTATGGTTGCTGCAGAGAAATGGATTGGAGGTCAAGCCTCAGGACCATTAGCGTGGCAGAGAGGACCACTGAAGTCTCCCTCCCCACCTCCCCCCCCCCCCATCGACGTGATCTACCGGGATTGTTGTCTGAAGAGGGCGCACAAAATCATTGAGGACCCCTTCCACCCTGCACACAGCACCTTTCAGCTGTTCCCATCAGGGTAGAGGTACAGGAGGATCAGAGCCAGCACCACCAAACTGAGGAACAGCTTCTTCCCACAGGCAGTGAGAACGACCAAAGGAACTGCTCAGATGAACCACCCGAGACTCTCATATTCATGAAACAATATTTATTTATTTATCTCTATCGATGAAATACTTCTCCTGCATGTGTATTGTTTGTCTGTGTGTGTGTTATGTCTGGGTGTGTGTCTGTGTGTTTTGCACTGAGGACTGGATGTTGTACTTGTACAATCAGATGACAATAAATTTGACTTCAATTGACCTCGAAACTGTCTTTCCAGTTATTCCCTTTAATGAAAATTACCTGATATCTGTCCTGCCGTGACCTCATGGAAGATTATGTCTTCACACTTTGTTAAAAGGCATCCAGAACCTCAGTGTGCAGAATCAAATGACATTTACAGAAAACATTGGATGTGTTGGTGCCCATTTCTGGGAGTTTTGTATCTAATTCTAGGCACAAGAGTTCAGGAAGGGTGTAATAAGAAACACACAGAAATGCTGGAGGAACTCAACCAGACTCACAGCGTCCATAGGAGGAAAAGATACGGGCAGGAGAACCTGTTCACTCTCTGCTGGAGTACCTTACAATCTTGGACAGTACAATTCCCGTACCACACAGAAATACTGTATGTCAGCATACTCTCCATTGTGCATCTATAGAAATCCAACAGTATTCCTACTGCATCTCAAAAAATAAAGACATTGTGTCTTTTTGATCAAAATTGATTATTTGAGGACAATGTGAAATGAGCAGAGATATGGCCCCCAGGAATTTGAAGCTCTGTAAACGCTCCACCACCACTCCATTGATGTAAATCCTGTCTGTCTAAAATCCACATTGATCTCCTTTGTCTTTTGGGTATTGAGTAACAGGTTGTTCTTGGCACACCACAAAGCTAGATGATGAACTTTACCCCTATAGGCCATTTCATCGTCCCCTATAATCAGACCTACCACCATCTGCGAACTTCATAATTAAGTTTGTACTATACATAAGAACACAGTTGGAGGGAAAGATGGAATACAAAAGGGGCTCAGAACGCAACCCTGGGACATTCCGGTGTTCAAGGTGAGACTGGAGAAAAATATACTACCCAGTCTAACAGACTGAGGTCTGTTAGTAAGGAAATCCAGAATCTAGATACAAAGGGCTGGGCTGATACCGTACAAATGAAACTTGGTTATCAGCTTTGATGGTACAACAGTGTTGAAAGCTAAACTTTAATCGATGAATAGCATTCTGACAGAAGAGTTAGAATCATCAAGATGAGTCAAAATAGAGTATCGCACTATTGAAATGGCCTCCTCTGTTGACCTGTTAGTACGATAGGCGAATTGATGTTGATCCATAGTGGCAGCCAAACAAGATTTCAAGTGAGATAGAACCAACCTCTCAAAATACTTTGCAATGATGGGATTAAGTGCAACTGGACGGTAGTCATTTAGACTCATGGAGGTAGAGGCACAATTGTAGCAGTTTTAAAGCTTGCTGGAACAACAGCCTTGGCAAGGGACAGATTGAAAATGTCCATAAAGACCCCAGCCAACTGATCTGCGCAGACTCTAAGCACAAGACCAGGTATGCCATCCAGTCCAGCTGCCTTCTGTACATTCACCCTACCAAGGATGGCCCATACATCTGTAATGGAAGTTGAGAGAAGTAATTCATTTGGTAAAAGATCCACCTTGAAAGGGACTTCCTTATACTCTCAATCAAAATGATCACAAAAATAATTAAGCTCCTCAGAGAATTTAAAGGGGTTGCAGATAGAAACAGGCGCTATACCAGATGATTTATATATTCCCTGCCACATGCACCATGAGTCCAAGGTTACAAAGTGCTCTTTGATCCTCTGTTTGTATATATGTTTAGCCCAAGAGGTTCCCTCTTTAAGTTGGTCCTGGCTCCTCTATATAACTCCTGGTCCCCAGATCTGAAGGTTGAATCTCTATCTTTGATCCAGCGGTGAACCTCACTGTTCATCCACCGTTTCTGGTTGGTGAATATTTTAATTTTCTTCTGTGATGTTACTCCATCCGCATCCCTATTTATATTCTCAATAACAGAGTTGGTGTATACATCAACATCGACCTGAGGGTCTACAGTGGCAAGAGCGGCAAACAGACTCTAGTCTGTATTTTGAAAACATTGCAGATTCAGCCTCCTTTAACCAGATCCGAACTTCTCTTGTTTATGGGTTTAACCCGTTTGATAACTGAGCTGCACGTGGGAATCACGAGCAGGTGAAAGATGGTCAGACTGACCCAAATGAGGGAGGGCAGTGGTTCTGTACACATCAGCCACATTTGTCAAAACCTGATCCAAGGTTTCATTCCCCATTGTATTACATGTCACATTTAGATGAAATCTTGGGAGCACAGAGCGTAAATTACAGTGATTAAAGTCTCCAGACACATTAAAGGCACCATCTGGACCTAATATCTGCAACTTGCCAATAGTAGCACTAAGGACTTAGCATTTGCATCCAGAGGTATATAAACTGCTACATTGATGATACAAGTAAATTCTCTTGGTAGATAAAAAGGCCAGCACTTGATAATCAGATGCTCCATATCTGCAGAGCACTGTGTGTCAGCAATGATAGTTAGTGAACCATAATTGATTTACATAGAAGCACAACCCACCTCCTTTACTTTTTCCTGTTGCTGCCGCTATTCTGTCAGCTGTGAAAATCGTTCAACCTTCCAATTCCACCACATTATCTGGTATTCCGCTATTGAGCCATGTCTCTGTAAAAACCATTACATTGCAGTTTGTGAGCCTTCACTGTGTGAGGATCCAGGCCTTCAACTCACCCATTTTGATCACCAGAGACTGAGCATTAACAAGGAAAATACCCAGTAGCACTGGCCTGAGTGGTTTTAGTCATAGCCTGGCACGCAGGGCTTCCCACATTCCCTATCGCTGCTTATGATCTCATCGCCAATGCCAAACTCTCCTGGTCAGGGTGAGTTGAACACGTCCATGGCGTCCATTCCAGTTCTGAGTGGGGGGGGGGGGGGTTTGATCAAATTTAAATGAGCTCCATGAATGAAGTGTGGAGTAGAGGATTCAGCCACATGGAGAGGGCAGAGAAAGCAGAGGGATTGTAGAAGAAAGCAGTACTCTGTCAGTCAAGGCTATGGCCATCTTTGAGGGAGCCATAAATTCTGGAGATGTTGTGAGATGCTAGGTTTGCACCTTAGATGTTCTTGAGAGGTTTTTGCTTTCATCCATCAGCTGTTTGGCTGTTGCTTGCCTCTCCACTTCCCCCTTTGTCCCTCTCACTGGACAATCATCAGACAAAGGGTGTCTGTTAGGGAATCCTGCCACCTGGCACATCCCAGGCTGCAGGAGTAGGTGCTGAGGGACACAGTGACACAAAGGCTCTGTGGGGAAGGTCTACAGTGTAGTGTCCTCCATCACCGGACTCTGATGAACTGCACCCTAACAGCCACTCAAACATGTCACATCGATCATGATGCTTAGAAACAAAGATTCTTAGAGTCATACATCATGGAAGCAGGTTCTTCGGTCCAACTTGCCCCATATCAACCAACAACATCGCACTCATCCTACCATTACCTATCTTTCCTGATCTTTCTGTCTCCTTTCCTCCAACTCCCCTCCCCTTCCCTCAGAGCTACCTCTCCCCATCACTTCTCAGTTTTTTCCTCTTCTGCCCTCCCACCCAATTCCACCTGCAACCTCTTGCCTGTTGGTCTGTGTTCCTCCCCTGCCCCTCCCCCCACATTTATATTCAGGTGCCTACCTACTTTCTGCTCACACCCTGACGAAGGACTCAGGTCTGAAGCGTTGGTCATATCCTTTGCTTCCTATAGACACTGTGTGACCTGCGTAGGTTCTCCAGCACTTTTGTGTATTGCTCCCACCCACCTCTGTTTACCACATACTGTACCTCTCTAAACCCACCCTATCCACAAATCTGCCCAAATGTTTCTTACATGTGGCAATAATCCCTGCCTCAACTGCCACCTTTGGCTTCTTGTTCCATATACCCACCATCCTCCATGTAAAAAGGTTTTTGCTGTAAGAGAATACATTGTTTAAATGGCCCATTGCTGATAAATGAAAACGTACTGATTTGCTGCACACATTTTTATGAATGAAGTGCATTTCTGATATTAAAGGATTTCTGAGATGGTTGTGATGGTGGTCTCATGGTCTGTTGATGAATGTCGGTATGGGACAATGATTGGCCATCCTCTGGCCTGGGTGTCCTGCTGCAGGGAGGGAGGTCCACACACCACCCCCACCTCGAACTTTGTGATGCTTTGCCCTGTGCTCTTTGACTTACTGTAACACTTTGTTTTATTACTGCACAACCTGCTTTACTTAAGTATGGGTTGACTTGCCTGGATGGCACACAAAGCAAAGCTTTTCACTCTATCTCAGTGCATGTGGCAATGAACAATTCAATTCCAACTTCAACAAGGAGCCTCTCCTTGTTCTAGATGTAACATCCAGGGATATTCTCCTCTGGCCTCAGATCTTAGAGAAAACAATCTGCTAACCTCCAGCAAATCCCAGTGTTGGGCCTTGACTCCATCATGGATGCAGCTACACGATCAGGCAGCTAAATACACCAGGTCTCACTGTTGTTGCTTTCATTATTGTCACGTAACAATACATTAAAAGTGTCTGCCGTAAGGCTTCTGAGGGAACCGTTAGTATTAAGCATAGTTTCACAGCCTTGCAGAATGCATCATCTTTGGAGCTCCCTTCAATTCTTGCTCAAAATCTCACTGCCTTTCTAAAGGGAGACCCTCGATTCATACTGACGTTTGTTTATTTGATTCAGCCAGATCTTTAAAGTCTGTCCCTGCTGTCAGTTCCAGGAAAATGAGCAATGTGATGTACACGAATGAAATATTCTCTGAGTCTGCCTGTCTCACTTTCTCTTTCCTGATGAAGAAGGGTGACAGATTCACTCTCATTCTCTCAAACGCAAACACACACACACAGAGTATCTTCTCACCAAACTATACACTAAACCCTCCCAAAAACCCTCTATTTTTCTTTCATCCATGTGCCTGTCTAAGTGTCTTTTAAATGCCCGTAATTTTTCAGCCTCCACCACCATCCCTGTCAAGGCATTCCAGGCACCCACAACTTACTGTGTAAAAAACTTACCCTTTAGTTCCCCCCCCCTCCGATGCCCCCCCCCCTAAACTTTGTACACATCGTCTATTGTTTGCTATTCCTGCCTTGGGGAAAAAGCACTCAGTGTCCACCTTATCTACGCCTCTCATAATTTTGTAGACCTCTATTAAGTCTCCTTTGCTAACCTTGCCTCATAAGACTTATTTTCCAATCCTGGCGATATCCTGGTAAATCTTCTCTGCACCTCCTCCATAGTGCCCACATCCTTTCTATAATGAGCTGACTAGAAATGAACACAATATTTTAAATGTGGTCACTCCAGAGATTTGTAGAGAGTCAACATGGGCTCTAGACTCTTGAACTCATCCGCCATTAATAAAGTCTAGTATCCCAAAAGCCTTCTTAACTATCCTATCAACTGGTGTGGTGACCTTGAGAGGCGTATGGATTTGGACCCAAAGGTCCCTCTGTTCCTCCACACTGTTAAGTATCCGGCCATTAACCCTGTACTCAGTCTTCAAGTTTGACCTTCCAAAATGCATCACCTCATACATATCTGGATTGAACTCCACCTACTACATTTTCACCCAACTGTGCACCTACAATAACCTTCAACACTATTCACAACTTCTCCAAAGTCTGTGTCATCTGCAAGCCAACTGACCCATCCTTCTACCTCTTCATCTCAGTCATTTATAAAAAGCACAAAGCGCAGGGGGGCCAGAACTCCACTAGTCACTCACCTTCTATCCACTACTACTGGGAGCGCTGCTCCGCGAATAATTCTGACAAAGTCCACAGACTGTACAACAGGCTTTAATTGGCTTAAACCACACACAATAAGTCTCAGTATACTCCTGGCTCCATGTGTTCAACTGTCCCCAAAAGGGCCAGCTTGAGACTTTATAAGGGCTGGTGATTGACTGCAGGCAGGTGGGGCCAGACTCCCAGGTTGCCTACAGTGGTTGCCCCCTGCAGTAGGCTGGTAGGAATATGGTTGTAACACCACAACTACTTTCTGCTTTCTACCTGAAAAATAATTCTAAATCCACACAGCCAAGTTTCCATGGATTCTATGCCTCATGAGTTTCTGAATGAGTCTCATAGAGGACCTTGTCAAATGCCTTCCTAAAAACAACATACACCACATCTACCACCCTATCTTCATCAATTTCTTTTGTCACTTCCTCAAAAACTCAATTAGGTTTGTAAGGCACTACCTTCCCCTCACAAAGCCATGCTGATTATCCCTGTGAAGACTGTACTTCTCCAAATGTACATAAATCGTGTCCTTAAAAATCCTCTCCAATAGTTTCCACACCACTGACCTAAGACTCACCACTCTATAATTCCCAGGATTCTCCCTGTTACCTTTTTTAAAGGGGACCACATTTACCATTCTCCAATCCTCCGGCATCTTCCATGTGGCAAAGGAGGATGCAAAGATCATAGCTAATGCCCCAGCTATCTCTTTCCTCCCTTCTCACAGCAACCTGAGGTATATCTCATCCAGTCCCGGGGACTTATGTTTTTAAGAAAACTTCCTCTTTTCTAATCTCAACATGGTCTGGTACACAAGCTTGTTCTATTTTGTCCTCACCTTGACCAAGGTCCTTTTTCAAAGTGAATACAGAAGAATTCATTTAGGACTTCCCCAACCTCCTCCACTTTTTGGGGCATGTTGCTTCCTTTATTCTTTTAGTGTCCCAACCTTCATTTTTGCATTCCTTCTGTTCTTCATGTATGCATAGAATGCTACATGCCAAGGCCTTATTATGCCCCTTTTGAACTCTCCCTAGTAATTTCTTAAGTTCCTTCTTGGCTACCATATAATTCTCATGAACCCTTCCTGTTTTTTGCTTCCTAAATCCAACTTCTTTCTCTTAACCAGCTGCCCCACCTGTTTTGTCAACCACAGTTCCCTTTTCCTACCATCTTTTCCCATCTCAGTGGGATAAACCTATCCAGAACCCTGCACAAGTGGTCCCTAAACATCCTCCACATCACTTCTGCACTTTCTCCCATTGTTCCCAGTTTATTCTCGCTAGTTCCTGCCTCATCCCATCGTAATTAGCCCTTCCCCAATTAAACATGTTCTCATTTTGTCTGCTTTTATCCTTGTCCATAACTATGCTAAAGCTCAGGGAGTTGTGGTCACTCTCACAGAAATGCTTCCCCCACCAAGAGGTCTGTCACCTGACCAGGTTCATTATCCTGCACTAGATCCAGTATGGCTTCTCCTCTAGTTAGCTGGTCCACATACTGTGTCAGGAATCCTTGGACACACCTGACAAATTCTGCCCCTTCTATCCCTCTTGCAATCAGGAGGTGCCAGTCAATATGAGGGAAGTTGAAGGTTTGCATACAACAACCCTGTAATTCCTGCACCATCTCAAAATATGCCTACTTATCCATTCCTCGGTGTCCTATTTGGGGGCCAGTGATTGGTCCCTTCCTCTTTCTGACTTCCACTCCCACCAAATCAGTAGATACTCCCTCTACAACATCTTCCCTATCTACAGCTGCCATATTATCCATGACCAGTCATGCTCCTCACCCCCACCCCTCTTTTAATTCCCATTTTATCCCTTTTAAAACACCTAAACCCCGGTACCTATATCCTGTCCTTCCATCAGTCAAGTCTGTAACGATCACATCGCAATTCCACATCCTGATCCATGCTCTAAGATAATCTCTTTTATTCCTCATACTCCTTGCATTGAAATAGATCAATTTCAAACCATCCAACTGACCATATTTATGATTCCTTCCCTGCCTGACCTTCTTCACAAAATCACAACACATTGCATTGCCTTTCCACCTTCTGCCCTGTTCTCTGCATTCACATTCTGGTTCCCAGCCCCCTATCAATCTGGTTTAAACTCTTTCCCCAACAGTTCTAGCAAACTTTCCTACCAAGAATATTGGTCCCTCCCCAGTTCAGGAGCCTTTTTGTACAGGTCAGACCTTCCCCTGAAGAGATCCCAATGATCCACAAATCTGAACCACGGCCCCCTGCACCAACTCTTCAGCCTCGCATTCATCTGCCACCACTTCCTATTTTTGCCCTCCCTGGTACATTATTTTTTCTCTCTTTCTCACACACACACAAACTCCAAGCAAGTCTTTCCTTGTAAGCGGAGAATCAAAGCTTTGCTATGCTGTTGGAGAAATGTAGAAGGAGGCAGGAGAGGGGAGGGATGAGGAGAAGATAAGAAGAGGAGGAGAGGTGGGGAAGTGAGGAGATAGGGAGAAGAATGGTGGGAGATGGGATGTCTACAGCTCCTGAAACAACTCAGTGCATTGGTACAACGGAAAGTCAACACTAGAGGTCATGACCAGATGTGAAAAGGTCTTCCTTTTCCACCACTGTCTTCCTCCAACTCTGATCCTTCTGGACAGCCTCAGAAGTTAATGTAAATGAAAAAACCAGCATATGCTAGAAATACTCAATAGGTCAGGCAGCATCTGTCCAGTGAGAAACAGGGTTAACAATTCAGATCCAAGAGCATTCACCCTCAGTCAAGAGCTCAGTCCTCAATGGCAGAGGGGAAGCCATGAATCAGTAAGAAGGACGATTTCAGAAGTGGGGAAAGTCTCATCATCAGAACAAACACAATGGAGATGGAGAAACCATGGGAATGGAATGGAGGCAGGAGAGGAAGAATTCTGGTTAGGATAGCTGCAAATGTCTGAGGACAGAATGGGTCTGTGGCCAGCCCATTCCCTGAGGTGGACACAGACAGATGAAGAAAGGAAAAGAGTCAGAGATACACATGTGAAGGGTCTCAGACCCAAAACCATAACTCTTCCTCCCTCCACCAACGCTGCCTTACTTGCTGATAATTCCATACTTTTAATCTACACCTGGCTGTAGTGTAAAAACACAACGCTGAAGAAACTCAGCAGATCAAACAGTGTCCTTTATATAGCAAAGATAAGGCAGGAGGTAATAAGTGGATAAGGGAGGGAGGCAGAGCAGCAAGCAAGGGGAGGGGGGGATGGCTCTGTGTTGGAGAGGGAAGGGGGTGGGACAGCTGAGGGAAAGTAGACAAAGTGTGGTCCCTTATCCAATATTGCCTCCAGCCTTTGGGACTGTACTCCTCCCCTCACCCCTTGATATTCATCTTGATGAATATCTGTTGCTGCTGGGTTTGGGGGTCCTTAACAAAGGGCTCAAGCCCTAAACTTTGAACGTGTACCTTTATTTTTGCTGCATAAAGAACAATGTTTGACCTGCTGAGTTTATCTTGCGTTGTTACTTCAGCCACATGTCTGCAGACTTTCGTGTCTTACTGCTGGCAAGCACTGCAATTTTCTCCCAAAGTCCCTTCACACCCCTCTATCTCCCCCTCCCCAACCATGAAACCCGTCTTTGCCCGGGATTTAATCCAGCTGAATGTTACAAGTCCCTCTGTTGCTGCTCGACAGCGTTTAAATTTGCCCATGCTTGGGAACCCCCCCCCCCCCCCGGGGTTGTGGGGCAGTGCTGTGGAAATGCCGGGACGTTCTGTAAATTGACATTGCAACACGAAACCAGTTTCTGGTTGATCGCAATCCTCTTTATTCTCACATTAGCGGCACACGGGACAAACACGACATGCAGCGTCCTGGCCAGCTGCCCACTCTGGACTTCAGCTCGCCCACCGCCCCGGCGTTGGGGTGAACTGGCATCCCGCGGTGAAGAGCCGTGAGGGAGAAGGGAGCGCCTCCTCCTCCAGCACATACCCTCACTCCGACAACGCACGCAGCTGGCGGGCGCGCTGCGCAGAGGTCCTGCGGAAAGTTTGCAGCTCTTGTCGAAAGACCGCACCTGATCCCTGCCGGGATAGCAGGGGGACGCTGCCAGAAGGAGTTACACCAACCACGAGTAAGAACGGGACACTTGCCTGAGAGTATCACATACAAAAGTCTTTGTCATACATATGTACATATTTTACACGTTTATATAAATTAAATTGTGCAAATAGGCGGCAATAATTCATAGATTTTGTGGGGTGTTTTAAACACCCCCAGGTTCTGTTGATTCAGAATTAATTGCACATTGGATAGACTCAAACAGTTATCATACAATCTAAAAACAAAAAGGCTGACATCGAACATGTTTCTAGCGGAGCGGGTGCAGGGAGCATCTCCCCAGCTCTCAGTTGTACGGAGCAACAGCAAGAAGGGTTCCAACGCCGGGGAGGGGAGGGGAGGGGAGGGGGGGGGGGGGGCTTCTGGCAGAGGGGGAGGGCTCGTACGAACTTGATTGCTGGCTGACAGTCGGGCACTGCGGCGACAGGGTGTCAGAAATGCCGCGTCGCCAAATCGAGATCTGACAACAGACAAGTTTTGTCGACAACCCTCCCCCGTTCAGGGGTGGGGGGGGGGGGGGGTCTTTACTGCTTTGTCTTTCTGAGGATGTCCGCAGGTGTAGACCATCCTTAGGCTTCACTCAGGGTGGGGCAGAAGAGTTTCCTCCCAGCTTCATGGATTTTTGGAGAGGAAGTGGGGTGGTGAGGCGTTGAGATGGATTTTAGAAACCGCTACGAGATCCGCACTCAGCCGCCTTCGCTCCGGGGAATAAGTCCCAGCCTATGCAACCTCTCCTTGTAACTCAAACCCTCCACTCCTCTGCTAACAGCCGAGTTAATCTGCCAAGAGTTTGTCAGTTCAACGAAGGGGTTAAGGACTGGGGGTGCGAATGAGGCAAAAACAGATGTATTTGATCACCTGCCGAGTTTCCCCAGCACCTCTGTGCACAATCACGTCGTCTGCAGACTTGTTCACCGGCCAGTTTCAAACTGAGGCGACGAAAGGGAAGAATCGGGGAGAGTCTAAAACGGGCTCCAGGAGTGACATGGGACAGCAAGTGGCCAAAGTCCTGGAGAACAGAGGTTCAAATCCTACAGTAGCAGCTCAGTTAACACAATCAATCTGGAATACAATGTGGGTGTCACTAAAGGGGACGACAAGCTTCTTGGTATCTGGTAACTGGTCAGGAAGGAATCTGGTCCAGACCTGAGCTGTATAGTTGCTTCATTGTATAACGTATGTTACATCATGACGGCCAGGACAATTCGAAATGGCAGCAAATGCCGGCGCTATCATTGAAATCTGCCCCACTGCAGGGTGGCTGGAGACAGGGCCATTAATGTATGAAGGGGGGTGGCTAGGGGGTAGGGTGGGGGTGGAAGTGGGGCAATGGAATCGCTCTGGGAGCGTATTCGCGAGTTAGTGCAGATAGTGTCCTCAGTAGGTGATGTTTGACCAGATCCCACATATGAAAGAATGGTCCAAAATGATTAGGACCCCTTCAATCCAGGGCAATTAGGCCTGGAGGGAGGAGAAGGAGGATTGTTCTGTGATTGGAAGCTTATAACCAGTGGTGTGTCACAGGGAACGGGACTGGGACCTGGATGTGAATGAACGATTGGTGTAGCTCAACTGCAAGGGAAACTGGCAATGGGTGCTTGCTGGAGGGACACAGGAGACTGCAGACACTGGAATCTGAAGGGAAGCACAATCGCCTGGTAGAACTCAGTCGGTCGATGGCTTTGTTAATGATGGCCATATCTCATCTAATCGGACCCACTCTGACCCAGGTGAGACTCACTGGGTCCCTTCCTCTCTCTGACCCGGGTGATACCCACTGGGTCCCCTTCTCTCTCTAACCCGGGTGAGACCCCATCTTTGAGTCACTGATTTAGTTCACAGCAGTATTGAAATGAAATCTCCGGCTTGGATTCATAGTGTCCACTGACCTTGACCTTGCGGGAGGAGCCCATGGAGAATCATCATCTCCAGAGGGAACATAACCAGGGGGTACAGGAGAGGATTTGACAGTGACGTTTCCCACGGCCGGATGGTCCCACAACTCTGAACAGATACAGGGAAACACGAGGGCGTGGGCTCAGCTGAAACATTTCACAATTTCTCATTTCAAGGCCACACCACGAACCCGCTGGATATCCAGGGCACCCCTCTCTCTCCAAACGAGGGGAGAGGGCAGACATCGGGAAGTGCGGGATAAACTAAACTCGAATCCACTGCGAGCGTCGTCATTCATGATCTTTATACCGGGCGAAGGGCAGAAAGGTGTTGCTTCGTGGCAGCTGCGAGGCCAGGAACGGGCAGGGCGAAGACTGGGACCCCAGGCCCACCGGGGGCTCGGTGCCGACTGCGGACCGAGGGCCAGCCGCTCGTCTCGTCCTGACTACTTTCTCCCACTCATGCACACACGTCTGACAGATTGGAGGGAGGTGCCACGGGGCGTGGGGATGAGTTGGGGAGGATTGACTTCAGGTTCCTGTGAGTGCACCCACCGGCACGGCCTGATGCAAGCCGAGCAGGGGCGAAGCGTGGTCAGGAGCCGGGTTTGCTGTGAGGAGGGAGGAGCGGCGGGCCCCCTCCAACCTCCTGCTTCTGGGCTCTCCCGCTCACGGCGGCCCTCGCTAACAGTTGCTCTCCATCAGGCACAGGACGCCGTGGTCCCTTTCCTTCGGGAACTGGAAGCAGTGCCGCTGGTGCTGCGCTCCGGGCGGTGTGCGCTGGGCGCGGCGGGGATCCGGCGGCCCCTCGCCGCCGCGCTCGGTCACGCCGATCGGCCAGCTGCTCACCAGCTTGTGCTTCTCCAGGCTGGCGCTGCCGTTGCGGTACTGGCCGGGGTGGCTGTACGTGTGCCGGTACTCCTCTTCCACGTCCTTGCCCAGCTTCCACCTCTTCCACTTCTTCAGCAGTTCCGTCTGCACCTGGGGTGGGGGGTGGGGAGAGAGAGGAGAGGGGAGATGGGTGGGGGAAGGGGTTGTGAAAGGAATGGGAAGTGGCCGGTATTGGAAGGTAAACGAAACAAGAGTGAGCAATAAATAAAAGTCTGACATTCTCATCTCCATGCCTTGGGGTGGATACGTGTCCGTGTCGGTCTGACCCAGGACTATCTCACTGTGTCTCTGTCCATTCTGACCCAGGTCTATCTCACTGTGTCCTTCCCCCTGAGAGAGTTTGGAAACAGAGATCACATTCTGGCTGGCTGCCAGTTGCTAGTGGTCTTTTTATGTTGTATATTAATGATTTAGATTATGGAATGAATGGTTTTCTGGCCAAGTTTGCAGATGATACAAAGGTAGGTGGAGGAGCAGGTAGTGTTGAAGACACAGGGACAATTGGACGGATTAAGAGAATGGGCAGAGAAGAGGCAAATGAAATATAATGTTGGAAAGTGTGCGGTCATGCATTTTAGTCAAAGAAATAAACGGGCAGACCACTTCTAAATGCAGAGGAAATTGAAAATACCCAGATGCAAAGGGACCTGGCAGTCCTTGTGCAGGATAGCCTGAAGGTAAATTTGCAGCTTGAGTCTGTGGCAAAGAAGGCAAATCCAATGCTGGCATTCATTTTAGGAACAGAATACAAGAGCAGGGATGTGATGATGAGGTTCTGGGAGGCACTGGTGAGACCTCACTTGGACTATTGTGAGCAGTTGTGTCTCCTCATTTTAGAAAGGTCCTGCTGATGTTGGAGAAGGTGCAGAGGAGATTAACAAAGATAATTCCAGGAATGAAAATATTATCATATGAGGAGCATTTGACAACTCTTGGCCTGTGCTTGTTGAAATTTAGGAGGGATCTCATCTCATGGAAACATTTTGAATGTTGAAAAGCATGGACAGAGTAGATGTTGAAAGGCTGTTTCCTATTGTGGGAGAGTCTTGGACACAACTTCAGGAGTCTGCTTAGAACAGAGATGCAGAGAAATTTCTTCAGCCAGATGGAATTTGTTGCCACAAGTGGCTGTGGAGGCTAAGTCATTGGATGTATTTAAGGCAGAGATTGACAGGTTCTTGATTAGTCAGGGCATCAAAGGTTATGGGAAGAGGGTCAGGCAGTGGGGCTGATGATTAAATGGTGGGGTAGACTCGAAGGGCTGAACAGCACATTCCTTCTCCTATGACTTTTGGTTTTATGGTCTTATTCCCCTGATCTACAGTCATCCCAGGTGGTCACTGCTCTTTGCAGAATCTCTACATTTGACAACCACATTAATATTTTCTATATATTTTTATATATATCTATTGCCAAAACATCATCTGTGTAAAAACAACATTTAGGAGGTTCCTTGGTTACTGTTGGTTAATAATTGTGACCATGAACAGTGTGGAGAGATTTCCAGTGTCTGAGTGCAGAAACATATCCATCCCCAGTTGTCACTCTCTGAGGCTTCCCCTCCTACTTTGTGGCTTGATTCTGTAAATGAGGTCCCTGTATGATCTATTAGATTGTTTGGGCACTGCTCTGAGCAGTTCAGTTAGAGGAACCTGGAAATAACTGGATGCTCTCAGAAAATCTCTTTTGTTTTTCCACATATGACAATTGTTATTTCACCAGAGGTTGGAGTCCCACAGAGATGTTCACATCACAGTGACCCAACCATCTAGCGATCAGCAAGTAAGGAAGCTGTGAAATTTAGTGGACTCGCCTCACTTTATATTCCTTTCCAAATACTAACTCCTACAGGTACACAGCGAGCTCAGTACAGAGATCTCATCAGCAGCTGGAACTGCTCCACATACCAAGGCTGATATACGCAGTCACTTGCATTTAGGCAGAAAAACTTTTCACAGGTTAGCGTAGAGGGTGGCATGTTAGTGTAACACTATTACGGGACCAATGACCAGGTTCGAATCTGCCACTGGTTGCGAGGAGTTTGAATGTTCTCTCAGTGTCTACATGGGTTTCCTTCCTCCCTCTGAAATGTAAGGGGTTTGTAGGCTAATTGGTGTATTTGGGTGGCACTGTCATGGCCCAGAAGGGCCTGTTACCACGCTGTATCTGAAAAAAGTTGACTTTAAATGTAAAACTACCCACACACATGCTCCGATTGTACACATGCCCCTTCAACAGGAGATCATCTCTCCGATTCTCATGAAGGGCACACGGGTATTTGGCCAGCTCCCATAGCCTTAGACCCATCCCATCCCACTCCGGTGAGACAATGGTACCAAGAGAAGCAGGTTGAGATGACCTTACCTCTCTGTTGACAAAGCAGTACAAAATGGCAACCAGCATACCCTGTGGGGGAGGAAAGGCAGCTGGTCAGGATGGTTGATAACCTTTCGTCTACTATATTTAATGACCAACACACGTGACACCCGCTGTCGGGGTGAAGGGGAGCGGTGCTGTTGGGCCACAGATAGGGACGGCTGGTATTCAGCCTGGTATCTCCTGCTGCAGGGAGTAAAGCCCGACTTGAGTTGCAGGTGTCAGGAGGTTCGTGTGGAAACCCAAGACCCTCACACAACTCTTGCCAACTGCAGACCAGATCAGCATGGCTCTGCATTAGAGATCACAGTGTAGACATAGGCATTAAAGAGACTGGTCAAAGGCACACTTGGGTGGATGTTTTCCTCATTTGGCACACACACACACACCTATACACATGCGCTCCCTCAGGCAGCACACACACACACCATCCCACTGATACATACGCTGCTCTCTCGGGCTGCGCTCACATTGATTCCCCTCTCTCAGGCTGTGCGCACACCGATCCAACCTTCTAGGGTCATGCACCTGGCCTGCTTCAGTAAACACAGCCTTCAGCTGCAGGGCGACCAACTCCGGCTGTGAAGGCCCGGATGGCCACTGATCTCCTCAGCAATGGGTGTAGTGGATGGACTGCCACGAGGAGCAGCTTGAGCAGGGCTGGCGTCTGGTCAAAGGAAGCACTCTGGGGTGGGGCAGGGGGGGATCCCATCAGGGGGAGCACCCGGGTTCCTGCCAGGGAGGAGAGCAGCCTATGGTGGGGTCCCGCCAGCACTCAGGACACTGGAAGCCTGGACTCCAGTGCCGAAACATACCTGAAAGGAATTTAAGAAGAGTTCGAAGAAGAGCTTGACATGCCGCAGCGTGCCTTGGGCGTGCTCATCCGTGACGAAGGCGAACACCACCTCATGAATGCCCAGCAGGGGGATGAGGGTGAGGGTGGACTTGGCCAGCCTGCAGGGGAGCAGACACTGATGAGAGGCAGCACACCATCCAGAACGTCCCTGTTGAGCAGAGCAACCTCCCCCCCACATGTGGCACTGTAGCCACCCCACCAACCATCAGCCCAGCAGCTCGCCCCCTCCCCAGGCACTGCACGCACCAGGAGGTGGGGGGGGGGAGAGAGATAGAGGTGAGGTGAGGGGAAGGGAGGAAGTGAGGAGGGGGGGAAGAGGGAAAGAAGGGAGGGGGAAGGGGGAGGGGGAAGAGGGAAAGAAGGGAGGGGGAAGGGGAGGGGGAAGAGGGAAAGAAGGGAGGGGGAAGGAGGGAGGAGGGGGAAGAGGGAAAGAAGGGAGGGGGAGGGGGAAGAGGGAAAGAAGGGAGGGGGAGGGGGAAGAGGGAAAGAAGGGAGGGGTAAGAGGGAAAGAAGGGAGGGGTAAGAGGGAAAGAAGGGAGGGGTAAGAGGGAAAGAAGGGAGGGGTAAGAGGGAAAGAAGGGAGGGGTAAGAGGGAAAGAAGGGAGGGGTAAGAGGGAAAGAAGGGAGGGGTAAGAGGGAAAGAAGGGAGGGGTAAGAGGGAAAGAAGGGAGGGGTAAGAGGGAAAGAAGGGAGGGGTAAGAGGGAAAGAAGGGAGGGGTAAGGGGGGAGGGTGGGGGGGGAGGCAAGGGTGGGGGGGAGGCAAGGGTTGGGGGCGAGGGAAATAGGGGAATGCAGATAAGGTGTAAGAGGCTGGGGTGGAGGGGGTGCCAAGAGACTGGGGTGGTGGCAAGAGACCAGGGTGGAGGGTGTAGTGGCAAAAGACTGGGGTGGAGGGGTGTAGTGGCAAAAGACTGGGGTGGAGGGGTTTAGTGGTAAGAGACAGGGGTGGAGGGGGTAGTGGTGAGCCGAGGGCAGGACTATTGGGAGCGAGTTGAAGCTGCAAATGGACTGGACCAGTGCTGGCTCATACCTGAACTTGTAATCCGTGTATCGCATCTGGTGAGCTCTAAGCTTCGACACCAATATATGAATAATTCTGATAAAAATGAAAAAATTGATCTGGAAAAACAAAGGAACAAATTCTATGAGCACTCAATGTTAAGACCAGCCTTCGCTGATCGTCGGCAGTGAAGTGTGGAGGTCAGTACCAGTATGGACAGCAGGATGGGCGTCCGGATGATCCACCAATAGGCCATGTTTTCATTTGTGGTCCAACACCTGGTGGAAAACAACACACTTCAGCACAAGGGTCCCATTCACAGGCAGCACACCCACCCCCCTTCCTTATGTGCCTGACACCCCTCACGCTCCATGCTCCTCGCACCCCCCTCCTCAAACCCCTGACCCCCTATCTCACATCTCTGACAGCCCACTCCTCACGCCCCAACACCCCTCCTCCTCACGCCCCAACACCCCCCTCCTCACGCCCCAACACCCCCCTCCTCACGCCCCAACACCCCCCTCCTCATGCCCCAACACCCCCCTCCTCACGCCCCAACACCCCCCTCCTCACGCCCCAACACCCCCTCCTCACGCCGCAACTCCCCCTCCTCACGCCGCAACTCCCCCTTCCTCACGCCGCAACTCCCCCCTCCTCACGCCGCAACTCCCCCCTCCTCACGCCGCAACTCCCCCTCCTTACGCCCCAACACCCCCCTCCTCAAGCCCCAACACCCCCCTCCTCACGCCGCAACTCCCCCCTCCTCACGCCGCAACTCCCCCCTCCTCACGCCGCAACTCCCCCCTCCTCACGCCGCAACTCCCCCCTCCTCACGCCGCAACTCCCCCCTCCTCACGCCGCAACTCCCCCCTCCTCACGCCGCAACTCCCCCCTCCTCACGCCGCAACTCCCCCCTCCTCACGCCGCAACTCCCCCCTCCTCACCCCGCAACTCCCCCCTCTTCACGCTGCAACTCCCCCTCCTCACGCCGCAACTCCCCCCTCCTCACCCCGCAACTCCCCCCTCCTCACCCCGCAACTCCCCCCTCCTCACGCCGCAACTCCCCCCTCCGCACGCCGCAACTCCCCACTCCTCACGCCGCAACTTCCCCCTCCTCACGCCGCAACTCCCCCCTCCTCACGCCGCAACTCCCCCTCCTCACGCCGCAACTCCCCCCTCCTCACGCCGCAACTCCCCCCCCTCACGCCGCAACTCCCCCCTCCTCACGCCGCAACTCCCCCCTCCTCACGCCGCAACTCCCCCCTCCTCACGCCGCAACTCCCCCCCCTCACGCCGCAACTCCCCCCTCCTCACGCCGCAACTCCCCCCTCCTCACGCCGCAACTCCCCCCTCCTCAACCCGCAACTCCCCCCTCTTCACGCTGCAACTCCCCCCTCCTCACACAACATGTCCCTGACTAAACCTTTCCTATGTCATAACCCTCTATTTTTCTTTCATCCATAAATGCCTGTTAAATGCCCCTATAGGTAAAGGTTCCATTATTGTCACATAATTCTACATTTAGAATGTAACATACATGAATTTTTTTTTAAAACTTTGTCTACTATAAGAAAGACAGAGAGTCACCACTTTGTCCAGCACCCCTCAGAGAAATGAGGCCCCATCAAGTTATCAGAGCCTCTAATATTTCAGTCTCCACTACCATCCCAGGCAAGGCATCCAGGCACCCACAACTCTCGGTGTAAAAAACATGCCCATAACGTCTCCCCAAAATTGCCTCCCTTCACTTTATACAGATGTTTGCTATTCCTGCCCTGGGAAAAGGGCGTTTGTTGTCCACCATATCTATGCTTCTCAGAATCTTGTCGACCTCTATTAAGTCATCTCTCATCCTTCTCCACTCCAAAGAGAAAAGTCCCAGCTCTGCTAAACGAGATAATCTTTCTTCCACGCTGGTTGGAGATAAATATTGCCAGAACATGACCCCAACACTGTTATGACTGAGAATTCTTAACTCAAAAAGAGGAGAGATTGGAGGGGTAAGCTCCCTCTCCACCTTCCCACAGAGGTGAGCTCTGTCCCTGCAGAGAGCCAGCTCCCCTGATTCTGTTTGGGATTCCCAGCCTCTAAAACAGTTCGACCAACACATTCTCCTAGTCTGAACCTATGAACTGCTAGGGAGTATTTGTGAGTGGCTGTTGACGCTGAGCAGACTAGAAGGCTGTACCTGCAGGTTTGATCTTGAACCACTCACCCAGTGTTTTCATATAAATATTTAATGACCACCCAAGGAACAACGAACAACACCGGTGACCCTGCAAACAACAGAAAACTGGTTACATACAAATGAAGAGAAGTCTCAGTGTGCCAGTTTATGTGGCTTTAATACTTGTCTGGAAAAGGTTGCTCGATGGACAGGAAGGGTTTAGAATGGTTGTTCTCAACCTTTTTCCCCCTCTCACATACCACTTCATGCCATAGTTGTTCTGCGTTTAGTAGGGGATTACTTAAGGTGGTACATGAGCGTTTTGAGAACCACTGGTTTAGAAGGATTCAGGCAGATGGGACTAGCCCAGAATGGCAAGGGCCGGTATGGATGAAGGGCCAAAGGGCCTGTTCTGTGCGACCCAAACTCTGCTGCTTCCCACTCAAACACCCCAACTCTATAGCAATAAGGAAAGATTGGAGGGTTCGTGCTAGTCTCGGCCTTGCCCAGAGCCCACACCCTTCTGGGTATTCCATCGGGTGATACTCAGGAACAAGTATCCCGCTTGGTGCTTTCATGTGACCAACTTCAAGGGAACCCAGTCCATTTCCTGGAGACCCCAGGTGGAAGCGAGCACCTCCTCAACCCAACCCTTGACGCAGAGCCACTTGCTTTTTAACTGCCAGCAATGACATTACCCTAAGGTATGAAAGGTCTGGTCAACTGAAGTGACTGAAAAATGCCATTAGGGGAAGAGGTTGGGGGGGGGGGGGTGGGGAAGACCAAGCCACCAAGTGGTGCCTGGAATTTGAGCGATATACACGGGAGCTTGATGGTCCACCCCGTCCACCTGCACCCTCTGCATGTAGAAAAACTAATGGAGCACCTACCCCAGCCAATACATAAATAAATATTAAAGTAGTTCCTCTCGGAGAAAATGGTGACCACCAACAGGTTGTGCAAGTAGATGCCTTCGATCAGTAGCCAGTAGTAATTGGCCCCAATGCAGTACTGCATGAGCACTTGGGCTGACCGACAGCCTGCAGCTGTCTGCATAAAAAGAGGAAACAGGGGTCAGAGACTGAACAGTGAATTTGAGCAAACTAGTCAAGGCATGGGCCAACAAAAGAATCTACTCCATGCTAAGTGATGCAGGGCAATGGAAAGATTGAAGTCACCTCAGACTCCTCAGTAGGAGGGAGGTCGACTCCATTCGGATCCAAACAGGGCTGCGTTTCCAGGTGTTGTATCTACCTCTTCCCTGTTAGCCCGTGCTTCTCCCCCTGCCCATCTCCCTCCCGTTCCCAATCCCCTCCATAACCTCCTCTCCCTCCCCAACTCTCTCCCACCACCTTACATCCTTGCACTACATGGGGCAGCGTTCCATCCTTGATCCCCCAAACCTCGTAGACCTGCATGCTACCCAAGCCCCCTGCACCCTCTCCATCCCGTCAGAACCTCTCTCCGGCGAATAACTACAACTGAAAGGCAAAGAAGGGTCTACCCTGAGACTCCTCCTCGGAATGTGGGGAGGCCCTGTTCTCAGCATTTGATCCACTTTACATTGGGGGCATCTTGCCATGCACTGGAAAGAGTATCATTGAAGTTAGAATGTGGGTGGGGGTTGACTCCGCGGTGACCCATTCTGTCACTCGATTCTTTGAATGCATCTAGATGAAGAGGAATGTTGTTGAAACATTTTCACATTTCCATACAACATAGGAGGCTATTCAATCTCCTACACCCACCTGGAAACAGAAAGATCCAGAGAGGCCATGACATGTTCGGGGGTGGGGTTTGAGAAGAGGGAACCATGAATGAGAGCTGAGGATGTAGTTACAAGATTAGAAAGCAGTCATTTATAACTGAGGTGAGCAGGGACTTCTCAGAGGATGCTCAATTTCAAATTCACTCCAGAGGGTGTGGAGGCCACAGGTATTTAAAATGGGCTACTGAGAACTGGTACAGAAAGGGAGGCCACACTTGCTGTAATCACATCAAGCAGTAGGTCAGTCTTGAGGGGCCAAATGGCCTACACTTGCTCTTTCTTTTAATGCTCACAGGAGTTTGAGTGGAAATTCTCCAGCACTTTAATGGTTGGTGGCTACATTCCTGTCCAGGCATTGTATCTTGGGGGAAATAACTCAGTCAGACTGCACTCATTCCCCAAGTAAGGGTGTGCTGGGACAGAACTTATCAGCACTGTGTTTTGTTTGGCTAATCATTATATTCTTAGGATAACCACAATGGACCATTGAGAAAGAGATTTGAAGAGCAGAACACATTTTATCCAGATAACAAATACATTTATAGTTCTTTTATTCCCTTCCAATGGACAAATATAGACCGATCACTGGCACGAGGACCAATTTGCAGTGTTGGTTCAGATACCTTTATCCTCATTAACATCTCTTTCCCCTTCTCCATTGAATATTGAGTTGGAGGGAACGATCTCTGCTGATAGTTTATCAGTTTGGTCTTGTTCCTGTGCCAGAACTGAGCTCAGTGCCACGTTAACCTCAAGAGTGGGAAAATGGGACAATGGTGTGTTTTCTCTCTGGGGCAGGACGGCTGATATTAATCCCACCTTTGTGCACAGCATTTAGTGAGAGGGAATGATTGAACACCATTCTCAACCTCACAGTGGGGGAAGTGATGGAGTCGCACAACACAGAAACAGGCCCTTAAGCCCAACTTGCCTATGCAAGTCCCACTTGCCTGCATTTGGCTCATGCCCACTGAACCCATCCGATCTGTGTCACGTTTCAATTTTTTTTGAATTACAGTAGTATCTGCCACAACCATCTCCTCTGGCAGCCTGTTCAATACACCCACCATCCTCTGTGCAAAAAAAGTTAGTTCTCAAGTCCCTGTTAAATTTCTCCCTCTACTAAAACCTGCTTTCTGGTGACTGATTTCCCTTCTCTGAGCAAGACACTCTACATTCACTCAGACAATTCCCCTTATGACTTTGTACACCTCGATGAGATCATCTCTCATTCTCCTGCACTCCAAGGAATAAAGCCCCAGCCAGTCTCACCCCGAGTCCTGGCAACACCCCCGTAAATCTTCTCTGCACTCTCTCCAGCTTGATGATCTTTCCTACAGCACGGTGACCAAAACTGAACGCAGTACTCCAAATTGGACCTCACCAATGTCTTCTACAACTGCAACTTCTAAACTCAATACTCTAACAGAAGAAAGCTAATGTGCCAAAGGTCTTTTTGACCACCCTCTCTGATGGCACTTTCAAGGTTCCTGTACTTCTGGATCCCTCTGCTCTGCACCATTTAAGTAGGTTGGAATAGTTTCACACAGAGCCCAGTACAACTCCTTTGCTATCATGAGATGTTCCAGGGATTAATTTCAACATGTGACTGGTTTTGGATTGGCCTCTCCTCAACTCATCCCTTCCATTATAACCAAGAGAGGAATATCAGGTGCTGTCCACTGTAACCAGCAGCGTCACCTTCAGTTCAATGGGCAGCACCTGTGTCTCTGAGTCAGAAAGTTGTGGGTTCAAGCCCCACCCCAGAGAGCTGAGCTCCAAACCTCAGCTGGATTCTGTTGTGTAGCTCTGAAGAACCTTTGAAGAAGCCACACTTTGGATGGGATGTTAAACTCTGTCTGTTTCAAATGGAGGGGAAAGATTTTGTGGTAGTGGAAGGATGTGGAGGCTTTGGAAAAGGGCACAGAAGAAGTTTTCCAGGAAGCTGCCTGGATTTGAGGGTATTAGAGGAGAGCCTGAACAAACTTGGATCGCTTTTCTAAAGTAGTCATTCTCAGTAAGGGGCTTCAGCACATTTAAGGGGGAGCCATGGACTGGAATTAAAAAAATTCTGTGCTTTATGTCGTTAGTAGGAGAGAAATATGGAAGGAACCAACTAAATTTGACTGGGAAGGGGGGCCATAAACTTTGAGCAGAGACTGAAGGAGCCATTGTGGAAAAAGAAAGGTTGAGAATGGCTGGTCTACAGCATTGGAGATTGAGGGATGACCTGAAGAAGTTTACAAATATTACGAGAGGAGGAGATGCTCAGAATGTTGCTCCCAAGTGTCAAATGCCATTTGAAATGAGAGGGGGAAAGTTTAAAGGAGACAGGTACCTGGAGTGGGCTGTCAGGGGTGGAGCTGGAAGCAGATGTAATCGCAGCGTGCAAGAGACTTTTAGACGGACACAAGAATATGCAGGGTGTGAGGGGATATGTAGCCAAAGGAGATCACATTTAATTTGGCATTGTATTCAGTGCAGATATAGTGTGCTGAAGGGCCTGTTCCTGTCCTCTACTGTTCCATGTCCTGTTACTGGGACTGTCTATCTGGTACCTTGGACAGCATATATACCCCAGTCATTGTAACAAAAATGCATAGAATCAGAGTCTTGTCAAATTCAGAACCTTCCTCCTCTGACACTTCTCCCTGTTTACCTTCGCTCCTCACTGTAACACCTGGAGTTATTCAATGGCCTTCACTGCACTCTCTCAGCCAGCACCACCACCATCACTCGTGCCATTCACTCTCTCGTGATCCACATCTCTTTCTGTTCTCTTCACCACTGCCCTTTCCATCTTTGAACCTGCTGATCTCAAACTCTTCCCATTTCTGATAAATGGGTATCCCACACTAAAACCACAACTCTGCCTCTGTGGGTCCCAGTGAGAGTTTCCAAGTTTCTAGCATTTGCAGAATTGTTCTTCTACATGAATTGATTAGCTGGTTATAATCATGGTGGTGTTTGTTCAATCTTGCTGTGCACAAATTAGATGGCACTTTCTTTGCAATAGAGAAGTAGCTGGACTTCAAAGTGCTTTGAGACGTTCAATTTAGGTTGTGAAAAGATGCAGCAGAATTGGATGCCTTCTTTCTAACACAGGTAGTCAACCATCTATCCCAAGACCCCTACCACCATCAGCTGCTACCCTCTTTCTCCACTCCACAACAATGAAAGCATGCCTGAGAAGGCCCTACCTCATTGTTAAACCAGACTTTAATGTCAACATCCTCCGGGATTTGGTTGTATTGTGTTTTGAAAAGAGCATCTTTAATGAGGATCGACATTGCGCGCAGAATAAAGGAGGCGAACAAGTTCATGTGGATGTAGTTCCTCGTGCAGTGAAGCTTCCTGAGAGGAGGAAAAGGAGGAGGATTTAGAAGGGAGTGGGTTAGGAAGAACTCATCCACATATTGGAGAGACTAAGAACTAGATCAGTGGTTCTCAACCTTTTATTCCCCCCACTCACATACCGCCTTAAGTAATCCCTTACACAGAGCACCAAGGCATCCGACCTTGATGAAGAGCTCAAGCCTGAAACGTTGGTTATGTATTTCCATATTTGTTACATAAAGGACACTGTTTGACCTGCTGAGTTTCTCCAGCGTTGTGTTTTTACTTTTTATGATTTACGATGGAATGTGAGTGGAAAAAAATGTTTGAGAACCACTGGATTAGATACCATCAGGTAATGTGATTGTGCAATTACCTTCCTACAAGGCTGGAAGCTTCTGTGAATTTGGTGGGGGGGGGGACTAGACATGGTGGGGCACTAACCCCTATCCCCCATTATTTTTAATGAGGCTGCATCTCCAACAAAAAAAGAAAGCTCCAGGGCACATCACCCAACTCAGTGCTTACTGGCAGCAAATGGTCAGGACACCAAGATGGGGAGGAGAGTAAACTCAAGGGGCATTGTCAGTAAAATTGAGGGATGGTGATGCTATATTTGAGGAGTAGGGTGAGCATATTGGAGACATGGGATATAGCAGAGGGGAAAGATTACCGAATATACTCGAGTAAAAGTCAACACCCCCACCCCTATTTTTGATGCCGACTGCCTGCTCATCCAAGCTCCTTATGCTTCGACTGCCCACTCATCAGAGCTCCCAACACCCGGGGGCGTGGCAAGATGGCGTAAGGATCAGACGTGCCTTCCAGTCCTCTCCCGACTCTATCTTATTGTTTTGTCTAGAAATGCCCATTAAAATTCTTTAAAAGTTTAGATAACTTCAGTGCTGTTAATTTAACTTATGATGGTACAATTGGTGGAAAAGAGCAAAAAAAAAACGACAACAGATCATCAAAAAACTACATTTTCCAAAAGTTCATGTTTTGGAGCCTACCTACAGGAAAGACACCGGGACTCAGCGTGAAATGGATCCCAGGAGAGAGGTACAGTGTTCGGATGTAGAGCTCTATGTTACATCGGTAGAGCCCCCTAAAGAGGGCGCCAAACAGCCTTTAGAACAAAGAGTTACTCAAAGGCATTTGTCAACTGTAGAGGTGGCGCTGCAAACTGCATCTCTTGAGATACAAGAACCTATACAACTTGATGTACTGGGAGAATTTAATACATTATGGACTGGGGAAAACCCTGGCCAGCATCCTCCAATCATTGCTGAAGAGGCTGTGGCTGGGGTTTCCACATGCAGTCATACTACAAGGGCAACCAGAATGAAGGAAGGAATAGAAGATCCTTTGGAGAAGAAGCAGGAATCTGTTGAGCCAAAATCTCTTCCAATTGAAAAGATTTTTGTGAATCTTGAATCTAAATGATCTTATACAATGCAGGGATTATTCAAGATTATGACTGAACTTGGTACTAGGTTTAATACTTTGGTGAAAATACATTCTCAACAGATGGCTGAGTTTGGAGCTTTTAAGCTTGAAGTGAGAGATAAATTTAATTCGTGTGAAGAAGATATAGACGAAATACGGGATCAAGTTTTTGATGTGACCAAAATGGTCGAAGACTTACAAACTCAAAATAAAAATTTGGTGAAAAAGATTGATTATTTGGAAAACCAATCCAGACGGAACAATATAAAGATTATTGGTTTGCCGGAAGGTATGGAGGGACCAGACCCAAGAAAATTTTTTTACTGAATGGATTCCGCAGGTGTTGGGTCAAGAACATTTCCCGGAAGGTATAATACTGGAACGTGCTCACAGAGCCTTGCGTAGAAGACCTATTTCAGGTCAAAGTCCAAGACCTGTTTTGGTTCATTGCTTGAATTATTATGACAGAGAAATAATTTTACGAGTGGCTATTAGAAATGCACAACAGAGAAAATCACCCTTGATGATTCAAAATAATAGAGTTTTCTTCTATGCGGATTTGAGTCAAGAAGTTATGTTCCAACGACGGGAATTCAATCCTGCTAAAGAGTTGTTGTGGAAGAAAGGTTACAAGGCAACCTTTAGATATCCAGCTGTTTTGAAGGTTTTTCAAGATGGTTGCCAACCAAAGTTCTTTGATTCTCCAAAGGAAGCTATAGCATTTGCTCAAGAGCTGCCAATTACTCAGTTTCAACAGAGACATAGTCCGCCGCGATCTCTAAGGAGACAAGAGATGGAAGAAAAGAGCCGTGCTCCAAGAAGGAATGGTTGTAATGGTAACTCGGCAGTTGGAGCTGATTAAAAGAAGAGTTGTCCTTTTTTTTTTCTAATGTTTTTTTTTAAAAAAAAGGGATATTAAATAATGAGGATGTTAGTTTAAGAGTTGGGGAGAGAACTGGATAGGCACTATTTCCTGAAAGTCATCTGCTACATGCGAGTTATCTCACACCCATTTTTTTTGGGAGTTACCGCATTCCGCGGTTTAGACGGGAGGGGGTATTTTTAACTTCCTACCTGTTTTTTTTTCCTTTTTTTTTGTATTATTAGATTAAAGAGTGAAGGGGTTTTTTTTTTGTTTAAATATTTAAAAAAAGCATAAGAAAGTATTTGACTGTTTAAAAAACTAAAAATTGATGTGTTTTTTTTGTAAAGTTTATTCAGTAGATAAGGAATATCTGAAATTTAAATGTGAATGGGATGGATAAGTTTTTTTTTAATATTTTTTCTTCAACTTTAAGCTGAAAGGAATGGTAATTCTGGTGTATATTATTTTGCTATTTTAGTTATAGATCGAAGGGAATAATGGTGAAAGTTATAAATTGAATTGTACAATTCTTAATGAGGCTTGAATTTTGTTTGTGGTTTATGCTCCATTTGTTGAAGATATAGTTTTTGTTGTAGATGTGTTTTTATTATTTGGATATGCAAATTTTAACGTAATGATTGGGGATATTTAAATGTGGTATTGGAGCTTTTATTGGATAAGTATTCAAGAGTAAAAGGGAAAAATGGTGGAAGAGTACTAAAATTGAATTGTACAATGCTTAATGAGGTTTGAATTTTGTTTTAAGATGGTGGTTTATGTGACTAATATGATGATAGATGTGAAGTTAGTTGATATTTGGTGAATGTTTATCTCTATAGAGAAAGTTTTTTTTCATGCTACAATTTTTTTTAAGAATTGATTATTGTTTAAGAATTTTTGATAGATAATGTTACTAACTTTACTAATTTTTTATATTAAGTTTGAGTTAAATATATGTTTCATCTTAACTCTGTTTGTTAAATATATGCATTTAAGTTTGATTTAAATATGTTTTTTAAGTCTGATATCTTAGTATTAATTACTTTTCTTTTTGTTAGTATTTTAATCGGTTATGTTTTTATTTTTTTTTGTAAGTGGGTTTTTTTTCTCACATATATTATTACCTTTATTAATTCTTCACTCTTTATTTTGGGGGAGGGGGGGTTGGACTAATTTGAGTGGGTTATTAATGTGTAATAATTATTGGGGAGGGTATAGTTTATTTAGATTATTGATATTGTATTGTAATTTTATTATTTTATTCTTAATTTTTTTAAAATGTAATCCTATATGTTATTCATGTTATAAAATCTTAAATAAAGTTTAAAAAAAAGAGCTTCCAACACCCTGATAGCAGAGCCTCACCTCATCCGACTGTCTTCCGGATACCCGACACCCCGAAAGCAGACCTTTTCCCTTCCTGTCCACCACCCAAGCTCCCGACGGCCTGGCCACCCACCCACCGAACCTCCTGAAGCCCCAGCCACCTGTCCCTGGACCTCCCGATGCCCCTGGCTGCTCACCCACCAGATCTCCTGACACCCTCGGCATCTGTCCACCAGAGTTCCCGACACCCCAGCTACCCATCCTTCAGAGCTCCCGGCTGTGGATATTTACCCCAGCTGGCTGCCCCCAGTGCCTGGAGCTCCTGACACACAGCGGAGCCTTGCCCTGGATGCCTGCTCACCATAGTTCCTGATGCCCCAGCCGCCTGCCCACCAGAGCTCCTGACGCCCCAGCCATCTGCCCACCAGAGCTCCCAACGCCCCAGCCACCTGCCCACCAGAGCTCCCGATGCCACAGCCACCTGCCTACTGAAGCACCTGATGCCCTGGCGACCCGCCCACCTGAGCTCCCAATTGTGGATCCTCACCTTGGCCGCCCACCCATCTGTGCTCCCAACGCCCTGACCACAGACTTAACATCCCATCCTGGCCATCCGAGCTCCTGATGCCTTGAACAACTCTTACGAGGTCAAATGTTTGACCAGTGTAAAAGTCAACCCCACCCTTTTTTGGCCCAAAACAGTGGTCTAAAACATTTGACGATTATACAAGTATATACAGTAGAACAACAGAGGCACGGGATGCGATTACAATACTAGATTGAGTGACCGGAGATGAGCTAACTGAATCAGGCAGTGTGGCACAGGGATCTGTACTTCACTTTGGACAATCAGAGAGCTGTGGGGAGTGTGATGCATTCTTACCGGAATCCCACGAGAATTCCCAGAGCCAGCACTAGGGTTCCCAGAGACAGTGAGAATCCGACTGTGTACATCACTATGAAACCATCCAGAATCCTGCCCTGTTCTTGCTGAAGAGTGAGAAGAGTATTGATTATTAAAGGCATACAGGGCTATGCACAACTGGGACCAAAGCACTATTTCCTTTTCGTGGGCAACACTGGCGAGGCCAGTATTCATTGCACTCCCCTTGAGATGAAGATGGTGAACTCAGGGAAAGATTTACCAATGTGCCTGTGGGGAGAGAGTTCCAGGGATTACACCAAACCGTGATGAAGGACCAGCATAGTCAAGGAGAGAAAGGAAAGGTATACCTTGCCTCATTTAACAGGGATGAAACTACTTGTGGAGTGCCCTCAGTAGCACCATGGGGTAAGACTGCAAATGAAGACTGGTAATGAAAGTCTGGCAAAAAAACGCATTGGAAGTAAAACTTGAAAGTCTACAGACACTGTGGCTGAAGTAAAAACAACAACGCTGGAGAAACTCGCCAGGTCAAATAGCATGCTTTATATAGCAAAGATACACAACCAACGTTTTGGGCTTGAGCCCTTTATTAAGGTACGAGTAAAATGTAGGCAGATGCCTGAATAAAACGGTCCATTTTATTTGGATGCCTGATGACATTTTTCTCAAACTTTGATGAAGGGCTCAAGCCCGAACCATTGGTTGTGTATCTTTACTATATATAAAGTATGCTATTTGACCTGCCGAGTTTCTCCAGCGTTGTGATTTTACATCGAATCATTGGAAATCAACATTGGAAAATATAACAAATCAAAGGAAACTATGGAAGTAGGGATGACAGTTTACATAGGAATATAAAAAAAAGCAGGAATAGGTCATTTGGCCCATCAAATCTGTTCCTCTCTTCAATAAGATCGTGGCTGATCTGCCATGTCAAATTCTGGAAACTGCATTAAAGAGTGTAACAGTTCACAATGTGTGAGACAGCACCATTCCTTTAAAGCACAAAGACACAAAGTGGGGGATCACAGGAAAAGTTAAAGAGAGTATTAAATCGAAGGACAAGGCTCTAAAACAACAAACCCCAGAATTGGGACATTTTAGAATTCAACCAAGAGAAGGAAAGGGAAACAGAATACATGTTGGGTGAACGGGCGAGAAACAAAATCCAGATTGAAACAGTACCCATATGTAAGAAGAATTAACTGACAGAAACACGGCAAGGTTGGCGTAGCAGTTAGCACAATGCATTTATAGCGCTGTCTGTAAGGAGTTTGTACATTCTCCCATGTCTGCGTGGGTTTTCCCCAGGGGCTACGGTTTCCTCCCACCATTCGAAACGTACTGGGGGTGTAGGTTAATTGGGTGTCAATTGGGTGTCAGATGACTTGTGGGCTGAAATGGCCTGTTACCATGCTGTATGTCTAAATTTCTTAAAATGGGAACATTTATAATGGACAATAAGGAAATAGCAGAGGAATTAAATGATATTCTCTGTCCTGTCTTCACAAAAGACTCAATAAAAAGTCCCAGTAGTACTGGAGATGCAAGGGACCAGACAAACAATTCAGTGAATTAGTACTGGCAAATAAATATTACGGAGAAGATAATGGAGTGGGATGGGATAGGAGGAGGCTGGCAGGATTAGTGGTTCCAGTTATAACAGGAAATTGAGAAGGCTTCACCAAACTTTCTCTTGTTCTCCTTCTCTGCTTCCACTGGAACCACTAATCCTGTTTCTCCGTAGAAGCTTCACGGTATTGCTGGCATGTTGTATCCTTTCTCAGAATGATGCCATACAGGAGGGTGCTATTCAGTTCATTGTGCCTGTGGTGCTCTGTGGAAGATTCAATCCAATTTAGCTGACTTGGGCTGCTCTTTCTCTATTGGGCAAAATGTGAATGATGGGATTCCATTTCCACCCAATGTCCATTGAGCTGGAAATATTGGGCTGGACACATGGCCACTCAGTTCATCCAAATGGGTTTACAACACTACCCAAGGCCAATTTCTAACCATGGGGATGAGGCCACAATTCCTACCCCAGCTGGCCAGCTTCGGGAACATACCTGAGCTCGGTCATCCTTGGGGTCGATTTTGCATTGGCTGCTGTCCCTCCATGGCTGTTTCACAGAGTCCATCACCCACTGGCCATCCGGCCCACACTTCCTGAACACAAAGCCCCCTTGCACTACAAGAGAGAGACATGGAGAATTGGTCAGCGAGTGGGATGATCAAGGGTATGGGGAATGCTCAAAGACTGAAACATGAAAATCTACAGACAACGAGATTGTAGTAAAAACTCACATTCCTGTGGTCACTGCAAGTCCAGCTGAATTCCTTCAGCATTTCTGTGTTTTTTACCCAATGCTCAAAGACTGATCTGCCCACAGAAACCAGTCTTTTGGAATTAAGAAACAGGAAGAGACTGTTCCAGACAGCCTATTATTCACTATTCATCCCCATTCTCCCCCATAGTCTCACCTTCTTCTTGAAGGTACACCAGGTAAATATTTATTTGCCATTTGAGGCTATTGAGTGACTTGGTTTCCATCTCCTCTGCAGGGAGTATCAGATCATCTGAGTAAAAAACTCTTCCTCTCATCCCTATTGTGCCTTTCACTCCCCTAGTCCTCGAACCATCCATTTCACTTTACCCTAAATATAGCTGTCACTAACCTGATGCATCCTGTCAAACATCCTCTCAAACAAGGAGAACTACTGGGCTGATCCAGTCTAACCTTAGTAAAAACACAATGTTGGAGAATCTCAGCTAGTCAAACAGTGTAGCAAAGAAGTTTCGGGCTTGAGCCCTTCAAGGTATGAACAAAATGTCGGCAGGTGCCTGAACAAAATGGTCAGACACCTGACTACATTTTGCTCATACCTTGATGAAGGGCTCAAGCCTGAAAAGTTGGTTTTGTATCTTTATCTTTGCTACATAAAGGACACTGTTTGACCTGCTGAGTTTCTCCCACATTGTGTTTTTACTTCAGCCACAGAATCTGCAGACCTTCGTGTTTTACTCCAGTCTAACCTCGTTGTGGAAATCTCATATTATAGGCTTAAAACAGTTCATTGTGTCTCCTAGATTTAGTCACAGCCTCTGGTTTACTTGAGATCCATTCAAGGGTTGACTGTGAAAGTTCACTGAAGGTCTAAGGCATTTACCTGCACTGTACCAGGGCAAGTACCACGGGCAGGAGACATTCACAGTGGTATTTGGGAGGCCGTCAGGCCAACAGGCATACTTATCAAAGGTCCGGTTGCACACCACACCTAGGGAGAGAGAGCAAATGATTAGGGGTGAACTAAAGAAGCTCAGTGGAGTTAAAGGAACTAATGTTTGGTGGGCGACTCCCTTCCTGAGGCATCAGAAGGTTGTGGTTAAGCAAGGCAAGTCTGCAGATGCTGGTGTTGAGTTCAACACACAAACGTGCTGGAAAAACCTAGCAGGTCACACTGCATCTGTCAGGAGCAAAGGGTAATCAATATTTCAGGCCTGAGTCTTTTGACTTCCTGAGTTTTTCTGGCACACTTCTGTGTTGTTTGTGGATACAAGACCTGTTCAAAAGTCATTTGACACTCAATTGTGAGTGAAATGTTAACCAGAGGTCCTCCATCACTGGGGGATATGGAAGTTCCACTGCATGAAAAACATTGATATATGTCACCCCACCCCCCCCCCGCCCTCCCCCCATATCAATACATCCCACAACATCACAATTACAGGTTACCTCATCACTATCTCCTGACTGTGGGAGCTTGTTGGGCACAAATTAACTGCTGTGTGCCCGAAGACAGAGTAGCCATCTTGTGAAAAACACACAGCTTGTTATTCCACTCTGTGATCCTGGTGAACTGGTTGCTGTTAGATTTGAACTCCCTGGGATACAGGTGCAGTAATTTAGCCACTGCACCAATCACAAATAAAACAGCACAGTTGGCCCTCGATGTTGTATCAACCCATGTAAACCTATCCTCGATCTAACCCTTTCTTCTCTCACACCTATAACCTTCCATTGCTAGCAATTAACTAATGGCCTGTCATGGATGCTCAACATCTCCTCACTTGTTAGGAAGGCTCAACATCAACTGCACTTCCTGAGAAGATAGAAGTGAGCAAGTCATCATTATGTTAATCTTTTAAAGGAACTCTATCAAGAGAGTCTTGACCGGCTGCATCACAGTGTTGTACATCTGATGCAGGGAAATGGATCAGAGGTCAATCCACAGGACCATAAGAGTGGCAGAGAGGATCACAGGTATCTCCCTCCCCCCCCCCCCCCACAATCAATGTGATCTACTGGAATTGTTGTCTGCAGAAGGTGCGCAAAATCATTGAGGACCCCTTCCATCCTGCACACAGCATCTGTCAGCTGCTCCTGTCGGGGAAGAGATACAGGAGTATCAGAGCCAGCGCCACCAGGCTGAAGAACAGCTTCTTCCCACGGGCAGTGAGACTGCTGAACGACCAAAGGAACTGCTCATACTAACCACCCGAGACTCTCATATACATGAACTAATATTTATTTTGTGTAGATGAAATACTCATCCTGCATATGCATTGATTGTCTGTATGTGTGTTATGTCTAGTTGCGAGTCTGCATTTTGCACCGAGGACCGTTTTGTCATGCTTAACGTGCAATCAGACAATAAACTTGACAATTCTCTGTACATGGGAAAGTATTGGAGAGGGGGCTATAGCTTGAATGAACCAATGAACCAATAGAAATTTCATCTCAGAGGGCAATAAACCTCTGGAGCTGGGAGCATAGATCAATAGAAATATTTAAAGGTTGATAGACTTTTGAAACACTGAGGAATGGAGGACTGTGAGGAACTGGCATCGAAGAGATAGAGGTCAGCACAGACCAGCCATAATCAAGTTGAAAAGAGGGGAGTGACTGAATATCCTTCTGCTCCTATTTTTGTGTGTTCTTGGGCTGTGTGTGTGTTGCTGTAACTAACAGGAAGTTGGGGATTCCTGACCGAGCCATGGGAACCAGGAAATCACAGACCATAAGAAAAAGGAACAGACGTTGGTTATTCAGCCTGTCGAGTCTGTTCTACTATTCCATCATAAGCTGGTTCATTCTCCCACTCAGCTCCATTCCTCTGCCTTCGCCCCATAACCCTAACTATTCAGACACCTGACAATCTCTGTCATAATGACATCCCAAGAATTGACGCAGTGATCCCTACGTCGAGCCCAGTTTATCGAACCTCAGCTCCCTGCATTGCCCCAATGTAGACAGGGTCACCTAAAGCTCACGCAGCGACTCCTCTCTTTTCAATGGCTGTGAGGTAGAGGTAAGTTTCACATAATTCACACCTTTCTGAATTAACTGATTTTAAGTTATATGGAGTTGTAATTTATTTTAGTTTTGTTTTAATTTATTAATTTTAAAAAATAAGTAATGTGGCTACTTTATAATAGATTTTGAGATTCAGCCACAAATATTGAAGTCATTTGACAGTCTGCAGGATACTGGCTTAACCCATGGGACTCTCATTTTTAACCTTTCATAATACATACTCTGTACTAGGTCCATGGGTATTCTACTGAGCGAACACCAGCACAAACCAACTGGTGGTTGGGTATAAAATCAGTCCTGGAAATCTGGGACATAGAGTATATGCGCTTGTTGATAGTCCCTGAAAACTGGGACATGGAGTCCAAAGGATTACAGCTGCTTAGCGTGATTTAGATCAGGAAGAGCCTGCTAGTGTTGGAGCTCCTCACAAGGACCTGATGTGTTGGAAAGTGTCGACAAGAAATTCTGGGCCATTATCTTTGCACTTGGCAAGAATGGAGGATAACAATCCCAAATGCAAGAGTTGTGATGGAATGGGACACAGAGAGCCACACAGGTTATCAGGCATGAGGGGTTTACTCATGGAAACCAAATAGGAAGACTCAGCCTCCTCCAAGAGAAGGCCTGCCCCTTTAAGTTGCTGAAAGCAACAGTAACCAGTTCCTCTGCATCCACCCAGCCCCAGCTTTGTGCAGTGTCTGAGCATCTCACTTGGATGTCTCAGAAACTTCATCACCACTAGTGACCTCACTTGACAAGAGGTGGAGTGCTGTTCCCGGGGATGGAGAGGAGGGCACCAAACCAGGCCAGCTACCACAAAAAGCTAAGCCTGCTAAGTAGCACCGGAGATCCTACCTTTTGACTGGGAGTCCCTGGACATGTTTCTAAAGCAGGCATCTGAATATCTTTGCCACTTTTCCAAGGTGTTCTCCAGGACTACAGCTGAGGCCCTCTGAAAGAAAGAAGACAGAACAAAGCATTAAAAGACATTTTGACAGGTACATGGATCAGAAAAGGTTGTCAGGATATAGGCCAATGCAACTGGGACCAGATGGGCAACTTGGTTAGAATGAAGGATGATTCCATGTTGTACACTCCATGAAAATTCATCTTGTGTGGAATGTGCATTAGGGATCGGGGATCAATCCTGCCTCACAGTAACACCAGATCCTGGATATACATGGAGACCCCAAAGACCTTTGTATCCCTTTGGGTCATTTTCAGCTGGTGTAGCACTGTGGAACCACTGGCAGTTCAGGGCAGGACCTGCCAGTCTCCAATGCAATCCCAACCTCCTGCAAGGTGCTGAGGGATTCCCTGGCTCCGAATGTTTCAGTCATGAGAGGGGTAATCTGGGTTGGGTTTCCCTTGGAATGGAAGCAGATTCAGGGAGGCCTATGGATGGTGTACAAATTATGAAGGACATGGAAAGGAGAGATAGTAGGAATAGCAGAAATGTCTAAGACTAAAGGGCAAGGGTTTGAGGAGAGAAGTGAGAAATTGAAAGAGAATTTGAGGAAGAATTTTCCATCCAGAGATCAGAATCAGGAACGCACTGGCTGAGAAGGTGGCAGAGGTAGAGAATTGTCAGGACAAGGAGGGGGAACTGTCATGGCACTGGAGGCTATAGACCAAGCACTGGTAAATGGGATTAGTGTAGATGAACAGTGGGCCAAAGGGGCCTGTTTCTGTGCTCTATGATTTCATGGCTTTATCCACAGATCCATAAAATGGCGGCGCTGCTGTCACAGCTGGTGTGCACATGCAGAGAGCGGAGACTCCCACAGGGTCCAACCACCCAGTCTGACTGCCGTCAGCTCTTTACAGGCTTGAAAGCGGCCTGTTAAAGGAGCCTATGATAGTTTTATTTAAAAATCCCACGACCACTGGGTCTGCGCCCAAGACGGCCGTGCCTATGATCAGCAGCAGGCCACCAGGGGTTGCAGACTCCAGGGAAGCAGAGGACTGGTGCAGGGAATCAAAATACAGGGAGAATACCCTCCCCCATCTGAGGAGAAGAGAGGAGATGCGTCAGTGACTACGGCGGACCAGTGAGGGATTCTGTGGCTGAAGAACACACAGGTGTTGGTGACTCAAGGCAAGGAACCCATGCAAGCTGCAGGCATCTGTGGTCGAGGGATTCACGCCAGGCTTTGTACTACTGGACACTGGCTAGAGACTGGCTGAAGGAGGTTACCAGGTATCAGAACCAGGACGTGAGAAGGTGCCAAGGGCTCTGAAGGTTTCCTGACCGTGTCAGGTTAGGATCTGGAGCTCGGACTGCTGATGGTTTAGACTGGACACTGTGTGGCTATGGAGGCTGCAGGAGCACTGGAGGCAAATCCACAGACACTCGGTGTCTCTCAGGGGACTTTGCTTCTCTTTCCCTGACTGTAAGGTGTTTCAGGCAATTTCTACCAATGGTGAATCTGTTTCGCTTACAGCAGATGAAAGTAAATTCTGTGTAATATTACACTTCTTTATTACATGACAATAAAGGAATCCTGAAGATATAGAAGGTGGTTTGTGAGAGCGGCGATCCTTAAGGAGTTTATGCGACTTCAGCTCCTATTTAAGAGACTCCTCAGCTGGGAGTCCTGGTGGGGAAGTACCCATTTCTGCCACCTCAGGTGTTAGTTCAAGACCCACAATGTGCAGAGTGGCATGTCCCATTGTGATCACACTGTCAGGGATCAGAAGGAGACAAACAGCCACTGGTCACCCATTCACTGCCCAAGCCCCAGTTAACAAGCAGTTCACACAAGATGGAGGAGCAGACTCATCCTCCTTACCTGAAAGTTCATGGACAGTGCTACAAGGAGAATGAGGAATCGAGCCTGTGACATGCCTGTGCAGTGCCGCCAAAAACCATGGGTGCGTCGGGGAGCTCCGGGGAACGTCAGTGCTCAGGCAGAATGGCCAAGAGTGCGAGGGTGATTTGAGCAAGCTCCTGCAATAAAGACAATCAACAGGGATAAGCCCAGGCTGTGGCTGACATCAGGGGGCAACACAGGTTCACACAATTCTGCCATCAGCAAAGGCCTGACTCACTGCAGCGATCATCCGGGTCCCTTCGATAGAAATCAGGTGCCTTTAGAAGGATAGGCATATTTGGAGAAACAGAACCGGGAGGGGGTGGGGATGGGGGGCACGGGAGTGATGGGACCAGGTGGGAGGGAGGGTGGAGAGACAGGAAGCAGGGGAGGGGGGGAGGTGGTGGTGGAAAAGAGGACCGGGTAGCAGGTGGGGGGGGGGGGGGAAGGGAAATGGATGGACCTGGTGCAGTGGTGGGGTGGGGGGTGGGAGGGACAGGACTTGACTGGGGGAAGGGGGAGGGACAGGACTGTTGTACCTTGCGAATGTTGTTGCATCTTTAGTAGATTCAAGATGAATGCCTTCGCATGAGATCTGCAAGTGTGTGTGTTCTGTTTTTAGTTAATAAATCTAGTTGTTTTAAAAGGAAATTAAGTTTTTTATTGTAATAAAAGAAACATCACAACAGGTAACCAACATTTCAGGCCTGTGCCCTTCATCAAGGTATGAATATTAATATACTTCCTGTCTCCTCCATTCTTTTTTAAAATTTTTTTATTTTTCACACCATAAACCACATTGACCAAGATACATACATTTTCCTTTTCAAATATATACAGTGTCATTTTCTCCCCCCTCCCTCCCTCCTCCCATCCCACCCTCCCTACCTCCCCCCCCATTCAAAATCTAAGATACATTAAACCAGTCAAACAATGTTGTCATTCAATAAAAATAAACAAGAAATTCCACTGAGTCAATTCTTTTCATTTCCTTCTCCTTTCGTTATTTTAGGTGATAGATGTCCCTGGTAGGTTTTCTCTATTGTGTTTCATGTATGGCTCCCATATTTGTTCAAATATTTCAATATTATTTCTTAAATTATATGTTATTTTTTCTAATGGAATACATTTATTCATTTCTATATACCAGTGTTGTATTCTCAAATTATCTTCTAATTTCCAGGTTGACATAATACATTTTTTTGCTACAGCTAGAGCTATCTTAACAAATCTTTTTTGTGCACCATCCAAATCAAGTCCAAATTCTTTGTTTTTTATGATACTTAGGAGGAAGATCTCTGGGTTTTTTGGTATATTGTTTTCTGTAATTTTATTTAATATCTGGTTTAGATCTTCCCAAAATTTTTCTACTTTCTCACATGTCCAGATTGCATGAATTGTTGTTCCCATTTCTTTTTTACAATGAAAACATCTGTCAGATACTGTTGGGTCCCATTTATTTAACTTTTGAGGTGTAATGTATAGCCTGTGTATCCAGTTATATTGTATCATACGTAACCTCGTGTTTATTGTATTTCTCATAGTTCCAGAGCATAACTTCTCCCATGTTTCCTTCTTTATCTTTATATTTAAATCTTGTTCCCATTTTTGTTTAGTTTTACCATTTGTTTCCTCATTCTCCTTTTCTTGCAGTTTAATATACATATTTGTTATAAATTTTTTGATTATCATTGTATCTGTAATCACATATTCAAAATTACTTCCCTCTGGTAACCTCAGACTGCTTCCTAATTTGTCCTTCAAGTAGGATCTCAGTTGGTAATATGCCAACACTGTATCTTGAGTTATATTATATTTATCCTTCATTTGTTCAAAGAATAATAAACAATTTTCTATTCTTTTGATCCCTTTTTTCTCCCATTCTCTAAAGGAAAGGTTATCTATTGTAAAAGGGATTAACTGATTTTGCGTCAGTATTAGATTTGGTCATTGGTAATTTGTTTTATTCCTTTCTACATGAATCTTCTTCCAAATATTGAGCAGATGATGTAATACTGGAGAACTCCTACGTTGTACCAATTTTTCATCCCATTTATATAATATATGTTCAGGTATCTTCTCCCCTATTTTATCTAGGTCTAATCTAGTCCAGTCTGGCTTTTCCCTTGTTTTATAAAAATCTGATAGGTATCTTAATTGTGCTGCTCTATAATAATTTTTAAAGTTTGGCAGTTGTAAGCCTCCTTGTTTATACCATTCTGTTAATTTATCTAGTGCTATCCTCAGTTTCCCCCCTTTCCATAAAAATTTCCTTATTATTTTCTTTAACTCCTTGAAGAATTTCTCTGTCAAGTGTATTGGCAATGCCTGAAATAGGTATTGTATCCTTGGGAAAATGTTCATCTTAATACAGTTTATCCTTCCTATTAGTGTTAGTGGTAAATCTTTCCAATGCTCTAAATCGTCCTGTAATTTTTTTCATTAGTGGATAATAATTGAGTTTATATAGATGGCCGAGGTTTTTATTTATTTGTATACCTAGGTATCTTATTGCTTGCATTTGCCATCTGAATGGTGATTCCTTCTTAAATTTTGAGAAATCCACATTATTCATTGGCATTGCCTCACTTTTATTTGCGTTAATCTTATAACCCGACACTTCTCCATATTCCTTCAATTTCTTATATAATTCTTTTATTGATAATTCTGGTTCTGTTAAGTATACTATAACATCATCTGCAAATAAACTGATTTTATATTCCTTGTCTTTTATTTTTATCTCTTTTATTTTATTTTCTGTTCTTATCAATTCTGCTAGTGGTTCTATAGCTAACGCGAACAATAAGGGTGATAGTGAGCATCCCTGCCTTGTTGATCTGCTTAAATTAAATTGCTTTGATATATATCCATTTACTGTCACTTTCGCCAATGGCCCCTTATATAATGCTTTAATCCAATTAATATACTTCTCTGGTAAACTGAATTTTTGCAATACTTTGAATAAATAATTCCATTCTATGCTGTCAAAGGCCTTCTCTGCATCTAAAGCAACTGCTACTGTTGGCGCTTTACTCCCTTCTACTGCATGAATTAAGTTAATAAATTTACAAATATTGTCTGTTGTCCGTCTTTTTTTTAATAAATCCAGTTTGGTCTAGATTTACCATTTTAGGTACATAATCTGCTAATCTGTTTGCTAATAGTTTAGCTATTATCTTATAATCTGTGTTAAGTAATGATATTGGTCTATATGACGCTGGTGCGAGTGGATCTTTCCCTTGCTTTGGTATTACTGTAATTATTGCTGTTTTACATGAATCTGGTACCGCACGGATGGCAGTCTCTTCAATCTGAGGCGCCTGCAAGCTCACACCAAGACACAAGAGAAACTTGTCCGTGAACTACTCTTTGCAGACGATGCCGCTTTAGTTGCCCATTCAGAGCCAGCTCTTCAGCGCTTGACGTCCTGCTTTGCGGAAACTGCCAAAATGTTTGGCCTGGAAGTCAGCCTGAAGAAAACTGAGGTCCTCCATCAGCCAGCTCCCCATCATGACTACCAGCCCCCCCACATCTCCATCGGGCACACAAAACTCAAAACGGTCAACCAGTTTACCTATCTCGGCTGCACCATTTCATCAGATGCAAGGATCGACAATGAGATAGACAACAGACTTGCCAAGGCAAATAGCGCCTTTGGAAGACTACACAAAAGAGTCTGGAAAAACAACCAACTGAAAAACCTCACAAAGATAAGCGTATACAGAGCCGTTGTCATACCCACACTCCTGTTCGGCTCCGAATCATGGGTCCTCTACCGGCATCACCTACGGCTCCTAGAACGCTTCCACCAACGTTGTCTCCGCTCCATCCTCAACATCCATTGGAGCGCTTTCATCCCTAACGTCCAAGTACTCGAGATGGCAGAGGTCGACAGCATCGAGTCCACGCTGCTGAAGATCCAGCTGCGCTGGGTGGGTCACGTCTCCAGGATGGAGGACCATCGCCTTCCCAAGATCGTGTTATATGGCGAGCTCTCCACTGGCCACCGTGACAGAGGTGCACCAAAGAAAAGGTACAAGGACTGCCTAAAGAAATCTCTTGGTGCCTGCCACATTGACCACCGCCAGTGGGCTGATATCGCCTCAAACCGTGCATCTTGGCGCCTCACAGTTTGGCGGGCAGCAACCTCCTTTGAAGTAGACCGCAGAGCCCACCTCACTGACAAAAGGCAAAGGAGGAAAAACCCAACACCCAATCCCAACCAACCAATTTTCCCCTGCAGCCGCTGCAACCGTGTATGCCTGTCCCGCATCGGACTTGTCAGCCACAAACGAGCCTGCAGCTGACGTGGACTTTTACCCCCTCCATAAATCTTCGTCCGCGAAGCCAAGCCAAAGAAGAAAGAAAGAAACCTGAATCTGGTAAGATTTGTGTTTTGTCAATCTGGTTGATTATTTCCAGGAGGGGAGGAATTAATAAATCCTTATATGTTTTATAGAATTCTATTGGGAATCCATCCTCTCCTGGTGTTTTATTATTTGGTTGTTTTTTTATTATCTCTTGTATTTCTACCATTTCAAATGGTTCTGTTAATTTATTTTGTTCCTCTATTTGTAATTTTGGTAGTTCAATTTTAGTTAAAAATTGATCTATTTTGTCTTCTTTCCCTTCATTTTCAGTTTGGTATAATTGTTCGTAGAATTCGCTAAAGTTTTCATTAATCTCCGTTGGATTATATGTGATTTGTTTGTCTTTTTTCCTTGATGCCAATACCATTTTCTTAGCTTGTTCTGTCTTAAGCTGCCATGCTAGAATTTTGTGCGTTTTTTCCCCTAGTTCATAATATTTCTGTTTTGTCTTCATTATGTTCTTCTCCACCTTATTTGTTTGTAGTGTTTCATATTTTATTTTTTTATCTGCCAATTCTCTTCTTTTAGTTGTGTCTTCCTTCATTGCTAATTCTTTTTCTATATTTGCTATTTCCCTTTCCAACTGCTCTGTTTCCTGATTATAGTCTTTCTTCATCTTGGTTACATAACTTAACTTATTATTTGCCCTCTGATGAACGCTTTCATTGCATCCCGTAGTATAAACTTATCTTTCACTGATTCCTATTTATTTCAAAGTACATTTTAATTTGTCTTTCAATGAATTCTCCAAAATCCTGCCTTTTAAGTAGCATGGAGTTTAATCTCCATCTATACATTCTTGGAGGGATGTCCTCTAACTCTATTGTCAATATCAAGGGTGAATGGTCTGATAATATTCTAGCTTTATATTCTGTTTTTCTTACTCTATCTTGCATACGAGCTGATAACAGAAATAGGTCTATTCTTGAGTATGTTTTATGTCTACCCGAATAATATGAATATTCCTTTTCTTTTGGGTGTTGTTTCCTCCATATATCCAAAAGTTGCATTTCTTGCATCGATTTAATTATAAATTTGGTTACTTTGTTCTTTCTGTTAATTTTTTTCCCCAGTTTTATCCATATTTGAATCCAAATTAAGGTTGAAATCCCCTCCTATTAATATGTTCCCTTGCGTGTCTGCTATCTTCAAAAAAATATCTTGCATAAACTTTTGATCTTCTTCGTTAGGTGAATATACATTGAGTAGATTCCAAAACTCCGAATATATCTGACATTTTATCATTACATATCTCCCTGCTGGATCTATTATTTCCTCTTCTATTTTAATTGGTACATTTTTACTGATTAATATAGCTACTCCTCTAGCTTTTGAATTATATGACGCTGCTGTTACATGTCCTATCCAATCTCTCTTTAATTTCTTATGCTCCATTTCAGTTAAATGTGTTTCTTGCACGAATGCTATATCATTTTTTTCTTTTTTCAGTAAATTTAGCAGTTTCTTCCTTCTGATTTGGTTATGTATTCTGTTAATATTTAAAGTCATATAGTTCAACGTAGCCATTTCATACTTTGTTTATCTTCCCTTTCCGTTTCCTCATCATCACCTTTCCTTCTTATCCATTTCTGCTTTCTTTTTTTGAACACTTTATAAGACAACATTTCTAAAACATCAAACATTTTCCTTATTCTCCTATTTAAAACTTCTTTAACCCCATTCTCCCCTCCCCCTCCTGAGTTGCCCTTTAACCCTTGTCGGGCAACCACATTTCCCCTCTCCATTTGGATTTGCGAATTCACTCGCAAGCGTCAACTGATTTTGCAATGACCGTAACTCCTCCCCACCAAGCCCCCTCCCCGGAAAAGATTTCAATTTTCATATATAACAAAGGTCACTCTTTTAATTCCCTCCTTATTTCCTCTATTCCCTTCATTCCCTTATTAATTCTTATCTATACTCTATATATTTTCCTCTAAATACGGATACACTCATGTATACACATATATCCATACACATCTATATATATATATATATATGTATATAGCCATATACGCACATACATATAGTTCGTGGTCATTTTTATTCTCATTACATCTCTTCATCTCTCTGCTTGTTTTGTAGTTGTTCTGCAAATTTTCGTGCTTCCTCTGGATCCGAGAATAGTCTGCTTTGTTGCCCTGGAACCGCTGGCTACTTTAACATAAATTTATATCTTTTTTTTCCATAGAATCGTTTTTGCTGTATTAAACTCCTTCCTCTTCTTCAGGAGTTCAAAACTTATGTCTGGATAGAAAAAAAATTTTTGACCTTTGTATTCCAGTGGCTTTTTGTCTTCTCTTATTTTCTTCATTGCTTTCTCCAATATATTTTCTCTTGTTGTATATCTTAAGAATTTTACTAAAATGGATCTTGGTTTTTGCTGCGGTTGTGGTTTTGGGGCTAGTGTTCTATGTGTCCTCTCTATTTCCATTTCTTCCTGTAATTCTGGTCTTCCTAGGACCCTGGGGATCCAATATTTTATAAATTCTCTCATATTCTTGCCTTCTTCATTTTCCTTAAGGCCCACTACCTTTATATTATTTCTTCTATTATAGTTTTCCATTATATCTATCTTCTGAGCTAACAGCTCATGTGCCTCTTTAACTTTTTTATTAGATTCTTCTAATTTCTCTTTTAAGTCCTCTATTTCCATTTCTACGATTATTTCTCGTTCTTCCACATTATCCACTCTTTTTCCTATCTCTGATATGACCATTTCTATTTTATTCATTTTTTCTTCTGCACTCTTAATTCTTCTTTTTATCTCATTAAATGCTTGTAATTGCCATTCTTTCACTGATTCCATATATTCTTTAAAAAAAATATCCATTGTCCTGCCTTTCCTTTCTTCTTCCATTTCTCTATGTTCTTCTTCCTCTGGATTGGCCATCTATTGTTTCCTTGTTTTCTTTTTGCTCTCTTCTTTCTTGTTCTCGTTGTTTTCTGTGTTCTCTTCCTGTTGCTGTGTTGCAGCTGTCACTCTCAGCTGTGGAGATCGACTCCTCAGCTGTTCCCCCCTCCCGTCAGTGTGTTTTTTTTCATGCGCGGTTGCGCACTTTTACTCGGCTCCACGAGCCATTTTTGTAGTCCCGAACTTGGGACTTCCACCGACCTTAGGGAGCGGGCTTCTCTCTCCGCCGCGGGCCTCCTCGGACAGGTAAGGCCTTCACCTTCTTCTTCCGACGTTCTTTCATCTTCTCTTCTTCCCGTTGCTTTCGACTTTTCTGTTTTAAACTTTTCCGGAGAGGGCTGGAATTCCCTGACCGGCCACTACTCCATCACGTGACTCCCCCTCCCGTCCTGTCTCCTCCATTCTTGAAGTAGAATTTGTTTCTTGCGTAAATAAATGTGTCCTTAAAAACACATTTGCTGAATTACAAACCCTTCCCTTGCCCCCCTCCCCCAACATCCCCAACTTGTTCATCCATCCTCCAACCCATCCTATCTATTGAAATGTACCCCCTCCCCACCTTGCTTCCCATTTCACTCTTCCACACCAGGCTCTCGCCAACACCTCACCAACGCAAGCACATGCCTTCCCACCTTCCAAGCTCTCCCCACCACCCCCTCAGTCTCCAATGCAAACAACCCATTACGTAATCTCACCCTGAAGCCCAATTCCAGTCTTCTCCACATCACTCTCGACTGCCCCATCAGCTGAGGCTCAGATGGGCAACCCTTGCACTCGAGTGGCAGAAGGCAATGGGTTCAAAGCCTGCTCGAGAGACTCACTCTGCGGCCAGGGGATGGGGTTTTCCTTGGTTTGGCGTTAGGCCATGACCCCTGCCTATTGCATGTAAATATTCCTCTGTACAATGTTGGGGACATGCTCTGGAAATATTTATCTCCAACCAGCATGAAAGAAAGATTATCCAATTTAGAAGAGCTGGGACTTTTCTCTTTGGAGCAAAGGATGAGAGGAGACAATAGAGGTCTACAAGATTCTGAGAGGCATAGATAAGGTGTATAGATAAAGCCAGTGCTTTTTTCCCCCAAGGCAGGAGTAGATTCAATCGAATCAAACAATTCAAATGTAATTAATTACATTTCATTTAAGGTTATTTGTATACATTTTGGTTTGACCAGCCACACAGACAGGTTTTAATGTTAGGGGGAGCGAGAGCACATGAAAAAGGTGCGATGACCACAGCTGTGCGTGTGCACAAACGTGCGCATACCCCTTAAATTTGCAGGCAGCCATAGCCAGGCAACCTTTGCTTCTGCCAACCTCAAAGTGGTTGAGGAAGCTCTGGGCTGTAAGTGAATTTGTCCTTCAGATTGATCGTGACATAGGGAAAGACTTGCTAATCTCTCCCGTCTTTTGCTCAGTAGTGCTGAAAATGGTACTCGTGTAGACAAGACGAGGTTTGCAGCATAGACTGGTACCATCTCACCCCCCCCCCCCCCCCCCCCGCCTTTCAACTTTCTCTCTCTCTCCAGGGAGCTCAGAGTCCATCTGCCTTAATAGCATTTTCCACCTCCAGCTCCCTTCCTGTAATTGATCACATCCCATTCGGATGGAATGAGTCGCTAATAATTTCAACTATTTAAAATTAGCTTTTTTTTTTAAATCACATCTTTTACATTTTAAAGAATTTTATAATGAAAATGCACTATGTTCATTATTTCACCTACATCTCTAGTGTAAAAACATTCCCTTTTTGATTAAAGATATTTTAATGTTTGAATTAAAATGATAGGGATTGGTCTATTACCGCACACGTACACTGTGCGTGTGCGGTGGTAGGCTGAGGGGACTGGGGAGGGTTTGGAGTTGGGTGTCGGGAGCTCTGGTCACCTGAGCTCCTGACGCCTGACTTCGACCCCTCCCCTTGGCCTACCTGAACTAAGGTGTACAATTTACAAATCAATTCAGTTTTTAAATAAAACATTTTACTTGCATCTCTCGCCTCTCAGGCTCTCCCTCCCTCTCCGATTTACTGTTCAAATTCTTTTCACGCCTTGTGTTTGCGCAATTCACGCATGCGATCAATGTCAGCGAATAGCCCATTCAGCAGGGAGCACACACGAGGAGCTGGCAGGGCAGATGAGTGGTGTCTGTTTTTGAACTGAGACCACGGAATCTGCTGCAGATGCCGTGGTCTCACGGTTCAAAAACAGGTGCCACTTTTGAACAAAATGTGCACGGGGGAAATGGTCGCTCCCCCCGCACCCCCACTATCAAAGCCAGTGCATCCACACATGCCTCCTGAAGAGAATTTCTGATCTGTTGGCAGTTGTTTCGAGCTTTTTCTTCATAATGATGATAAGAATCCTTCTGCCATCAGCAGTGGAGGTCTTCCTTGGATAAACATACTTGAGTGAAGCCAAATGTCCCAAACATTATTGTGCCCTGAAATGAGGGGACTATGTATAAAAAGTGCTGTAATTTCCACATGGTCAAACCAAAATGTATGCAAGTAACCTTGAATGAAATCTGGAATGTGCACTGTAATTACGTGTGAATGGTTTGATTACAAATTGAAAACTGTGGAGCAGAAGGGCAAATAAAGGAAAACATTATGGAAGAGACTGTAAACAGTGCCTCTCATTACAACCTCCAGGATTTCCCATTCGTATCACACAGCCACTTGTAAAGTAGGAAACATCTGGGACAGCAAGCTCTAACAAACACCAGGGCATTCTGATGCATATCTAATGTTTAAAACGTTGAGTTGGGGACTGAGATTGGGAAGAAACTCTCCTGCTCTGCTTTGACACAGTGAAGTGGGATCTTTGACATTGACACCAGAGGTGGCAGAGTTGTGATCGAAGATCTCAGCCAGTTTGACAAGAGCAGAGCCACTCAGTACAAACACAGGGAGCAGGGCATGCTGGGAAGGATGACGCCTGTCATAAATAACCACACAACAGTTTCTACTCTCATCAAGACCTTGAACTTTGGCCCAAGCCCCTTGTTCAGTTTTGCACTGTGTCTGTTTTCTTTCTGGCTGTTTGTGTTTTTGCAACTTCCTTGCTCTGCGGGCCAGACTTTGTGTCTTGCATTGCTGCCAAACCTCTGGTCGTCGCCCTTTCCTCTGCTGTCACATGATAGTTCAGCAGGCTGGACCGAGGAAAGAGGATTCGACATGAAGTAGGTGGGACCACCATGCTGACACTGACCGGAACACAAGGCATGTAGAATGGTTGACACCTGCGCTCTGCAGGACGTTGCAAGGGCAGACATTCTGTACTTCACAATGGGAGATGAGCTGTAGAGTATCCTGCGTGTTGTTTACAGATTGACTGGTGCAGAATGCAGGTGAGCGTGTGCTACATACAGGCAGATACCTGGCTAATTCACATTACACAGGATGAGACACAAGCTGTAAAGTGGTAGCATGTAACATAAAGAATGCAGGCAGCTATATACAGGATAACTATGAGCAATGGTGTACACAGGCTCCAGGATAGAGGATGTCATATGTAAACAATGACTTGCAAGTGCTAGCAGGTTCAGGTGTGGATTTAATACAAACTAGGTTTTTTTTTCCCCCTCTAGAACTATGAAGCAAGCTTTCTAATAAAAGAATATGGAGAAGGTTTAATTATTTGAGTCACTCTATGAATGGCCATCCCTGCCTGCCTCGAGAGGATTGTGGCACATGTTCGGCCAAAGTCTAGAAGTCTGATATGACCCAGGAGCCACATTTAGGGTAGTAAACAACACTATTACCGCTCCAGTGACCCAGATTCGATCCCAGCGCTTCTGTAAGGAGTTTGTATGTTCTTCCCGTGTCTACATGGGTTTTCCCTGGGGGTTCCAGTTTCCTCCCAAAGACACACAAGGGTTAGAAAGTCATAGGGATGTATTTGGGCAGCATGGGCTCATGGGTTGGAAGGGCCTGTTACCGCGCTGTAGGTCTAAAATTTGAAATAAAATAATGGTGCAAGAATTGCTGAGCACACAGTTACAATTCAGCAATAGGCAAAACCCCGAGGAACACATCAATGATGTAGAAAGGTTATCCAGCCCCATTTGCTGTTCTGTTCAGGCAATAAGCTTCTGGTTCGACTTTGGGACATTATCCCCACCATTACTTCAGAAATAGATGTGCAGGTAGCTTAATTAGCCTCTAAGCTGTCCCTTGTGTAAAATAAATGCTGAAAAGGATCAAAGGGGAATGAGTTGCATATGAACAAATTAAAATCTCTTGCCTTTGCTCTTTGATCTGTTTAAGTGATTATTTGTGGGTGAGCTTGTGACACCTCCCATTGGCTTCCCATGGAACCTGGGCTGACACACTGGTGTGGCACTGTGGGAATGTTAGGGATGGCAGCACCCTCTCCCCTCCACCTCAGATGGGAGGTTGTGGTCCCATTACAGAAGGGAGGAGAGTCGTGGCTAGCTTCCTGTTCAATGTTCATCCCTTGATCACCATTGGAGTTCAGCTATTTAATTGGTGTGGTTTACGTTCGAACACTTTGTTTCAGCCCCATACCAATTGCCTCAGATGGTGGTGGAAGAGAAGGCCACTCAGCCCTTCAAGCCTAACCCAACCTTCAATGGCAGATCTATGCTGACGTACTCACCGCTAGCAAAACCAAAGAGATGATGACGGACTTAAGGATTAAGTTGGGAAAACATGAACCAGTCCTCATTTTGGGGGCGGGTGGGGGGTGGTGGTCGTGGTCAGTAGTTGAAAGAGTCAAGAACTTCAAATTCCTGGGTGTCAACATCTCTGAGGATCTGTCCTGGAGCCTCCACATCAATACAATCACGAAAAAGACTCACCGGCAGGTATACTTTGTGAACTGTTTGCGGAGATTCGGTATGTCACCGAAGTCTCTCAAAAAGTTCTACAGGTGTCCCATGGAAGGCATGCTGCCTGGTTGCAAAACCTGCCTGATAAGGAGGCACCAACTCTCAGGACAAGAATAAACTCCAGAGGGCTGTTAATTCGGCCTGTGACATCACAGGCACCAGACTTCTCCCTATTGCAGACATCTACAAGAGGCGGTGTCTTAAAAAGCAGGCTCAATCTTCAAGGACCCCCAGCACCAAGGCCATGCCCTCTTCACTTTGCTACCATCAGGAAAAAGGTACAGGAGCCTGAAGATGAACACTCAGTGGCATAAGGACAGCTCCTTCCCCACTGCCATCAGGTTCCTGAATGAGTAATGAACCAAAGACACTGCTTTACTTTGACTTTTCGTGCTCTATATTTATTTAGTTTTTTTAAGGTGGTTTTTAATCAATGTTCGCACTGTGACGCTGCCGCAAAACAACACATTTCTTGACTTGTTCATGACAATAAATTCTGATTCTGACTTCTGTTCTCCTCTTGTGCTAGTTAAACATAAATGGCCATTTCTTGATTTTTAAAGTATTTACCCAAATTCAACTTAAATATATCATATGGCCTTGTTTCCACCACCATCTGAGGCAATTGGTATGGGGCTGAAACAAAGTGTTCGAACGTAAACCACACCAATTAAATAGCTGAACTCCAATGGTGATCAAGGGATGAACATTGAACAGGAAGCTAGCCACGACTCTCCTCCCTTCTGTAATGGGACCACAACCTCCCATCTGAGGTGGAGGTGAGAGGGTGCTGCCATCCCTAACATTCCCACAGTGCCACACCAGTGTGTCAGCCCAGGTTCCACGGGAAGCCAATGGGAGGTGTCACAAGCTCACCCACAAATAATCACTTAAACAGATCAAAGAGCAAAGGCAAAGAACTACCAACAAGAGATCTTAATTTGTTCACACTTGGCTGAGAGCTGCAAATGAGCTTTTTAAGTGAATCCAGGACATTTCTCCAGAACAACATTATCGAACTGACAAGGGATTAAGTAATGAGTAATGGGCCTGAATAAATTAATGATCAGATGGTGAAGGAGCATCTGGCAAACAGTGAGTAGGACACGATGGAGTCTGACATTAAGGTCAAGAGAAAGATCAGATGCAAACAAAAGCCTTGAGATTAAGGGAAGCTGACTTTGAAGGAACAAAGTGCGAGCTGAGTGTCTCACTGTAAACGACAGTAAAATCAAACAAGGGGGAAAATAAGCTTTCAAAGGATTTGCTTCTCAATGCAAACATGTCCTTAAAAAGTAATAGGAGGGAGAGTTCACAGTAAAACACAAATTAATTTTATCCAAAGGGCCAGGAGAGGAGCAGAAATAAAATGGCACAAAGAATTATCAAGGACTGCGAAATAAACACTGCAACAGATGTAAAATGAAGGCCATTAGTGAATTCTCTGAAATATTCTAATTCAGTGGTTCTCAACCTTTTTTCCCCCACTCTCATACCATCTTAAGTAATCCTTTACTAACCACAAAGGATGCCATAGATGCTCCGTGGTTAGTAAGGGATTACTTAAGGTGGTACGCGAGTGGAAAAAGAAGGTTGAGAACCACTGTTCTAAGAGGATGTATGTGGCAAAATGAAGGCCAAGTACTTTAGGGTCTGAATTGGGTGATAAAAAAGCAGGGGAGAAGACAGTGCAAAAGTAAATCAAAGGAACTCCGTGTGAACAAATCTTACTCAGATGTCATCATATTACCAACTCAGACAGCTCATTAGTTAATGCCTCAACATTATGACCTCTGCAGAGATAGGTGCACCCACTGATAATGCCTTGGGGATAATCCTGGTTCATTGGGGAACTTTCTAACTCAATGGTTTGACAGATATTCCAATCAGTGGAACCCCACCCGCGCCAAGATGTGGATTTTGGGACCTCCACCATTGCCACTAGCCAGAGTAGGAGACCTAGGATTAAAAATTATTTCAGTTGCAATATTTTGTAAAATGCATGTCGTTCCACAATTCAGGGAGCTGCAGCTTTAACCTGAGTTACTGTCAGAGGGTATATTTAAGACAGAGTTAGGTTCTTGGTTAGAAAGGGAATCAAGGCTTTCATTTTTGCCTTCATTGTAAAGGAGTTGGAGTGTAAAAGAGTGTAGAGCTCGTCGAAAGAACCAAAGACTTGTTGATCCAAACCAAGGCTTTTATTAGCAAAAGACAGGAGCTCTTCACAGGTGGCCGACCAGTCCGGAATGATCCGACCTGGCTAGGGACACAACCCTTTAAGGCCCAGACAATAGGTGTGGCTTAGCTCTCAGCCAATCGCTGTAAGCACAGTCTAGATACAGTAACTATATACACTATGTACATTGGTGATAGATCTGTACTATCACAAAGAGGTCCTGTTCTAATTGTACAAAGTGTTTGTGGGGCCTCACTTGGAATACTGCAGACAGTTTTCATCCTCTGATCTAAAACAAATGTCGTACCTTTGAGAAACTACAATGAGATTTGCCAGGTTAATTCCCAGGATGAACCTGTTGTTCTATCAAGAGGATTGTAGTGATATGACCAGTAGCCTACTGCAGGGGGCAATTTCTGTACCTACAGAAAGACCACTTGGGGGCTGACTCCACCTAGCCGGCTGTCAATCAGCCGACCCGAATATATGCCTGAGCCAGCCCCTCCTGAGCCAGTCACTCAGGAACTATTACAGCTGAAACTGGTGTGTACAGACTTTTAGCAGAATAAAGCCTGGAGTAGTCTTTTGTGTCTGCTTGATGCTACCACAACGCGTCACAATGACTATGTGGCTGGAGCCTGTATTCTTCAGGGGGGGGGGGGGTAGCGGGGGTGATCTTATTTAAATAAATTACTATGATCCTTCAGGGACTGGACAGAATAGATGTCAGGATGCTTTAACCAGTGGGAATATCTAGAACCAGGGGACACAGCTACAATACAAGGGGCCAGTCATTTCAAAGAGATGTGTACATGGGAACATAGGAAGTAGGAACAGGAGTAGGCCAAAAATGGCCCATCGAGCCTGCTCTGCCATTCAATACGATCATGGCTGATCTAATTTATGACCTAACTCCACCTACCTGCCTTCTCCCCATATCCCCTAATTCCTCTATCATGTAAAAATTTATCTAACCGAATTTTAAATATGTTTAATGAGGCAGCCTCAACCACTTCCCTGGTTAGAGAATTCCAAACATTCACTACTCTCTGGGAAAAACTATTTTTCCTCATCTCTGTCCTAAATCTACTTCCCCAAATCTTGAAACTGTGTCCTCTCGTTTTAGTTTCCCCGGCCAGCTCAAAAAACCTTCCTACATCTATCCTATCCATACCCTTCATAATCCTATATATTTCTATAAGATCTCCTCTCATTCTTCTGAACTCGAGCGAATACAATCCTAGACGATTTAATCGTTCATCATAAGTCAACCCCTTCATCCCAGGGATCAACCTAGTAAACCTCCGGACTGTCTCCAAAGCCAGTATATCCTTCCTCAAATATGAAGACCAGAACTGGACACAGTACTCCAGGTGCGGTCTCACCAGTACCTTATACAGTTGCAACATTACCTCCCTACTCCTGAATTCAATTCCTCTAGCGATGAAGGCCAACATTCCATTTGCCTTCTTAATAACCTGTTGCACCTGCAACCTAACTTTTTGCGATTCTTGCACAAGCACTCCCAAGTCCCTCTGCACAACAGCATGCTGTAGTTTTTCACCCTTTAAATAATATTCAGTTCTTTTGTTTTTCTTGCCTAATTGGATAACCTCACACTTACTAACATTGTACTCCATCTGCCAGACCTTTTCCCACTCATCCAGCTTAACTATATCCCTCTGCAGACTCTCCACATCCTCATTATAATTTGCTCTTCCACTCAATTTGGTGTCATCCGCATACTTGGCTACACCACATTTTGTCCCCTCCTCCAAGTCATCAATGTAAATGATGAACAATTGTGGGCCTAACACTGACCCCTGCGGCACCCCACTTACCACTCTCTGCCAACCTGAAAAACTCCCATTTATCCCGACTCTCTGCCTCCTGTCAGACAACCAATTTTCAATCCAGGCCAATAGACTTCCCCGGACTCCACTTTCCTGTAACTTATTGATAAGTCTCTTGTGCGGCACCTTATCAAACGCTTTCTGGAAATCCAAATATACAAAATACAATTATATTCCCCTCTATCCACCGCACCCATTATATCCTCAAAGAATCCTAACAAGTTTGTCAAACAAGATATTCCCTTTCTAAAGGGAATATCTGCGTCTGCCTGATTGAACCCTTACGTTCCAAAAGTTTCACTATTTCATCCTTAATGACGGCTTCAAGCATTTTTCCAACTACAGATGTCAAGCTAATTGGCCGATAATTTCCAGTCTTCCGCCTACATCCCTTCTTAAAAAGTGGTGTGACATTTGCTGTCTTCCAGTCTGCCAGGACCTGCCCAGAATCTAAGGAATTTTGGTATATGACCACCAATGCATCAACTATAACTTCTGCCATTTCCTTCAGAACCCTTGAATGCATATCATCAGGACCAGGTGATTTGTCTGGCTTTAGTCCCATTAGTTTCTCCATCACTACTTCCTTTGTAACAACTATTTTATCAAGGCCCTCCCCAACATTCACATCCTTAACTCCGCACTTGGGCATGCTGGACGTGTCTTCCACCGTGAAGACTGACACAAAATATTTGTTTAATGCCTCGGCCATTTCCTCATTTTTTGCTACCAGTTTTCCTTTCTCATCCTCCAAGGGTCCTATGTTAACTCTGGCCACCCTCTTCCGTTTTATATATTTATAAAATGTTTTGCTTTCTGATTTTATATTTTGTGCCAATTTACTTTCATAATCCTTTTTCCCATTTCTTATTACCCACTTTGTAACCCCTTGTTGTCTCTTAAAGTTTTCCCAATCTTCCAGTTTCCCACTACTCTTTGCAGCTTTGTACACCTGCGCCTTCAATTTTATACTCTCCTTTATTTCCTTTGTTAACCACGGTTGATTTTTCCCTCTCTTTCTGCCCTTTTTCCTGACCGGAATATATTTTTGTTGAGCATTACAAGATATTTCTTTGAAAATCTTCCACTGTTCCTCAACTGTTTCACCACTTAGCCTGTGCTCCCAGTCCAATCTGCCCAATTCCTCCCTCATCCTATGGTAGTCACCCCTGTTTAAGCATAATATATTATTTTAGATCTAACTATTTCCCCTTCCATCTGAATGAGAAATTCAATCATACTATGATCGCTATTTCCCAGATGGGAAATTTCCCAGTGTAGAAATCTTTTCTCACAGTGCTCAGTACTTCTCAGGAATTCTCTACCCTGGTGGGTCAATTTAAAGTGGAGGTGGATAACTATTTGGTTGGTCATGGAATAGAGGAGTGTGGAAAAATGGCACTGAAGAGTTGGGGTCAAAGATCAGCCATGATCACTTTGAATGGTGAGATAGGCTTGAGGGGCCAAGTGGCCTATTCCAGCTCCTGTTTAAAAAAACCTGAAATGCTGGAGGAACTCAGCTGGTTTATTCAGGATCTAGGATCTTTTTAACAAAAATATATTTCCGACATTTCGGGCCTGAGCCCTTCTTCAAGGGGAAAAAAAATTCAGAAAAGTCAGAAGCAGGATATAACAGAAAGATTCCGAATTCAAACAACGGGGGAGAAATCCAGACCAACCAAAAGTGTTAACTGGATGTGATGTGGGTTTAGGTGGAATTTATTATGTCTGTGGAAAATGAGACAAGCAAAGGAGAGTCAACGATAATGAGGTGGCGGGGGGGGGGGGGGTGCGGAAGCAAGGGGATAGTGGGGGGAGGAAATTGTTTGAACAAAGGCCAGAGAATTCAATATTAATACCATCTGGTTGAAGGATGCCCAGTCAGAAGATGAGGTGTGTTCCTCAAATTTACAGGTGGTCTCAGTCTGGGTGCACATGAGACCATGGACATCCATGTCAGCAAGGGAATGGGATGGAGAATTGAAATGGGTGGCCACTGGGAGATCCACGTTATAGCAGCAGACAGAGCGGAAGTAATGAACAGAGCGATCTCCCAGTCTGTATCCAGTCTCTCCAATATAGAAGAGATCACAGCAGGAGTACCGGATGCTGTAGATGATCCTTGCAGATTCACAAATGAAATGTTGCTTCACTTGAAAGGATCGTTTGGGGCCCCGAATGGTGGTGAGAGAGGAGGTGTGGGTGCAAGTGGAGCATCTCCTGTGGTCACAGGAGTATGTCCCAAGGGACAATTGAAGGGGAGAGAGGAGTGGACAAGGGAGTCATGGAGGGAGCGGTCCCTGGGGAAGGCAGAAAATGTTGTTTGTGTTGTGATTGTTGAAACCATTAGCATTTCATTGCTTAGAGTAGACACAATCATTGCTAATATACTGGACCATTGCAATGATTCTGAACCAGGTAAGGTGGGAGTGTTGGGACTATGACAGTCTGCCTGGCTACAACCCGCTTGTAACTGCTCACACAGAACATGGTATTCCTTTCCAATGTACAAATGAATCAGATCCCAGCCTGCCAATCTGATTAAAACCTCAACTCTACATTCTTGTCTATCCAGTGCCTTTGCTCGTCAGGAATCTATCCTAATTCAGGACAGAGATTTATGGATTTCTGGACAAAGAATCAGGGATCTGGGGCTAGAATAGGAAAATGGTGTTGAGGTGGATCAACAGTGGTCCCAATGAACGCCACACGTGCTGAAGGAGCAGAATGGCCTCCTCCTGCGTTCCCAGTTTTCCTCCCTTCAGTTGCATTCTCCAACGGGAATTGTGTTCAATGGGGCTAGTGCAGGAGAACATCAGGGAAAAGAATCAGCCATAATTTTACTGAATAGCAGAACGATTTGACAAGGATTCAAAGAGCCAATGAAAGCTTTTATTTTGCATTCTTATAACGACTAATCCTTAGTATTCACTTGCATAAGGGATCGAGATAAATACGAAAAGTCCTCCATAGCGACTGTCCAAGAGTGGTTTGCAAAATGTTCTTCCCCACATCCCCCCCCTTACGATTTCATTTCCTATTGGCAGATCACCAATGAGCAGGGAGTGCTGGTGATAGATTATAGCACAGATTTGCTTTATTTGGTTCTTTCCTTTCTATAAATTTCAGCAGAAAAAATGGCTTAAAAGAATATTGGGTGGGGGGTGGGGGTGAGGTAGTACAGATTCTATCACCAATGTACAGATGGGAGTGTAGGATGACTGTGATTGGCTGAGGGCGTAGCCACACCTACTGGCAGGTCTTAAAGGATTGCTCCTAGCCAGACCAGGTCATTCTGGACTGGTCGACCTACTTGTGATATGCTCCAGTCTTTTAGTTAATAAAAGCCTTGGTTTGGATCGACAAGTCTTTGGTTCTTTCAACGCGCTCTACAGGGGGGAAATACTAGAGTGTGGTCACGAGGAGGTGCAATGAACAAACCACACCGGCAGCTGTGAGTGAGCTAGATTTTAATCCAACTTGTGCACTCATGCTTTTTCTCCCAGTTCCCAACGAGACTTATGACTCCCAGGATGGAAATAACGTCAGCCCTGAGGGGTGGAACTGAGCCCGGTACATCAGGGCTCTCTGCCCCCTGTGAGTCCGGAGCTCCGTAATCCGGTTTGTTTGCAAAGTGGCTCAGCCCGTCACAAGAGTCTGTTAATGAAATTGTTTTATTTTAGTAGCACAGCTGGCAGACGACAGGGCATGTGAATAGTCATGAACAGGCTGTAGAATGGGAAGTTAAACCACATGAAAAGGCTTGTGCGCACCTGCATTTGGGTCTCCTTGCAGAAAGACCCTGTTGTAGGTTACAGCAGGTCCTCTCGTGTAACAGAGCAAACACTTTACAAAGCTAATAAAGTTGTGTTGTACTCACACAAGTTGTCATACACTTTATATTTGATTTAAATGAACTCTGGGAGGTCGAGCCCCTTCCCAGAAAGGCATTTTTTGGTAGTAATATTTTTTGACTATTTTACTATTTGACCAGATTTTTAACCCTGTTGTACATTTCACTTCTTTATTCTCAGAATGCTTATTTGTCTTTGATACACACCACCAATAGTTGTAAGGAAACACTGACCTAAAGAGTTTGAAGATCCAAAATGGTCCTCCAGAGCATCACTGTATGAGTAAGAGCTCAATGGTCATTGGTGATCATCTTAAATCGATTAATAGTGCATTAAACGGCATTTCTTGCAAGGTGCCTCAACATGGCAACAACTGAAACCACCAGCATATGACGTGCGATCATCACACCCTTTGCATTGAATGGTAAACTGCAGTTTACGATTTCTTTCAAAAACACTGGATAACAAGTTGTTTTTAACCAAAAGGATTGTTTTCTGAAAAAAAATGGGAGTTTATGATAGACAATTGCAAGCTGAACACAAAGATTTCAGCTTTGCCGTATTACATAGGAAGTTGGAGAAACATTAAATTAACTTTTATTGAATTTAGCATAATGAAGCTGACACATTGCATTAGTTCAACTGACCTAAAAATGTTTTTCTGCTGATTTTTGTTTGTACTCAGCATCTGATGCCTCTTGTGCCAGTGTCAAACAATTAGTCAGCCAGCATTGGTGGATTCCAGTTGCCCTGATACTGCTTTTCCATGGTTGCAATGTCCTGGTGAAACCTTTCACCATGTTCATCACTGACTGCTCCAAGATCAGCAGGGAAGACGTGCAAGTGCGAATGCAGAAAATGAATTTTTAATGACATGTTGAACTTCATGGTTTTATATGCTTGAAGTAGACTTAAAATAAGAAAGGAAGTTACAAAAATAGGTTAAATCTAAAAAACAGTATGTAACAGGAAAATATTAAGGAGATTATCACGTTCACAGCTCCAAATCCATAAATTATACGCAGAAGTGTTTAGGAAGCAAAATCTTCATTGTCCAGTGTTACCTGTCACTGCAGCCTGAGATTGGTCTCTGCAGGTTGCCAACAGCCCTTGGTTGCTTCAGGGACTGGGCAAGGTGCAGGTTCTCAGCACTCCCCTCCCTGTTAAGAAGCAATTGTTGACCTTCTGGATACCATTACTCCATTTCTGCAATCAAAATGCACTGTTCCGGACATGGGAAAAACAACAAGAATTCCCTTTTAGATTTGCTGGCGGTTCCACAATCACATCAGACCTCATAAGTGTTTGTTGTTGATGGCAAGAGATCATTAATCACTGGTGCACTTGTCATTGTCTCCATATTTAGTCAAAGCATCTCAGGATGGGACCAAGCAACACAGAGGCCCACAGACAGCAATCACTTTAACCCTTCGATCAGCCCTGATCACACAGAAAATTCTCCCAACCGCCTGCCTAAATCGCTCACCATTTCTTTGGGTGAAGTTTAAACCACATCCCAGAGGTCTTCAGTAGGCAGTGAAGAAACAGCTGGAGAAACTCCCAAGGTTCAACAGCCAGCAGCAATGAGAACCCCTCTTGCCCCACATTCCAGGAGATTCTGCCTCCACATCTGGGCACACATCCAGGAGAGCAGATGTATCAGAAGATGCAGAGGTGCAAAACAGGACTGTCACTTATTACAGAGACATGGTGGGATCTTGCTGTGCATGTGTTAATGATTGCATTTTAGAAAGTAATTTGTGGATTATAAATCAGTTCAGGATGTCACAGGCTCAGTGGCCCATATTGTGGAGCCCTGTTCCCTAACGCTGAGGGAGCATCTTCCACAGAATGACTGTCATGGCACAGAAACAAGTCCTTCGGCCCAACTCATCTTTGCTGATCATGTTGTTTCTCTAAGCTAGCCCCATTTACCTGCATTTGGTCCGCACCCTCCAATTCTTTTCTATCCATGTCCCTGTCCAATGTCTTTCAAATATTGATATTGTCCATGCCTTCACCACTTCCTCTGGCAGCTCATTCCACCGACTCACCACGCTCCAACAACCAAGATCCACCGTGACAACCAAGATCCACCGTGACAACCAAGATCCACCGTGACAACCAAGATCCACCGTGACAACCAAGATCCACCGTGACAACCAAGATCCACCGTGACAACCAAGATCCACCGTGACAACCAAGATCCACCGTGACAACCAAGATCCACCGTGACAACCAAGATCCACCGTGACAACCAAGATCCACCGTGACAACCAAGATCCACCGTGACAACCAAGATCCACCGTGACAACCAAGATCCACCGTGACAACCAAGATCCACCGTGACAACCAAGATCCACCGTGACAACCAAGATCCACCGTGACAACCAAGATCCACCGTGACAACCAAGATCCACCGTGACAACCAAGATCCACCGTGACAACCAAGATCCACCGTGACAACCAAGATCCACCGTGACAACCAAGATCCACCGTGACAACCAAGATCCACCGTGACAACCAAGATCCACCGTGACAACCAAGATCCACCGTGACAACCAAGATCCACCGTGACAACCAAGATCCACCGTGACAACCAAGATCCACCGTGACAACCAAGATCCACCGTGACAACCAAGATCCACCGTGACAACCAAGATCCACCGTGACAACCAAGATCCACCGTGACAACCAAGATCCACCGTGACAACCAAGATCCACCGTGACAACCAAGATCCACCGTGACAACCAAGATCCACCGTGACAACCAAGATCCACCGTGACAACCAAGATCCACCGTGACAACCAAGATCCACCGTGACAACCAAGATCCACCGTGACAACCAAGATCCACCGTGACAACCAAGATCCACCGTGACAACCAAGATCCACCGTGACAACCAAGATCCACCGTGACAACCAAGATCCACCGTGACAACCAAGATCCACCGTGACATCCAAGATCCACCGTGACATCCAAGATCCACCGTGACATCCAAGATCCACCGTGACAACCAAGATCCACCGTGACAACCAAGATCCACCGTGACAACCAAGATCCACCCCCTCCCTCTCTGCAGCTGCACATAAGGCAGGGTTTCCTGCAGCCCCTGACCCCCAGTGTTTATACTCGCTGCAGTGCAGTGAGGCAGTGGCTCTCCAGCCCCTTCTCAAAGGTAGTTGAGGAGAAAACAAACACTGGGGCTGATAGCAGCACCTGGATCTGACGATGAACAACTTGAATATAAAAATCACAAAATGCTGGAGAAACTCGGCAGATCTCATAGCGTCCACAGACAGTTTACAGATGTTTCGGGCCTGAGCCCTTCTTCAAGGTTTAATTTTCAAGAAAATTAAATGCTAATTTTTTTCCCCCACTGAAAGACCAAGAGCTCAGTTCAACTAAACCCCACAAAAATTAAATACAATTCCACCACACTCATTGTTAAACACAAAAGTCTGCAGAGGCTGTGGTTGAAGTAAAAAAAACAATGCTGAAGAAACTCAGCAGGTCAAACAGTGTACTTTATGAAGCAAAGGGCTCAAGCCCAAAATATTGGTTCTGTATCTTTACCTTTGCTACATAAAGTACAGTGTTTGATCTGCTGAGTTTCTCCAGCATTGTGTTTTTACTTCTAGTGAGGTGGGTCTACACATACCTGTGGGAAGCTGCAGTCAGTGATCAGGAGGGGAACTCAACACTGCTCTGGGCTGGTCATGCTGCTGAATGCAGAGCAGGTTCAACAGGTCAATCCTGGGGCTCATTCATGATCTTATTTTTCACAAAGCTAAGGGAATTCTTTATTATATTTGTGCTGTGCAAGTGTCAATATCCAGTGAGAGAATATCCAGCGATCAGGCCCTGACATTCAATGGCATTACCAATATCGAATCCCCCGGTATCAATATCCTGGGGGTACCAGTGACCACGAACTGAACTGGAGTAGCCATATACACAATGTGGCCTCAAGAGCAGGTTGGAGGCTAGAAATCCTGTGTGAGTAACTCACCTCCCAACTCCCCTAAGCCTATCCACCATCTCCAAGGCTCAAGTCAAGTCGTTATCATCTGATTGCAGAAGTACAACCTGACAAAACAGCGTTCTCCGGTCCTCGATGCAAACACGACCAGACACAACACACATACAGACTATAATGCACGTGCAGGACAACATTTCCCACCTTGGTGATGGAACACTCCCCACCTGCCCTGGATGAGGGCAGTTTCAATAACACATGAAGCCCAACACCACACGAGACACAGCACCCTATCCACACCCATTCACCCATTCACTAGCAGCAATCTGTACCGTCCGTAGCAACTCCCTGAGACTCCAAACTCACAACCTTCTCAATGAGAATCTGGGATGGGCAGTTGAGTTCTGTCTCAGCCCACATCCCCTGAACAAACAGGAAAAAAAAAGATGAAGAGCAAGTAATTGAGGAGCCAGCACAAGGTTCCCAATCTTGTGCGTGGTGCATCGCACAGGAGCACAGGTCAAAGAAACTGTAGAAGCAGGCATAACTGTGACCTTTGGACAGAGGTATGGATAGGAAGGGTCAGAAGGATGACAAAATGCAGACAGGACTAGTCCATTGACTAGGAAGAGAAATGCAGAGGTTCCAATGAAAGAAAGCAACAGTTTGAAGGGTGAGAAAAGGCATCCATTGAACGTCATGTGGTGCCACTGGGACTTGGTGCTAGAGTGCAGATGTATTTGGCCACAGAGAAAAGGTAAAGAGTTACTGAGGAAAAGGCTGTTAGTAGATTCTTACTGAAAACAACATCCCATTGCTGAGCAACACTGACAGGTAAATGCAGGAGGAGATTTATAACAATCACATCCATAACAATCATCGGATAATGATGCTGGTTTCTGACTATGAAAAGGTCTTTAGCTCCTGCAGTAAATCATAATGTACTTTTTCTAATATGGAGCCTCTCTCTGCAATGGAGAACTGGACCAGTGCTACTGTTCAGCAGAGAGCAGGAGTGTTCCTACGTAAAGCAATACACGCACAGACCGTGGCGCACCCTCATCGGAGATCCTTGCTCCTGGTCAACGTCCTCCTTCTGCACACTTACCTCCTTGATCAGAAGGGCTGTCCTGAGAGCAGGGTACCACATCCTGACTGGCACTCAATGTAGCACAGAATCTGATATTTACATCTTAAAGTCCAACATTAAATCACCAAGCATTAGTTGTGATTTCACTTTCCTTTATCAGCATTAATTCCTAACACTTGTCAAATATATACAGTTATACCCCACTTTACAAAGGTAGAGCGTTCCCGAGAAATCATTTGCAAACCGAAGACCCATTGACTACTATTGGATGCAATTTTTGTAAAAGCAAGAATCCATTATAATTTCTTCATACACGGGTTTCTTCGTTTAAGCGAATTTTTGTAATTCGAGTATGCGTAAAACGGTGTTTAACTGTACCTATCTGTTCCACTCTGGTCATCAAGTTCATCCATCAATGGCACAGCCAGTGCAGCGAGCACACATTCTAGATTTTCCCTTGAGGAAAAATCCTTCCTACTTTCATTCTGGAATGATCCTACAGGACATTGTTTCATTCAAGTTCCCTCTTATTGTTCAAACCTCCAGCAGATACAAGCCTTGCCTTTCCTCATAAGGCATTCCCCATACAGTTATCACTCTGGTAAACTTCCTCTGATCTGCTGCCAATACATTAACATTTTCCTTAAATGTATGGATAGGAAGGCTCAGAAGGATGACAAAATGCAGACAGGACTAGTCCATTTGCTAGGAAGAGAAATGCAGAGGTTCCAATGAAAGAAAGCAACAGTTTGAAGGGTGAGAAAAGGCATCCATTGAACGTCATGTGGTGCCGCTGGGTCTTGGTGCTAGAGTGCAGATGTATTTGGCCACAGAATGCACAATTCTCCAGATGTGATCCCACTGTACCCTTTATGATTGGAGCACATCCTCCTGCCTCCTGTATTTAAGAGCCCTCACAACCAATGAGAACATGTTCTTCGTCACTTGGTGCACTGACCTTTTGCCGCGGAGCCAGAAGATGGAGTTGTGATCACACTCAGATCACCCATGCTTTTATTGAATTATAGAGCAGGGAGAAGGGCAGAGGGGTCTCTCCTGCTCCTACTTGACATGTTTGCTTGTGTGGGCCAAGTCTATAGTAATGCGAGCCTTTCTCGATTTCCAGAAAGGTTATTAAGAAGGATTCTCACCATCTCATTGGATTCTGCAGTGTCAGCCTGTCCCACATTACAGCTGAAAACTCAAACAATTAAATGGAAAAACTGAAAGTCTGCAAATAAACAACCTGAAGGTTGTTTTGCATGGAAGGACTTCGCTGTTTGCCTTGGTGCTCATCCAGCTGCCAAGCTCTGCAATACAAAAGGACCGGGTCCTTTATTGTCTCGAATCAGAGCCCTGAACTTTGGTGACACTGATTAGCTGATGTGTTTGCTGACAAGCCCCATGCACTCCACCAAAGAGTATGTGTAAACAAAGGGCTCCATTCTGTACATAGGTTTGAATAGCTAGGCTGCAGGCATGTCCTTTCAGAGCGAGCATGGCAGATCCTAACCACTCTCAACGTTGGAAAGAAATTCCCTTCCGCCAGTTGTCCAGAATTTACATCAACCACTAGCCATTGAACATGTTGCCTCTTCATTCCCAAACTACCAGCCTCACAATCCTGCTCCTCAAGCCTGGCTTCAGTACAAGACAAATATAACTGTTCAAAAAAAGTTTGCTATTAAACCAAGAAATGCTGGAAATACTCAAGAGGTCAGGAAGCCTCTATAGAGAGAGAAACTGGAGGTATCATTTCAGGTTAACTTAGTTTCTGCTTGCAGTAGTAAAAACACACAGAAATGCTGGAGGAACTCAGCCAGTCTGGCAGCGTCCATGGGAGGCAAAGACATATTGCCGACGTTTCGGGCCTGAGCCCTTCCTCAAGGAATAAGCAGAATAAGCCAGAAACAGGAAATCTCAGAAAGTCTCAGAATTCAGGCAATGCCGGCTGGGGGAGGAATCCAGACCGACAAAAGGTATTAATTGGATATGATGAGGGATGAGGTAAGAATTTATCATGTTTGTGCAAAAGGAGACATGGAAGGGGTTGTTTTATGAAAGCCAGAGAAGTCGATATTAATGCCTTTGGAGATTAAGGATTTAGAAATTGTGGAGGCATTGGAAATTATTTTCCAGGAATCAATAGACTTTGACATGGTTCCGGAGGATTAGAAAGTCACAAATGTAGTTCCGCTGTTTAAGAAAGGAGGGAGGCATAATTACAGGCCTATTAGTATGACATTTGTAGTTGGAAAGTTATTGGAGTTGATCCTCAAAGTCGAGGTTATGAAATACCTCAAGGTCCATGACATGATAGGTCCAAGCCTGCATGGTTTCATAAAGGGAAGATCTTGCCTGACCAACCTATTTTTTGATGCAATCCCAAGTAGGACGGACAAGAGAGAGGCTGTAGATGTTGTGTATTTGGATTTTCAAAAACCCTTCGATAAGGTGTAGCATAAGAGGCTACTTAATGAGAGCCCATGGAATTACAGGAATGACATTAGATTGGATGGACCATTGGCTGATAGGCAGAGAGCAAAGGGTAGGAATAAAGGGATCCTGTTCTGTTTGGTTGCCGGTTACTAGTGGTGTTCCATCGGGGTCAGTGTTGGGGCCTCTTCTTTTTACAATGTATATCGATGATTTAGATTATGGATTGAATGGTTTTGTGGCTAAGTTTTCAGATGACACCAAGAAAGATGGAAGAGCAGGAAGTGTTGAAGAAACTGAAAGGTTGCAGAGAGACTTGGACAGTTTAGGAGAGTGGGCAAAGAAATAGTAGATGAGATAGAATGTTGAGAAATGTACGATTGTACATTTTGCCAGAAGAAATAAAAATAAATATTTTGAGGGGGAGAAAATTCAAAATGCAGAAGTGCATAGGGCCTTGGGGGTCCTTATGCACAATACCCTAAAAGCTAACCACCAGGTTGGATTGGCAGTAAAGAAAGCAAATGCTATGTGGGCATTTGTTTCAAGAGGTATAGTGTATGAGAGTAAGGAGGTGTTGATGAGGCTCTATGGAGCACTGGGGAGATCTTATTTGGAGTATTATGTGCAGTTTTGGGCCCTTATCCCAGAAGGGATGTACTGATGTTGGAGAAAGTTCAGAGAAGATTTACAAGGATGATTCCTGGCATGCAAAGGCTAACATAAGAGGACCATTTAGCGGCTCTTGGACTGCATTCATTGGAATATAGAAGAATGACAGGGGATTTCATAGAAATATTTTTGAATGCTGACAGGATTGGACAGAGTAGATGTGAATAAGATGGCTCTTTGGTGGGGGAGTCCAGGACACGAGGGAACAATCTTAGAATGAGAAGGTACCCATTTAAAACCGAGATGAGGAGAAATTTCTTTACCCAGAAGGTTGTGGATTTGTGGAATTCATTGCCACAAACAGCTGTGGAGGGTCAATTATTGGGGGAGTTTAAGGAGGAGATTGAAAGGTATCTAATTAGTCATGGGGAAAAGACCAGAAATTGGAACTAAATGTGAAAATGGTTTAGTTCATGGTGGAGCAGGGGAGCAGACTCGATGGGCCAAATGGCCTACTTCAGTTCCTTTACCTTGTGGTCTTGTGAATACCACCCAGTTGGAGGGTGCCCCATCAGAAGAGGAGGTAATGTTCCTCCAATTTGCAGGTGGTCTCGGTATGGCAGTGCATGAGACCATTGACAGACATGTCAACAGGGAATGGGATGGGGAAGTGGATCCTCACTATTATGGCAGACAGAGCCAAAGGGCTCAACAAAGTGATCTCCCAGTCTGCGTCCAGTCTCTTCTAGGCAAGAGAAGGGCTCAGGCCCTGAAACATCAGCAATATATCTTTGCTTTTTTGGACGCTGAAAAGACCAGCCGAGATCCTCCAACATTTCAGTGTGTTTTTATTACTATCTTAGCATCTGTAGACTTTCGTGTTTCACTTCTGTCTGCAGTTTTTTTTTTTTTTAAAAACTTTGCTTTTTGATTAAATAGGGCTCTGTCTTCCTCCCACATCAGAAAGATCTGTCAGGTCAGCAGGTTAATTGGGCACTGCCCCTAGAGTGTAGGAAATAGGATCCTTGGAAAGGAGATGGGGTTATAAGTAAAAATAAAATGGAATGAGTGTGGGAGTAGAGCGAATGGGTGCCATAAGATAGATGTGGATTTGATGGATCAAACAATTCTTTCTTTAATGATGTCTCCATTAATCCAAGCTGGAGTTTACCTGTGAAACAAGCACCTCATCAATCTTCAATACATGATGCCTATTAACCACCAATGGTGTCAGAGGAGAGCCCGAATTCTGGCAACATCACCTTTTAATTAGTTGAGAAGTATGGGAGACACAGCTGATCCATCATTTATTACTAGTTCCTTCTTCCCCTGGGAGCTGGTGGTGAAGGTCAAGTTAAGTTTATTGTCGTTGGATTGTACAAGTTCTCAGGGCAAATGACAGACACTAGTGAAGAACATCAGGCCAAACCGTCCCATTTTGTGGCTTTCACCATTTCCTCTTCCCTTCTTCAATTGATTTTGATTACAAAAGCAGTATTTTTTTGTGTGAGAACTAGTTATTAATGATTACCGACCAGGCCTTTCCATAGAGTGCTGGCTCATTCCCTGGAATTTTGTTGTTAACCTGATGGAAATTTTTGACCTTTACCATGTTTTCTGACCATCACAAACTTTGCCTGAACTCAAAAAGGCAAAGTTAAACAAAGAATGGAACCAACCAATGGAACCTTTCCAGACGCCTCACCTGAGAGCTCTCTCTCTCTCTCTCTCTCTCAATGCCTTCATCAACTCATGGTTTGAAAAAGCAAGTAGTCTCATTGGAAGATGCAAACTAATTTCCGATATCACTCTCTTTTCATCTGACTTGGAGTGTATTCATGCACGAAGCACAAAAGGACATGTGGGCTCTCCGATGGAGCAAGGTTGGTGGGCAGGGAGGGGGAGCTGGTATTGTTTAACCCCTACAAATATTGAAGGGCAGATCATAATGCTCCCCTGCTTAATCCAAGGGAGGAGATACATCTAACAGAATCTCTGCCTTGTAGCTTTGGCAATGCAAGTTAAATCCCAATTTCCTGCAGTCTGTGGGTTCCTCCCACATCCCAGAGGCATGACATTGGTCAGTGAATTTCCCCTTAGTGTGAGAATCTGGAGTGATTGATAGGAATGTGGGGATCAGTGTAGGGTTGGTGCAGATTTTGTGGGTCAAAGATACTGCATTACTGAATCCTGGACTACTCATGGTGGGTAAAAATCTCCATGTCGCACATTCTAAAATCATAGAATCAGAAATGCAAAGATTGTTTCTCCTGCCCCACCCTCTCCTGCTCCTATCCATTCCTGCCCCCACCAATCATCCATTTTCACTGTGCCCATTTTATTCTCTCCACATTCCATCAACAGATTTCACCAAACACATCAATTAACGACCTGCATGACTTGGGGATTTGGGTAGAAATGAGTGTGATCACATGGAGAAGGTGCATCCTCCACACAGATAGCACCGCTGGTTGGGATTGAACCCAGGTCACTGGAGCAGAAAGGCAGAGGCACTACCTGCTGCCCCTTCACCGGTGCACGGGCCAATGATAAATCCTCGATCACATCACTAAGGCAGCATTACCTGGTCATCGTCACACTGCTGGTTGCAGGATCTTGTTACACACACTCTCCATGACAATGACTACTACCTTCAGATCTATTAGATTGGGCCAAGGAGGACTACTGCATCTCCAGCAGTCCCTTGGGATTGAGGATGACCAACTCCTCTTTTATGGGTTCCAAGGTGACTGATGAGGTCAGTGTGGGAACTGCAGACAGAGTCGTACACACACAGCCCAACTCAGACATGCCCACGTATCGTTTGGAGCTAGTCCCATGTCCCTCTCAACATTTCCCATCCATGCCTCCATCTGAAGACCTTTTAGACATTGTAATTGTACTTTCTTGCTGTCCCTTCTAGACACCACCACCCTCAATGGAAACATATCCCTCTCGTCCCTGACAGATGTCTCCCCTCTCACCTTAGTCTTCTAGTTTTAGGTTCTCATTTCCTGGGGAATAGACAGTGACCATTTACCTTGTCTACCACCATCATAATTTGAAAAACCCCAATAAGGTTACAGCCCAGGACATCACAGACAAAACCCTCCTCACCATAGAGAGCATCTACAGGGAACGTGGCCATCAGAGACCAGCAGCAATCATCTAGGATGCACACCACCCAGCACATGCTCTGCACTTGCTGCTACCATCAGGAAAGAGGTAGAGGTGTGACAAGACTCGCACCATCAGGAACAGCTGCTACCCCTCCACCATCAGACTCCCCAACGACAAACTCAGAGACTTATTTAAGGACTTTTACTCCAGCTCTTTCCTTTCCTGTATTGCACAATTTGTTTACATTTCTTTATTTGTGTACGTTGTGTCCAGTTTTGTTTGCACTACCAATAAGTGGTAATTCTACCTCACCCGCAGGAAAAATCTCAGGGGTTCATGTGTGCACTCTGACAATAAATCTGAACTCTAAGCTCAACCCCCTACACTCTGGGAAGAAAGGTCCCAGCCTCAAGTCCTCCATTCCCAGCAACATCCTGGAGGATGTTGTGACAGTTTTTCCATCTTAATTGTCGTCTGATGGAGTACACAATTGAGCAGGTTGTGTGTTTTTGTCGCACCTTCCACTGGTTCCTTCAAAGTGATGATGATCGACTCTTGAAGGTGCTTCAAGAGACTGTTGAAGATGCATATGGAAACTCGGCACGGGACATCCCACAAGCCCCCCCAAAGGTAGTCACCAAATTAATTGTGAGCAACCCAGCAAAGCTGGCCAAAAGCTGGAAGGTTTGATGGGCTGGTGGGGTGTGTGGAATCTTGAAGAAACATTTCAAATGGAACTGCTCTGTCTTAGAGCCATGACCTAGTTGCACAAATCATAATCTACATTGCTTTTATGTTTTTGCAAAGTGAGTGTCGGCAGCCCTAATCTGCCTGCACTCTCTGCCTCATTAATCTCACTACAAATAGTTGCTAGTGTATGTTGTTGCTGCTATCACCGAGCTCTGGATCATTAACACAACAGCACTAATCATACAAATAGCATCGGCACCTCAGAAAAACCAGCAGTTGCCAGCTCCGGCTCCATTCAACCAGCTTGAACCCACCAGAACTTGTGCCTCAGAGAACATTACAGTGCAGAACAGGCCCTTCAGCCCATGATGCTGTCCCAACCTATGTAAACCCACACCAAAACAATCCTACCCTTCTCTACCATACACCCATAACTCTACTTTTTTCTTACATCGATATATCGGTCTTTTAAATGTACCTGCTGCACCAGCCTCCACCACCACCCCGGCAATACTTTTCACACACCCATCCCTCTCTATGTAAAAACAGTGCTGGAGAAACTCAGCAGGTCAAACAGTATACTTTATGTAGCAAAGATACATAACCAATGTTTCAGGCTTGAGGCCTTCATCAAGGTATGAACAACCAGAGTCTTGACTGAATGACTCGTTTGAAGGACGGTGCCTCTCGAACTCTTCCAAGCCAGTGGTTCTCAACCACCTTCTTTCCATTCACATACCACTTTAAGTATTCCCTATGCCATAGGTGCTCTGTGATTAGTAATGGATTGCTTAAGGTAGTACGTGGGTGGAAAGAAAAAGTTTGAAAGCCACTGTTTTAATCATGCCTATTTGACTCGTTATGTGCACGGTTTCATAACTCCAAAGGAAAAGGGAATTTTTCTCAAGCAAAATAGTTCAGTAACAATTGGGTCTAGAACAGTGATTCTCAGTCTTCCCTTCCCACTCACATCCCACCTTAAGCAATCCCTTACTAATCACAGAGCACTGACGACATAGGGATTACAAGAGGGTATCCCAGACCACTAAACTGTATAAACATTTTTTTTTTTAAAACATTCCTCTTTCACGCCAGCAATGTTTGCTGCTTCTTTTAAACAATTGGTAGTGAAATTTAACTTAACAAGCAAGCAACTTTTAGATATTTACAAGTTAAACATTTTGTTCAATCTCAAATCCCTGACCTTCTGCAAATTTCCAAGGCCAATATTTTTGATTTACAACTTTTATTAATGGTTCAATATCTCTTAATTATAACAATTTGCTTGATTTAAGAATGGCCTCATTAGTTAAGCTCAAGAGAGACTGGGAACAAGATTGGAATCTTTTGTTCTCCTTCAGATTCACTGCTCTCTGGGGGAAACATTTCCTCATCTCTGTCCTGAATCTACTCTCCCGCATCCCCTCTTTCTAATCTCCCCCACCAAGTAGAAACAATTTTTCTGCCTCTATCTATCCCTTTCATAATTTTAAATGTTTCTATATTCAGAATCAACCTGGCGAACCTCATCTGCACCTGCTCTAAAGCCAGTACATCTTTTCTCAAGTAAGGAGACCAGAACTGCATGCAATACTCCAGGTGTGGCCTCACCAGTACTTTGTACAGTTGTAGCAGAGTCTCCGTGCTCTGAAATTCCACCCCTCTAATGAAACCAATGTCCTCTTTGCCTCCTTGATAGCCTGCTGCACTTGCAAACCAACCTTTTCCGATTCATGTACAAGCACTCCCAAGTCCCTCTGCACAACAGCATGCTTCAATTGCTTGCCATTTAAATAATCTGATGTTCTTTCCTGTTCTGGTGTTTTAGGTTTCATAAGGAAGTAGGTTCTTTTTTACATTCTACCTGGTCAACCGGTACGGACTCGAAAGGCCGACATGGCCTGTTTCCGCGCCGTAAATGGTTATATGGTTGTTTTTTTCCTTCTTCTTTAGAGAGGGGAGAAATATTCCCTTATTGGAAAAAAGGGTCTACACCCATCTGCTGTAAAAATTATAATAATTACCAATTAACCCTGTGTTCATCAGTTCAGCCTCAGGTAAATCAATGCCCATTTTCATCTGAATGAGATATGGCTGGACAACAGTGGCAGAAATCTGTTGTTTAAGGATATGTAGATGCAGGAACCATGGGGCCAGAGTGAGTGTGGGATCCCTGCCACTGGGAGTCAGTCCAGACCACAGGTGAACAGTTCCAGCAGGACACAGACTCCAAGTATTCCAGAGGCAACTAACTACGTTATTCATCTACCAATGACCCGTCAGCTAAAGTTAGAAGCAGAGGAGTCAATGGAAAAAAAAACTGAACAGCAGCGGGAACTGAGCAGATATTCCTAAAACTGTCTTTGCGTGCAGCAGTTGGATGAAGGTCAGCAATCCCCCTTCCACTCACAAGCTTTGCCTTTCTGGGCAAGAACAACCATGCTGTGGCCGTCAGGACCAGTTACCGCAAACACTTCCAAATGCCCCTCTCTCTTTCTCTGCATGTTGGGAGAGGGCACAGAGTCTCAGTGAGCCCAGCTCCTCACACCACTCTGAAGCTCTCAGCAAGGCAGCTCCTCAGTTTACTCATCCTCAACAAGACAGAGAGACGAGGATGAGACACGGATGTCAGCTATCCTATGGCACAGAATAACAAGCTGTATTCTCTTCTAGGAGTATTCTGCCTTGGACCATTTCCTATTCTTTCTCCTTCATCACCATCTAATGCAGTGGCTCTCAACCCTTTTCTTTCCACTCACATACTATCTTTGGATAAATTGGGGGACTGGGCAGATACATGGCAAATGCACTACAATGTGGATAAATGTGAGGTTATCCACTTTGGTGATACAAACCGGAGGGCAGATTCCTATTTGAATGGCAATAGATTAAGAGATGGGGAAGTGCAGAGCGACCTAGGGGTACTTGTACACCAGTCTCTGAAGGCGAGCATGCAGGTACAGCAGGCGGTTAAAAAGGCAAATGGTATGTTGGCCTTCATATCAAGAGGGTTTGAGTATAGGAACAAGGATACCTTACTGCAGCTGTACAGGGCCTTGGTGAGACCCCATCTGGAGTATTGTGTGCAGTTTTGGTCACCTGATCTAAGGAAGGATGTTCTTGCAATGGAGGGAGTGCAAAGGCGATTCACCAGGCTGATACCTGGAATGGCAGGAATGACTTATGAGGAAGGATTGCGCAAATTGGGATTGTACTCACTGGATGTAGAGCTCGTCGAAAGAATCAAAGACTTGTTGATCCAAACCAAGGCTTTTATTAGCAAAAGACAGGAGCTCTTCACAGGTGGCTGACCAGTCCGGAATGAACCGACCTGGCTAGGACACAACCCTTTAAGGCCCAGACAGTAGGCATGGCTAAGCTCTCAGCTAATCGCTGTAAGCACAGTTTAGATACTGTAACTATATACACTATATACATTGGTGATAGATCTGTACTATCACACTGGAGTTTAGAAGATTGAGAGGGGATATCATAGAGACATATAAAATTCTGTCAGGACTGGACAGAGTGGATGCAGATAGGATGTTTCCAATGATGGGAAAATCCAGAACCCGGGGCCATGGTTTGAGGATAATAGGCAAACCATTTAGGACCGAGATGAGCAGGAATTTCTATACCAGAGGGTGGTGAATCTGTGGAATTCATTGCCACAGAGGGCAGTAGAGGCAGGTTCATTAAATATATTTAAGAGGGAATTAGATCTATTTCTTCAGTATAAGGGTATTAAAGGTTACAGAGAGAAGGCGGGGATGGGGTACTGAACTTTAAGATCAGCCATGATCTCGTTGAATGGCGGAGCAGGCTCGAAGGGTCGAATGACCTACTCCTGCTCCTATCTTCTATGTTTTTTTTTCTGTTTCTATATTTAAATAATCCCTTACTCATCACAGACCACCTATGTCTTAGGAAAAGTGCTCAGTGGTGAGTAAGGGATTGAGAGCCACTCCTCTATGGTTCTGAGAACCCAAAGACTGCAGTAAATCACTTGGGATGAGATAGGTGCTATACTAGTGCAAGAGGCAGTGAGGGACGAATTTGAATTTAATCTCCCAAACTTCCTAACAGACGGCTTGTGTGTGGCAACATTGTCAAGACTTATCCCAAGCAGTTCGTCACCAACTGCCCCGGGTTTACTTTGAGACTAGTCCTTGCTGTGACCTCATCCCTGTCGTGCATTGGACATATGCAAAAAATAGCAGAGAAGGTTATTCAGCCCCTCGCATCTGTTCTGCCACACAGTTAGATAACACTGATCTTTTAAGCCCAATGCTATTTGGAATTCCAACTCTATATCCCTTGATTGCTTTACTATCCAAAATACATCCATTGGCCTTACTTGAATGTACTCCAAGATTGAGCCTCTTCTAAATAGAGGATTTCAAAAATATGTCGTCCTCTGTGTGAAGAAATTACTTCTCATTTCAATCCCAAAGGAGTGTTCCTTTAAATTGAGATCGCTACCCCTAGTTCTAATTCCCCAGGCAATGAAAATGTCATCTCTGCAGCCACCTTTCCAAGCCTCAAGTCTAGGCGTGTAAATGACATCATCCACAATTCTTCTAAACTTGAGGGAGCACAGGCCTACTCTGCTCAATCTCACTTCGCGTTTAACCTTCTCCCATCCCTGGAATCAAGCCAGCAAATTTGTTGCACACCCTCCATCTATACCAGTGATTCTCAACCCTCCCCCCCCCCCCCCCCTTGTAATCCCTCATTAACCAGAGCATCTAAGACAAAAGCTCTGTGGTTAGTAAAGGATTACTTAAGGTACTATGTGAATGAAAATAAAAGAGATTGAGAACCACTGGACCCTTGCTCTGATGGAAGAGCAGACTGGTACACAATAGTCCAGAAGCAATCTCACATAGGCCCATTCTCTACTCAACCCTTCTTGTAAAACAGCAGGAGATTCTATTGAGAGTTGAAATCAGATGCTGTAAAAATACAACGCTGGAGAAACTCAGCAGGTCAAACAGTGTCCTTTATATAGCAAAGGTAAAGGTACAGAACTGATGTTTTGGGCTTGAGTCCTTCATTAAGGTATGGAAAATGTCCGCAGGCGTCGGAACAAAAGAGTAGGGAGAAGGTGTGGTGGCAAAGGCAGGAGGTGATAGGTGGAGAGGGGAACAGCAGCGACCAAGGGACGGAGGGATGGTTAGGTGAATAGAGAGGGGAGGGAGGAGAACTGGAAAGGGGAAATCAGATGTGGCACGGCCTGCTTAACTTAGAACGACTGTTTTTTTTTAAATCTGCATTTCCAGTTTACCTGCCCCGTCAATAAATGCATCGCCAAAGAAGACCGTCCGGCTTAACTGAAGCCAATGCTCGCTTCTGATCAAAGCCATTCTGCATTTATTTACCCATCATAAATGCCATTCAAGAACCTCACATTTTCCTGCCATCTCCCCGACTCTTGGAGGATGTATTTTTAAACCTACTCCGGGACAGCACCGTGATCAGGATCAAACCTGAAGTCACGGGTCCCTGCGCTGCTCCGTTCTTTCACCACACTTGCTCCTGCGTTATATCCATCTGCTGGGGGTGTACGCTTCTCCTCACAACGCTGTTACAGCTCGTTTCCTTCCACCCTTCAATACGTACAGTGATTGAAGACGACACGAGGGCGGCATGGGCTGGATGTCTAAATTTAATTTAAAAATTATTGAACTCACACCGCCATCCAGCTTTTCATGGTTGATCCAGGTTGCAGAGAGGGTCCTGGTACCGATCTCAGCGACGCACATGTCACCACCTCCCCAATCCAGAACACACGGATCTTACCTTTCCCGTCTGGCCACTCTCTCAATCCAGGAGCCTGGAAGGTCGGCTCGGTTTGAACTGTAACCAGATGACCCGGGGAATCCGCGCAGGGCGAGTGGATGAGGCGTCCGCAGAGAACCCAGGTCACTCCGCCCCCAAGAGAGCTGGCAAACGGGAAGATCGGTCGCTAGAGATACGGGAGGGGAAGGGGGAAAGAGTGGCTGAGATACCGAAGCAACTTGAATGGGAGGGCAGTCAGCGCGATGACTGGTTCCGTGCGAGGTCAAGACTGTATTTACATAGCGTCTTTCGCAACTTCAGAACCACGGGTTAAGGGTGAAAGGAGAAAAGTTTTGGGGGGAATTTCTTCACACAGAGAATGGTGGGAGTATAAACGAGCTGCCAGCTGAGTGGGTGAACGTGGGCTCAATCTTAACATTTAAGATAGGCTACAGATGCTGTGATTGCAGTAAACAGAGCGAAATGCTGAAAGCACTCGGCTGGTCTTTCAGCGTCCACAGGAGACAAAATATATACTGCCGTTTCGGACCTGAGCCCTCCTTAAGGCGGTGGGAGTGGGGGTTGGGGGATCAGAAAGGGCAGAAGCAGGATTCTCCGAATTCAAACAACGGGGGAGGAATCCAGACCAACAAAAGGTGTTAATTGAATGTAAAGGACTAGATAGAATGTATCAAGTCTGTGCGAAAGGAGAGACCACGGGGGAGCGGGGGTTTAAAGACAGCCAGGGAAAAGTCAATGTCAATGCCATCCGGTAGGAGGGTGCCGAGTCAGAAGATGAGGTGCTGTTCCTCCAATATGCGGGTGGTCTCAGTCTGGCAGTGCATGAGACCATGGACAGACATGATGGCAAGGGAATGGGATGGTGAATTGAAATGGGTGGCCATTGGGAGGTCCCTGCTATTGCCGCGGACAGAGCCGAAGTGCATCTCCCAGTCTGCGCCCAGTCTCTCTGAGATGGAGTGGGTGCAGGTCAGTGGGACTCGGCGGACTAATAGTTCGGCACAGACTAAAAGGGCCTGTTGAAATGTTCTTTTGGAGTTTACAGCCAATTAAACCCATTGTTTATTGTAATGCTGCCGAGTCGGGAGAAGTTAACTCCACGAAGTTAAGCCCCAGCTGCATCGCTACTTTGAGGGGTTCGTGCCGGCGTCCTGCTAAGGAGGACTCCCCCGTCCCGCTCTAAACGGTGCCACACATCGTCGCTCACGACGGAGTGCCCCCCCTCCCCTCCCCCTCCCCTCCCCCTCCCCTCCCCCTCCCCTCCCCCTCCCCTCCCCCTCCCCTCCCCCTCCCCTCCCCCTCCCCTCCCCCTCCCCTCCCCCCCCCCTCCCCTCCCCCTCCCCTCCCCCTCCCCTCCCCCTCCCCTCCCCCTCCCCTCCCCCTCCCCTCCCCCTCCGCGGACAGGGGCATCAAGATAGATACGGTGACTCGGGAACCAGAACCCCAACGACCAAAATACGGAGCTACCGATCAGTAACCGCGCGAGTTTCACGGAAATAGACACGAGTCGTTTCGGGACTGAATCGTCCTTACCCTGTCAGTGACACTGGATAACGGGGAGGGAGGGCGACGGGAGGAGAGAGGCTGGGCGCTGGTTTTAGTTCTTTAAAAACTGTGGTCACTTTCAGCTGAAACTAACTGTGGAGAGTCGCATTAAACCAACACATCATGTGAGGTGCCACGGATACAGCCGATGATTAGCGAGAGGCCACGCACCCGTTGCCCAGGCAGAGAAGGGCGAGCCAGAAGGCGGATTGTGGAGAGCGCCGTGCCCGGGCTCCGCAAGGAGAGGGGGAGAGGCTGAAAGTTCAACCCTGGCCCTTCTCCCGCCGCCCTCACATCTGAAGCTTATGACCCCCTGTTCACCCACGGCTCACAAAATAATCTGACCCCCTGTTCACCCAAGGCTCACAAAATAATTCAAGTGGATCGTCACAAACTTCAACATAATAGCCGTTCCCGGCACAGCAGAAGCTAACTGTCCGCGCCGTTGTACATTGTTCACACCTTGAGCAGTTGGAATGCCGTAGAATGAGGAGAGCAGTCCACCCCAAATCCGTCCTGCCATTCGCAATGTCCATCTTCGACCGGGATCACCGTCCCCTCAATAACACCAGCTCACACACACACACACAACACATCTGTCTACAATCAACACCGGCTCGCGTTTCAGATTCCTAGCGAGGGACAACTTTCCCCCTGAACACGTCGGTATCGGGCCAGGAGATGAGGGACAGGAGCCCGTCTCGCCCTCACTTCTGGGTGTCCCCCAAACCTCGCGCTCTCGAGGGGAGAGTGTCACATTTATCCAAACTATCGGTAAACTGCTCCACTCGGGTTGTCTGCGGCCCGGGGTGGGGACAGATATGCCGTCAGAAAGCCAAGGTTAACGCTTCTCGTCTACCACTCTAATTCACCGGTTCGACCACACAGTTTGATAACTGCAATTAAATCACCACTTAACTGTTTCAGTCCCAGGGAACACAACTCCGCTCGGTGCAACCCGACCTTATTCAATAGCTGCGTTAAGGCACCAATCCGGCAATTCGCCGTCCCAAAAAAACACCGAGAGATCTTCGCCAGGAGGAAGGGGACCGGAGAGCTTTGCAGTGCAGCCGGCCACTGCACCCACTCCTGCCCTGCTCACTAACTTTTAAACGAGGATCTTAATCGAATCACCAAGGCAGGGGATCACCCACCTGCCCAGCATCTGGAAGGGCGGGTTGCCCGGAGCACCGCGTTCCTGGCGAGTCTCCGCCCAAGAGCACGCCCACTCGCTGGATCCCGCCGCGGCCCCTCTCCCATCCCGAGTCACCCCAGCTCCACGTCCGTGGGCTGGACTTCGGTAACGGGCCAGGAGAATGAGGGACGGGAACTTCGCGCTCGGGGACATTCCTCCCGAGGGTAGGGTGCCACATTTATCCAAACCATCAGTAAACTGCTTAACTCGGGTTGTCTGCGGCCCCGACTCTCCCTTCTCTCCCAATTGTCGCCTCGCCGGTGCTTGTGTATCACTCGCCCCATGGAGGGAGCGCAACCCCAGCGTTGCCCTATGCTCGGTCATTAGTTTGGGGTATCACCCCGAATGACACCTACTTGCCCCTGTCCCGGGACAGCCTGCCTTGCCCCCAAAGGAAAGGACGTGGAGAAACGGAGAAGGAGCAGCGGCTCACGCACCTCCAAGGAAAATGCGCTGAGCAGGGAGCGGCAGTGACATCCGCATCGCGGCGGACACTGTTCTATCCAGACTGAGCTCGGAGAAGAGCGGTGGGACCTGTCCGCGATAAAGACCGGAGCAGGTGCGCACGTTCAGAGCTCCTGAAACATTGCAACGGCAAGACAACCGCAGACAGGACGAAGCCATTCGTGGTGTCAGTCCCAATCGTCCCTGTTCACCACCCCCCCCCCCCCCCCCGGATTCCCTTCTGCTTGGTACTGCGGGCATGGTTAATAGAGAATGTTGAGAGCACGTGGAGGTGTTTCAGCCTCTGTGCTCGTTGGAGCGATACAGCTAGTGGCATTTTCAGGTATCCAGCATCAAATTGAACGATGTGGTTGAAACCACCTGGGAAAGTGCCCCCCGGCCGTGTAATTCCCCACCTCAACTACTGTGTAAAAATGTTTTCCTCGTATTAGTTTTGCTTCTTTTGCCAATTATTTCATCCCTTGTCTCCTGGTCTGGGTCCCTCCACCAGGTTCTCTCAACCAGCATGGAATGATTTGAAATCCCTGCTCAGGCCCTGTTTCTTCGGCCCATCCTTGGAATTAAACGCCATCATCCTTGTTGGAGCTCTGCATCTTCCCTGAACTCCCTGGTGGTTGGGTCCAGAAATTAGCATTCCATTCCAATTGTGGCCAAACCTGAGATAGCAATTCATTGATGACTTAATTATTCTCTTAGATTTATTAGTTGTTTTTCTTTTTATGTGTCAATTATGCTTAGTTGTTCCAGTGTGCTTTATGTGGACGGATTTCATTGCACCTGTACATTGCATAAACTTCATTTATTTCTTTAATCAGTCGGTATTTTATACGTATTTACCGTGTCTTCTTTGTTCTGTGTGCTTCTGTGTTCAACCACATGCTCATCCTGACCTATTTTACCACACTATGCCCGTTCACTTTGTACCCACTTTAGAACTATGCCCTGTGGCCCCTTTTTGTTCTTCCTGCCAAAATATAGCTTCCAGCATGATAAGTATTTCTGGAGCATGAAGTTTCACTCCCGGCCAATCCTCCATTGTGCACATCCCACCAGTCAGAAAAGTAACTCTTCACGTCCACGCTGCTCCCTGTAACATAGCCCATTTTCTTTCCATGCAGTTACTGCCTCTTTACCCAATCAAGCCATTGTCATTGTATCACATGTCAATAGATTATATCTATGAATGCCACCAGGGAATGTGAATCTTCAGTGATTATCACACACAGTCATGTAGGAGAGAATGTAACCCCCCTCAATCTTCCTTACTATGGAAGATGCAATATCCCAACTGCTGTATTAGAGAATTTGTCCTCACTGTAATTAGAAAATGTAACTTCTCCAACAACTAATTATTGGGAAGGATATATTTTCTAATGTATTGTGTTGTTTTAGAAAATGTATCTTTCCTAATAATTTATGCCCTCTGATCTACTTTTGACAGACTTTCCTCAGTTATTAGTACACACGGAGCTGTACTAGAGGGACAGCTCCCATAAACATGTTTCAACACACTGTTCTGTGATTGAGTCATGCTGCCTTACATTAAAGACTGACCTCTCCTGGTAATTAGTTCACTGTTCCTGTACTGGATGGTGTGCCACAACTCGCTGTGAGGGAGTCAGAAGCACCCAAAGTAGTGCAATAAGAGGACATGGTCTGTCCCAGATGGGTACTATTTTAGTTCTTCTGGTTCCCACATACCCAGGAATGAACTCAGTGAGAAATAACATTGTGCGACTAAAATAATGAATGAATTAGAAAATTGATTTCAAAATATTTATTGATTTAAGTTCAGGAGAATCTGTTTCAAGTGAAAATACAATCCTGTTTCAATACCGTTAGAAGAATCCTATTCCACAGTAATTAAACCTCCTGGGATTAAGAGGAGAGCTCAGTTCTTCTGGGAAGTCATTGGTGATCGAAAAAGAATTTAAGAGGGAAAAGAAGCAGGAATTTGTCACTAAAGTTTACGCTCCCTGAATTTTTCCATAGCTTCTCTTCTGGTGATAGGAAAAACACAATGCTGGAGAAACTCAGCAGGTCAAACAGTGTCCTTTATAGAGCAGAGATAAAGATACAGAACCAATGTTTCAGGCGTGAGCCCGTTCATCAAGGTATGAACGAAATGTAGGTGCTTAAACTGTCCAACCATGTACCTGTCCAAACTAATCTTATATGTGCAAACTGAGCCTGAAATTACCACTTCAGATGGCAGCTCATTCCACATTCCCATTACTCTGTGTGAAGACGTTCCCCCCCAATATACCCCCCAATCTTTTCCCCTTTCACCCTTAACTCATGTCCTCTGGTTTGTATCTCACCTAACCTCAGTGGGAAAAACCTACTTATTCTACCCATCATAAAAAGGTATGGCTCTATCAAATTTCCCCTCGTTCTTCTGTGCTCCACGGAATAAAGTCCTAACTTGTTTAACCTTTCCCTGTCGCTCAGTTCCTCAAGTTCTGGAAACATCCTAGTAAATATTCCCTTTCAATCTTATTGATTATTTTCCTGTAACACAGATGCCTGCCTACATTTTGTTCATACCTTGATGAATGGTTCAATCCTGAAGTGCTGGTTATGTACCTTTATATATAAAGTACGCTGTTTGATCTGGTGAGTTTCTCCAGTATTGTGTTTTTACTTTAACCACGAATGTCTGCAGACATTCATGCTTTACTTAAGGTAATATGGCCTTGAGAACAGATTGAAATGTTCGTCGTGTCATAGAATCAGAGAAATACAGTGAGGAAACCAATCCCTTGGCCCATTGAGCCTGAGCCAACCATGAAACACCCAATCCTACTCCAATTTGTTTTATTCTCCCAATCTGTTGTATTCTCCATATATTCCTGTCAGCGCCCCCCCTCCCCCCCCCCCACCAGATGATACCACTCACTGACACACTCGGGATGATTTGCAGTAGCCAATTAACCTGACAACCCACTAGTAATGAGATTTCTTCTGTTCTTGAGCCGGGCTCCTTCCTGCAGTTTGCCACTCATCTCTGTTCATAGTTCCTGTGCAGTGCTTCTGATGCCCTCTCTACAGGGCAATCTCTGCAATGATGGTGCCCTGCCCGCCTCATGTTCATCCACAGACTTATTAGTGCATTTTGGTAATTAGCATGCCGTGGCCTTGGGAGCTTGCAGAGTACATTTCCTACATTGTAGCAGTGATTACACACTGAAGTCTTTAAGATGTCCTGAAGGGGTCATTTAAACAGCCATTGGACCTCAGGCTATTGACCTCCCCAAGACTGCTCTAAGCTGAAACATAAACCACTTTGGGACCACCAAAATATCTGTCTGTACCTCTGAATCATCACCTTTTTCTTGCACTGAATGCAATTGTGAATATTTATTTATCTACCATACCATTATCTATTTTTCTGTTGAGGCACATTATGGTAATTTATATCAGCCATTCTCAGTGGGGGCCATATGCCCCTCCCCGCCGGGAGCCACAGCACGGTTAAGGTGCGGGGGGCACAGACTGAAATCATAAAATATGCTTAATATTTTTATATGGTCGGTAGGGGAGAAGTACGGAAGAAACCAACTAAACTTGAATGTTCACAGGGAAGGGGGCCCATAAACTATGAGCAGATTCCTAAGGGGGCAATAGGCAAAAAATAGGTTGAGAATGGCCTATTTACATTATACTCCTGTCATTAGTACATCACATGTTCCTGTGTGGCTGCAGTAAGAATTCATCTGTTTATACTTATGTAAATGACAATTCCTCATCAAATGCAACTCTTTTGTTAACTGTAATTAGAGTCATTCAGCATGGAAATGAGCCTTTCCATCCATCGTGCCCATTCCAACCAGAATGTTCCACCTACATTTGTCCCGCCTATATGCGTTTGCTCCATATCCTTCTAAACCCATCCTATCCATGTATCCGTTCAAATGTCTCTTAAACACTACAACAGTCCCTGCCTCAACGCCCTCCTCCGGAACCCTGTTCCATACACCCACCCCCTGTGTAAAAAAAGTAACTCCTCAGATTCTTGTTAACTCTCTCCCACCCCCACCCCCACCTTTAACCTATGTCCTCTGGTTTACTGATTTCCCTACTCTGCAAAAGGTTCTGTGCGTTCACCCGATCGTTTCATCTCATGAGTCTCTACGCCTCTATGAGATCTGTTGTGTGTATGTGGTTGTTGGAAGACCTGCTCGATCACATACAGCTATATCAATTTAAAAAGCAAACTATGACTAAATATTGGCTGATAGCTGAGAAGGCCACAAGTGGATGAACTCCTGGGTGCTCACTCAGCCGGTTTGGATGCTGTTCCGGTCAGAGTTTGTGTATGCTTACTAGCAAATCGATGGCGGCCGATAAAAGAATGTAAACAGGCTGCAGAGAACAGGGCAGACGTGTCGTCAGACTGCCCTCCCTCACTCTTCGCCTGGATATTCTGAATTACACAACCAGAGGTTCTTTTGGAAAATGGCGTCCGGATTTTTACTCAGCACAACAGTGTAACTCAGAGGCTGAACCAGATGTTGTGGGGTCACAGCTGGCACTCCTGCACTGACAGCGGGGCGATGGGGTGGATGAGTCGGTCAACTGGATCACTAATTCCAAGAAGCGCAAATGTCCGTTAACTAATGCCAGAGGTTGCTCCGCCATCAAATCTGTCCCAATGCTTTGGCCTTGCGATCAGTCAGGACTGAAGGATAAAGAAATACAAGGCTATTCAACCCATCGGGCCTCTCCTGGCAACAAATGTGATCTGCGGTCTATCTTCACTGTCCTCCTCTGTGCCGCATCCTGTAGTATCTCGACTGAATCACCCAAGGTTTCGATACTAGGGCAGATGAACTAAAATCCAAAGGCATGGATTTCACAATGGTCAATCATTCAAGCAGTTACACAATTAAATTTGAGATGACAATCCAATATTGAAAATGGAACATCTTGTATTGCCTGAGTTTCCGATTGTCACTGGTGACCCACCTGGATCACTCATGTCCTGCAAGGAAGGAACTCTGCTGACCTGACCCAGCCTGACCTGGATGTGCCTCCATACCTCTGAAATAGCTGAGCAGGGACCCCGCTTATGAGAGGCAATGATTGCTTGCCTGAACAGTGGGCATCAATGCCACACTGAAGAAATGAAAATCATTTAAAATTTACTCAGCATTTAGAGGGGTGGTTCTCAACCTTTTTATTTCCACTCACATATCACGTTAAGTAACCCCTTACTAACCACCGATGGCATCCATTGATCAGTTCAGAACCATTGATTTTGTCACAGAAAGTGGCCCTATGGCTCATTGAGTCTGTGATAACCATCAACTAATAACATGAATCCCATTTTATTCATTCCCCCCTCTCCCCCCCCCACAGATTCTATCCCTCACCTACACACTGGGACCAATTTACAATCGACTTAACCCCACACGTCATTGGGACGTGAAAGAAACCAGCGGACCTGGAGGAAGCCCTCATGATCACGGTGGGGGGGGGGGGGTGGGGGAGGGACGGTGGGGATTGAACGTATGTCTCAGGGGCTGTGGAGACACCAGCTCCACCAGCTGCGATAATGCAAAATATTGTACTAGCATTTACAGATGGACGTGTCCCCATCCCACCACCACCCCAAATGCCTGGATCTGCATTCCGCATGGCTTCCACTTTGCTGAACTCACAGTGCCCTGTGTTATTATCTGTCTCTCACTATCAGCGTGGAAGATTTCTTCACAACACCACATTCCTCATTTGCCTACCCTCTTGCAGCTCAAACCCCCATGAAAGACCAACAGAAATGCACCCTCATCCACACTTACCCTTCCACCTCAAGGTGAGCATAAAACCCCAGCACACACGGGGGCTGCGGACGCTGCAATCTGAGCAACCTGCTGGGGGAACTCAGTGAGTCAATACACAAGAACATCAGAAATAGGATCAGGAGTCAGCCATCCAGCCCGTGGAGCCTGCTCTGCCATTCCATGAGATCATGGCTCATCTCCACCTACCTGCTTTTTCCCCATATCCCTTAATTCCCCTACTATGTAAAAAGCTATTTAACCTTGTCTTAAATATGTTTACTGAGGTTCCTTCCACTGCTTCAATGGGCAGGGAATTCTGCAGATTCACCACCCTCTGGGAAAAGTAGTCCCTTCTAGTCTCCATTCTAAATCTATTACCCTCAATCTTGATGCTATGTCCCCTAGTTCTAGTCTCCCCCACCAATGGAAACAACTTACATGTCCTCTATCTTATCAATGTCTTACATAATTTTATACTTTTCTATAAGGACCCCACCCCCCCCCCACTCATTCTTCTAAATTCCAGCAAGTACAGTCTAGACGACTCATTCTCTCCTCATAGGCTTCATATCTGGAATCTCTGGAATCAACCTGATGAACCTCCTCCAAAGCCAGTACATCCTTCCTCAAATAAGGAGACCACAACTGCATGCAGTTCTCTTGATGGGGTCTCACCAGTCCCTTGTACAGTTGCACATAACCTCCCTGCTCCTAAATTCAATCCCTCTGGCAATGAAGGAAAAGAATGGCCCACGTTTCAAGCCAAATCCCTTTATCAAGACTGGTTAAATGCAAAAGAGAAGCGTGTGTATAAAGGACAGGGTGAGAAGGGTGAGACAGGGGCCCCAAATAGGATTGGGGAACCTGGTACAGGTGACTCTACACCAGCTAGTCTTCTAATCCAGCCTCAGCAAAGGGATTTGACTGCAAATGTTGACCATTGATCCTGCTCAACCTGTTGAGTTTCTCCTGCAGACTGTTGCATTAGGACCTGGTCTTTTCTGCCCGACCCAATAGATTTGAGCACTCTCTCCCAGTGTTGGTACTTTAAGCAGGGAATCACAAACTATTTATACAGATGCACGATATGCAGGGTACTCCTGTGGCCATTCCCTTCAATAAAATGTTTTGGATACTGTTAAGGGGGATGATCTACTAGGGACAAGCCACAGCAGTCAGGTCTCTGGCACAGAGTCTGGGCCTGTGGCTAAGAAAGTGAGGGAGGAGAAGGGGTGAGCTGTAATGATAGGGGATTCAATAGTGAAGGGAACAGTTCTGTGTTCCGTGGAGGAGATTGAGAATCTTACTGTGTGTCTCAGAGCACAGTGGAAGGCCATTTGATCCATTGAACCTGTGCTGACCTGTACAAATAGTCTAACCCCTCACCCTAGCCTTTCCTTAACCCTGCATTGGTCCCCCTTTGATGCCTGAACCCTTCTGTGCAATCTGTACTTGGACCATTTAGTAAATTACCAGGTCCATTACATAAAAGGAAAGAATGCGGCAGGGATCTCCATCATGAGTCGAAGATGAGTGAAATTGACTGATTCCCTCTCCTTTGTGGGACATGTAAGGACATGAAATTATTTGTGCTGCTGTGTTTCATCCCACTGAATGTCATTGGAAATGAGTTTATCCAGAGCACTGTTCCCCTGAGATACATTTCTCTTGGCATTTTCCATTCTAGTAGAAAGAGGTGATGAGGAATCTAAAGTTAATCCCTCTGCTCAGTGCTCTCCCCAGGTCCCATTTATAAACATCAGCCACAAATATTTATCCAATTTACTTGTGCAGGATGGCAATGCAGCTTTTGCCTGTCAGGAAGAAATAACCCTTGCTGCCTGTGTCAGCATCAACTTATCCCGGAGCACGGTCCCAGCGGATCTCTCACCCTCACTCCACACAAGAGCTACTCTCCACTTCCCCATCTCTAACATTTATGAAGATGACGAACTCTGCTTCTTGCTAACTGATCTCTCTCCGTACTCTACCCCTTTGCCACTTCTATATATTTCTATAGATCACACAATTATACCATGCAAAATGTTTCTTCTCCATAGATTGTCAAAAAGTTGCGCTGGATAAGCTTGTGTGGTCCTGTGATCCCGAGAGAGATGCCTCTGGAGCAATGCCCCTGTTAGGGTCACCTATGGCAGTAACGTCGTCAAGGGTGAGGTCCCCGACAAAGAACAATCCAACCACACCCTCAATGGTGGAACAGGCAGACGAAGGTTGCTTTGAACTCAACAGCTGTGAAAGCGCATGAAAGCTGCAACAAATCCATCAAAGTATCATGTGCTTCTTGGAGTGCAACCACGCATGGGCATCTTCGCTCTGTGGATCAACAGAATGAAGGCCATCATCCTCAACTGTGAGGGATAGCTACAATGAGATATATATACCAAAAAAAATCATTGGGGGGCGTGGCCATGCAAAGGACTTAGACAGACGCATTTTGGTTGAGCTCTCCATGAAGAGTGATAGACGGTTAAAATTTGAAAATCAAGATTTACTTTATCAAAAATGGATAAAACAAGCACGAATAAGCCAGGGCAACCAAGAACAAAGACTGAAGAGGCTCGTATTCAACTGGGTACTTCGGATGAAAGTCCGAAAGGACTAGGTGCATAAATGGTGACGGGACCAGCAGAACCAGGTAAAACTGAGGAGTCGGGTCAAGAGCTGAGCATCATCTGGAAAAAAATTGAGAATTTAAGTAACCAATTCATAAGTGTTGAAATGGTGATGAGAGATATGATGGAGAAAATGACCGAAATAAAAGAGATCATTGATGATCTGATGGAGAGAATGGGTCGATCAGAGGTTGAATTGATGAAAATGCATGAAAAAGTTGAGGCTTTGGGGAAAAAAGCCAAAGAATGGGAGTTGGATAAGCAAGGACTGCTGGACAAAATTAATCATATGGAGAACTTTAGTTGATGAAATAATGTCTGAATTATTGGACTAAAGGAAGGAATCGAGGGAAGAGACCTGGTGAACTTTTTTCAAAAATGGATCCCACAAGAGTTGGGAGAAGACAAATTTAGAAAAAAATTACATATCAAGAGAGCTCACTGAACACTTGGACCCAGAAGAGCTGGTGACCAGAGACCAAGACCAGTTCTGGTGAGGCTTTTAAGCTACCGAAAATGGGAGATAATTCTGGGAGCAGTATACAACTTCTCTAAACAGAATAATGGCCCATCCGAGGTTGATCATGAAAAGGTAATATTTTTTCAAGTCTTTAGCCCGGCCTGAATTAAACAAGGAAAAGAATTTAAAGATGTGAAAAGACAATTACGTGTTAAAAACTTTATATATTCAAAGTATTGCAAAAATTCAGTTTACCAGAGAAGTATATTAATTGGATTAAAGCATTATATAAGGGGCCATTGGCGAAAGTGACAGTAAATGGATATATAATCAAAGCAATTTAATTTAAGCAGATCAACAAGGCAGGGATGCCCACTATCACCCTTATTGTTCGCGTTAGCTATAGAACCACTAGCAGAATTGATAAGAACAGAAAATAATATAAAAGGGATAAAAATAAAAGACAAGGAATATAAAATCAGTTTATTTGCGGACGATGTTATAGTATACTTAACAGAACCAGAACTATCAATAAAAGAATTATATAAGAAATTGAAGGAATATGGAGAAGTGTCGGGTTACAAGATTAACGTAAATAAAAGTGAAGCAATGCCAATGAATAATGCGGATTTATAAAAATTTAAGAAGGAATCACCATTTAGATGGCAAATGCAAGCAATAAGATACCTAGGTATACAAATAAATAAAAACCTCGGCCATCTATATAAACTTAATTATTATCCACTAATGAAAAAATTACAGGGTAATTTAGAGCATTGGAAAGATTTACCACTAACACTAATAGGAAGGATAAACTGTATTATAATGAACATTTTCCCAAGGATACTATACCTATTTCAGGCATTGCCAATACACTTGACAGAGAAATTCTTCAAGGAGTTAAAGAAAATAATAAGGAAATTTTTATGGAAAGGGGGGAAACCGAGAGTAGCACTAGATAAATTAACAGAATGGTATAAACAAGGAGGCTTACAATTGCCAAACTTTAAAAATTATTATAGAGCCGCACAATTAAGATACCTATCAGATTTTTATCAAACAAGGGAAAAGCCAGATTGGACTAGATTAGAACTAGATAAAATAGGGGAAAAGATACCTGAACACATATTATATAAATGGGATGAAAAATTGGTACAACGTAGGAGTTCTCCAGTATTACATCATTACATCAATATTTGGAAAAAGATTCATGTAGAAAGGAATAAAACAAATTACCAATTTCCAAAACTAATAATGATGCAAAATCAGTTAATCCCTTTTACAATAGATAACCTTTCCTTTAGAGAATGGGAGAAAAAAGGGATCAAAAGAATAGAAAATAGTTTTTCAGGAAATAGATTATTATCCTTTGAACAAATGAAGGATAAATATAATATAACTCAAGATACAGTGTTGGCATATTACCAATTGAGATCCTACTTGAAGGACAAATTAGGAAGTAGTCTGAGGTTACCAGAGGGAAGTAACTTTGAATATGTGATTACAGATACAATGACAATCAAAAGATTTATAACAAATATGTATATTAAACTGCAAGAAACGGAGAATGAGGAAACAAATGGTAAAACTAACAAAAATGGGAACAAGATTTAAATATAAAGATAAAGAAGGAAACATGGGAGAAGTTATGCTCTGGAACGATGAGAAATACAATAAATACGAGGTTACGTATGATACAATATAATTGGATACACAGGCTATACATTACACCTCAAAAGTTAAATAAATGGGACCCAACAGTATCTGACAGATGTTTTCGTTGTAAAAAAAGAAATGGGAACAACAATTCATGCAATCTAGACATGTGAGAAAGTAGAAAAATTTTGGGAAGATCTAAACCAAATATTAAATAAAATTACAGAAAACAATATACCAAAAAACGCAGAGATCTTCCTCCTAAGTAACATAAAAAATAAAGAATTTGGACTTGATTTGGATGGTGCACAAAAAAGATTTGTTAAGATAGCTCTAGCCGTAGCAAAAAAATGTATTATGTCAACCTGGAAATTGGAAGATAATTTGAGAATACAACAATGGTATGTAGAAATGAATGAATGTATTCCATTAGAAAAAATAACATATAATTTAAGAAATAATATTGAAATATTTGAACAAATATGGGAGCCATACATGAAACACAATAGAGAAAACCTACCGGGGACATCTACCACCTAAATTAACGAAAGAAGGAAATGAAAAGAATTGACTCAGTGGAATTTCTTGTTTATTTTTATTGAATGACAACATTGTTTGACTGGTTTAATGTGTCTTAGATTTTGTACTTTAAATGAATGGGGGGGAGGTAGGGAGGGTGGGATGGGAGGAGGGAGAAAATGACACTGTATATATTTGAAAAGGAAAATGTATGTATCTTGGTCAGTGTGGTTTATGGTGTGAAAAATAAAAAAATTTAAAAAAAAACTTTATATACTCAATGAGGGTCGAAGAAGCTGAAGGGAACCAATGATTTTTCAAAAACAAGAATGAGGTGGAAGACTTTCTGTGAAGTTTATAAAGAAAAAGATCAAGGTTGCCGAGGGAGAAGATTGTGAAAATATTTATAATGGAACTAAGTAAAAGTTGTATTTTTTTATTTTTATTAATTATTATCCACTAATGAAAAAATGTATAGAAATGCTCATGGAAGCTCAGTAAAAGGAAAAAAAATCTGGGAGAAGTGGTAGCAGGGTGGAGACTCCACCCTAAGGGGGGAATGGCATCTGGAAGGAGTAACAAAAAGGGAGGGCTTCTTCTTCCTTGAGAGATACTGTGGACTTTTATCGCAGGCTTTCATGGCTTTACATATACGTCACTGTCAGGGCAGTGACGTATATGTAATCTCTTGGTGCCTGCCACATTGACCACCGCCAGTGGGCTGATAACGCCTCAAACCGTGCATCTTGGCGCCTCACAGTTTGGCGGGCAGCAGCCTCCTTTGAAGAAGACCGCAGAGCCCACCTCACTGACAAAAGGCAAAGGAGGAAAAACCCAACACCCAACCCCAACCAACCAATTTTCCCTTGCAACCGCTGCAATCGTGTCTGCCTGTCCCGCATCGGACTGGTCAGCCACAAACGAGCCTGCAGCTGACGTGGACTTTTTTACCCCCTCCATAAATCTTCGTCCGCGAAGCCAAGCCAAAGAAAGAAAGACTGTCAGGGCAGAGACATTGTATGTTTTTCTTAAAGGGGAAGGATCATTTTATTATTTAGTGTCAAAGAGATTTTACTGTTAAAATAATTTTTTTTGAAGAATAATATGGATAGAATATTGAAATGTATTAGTTTTAATGTTAATGGAATTAACGGAATAGTGAAGAGAAAATGGGTCTTGGCATACCTAAAAAAATTAAAGGCAGATATAGTCTTTTCATAGGAAACACATCTCACCAAATTGGACCATGCAAAATTAAAAAAGAGGATGGGTGGGGCAAGTAATAGCATCTTCATTTGGATCAAATGCAAGAAGTGTTGTGATTTTAATTAATAAAAATATACCAATAATAATAGAAGAGACATTGACAAATCAAAGTGGAAGATTTATAATGAAACACTGCAAAATTTATGCAGAATCATGGACCTTCATGAACATTTACAACCCAAATTATGATGATAAAGTCTTTATGAAAGATATCTTTTCAAAAACTGCAGGGGGAAGACAAAATATATTAATTGGAGGAAATTTCAATTTTTGTTTAGATCCAATATTGGACAAATAAGTGAGAACAGTAACAAGGGTGAAAGGTGCAAAAATGACATTATCATTTATGAAGGATTTAAATTTAATTGATATATGGAGGCAGCTTTAACCCCTTAGAAAGAGACTTCTCATTCTATTCAAGGGTACATGATTCACATACAAGGATTGATTTATTTTTAATATCTTCCCATTTACAAAGTAGAGTGGTAAAAACAGAGTATTTGGCAAGACTTTTATCAGACAGATTAACATGATCTATTATGATAATGGAAAAGCATGAATAGATGGCATCTAAAGTGGAAGGATTTTTGTGAATGTATTAAGAGACAGATAGAAATATTTCGTGAAAATAATCTTCTTTCCACTGACAACAGTTTTCAAATATGGGATACACTTAAAGCTTATTTGAGGGGACAAATTATTTCCTACACTAAAAATCTTAAGAATCTGCGAGAGAATTGGAAGGTCCAGAGAAGGATATAATAAAATTAGAAAAAGAATATCAGATATTAGGAACACAAGTGAAATATAGAATATTAGAAAACAAAAAGTTACAATATAATACACTATAAACATATAGAACATTTTTAAAAAATTTAAATGAAACAATAATATTATTAATAAGGAGAATGGGCATACAAAGTGTTGTCTTGGCAGGTTAAAGCAGAGAAGTCATCCAAAATGATAAATGCCCTGGAAACAGAAACTGATACCATAACATATAATCAAAAAGAAATAAATAGTACATTTAGACAATTCTATATTAAACTATATAAATCAGAATTAGTAAGTAATGAAGATGAGATGGAAGAATTCCTAACAAATGCTGAACTTCCTAAACTAGAAGAGAAAGAAAAGATGGCTTAGATGCACCTTTTACAAAGGAAGAAATAGAGAAAGCTCTGAGTACTTTACAAGTTAATAAGTCCCTGGGGGAAGATGGGTTCCCTCCTGAGTTCTGTAGGCATTTTAAAGATTTGTTGACGCCTCTTTTGATGGATGTGTTGGAGCAGGCTACCAAAGAAAAGTAGGGACCCACTAAAAACCTCATCATATTGACCAATATCACTCCAGAATGCAGATTATAAAATTCTAGCAAAGGAACTAGCCAATAGACTGGGTGACTATTTAATAAAATTAATACATCCAGATCAGGTGGGATTTGTTAAAGAAAGACGTTCTTCAAATAGTCTAGATAGATTATTCAATATAATACATATAGCAAAATCATGGTTGAATCTAAGCATAACTGTTTCTTTTGATACAGAAAAGGCAATTGACCAACTAGAATGGGGTTTCTTATATAAAACATTGGAAAAATTTGGTATAGGTAGAACATTTATAGATTGGATTAAAAAAAACTCTTTACCATGAGCCACAAGCTAAAATTATAACTAATAACCAAATGTCATCTATTTTTCCTTTGAGTACATCGAGTAGATGGGGTGTCCCCTATCACCATCATTATTTATTCTAACTATTGAACTTCTGGCAGAAATTATAAGAAGAAATACAGATATTAAGGGCTTCAAAGTTGGACAGGAAGAACATAAAATGAGTTTATTTGCTGATGGCGTGCTATTATATACGTCTGAGCCAGCTGAATCACTGATGAGATTACAAACAACATTAAAAAAAATGGAAGAATGACAGGATATAAAATAAATATGGATAAAAGTGAGATAATACCATTGCAAAACTTTGATTATGAAAGATACCAAAAAGAAGCAGATTTAAATGGAAGAAGAATGGAATTAAATACTTAGGAATATTGACATATAATAATTTGGCAATCTTATATAAGATTAATTATACCCCTCTACCAGAAAATGGAAAAATCTGCCAATTACATTAATAGGAAAGGTAAATTGTATAAAAATGGTAATGAAGGTAAATTGTATAAAAATAAAGTTTTCCTTTTCAATTGTTGCCTATTGCACTAAACAAATTCTTTAAATTATTACATAATTGTAAAAGACAATTCCTATGGAATAACAAAATACTAAGAATTACACAGGATAAGTTAAAATGAGTCTATAAACTGGGAGACTTCTGGATTTTAAGAAGTATTATCTATCAGTACAAGCAAGATTTTTAACATATTTCTTTGAAGAAGACAGTCACCCTTCATGAATTTAAATGGGACTGAATTCAATAAAAGAAGAGACAATAAAGGACTTTATTTATGTGGAATGTTAAGTCAATAACCAAAAAAATGGACAGTCCTATAATAATACACATGATTTGAATATGGCAAGAAATAAATTAATGCATTGGGGAAAAAACTGGCATATCATTGCAGATACCATTATGTAAAAATGTACGATGCCTATGAACCTGGGTTACAAAATATTGAATTCATGGGATGACAAAGGAATAAGATATGTTAATGATTGTTATGTGGAAGAATCTCATGTCTTTTGAACTATTACAAAATAAGTATGGAGTAGCTGATGGGACATTCTTTTGTTTTCTCCAGCTAAGATCATTCTTAAGAGAAGGATGGGGGTCAAACTTTGTGAGATGGAATGAACGATTTGGCTGGGGAACACGCCTAAATTTATATCTCTGATGTACTTCGCTCTCCAAAATGAAAGTGCAAAACCAGGTTTACAGAGATCGAGAGAGAGAGGGGATGTCGGATTTAGGAGTCACATGATGGAAAGATATTGGTCTGATTGGTGTTTGGATAGGATGATGTCAATTATCAATGCAAGATAAGAATGAGTGCAATATAATTTTCTACACATTACATCTTACACTGCAGAATTTACATAAATCAAATCAGAAATAATGGAGATGTGGAATAAGAATAGGAATGTTTGTACATGCTATGTGGTTGTGAGTGGAATTGAAACCTTTCTGGCAGAATATTACTGAAATACTAACCCCTGTTATCCTTAACAGGGGTGGCCTTGACAGGTGACCCAGAGCTATATCTTTTGGGAAATTTTATTGAAATAAATAATAAACTAACTAATTTCCAAATTTTATTTGTTAAAATAGCTTTAGGTGTGGCTAAAAATTGTGTTGCGATTTCTTGGAAATCCGACACCCTTCCCTAACCCTAACCCTAATGTACAATGGAAGACAGAGATGAACAGTTGAATACCTATGGAAAAAAAAAATCACCTACAATCTAAAAAATAAACATGATGTATTTATAAAAATATGACAACCATATTTGGACTATATAGGGGCCCAAATATAATAATATAAAAGGTGCTTCTATAATAAAAATATAAGTGACCTCCCCAATGAAGACTTTTTAAAAAGCCCAACTGTAAGCCCTGACAGTGTACAGATTTATACTGTGAAGGGAGTGGGAGGGAAGGGGTTGTTGTGTTTTGTAAGAAAAAAGTTAGTTTTTTTTATACACATATTTTTTTATTTATATCTATATTTCTTGAAAATGGAAACTTTAAAAATCAAAAATAAACTATTCTAAAAAAAAATCACTAATACGTCACTTTATATGTCATCATCATGGCTTGGCTTTGCGAATGAAGATTTAGGAAGGGGGCTGTCCACATCTGCTGCAGGCTCGCTGGTGGCTGACAAGGCCTATGCAGGACAGACATGCCCGACCACAGCAGCTGCAAGGGAAAGTGTGTTCTGGGTTTGGTGCTGCTGTGTCAGAGAAGATGGTCGATGACGTGGGCATGTCCCTCGAGCCTGCATGATAGATTTTTTTTTAGGTGGACTGCAGTGTGTGCAGTACTGGCCTCATCCTTTACACCTGGGGTTTATCTGCCATGGCCTAGCAAGCTGGTACAGTGACAGCCAGGTACTTGGTCATAGGTGTTATATTGGAGTGAACTTTTCCTAGATGGATGGCTTGACAAGGGTAACAAACCCCATCTGCCGGGGTCTAAAATCAGAGTTGTCCTTCTCTTAGGCTGGCTGCCAACCAAGGCTAACGAGCCCAGTTTACCCATCCAGTTATACCGCTGGACACTCAATTGTCCCAATGACGTAGCAAACTCAGTGAAATATATCATAGAATAGCACAATAAATACCACAGGTCATACCACAGAAATGGATATACATCCCTGCACTGGAACTGGGACAAGCATCACATCATATCGGTGCACTTCATAAAAGTAAATAGCGTGGTCTCTGTCATGGAGATGTAATGCGCATGGTATATAGCAAGATATGTACAAGGAGGAGGCTATATGGTCCATTGTGTTCATTGATACTACTGGGAATGTCAGTGTGGACATCAGCTGCAGTCAGGAGCATTGGCAAACTCATTTTAAATTTAAAATAATAAACATAACACACCTGAAATTTGCAACCATTGTTAAAAGCTCAACAATTTCTTCATACTCACCCAGCCTCGATGGTTTACTCCCTGTGCTGACCTAATGTCCCAGTTATGTGACCCTGGAGGCAGGAGCTGGTCCATGGATAACAGGTCTCAGTAGCTGTCAGAGACTGCTGCTGCATTTAAAGGCACTGCCAGCGGAGGGCAGCGAGGAGCCTGAGCTGTTGCTACTGGATGCCAGTGGGGCAAGGCATGGCCATGGCTGGGGCAATCAGTGGGGCTGTGGCTGCCTGCAGTGACCAGCAACACTTCCCTGAAACTGCACACATGCCAAGCAGAGCAACTTCCAAATGCCCACCAGGCTGTTGGGAGGGTTGACCTCAAACTCATCCTTTGCTTTCCTTGTTCCTGAAATAGTTGATGCTGAAACAGGGACATACAAACACCCTCTTCTGGTCTGGAATCTGGTCCAACTGTCTGTCAGTTACCTTGGTGTTGGTCAGGGTAGATCATAGTTACCTCCATGGGACCCTGCACGAGTTCGGACTGGATCATGTTTTACGGCCCATGCCCAAAATTTGTACACCGCAGCAGACTCTCATCAAGGTCAATGGGTCTTTGATGGCACCTTTCTGCTTCAGCTTCCATGTTAGGGTCGCTGTATTCCATCTGCAGAGAGCCGTTCCCGTGCCTTCTCCGGAAAAGGCTGATGGGTCTGGTGCTGTGCGAGCTGGCGATGGAAGTTGTCCTGTTGGTTTATGCCGATGACTTCCTCTTCATGGTCACTGACCCTAATGACTTGCAGAGGATGTGTGCATGCCTGGAGGTCTTTTCGGCCACATCCTCTGCCAGGGTCAACTGGGCAAAGTCTTCCGTCCTTCTGGTGGGACAGTGACAGGTGGAGTCACTGCTTGAGGAGATGAATCCCTTTGATTGGAGTGCTACGCATCTCCTCTACCTGGGGGTTCTACCTGAGTGCAACTGGGGAGTACTGGCTGGACAACTAGTGGAATCTGGAGGAAAAGGTCTCTGGGAGGTTGAGGCACTGGTCAGATCTCCTTCATATAATTTCATATCGGGTGCTGGTCATCCCATCAAACCCATGGTTTGTATCACCACAACTCAGAGAAAGTTGGTGGACTTCTTTGGGGTAAAGGAGGCACTGGGTCTCTGTAGAAGAACGGTCTGTCGATCGAGGAGGGCGGTCAGTTGCTGGTGTGCGTCCCCGTCTCAAGGCCCTGCAGATATACATGCTAACCGAGCACCCTCTGCGATGGGACATCCTGGCCCCTACTTCCTTTCACTGGGAATTCTGCCTACAGTGAGGCATGCAGCTCCCAGTAGCAAAAATCAGCCATGCTGCTATGGTGGAGCTGCCTGCATTTTACTGGGAACTGGTCGGGTCTGGGGCATGGGTTTGCCAGAAAGATCGGTCCCCATCCTATAGCGATGGGGGCTCCAGGAGTGGAGCAGTCCCAGCTGTGCAGACCCCCGATCATCTGGGGGTCCTTGTTGGACCCAAAGCCCCTCTCAAGACCCAGTCCAGCAGGGAGTTATGAAGGGAGTTGAGAACCAGGACCTCGGATCTCTGGATTAGTTTGAGGTGGAGGATAAATGTGTGGCTGAGGGATTCGAGCAGGGGCTAGGGACTCAGATTTCTGGACCATTGGGATCTCTTTTGGGGCAGGCAGGACATAAAAAAAGGATGGGTTTCACTTGAATTCCATTATCCTGGTGGGGAGGTTTACTAAGGCTACTGGGGAGAGTTTAAACTAAAATTGATGGGGATGGGAGCTGAACTAAAGAAACTGGGGTAGAGGCAGTTGGCTCACAAATAGAGAATGTTTGGAGATAATGTGTGAGAGAGGATAGGCAGGCAATAGAGAAGGGCCCGCTCAGATGGACGGTTTGAGATGCATCTATTTTAACGCAAGTAGTATTGTGAACAAAGCTGATGAGCTTAGAGCATAGGTTAATACTTGGAGCTACGATCTGGTGGCCATTATGGAGACTTTGATGGCTCAGGGACAGGATTGGTTACTTAAAGGGCTGGGTTTTAGATATTTCAGAAAGGACAGGAAGGGAAGCAAAAGAGGTGGGGGTGTGGCACTGTTGATCAGAAATAGTGTCATGGGTGCAGAAAAGGTGAACTTTATGGAGGGATTGTCTACGGAGTCTCTGTGGGTGGAGGAAGGGGTCAATAACTTTACTGGGTGTTTTTTATAGGCTGCCCAATATGAACAGGGATTTGGAGGAGTAGATAGGGAAACAGATTCTGGAAAGGTGTAATAATAAGTTACTGTGATGGGAGATTTTAACTTCCCAATTATAGATTGGGATCTCCCTGGAGCAAGGGGTTTAGTTGGGGTGGAGTTTGTTAGGTGTGTTTAGGAAGGTTTCTTGACACAGTATATAAATAAGCCTACAAGAGGAGAGACTGTATTTGAATTGGTATTGGGAAATTATCCTGATGGGAGAGCATTTTAGTGATTATAATTCGATCTTCTTTACAATAGCATTGGAGAGAGATAGGAACAGGTAAGTTAGAAAAGCATCTAATTGAAGTAAGGGGAATTATGAGGCTATCAGGCAGGAAATTGGGAACAGATGTTCTCAGGGAAAAGTACAGAAGAAACGTGGAAAATCTTCAGGGGATATTTGTGAGAAGTTCTTCATAGGTACATTTCAATGAGACATGGAAGTTATGGTAGGGTACAGGACCATAATGTACAAAGGCTGTAATAAATCTAGTTGAGAAGAAAATAAAATCTTACAAAAAGTTCCGAGAGCTAGGTAAATGTTAGAGATCTAGAAGATTATAAGGCTAGCAGGAAGGAGCTTAAAAAGGAAGTTAGGAGAGCCAGAAGGAGCCAAGAGATGGCCTTGGCGGGCAGGATTAAGAAAACCCCCAAGGCACACAACAAGTATGTGAAAAGCAAAAGGATAAGACCCGTCAAGTGTGACAGTGGGAAAGTGTGTATGGAATCAGAAGAAATCACAGAGGTACTTAATGAATACTTTACTTCAGTATTCACGACGGAAAAAGATTTTGGTGATTGAGGTGATGACTTGCAGCAGACTGAAAAGTAGATGTTAAGAGAAAGGATGTGCATCAAGTTGGATAAGTCGCCAGATCCGGATGAGATGTACCCCAAGCTACTGTGGGAGGTGAGGGGAGAGATTGCTGAGCCTCTGGCGATGGTCTCAGAATTATCAATGGGGACAGGAGAGATTCTGGAGGATTGGATGTTGTTCCTTTATTCAAGAAAGGGAGTAGAGATAGCCCAGGAAATTATAGAGCAGTGAGTCTTACTTCAGTGGTTGGTCAGTTGATGGAGAAGATCCTGAGAGGCAGGATTTATGAACATTTGAAGAGGTATAATATGATTAGAAATAGTCAACCTGGCTTTGTCAAGGGCAGGTCGTGCCTTATGAACCTGACTGAATTTGTTGAGGATGTGACTAAACACATGGATGAAGGAAGAGCGGTGGATGTAGTGTATATGGCATTTGATAAGGTACCCAATGCAAGACTTATTGAGAAAGTAAGGAGGCATGGGATCCAAGGGAACATTGCTTTGTGGATCCAGAACTGGGTGGCCCACAGAAGGAAAAGAGTGGTTGTAGATGGGTCATATTCTACTTGGAGGTTGGTGACCACTGGTGTTCCTCAGGGATCTGTTTTGGGACCCTTACTCTTCATGATTTTTATAAATGACCTGGAAGCGGAGGGATGAGTTAGTAAGTTTACTGTTAACACAAAGGTGGGGGGTGTTGTGAATAGTGTGGAATGTTGTCAGAGATTATAGCGGGACATTGATAAGATGTAAAAACTGGGCTGAGAAGTGGCAGATGCAGTTCAACCCAGATAAGTGTGAAATGGTTCATTTTGGTAGGTCAAAATGGTTCATTTTGATGGCAGAATGTACTATTGGCAGTGTAGAGGATCAGATGGACCTTGGGGTCCAAGTCCATAGAGCACTTAAGGCAGTTGTGCAGGTTGATTCTGTATTGGCCTTCATTAGTCGGGGAATTGATTTTAGGAGCCAAGAGGTAATGTTGCAGCTGTAGGACCCTAGTCAGATCCCACTGTGCTCAGTTATGGTTGCCTGAGTACTGGAAGGATGTGGAAGCCATAGAAAGGATGCAGAGGAGATTTATAAGGATGTTGCTTGGATTAGGGACCAGGCCTTATGAAAACAGGTTGAGTGAACTCAGCCTTTTCTCCTTGGAGAAACGGAGGATGAGAGGTGACCTGAGAGGTATTTAAGAGGATGAAAGGCATTGATTGTGTAAATAGTCAGAGGCTTTTTTCCCCAGGGCTGAAATGCTTCCTGAGTCGGTTCACTAACACCCCTGCTGCCTGCCACTTCTGCGGCCGGGAGGAGATGGTGTACCATGTGTATATGGAGTGCTTGATGTTCCAGCCCCTCTTCGTCCACCTGAAGGGGCTGCTCCTCAAGTTCCGGCTGCATTTTATCCCCACATTTCTGATCTATGGTTACCCAGAAGCAGCTGGTCGCTCCTTGTGGAGATGATGCTTGGCCTGACCAGCATCATGGGTAGATGAAGTGGGCAGTTGAGAGTACAATACAAGCTGACTGCGTTCCCATCTTTTGGAGTTACGTCCAGACACATGTGGTGTTGGAGCAGAAGTATGCAGTGGGCAAGTTCCAGGAATAGTTGGCTCATCAGGGATCACGTGATAATGGGATTTTAATTTGAAAATGTGAATAGTAGTGATTTATCACTTCTCGCTAATTTTCAACAATGTTGGTAGTCTTAGATTTAGGAGGCGGAGGGGAGAAGGTTGGGGATGATTCCGGAGGAAGGGATAGGGGAAAGTTGTGGAATGTTCTGGAGGCCGGGGGGGGGAAAGGTTGGGAGAGATTCCGGAGATAGAGATGGGGGAAGATTGTAGGTAATTCAGGAGATGGAGAAGGGGGTCAGGACTCTTGGGAGAGAATTCCTCTGCTGACCAGGTGACATGCTTAGATTCATCCACTTTACATCACGGCACTGGGACCTGGACTGGGGCTGGGACTGGGAAAGGGCTGAGACCAGGATCTGGATCAAGACCGGAACTGGGATTGGGACTGGGAGCAGGACCAGGGTTGGAAATGGGACTTGGAATTAGCACTGGGAGACTGTCACTCCATCCACCATGGCACCGGGGGAGGAAGGTTTACGGCCACATTCAGGATGAAGTTTATCCGGACACTGTGATGAGGTCTGGACAACGTCGGTGGGTGATGGAACCATTGGCCCAAGACCAGAGAACACAGTGGCCTATAGGGGTCCTGAGTTAGCATGGCCTGTCCAACCTTCCTACAGTGGCGGAGAGTACCAGGCCACACAGTGGCCCTGAGCTGAGGATGGTCAATGAGTCACTACTACTGGCTGCCTTCCTGAGACAGCTCTTCATATGAACTTCGATGGACTGGAGGACGGCCTTGGTGGACGTGGCTGGGTTTCTAGTTCCCTGGCTCTGATGTAACTGATCAGTCTACAGTGCACCTGTAGAAACCTGAAGGAGTATTCAATGACATGCCAGATCTCCTCATAGAGTTCACAAGTGGTTTGCAATGCCTGTCTGCAGTATGACATGGTTCCCCGTAACCAATGTTCCCTCTAATTTTTAGTAATCCATGTGTGCACTGTGACAAAAGTATGTGTGCACTGAATGCTTGTGCAAATGTAAACTTGAAATTGTTTCAAAAGACCTATGAATTTCAAAGTCTGGCCGTGTCTCAAGAATTTCTCTTAATGAGCTGCGGCATTTCCTTCCTTCAGCTTCACAGCCACCCAAGAATGAGGAGCAGACTGCTGTCTATTGTGGGCTCAGCCAAGGAAGGGGTTTTAATGAAGCAAGGCCCCTCTCTGTTGCTGGGGTCATCAGGTTTAGGCATCTTCTAACAGGGGCCGGTTCACACCAGTGTTAAAAAGGGAAATGTCCACAAAAAAGAAGCAAAAGGACAAAAATACTTTGGTCTGGATGTTTTCACCTAGCATTTGGTCATGATACAGGAGGAGGCCATTCAGCCCATCAAGTCTATGCTGGCTCTAAGCCCATTTACCTCGGCTCTGTCCGCCGCAACAGGGAGGATTTTCCAGTTGACACCCATTTCTGTCTGCCCCATTTGGTGCTCCCATTGTGGACTCCTCTGCATCGGAGAGATTGGACGCAGACTGAGAGATCACTTTGTTGAGCTCCTTGGCTCTGTCCGCAACAATAGCATCGATCTCCCAATGGCCACCCATTTCAATTCCCCTTCCCATTCCCTTGCCAACACATACTGCAAGACTATAAGTTGGAGGAACAACACTGGTTGGCATTAACATTAACTGCTCAGGTTTCATTTAACCACCTCAACCCCTGCCATCTTCTTCCCCATCGCCTTTCTCCAGTTCTGTCTCTCTCTCTCTCTCTCTCTTCCCTTTTCCTTCTGTTTCCTTTCACAGAACCAAAATCAATTCTCACCTTTCCTCTTATCATATCCAATACCTTTTGTCTGTTGGTTCGTACTCCTCCCTCTGCCATACTTCCCCCTTTCTTTCCCCAGCCTTTTATTCAGATGCCTGTCTTTTTTCACTCATATCTTGAGGATGCTGAGAGACTGGCTGAGTTCCTCCAGAATCTCTGCGTTTTGACTACAATCAGCAGACTTTCATGTTTCATTCCATCTATCTCACATCCTCCTGCACCCAGGGCCTGAGTGATGGGATTCCTTCTGACCAAGGAACTTCAAAGACCCAAGGAAGCGGTTGAGGCTACTTCATTAAACATGTTCAAGTTTCAATTACATAGATGGTTACATAAAAAAGGAATTAAGGGACATAGGGAAAAGGCAGGAAGGTGGAGTTGAGTCAATGATCAGATCAGTCATGATCTTATTGAATGACAGACCAGGCTTGATGGGCCGGATGGCCTACTCCTATTTCTTATGTTTAAGTTCTTCCTGTCCCATTCACAGAGAGATCCAGAGATGCCTTATGCTGACATGAGATGAAAGGGCAGATAGGGTCTTGATTCAAGAGGCCAGGCCGCACCAGCTGCAGCTGAGAGAGTGGGAGTGGGCACTGAACCCCTCCAATCCTTGAGTTGGTGAGTACTCAATTACCGAAGCTGATGGGGATTGATGCCGAACTGTACATCAGCGCATAAGCTGGAGCATCAGGAAGAAAGTACTATCTACAAATTCATCAACACGGTATAACACCATCAACACAATACAACACCATCAACAAATTCACTGACTACACCACAGTGGAAGGTTGTATAAAAAGGGGCAATTAGTCACCATACAGGAGGGAGGTTGAAAATCTGGCTAAATGGTACCTCAACAACAACCTTGCACTCAATGTCACCAAAACCAAGCTGTTGTTGACTTCAGGAAGAGAAAACAAGAGTGATCATTGTGAGATCAGAAGTGGAGAGGGTGAGCAAATTTAAGTTCTTAGGAATCACTATCTATCTCGGAGGATCTTTCCTGAAGCCAATACACTAATGGCATTGTGAAAAAAGAATGGCAGTGCCTCTACTTCCTCAGGAGTTTGCAGAGGTTTGGTTATGACTTCGGAAACCCTTGTAAATTTCTACAGATGTGTGACGGTAAGTAGCTGACCAGATGCATCACAGTCTGGAATGGGGACACCAATACACCTGAACATAAAGCTCTGCAAAAATTAGTGGACACAAGCCAGGAGATCACAGACAAAACCCTCCCCACCATTGAGAACAGTTGCAGGAAATGCTACTGTCACAGGGCAGCAGCAATCATCAAGGATCCACACCACCCAGCACATGCTCTGTTCTCACTGCTGTCATCAGGAAAGAGGTATAGGTGCCACAAGACTTGCCCCACCAGGTTCAGGAATAGCCGCTACCCCTCCACCATCAGATTCCTCGACAACAAACTCAATCAGGGGCTCATTTAAGGACTCTTACAACGCTTTATTATTTTTTTTCCTCTCTGATTTGCACAGTCGGTTTATTTAGATGTGTACATTGTGTACAGCTTTTTTTGCACTACCAATAAATGGTAGTTCTGCCTCACCCACAGGAAAAAGAATCTCAGGGTTGTATGTGTTGTATGTACTCTGACAATAAATCTGAAACCTGAACATGGCTGGATAACTGGCACCATGTCCCAGCATAATGTGCTATCCCATTAAGCTCCCCTTCCCAGCCCTGTGGAGAGGGTTCCATCAGGGCTCATCCCAAAGAATGGCAAAGGTGCATAGAAGTTTATAAGGAATGTCCAGTCAGTATTTAAATTAGGAACATAAAAGAGCACACGTCCTGTAACCCCCCCCCCCCCCTATCCGATCAGTGTTCACCAGGCAGAAGTCTGTCCAGTTCAACGCAGGTCAGTGTGTTACATGCACAACCTCACGTAGAAAGACAGGGACAGACACGGCAAAACTCAGTAGAGTCTGAAAGCCTGAAACCCATCCTCCTGTTAATTAATGATGGGTTCCTTAGCTCGGCAGAACAGATGGCCCGTTTATCTTGTTTTAAGTTGGTTAATGTTGTAGGAATCAATCTAATTAGGATTTGGTGTGCGGTGCAGAATGTAGACTTTTCCACTCCTGCTCTGTGTTGAGAAACAAGGCACGTTGCTTAGACCCAACATTCAAGGATATTACACACATGCACGCCAACTGTAGTTAGTAAGTTCACTTGAGTTTGTGCACCACAACATTGTCAATACAAGCACAACCAACTCAAAGCAAGTAACAACAAAAATTAGAAATCCCTGAATTTGTTTGGCAGAATATCACAGGATGCCTCATCACCAGTGAAGTATTTTTGATATGTAGAACTATAATTACTAATTAACACACAGCAAGATTCCACAAAGAGAAATGTGATCATGCCCAGATTGATCAATGTTTGAAGAGAGAAAATGGAGGTTGTTGGAGAGGAGATGGACCTTAGAATGTCACCCAGCAGGTGCCACTGCCTGCCGTCAGCCACAGAAAGCTCCTCCACTGATGGCAGCCCAACCAGTCGGTGCCAACTCACCAAAAACACACGGCTAGTCAAATGGCAATGTTCCATGGTGAAGCACCTGGTCAGAGTAAGCAAGTCAGATCTCCCAACAGAGGGCTCAGTGACCAGGGTGTATGGGTTAAAGAGGCCATGGTGGACAAACTGGAGCTGTTGGACCATGAGGGATGAGGTGAACCCCTGTGTTCTGGCATGTGCCCACTCCTGACTGGTGATGACTCCACCTTGCTGCCTGGCCTCTTGAATCAAGACCCTATCTGCCCTTTCATCTCATGTCAGCATAAGGCATCTCTGGATCTCTCTGTGAATGGGACAGGAAGAACTTAAACATAAGAACATAAGAAATAGGAGTAGGAGTAGGCCATCCGGCCCATCAAGCCTGGTCTGTCATTCAATAAGATCATGACTGATCTGAACATTGACTCAACTCCACCTTCCTGCCTTTTCCCTATGTCCCTTAATGGAGAGTTTATTCTATACAATGTGCAGATGCAAGGAAATGCATGTTGTACAAATGCCCACCAATGTTAGACCTCTTAAGATGCAACACTTCACATTTCTCTGCATTAAATTCCATTAAACATTCCTCCAGCCACCTTTCCACTGGATGACAATTTGCAGGTGCTATTGTAATGTTTAAGAAAACATTTTGACAGAGACTTGGATGGATGGGTTCAGAGGGATTTGGGCCAAACACAGACTGGTGAGACTGATATGTATGGGACATGTGGCTGGCATGGCCATGTTGGGCCAAAAGGCCTGTTTTCATGCTATCTGACTCTGTGACTCTGTGACCCAGCCATTTGTGTGGTTGGGTGCTAGATGGCTATTGTGAAGCTGTTAGGCTGTTGTAACCACAGCTCGCTGGCCATAAGCTGTGGAGAGCACGGAAGAAGACCACTGGTCTACTCACACTGATGAGAAGTTGTGGAAGCAAGATCCTCATTAAATTGTGGGGCATCGGCAGTCCACAATAGGCCATTCCACTGTATTTGCACAAGATTTGCATGTACCCTCCAGACAGCCAGCAAGGTAGGCTACCAGCATTTAAACAAACAAAGGAAACAGTATGGAAGAAAATCAACAGCACCTGACATTCAGATCGGCAACAGACGTAGATCTCATGGCACCAGTAACCACGGAGAAAAGGACCTCCACATGACATGTGGCTCAGTCCAGCATCGCCAGAGACACTGCAGAGACATGTAGCCCAGCCCAGCATCACCGGAGACACCACAGAGATGTTTGGCCCCACCCAGCATCACTGGAGACACTGCAGAGATTGGTAGCCGAGCCCAGCATCACCAGAGACACCACAGAGACGTGTGGCCCAGCATCACCGGAAACACCACAGAGACGTGTGGCCCAGCAACACCAGAGACACCATAGAGACGTGTGGCCTAGCATCACCAGAGACACCATAGAGATGTGTGGCCCAGCATCCCCGGAGACACCACAGAGAAGTTTGGCCCAACTGTCCACTGACATTGTCATTCCACTAAACGCTCCCACCCATGAAGTGAGGAGTGAGGAGTGAGGAGTGAGGAGTAGCAGGATCAAGAAGGAACCAGGCAAAGCCCCATGATGCTGCATCTTCACTTTGGCCACTGTCCAAGTGGAACCTTCCCACAGATCTCTGATGTGAGGGAGAAGGAAATCAAGACATTTCTCTCAACTACCATGAGGAGGGATGTGGTTTTGAATTAGGTCAGGGAATCTGGGACCAGAGGACATTACAGAATACAAAATCCCCTCCCCACCTTTAAAGCAGAGATGAGGAGAAATTTCCTTACTACAAGGGTGATGAATCGATGGAATTGGTTGCCACTGACAATTGGCCAAGTCAATGGGAATATTTAAGGAGGTAGATATGTTCTTGATCAAGAAGGGAATCAAGTGTTACGGGAGGAATGCAGGACAATGGGGTTGAAAAGTATAGTAAATAAGAACATAAGAAATAGAGAAATAGGAGTCGGCCATCCGGCCTGTCATGTTCCGCCATTCAACATGATCATGGCTGATCTGATGATGGGCTCCTCCCCACTTATTCCCCCATATCCCTTAATTCCCCTACAATGCAAAAATCTATCCAACCTTCTTAAATATATTTACTGAGGTCACCTCCACTGCTTCAGTGGGCAGTGAATTCCATAGATTCACTGCTCTCTGGGAAAAGCAGTCCCTCCTAATCTCCATCCTAAACCTACTACTCTAGATCTTGAGGCTATGTCCCCTGGTTCTAGTCTCTCCCACAAATGGGAACAACTTACGGTACCTATCTCAATCTTATCTATGCCTTTCATAATTTTATATGTTTCTATAAGATCCCCTCTCATTCTTTTAAACTCCAGCAAATACAGATCCAGACAACTCAATCTTTTCTCGTAGGCTAACCTCTTCATCTCTGGAATCAACCTGGTGAACCTCCTCTGCACCGCCTCCAAAGCCAGTACATCCTTCCTTCTCAAGTCAGGACTGTAAATCAGCCATGGAGGAATGGCAGTGCAGACTTGATGGGCTGAATGGCCTACTTGCACTCCAATGTCTGATAGATTTTTGGTCTGATGGTACGGTCATGCTACACTAGTGCATTCCCTTTTAAGAAGACTGTTTCTCCTCCTTAAGACAGTGTACAGACCTTAGCCTGCCTAGCATCTTGGCTGTGGCAATAAAGAAAGCTACCATCATTTATGTAGTGCTCAGTACTGTCTGTACAACAAATAGAGGCTAAAACAACCATGCCTGAGCTTTTTACTCCATGCTGCCAACCCGATAAGGTCATCCCATATTCTGCTACTGTGGTCCTTACAATTTCCCATGCCATGTGTCCCTTTTACTCTGCACAGCCCTCTCAGTAACAGAACAAGGGTTCAAATATATCAGGGGTGGCCAAGCTTGCTTAAGGTAAGAGCCACACATGATAAATTTCAGATGTTTGAGAGGCACAAGATGTGAAAAAAAATCACGTACAAGTTTTTACTCTTACATGCACATTTTGATACAGAAATTTTATATAAATATTAATAAATACATGTACATGATCATATTTATTCACGTATGCAGTTATTAAACTGCTCATTTGTATAGTTTCAACAATTAAAAATTACACAAACATATTCTCAATTCTGTGAACCAATTTTTAAACCAATTATTACACACATACAACTTTTGACCGCAATAAATACCTGAGTTGTTCAAGGTGTCAGGAGTTTGGATGGAACTGAGAGGTAAGTCTGCGTCCAAGACGTCGGGAGCTCTGATGGGTGGGCAGGCAGCTGTGGCCTAGGGGAGAGTCTGCAGTCGGGACATCAGGTGCTTCAGTCAGTGGGCAGCCGAGAGAAACGACGCAATTTTGAACAGGCGGCGCCCTGGGCGACAGGAGCTCTGACAGGTAGGTGGCCTCGATCACACTAACACTCCACCAATCCCACTGCCCGCAACAAGCCACATACCTCAATCACGTGATCGTAAGCCACGCCCCACTAACAAGACACAGCCAAAATACCTCTGCAAGCCACACATTCATGTCAAAGAGCCTCATGTGGCTTGTGAGCCATGGTTTAGCCACTCCTGACAACAACATGCATCAACATCACCCAAAGAGCAAAAGGTAAGGTATTCCCAGTACAAACCTGGCCTTCGTGGACTGGAACGGTTGGTATGAGGCAGTGCTTCAGAAGGAGATAGAGGGGGCTACGCCCAGGGTGCCTTGGCATTTACCTGCAATGGTGCAGCAGGAGGTGAGCCTCGAGCTGGGAAATCTGCACAGACCCCCCCAATGCAACTTCATTGGGTCTACCTGATCGTCGTTCGAGAGAATCCCATGGCGAGCGGAGAAAATCCAGGGCAAAGTCTCTAAATGTGCAGGTTTTGAATTCTGTGGAACGTTGGATTAGAAATTCTGTTGACCTTGCTTGAGTTTATTTCACAAAAACGTTAATCATAAACTCACTGGCTGGACAGCGGGGAGATAGTGTGAGCAGCTGACGGACTGGTAGGGTAGATAGGACTCAGCCTCAACTTGTATTTTTCCTCTCCTTGTAACCAAATATTAATGGGAAGATGTAACTTGTTTCAGGTGCTTCAGGCCTCTCAGAATATCAGTGTGTGGCTCTGCTGTACGAGACTTTGCCTCAGCATACAAAGCATGGCTAACTCAACAACGAGTCTGGCAATTGGCCATGGTCTATCACTGGCCTAGAGCTTCCCGACCAATGGCTTTCCTCCTCAAATGTTAATGAAAAGGAAATGTTTCAGACAGAAATCAGACAGGTACATGATCTGCCTGCCAGGAGCAGTGGCTGGTTACACCTCTCACAGAGGGAGTTCTGCAGGGCTCCCTCACTTCCCACAGATGGCAGGAAGAACAACAACATGAAGGTCCTTTCTCAGCCACTGTTCACCAAAGCCTCAAACTCTCACTCACCACCCCTACAATGACTGCTCCACATGCTCACGTTTCCTTTTGTAGAATGCAGGGGTTCCACATACGCACCTCCTTTAAGTCTCCCACCTCCACCAGCAAACATGTCTTCTATTGGTTGAAATCAACCAAAGAGTGTGTGTGATTGTGTGTGTGAGTGAGTGAGGGGGGGAGAGGAAGGAATAGGGAACATGGGCTGATAGAGTGGGATGAAGTAGAAATGGATGGAGCATCACTGCTAGCATGGACCAGAAGGGCAAAATGGCCTATTTCTGTGCTGTAAATTCAATGTAATTGAGGCTCAATCCTGCATCTGTCTACCCCATAACCTGAACCCCCTCAGTGGCTGCCAAATGCCTCTCGGCCTGTAGAGACCTTATACATGGAGCCGCCCTGGCATTTGGAAGAACTCAATGACTGGCTTTGATGCACAGAGACTCCACAAGAGTCTGCCTGAAGCTAAGGACGGGTATTATGCAACCAGACAAATTAGTCTGTGGGCAGCCAGGCCTTCACATCTTCCTTATCCGGTCTGAAATGGGAAGTGTTTAACAGCAGGGCTGCAGGTTAATCACTGGGAACCAACTGGTCACCGGGACTGCTTGCCTCAGATCTGGAACACTGTGGCAAATGAGTAGTGTATTTTATTACAGAATAAGGAACCAAGCCCTGTAGCCCATCCCATCCATTTGGTCTGTAGCCTTTGTGATTCAAGTAACCATCCAGTTACCTTTTCCATGCTGTGAGAATCTCTGCCTCCACAAGTCCCCAACAAGTACCTCTGCATGAATATTTTTATCTTGCAACTCCTCTAATCTTCTTCTTCCTCCTCACCTTAGACCAATGCCTTCTGGTTTTAGATGTCTCCAGTGCAGGGAAATGCTGCTCACTGTCCACCTGTATATACAGCTCATTATTACTTTATATTCTTCTGCCCGATGCCATCTCAAACACCTCTGCTCAGTCTCTCCCCATAACTGAAACTCTCCATCTTGCTGAATCTGCTCTCCACCCTCTCCTGGAGTTCTATTCCCACTCATATTTTTGCTTATACCTTGAAGAAGGGCTCAGGCCTAAAACATCAGTTATATATCTTTATCTCCTGTGGACACTGTGAATTTCTGTGTTTTCACTACAATCACTGTGTCTGCAGAATTCATTTCAGATTTCTTGTCGGAGTGCATACATGACATCACATACATCCTTGAGATTCATTTTCCTGTGGGCCAGGCAGAATTGGCAGTTTTACATATTCCCACTCACTATCATAGCATGGCCTCCCAGGACCCCTGCTTGCTTTTGGCTCCTTCTCAGAATTACAGGGGGATCCAGATGAAATGTAAAATCCAACAGAATCTGGACACAGTTGATGAGAATGTCATGAGCACAAAATAATCCCATCACAGACCCCGACCTCCTGTCCACTGCAGACATTTGTGTGAGGCGCTGCCTCAAGAAGGCCTCATAAAGGAGCCCCATCACCCTGGTCGCACCTCTTCTCACTGTTCCCTTCGGGCAGAAGGTACAGAAGCCTGAAGACCAGCACCTCCAGGTTCTGCAACAGTTTCTTCCCAACAGCTATCAGGCTCTTGAACCTGCCCTCATTACTCTAATCAGACACTTTTTTTTACCTGAGGATTACTGTGAATATTTATCCATCTTATATGCTTATTGCCTTTTTAAATTCACTATTATAATTTTTTTACAAATAACTGTTTGACTGCAGCAAGTCAGAATTTCTGTGCATATGTATGTTATACAATGTGCATGCCCATAAAATCATTATCATTAATGGGATTAATGTGGGATTAGTGTAAATGGGAGAAGGGTTCAGAGAGCTCATTGCTGTATCTGATCCGACCTTGTTGGTTTTCGTGCAGTTAGATAACCATGTTGAGGAACTTTGGGGGGCATCCGATGCGCTCTAGTATTTGCCAAAGCCCTTTCTTGCTCACGGTGTCGAAGGCTTTGGTGAGGTCAACAAAGGTGATGTAGAGAATGACGTGAAGCAAGGCTGTGTTCTCGCACCAACCCTCTTTTCAATCTTCTTCAGCATGATGCTGAACCAAGCCATGAAAGACCTCAACAATGAAGACGCTGTTTACATCCGGTACCGCACGGATGGCAGTCTCTTCAATCTGAGGCGCCTGCAAGCTCACACCAAGACACAAGAGCAACTTGTCCGTGAACTACTCTTTGCAGACGATGCCGCTTTAGTTGCCCATTCAGAGCCAGCTCTTCAGCGCTTGACGTCCTGTTTTGCGGAAACTGCCAAAATGTTTGGCCTGGAAGTCAGCCTGAAGAAAACGGAGGTCCTCCATCAGCCAGCTCCCCACCATGACTACCAGCCCCCCCCACATCTCCATCGGGCACACAAAACTCAAAACGGTCAACCAGTTTACCTATCTCGGCTGCACCATTTCATCAGATGCAAGGATCGACAACGAGATAGACAACAGACTCGCCAAGGCAAATAGCGCCTTTGGAAGACTACACAAAAGAGTCTGGAAAAACAACCAACTGAAAAACCTCACAAAGAAAAGCGTATACAGAGCCGTTGTCATACCCACACTCCTGTTCGGCTCCGAATCATGAGTCCTCTACCGGCATCACCTACGGCTCCTAGAACGCTTCCACCAGCGTTGTCTCCGCTCCATCCTCAACATTCATTGGAGTGCCTTCATCCCTAACATCGAAGTACTCGAGATGGCAGAGGCCGACAGCATCGAGTCCACGCTGCTGAAGATCCAGCTGCGCTGGGTGGGTCACGTCTCCAGAATGGAGGACCATCGCCTTCCCAAGATCGTGTTATATGGCGAGCTCTCCACTGGCCACCGTGACAGAGGTGCACCAAAGAAGAGGTACAAGGACTGCCTAAAGAAATCTCTTGGTGCCTGCCACATTGACCACCGCCAGTGGGCTGATCTCACCTCAAACCGTGCATCTTGGCGCCTCACAGTTCGGCAGGCAGCAACCTCCTTTGAAGAAGACTGCAGAGCCCACCTCACTGACAAAAGACAAAGGAGGAAAAACCCAACACCCAACCCCAACCAACCAATTTTCCCCTGCAACCGCTGCAACCGTGTCTGCCTGTCCCGCATCGGACTTGTCAGCCACAATCGAGCCTGCAGCTGACGTGGACATTTACCCCCTCCATAAATCTTCGTCCGCGAAGCCAAGCCAAAGAAGGAGTGTAAATGGGGATGTTGACGATGACATTGACTCAATGGGCTGAATGGTCTGTGTCTGGGCTCTATCCCTCTCTCTCTCATCCTAGCGTTTCTCAAGTACAGTCTTGACTTTAATCATTTAACCCAGTCTCCCACCATCTAAAGTGTTCTTTCAGTTATTAAAGTCGGCCTCCCTCCGAAATCTGTGTCCATCCACACCTGCTATATAACAGAATCTAGAGAATCACTACAGCTTTGTTAGTGTGACGGTTACTAGTAGTGCAGTATTGGTTCGAATCCCACACTATTTATAAGGAGTTTGTACGTTCTCCCCATCTCTGTGTGGGTTTTCCCGTGGGCTCCAGTTTTCTTCCACTGTTCCATAGATGCACAGGGTTAGATAATTAATTAGTCACATGGGTGCATTTGGGCAGCATGGTCAAGTGGGCCAAAAGGGCATGTTACTGTGTTGTATCTCTAATTAAAAACAAATAATCAAAGGGTTCAGCACTAATAATTCCAAAGGGATACAGGGACCGGATACGGCAGGGTCGTCACCACTGTTTACGGGGTTCACCGGGACCAAACACAGCAGGACTGTCACCACAAGCCTGTTCCAATTCGTGGCTACATTATTACCCCTCACCTTGAACGAACCTTCAGATGGAGTTCAAGCAGTGTACAGGGGGAATGGCACATTGGACAACCTCTGTCAACTACACGACACAGTTGCCCCAACCTCAGTGGTAGAGCTTCAGTCTACACCCACACACACACAATTATGGGGTTAAATGCAGTCTTTTACTGTGGAAAGCAACAGCACATTGTCTAGACAGGTACTGACTGTTCCCTTCGATAAGTACAGTCTGTTATCAGGGCAAGTAGGTGCTGTTAGACAGCCTCTGCCTGTTAGCATTGACTGGTACAGTTTATTATGATGGGCAGGTATCATCTGTTGTTAGAGTGGGTTCTTCCTATTATTGTGGGCAGATAGAGTGCTGTTGTGGACAGGAACTGTGTGCTACCATGGGTAGGAACCGTGTGTTACTGAGGGCAGATATAGCCTCCTGCCGTGGGATGGAACCATGTATTACAATGGGCAGATATAGGCTCCTGCCATACACAGGAACAGTGTTTTTACAGTGGGCAAGCAGAGGAGCGATATTGAATGCTCATCCAAGATGAGACTTCAATGGGTCTGTGTCTGCCGTAGACAGGAACCATGTGTTACTGTGGGCAGATACAATTTTCTGCTGTAGATAGTAAACATGTGTTACCATGGGAAGATACAGCCTCCTGCTGTAGACAAGACCTATGTGTTACCATGGGCAGATACAACCTCCTGCTGTAGACAGGAACTGTGTGTTACCATGGGAAGATACAGACTGTTGCTGGGTTCAGCTGGGATAATGCACACAAACCTCCGGGAGGAAGACCTCTGTGGTTCTGCTGGATACTGAGGATGGTGCAGTGCTGAGGTGTGAGCCACCATCCATTGCCAACATTTTCCAAATCCGGGTCAGGGAAGAAGACAATAAATATACACTCACAAACCCCTCAGCTTTCCGACCAGGGATATTGGACCCCCTCCCCTCTCGCATGAGGGGAAAACACTCTGGCACCATTCAGAGAGGCCAATCAGTCAGTTCACAGATGACTCAGGCAGTAGGCTTGTGAGAATTGGCTCTGCACAGATCACAGTTGCCATTATGTCCCACATTAGAGCAGTGCTACACTGCAAGTTCATTCCCTTGGCTGTGAAGCTCTTTTGGACATGCTGAACTCATGAAAGAGACTATCAAGCTGCAAGCACTTAATATAAATTAAATTCCTTCTGTGGATCTGCTGCACTGTTAACAGATCAGTTACCTGCTGGAGATGGTGCAGATGCTAACACAGACCCACTGAAGTCTCATCTTGGATGAGCGTTTAATATCGCTCCTCCCCTTGGTAAACTCACCCACTGTTATCACTGCTCTCATCAATCACCTTCTATTATTTTTGAAATGAATTAATATTTAAGTGAAAGGCTCATCTGTTTTTCCTCTCATGGGACAGGCTTTGAGAAATGAAGTTAAACGTCAAGACGGCAATCCAAGTCCTTTGTCAGTCAACAGGGATTACACCAGCCTGCAATTCTATTATCAATCACTGCTTATTGCTTCTGCGAACCTGGAATTAAAGTAGGCCACTCCGTCCATCAAACCTTGACTAGTTAATTTCTGGTGCAGTCCTGCTGCCCTGCAATCTATTCTCCTTCAAATTTCCCAGGAAGCCAAAGCTGAGGCCAACTCCACAATTCACAGGCTAATGAGACATGGCTCATTCCTCATCAGTTCATCCATTGATCGCTCATTCTGGACTTCCTAATGGAAATACCACAATCTGAGTTTTGAAGGAGATTTAAGGGAAGAATTTTCTATGCAAGGAGTGGTTAATATCTGGTGTGCCGTGCTAGAGGAGGTGGTGGAGGCAGATCCAATTACTATGTTTACATAGGTTCTTAAAGAGACGAGGCACAGAAGAATATGGTCCTAATATGGGCAAATGGGATTGACATAGATGGGGCAAAAGGTTAGTTGGGCATGGAAAGCTTTTTCACTTTGTGATCACTTGTCACTGCTGGAAGCCCTGTCCCTCACTGCAGCAGTTCTAGAAGGGAACTCAGCGTCAACTTCTGAAGGGCAATTAGGGATGGGCAATAAATGCTGGCATTGAGGGCCATGCCTGCTATAAAATTTTAAACATCTCTTTAGGAAGTGGGAGCAAGAAACCTTTAAGTAAAGTGGCAGAGAGACTTTTACTCCAATGAGGGCATCTACAAGAGGCAGCCTCTCTCCTCAAAGACCCCCACCACCCAGGCCATGCCCTCTTCACTCTGCTACCATCAAGAAGGAGGTACAGGAGCCTGAAGACAAGCACTCAGCGGCACAAGGACGACTTCTTCCCCTCCGCCATCAGATTCCTGAATGAACAATGAACCATAGACACTGCCTTACTTTAACTTTTTCTTGCACTATTTTATTTATTTTGTAAGGTATTTATATCAAAGCTTGCTGCCACAAAACAACGAATTTTGTGACATATTCGTGGCAATAAATTCTGATTTATCTGGTAATACTGATGATGATGAGTTTATTGTTATACCCAAAATACGATGTAAATATGCACCAAAGTTCTTACTTGTTGCAGTCAAACAGGTACTTTGTAAAAAGAAACAACTACAATTGTATACAATAAATTACTCACAGAAAGAGATAATAAATACAAAATAGATAATAAACATTCATTTACTATAGAACAAGATAAAAGTGGCAGTATAGGCCTTTTCATGGTGTCTGAGCAGTCCATGAAACAAGGGGAGGTTCAAGAGCCCAATAGGAGTTGGAAAGAAACTGTTCTTGAACCTAGAGGTGCCGGTCATCAGGCTTCTGTACCTAAAGGTAGCAGCAGGAAGAGGTGGTAACCAGGTCCTACCCTGTCAAATGACCTCGTCCACCCTCAGCCTTCAACAAAGCATTGGTTGGAGCCCCTGCATTTGGGCTTTCAAGGAGCGAAAATCATTGTGCAGCCAAGGCAAAGAGTGCCTTGCATTTATGTAGCAGCCTCACAGCCAAAGCCGGGCCTACAGACATCTATGTGAGCTGCTGCCTCAAGAAGGCAACCACCATCATAAAGGACCCCACCACCATGGTGACAACCTCTCCTCACTGCTCCCTTCAGGCATAAAGTACTGAAATCCAGCTCCTGAAATCTAGGATCAAGAACAGTGTTTGGTCAAACAGCTCTTGTACTACCCTAACCACTACTCCGCAACCACTAGAAGATCTGACTGCACTGTTGAAACATGACCTTCTGCTTGCACTAACTGCTACTGTGAAAGATGTAGTGTTAGGGCTTTTGAGGAATATAAAGGTGGATAAGTCTCCGGGACCAGACGGGATCTTTCCCAGGACATTGAGAGAAGTAAAGGAGGAAATAGCAGAGGCTCTGACGGTAATTTTCCAAATGTCATTAGAGATGGGGATAGTGCCGGAGGATTGGCATATTGCGCATGTGGTTCCGTTATTTAAAAAGGGTTCAAGGAGGAAGCCTGCTAAGTTTGACGTCTATGGTAGGTAAATTAATGGAGAAAGTTCTTAGAGATAGTACTTATAAATATCTGGATAGACAGGATCTGATCAGGAGCACTCAACATGGATTTGTGAGCGGAAGGTCCTGTTTGACCAATCTGATTGAATTTTTTGAAGAGGTGACTAGGAATGTGGATGAGGGTAGCGCGGTGGATGTTGTCTATCTGAACTTCAGTAAGGCCTTCGATAAGGTACCACATGGAAGGTTAGTTAGGAAGGTGCAGTCTTTAGGTATAAATTTTGAGATAGTCAAATGGATTGAACATTGGCTGAAAGGGAGAGGCCAGAGAGTGGTAGTGGAAAATTGACTGTCAGGTTGGAGGCCAGTGACCAGTGGTGTTCCTCAGGGATCTGTATTGGGCCCATTGTTGTTCGTTATATACATTAATGATCTAGATGATGGGGTGGTGAATTGGATTAGTAAATATGCAGACGATACTAAGATAGGTGGAATAGTGGATAATGAAGAAGGTTTTCAAGGATTGCAGAGGGATTTGGGCTGCTTAGAAAAGTGGGCTGAAAAATGGCAGATGGAATTTAATGCTGATAAGTGTGAGGTGCTTCATTTTGGTAAGAAGAATCAGAACAGGATATACGTAGTAAATGGGAGAGCATTGATGAATACAGAAGAGCAGAAGGATTTAGGAGTAACGGTACATCGTTCCCTGAAGGTAGAAACTCATGTGAATAGCGTGGTGAAGAAGGCTTTTAGTATGCTGGCCTTTATCAATCATTGCATGGAATATAGGAGTTGGGAAGTGATGTTGAGATTGTATAAGGCATTGATGCGGCCTAATTTAGAGTTCTGTGTGCAGTTCTGGTCGCCTAATTATAGGAAGGATATAAACAGAGTGGAGAGAGTGCAGAGAAGATTTACCAGAATGTTACCTGGGTTTAAACATCTAGAGTACAGGGAGAAATTGGGCAGATTAGGTCTTTATTCTTTGGAGCGTAGAAGTTGAGAGGGGATTTGATAGAGGTATTTAAGATTATGAAAGGGATAGACAGAATGGATGTGGATAGACTATTTCCGTTAAGAGTAGGAGAGATTGAAACAAGAGGACATGAGTTAAGAGTTAAGGCGCAGATGTTTAGAGGTAACATGAGGGGGAACTTCTTTACTCAGAGAGTGGTAGCGGTGTGGAATGAGCTTCCGGGAGAAATAGTGGCGGCAGAGTCAATTTTATTATTTAAGAAAAAGCTGGACAGGTCTATGGATGAGAAGAAGGTGGAGGGTTAAGGTCATTGTGCAGGTAGGTGGGACTAGAGAGGAGTGTTTGGTTCGGTGCGGACTAGAAGGGCCTAATGGCCTGTTTCTGTGCTGTAATTGTTATGTTATGTTATATATATTTATCTAATATTTTACATTTTGTTATCTTTTTTTTCTGTCTTGGCATTTTGGGGCAGTTTAATTTATACTACAGTATCGGTCAGCAGCAAGTCAAAATGTCAGCGTATCTGTACATTGTGTATATGACAGAATACTCCAATTATCAAGATCGATACAGCTTTGCTCTCTCCACTGATGCCTACCTGCCCAGCAAGAGGTTGTGTACAGGAGAGGTGCTGTGAACTGATCACCTAATGATGTTGAGCTAGAACTGTAGCCAGATAAACTCCAATGTTTAATTGTTTTCATTGGGAAGTAATTAGCCAAAAATAGGGAAGTGACAATTCTTCGTGGAACAATTATAGGGAATAGGAAATCCGGGCCCTGTGTGTTCTATTCCCAGATATTCCCTGAGGTGGCTATAAAAAACAAACCCCTGATGGGAATATTTCCTGACAATGCTCTTTCAACATGCCAAGGATAAGCTCTGTACTGAGAGTAAGTCTGAAAAATCTTTCCCAAATCATCTACACTAGGTCAGTCACTCTGGGTCACAGCTGCTGGTCCCACTCTGATCTGCTATCTTCGACACGGGCTTCATGAGTATACTGATGTTAAATTTAAAAAACCGTCAGCTTTTTCTCCCACAGAGCATTTAAAATATGTACAGGGCCGTCAGCGTAACAACCCCGGAGTCTGTACCAGTGTCAACAGTGTATACCCAGAACACTCACTGTGCCAGCCCCTGTGCAGTCAGTGTACGCAGGGTCTCTACTCCTGATCCTGGCAGGGGCATTGCCACCTTCCTGGTGTACTCTGTGGCTGTTGCAGGAGAACCCTAGAGAGATAGCGGTCTTGTGATTAAGGGATATTCTCTGGCGTGGCTCGGTACGACAACAATGCCTTCTACAAATTTGCTGACAATAGCATAGTAGTGGGTTGCATAAAGGAAGGGGATAAGTCTATATACAGGGAGGAGATTGAAAACTTGGCTGAATGGTGCACCAACAATAACCTTGCACTCAATGTCACCAAAACCAAGGTATTGATAGATGAATTCAGGAATGGAAAACCAGAGGTGTTCGATTCAGTGATCCGAGGTGGAGAAGATTAAAAAAATTAAGTTCTTGGGAGTTACTATCTCGGAGGATCTTTCCTGGACCAAACCCACTAATGGCATCATAAGTCAAGGATCCACATCACCGAGCACATGCTCTATTCTCATTGCTACCATCAGGAAAGAGGTAGAGTTGCCAGAAGACTCACACCACCAGGTTCAGGAACAACTGCTACCCCTCCGTATCAGACTCCTCAACAACAAACTCAATCAGGGACTCGTTTAAGGACTCTTAGTTGTGCACTTTATTGATTTTTTTTCTGTATTGAACAGTCAGTTTGTTTACATTTTATTATGTGTTTACATTTTTTTTGGCACAACCAGTAAGTGGTCAATTCTGCCTTGTCCGCTGGAAAAAGAAACTTGGGGTTAAATGTGATGTCACGTATGCACTCTGACAATAAATCTGAAACTCTCACACCATCACTGCTCACCTTAAGAGCCTCTATCAAAACTTTACATTTGCTCTGGAGAATTTAAAACCATTGGCTGCATTTTGTAAAGCAAGGCTAAATGTGAATTGGTTCCCTCTCATCTTTTAATCCCTGTGTTAATACAAAATTCAGAAAAATGTGCCAGAGTGAAAATCTATTTATCTTAAGAAATACCACAAGGGGGAAAGATTTAAAAATAAAACCCACCTCGCTGAATAATCCAACACTCCTTTGGTGCAAAACCAACAGACCAAGGCAACAGAAATAAAAGCAGAAAGCGCTGAAAATATTCAGCAGCTCAGGCCATGTCTGTGGGAATAGAAATGAAGCCAACATTTCAGGTCAAAGGCCCTTCATCAGAGCTGGGAAGGAAACCAAAAAAATCTGTGAAGCTTCAGGAAGGGTGTGGGGGAGAGGGAGGCATCTCTGGACAAACCTGACAAGGGTTCTCTGGTCATTGAATGAATGGGGAAAGTTGGGGTAGAACTGAATTGAATAGAATTATGAAGGAAAACACAAAAATCTGTCGACCAGTCACTTGGCATACTGCAATTGCATAGCAGCCACCATATCCACAGTAGCGGTCTGCGCATGCGCGAGCTCCGGATTGGCGGGCTGGAGTTCAACGGAGTCCAGGCCCGGTACAACCATCATGTACAAAGCTCCCACTTACCTGTAAATAGTTATTGTTATAACCTCTCCTCTCAAGTTATGTCATTACTACCACCACATCGATAAACATGGTGTCAGAAGTGGGACTGCGAGCATCCCAAGCTTGGGGCTTCACAGTCGACTTGCAAGTGAGGAACCAGCACCATGTTGCAGCAGTCGCTCTGGCGAATGGATTCAGACAACCCAACCCACTCATCTTTGAGGGTAAAGTTGCCGAGAACCGGTGTATTTTCAAACAAGAGCATGATATATTTATTGCTGCAGCGCATAATGACAAGTCTGCCCACACCCGAGCATACACTTTATTAAATTTTGTGCATCCAGAAGCCATAGAAAGGGAGAGATCATTCATTTATGCAACTGAAGTGCGTGAAGAGGAGCTGATTCTCAGTCCGGCAGAATCAAGAGAGGCCCCTGAGAGCCTGAAAAAGAAATTTAGAGAAATGTGCAATCCACAGACAAATATCACAATGGAAAGGCACAAATTTAATGAGAGATCAAAAGCCTGGTGAATCGATCAATTCATACATCAGCGATTTAAAAGATAAGAGCAAAGACCTGCAACTTTGTAATGCTCTGCGAGGACTATTCAGAGACAGGAAGGTCTTTGGCATTTATAATGACAGCCTGAGGAAGGTGCTTCTCGCGACAGTCACTTAATGCTAGCAAAGGCCATCTCTACCTGTCTGATTTATGAAATGACTGAGGAGAAGAGCAAGAAATTAGCCTCTCCACAGCAGCCTACCATGAGTGTTGATGCAAAGAAACAATGGCTGGAGACCAGGATGAAGAGCCAGCCAGACCATCATCATCATCCATTACAAAGTGCCACTACTGTGAAGGTGACCATGCGGACAGAAGTGTGTCCAGCTTTCGGCCAGCAGTGTCGAGCCTGCAGAAAGTGGAACCATTTCAAAAGATGCTACTTCCACCACAGTCATCACCAAGTTGAAAAGGCTCTTCTCAGTGCATTGGAGCACCACAGACCCTGTTATCAGATAATGGCAGAGAGTTGACGAGCCAAAAATGTAAGGACTTTGCAGCAGAGTGAGACTTCACTCACATCACCAGCATCCCAGATTGTCTACAGTCTAATGGGCTGGCTGAGAGAGCTGTAAGAAGTGCGAAGCAGCTCGTTGAAAAGTCCTCCAGGGATAAAATGGATGTATTCTTCAACCTGCTTATCCTGAGGAACATCCCTCGTGATAGCACACTTGGGTGTCCAGCACAGAGACTGATGTCGAGACAGACACACCCAACCTTACCTGTGGCAAGGAAGCTTCTGGAGTCCCAAATGAGAAATCAAGGCCCGGCTGTTGAACAAAAGACTGTCGCAGAAGGAGTGCTATAACAAGGCGAGCCGACCGGTCGAGCCTTTGACAGAGGGACAAGTCGTCAGCACGCAAACTCCACAGGGTTATGACCAGATTGGCATGGTAGAGGAAAGCTGCCAGGGGCCGAGGTCATACCTGGTCCAATCGGAAGGGAAAAGTGTACAGGAGAAACCAAAGACATATCCTTCCTGTAAGGGAGCTGGCCCCAGATCAACGCGATCCTGACGAAACTGTGTACCAGAACACGAGTCTTGAGCCTAAAGATTGTGGTACTCCATCAGTAGCCACACTTGAGATAACGGATAGTGCACATTCTCAGGTTGAGGTACCATAGGCTCTAGCTTCACAGATGCTTGGGTGCATCTGTAATCCGAACCCCAAGTACAAGACTGATCCACATCGGTTGTGTTTGTTGTGTAATGTTAACTTGCAAAATATGCTATGTTGGGGGTTACTAAAGAAAGGGGATGTAGACCAGTCGCACAGCACCCATTGCAATCACGTTGCACCCACCATACTCACGGGAGCAGTCTGTGCATGTACGAGCTCCGGATTGGCAGGCTGGAGTTCGATGGAGTCCTGATGCAGTATGGCCATCATGTACTGAGCTCCCATTTACTTGTATATAGCAGTAAATAGTTATTGTTATAACATCTCCTCTCAAGTTGTGTCGTTGCCACCACATTGACAAACAGACACCATGGTTGAAGTAAAAAAATAGTGTACCGAGATACATTTTGTTTTGCATGCTACCCAGACAAGTGTATCTCCTTGTACCTGAAATATTTCTAACAAGCCAGACCTCCAGGGCAGAGACTTCCAAAGATTCATCACCCTCTACAAGCAGTTTTAAATGAAGTAACATCACAACACTGGAGAAACTCAGCAGGGTACAACAGTGTACTTTATATAGAAAGATAAAGATACATAATCAACATTTCTGACCTGAGCCCTTCATCAAGGTCTATCAGTTTTAAATGAACATGTAGGGAGGGGAGAGCAGTAAAAGAAGAAGGATAGACAGTTGGGTTGCAAGACAGATGAAGGGTGGAGGATGGAATGCAGAGGGAAATGGGGATGATGGGTTATATTGATGCGGGAGAGATGAGGTGGAGATTGATGAGGGTGGAGGGGATGGGGAAGAATGGGTTGTATGTTGAGAGAGATGTGAGAGGTGGAAGGAGATGGGGAAGGGTGGGTTGTATGTTGAGGGAGAGGTGTGAGGTGAAGGGGTATAGGGAAGGGTGGGTTGTATGTTGATGGAGAGGTGCGAGTTGGAGGAGATAGGGAAGGGTGGGTTATATGTTGAGGGAGAGGTGCGAGGTGGAAGGTGATAGGAAAGGGTGGGTTTTATGTTGAGGGAGAGGTGAGAGGTGGAAGGAGATGGGGAAGGGTGGGTTGTATGTTGAGGGAGAGGTGCGAGGTGGAGGGGGATAGAGAAGGGTGGATTGTATGTTGAGGGAGAGGTGCGAGTTGGAGGAGATAGGGAAGGGTGGGTTGTATGTTCAGGGAGAGGTGCGAGGTGGAGGGGTATAGGGAAGGGTAGGTTGTATGTTGAGGGAGAGGTGTGAGGTGGAGGGATATAGGGAAGGGTGGGTTAAAAGCTACATATCCACGGGCTCTGCGGTTTTTAGCAATGCACTGTTTTCCAAATTCTAAACCCAATGGAATGCTTTGTTTACGAAGAAAACCTGAAGGAATATTTCAAATATACACAAAATGAGCATTCTGGGGCTTAGTGATTTACTATTTAGAGAGGATTGGAAGGATGGGATTCTCATTGACCTGTCCCTTAAGTTCAACAGATTAATATCTGTCATTGGAGACGAACTGAACTTTAATATCTACACCAAATACATGTTAAATAAATGAGTGGCCATAGTAACCAAATAACTGTGTTGCCTTTAATTTCTGGACCTGAAATTTAGTCAGGAAATGGATGGCTGGTAACGCAGAGTGTGTGCCGGTGCACTTAATGTGAAAAAATGGACAGCACAGTTTGATCACTAATTCCACAACTGTTGTTTTTGAAATGATTTGACAATAAATCATTTTTCTGAGATTGAGGGAATTAGGTGGCATGAGGTTTGTGCAGGAAAATAAAGCTGAGCTAAAGGATCAGTCAAAAGTATTGCAGGAGAAAGCAGGGTGGGGGGTAAGGAGTCAGTGGTCTTATTGCTTCCAGTTCCCATGTTTCTTTGTTTTAAGAGTTTACATCTTGCACTGATGTGATTTTTGGTGAGACTCATTCATTCTTCTGATTCTGATATGTTATTGGTTTAAGAGAAATGTTTATGGCTCAGTTGTTGGGGTTAGGGTGTAGGAGCTGGGGGTTGATTTACGTGGTGGTGGTGAGTTGTTGAGCTTGGAGTGTTGGAAGAGGATGAGTTGGGGAGTGGAGGACAGTGAGTTGTTGGGATGTTGGATGATTGTGAGTTGTCGAGTTTAGGGTGTTGGAGGGCAGTGAATTGTGTTGTTGGAGGATGGTGAGTTGTTGGGGTTGGGGTGTTGGTCGACAGTGAGTTGGGGTTGGGGTGTTGGTCAACAGTGAGTTGGGGTGTTGGTCAACAGTGAGTTGTTGGGGTTGGGATGTTGGAGGACGGTGAGTTGTTGAGGTTGGGGTGTTGGTGGACAGTGAGTTGTGAGGTTGGGGTGTTGGTCGACAATGAGTTGTTGGGGTTTGGAAGTTGGAGGACAGTGAGTTGTTGGGGTTGGGGTGTTGGAGGACAGTGAGTTGTTTGTGTTGAGGTGTTGGAGGACAGTGAGTTGGGGTTGAGATATTGGTGGACAGTGAGTTGTTGAGCTTGGGGTGTTGGTCAACAGTGAGTTGTTGGGGTTGGAGTGTTGGAAGACAGTGAGTTGTTGGAGTTGGGGTGTTGGAGGACAGTGAGTTGTTGAGGTTGGGGTGTTGGTGGACAGTGAGTTGTTGAGGTTGGGGTGATGGTGGACAGTGAGTTGTTGAGGTTGGGGTGATGGTGGACAGTGAGTTGTTGAGGTTGGGGTGATGGTGGACAGTGAGTTGTTGAGGTTGGGGTGTTGTTCGACAGTGAGTTGTTGGGGTTGGGGTGTTGTCGACAGTGAGTTGTTGGGGTTGGGGAGTTGGTCGACAGTGAGTTATTGGGGTTGGGGTGTTGGTCGACAGTGAGTTGTTGAGGTTGGGGTGTTGGTGGACAGTTGTTGGGGTTGGGATGTTGGAAGACGGTGAGTTGTTGAGGTTGGGGTGTTGTTCGACAGTGAGTTTTTGGGATGTTGTTGGACAGTGAGTTGTTGGGGTTGGGGTATTGGTGTACAGTGAGTTGTTGGAGTTCGAATGTTGGACGACAGTGAGTTGTTGGGAATGGAATGTTGGAGGACAGTGAGTTGTTGGAGTGTTGTTGGACAGTGAGTTTTTGGGGTGTTGGTCAACAGTGAGTTGTTGGGGTTGAGATGTTAGAGGACAGTGAGATGTTGGGGTGTTGTTGGACAGTGAGTTGTTGAGGTTGGGGTGTTGGTGGACAGTGAGTTGTTGGGGTTGGGGTGTTGGTTGACAGTGAGTTGTTGACGTTGGGGTGGTTGTGGACAGTGAGTTGTTGGACTTGGAATGTTGGAGGACAGTGAATTGTTGGAGTGTTGTTGGACAGTGAGTTGTTGGGGTGTTGGTCGATAGTGAGTTCTTGGGGTTGGGTTGTTGGTGGACAGTGAGTTGTTGAGGTTGGGTTGTTGGTGGACAGTGAGTTGTTGAGGTTGGGTTGTTGGTGGACAGTGAGTTGTTGAGGTTGGGGTGTTGGTGGACAGTGAGTTGTTGGGATATTGTTGGACAGTGAGTTGTTGGGGTTGGGGTGTTGGAGGACATTGAGTTGTTATTTTTTTACAGAAGATTTTACTTGATAGTGCTCCAGAAGTGATTTTCCATCTGAATGGTGAATCTTTGGTCTCTCAAAAGGATATAATGGCAGCTGCATCTGTTCACCGTTATTGGGTATTACAGAGTACATCACAAATTCCACCAACATTCTCTATGCATGCAAAAAGTCTCAATGGTAATCCCTTACAAATGGAAAGGAATGCTTAAAAAATCATCTTCGATGATCCCATCTCAAATCTAAAGTATTTTGTAAAATGCCCCACCATTCAGCAGCTTTAACAGGGCAGCTGCGTCTCCCATTGGAATTCTTTAGCTGGGGTAGAACTGAGCTGCAATGGGAGTATGGGGTGAGGGGTGCATGGGGGAGAACAAGTAGAGGTCAAGGGTTCAAAATATGAAAAACAAAATAGTTATCAAGCATCGTTAGCAAGCAATTAAGACAGATAACACAGAACAGGCCCTGCTGCTCATCTCATCCATACCAAACAAGGTGCCAATCTAAACTAAGCCACTATCATCCGGGAGAAATTGGACACCTACAGGCTTAAAGACAGTTATTCTTCTGAACCCCACTACAGTGCCCTCATATGGTCCTTTCACTTTGAATAGACACAGGTGTGTCAGTTGATTTGCATGTAAAAGGTGTCTTCCCACAATTCCACATAAAATGTGGCAATAAACAAATTTGAACTTGGAAACCATTGGCCTTTATCGCAAAGGGTATAATATATAAATGCCATGTCCACAGGGCCAGGCGACCTGCTTACGGTCTGATCTTCGTATTAAACCAGTGATTCTCAACCAATTTTCCCCCACTCACAAACTACCTTAAGTAATTCCTTACTGGTCACATTGATCTATGGCATAGGATGTATGTGGTTGGTAAGGGATTACTGTGTATGTGAGCGGAAGGAAAAAAGTTGAGAATAACTGTATTAAAGGAAGATATACCTGTACATGAAACACTGAAGTAAAGGTTCCCTGGGTGGATTCCTGGGATGTAAGGTTGGCATATGAACTAATGGAGCAGGTTGAACCATAATGTTCTGAAATCTTGTTCCAGGAACTCCGAGAAGAGGAAAGAAAAATTCTCGGGGTTCCTGGAACAAGATTTCAGAATAAGGTGCTCCCATTCAGTCAGAGAAAGTTTTTTTTCTCTCAAGGAGTTGTGACTCTCAAAGAACTTCAGTTATTGACCATACTCAAGGTGGAGGGTGGTGTTTGTTTTAACCAGAAGGCAAGTGGTATGGGGAGGGAAGTGGAGGTGTAATCAAGACTGGATCAGGTTTGGGGGGGGGGCTCCTATTTCTCTTGTATTTGGGTTACGGGATTTGTTATAAATATCCTTAAAAACATTAGAAAAATGCATCACGCTCTAGTTTGAGAATTCTACTGCCCAGCAACGCAGAAGTCTACAGATGGTAGCAAACATAGCCAGATCCATCACAGAATCTGACCTCCCTCCCCTGCAGACATCTGTGTGAGGTGCTACGTCAAGAAGGTAGCCGACATCATAAAGGACCCCCATCATCCTGGTCACAACTTACTCTCACAAGGTACAGAAGCCTGGAGGACCACACCACGAGGTTCAAGAACTGTTTCTTTCCAACACCTATCAGGCTCTTGAACCTCCCCTTGTTACATTGATCAAGGACTGTTCCAACACCACAAAAGAATTGTCTCCTAGATTGCAAATAACTTTCTTTGCACTTGGATTACTGTGAATATTAATCATCTATTTTCTCTAATTCAATTAAGTAAATTTACAGTTGTTTTGGAAGTTTTTTTAAAAACAAAGTACCTGTTCAGCTGCAGCAAGTAAAATGATTAGTGCACATGTACCTTGTACATTGTGTATGACACTGACTCATTACCATCTTTACTAAACCATAACTCTTCCTGGGATGGGAACTGCCTGGGCAAAGAGTTATATATATAGTATATATGAACTGGAGGCAGGATTCCTAACACAGCCTGGTAAGAGCCTTTGACTACAGCCACAAGTTGTAACCCCGGTGCTTCCCAGCATTGATACCAACCCACCCCACCCCCACCTTTCCCAACTCTGGTCTCCCTTATCTCCAGGGCTCTTACCTTCAACCCCCCCCACCACCATCAGACCCCAACATGTGAGAAGGGACAAGCAGCAAATGTGCTGGACGTGGCACTTTCTCGACTCCTGACCTGTGGGCGGGTGCCCTGATCAATCATTCCAACATCATAAATCTTTTGAAACGTTACAAAGGCGAGGAACCAGAATGATTCAGGAAGGCGAGAATTTAAAATATGTGAAGGGGTTGAGGAAGTTGTACTTGCCTTTTATGGGAAAAGGTTTTGAGGAGATGGTAGAAAGGTAAAGATTATGATAGGCAGCAAGCTGAGCTGATCCAGACACACACTGATAAAAGTTTTAAATGCTGAGAAAGAGCACCAGTTAATAATCAGCAGGCAATTTACTGGGTGGGAATATGTTCCAGCGAAAGGGAACAAGGTTGGCAAAGGATTGCAAGGGTGGCACGGTTGGTATAGTTACAGCACCAGCGATCATGACCGGGGTTCAAATCCTGCACTGTAAGGGGTTTGTATGTTCTCCCCGTGTCTGCGTGGGTTTCCTACAGGTCCTCCAGTTTCCTCCCACTGTTCAAAACGTTCTGGGGGTCTAGACTGATAGGATGTAATTGGGCAGCATGGGCTCGTGGGCCGGAAGGGCCTGTAATCATACTGCTGTAATTTTTAAAATGTAAAATGGGAAAAGTGCTCCGAGGAAATTAAGTTCCATTTATAAGGCACCTGTTCGGATGCACAGACCAACTGGATGGTTACCGCTGCAATGTTGGCCACGGAACATCTGATCTGGCATCAGCAAGCACCCGCTCAGAGCAATGCAACGATGACCAGATTTTGGAAGGGATTAAACATCAGCCTGGAAACCAGGCCATCTCCCTGCCCTCCTATGTGGGATAACTCAGGTCAGGTTGAGAGAGCAGATAGCACCAGCATTTAACACGGAAACTGCATGACTCCCGCATCACCACACTGGATGCCAACCTGGTCTCTAATCTCCAAGTGGGATGTACTCTCAACTTCCGGATTCAGAAGCAAGGGTCCAACCCACAGCATGAGACTGTCTGCAGTGAACCACAGCCAGACTGACCTCAGCAACCCCTATGTCTGTGCCAAATTGGCTGATATCAAATGAAAAATATGGGAGAGATGTTCCCATGAGGCTGACAACTATTGGAAAAGAGAAGGAGGGAGTGTATGAAAATCAGGGAGTGATTTAACATTGGGCGTATCGATAAAGATCTCAGTTTGGCAATGCATGAAGCCATAGACAGACAATGTGGGTCTATCGTGGGGGGGGGGGGTCTCCGGTTGTTCATACCTGCATATAGAGCAAAGGATTGCTGGGAATTGTAGTTCGGATGTTGTCATTTCCTGCGGTATGGGAGGGGGATGTTTAAACTCCCCTATTGGACTACCAGTCCCGAAATGCAATGCGAGACCTATGCCTGAAGCCCCTTCACCACCGTCAGCCTTGTGGTTCTGCAGTTGTAGGTGAAGTGGACTAGAATTGTAGAGTGCAGAAAGTGGTCTGAGGAAAACTTATGAAATTAATTGTAACCAATAAAATGGAAGGAATAACCTTTTGGAGCTGGGGTCTCTCATGTTCCCCCCACACCTTGATGAAGGGCTCAAGTCCAAAACCATGGTTATGTATCTTTACTTTTGCTACATAAAGGCACTGTTTGACCTGCTGAGTTTTTTTCACTTAATGACGGTGTCAACAGAATCCCGTGTTTTACCTAGAATTAAATATTTGTGCTTGTTGCCTGGTTGATGGGCAATGTTCTCTTGTGCGACGGATTATGCTATATTTTATATTGTATATAGATATGTTTTAAAGAAGATAAATTGTGGACTTTTTTTAGTGTAGGTCACATACACTATTAGCCTTGTATCTGAAGTGTATGATTTGTGCAATACTGCATTGCGTGTGCGCATGTTTGTCCTGTTGCATATTAGCCCCCTCATGTACAGTGTGTTTCCATCGATAAGTACAGTCTGTTATCAGGGCTAGTGTTGTTTGACACCCACTGTCTGCTACTATAGACCCGTACTGTACAGTCTATTATGGTATTGTAGAGCTTGTCGAAAGAACCAAAGACTTGTTGATCCAAACCAAGGCTTTTATTAGCAAAAGACAGGAACTCTTCACAGGTGGCCGACCAGTCTGGAATGATCCGACCTGGCTAGGGACACAACCCTTTAAGGCCCAGACAGTAAGCGTGGGTTAGCTCTCAGCCAATCGCTGTAAGCATAGTCTAGATACAGTAACTGTATACACTATATACATTGGTGATAGATCTGTACTATCACTCCCGCAGAAATAACATTCGCCCAGGGCAGTGTAGCAGCAGCCGACAGGCCGTCAGTATCTCGGGGGGTGGTAGGGTAGAAGGGCACTCTACTCACATCAGAACGAGGGGTCCAGTCCCTAGAGAATTCGTTGGACTTTAAGGCTGCATCCTCCATTGTGATTGCAATCCGGGCCACGTCCTCTAGTTTTTCTACCCCTTGCTCGAGCAAGCGCAGCCTCACTTCATTCGATCGGAGCCCGGCCACATAGGCATCCCGGACGGGATCGTTTGTGATCTCGGCAGCAGTTTTGTCCACACAATTACAGTATTTGCCCAACGCCTTTAACACTTGTAAATATGCCCTGCTGGACTCGCCGGGCTGTTGCTTCCTCGACGCAAGCACGGGCCGGGCATGAACTCTGTTTACCGGTTGATCATACAGTTCTTTCAGTACCTTTATGGCTGCGGTGTAAGTGGTCTCATCCTGGATGTTCTCGTAGACTCTCAAGGACACCATAAACAGCAATGCTGTTAGATGCTGGTTATCCTCCTCCACCTCAATGAATCTCAGGAAGTTTTCAAAGTTCAGCAGCCAGAACTTAAAGACTTTGAAGGCTGTAGCTGACTGTGGGTCGATATCAAGTTTTTCTGGCCGAGTTAAACGCTCCATCCCTTTCAAAAAAAAATTCTTTTGCTAATAAAATTGTAGAGCCTGTCGAAAGAACCAAAGACTTGTTGATCCAAACCAAGGCTTTTATTAGCACAGGTGGCCGACCAGTCCGACCAGTCTGGAATGATCCGACCTGGCTAGGGACACAACCCTTTAAGGCCAGACAGTAGGCGTGGCTTAGCTCTCAGCCAATCGCTGTAAGCACAGTCTAGATACAGTAACTATATACACTATGTACATTGGTGATAGATCTGTACTATCACAGGTATAGACTGTATAGCATCATTTGTTGTTAGAGCAGATTCTTCCTGTTACTGTGGGCAGATTAAGTGCCTCCCTTCTGACCCGGATTTAGAAAATTTTGGCAATGGATGGTGGCTCACACCTAGCACTGCACAGCCTCAATATTCAGCAGAACCACAAAGGTCTTCTTCCCAGATGTTTCTGTCTATTACCCCAGATAACAGGCATCAGCTGAGACCAGCAACCGGCTGTATCTGTCCACAGTAACATGGTTCCTGTCTATGACAGGAGGCTATGTCTGCCCATGGTAACACACAGTTCCTGTCTATGTCAGGAAGCTGTATCTGCCCATGGTAACACACAGTTCCTGTCTATGACAGGAGGCTGTATCTGTCCATGCTCACACACAGTTCCTGTCTATGTCAGGAAGCTGTATCTGCCCATGGTAACACACAATTCCTGTCTATGACACGAGGCTGTAGTAACACACAGTTCCTGTCTCTGACAGGAGGCTGTATCTGTCCAAGGTAACAAACAGTTCCTGTCTATGGCAGGAGGCTGTATCTGCCCATAGCAACACACAGTTCCTGTCTATGACAGGAGGCTGTACCTGCCTATGGTAACACACAATTCCTGTCTATGACAGGAAGCTGTATCTGTACATGATAACACACAGTTCCTGTCTATGACAGGAGGCTGTATCTGCCCATGGTAACACACAGTTCCTGTCTATGACACAAGGCTGTAGTAACACACAGTTCCTGTCTTTGACAGGAGGCTGTATCTGTCCAAGGTAACACACAGTTCCTGTCTATGGCAGGAGGCTCCATCTGCCCATGGTAACACATGGTTCCTGTCCATGGAAATGGACTGTATCTGCCCACAGTAACATATGGTTTCTGCCCATGGCAGCAGACTGTATCTGCCCACAGTAACACACAGTTCCTGTCTATGGCAGGAGGCTGTATCTGGCCATGGTAACACATGGTTTCTGTCCATGGAATAGGTTTGTATCTGCCCACAGTAACACATGGTTTCTGCCCATGGCAGCAGACTGTATCTGCTCATGGTAACACACACTTCCTGCCCACAGCAAATGTAAATAAGGTTCATAGTTTGGTACTAATATGTATTATCAGTATGAACCCTTTGAATGCTCCCTCATCACAAGTGTACTGATAAAGTTTGGATTTAGATTAAGAGGGCCAGTTTGTATTAGTTGGGCCAAATGATCAGCATCTATTCCATTGGAGATCACTAATGCTGGGGCATAAAAGGCCAAGACCAAGTTCTGATGGGATGTGCATCCATTCTAGTTGCTCCTGGGTTAGAGATCCCTCAGTCGACAGTATTATGTGCCTTGTGATGCAGCCTCTGGAGTTGTCACCAACTGAAGCGTCCAAACAAACTCAGATTAATCCAGTTTGACAGCCCATTGATTTGCTCCAATTATTCAGTTATCAATGAGTGTGATCTGATGTCAGAAGAATCTCATCTTCAGTGACTGAGATTCATTACACATTTAAACATGGGTGAGTATTAAATTAGTGAATCACCTGGAGCTTTTGTTAGAGATGAGCAGAAAGCACATTCTGTTTGTGATGGATATATGAGTACCATCAATCCTTGTTTGAAGGCTCAATGTCAGAATCATGGATTCTCGTGTAACAGCATCTCTCTTGACTGGATAGTAAATCACAGTCCAATGATCAACACTGCAGCCTGCAACACACACTGAACCCAAACTTTTCACATCTTTTGTTTCACATGTATAAACAATAAAATGGGCAGGAAAAGCAGAAGCAATGGAGAGGATGAAGAACTTCAAATTCTTGGGTGTCAACATCTCCAAGAATCTGTCCTGGAGCCTCCATGTCGATGCAATCATGAAGAAGGCTCATCAGCGACCATACTTGGTGAGGTGTTTGAGGAGATTCAGTGCATCACTGAAGACTCTCAAAAACTCCTACAGGTGCACTGTGGAGAGCATTCTGGCTGGTTCCATCATTGTCTGGTGTGGAGTTGCCAAAGCTCAGGATAAGTTTAAAAATTCCAGAGGGTTGTTAATCTGGCCTGCAACATCATGGGCACCAGACTTCACTCCATCAAGGACATCTAAAAGAGGTGGTGTCTTAAGAAAGTATCCTTTAAAAGATGGGGCCAAATTTTGCCCCACCTGAAATTAGTAAGATGGAACAAATGCTTTGGTTGGGAATATACCCACATTTATAACTAATGTGATGCTGAAACAAGCCATGAAAGACCTCAACAATGAAATCGCTGTTTACATCCGGTACCGCACGGATGGCAGTCTCTTCAATCTGAGGCGCCTGCAAGCTCACACCAGGAGCAACTTGTCCGTGAACTGCTCTTTGCAGACGATGCCGCTTTAGTTGCCCATTCAGAGCCAGCTCTTCAGCACTTGACGTCCTGTTTTGCGGAAACTGCCAAAATGTTTGGCCTGGAAGTCAGCCTGAAGAAAACTGAGGTCCTCTATCAGCCAGCTCCCCACCATGACTACCAGCCCCCCCACATCTCCAGGAGGAAAAACCCAACACCCAACCCCAACCCACCAATTTTCCCTTGCAACCGTTGCAACCGTGTCTGCCTGTCCCGCATCGGACTTGTCAGCCATAAACGAGCCTGCAGCTGACGTGGACATTACCCCTCCATAAATCTTCGTCCGCGAAGCCAAGCCAAAGTAAGTAAAGTATAAAGTTTTGTTCTCCAGAATGAAAGTGCAAAACCAGGCTAACAGAGATCGAGAGAGAGATGGGAGTCAGACCTAGGTGTTGCAATAGTAGAAAGATGTTGGTCTGATTAGTGTTTGGATAGTATGACATCAATTATAATTGCACAATATGGATTAGTTTCCTACACCAACTATATCTTACACCCCAGAAGTTGCATTGATCAAAATCTGAAATATTAGAGATGTGGTTTAGATGTGGAAACAAGAAGGTTTTTACATGCTACGTGGTCGTGTGTGAAGGTGAGACCTTTCTGGCAGGATAATACCGAAATATTAACAAAGATAACAGGGGTGGCCTTCGTGGCCTTTTGGGCAACTTCATTGAAATAAGCAATAAATTAACTAAATTCCAAATTTCATTTGTTAAAATAACTTTATCAGCAACTAAGAAATGTATTGCAATTACTTGGAAATCCAACTCTCCTCTACACATAGCACGATGGACAGGTGAGATGAATAGTTGCATACCTTTGATTACATCCAAAGAACAAATATATTTGTCAAGATGTAGCAGCCATATTTGGATCATTTAGGGTCCCAATTAAAACTATAATAATGAACAGAAGGACAAGAATAGAGGCTACTATGGTATAAATACAAATGACTTCTCCTTATAGAATTTTTATGGTCAATATAAGAGTGAGCCCTGATGGAGTATAGATTTATATTATAAAAAAGGGGTTGTTTGGTTTTGTTTGTAAGAAAAAGTCTTAGATATATACTTTGATATTGGAGAGTTTACTATGTATATTTATGGACAAAGAAACAAAAAATAAAATATTTTTAAAAAAGAGAAAGTAGTTTCAATCCTCAAGGACCCCTACCACCTAGGCCATGATCTCTTCATTCTGTTCCCGTCAGGGGGAAAAGGTCCAGGAGTATGAGACAAGCCCTCAGCAGAACAAGGACAGCTTCTTCCCTGCTACCATCAGATTCCTGAATGAACAATGAACCAAGGTCATTGCTTCACTTTCACTTTTCTTATTTGCCTTTATAAGGTGGTTTATAAAAATGTTTTCACTCTGATGCTGCTTCAAAACAATACATTTAGTGACTTGTTTATGACAAGAAATTCCGATTCTTTTTTAAAAAAAGTCCCTCTACTTTGTACATCATTCAGAAAGTCCATGGGGGTCTTTGACACAATGCCATCTTCCTATGTCCATCAATTTATTTACCGCTGAGTGACTGTATTGAGCGATTCCCGCAGGAATGACATTGTGTTTTTCTCAATCTTTAACTCCCTTTGCGCGTTTGTTGATCAGACAGCTCGGAAATAAAACAGAAAATTCTGTTAGATCTGAACAGATAGAGTTATTTAGTTATATGGCACAGAGAAAGGACCTTTGGCCCAACTCTTCCGTGCTGGCCATTGCCTACCTGAGCTAATCTCATTTACTTGCATTTTGGCCCATATCCTTCTAAACCTTTCCTCCCCATGTCCAAATGTTCAAACCCTGGGCCTCTGCACCCCTCCCTACAACTGGATCCACAGTCAGTATGAACTGGAAACAGCATCTCCTCCTCACTGACGGCTCACCTCAAGGATGTGTACTTAGCCCACTGCTCTGCTCTGCTCGCACTCCACCCATGACTGCGTGGCCAGGCACAATTCCACTGCTATCTATGTTTGCCAATGACCCCACAGTTGTCGGCAGAATCACAGATGGGAATGAGGAAGCGTACAGGAGGGAGATAGATCCACTCATTGAGAGGTGTCACACCAACAACCTTTTGCTCAATATTAGCAAAACCAAGGAGAGGACTTCAGAAGGAAATCAGGAGAACCAGACCCAGTCCTCATCAAGGGGTCAGCGGTGGAGAGGGTCAAATACTTCAAATTCCTGGACATCACCATCTCCGAGGATCTGTCCTGGAACCTCCATGTCGATGCAATCATGAAGAAGGCTCACCAGCAGCTATACTTTCTGAGAACTTTAAGGAGATTCAGTATGTCACTGAATGCTCTCAAAACCTTCTACAGGTGTTCCGTGTAGAGCATTCTGGCTGGTAGCATCACTAGCCCCTTTCACTCTGCCAATTACATACGAGTTAACTCTCCAATTTGGCGGGTCAAATTATGCAGTTTGAAATGGCATAACAGGGCAGGGCGAATCAATTTCAACTGGGCTCTGATACATGATGGGAGCAAGTTTCAGACCCTGGCTGAGTTAATTCACCAATCGCCTTCTGGTGGTGTGAATGGTTTACTCAACTTACCGGGTATCATTAATGATGGGTTTGCGTCAGTCTGGCAGTTATATTTCAGTGTGGCCGGCCGCGCTCTGCCAGTCCCGCACCCACTTTCTGAGCCCCGCTGCTTGAGAACCCCACCCCCACCCTGCCCCTCTGCTTAACAGCCACCCTGCTCCGCTGCCTTAGCCCTGCTGCCTGACAGAGGCTAATACTGTTATGGCAACATGTTAGCAAAAGAGATGTGAACATTCTCACTGGAGAGCGAATAGCAGGAGTGTTTATTGTTTTTACCGGGAAGGCGATTTTCACGCAGCTGATTTGGTGTGTATGAAAAAAATTATTATTGGTCATGAATCAGCTGGCAGGGCTGTCAGAGTGCAGATCAGCTGTGAAATGTAACTGTAACTGGGCTGTCAGAGCACCAGTCGTGATGTCACCGCTGGAGACAGGACACCCCCCCGCCCCCACTTAAAATCCTGAATTGCAAAATTACTTGCAGATAATGGTGCAGTGTGAAAGGCTCTTGGGTTTTGCTTTCCCTGCAATTGAGGCTGCTATCTGGTACAGAAATGCCAATGGACAGGTCAAGGAAAACCTCCAGAAGGTTGTTAATTCAACCTGCGACATCACGGGCACCAGTCTTCACTCCATCGAAGGCACCTGCAAGAGGAAGTATCTTAAGAAAGCAGCCTCTCCATCCTCACAGAACCCCACCACACAGGCCATGCCCTCTTCACTCTGCTACCATCGGGAAGGTGGTATAGGAGCCTAAAGATGAGCACTCAGTGGCACGACAGCTTCTTCCCCGCTGACATCAGGTTCCTGAATGATCAATGGACCACAAACACTGTGATGCTTTTGACATTTTTGTATACTATTTGCATTTATTTTATAAGGTGGTTTATATAAATGTTTGCACTGTTGATGCTGCCGAATTGCATGACTTGTTCATGATAATAAATTCTGATTCTGTCTTTTAAGCATTGTAATTATCCCTGTCTCTCCCACTTCCTAAGCCAGCTTGTTCCACACACTCCACCCTTTGTAGGGTAAACATGCCCCTCAGGACCCTGGTGGAGTTTAGACAGGGTGCAGTTTGTTAATCCTACACTCATACCATTTCATTTTCCCCACATTTCTATCAATGCGCCCAGATTCTGCCACTCACCTGCAGACCGGGGCAATTTGGAGAGATGTCCATCTTCAAGGTGTGGGAGGAATCTGGGGAAAACCCACATAGTCACAGAGTGAACATGCAAACAAACTCCACACAGACAGCGCTAGGGTGCAGGATGAAACCTTTGGCTCTGGTGCTGTGAGGAAGAGGGCCCATTCATCACCTCACTGTGCTCCTCTGCATTCTCCTCCAGAACAAGCCTGCCGATTTTTGGAGACGGGTCCCTTTGAAGCAAGGAGGGCAGGGCGAAGGCTGTGGAGCCCGGTGGTGGGTGGGACTCTCCTCGCCTCTCCGCCTTCCAATAGGGACTGCTCCCTCTGTGACTCCCTCGTTCACTCATCCCTCCCCACCAAACATTCCTCTGCACCTTCCCCAGTGGCCGCAGCAAGTGCCGCACTTGCCCAGGCCTCCTCCCTCACCACTTGGGGCCCCAAAACAGGCCTTTCGAGTGAAGCAGCACTTCATCTGTGAATCTGCATGGGGTCATCTACTCACTCTGTGGTCTCCTCTATGTCGGAGAGACTGGGCACAGACTGGGAGATCACTTCACTGAGCTACTTCGCTCTGTCTGCATCAGTGACAGGGATCTCCCAGTGGCCAAGCACTTCAAATCTGTGCCCCACTCCCATGTCTGTCCGTGGCCTCATGCACTGTCTGTTCCACAAAGACCTCCCATAAATTGGAGGAGCAACATTTGATTTTCTGATTTGGGCTCTCTCCAACCGGATGGAATTAACATCGATTTCTTTGGTTTCTTCTGGCCCACTCTCGTTCTCCCTCCCTTCCCTTTCCCCTTGTCTTCTTTCATCCAGCTCCCCACCCCTTCCCTCTCCATTCACAGAGCCACCAACCCCCCCCCACCCCAACCATTTTCTGCTGTGCCCTCCCTCCCTTCTCCACCTATAACCTCCAGCCTGTGGGACCCTGCCTCTCAATCCCCCTAATGTTTTGTTCATACTTTGATGAAGGGCTCAAGCCCGAAACCTTTGCTCTGTAAAGGACACTCTTTGACCTCCTGAGTTTCTCCAGCATTGTCTTTTTACTGCACCCAGGAAGCTGCAGCCTCACTGCCATCTGGTGGCCACCCCCCAGTACAGCTGAGACCACTGTCTGGCCCAGACCAGGTGTCAAAGCACGGCCTGCTGCAGAGAGGCTCAGCCAGTCAAGCAGCACCCGTGGTAGAAACAGAGTGGTCAACATATTTGGGCCAGAGGCCTGAGAGTGATGAGGCCAGTGTCATGGAAACAAGGTGGAAGGGGTGAAACGGGGACCGTTCGGGGATGGGTGAGGGAAGAGGGAATATTACTGAGATATGTTCACATCGCTGGGCTCTGGGCAGCACCCGGTGGAACATGTGGAGTTCTTCCTCTGGTTAAAGTCAGGCCTTACTCTGGCAGAGGAGAAGGCTCAGGTCAGATGGATCAATGTGGGAATGGGGAAGGGAGGTGACCAGATAGCAACCAGGGTGATTAGTTTCAGATTTCCTCACAGGGACAGGCTGGGTTACTTTAATTCTCCACCTCACTACCTTCCTGCCCACTCCAAGCCAAAGCATAATAGGGGATCATCATCTCATCTTCCCCTAGGGATGACACAGCTCCCACAAAGAATTACCACTCACTAGTAATGTAAAAAAAATAATTGTACACAGTGTATACATGTAAGCAAATAAAGAAATGTAAAAAAAAAACTGTGCAATACAGAGAATAAAAAAATAAAGTGCCAAAGGGCAGCATGGTTAGTGTTGCGGTTAGTGCAATGCCTTTACATCGCCAGCGACCGGGACCAGATCTGGGTTCAAATCCCGTGCTGTCTGTAAGGAGTTTGTATGTTCTCCCTGTGTCTGCGGGGGTTTCTCCACCTACTCTTCAAAAGTGTATTGGGGTGTAAATTGGGCAGTACGGACTCGTAGGGTAGAATTGGCCTGTTACAGTGCTGCACGTGTAAATGTTTTTTAAAAATTTAATTAAAAAGAGTCCTTAAATGAGTTTGTTGTTGAGGATCTGATGGTGGAGGGGTAGCAGCTGTTCCTGAACCTGGTGGTGCAAGTCTTGTGGCACCAAAACCTCTTTCCCGATGGCAGTACTGAGAACAGGACGTGTGCTGGGTGGTGTGGGTCCTCGATGATTGCTGTTGCTCTCCGATGGCAGCGTTCCCTGTAGATGTTCTTGATAGTGGGGAAGGTGATGTTCTGGGCTGTGTCCACTAACTTCTGCAGGGCTTTATGCTCTGCATAAAGCAGAACCACCAACCATACCAGTCTGTGATGCAGCCAGTCAGCACACTTTCCACCACGCATCTGTGGAAATTTACCAGGGTTCCTGAGGTTGGGATGTGTTCTGCTCTACCCATTTCCCCTCTCACCTTGGACCAGTGAGCTGTGTCAGATTCTCCCATCACAAATCATGCCTTTCACTCTTTACCCCACCTCACCAGATCTGGTTCCTTTCTAATTTTTGCAGGTCCTAATAAAATGTCTGTCCACCATAAACATGGCTCCTGCTTCTCTTCAGGGGTTGCCTGTCCAGAAGTGGACTCCAAGCATTGTCTGCTAGAGCTATACAGAATGGGGTGTGTGAATATTTGTTGGGCTGAAGGCAGTGGCATAGATAAGGGGTGGGGAGTGCAGGAGGAGTGACTGCTCCCCCAAGCATGTTTTTCGAAAGTGGCGCCTTTCCCCCCCCCACTCCCCATCCGCTGCCACCCCCCATACTGAGCCAATCTGTACACAGCAAGATCCCACTAATGACTGACTTTCCTGTTTTACATGTGGGAGGACTAGGGCAGTGGGAAAACTCTCTGCTCCTCCTTAAAAAAGACATTTGGAATCAGCTGAGGCCTGCAGTCATCCCAAGAGTGAATCTCCTTAGATTGGGAGGTGGGGGGGGTGATTTGGGTATTGGATACGATAGGTACTTTCCCTTGAGCAGAGGAGGCTGAAAGTGATGTGTCAGAGGTGTATTAGACATCACATGGTAAGGGCATTTGGAAGTGGAGGGCATGGGTTTAAAGTGAGAGGGAGGAGGTTTAATGGGGATCCGAGGGCAAATTTTTCACGCACAGAGTGGCTGGTATGCGGAATGAGCTGTTGAAGGTGATGGTGAAGACAGGAACAACAGTGAACTGGTGTCTGGACATTTGAACGAGCAGGGTGTATAGGGATGTGCAATTAACACAGGCAAGTGGGACTAGTGTAAATTGACGCACATCACTGCACCAGAACGGGAAAGCGTAGGCACGCAGGGCATGCAGACACAAACACACATGCACATGTATACAAACTCCTGCACATAGACATTAGTGTGGACACACAAGCATATACCCAGTCACACATACATGCACACATTCATACGTACACAGAGATGCACGTGCAGTACAAAAACATTCACAGACTCACATATTGGGGTACACAGATACACATGGGTGCATGTGCTGATGTAAACATGTGCATACAGTGACTGCATATACAGTATGCACAAAACCCCAGATAGGCATGCAGACACTCACACTCACTTAATATGCTGACACATCTACATAAATGTGCAAGCATACACATACTTACAGACGGCATGCAGACAGAACAAGGCAGCTATAAGCATCATTGCAGAGAACGAGTCTTCATTCCAATCATTATAAAGGGATAATTTAATAGAGGGAAACAGCTTAAGGGAATAAGTAGACAAAAAGGATCGAGTAAATCTGATTAAGAGTGTGATATTTGTGTTCCATGTGTCAAGAACATCCGCTTAATGTTTGCTTTGATTCTGGGAATAACCAGTGACAGGGCATCGCCCACTCAGTCTGTGGGAAGTGGGAGTGGGAAGAGGTCAGGCGCATTGGCTCAGGTGTGCCCAGCTGTGGCAGACATTCTACCCACAGCGATATCCCCACTCTCTGCCTGCTGCGAGTCAGCCAATCTCTCCTCCATGCTCGTACCTTTCCCGTGACCACAATAAAAGTCCTAAAATCCAGACTGCTTGGGGATTGGGTCAGTCCCTATTTTCGAGCAGTACTTTTAAAATTCAAATGAAACATTTTTTTCATATTAAAAAAAAGTATTTATTCATTCATTTCCATGACTCCTGTGCATCTGAGCGCTTATTCGTGCATGCTCACAAAAGCCCGCTAAATTTTAAAAGTTTGAGGAGTCCAGATTCTCAGGTGGTCTGGATTTCTGGCATCCAGACTTTTACTGTACCATGAGCTTTCATCTTGCTTAGCAGTCTTATGTCAAAGGCCTTTTGAAAATCCAGGTGAACCACATCCATTGACTCTCCTTTATCTTTCCTCCATGTGGAAAGAATTCCAACAGGTTTGTGAGGCAAGATTTCCCCTTCAGGAAACCATCCTGGCTCTGACCTGTTTTACTGTATGTCTCCAAGTTCACTGAAACCTTATCCTTAATAATAGGTTCTAACATCTTACCAACCACCAAAGCCAGGCTAATATCCTTCGTATAGTGTGGTCACCAGAACGGAATTGCAATATTGTCACGTGTACCAAGATATAATAAGAAACGTCTGCTTTGAGTGCTGTCCGGGAGCACACAATGAAAGCACACAATGAAAGCACACAATGTGGCCTTACCAGTGTTTTGTACAGTTGCAACACATCCCAAATCTGACATCTATGCCCTGATAGATGAAAGCAGCACACCACTGGCCCAAACCCCCTGCGATTCCGATGAGCCCAACACACCGCCCACAAGCTTCCCACAGTCCACAGAGGGCTGTCTCCCACCTGGAAGGAACACCTTAATCCCGGCACTAAAAAGGCATACAGCCAATTAAAGATTTAAGCCAAGGAGATTCGAGAGGCACTTTGGAAATGTTTAAAGACCCAGCCAAGAGATGAGTGAAAGGCAGCAGACTCTGTCCTCTGCTAAAGCCACTCCTCCAGCATTCTGTGTGCCCTAAATAACAGCGAATCTGGTTCAAACATCCCATCCCTGGACCATCTGGCAACAGAGCTCACCAAGGGTCACTGAGGTGAACAAATCCAATAAATTAACCTTCCTCCACCACGTTTTACACTGTTGTCATTGTTCTTTTGAAAAAGCACACAAACACACAATACACTGATCTTAACCCCATTTTGTCTCCAATTTGGACACTGCTCACTCCCAATGAGTTGTCAGCTGCTTCTGTTTTAAGACAGGAAATATTGGTCCCTGCAATAACCTTCATAAAAGGCAAATTAAGAAGCAACGTGTTCCTTAACGTAGAATAATAGGGCATTATTTTTGCTTTTTTTTTACACACTTGATGTTGAAATAATGTGATTTACCTTTCATATTTGATGCACAGCTGAAAAACTGTGTCTCCAAACACATATCTACACATCCATAGTGAAAGCAGTGGTACTGAGGAGGGGCCAGGTAGAATGGTAACACATCCTCTCGCAACTCCGAGTGTGGACACCAGGAGCAGAATGTAACGGGATTTCCCCCCCCCCCACCCCCGACTCTGAATGTGGACACCAGGAGTAGGATGTGACAAGTTCTCCCCCCGACACCAAGTGTGTACACTAGGAGCAGGTTGTGACGGGAGATTTCCCCCCCGACTCCTCGTGTGGACTCCAGGAGCAGGATGTGACGGAAGATTTCCTCCCCAACTCTGAGGGTTAAGTAACCATAAATTAGGGCAATTATTTCAGGAGAAAGGACACCAGCTGAACGTTATTTTGTTGCTGACATGAGACTGAAGAATCAGGACAGGGCCTGTTTGCTTTGACTTCCCCCCTCCTGTCTGGTTTCCTGGGACACTTTACTACCTCGAAGCACCTTAAAACTACGGCTCACAATCATGGATGAGAGGGTCTACAGACCCAAGAGGGACTGATGAGAGGGTCTACAGACCCAAGAGGGACTGATGAGAGGGTCTACAGACCCAAGAGGGACTGATGAGAGGGTCTACAGACCCAAGAGGGACTGATGAGAGGGTCTACAGACCCAAGAGGGACTGATGAGAGGGTCTACAGACCCAAGAGGGACTGATGAGAGGGTCTACAGACCCAAGAGGGACTGATGAGAGGGTCTACAGACCCAAGAGGGACTGATGAGAGGGTCTACAGACCCAAGAGGGACTGATGAGAGGGTCTACAGACCCAAGAGGGACTGATGAGAGGGTCTACAGACCCAAGAGGGACTGATGAGAGGGTCTACAGACCCAAGAGGGACTGATGAGAGGGTCTACAGACCCAAGAGGGACTGATGAGAGGGTCTACAGACCCAAGAGGGACTGATGAGAGGGTCTACAGACCCAAGAGGGACTGATGAGAGGGTCTACAGACCCAAGAGGGACTGATGAGAGGGTCTACAGACCCAAGAGGGACTGATGAGAGGGTCTACAGACCCAAGAGGGACAAAAACTTCCGAAACGTTTTTAATGTAACACTGACTTTATTGCAAAATTATTTTTCCTATTAGACATTGAGAATAAATGCTCCAGCATTAAATGGAACTCACAAAAAATGTAACTAATTTCATTTTTAATCTTAGTCATAATTAGAATTGAAACATTTGTGCCCTTGGTGCCCACAACCCTGGGCTCAGGGTAGAATGTGGATTTAAAGCGACCTGTAACTGCGTGATTGATGTGACCACGTTTGCACCAGATCTCTCAAGATGAGCAGCCCTTTGAAACAAGGCCACGGCCTCTCCCTCCTCAGTCGGAAGACTGGGGCTCAGACCCCTCTCCCAAGCTCTTAGCGATGAGGTCATGGCTGAGGGGGTGCAGCAGGGTCTAAGGAGCTAACTCTAGGAAGACATTAAGCTGAGACCATGACCCAGTGGATTAAATTAAAACACACACATTGCACATGGTGTTCTCTCAGAGATGGGCGAAGGCTCGGTAGCACACAGTTCTGGGCCAGCACACATCAGGAGGGCACGCCTCTGAACAGGGAAGGGAAAGAGATGGAAGGAAGAGGCAAGGGTTGGTGGTATGGAGTTGTGCAGACCAGACACAGGACCTTTGGCCCATTGCCTTCATGTGGGCCACCTACTGCCCTTCTGCACTAACCTCACGAGTCACTCCTGCCCCACAGCTTTGGTCATTCTGGGGTCTGCCCCTCAGGCAGTGTGCTCCCGATTCCAACCACCCTTGAGATGGGGTCGGGGGTGGTGGTGGGGGAGTTGTTCTGGGTCGGGGGTGGTGGTGGGGGAGTTGTTCTGCTGGGAACAGAGGTGGTTGTGAGATCTGGTGAGGGGTGCTTCCCACATGAAGGATGCTTGACACAGTGCAGCGGTTTGGAACTTGGTCCACAGTGACACCAACTACTTCTTTGATCAACAGTGGTTGCATTACTGCCAGGAGACTGTAAGCGGGTATACAAAGGGGAATAATTGGCAGGGTTTTGGGGAGATTTACTGGATTGCTTACACAGGACTGATAAAGACCTGACAGGATGTGTCAGCCCCCCTGCTGCCCATTCCATACCCAAGTACTCTGGGTGTGAGCTGCTTCACCCCACATGATTAACCCCGTCCCTTGCCCACGTCCAACATCAGGAAGGGGAGAGGGGGGAAATGAAGGGGGAGACATGAGGAAATTCCAGAACTGTTCACACTGAAGAGACAGAATTGTTGAGGTCAACAGGAGGGAAGAACACACAGGATGAGGAATGCTGTGATCCACACGTTAGCTGCACTACGTCCCAGGCAGGCTCGATGCCATGGAATGCAGAGTATTCAGGTGAAAAGGCTGTTTCGGCTGTGACCAAGCACCCTGCACCTTTAAGGCACTTTCTCCTGAAAAAATGTTCATGACCCAAATGATGCAGGGCACAAACTTCATAAGGGGACAATAATTACAGGGAATATCTGCTTGCTGGGCTGATCCCACTGTAACTTGGACAGGGTTCCTGATTGAGTAGCAAGGAACTGAGATCAGATTTCCCCAAACAGGACAGGGGTGCTGAGTGGGGGTGTGAGGGTTGCAAAGGGGGGAGGGGGGTGCAAGGGTGAGAGGGGGCTGCGTGCGAGGGTGGGAATGTGAGGGGGAAGTGTGAGGGTGATGGAGGGATGAGGGGGGAATGTGAGGGGGAGATGTGAAAAAGGGGGTGAGAAGGGAACAAGGCCAAGCTCTGCATACATGTTCTTGCAGGAGGGAGGCCGGACAGGAAGTGGAATCTGGTGTCAGTGGGTGCTATAGAGCCCCGAGGGGGTGAGGGTCCAAGCTGTGGACCCACGGATTCCATTCACACCAGACGATCCCATCAGGGAACCAAGGCTGGAGGGAGGGGTCAGCAGCGAATCAGGGGAGGGGGAAGGGGCTTTCCCTCAGGCACAAGACCCGCTCCATGAGGTGGGAAGGGGGAGTGGGGTGAGGTGGAGGGGGTTTAAGGAGGTTGGGATTTGAGGGGGGTTTAAGGGGAGGGGGTTGAGTTGAGGGGTTGAGGGGAACAGGGCTGGGGAAGGGGATGGGGAGAGGGAATTTAGGGAAAGGGGGTGAGGGGGAAGGGGTGAAAACGGTCAGCTTTGATAACATGGTGGAGGAATGTGGAGGGGCAGGGGGGATCTGGTGAGGGGGGAGGCAGAGTGTCCAGGAGGTGCAGGAGGGGCCTCCCAGCCTTAGGCCGGCACCAGGAGTCCAAAGTGAGTCCTGAGCTGCTCAAGGAAGACGAAGGTGAGCACGGTGTGCGGCACCAGGCGGATGGCGGCCGGAACAAAGCCCTATGGACAGAGCAAGGTGTAAGGAAAGGGTAGGTCCACGTGCTGAAGCCCATTGGCCAACCCCCCTACTCCTCCTCACACCCCTTCGTCCCCCTCCACCCCTACCCCACCTAACTCCCCCTACCCCAACTCACCCCCCTAGTTCCATCTCACCCACTTCATCCCCTTATCCCATCTTCACCCCTCAACTCACCTCCCTTCATCCCTCACCCTAACTTACCCCCCTGCCCCCTCACACTCCCTCACCTACCTTGTCCCTCACATCCCCTCAAACCTCCAACCTTTCCACTGCGTTCCATCCCCATGCAACCATTCACATCCTCTCAAAGGTGCTACAACCCCTTTCCCCAAGTCACAACCCCTCCCCCACAGTCATGTCCCCTCCGTCATTATCACGTCCCCTCCCCCGGACTCTTCTGCCTCCGGCAGCTTCCTTCACACGGGACACCCAGACAATAGGTACCACCCCTCCCTCAGCCCTCCATGGGAAGGTGATCCCCTTGGGAGGGTTGCTCCCTCACCTCACCCCCAGCTTACCTTATAGAAGCCTAGGGGTCCCAGTCGGGAGGTTTCCAGCAAGCAGTGCCACACACCCTGGAGAGAGAGAGCATGCAGTGAGTAGTCAGACCCAACACGAGATGAAAGTACCTGCACAGGCCTCCCAGCACCCACACCCGGCCTCTCATGGGACTCCCAGAGCCTGCACACAGCATCATCGGCTCACTCCGTCAACAATGGTTCATTTATTTCTACTCACTCGCCGGCGTGGAGCGAAGCCCAGGACTACCACGCCATCACTGCCCGATGTGTTCCTTACCCGATACTCGCCCTTGGAGTTCATCAGCCGGGTCTTCAGGACATCGAGTGGTTGGCACAGGAAGGTGGCACAACCGCCCTGGAGGCAGGGAAGGAAGGCCAGGTTAGAGGGGGCCGGGTTACAGGAGGGGTTGTGGGGGGGAAGGGGGGAAGTGGAAGGATATGTGGGGTGAGGGAAAATGGCCCTCTCAGAGCGGAAGGGGATGTGGAGTCTGGGAGGCAAATGGATGAGGGGTCAGGGGAGCAGGTGAGGGGTCCGGGGTTCAGAAGCGGGTGAGGGGTGAGGGGTCCAGGGTTGGGTGAGGGGTCCGGGGAGAGTGGGTGAGGGGTCCTGGGAAGGAGCGGGGGACAGCAGGGCAGGAGGGTGGGGTGAGGATACTTACTGCGATGAAGCTGGAGAGGAAGTGGGTGAGGATGTTGTCAGACAGGAGCCCGGTGCTGAGGACCAGCTGCTTCGCCTGGTCGTAACACGCCAACTGCAACGGGGCAGAGCAACTCAGCAGCTCCCTTCGGTGACCCACCCTATCCCCACCCACCCACACCTCCCACCTTCATCTCTCCAACCTCACCCCCACCCACTCCTACCATCACTGCTCACCCCCATCCACTCCTACCCTCACCCCTACCCACTCCTACCCTCACCCCCCTCCCACTATCTACCCTGACCCCCACCCACACTCCAACCCTCACCCCTACCCTCTCTTACCCTCACCCCCACACACACACCCTCAGCCCCACCCACTCTTTCCCTCAGCCCCACCCACATTCCTACCCTCACCCCTCACCCACTACTCCTACCCCCACCCACCACTCCTACCCTCTCTCCTACCCTCACCCCCACCCACCCTAACACACCCCTCCACCCAGCCTGACTCTGTCCCCCTACTCCTCAGGACATACCTGTCCGACGGTGACAAGGGCTCCTCGACTTGACGCCATCGTGGCCCCGGAGAACAGTTTCCGCACCCCCTCTGTGGGCACAGGAGGGTCAGGACCAGCTCCACGCAGAGCCCTCCCCATGTGGTGGTCTCCCTAAGGCAGATTCCCCCCTCCAGCAGCCCATTCCATACATCCACACCTCCGTGAAAAACCCCACGGGTTCCTGTTAAATCCCTGGGTGTTATCCCTGACAAATGGCCCAGGCCCGAAACCTTGGTGATCCCTTCCTTCCTTCCTGCTGGAGTGTTACATTCAACCCCAGCGCTGACAGACATTCCCGGTTAACTCCTGCCCAGTCCCACCTTCGAACTGCTCAGATTCTCAGGACCCTGACCAATACCTTGTTCCAAACCCCTGCCCAGTGAAAACATATATTTGTCGTGAAAACAAATTATTCTGCCCCATCCCCACTAACCCCAGCGAGAATTGCCACATCCCATAAGGATGGGTGAAGGAACCAAGGAGGGATTCCCCTTCCACCTCCCAAAGGGTGATGAGGGTGGGGGGGGGGGGGGGTAGAGAAGGTATCCCACCTACCAGTGGTCTGTACCCATTCCAAACCTTGGCCCCGAGGCCAGACACCTGAGGATGGGGAGAGAGATTCCTCCACCAGTCATGCCCTTGCCCCCCTTCCCCCACCCCGCCCAACCCCTGGCCCTGAGGCAGGACCCTCACAGGAAGACAGCGAGGGATGATCTCACCTTCCCGCAGAACGCGGTACAGCCCATCCAATGCATGCTTGTAACTGTGGGGGGGGGGAGGGGAGGAGAGGCAGACGGTCAGCACCCACACTCAAACCCTCAGCTTGCATTTGAACAACGCCTCTCCCATCATGGTCATATGGCCGTAGACATCCAGAGAACTGCCGGGGGGGGGGGGAAGAAGGGATGTGGGAAGGGGAAGGATTGCACACCCACCTGTTTCTCCCTCTGCCCCTCTACGGATCTCAGACCAGGTGTGCAGGAGCCCATCCAGCTCCCGAGGCAGGGTTTCAAGGAAAACACCATTTCCCGAATCCTGAGGGATGGAGGTGGAGGTTCTGGGTTTTATCAACCCCACCCCCCCCCCCAACTCTGCTGGAGTCTGAAAGTTCAATCCCTCCCCTTGGATTCCTCTCATCCATTGTGGGCGACTCAACAACAGGCACATACCAATCAAATGAGAGTGCACAGGTCGCCGTGTGGGTCAATAGAGTGGCTGAGAGGCCCAAGGGACACTGGCCTGCATTTGGCGGGGGATTGAGTTCAGGAGTCGCAAGGTCATGTTGCAGTTCCATAAATCTCTAGTGAGACTCCACTTGGAGGATTGTGTTCAGTTCTGGTCACCTCATTACAGTAAGGATGTGGAAGCTTTGGAGAAGGGACAGAGGAGATTCACCAGGATGTTGCCTGGATTGGGAAACAAGTCTTATGAGGCAAGGTTAGCAGAGCTGGGTCTTTTCCCTTTGGAGCGGAGAAGGAGGAGGGGAGACTTAATAGAGGTCGACAAGATTGTGAGAGGAAGAGACAGGGTGGATGGCCAGCGCCTGTTTTCCAGGGCAGGAGTAGCAAAAACCAGAGGATGTGTGTGTAGGTTGAGGGGAGGAATTGTCAAGGAAGACACCAGGGGTAAGTTTTTTTTTAAACACACATTGTTGTGGGTGCCTGGAATGCATTGCCAGAGGAGATGGTGGAGGCTGGAAGCTGGAACATTATGGGCATTTAAGAGACTTTTTGATGGGAGATAAATAGAGGTTACAGGTTAGGGAGGAAAGGGTTAGATTGTTGTGGAGTGGGTTTACATAGGTTGGAGCAACATCATGGGCCGAAGGGCCTGTATTGCGCTGGAATGTTCTACATAAGAACAACATATATCGCTGCAAAGCAGATCAAGACCCTACCCCTGGGGAGGGAATCTGCAACCAGCCATCAGTCCTGCGAGATCCCCACAGGACCCACTGCCTCAGCCTACAGTCCCTGCTCAGACTAGGGGAGGGGCTCAGTTAACAATGAGCCAGAGTGTCTGGGCAGGGACAGCATGGAGGTAATGGGCCAAATGGCAGCACAAACAGACAGGAAACACTCACTTTCTCCGCAGATTGGCCGGGAGTTTCATGTCGTTCTGCATCCTGTGGAAAAGTAAGAAGTGGAGGGTGGATTACACAGACTGGCAGCTCAAGTCTGGGGAAGGGGTGGGAAGACATCTGGGGGTGGGGGATGGGGGAAATGCCATCACGATAGATGCAGTGAGGTTGTTTCTAAAGGGGGTAAGATGAGCACTTGGGGGCACAGCCTCACGATTCGCAGTGGGGAGGGGGACAGAGAGGAGGAGGAATTGCTGCTTACGGAGAGGGAGGGGGCAGGGGATGGGCAGCCCATGAGGAGGGATTGGCCAGGGGTCAGGGAAGGGGGCAGCCGGGGATGGCCTGCAGGGAGAGGGGGAAGAAGGAGAATGGGGGTGGGGGAGACCAGGCGAAGGTGATGGAGGACGGAGCTGTTCTCTGACCTGACGTTGACCATATCAGCCGGAGTGCCGACAAACCCACCGGTGAATCCTGCAGGATGAGGAATGGGTTAGAGGGGTGACAGCCAGCACTGGGACCCCCAGGGTGGGGGTGGGGAGATAAGGGTAGGGGAGGGAGAGGGGTGAGGAGCAGGGAGGTATGTGGGGGAAGGGAAACAAGTGGGGGAGTTAGGTGGGTGGAGAGGGGGAGGCGAGCAGGGGAGGGGTGGAAAGCCGGTAGGGGAGGAGGGGAAACATCAGCCAACGAACCTCCGAAGGCTCCAAGCAGAACCTTCTGGTAGAAGGGCAGTGGGCTGGAGCTGCCCCCAGCCAGCGCGTCCCTCACCGTCTCGTAAATGGCAAACCGCGTCATCGAGTAGGTGAGCTGCATGGAACCAGCGACGAGAGGTCACATCACAGGGGCTCAGGCTCCTCACACCCCTCCCCAACTCCCCACTGGAAATCCCCTGCTCATTGCTGCCCATCACATCCCCATCCTGTCCCCCACACCCAGAGGCCGCCGTGCACCTCTTGTGAGTGTGTGTAAGACTCCAAATACACGTATATGTCAGTCTCTGCGCGCATTCAGACAACTCTGAAGGGCCCTTCACACCCATGGACACACCATCCTCTCCCTAGAAGGCTCAAGAGTGTAAAAGCACACAGCAACAGGCTTAAAGACAGGGTCTTCCCCGCAGCCATCAGGCTCCTGAATGAACCCCACAGCAGTATTCTCACACTGCTCTTGATTGGTGTTGATTCTTTTCATTATAGTCCTGTACTCTGTAAATGTGCTCTTTACACAGGTCTATGAATGTTTGAGAGAACCTATCATTCTGTTAGGAGAAGAATCTCCACATGAGGCATTTTGTGACAAAACTGGAATTGGGTGCATGCAGTGAAATGGATCAGAGTGGCAGAGAGAATCACTGGAGTCTCCCCCTCCTCCCCCCATCGGTGCACAAAATCACCTTTCAACACAGCATCTTTCAGCTGCTCCCATCGGGGAAGAGATACAGGAGAATAAGAGCCAGCATCATCAGGCTGAGGAACAGCTTCTTCGCATGGAGAGTGAGAACGATAAACGACCAAAGGATCTGCTCACACTAACCGTCCGAGCCTCTCATTTGCATTGATGAAATGCTTCTCCTGCATGTGTATCACTGTCTGAATGTGCGTTATGTCTGGTTGCATGTCTGCATGTTTTGCACTGAGGACCAGATAACACTTTCATTTTGTATTTGTGCAGTCAGATGACAATAAACCTGACTCGAGAAACCAGTTCTGAGCAGGTCTATTCAGCCGCTTCATCCTACCCCACTGTTGTAGCTCACAGCTTCACTGAAATCTGGACACTCACGGGGAACGTCCAGCAGTTTAGCTGCCATCCACAGGGGGGCAACTATGAGGCATCATCCGCACCTGAAGGGTGCAGTTCAAGTGTCCCCCACCTGGGGGCAGCTGTGAGGCATCAGCTGTGCCCATAGGGTGCAGTTCGGGTGTCCCCCACCTGGGGGAAGCTGTGAAGCATCAGTCCCACACGTAGGGTGGAGTTCAGGTATCCCCCCACCTGGGGGCAGCTGTGAGGCATCAGCCGCACACATAGGGTGCAGTTCGGGTGTCCCCCAGTTGGGGCCAGCTGTGAGGCATCAGCCGCACAGTTAAGGTGTGACCTACTGATTGGGTTCAGATGAGGTTCACAAGGATGCTCATCTTTGACGAATGCTATCCTATGAGGAGCGTTTGGCGGCTCTTGGTCTGTACTCGGAATTTCGGAGAATGAGGGCAATCTCGTTGAAACATTTGGAACGTTGAAAGGCATGGACGGAGTAGATGTAGAAAGGTTGTTTCCCACAGTGGGAGTCTCGTACAAGAAGCTACAACTTCAGGACTGAAGGCCGTCCAGTTAGAACAGAGATGTAGAGTGAGGTAAGTCTGTGGAATTGTTGCCACACGCAGTTGAAGAGGCCGGGTCATTGGGGGCAGAGATTGTTAGGTTCTTGATTAGCCAGGGCATCAAAGTCCGGGCAGTAGGGCTGAGTAGAAAAATGGATCAGCTCATGATTGACTGACAGGGCAGACTCGATGGGGTGAATGGCCTATGTCATAACTTACTGGGGATGGCTGTGAGGCATCAGCTGGCAGCACCATAGTTGTTTGCGGCTACTATTCTGTTCCCCCTTTCCCCTTGAAACTCACCAGGTTCCAGGACCCTGCACCCCCTTGGATCTCATCAGCACTTCACTGGAGAAACATCGCTTACATTGCACTGACTGCAGCTGTGACAGTAAACAGAAAGGGCATCTGCTAGGGAACTGGGGCAACTCAGATCAGGCAGCATACAGCCACAGGCAGTCAACATTTTGGGTCACAACCCAAAGAGCCCCACATTGCACCTACCCACCCTCCCTCTCCTCCAATACCTCTTGCATACCCCCCACCCACCTCGTGCCCACCCACACCTCTTGCACATTCCCCAACCCCTCGAACACCCTTTGCGCCACTAGCCCCTCCTGACCCTTGTGTGGCCTCACCTCCTTTGAGAGCCCCTTATGCCCTCCTCATGGATTGAGCCATCACAGACCAGTGTAGCCATCCCCAATTCAGTCCCCATGACCCCCGGATGGGGTGGGGTGGGGGTGTCTCCCTGTGCCCATAGGGGTTGAGATGGGATATTCATGTCTATGCCCAGCCCAGGTGCAGATGCCCCCATGGGGTGGGGTGGGGTAGTGTGGAGGTGGGTCTCCCAGTGCCCCATCCCAGTGCAGGTCGGGTGAGCCCACGGAGGGGATGATACCTGTCGGCACAGTGAAGCACTCAGCCCATTGTAGAGAGCCAGGACACCATCGTTGCGGATCACGTGGAGGGCCATTCCTGTCATCCGCATCCTAACCTCCTGCTGGGTCTGAAGGTGAACCTGCCAGGAGAAATACAGGCAGCAGTCACCACCCGCTACCCCAGCCGAAAACCGCCCGCTCCCCCGGCCGGAAACCGCCTGCTCCCCTTGCCGGAAACCGCCCACTTCCCCAGCCAATCATCCAAGCCCAAACCCACCTTGTTGCCCGACTGTTCCCCAAAGGCCCACAAGGAACTGGATTAAACACTGAAGCAAAAACAACTCCTCATCCATTGCTGGAAATCAGCAGGGGCAGGTAGTGACTGTGGAGGACGAGCAATGGGCAACTCTCAGCTCAAGGGATACAAGACCGTGCCTCGGGGTGCAGGGCTGGGGAGGAAATTCCAATCTCACTCCCTGTTTCATAGACAACCATCTCCCAGGAGAGAATAGAAAGGTGAGAAATGAGCTGATGAAGAGATGTCTCAAGACAATCCCTCCAAGCCACACCAACCCAGGACCAGCAGAGACTGGTCCAAGATGGGAGCCAGGGTTACTGTGCGGAGGTCACATAAACCCTGGATGCAACCCCCAGAATCATGGCAGCATCTTGACTGAGCAGCTGGGGAGAGTTTGAAAGGCCTGGGACAGGGCTGGAGGTTTATAGGAGGTCCATTGCAAGGGAAGGTTAGCGGTAGAACAGGGATTGGTCAACGTTGATCTTTCCGCCCAGGTCTAGAGACCTGACATCAATCCTGAGCTCGGAGGTTGACTGTGTGGAGTTTGCACGTTCTACCTGTAACCATGTAGGCTTGGTCCCACATCGCAGACGTTCGGTTGGGAGATAGTTAATGGCCGTGCTATAATCACTCCAGTGTGTAGGTGAGATGTCAATGTGGAAAGGATAAAAGGGGCTGAAGGGCCTATTTCCTGTATCTACCAGTGAAGAGAGAGCAGCGTGACAGAGAATGGCTGAACAGCGCGGTGACCGGCCTGGCACAATGGTCCCAACAGGTTCTCATGACAAGGCATGCAGCCTGCAGTGACTATCTGCCAATCAGCTCACCTCTGTTTACACCACTTATTCCTACAGTCACAGATCAACTGATAGCACAAGCTAGGAGTTTACTGGAACCCAGTGCACTCCTAAACTGGCAGCTGACTGCTCTGGAGCAGCCTACGCTGAATTCAAACTGCAAACTTAAACGCTGCTTCCTGCTTGTGTGCTGTGTGGAACACCGCACGCATGAGTGTTCGTGCTCCCCTCACAGTGCAGCATGCGCTAGAGTGCTGTGCAGAGCACATGCATGTTAGTGCGCTGTATCTGCATGTGTTCATGTGCTGTGCTGGGTGTGTTTGTGTGCTGTGCCTACTGTTAGTGCACTGTGTGATGCATCTGCGTGTGTTTCAACACTGTGTAGAGTGCCTGCATGTGTTAGTCCAGAGTGCGGAGCACCTACGTGTGTTTCTGCGCTGTGCCTGCGTTAGTGTGCTGTGCGCCGTATGATGTCCCTGTGTGTGTTTGTGCACTGTGTGGCGTGCCTACATGTTATTGCTGTCTCAAGAAGGCAGCCAACATCATAAAGGACCCCCATCACCCTGGTCATAACCTCCTCTCACTGCTATCTTCGGACACCAGGTTCAGAAGCCTTAAGACCAGCACCACTTAGTTCAGGAACAGTTTCTTTCCAACATCCATCAGGCTCTTGAACCCTTCCTTGTTACACTGACCAGGGACTGCTCCAACACCACAAAAAGTCTGTCTGCACTTCTGCAAAGTTCTTTTCTTTGCACTACGATTACTGTGAATATTTATATCTTTTGTGCATTATTGGAACTTTTAAATTAATTCAGTTACTTTACTATTACAGGTGTTTCTGCAGCAAGTAAGAATTTTGATGCACATTGTAAACTCGTCATTTGGAAAAGGAAGGAAAGGCAATGGAGATTCGAGATCCTTGAGTATAGGAGTTGAAATGTTATGTTTTGCATGAATCTGGCATGTTTTGTGTTTCTTCAATCTGGTTCATTACTTCCAGGAGAGGAGGAATTAATAAGTCTTTAAATGTTTTTTAGAATTCTATTGGGAGTCCGTCCTCTCCTGGCGTTTTATTGTTCAGTAGATTTTTTAAAATATATCCTGTATTTCCTCTATTTCAAATGATTTTATTAATTTGTTTTGCTCCTCTTCTTGCAATTTCAGTAGTTCAATTTTAGCTAGAAATTCATCTATTTTGTCTTCTTTCCCTTCGTTCTCAGTTCGATATAATTGCTCGTAGAATTCCTTGAAGTTTTCATTGATCTCCGTTGGGTTATATGTAATTTGTTTGTCCTTTTTCCATGATGCCAATACCATTCTTTTAGTTTGTTCTGTCTTAAGCTGCCAAGCTAGTATTTTGTGTGTTTTTTCTCCTAGCTCATAATGCTTCTGTTTTGTCTTCATTATGTTCTTCTCCACCTTGTATGATTGTAGTGTTTGATATTTTATTTTTTGTCCGCCAATTCTCTTCTTTTTGTTGTATCTTCCCTTGTTGCTCATTCTTTTTCTGTACTTGCTATTTCCCTTTCCAGTTGTTCTATTTCCCGATTGTAGTCCTTCTTCATCTTAGTTACATAGCTTATTATCTGCCCTCTGATGAAGGCTTTCATTACATCCCATAGTATAAACTTATCTTTCACTGATTCCGTATTTATTTCAAAGTACATTTTAATTTGGCGCTCAATGAATTCTCTAAAATCCTGTCTTTTAAGTAGCATGGAGTTTAATCTCCATCTATACGTTCTTGGTGGGATGTCCTCCAGCTCTATTGCTAATAACAGGGGTGAGTGATCCGATAACAATCTAGCTCTATATTCCGTTTTTCTAACTCTCCCTTGGATGTGGGCTGTCAACAGGAACAGGTCTATCCTTGAGTATGTTTTATGTCTACCCGAATAATATGAGTATTCCTTCTCCTTTGGGTGTTGTCTCCTCCATATATCCAAAAGTTGCATTTCCTGGATCGATTTAACCATAAATTTGGTTACTTTGTTCTTTCTGCTAGTCTTTTGTCCAGTTTTGTACATCTTTGAGTCCAAATTAAGGTTAAAGTCCCCTTCTATCAGTATATTCCCCTGCGTATCTGCAATCTTCAAAAACATATCTTGCATAAATTTTTGATCCTCTTTATTGGATGCATATACATTGAGCAAATTCCAAAATTCTGAATATATCTGACACTTTATCATTACATACCTCCCTGCTGGATCTAAAATGTTATGTTAAAGTTGTATGAGATATTGGTGAGGACAAATCTGGAGTATTGTGTGCAGTTTTGGTCACCGAACTACAGGAAAGATATCAATAAGATTGAAAGAGTACAGAGAAGCTTTACTAGGAGGTTGCCCGACTTCATGAACTGAGTTACAGGGAAAGGTTAAACAGGTTAGGACTATTCCCTGGAGCTTAGAAGAATGAGGGGAGATTTGATAAACTGAGTAAATATAGATAGGCTTTTTCCACTGAAGGTAGGTGAGATACAAACCAGAGGACATGGGTTAAGAGTGAAAGGTGAAAAGTTTAGGGGGAACGTGAGGGGGAACATTTTCACACAGAGAGTGGTGGGTGTGAGAGAGGAGTCACGTGATGGAGTAGTGGCCGGACGGTGAACTCCAGCCCTCTCCAGAAAAGTCGGGAAAAACAAGAGAAAATACAAAGGCACAGAAATACAAGTTAAAGAAAAGTGAATATAAAGGTGGAAAGAAGATGGAGACAAAAGGAGAAAAATCAAAATCAACGGAAAGAAGAGAGGAAGAGAAGACAACGGAGGAAAAAGGTGAAGGCCTTACCTGTCCGAAGAGGCCCGCTGTGGAGAGAAGACCCCACTACCTCAGGTCGGTAGAAAGAGAACTACAACAATGGCTCACAGAGCCGAGTAAAAGTGCGCAACCGCGCATGCGCGACTCCTCGCGCATGCGCGATGCGCATGAAAAAAAACACACCGACGGGAGGGGGGACCAGCTGGGGAGTCGATCTCCACAGCCGGCAACGACAGCTGCAGAACACCTGCAGCAAGAAGAGACCACAGAAGACAATAGAAACAAGAAAGAAGAGGAGGAAAGGGCAGCAAAGAAACAACAGATGGTCAACCTAGAGGAAGAAGAAGAGGAAGAGGAAGAGTACAGGGAAATAGAAGAAGAAAAGATAGGCAAGGTAAAGGAGGTACTTGCTCTTGTTAGAGGATACATGGAGTCATTTAAAGAATGGCAAACACAGGAATTCAATGATTTAAGAAGAAGAATAGACAACACAGAAAAGAAAATAAATAAAATGGATATGACCTTAACAGAAATGGGGAAAAAAATGGACAAGATGGAAGAACGGGCAATAGCAGCAGAAATGGAGGTAGAAGACTTAAAAAAGAAATTGGAGGAATCTAATAAAAAAACTAAAGAGACACAAGAATTACTAGCCCAAAAAATAGATATAATGGAAAATTATAACAGAAGAAATAACATAAAGATAGTGGGCCTTAAGGAAGATGTAGAAGGCAAGAATATGAGGGAGTTTATAAAAGAATGGATCCCTAAGGCCCTAGGATGTCCAGAACTACAGCAAGAAATGGAAATAGAAAGGGCACATAGAGCATTGGCCCCTAAACCACAACCACAACAAAAACCAAGATCTATTGTAGTAAAATTCCTAAGATATACTACAAGAGAAAAGGTACTTGAGAAGACAATGGAAAAAGTAAGAGAGGGCAACAAACCACTGGAGTATAAAGGGCAAAAAATCTTCATTTATCCAGATATAAGCTTTGAACTCCTAAAGAAGAGAAAAGAGTTCAATGCAGCAAAAGCGATTTTATGGAAGAAAGGATATAAATTTACACTGAAGCATCCTGCGGTATTGAAAATATTTATTCCAGGACAACAAAACAGACTATTCTCGGATCCAGAAGAAGCACGAAAATTTGCAGAACAATTACAAAAATAGACTGAGGGATGAAGACGGGTAATGAGAGCAAAAATTATCACGATTGATATGTATGTGGGTAAAGACAAAAATAGACTGAGGGATGAAGACGGGTAAGGAGGGTAAAAATGACCACGATTGATATGTATGCGGGTAAAGAGGTATAAGAGTGAATAGAGACAATGGGCATATGTGAAAGTATCTGTAATTAGAGGAAAACATAGAGAGTATAGACAAGAATTAATAAGGGAAGGTAATGGAATAGAGAGAATAAGGAGGGAACTAAAAGAGTGACCTTTGTGACGTATAAAAAACGAAATCTTTTCTGGGGGGGGCTGGGTGGGGGGAAAAGAGCGGTCACTGCAAAATCAGTTGACGCTTGCGAGTGGATTCGCAAATCCAAATGGAGAGGGGAGATGTGGTTGTCCGACAAGGGATAAAGGGCAACTCAGGAGGGGAAGGGGAGATTGGGGATAAAGAAGATAGAAATAGGAGAATAAGGAAAATGTTGGATGTTGTAGGAATGTTGTCTGGTAAAGAGTTGAAAATAAGAAAACAGAAATGGAAAAGGAGGAAAGGTAATGATGGAAAAACGGAAAGAGAAGATAAACAAAATATAAAATGGCTACGCTGAACTATATGACTCTAAATATTAATGGAATACATAACCAAATTAAAAGGAAGAAACTACTAAATTTACTGAAAAAGGAAAAAATAGATATAGCATTTGTCCAAGAAACACATTTAACTGAATTGGAGCACAAGAAATTAAAGAGAGATTGGGTAGGACATGTAACAGCAGCATCGTATAATTCAAAAGCAAGAGGAGTGGCTATATTAATTAGCAAAAATGTGCCATTTAAAATAGAAGAGGAAATAATAGATCCAGCAGGGAGATATGTTATGATAAAATGTCAGATATATTCAGAGCTTTGGAATCTACTTAATATATATTCACCTAACGAAGAAGATCAAAAGTTTATGCAAGATATCTTTTTGAAGGTAGCTAATACGCAAGGGAACATACTAATAGGAGGGGATTTCAATCTGAATTTGGATCCAAATATGGATAAAACGGGGAAAAAAATTAACAGGAAGAACAAAGTAACCAAATTTATAATTAAATCAATGCAAGAAATGAAACTTGTGGACATATGGAGGAAACAAAACCCAAAAGAAAAGGAATACTCATACTACTCGACTAGACATAAAACATACTCAAGGATAGACCTATTCCTGTTATCAGCCCACATACAAGGGAGAGTTAGGAAAACGGAATATAAAGCTAGACTATTATCGGACCACTCACCCCTGTTATTGGCAATAGAGCTAGAAGACATCCCTCCAAGAATGTATAGATGGAGATTAAACCCCATGCTACTTAAAAGACAGGATTTTAGAGAATTTATTGAAAAACAATTAAAAATGTACTTTGAAGTAAATACGGAATCAGTGGAAGATAAGTTTATACTATGGGACGCAATGAAAGCATTCATTAGAGGGCAAATAATAAGTTATGCAACCAAGATGAAGAAGGACTATAATCAGGAAACAGAGCAGTTGGAAAGGGAAATAATAAACATAGAAAAAAAATTAGCAATAAAGGAAGATACAACCAAAAGAAGAGAATTGGCGGATAAAAAAATAAAATATGAAACATTACAAACATATAAGGTGGAGAAGAATATAATGAAGACAAAACAGAAATATTATGAACTAGGGGAAAAAACACACAAAATCCTAGCATGGCAGCTTAAGACAGAGCAAACTAAGAAAATGGTATTGGCAACAAGGAAAAAAGACAAACAAATTACATATAATCCAAAAGAAATTAAGGAAAACTTCAGAGAATTCTATGAACAATTATACCGAACCGAAAACGAAGGGAAAGAAGGGAAAATAGATGAATTTTTGACTAAAATTGAACTACCAAAACTACAAATAGAGGAACAAAATAAATTAACAGAACCATTTGGAACAGTAGAAATACAAGAGATAATAAAAAATTTACCAAATAATAAGACACCAGGAGAGGATGGACTCCCAATAGAATTCTACAAAACATTTAAAGACCTAATAATACCGCCCCTCCTGGATGTAATCAACCAGATTGATGAGACACAAAACTTACCAGATTCATGTAAAACAGCAATAATTACAGTGATACTAAAACAAGGGAAAGATCCACTCTCACCAGCGTCATATAGACCAATATCTCTGCTAAACATAGATTATAAGATAATAGCTAAACTATTAGCGAACAGATTAGCAGAACAGGTACCGAAAATGGTAAATTTAGACCAAACTGGATTTATCAAAAAAAGACGCACAACAGACAATATTTGTAAATTTATTAACTTAATTCATGCAGTAGAAGGAAATAAAGCACCGGCAGTAGCAGTTGCTTTAGACGCAGAGAAGGCCTTCGACAGAGTAGAATGGAATTACTTGTTCAAAGTATTGCAAAAATTCAGTTTACCGGAGAAGTATATTAATTGGATTAAAGCATTATATAAGGGACCGTTAGCGAAAGTGACAGTAAATGGACATGTATCAAAGCAATTTAACTTAAGCAGGTCAACGCGGCAGGGATGCCCACTATCACCATTATTGTTTGCGCTAGCTATAGAACCACTAGCAGAATCGATAAGAAGAGATAATAATATAAAAGGAATAAAAATAAAAGACAGGGAATATAAAATCAGTCTGTTTGCGGATGATGTGATAGTGTACTTAACAGAACCAGAACTATCAATAAAAGAACTATATAAGAAATTGAAGGAATATGGAGAAGTGTCGGGATACAAGATAAACGTAAATAAAAGTGAAGCAATGCCTATGAATAACGCGGATTTCTCAAAATTTAAGGAGGAATCCCCATTCAGATGGCAAACGCAGGCAATAAGATACCTAGGTGTGCAAATAAACAAAAATCTAGGCCAATTATATAAACTCAATTACAATCCACTAATGAAAAAATTACAGGACGATTTAGAGCATTGGAAAGAGCTACCACTAACACTGATAGGAAGGATAAACTGTATTAAAATGAACATTTTTCCAAGGATACTATACTTATTTCAGGCATTGCCAATACAACTGACAGAAAAATTCTTCAAAGAGTTAAAGAAAATAATAAGGAGATTTTTATGGAGAGGGGGGAAACCGAGGATAGCACTAGACAAATTAACAGAATGGTATAAACAAGGAGGCTTACAATTGCCAAACTTCAAAAATTATTATAGAGCCGCACAATTAAGGTACCTATCAGATTTTTATCAAACAAGGGAAAAACCAGACTGGACGAGACTAGAATTAGATAAAATAGGGGAAAAGATACCTGAACACATATTATATAAATGGGACGAAAAATTGGTACAACATAGAACTTCTCCAGTATTACACCATCTCCTCAATATATGGAAGAAGATTCATGTAGAAAGAAATAAAATAAATTACCAAATACCAAAACTAATATTGACGCAAAATAAGCTACTCCCTTTTACAATAGACAACCTTGCCTTTAGAAAATGGGAAAAAAAAGGGATTAAAAGAATAGAAAATTGTTTTTCAGGAAGTAGATTCTTATCCTTTGAACAAATGAGAGATAAGTACAATATAACGGGAGATACAGCGCTGGCATATTACCAACTGAGATCCTACTTGAAAGATAAATTAGGAAGCAACTTGAGTTTACCAGAGGGAAGTAACCTTGAATATGTGATTACAGATACAATGTTAATCAAAAGATTTATAAAAAATATGTATATTAAACTGCAAGAAAAGGAAAATGAGGAAACAAATGGTAAAACTAAACAAAAATGGGAACAAGATTTAAATATAAAGATAAAAAAGGAAACATGGGAGAAGTTATGCTCTGGAACGATGAGAAATACAATAAATGCGAGGCTGCGTATGATACAATATAATTGGTTACACAGACTATACATTACACCGCAAAAGTTAAATAAATGGGACCCAACAGTATCTGATAGATGTTTTCGATGTAAAAAAGAAAGGGGAACAACAATTCATGCAATCTGGACATGTGAGAGAGTAGAAAAATTTTGGGATGATCTCAATCAGATATTAAATAAAATAACAGAAAACAATATACCAAAGAATCCAGAGATCTTTCTCCTAAGTAACATAAAAAATAAAGAATTTGGAATTGACTTGGAGGATGCACAAAAAAGATTTGTTAAGATAGCCCTAGCTGTAGCAAAAAAATGTATTATGTCAACCTGGAAATTGGAAGATAATTTGAAAATACAACAATGGTATATAGAAATGAATAAATGTATTCCATTAGAAAAAATAACATATAGTTTAAGAAATAATATTGAAATATTCGAACAAGTATGGGAGCCTTACATTAAATACAATAGCGAAAACCTACCGGGAACAAACATTACCTAAGTTGATGGAAGGAGAAGAGAAGAAAAAAATGGACTCAGTAGAATTTCTGGTGTATTTTTGTTGAATGACAACATTGTCTAACTGAATTAATGCAACCTAGATTGTATAACTAAAATGGATGAGAGGGGGGAGGGATGGGGGGGTGGCTTGGGAGGAGGGAGGGGGGAGGGAGAAAAAGTCACTGTAAATGTGTGGAAAAGAAAAAGTGTATATCATGGCTATTGTGATTTATGGTGTGAAAAATAAAAAATTTAAAAAAAAAAAAAAAAAAAAGAGAGTGGTGGGTGTGTGTAACAAGCTTCCAGTTGAAGTGGTGAATGTGGGCTCAATTTGAACATTTAAGAGGAATTTGGATTGATACATGGATGGGAGAGGTATAGAGGGCTATGGACTGGGTACAGGTCAGTAGGTTCAGCACAGACTAGCAGGACCGAAGGGGCCTGTTCCTCTGCTCTATGGTTCTAACCTACACACGCGCAGACACAAGCAAAATGAATGAGTTAGCAAGTTGAATCCACAAGAAAGCCATTTAAAATGTTGTAGGGTTTAGATAGTGTTTTTACCAGAGAGGAAGGGCTCTTGGTAGCACAAAGTTAGTGCGCTGTGTCTGCGTGTGTTCATGTGCTGTGCTGGGTGTGTTTGTGCGCTGTGCACAGAGTTAAGGTCCCAAGCCGAAGGGAGTTGTCAAAATTACCAGAAAAGTGACAGAATTTCTGCAGCCAGTGATTGAGTCTCCAAAAGGCTGAGGTGGGGGCGGGCGGGTTTGGTTTTCAGAAAGGGACTGGATATTTTCGGGGAAAGAATGAGCAGGACACTGAGGGATTATGATGGTTCTGCAGTATCAGCATGGACTTCGATCCAAACGGCCTTCTTGAAAGCCTTCTCATTTGAGGTGGTGGTGAAACTCTAATTCTTAAGGGATTAGACAGACTAGACGAAGGTAGGTTGTTTCCAAATGGCCTACTTCTGCACCTACGTTTCTATGAATCATTGGTCCTACCCAGTTAATGTCAAGGTGTTGGACGAGGGTTAAGGATAACGTGTTGTACAGGGTCATGTTCCTTCCCTCACCCTCCAACCCCCCCATTCCCCCCTGCCCTCTCTGCAGGCATGTGCAGAGCTCAGGTCCATAAGTCCAATTCAAATTCCAAATTCGCATAGATTAACTGGATAAAGGTAAACAGAGATTATCTTCCCCCAGCCCACAATCAATCACGCACACACCAACGTCATCAATATTCCTCCACGAGTGGCTGCCTTGCCCTGGGTTTGATTCTGTCCCAGAACACTTCCCACACCCAAGGACAGGCTGATTGGCAGATAAACCAGCCGCTGAATAGTGCTCCAGGTGTGTCCATGAGTGGTGGCCAGAATAAAATCAGATTAATATAGGATTAGGGTGGGAGTATTCGTTGAAACAGCATCAGGTAAACTCCAAAGTAAACTGTGACCTTGGCCTGCCACAGGATCCATATCTTCCTGCCTTGCACACTAAAGTCAGTGAGAACACCTCTTCCATGATTACCCTCAGCAGTGCTGCCCTGCAAGGCTACATCCTCAGCCCCTGACTGTACTCCCTGTACACCCATCACTGTGCGGCCAAACACCACTCCAGTTCCATTTATAAATTTGCAGGTGACCCCATGGTTATTGGCAGGATCCTGTTGGAATGTAGACAGGTGACAGAGGGACTAGTGGTTTGGTGTCAAAACAGCGACCTCTCCCTCAACGTCAGTCAGGCAAAGGAAGTGGTCAGAAGACTTCAGAACAAGGGTCGGGGTTGACTACCCAGTCCACACCAATGTCACAGAGGTGGAGCTCATCGACAGCTTTAAGTTCTTCAGTGTAAACACCCCCAACAACCTGACCTGGTCCAACCTCGTCCATGCCACAGCTAGAAAGTGCAGTCTTGCCTCAGCTTCCTCAGAAGCTTCAGAGGGGAGGGGAGGAAAATTCATGGAAAACTTCAGGGGTACATTTTTACACAGAGGGTGGCGGATGTCTAGACACCATGACCTGCAAGTCACATAACTGGATCAAATCCGTGTACGCAAATGCGTTCACACCTCCCATTGTGGGAGCCCCTTCAGCACAGCCACTCAGTGGTTCCAGAAGGCAGCCGCTCTCCATCACTCAAATCTTCTTTCTGAAGGTAGTGGGGGGTGGTTAGAAGAGTGTGGTCAGTGTGGGATTAATCTTTTTAATCACACTGGCTGCATTTCCAAGTTATAGATGGAGTTGATGGAGGGAACACAGAGTGGTTTGTGTGATGGTCTGAGCCACAGGAAAGGAGGGAGGTGAGGAAAATAAGGGATGTCAAGAGCACTATAGAGGGAAGGAGAAGCCCACAGGTCAGATGACAGCCTGCGGAACTGGCTCTGGCAACAAGCTGGCAAAGCACTCTAACCAGAACCCAAACAAGTGGGCTTAATGAAAATGAGGACACAAGAGAACAGAGGAACAGGCGGTCAGTTCCCCATTAACCCCCAAACACAAAAATCTATCTCTTAAATACATTTAACGAGGCAGCCTTCATCAGGCGGAGAATTTCACAGACTGACTACTCTCTAGAACAGTGGTCCTCAACCTTTTCCCCCCACTCACCACCTTAATTAACCATTCCAGTAGAAGCAGTTCCTCCTTATCTGTCTTCAATCCACTTCCCTGAATGTTGAGGCTGTGTTCCCAATCCCTCCCAGTGGAGTCAACTTTCGTGCCTCTAGCTCACGAGTTCTTTCCTTATGTCTCCATGAGATGCAGCAGTCTGGTCCAGAAGGGGGTTGGCAGCGATGACATCAGCAGTGTTGATGGTCAAAGGGCTTCAGCCAAACTACAATCTCTGCAATTAAGTGGCTGCCTCGTCATCAGCGGCTTGTGTGTGGGTTTGCATGGCAGGAACAGGTGCAGCCCCTGTGCCCAGAGGTCCAGCACGGCACTCCCGAAGTGGGGCAGCGCCTGGCGGTTCAGTATGCCGCTCCCGGAATGGGGACAAACCCAAAGGTCTGCAATGCTGCTCAGGGAGTCCTCCTTCCTGTGCCTGGTGGTCTGGCAAGCTGCTCTGGGTGCAGGGCAGAACCCAGTGGTCTAACACATCCCTCTGGGAGACCACTCCCCCATGCCCGGTGGTCCGGCACACTGCTCCAGGAGCAGGGCAGAACCTGGTGGTCCGGCACGTCACTCCAGGAGACCACTCCCCCTATGCCCGGTGGTGTGGCACGCTGCTCCAGGAGCGGAAGAATCCGGTGGTCCGGCACACCGCTAGGGAAGACCACTCCCCCCGTGCCCGGTGATCTGGCACGCTACTCCAGGAGCGAAGCAGAGCCTGGTGGTCCAGCACGGCCCTCCTGAAGTGGGGCAGAGCCTGGTGGTCTGCAAAGCTGCTCTGGGAGACCTCCTTCCTGTGCCTGGTGGTCTGGCAAGCTGCTCCGGGAGCAGGGCAGAACCCAGTAGTCCGGTACACCTCTCCGGGAGGACCCCGTGCCCGGTGGTCCGGCACGCTGCTCCAGAAGCAGAGCAGAGCCAGAGGTTGAGCTCACCTTAAGCAGATCCAGCGGGTGGGTGCAACACGCCGCCCCGCACGACGCCAAGCCTCCGAAATACCAGCGGGAGATGCGCTTCTCCGCCATCGCTGCGGCTGCGACTCCGGATCTCTCCCTCCCCGGTTAGACGCGCATCTTCAGCCGGCCCAATGCTCCTCCCGTCCCTGTCAGTCGCTTCGGGCGTGTCTGCAGCGCAGCCCGGCCATGATGGACAGCGGTCTCCTCCAATAGCAGGCAAGCCTCCGCCGCAGGGCGTTGAGTGACAGGTCAGTCTCTGTGACACGTGCTGTGTGCGAAAGGAAGTCGAGTCGGCTCCTGTTTGCAGCAACTCCAGGAGAGATGGTGGGAATGCAGTAAATAGAATGCATGGGAAACTCAGCAAGTCCAAAGTGTACTTTATAGAGCAAAGATAAAGATACATAAAGCGATCTTCGGGCGCCTGAACATTATCAAACTTTTCTTAAGTTTGTTCATACCACGTTCCCACCACACTCTGTGAAGAAGAACAATGCTGGAGAAACTCATCAGGTCAACCAGTGTTCTTTACAGAGCAGATATAGCCTCTTAGGAGCGCTGAAAGCATTGAGTGAAGACCATGAATAATATAAAGAGCTTTGCACTTTATTTCTTTGAATATCTCAATTTGCTTTTTAAAAAAATAACACATTGAATTCATCTCAAGACATTGGGAACACATGAAGAAGCAACTATACTTCATGAGGTGTTTGAGGGGCTTTGGTATTTCACCAAAGACTCTTGCAAAACGTGGAGAGCATTATCGCTGTCTGGTATGAAGGTGCCAATGTACAGGACAGGAACAGGTCGTCAATCCATCACAGACATCTAAAAGAGGTGGTGTCTCAAGAAAGCAGCCTCTGAGGCTATGTTCCCACTAGGCCATGCTCTCTTCACACTGCTACCACTGGGAGAAAGGTACAAGATCCTGAAGCTAAGCACTCAGTGGCACAAAAACAACTTCTTCCCCTCTGCCATCAGATTCTTGAAAGGACACTATCTCACTTTATATCTTTTTTTTTGCACATTATTTGTTTTAAAATCTTGTAATTTTTATAGTGATTTTGCAACCTTGATCTACACCGTGTAACAAATTTCATGACACACGCCCATGACAATAACTTGATTTGCACTTTCATGGTTAGGAGGCATTAACATTTCAGGTTGTAATCGCTGATATGCTGCCAGCAATACCTTCATCTACCGAAATCCTGAACTCAGTAGTTCAAGCAGCATCAGTGGGAGAAAAAGAATGACAGCATTTCAGGTCAGAAATTTTCACCAGGCATCTGCATTCTCCAATGTCTCTTGTCTGAACTCTGGAATTGCTCCCTATATCCCTGCGTCTTTGATCATTACGAGTTCAGGAGGACCCGGGGAATCACTCTCTGCTGACCATTGATGGCTCTACCGTTGAGGGTGTCAAGTATCAAGTTCCTTGATGTGCACTTGGTGGAGAATCTCACCTAGTCCATAGTCAAGAAAACCCAGCAGCGCCTCTACTTCCTGCAAAGGCTGAGGAAAATTAATCTCACGACATTCTACAGAGGATGTATGGAGAGCATTCTGAGCAATTGCATCTCTGCCTGGTTTGGAAGCTCAGACCGTATGACCCTTTAGAGCAGGGGTGTCAAACTCAAATTCACAGAGGGCCAAAATTAAAAACTTGGACTAAGTCGTAGGCCAAACTAAATATTTATTGAAAATTTTCAACAACATCTGCATGTTTTCTCTTCTTTCAACATATGTAATGTTAAACTTTTTCTTGTTAAAATAAATGTTTAATAATAGTTTTGGTTAAACTCTTTCCAGAAGAAGCATTAACAAATGAGAAATAAAATATTCAATAAATAATATTTCTCTATGGCCTTTCTCTTTGGCTTGGCTTCGCGGACGAAGATTTATGGAGGGGTAATGTCCACGTCAGCTGCAGGCTTGTTTGTGGCTGACAAGTCCGATGCGGGACTGGCAGACATGGTTGCAGCGGTTGCAAGTGAAAATTGGTTGGTTGGGGTTGGGTGTTGGGTTTTTCCTCCTTTGTCTTTTGTCAGTGAGGTGGGCTCTGCGGTCTTCTTCAAAGGAGGTTGGTGCCCGCCAAACTGTGAGGCGCCAAGATGCACGGTTTGAGGCGAGATCAGCCCACTGGCGGTGGTCAATGTGGCAGGCACCAAGAGATTTCTTTAGGCAATCCTTGCATCTCTTCTTTGGTGCACCTCTGTCTCGGTGGCCAGTGGAGAGCTCGCCATATAACACGATCTTGGGAAGGCGATGGTCCTCCATTCTGGAGACGTGACCTACCCAGCGCAGTTTGATCTTCAGCAGCATAGATTCGATGCTGTCGGCCTCTGCCATCTCAAGTACTTCCATGTTGGAAATGAAGTCGCTCCAATGAATGTTGAGAATGGAGTGGAGACAACGCTGGTGGAAGCATTCTAGGAGCTATAGGTGATGCCGGTAGAGGACCCATGATTCGGAGCCGAACAGGAGTGTGGGTATGACAACGGCTCTGTATACGCTAATCTTTGTGAGGTTTTTCAGTTGGTTGTTTTTCCAGACTCTTTTGTGTAGTCTTCCAAAGGCGCTATTTGCCTTGGCGAGTCTGTTGTCTATCTCATTGTTGATCCTTGCATCCGATGAAATGGTGCAGCCGAGATAGGTAAACTGGTTGACCGTTTTGAGTTTTGTGTGCCCGATGGAGATGTGGGGGGGCTGGTAGTCATGGTGGGGAGCTGGCTGATGGAGGACCTCAGTTTTCTTCAGGCTGACTTCCAGGCCAAACATTAAGCTCCTTTTAAATGTTTTTTTTTCCACAAGCCAACAAGTCAAAAAAATAACAACTTGCTTCAATGAAAATCCAATCTTTCAACTATGAACAGTCCAAAGTTAACCAAAGAAAATATTAATCCAAGCTACACTGTGATTTACTCTGATGCACCTGGGTCTAAAGCAGATACTTGGCATCTCTTCTTAGATGCAAGTTCATCAAAGTCTGGGGTCAGAGTTTTCCTCCCACCTGTCTTGAAAGGTCCTGTTTTCTATCTCTCGTTTGGCCATTTTTCGTAAGGGGTTTATTACATGTGAGTTGGGCGACAGGTCACAGATGCTAATGAAAGAGAGGAGGTGGGGGCGATTAGCAGGCTGACGGGCCGGCGCCAATGCATTTGCAAAGCATTCTGGGATTTGTAGTATTAGCTGTGCATGCGCTCTACTGGCGCGGCGGCCAGCGGGCCATCTCCAATACATATTTGATATGATCTTGCGGGCCAAATATAATTATATCACGGGCCAAATTTGGCCCATGGGCCTGAGTTTGACATGTCTGCTTTAGAGGATAGTGAAGTCAGTATAAAATAAATTGGGGGCTTTATTCCTACCACAATGGACATCTACAACACTTGATGAATGTGGAAAACAATAAACATTGTGAAGGACTCCACACACTCCTCATGTAAACTGTTCTCCCTTCTGCCATCTGGTAGGGGGGTACTGTAGTATTTGAGCCCTTACATCCAGACTGGGCAATAGTTTCCTGCCCCCCCTCCCCCCGCCCAAGCCATCAGGCTCCTGAATGCCCAGAACATATGTGGATAGTGTACCATGTACTGCATATGTCTTAATATTTTAACTTATATTTATGTAAATCTGCACCATAGCCCTTGAGAAATACTATCTCATCTTTACTGTGCAAAGCATGGTATGAACAACAAATAAAGGTGGCTTGACTTTATTGGCATGACTTTATTGGCATGCACAATGTAATGTGCCCAAAGTTAATCCTTGCTCGAATCTTCCTTGTTGGCTGTAGCAAGTAAGTATTTTGAGCATACAGTAAGTATGTTGCACTTATGTGTATGACAATGAGCTGATTACTTTGTGAACTCCAAAAGCATACAGTAGAGTATGAAAAATAGTTGGATTCCAATAGTGCAGACGTGTCTTTTTAATGGTAGCTTTGTGATTAGAGTAGGAAGGGGAGGTTCAAGAGCCTGAAACCCATTGGGGAAAACAAAACTGTTTGTGAACTTAGAACCAGTCCTTTCCCTCCTCATTGGACATAACTTGAAATGTAGTCATCCAGAAAGAGGTGGAGCACAGGAACGGGCCCTTCAGCCCATCACATCTGTGCTATCCACCAACCACCCATTTTTACATAATACCACAATAAATCACAATTCTTCTCTCCCCCCCCCCCCAACACATTGCCATCGACTCCCTGCAAGATTCTTTCCTGCATCCACACCCAAGAGACACTTGCATTGCAATGAGGAATGAGTTGGCTAAGGGAGCATGGGCCATATGGTGGAATAGTTAAGGAACAAAGTCTTTCACAGAGATTTTTCACAGTGCTCAACAAAACCACATTCCAAGGAGAGTAAAGGTAGGGTGAGCCAGCGGTAGATAATCCTTATTCCCACAGCTTATCAAGACCAGCATACGAATAATGCTTTTTTTTACTACTCTATCCACTTGTGTCACCACTTTCAGGAACCTATGAACTTGCACTCCAAGGTCTCCCTGTACATCAATGCTCCAAAGGACGTCCATTTACTCTCTTGTCCTATCAGAATTCAATAAGGCAGGGGAGGAAATTGTTTATAAAACAAGGTGTGGGTAGGATTTTGAATTTACTGTATGAGAAAGCACTGGTTAAATTTTAATTAGACATTCAATATACATTTAAATATTGCAGTGGTAAGGGATAAAAGGAAATCTGAATGCTTGGCAGAAGAACAAGCAAGAAATTTGGGGCCAGGTTCCTCTGTGCTGTTTGCTGTTCTGACCCTGTGCAGTTGGGTGACTGTTGCCATGTAGGGCAATTCAAGCACAGCAAAAACTAGCACCTCCGCGAAGGTTAAATATTGGTCAGGGAACATAACATGCACATGAAATCAGAGCAGGATTTGGCCTGTCAAGCCTGGTTCTCCATCTAATAAGATCATGGCTGACCTGACCATGGACTCAGTTCCTCCTCCCTGCCCTTTCCCCAGAATTCCCCTGCTTTACAACATCCTTTTTGTGTTTTAAATATATTAAACAGCTCCATTGTTTCCTTGGGCAGAGAATTCCACAGATACACTTCTCTCTGGGAAAAGTAGTTCCTCCTCTTCTCTGTCCTAAACCTATTGAATCTTGCCATGTCCGCTAGTTCTAGTCTTCCTTGACAGGGGAACAATTTTCCTGCCTCTCTCTGGTCTATCCCTTTCATAATTTTATTTTTAAGATCCCCTCTTATTCTTCTGAATTCCAGCAGGGAGATCTCACTTACTCTTCTTCAGACCCTATACAGTATCTGTATAGCACAGCACTCCCCTTGAACCGAGCAGAATACATGGTTGGGGAGCAACTTCAAACTCCATGGGAAGAAAGTGACCCCACTGGGGAATGGACAGGGCTCGGAGTCCAGACCTCTGGAGAGTAAGGATGAAGTTGGGTTGAAACTCATGCCTCCACAGGTAAATAGTTTGCTGCAACTCTTGTCAGCATTTGGACAAAGCAAGATCCTAAGAATAATCAGTCCTACCGTACGGGAACAGGCTCTTCGGCCCAACACATCCAGGTTGACCAACTTTGCATTCTGGGCTTGTTCCCTTTGCCTGCATTTGATCCACACCCTTTCTATCCATAAATGTGTTTGAATATCCTAGGAATGTCAAAATGGTGCCTGCTTCTAGTTTCCTCTGCAGGTCATTCTAGATACAGGTATAGTTGTAGCCTGCAAGAGGCAGGGAGAAAATTACAATCATATTCAATGCCAGGTTTACAATTACTTCAAATTTACTCTGTTTTAATTATCCATTGGGCTGACTTTGAAGAACTTGCTGAGTGGAACTTTATTGATTGCATTGATGCCTTCCTGTCGGTGTTGAATCTAAGGCCAGTCAAATTAATCTCAAGGTTTCTGGCCCCACTTCCTGCAATTTCAAACCTTCGTCAATCATGAGTTTCTTGTCCTCTCACACCCAGAAACATTTCCCAACTCCCTCCATCCCAATGTGGCCTTTAGACCTTGAACCTCGGGTTTAATGGCCCATTAACTGAGATTAGGCATCATTCTGAGTTAGCTGTGGCAGTGTGCCAACTCTCCTCAGCCATGTCCTTCCATACCTGGTGCTGCGTTCCAATTGGTTGGACTGCAGTTACCCAATGAACAAACATCCAGGTAAAATCATCTGCCAGCTAGGTGTACCACTTTCACTGTGAAAGGACGTCTTAGGTGTCATTTCAGACAATAGGGCATTGTGAACTGTGAGATATATCTTCCCATCCAGCTTCAACCATCACTGAGATTATCATTTTCTATCCCTGATATTCACTGGGGGAATGAAGAGGTACAAGTCCCAGAGTGGGCACAGGGCAGCCGGAACCCCTCTCCAGATTTGTTCCTCTGATCCAGTTATAACATTCTCTCTCACAGTGAACAATAATCTCTTCTGACTGCTGAGTCAAGAGCACTTTGGTTTCATGTCCAAAAGTATAGCAGCTCCTTGGCACTGCACCAGAGCCCAGATTAATCCAGTGGATCTACCTCAGGTCAGTTGTTGAGCCAGGGTGGATGAAAGAGGTGGGGGTTTCAAAGAGCAGAAGCACTTTGTTATATAAAGGACAGCTACAGCCTGGAATTCCACCCAAAAAAAAAGACTGGGTGGGGGAACAATTAAACATTTCACTCGAGAGAGAAGCATCACGTCTATGGAGTAGGATTGGGGTTTGAATCCTGAACTGTTATGTTCTCCCCATGTCTGCGCGGGTTTTTTCCCCAGGGACTCCAGTTTCCTACCACCCTTCAAAATGCACCAGGGGTTATAGGTCATTTGGGTGTAATTGGGACGAAAGGGCATGTAACTGTGCTATATATCTACATTTTAAAAATATTAATTCTTCATCTTATTGTCAGGCCGTGCTCAATGACAATGGATGGTCTTTGGGCAAACCCGAGGTTGGATAGAGCAGTGATGACTGGGTTGCTGCTGGGTGAGGCAGCAGGAGGGAAATGAAGCTCATGGCAGAGCTCAGGAGCAGATAACACACACCAAACAATGGAGGTCAAGGCAAACGCGAGGTGGAGGCGCAGAGCAAAATAGCGCAGATGGTGAAAATCTGAAATAAAAGAAAGTCTGGCAAGGAGATAACGTTTAAAAGGTGATGAATTTTGATGAAATATCACCACCTGAAGTACTCAGTAAGGTTTCATGGTGACCAGAGGGGCAACTTTTTCCACAAAGCATGGTGGGGGTAATGGAATGAACCGCCAGAGGCTGTCTAATAGGAAGTGGGAGAGGAGGGTACAATGACAACATTAAAAGACAACACAACAGCAAGACTCTCAAAAGGAAAACATAGAAAATAACGAGAACAAGAAGGAAGAGACTAAAAATAGGATATCAGATGACCAACCCAGAGGAAGAAGACTAACACCAAGACATTTTTAATAAAAATAAGAAGAACAAGAATACCCAACAAAATAAACAACCCAACAAGAAAACCAGAAGAGACAGAGGTAAAGGACACAGATCTTGGAGTGGACTCAGAAGAAGAGGAGGAAGAACACAGAGAAATGGAAGATGAAGGGAAGGGCAAGTACATGGATATATTTTTTTTAAAGAATATATGGAAACAGTAAAAGAATGGCAGACACAAGAATTCAGTGAAATAAAAAGAATAAAAAGTACAGAAGAAAAAGTGAATAGATTAGAGATGATCATGACAGATATAGGAAAAAGAGTAGACAAGGTGGAAGAAGGAGAAACAGCCATAGAAATGGAAGTAGAGGACTTAAAAAAGAAATTAGAAGAATCTGATAAAAAAGTTAAAGAAACATAGGAGCTGTTAGCTCAGTAGATAGATATAATGGAAAATTATAATAGAAGAAACAATATAAAGATAGTGGGCCTTAAGGAAGATGAAGAAGGCAAAAATATGAAAGAATTTATGAAAGAATGGATCCCAAGGGTCCTAGGAAGACCAGAATTACAGGAAGAAATGGAAATAGAAAGGGCACACAGAACATTAGCCCCTAAACCACAACCACAACAAAAACCAAGATCCATTCTAGTAAAATTCCTAAGATATACAAGAGAAAATATATTGGAGAAGGCAATGAAAAAAAATAAGAGAAGACAAAAAACCCACTGGAATACAAGGGTCAAGTCTATGCCAGACCTTCGTGGGCAGTCTGTCCTAATCCTGCAAAAGGTTCCCTCTCATGCCCACTTAAATACAACAAGGAAAGAAGGGCTAGGCTGTGTTGACATCCCCTCTCCTTCCCCCACCCTTTGGGCAGGGAAAGGGAAGCAAAACTAAATATGTAAGTGACGAGAGAATTCTCTGATGGAATGGAGGCACCAAACCTTCCCTCCCCCTACATTGAACAGGGGCCTAGACGTGTACTTCATAATCTGTAACCTAGTGTGAAAGGTAGTATTGGACTAGATTGCCCTTTTCCAGCTGGCACAGATGTGATGAGCCAAATGGCCTGTGTATATTGTGAATTATATGATTGTGAAGGCACCAATCAATTGTCAGCACCAAACTAGAGGCAGCAAGATCACACTGGCTTCCTCCATACACTTCACTCGTTTTCTATCCATGGTCTAATCCCCCAAGAGAACAGCTACCCTCTCCTGTCCCGTAAAAACTGGCCATCCTCTAATTACCCCCATCACATCTTCTCTCCAGAGGCACGGGAGTCTACAGATGCTGTAATCTGGAGCAAGAGGGAACTTACTGGAGGGTTGGGGGTACTCAGTGGGTCGAGCAACCTCTGTGGGGGGGGGGGGTGCAGAGATTACTAGAAAGGAATAATTGGCATTTCAGGTGGACACTGCATCAGGACAGAGTGGAGAGAGAACCAGTAGGGAGAGGGGGACAGGCAGAGATGGGAGACAGAGGAAGGCAAGAGAAACAGGGGTACTGTGGGATGCCAGAAACAAGCAGCTGGAGAGGCTCAGCAGGCCAGGCAGCATCCATAAGGAGAGGTGGTCAGTCAACGTTTTGCATCGGGACCCTTGGTTGAAACGAGGTGAGTGACAGATGGAAGCAAAGAGAAGAAACAAAAAGGCAAATGGACCCAGGTTGGAGGGGTAGAGTGACAGAGTGAGACCTGAAAGATCAAAGAACAGTGACAACCTAATAAGGTGCTGACAGGAACCACAAGGGAGAGGTGAAGGGCTGATGGGTCCAGTGTTGGGCTGTGTGCATAAGAGGGAGAGATGAATGGGGCCACTGGAGGGGGTGTGGGTCAGAGAGGGAGTGAACCAGTGGGGGGGTATGCAGGTTGGATGGGTAGGGCATGGAACCAGTGGGGGAATGTAGGTCAGAGGGGGGAGGGGGATGGAATCAGTGGGGGAGATGGGTGGGTGTGCAGCTTTGAGGAGGAGGGAACCAGTGGGCTGTGTGCAGGTTGGAGGGGGAGGGAACCAGTGGGCAGTGTGCAGGTTGGAGGGGGAGGGAACCAATGGGGGGGGGGGGCATGTGGGTCAGAGGGGGTTGGGGTGAGATCAGCAGGGTAGGGGTGAAACCAGCAGGGTGGGGGGGGGGGGCGTGTGGATCGGAGGGGGTGGAGGTGAACCAACAGCGGGATCGGGGGGGGGGGTATGTGGGTCGGAGGGGAAGGGGAATACAATGTGTGAGGGATTCCTAGAATTGGAAAATGTGATGGTTCATCCTCAGGCTGCCCAGGTACGTTGCATTCCTTGTATTTGCATGGAGAAGGCCAAAGGCGGACTGGTTGGTGAATGGGGTGAAGTTGAAATGGCAGCAACTGGGAGGGCTGTAGCCAACAGAGTGCGGATGCTCTGGAACCCAGGTACCTGTGCTTGGACACTCCGATGCAGAGACTGCATCGGGAGCACCAAGAGACAATTAAGTTGGAGGCCTGTAACCCGTTGAGTGGTCACAGGCTGACCCTGCTCTGTGTTTTGGTACTGACAGCCCACGTTGTGAAGCAGCTTCAATCAGAGGACATCAAATACAGCCAGCTTTTCTAAACATACTCCCTTTTCCCTATTTAATGTTGAATGGAATTGACAAGCTGAGTGGCTGGAACTCAATGGGGTGCAGCCAGGAGGGCCTGCGGTATGGTGAACATTTACAGAATCTCCATCCTCCAGCTCTTTAGCAGTGGTTATAAAACCACAATATGTAGATTTATAACAACATCTTGGTCAAACGACACTTTCCATTGAATACTTTAAGTCCCAGGATGCAGGATAGCAGCTGTGACACCAATTGGCCCCAAGGCCTTTAAATTGGTCTCAATCGCATCTTCAGGGCCGAACATCGGCAGGAAACTGGAAATTACTCGATCTGCACAGTTCCACCTGCTGCCTCAAGTGCAGCCTTTAACTTCTCTGCCTCTTCCTTTGAGACATTGGACTTCATCTCCTGAGGGAGCGACTCCACCAGCTTTTTGGCCTGAGGAGCAGAAGAACATCACATCAGGGTGTGAAACAGCTTCAATTGTGGCTCATCAAACACTGAGAAACAGTGACATGCAGCACCTCGTCACTGACCAATGAAAGGAGCACTGAAGTAAGGGTATGAGCAGACCAAGTATAGTGTAACGCAGGCAGGGTGTGTAAACAGACCAATTACCAAGTAACCAGGCAGGGTGTGTAAACAGACCAACTACCCTGTAACACAGGCAGGGAGTAACAGGCAGGATGTGTAAACAGACCAACTACATGGTCTAACACACAGGTAGGATGTGTAAACAGACCAAATACATAGTTTAACACAGTCAGGGTAGCCAGACACCAACCCAGTATATGGTTCATGTATACCATGCACTCTATGCACAGAAAGCTCTCACAAATAGCAAGGTGAACTTGATCAGTCATTCCAGTAGTGGTGGTGTTGCTTGAGGGAAGATGTCTGTTCACAAGGAACCATTGAAAATCCCCGCACCTTTCTTCAGACTACCAAGGTGGATCAACTATACAATCATCGGAGCAGATGTGCACTGCTCCCCCTCAGCACCACACTCGCAGCAATGTGACTTGAATCCACAACCCAAGTCAAGGGGCAAGAGAACACCCTGTCAGCCCTGAACACTGAGGAGTCTGTCTTTATGGAAAAGGCCACTCTTCTCCTCTGTGAGTTGGCTCACCTGCACGAGGTTCAGCCCTGGAACACAGTTCTTCACTTCTTTGATGAGTTTCACCTTCTCGGCTGTCTTGAATTCGACCAGCTTCACCGTGAATCGGGTCTTCTCTTTCTTGGCAGGTTCAGACTCATCCTCGATCTCCTGGAGAGATGAGGAAACAGGGAGATCAGGGAGAGAAAGGGTACAACCCACACCCACCACCTCCACTCCCACTCCCGAAGGATTACTCCAGCTGGTATTGCCACCCAGAGGGTTATTGCACAGCTTACATGGCCCTCACCATGCTTTTAGCTGACAACAAATTGAGGTGTCTAGAAATCATTGGTGACTTCCCACCTTTGTTGGGACAGAAGGCAAAGCCTTGAAGGATAATGTTTCCAGCAGCTGCAGTCTATTAGACCATGCACAGATCTGGCATGAAGCAGGCACAGGAACAAATTAGTCCTCAGGTAAGTTCCCAGTCAACGCTGCTCAGCCTGTCCCTAATCCCATCCACCAGCACATTGGTGAATGTGACCAGTGAGTGACCCACCTCCTCCTGGGGCCTTACCTGGGTGGCAGGTGGAGCAGCTGCCATCATTCCAGACATTGGCATCAGCCCAACATCCTGAATTTTAAGTGTTTTCTGCAGGGACACAAGCGTTTTAAACAAGAGTCAAAGAATTCACAGGAAGCAGCAACATCGCCAATAGCAGATAACAGACAGGTGGGGGGAGGAAATCAGCCCTCCACTTCCAAACAGATGCCCCATCCAGGAAAAGTAAGGTGCATCAACTCTGCCGTTACTAGCTTGATTCACCTGGACTGAGGAAGGGACAAGATCAACTACACTGCACCTTTTATTTAAATTTCAAAAAATATACCCAATTCACAAAAATTAAAATGTAATGCAAAATATTCCTCATTATTTTCCTCATGTAATGCTCGCATCATATACAGCTCTTGAACAAAAATAGTCCCTTGGGTTTTCCAGATTCAGCCACTGGGCTCAGCCACACTTGGACCTTCCCCAGAGTGCCCTTGTAGATGTTACATCCAGTTTTAGTTTGTCCTCGGTATAGGCAGCCTATTGCTGCCTTGCCTTATTTCACAGCATCCTGCAGCATTTTCCTCTCTCCCACAATTCTGCCTTGAACTATCATGCACTGCTGTTGATGACAGGTGTGGTGGTAGAAACCCATTGGATTCCCAAAATAAGAACCATGGAAATAGGAGCACAGGAGTCATAAGATCACAGTTGATCTGGCTGTGGACTTCCTGGCTGTTCCCCAGAAGCCTTAATTTCCCTACTCAATCTGTGCAACTTGTTTTTCTCTCCTACCCACATCCTTAGGGCACCCTAACCTGCTTTATGGACAATGTGAAGCGGTATTTAGTCAAGTTTCTTGTCATTGCACAAGTACAACCCAACAAAACAGTGTTCTCCAGTGCTTGGTGCAGAACATGCAGACACACAATCAGGCACAACACACATACAGACCAACAATATATGCAGGACAAGAATTCATATTTACAGATAGATAAATATTATTTCATGAGCTGATTATTTGGTCGATCAGAATTCTCAGTGCCCGTGGAAGGAGATGATAAAGGCCACCAAATCTATATTTGATGGCACCATAAGACATAGCTTTTGGTGCCATCGAGTCAGTCACAGTGGCCATGAGGGAGATAGAGGAAAGCAGTCAGAGAGGGAATAAAAAGTTGCTGAAGCCTGGATTATTTTCTAATACCAGAGGAAGTTGAGGGGAGAGTTAAATAAGACATACAGTTAAAAAAAAAACAGTATCCAGCACCTATGGGGATTTGTAGATGCCAGATAAGTTCATTTTCCAGTTAAGATCACATGTTATGCGATTGGCAAACTAACGGTGAGGTGCTCCAATTTTAAACCCATATTTTTAACCTAGTTATTTTCTACAATTTTTTTGCCAGTTATTTGAGGCTGTGTGACCCACAGATTTTGACTTCACAGCAGAAGATTAGTTTGGGTCACAATTTTTCCATGGTGGTATGTCTATGTTGCAAATTACTGCCGATACTATGAGGTAAAATAGAATGTGGGTCTGCATTGAGGGTGAACAGGACGAACAACTTGAGATGTGAGAAGAAGTGAGAATGAACACAACTGGATCCAGAGGGAAGGTGGCAGGTCAGCCAAGGGAAGACTCTAATTTGAAAATATCTTGTGAGTGGAGGGACTTCATTTCCTTGCGAATGGGTTGAATCTCATGGTCAGATGCTACAGACACTGAAAATGCAAGCTGCATCTGAATCCACTGGGCTACATCCTGACATGTTCTTGCTCAGAAAACACTTGAAATCAGTGAAGGGTCAGACTGGTGCTTTGCAACAACATACCTTGAGCAATTGATTCAGGTCGGAGATTTCGAGAAGCGTCAGGCTTGCTATTTCCTGCACCAGCTGCTCTATCTTTGGCGAGTAAACCCTGGGAGTGTTGTCGAGGGGCGGCGGTGCCAAGGTATCCTCACACTTGCAGGTACTGGTCCTCAGCGCTCTCCGGGCACAGAAGGTTTGCATCTCTCGCCTATCACGTATTTGGAAAGGAAGAACAAGTTCAATGGGAGGTTCTGTTGGCCAGTGTGGCTTAAACACCAACTCTGCAGAAAACACAACTCTGAAAACAAAATCTGAAAATGTGGAAAGAGAATCAGGGTAGATCCCAGATATAAGGGACAAAGCTCTTGAATGTGAAATATCAACTATGGTTCTTTCTATAGATTCTGCACGATTGGCTGAGTTTCCTGATTTTCTAATTTTGTTTCACATTTCCTGATTTTAAAATTTGTCCTTCCCAAAACGTTTGCTGCAATAACAGCAGCAAGGTGACCACACTCTTAACTGAGAGAATGATGGCATATTGTCATAACAAATGATCAATTAAAGTGTATTCTTGAAGCAGGAGCCAGGATATGGGTTGGGGGGGTTAGGGAGAGCCAGGAGGCAGAAGTGGGAGAGCCAAGAGGCAGGAGCAGGCAGCCAGGTGCCGGAGGTGGGGAGCCAGGAGGCGGGGAATGGGTTTGGGAAGAGTGAAACACAAAAGTCTGTAGGTGCTGTGACTGTAATAAACACACACTGAAATGCTGGAGGAACTCAGCTGGACTCGCATCATCCATCGGAGGTAAAGATATTTCAGGCCTGAGCCCTTTTTCAAGTAAAAAGCAGGCACACACCTCAATAAAGCTTGAGAAAGAAAGGGAGAATAGGAGGGGGAGGTGTTAATTGGATATGATAAGAGGAAAGGTCAGAATTGATTTTGTGAAAGGAGACAGAGGGGAAAAGGGGAGAGAGAAGTTGCTTTCAGGTAGAATAGCTGGAAGAATGTGGCTCTGGAGCTGGCTACGGATGTGTGCGAAGCGACTTTCAGATGGCTTTGGCCATAGTTCTGCCCACTTTCAGGTGCCTAGGGGGCGCGCTCGGAAGTGGAGAATACACCTACCCGAGGAGGGTTAGGTTAAGTACACCTTGGATCAGGGTTCTCCACTTTCAGATGGCCTCCCAACAGCCGCATTCGGGTATTTTAGGCGGCTTTACGTTGGGGTATTCTGGCCACCTAAAAGTGGCTAGAGAAAGACAGAATTAGAGGGAAGAAGCTGAGGGGTGGGGTGGTGGTGGTTAATGCAAACCAGAGAAGTCAATGTTAATGTTGGAGGATGTCCAGACAGAAGATGAGGTGTTGTTCCTCCAATTTGTGGATGGTCTCATTCTGGCGGTGCATGTTACCATGGACAGAATTGTCTGCAAGCAAATTAGATGGGGAATTGAAATAGGTGGCCATGCTATTGCAGCAGACAGGGTCAAGGTGCTCAACAAAGCGATGTCCCAACCTGTGCCCAGTCTCTCTAATGTAGAGGAGACCACAATGGGAGTAACGGATGCAGTATATGACCTCTGCATTCACCCCTGTACCTCCACTTGGAAGGACTGTTTGGGGCACTGAACTGTAGTGAGGGAGGAGGTATGGGCATAAGTGAGCATCTCCTGTCACAGGATGAGGTGCCAAGGTGACAATTGGTGGGGAGGGAGGAGTAAACAAGGGACTGATGAAGAGAGTGGTCCTTGCAGAAGACGAAAAGAGGAGTGCAGAAGATGTGTCTGGTGGTGGTATCACATAGTAGGTGGCAGAAAAGGTGGAGGATGTATTGGATGCGGCCCTTTTCTTGTTGTGTATGGGGACACAGAGGGCCAGGGCAGATGTGTGGGTAATGGTTAACATGCAGGTGAATGCTGAGTTGATGGTGGTAGAGGGAAAGCCACATTGTTAGGAGGACATCTCTGATGCTCTGGCATGAAAGGCTTCATCCTGGGTGCTGATGTGATGGAGATAGAGGAATTGAGAGAATAGACTGAAATCCTTCCAGAGGACAGGGTGGGAAGTGGTGTAGTCGAGGTAGCTGCAGGAGTTGGTGGAGTTGTAGAAGATGTATATCAAGAGTTTGTTTCCCAAGATGGAGACAGAGAGAGGAAAGGGAGAGTGTTGCTAGAGATGGACCAAGTGAATATGAGGTCAGGATGGAAGTTGGAGGCAAAGTGGATGAAGGAGGAGGCGGCGAATTACAGTGGAGGCCGGGGTGGGAGAAGGAAGGAAGAGAGAGAGAGGAGGGGTATGAGGACTGAGAAAGGGGAGAAGAGACTGGCAGAGATTAGGGTGGGGGTGTCAGTGATGGGGACGGGGCGAGGAAAGGGAGGGGGACGGGGCGAGACGGTGGGGGTGGGGGGGGGGGGAATCCGCGGACCTGCGGCCTCCTTCCCCATCCCCTTTCTCTGCCACCGGCAGGGGCTGAGGGAGCAGCGTGGAGCGGCGGCCCGAGCCCCGGGCTGGCCGGGGACCCTCGGAGTGACCCGGTACCTGAACAGGCCCCGCGCTGGGCCGGCAACTCTCCCCAGCGCCGCAAGCATCATCCCGGTATCTGCGGAAACACATGGGCCAGTCGGTGACCTCCAATCCTCACCTCCCGGCAGGCAGCGCGCCACAACAAAACTTTATCGACACGAGCAGCGAGGACTGTCGGCCCGTGCAGACCAGGGGAAGGGGGTGGGGGGGAAGGGGGTGGGGGGGAAGGGGGTGGGGGGGAAGGGGGTGGGGGGGAAGGGGGTGGGGGGGAAGGGGGTGGGGGGGAAGGGGGTGGGGGGGAAGGGGGTGGGGGGGAAGGGGGTGGGGGGGAAGGGGGTGGGGGGGAAGGGGGTGGGGGGGAAGGGGGTGGGGGGGAAGGGGGTGGGGGGGAAGGGGGTGGGGGGGAAGGGGGTGGGGGGGAAGGGGGTGGGGGGAAGGGGGTGGGGGGGAAGGGGGTGGGGGGGAAGGGGCTGGTGCCGGGGTGGGGGTGGGGGGGAAGGGGCTGGTGCCTGGAAGGGGGGTGGAGAGGAAGGGGCTGGTGCCTGGAAGGGGGGTGGGGAGGAAGGGGCTGGTGCCTGGAAGGGGGGTGGGGAGGAAGGGGCTGGTGCCTGGAAGGGTGGGGGGGGAGGGCTGGTGCCTGGAAGGAGGGGGGGGGGGGAGGGCTGGTGCCTAGAAGGGGGGGGGAAGGGGCTGGTGCCTGGAAGGGGGGTGGGGAGGAAGGGGCTGGTGCCTGGAAGGGGGGGGGGGAAGGGCTGGTGCCTAGAGGGGGGGGGGGAGAAAGGGGCTGGTGCCTGGAAGGGGGGGGGAAGGGCTGGTGCCTGGAAGTGGGGGGGAAGGGGCTGGTGCCTAGAAGGGGGGGGGGAAGGGGCTGGTGCCTAGAAGGGGGGGGGGAAGGGGCTGGTGCCTAGAAGGGGGGGGGGAAGGGGCTGGTGCCTAGAAGGGGGGGGGAAGGGGCTGGTGCCTAGAAGGGGGGGGGGAAGGGGCTGGTGCCTAGAAGGGGGGGGGGGGAAGGGGCTGGTGCCTGGAAGGGGGGGGAAAGGGGCTGGTGCCTGGAAGGGGGGGGAAAGGGGCTGGTGCCTGGAAGGGGGTAGTGGGGAGAGGGGCTGGTGCCTGGAAGGGGGTAGTGGGGAGAGGGGCTGGTGCCTGGAAGGGGGTAGTGGGGAGAGGGGCTGGTGCCTGGAAGGGGGTAGTGGGGAGAGGGGCTGGTGCCTGGAAGTGGGGATGGGGATGAAGGGGCTGGTGCCTGGGTGGGGGGGGTGGGGGCTGGTGCCTGGGTGGGGGGGGTGGGGGCTGGTGCCTGGGTGGGGGGGGTGGGGGCTGGTGCCTGGGTGGGGGGGGTGGGGGCTGGTGCCTGGGTGGGGGGGGGTGGGGGCTGGTGCCTGGGTGGGGGGGGTGGGGGCTGGTGCCTGGGTGGGGGGGGTGGGGGCTGGTGCCTGGGTGGGGGGGGGGGGCTGGTGCCTGGAACTGGGGAGAGAAAGGGGCTGGTGCCTGGGTGGAGGTGGGAAAGGGGCTGGTGCCTGGGAAGGGGTGGGGGTGGGGGTGGGGGTGGATGGAACTGGTGTCTGGAAGGTGGGTTGGTGGAAGGGGCTGGTGCCTGGAAGGGGCTAGTGCCTGGAGAGGGGAAGGGGTGGGGGCTCGGGGTACAGAAGGCACAAGCTTAAGGTGAGATGGGTGAAACGTACTGGGGACCTGAGGGATAGGTTTTCTCTCATAGAATGTGGATTATATAGAAGCTGCCGCCACACATGATGGCAAAGGCAGGTACAGTTCTCATGTTAAAAGGCATTTGGACAGGTATTTGCATGGGAAAGATGCCATGAGATACGTGCCCAATGCAGGCAATGGGATTAGTGTTGATAGGCTGTATGAAATAGTGGGAGAGCTGGGGTGGGGGGGAGGATAAGTATCATTAACACACTCCAACTCCATTGTACAGCGGCAGGTTCATCTTATTGATACAAATACGGTCCTCTGTACCGTGGCTGCCAGAGAGGTGTAGCACATTTACTCAGTCTATCCCCCTCATAATTTTAAATACTTCTATCAAATGTCCATTCCTGGTCAACATCCTAGTAAATCTTCTCTGCACACTTTCTTTCTTATATCTTTCTTGTAGTTAGGTGACCAAAACTGCATTCAATACTCCAAATTTGGCCTCACCAATATCTTATAACTATTAATGTACATCCCAACTCCTGTACTCAATATTTTGATTTATGAAGGCCAATATGCAAAAAAACTCTTTACAAGCCTATCCACCTGTGATGCCACTTTCAGGGATTTATGTATATGTATTCCCAGATCCCTCTGCTCTACCACACTCCTTAGTGCCCTACCATTTACTGTGTAAGTAGTTTCTTGGTTTATCCTTCCAAAATGCAACACCTCTCACTTGGTCTGCATTAAATTCCATCTGCTATTTTTAGACCATTTTTCCAGCTGAGATCCCTCTGCAAGCTTTGAAAACTTTTTCGCTGTCCACAAACACCTCCAATCTTAGTGTTATATACAAACCTGCTGATCCACTTTATCACATTATCATCTATATCAATGATCCGGGTGATAAACAACAGTGGTTCCAATATTAATCCCTGAGGCACAGGCCTCCATTCTGAGATGCAATCATCAACCACTACTCTGGCTTCTCCTGTCTAGCCTTGCACAAAGCCATGTCGACTCTCCCTAATTAGTTTCTGGCTTGTATATCTGATCTCTTAGAATATCTTCCAATAATTTACCTACTACTGACGTCAGGCTCTGTCCTAAATTTCCAGGGTTACTTTTGGAGCTTTATAAACAGCAGAACAACATGAGCATTGGCACCGCACCCATGGCTAAGGATATTTTAAACATTTCTGCCAGAGCCCCTGCAATTTCTAAATTAGAGTTCCTCAAGGTTTGAGAGAATATCTTGTCAGGCCCTGGGGATTTATCCACCCTTATTTAAGTCAGCAAGCAGTTCCTCCTCTAATCTATATAGGTTCCATTATCTCACTGCTTGTATTCCTTACATCCCTTGAATCTCTGCCCTTTTCCTGAGTGAATATTGATTTAAAACATTCAAGTTCTCTCCCATCTCTTTTGGCTCCATACAAAGTTGTCTATTTCTGATCTTCAAGGGGACCAATTTTGTCCACTTTATCACATTATCCTTTTGCTCTTAATATACCTATAGAAACTTAGAATTTTCCTTCATATTGTCTGCCAAAACAACTTAATGTCTTATTTTTATCTTCCTGATTTTTCTTGAGGTTTTTCTTGCATTTTTTATATTCCTCAAGTACTTCATTTGCTCTGTGTTGCCAATACCTATTGTACACCTTCCGAACCAAATCCCCAATATCCCTCGAAAACCAAGGTTCCTTATGCCTTCTAAACTTGCGTTTGATCCTGACAGGAACATACAAACTCTGTACTCTCAAAATTTCACCTTTGAAGGTCCTCCATTTACCTCGCACATCCTTGCCGGAAAACAACTTATCCCAATCCACGCATTCTAGATTCTTTCTCATTTGCTCACAATTAGTCTTTCTCCAAGTTAGAATCTCAATGCAAGGCCCAAACTATCCTTCTCTATAATTAAGTTGAAACTAATGGCATTATGATCACTGGACCCAAAAATATTGCCCGACACACAACTCTGTCACCTGTGCTGTCTCGTTCCCTAATAGGACATCCAGAATTCTTTTCTTTTCTTTGGCTTGGCTTCGCGGACGAAGATTTATGGAGGGGTAATGTCCACGTCAGCTGCAGGCTCGTTTGTGGCTGACAAGTCCGATGCGGGACAGGCAGACACGGTTACAGCAGTTGCAAGGGAAAATTGGTTGGTTGGGGTTGGGTTTTTCCTCCTTTGTCTTTTGACAGCGAGGTGTCAAACATCCAGAATTAACCATATAACAATTACAGTACGGAAACAGGCCATTATGACCCCTCTAGTCAGCACCAATTTAAGTGAACTCTACTAGTCCCACCTACCTGCTCCCTCTCCATAACCCACCAGTCCCCTCACATCTCATCCAACCCTCTCTTAAATGACAAAATTGACCCTGCTGCAACCACCTCTTCTGGAAGGTCATTCCACTCAGCCACCGCCCTCTGAGTGAAGAAGCTCCCTCTTATGTTACTTCATAATTTCTGCCCCCTAACCCTCAACTTATGACCCCTCATTCCAATCTCACCTATCTTCAAGGGGAAGAGCCTATTCACATCTACTCTATCTATCCCCCTCATTATTTTATATACCTCTATCAAATCCCCCCTCAACCTTCTAGAATAGAGACACAGTCTATTCAATCTTTCTTTGTATTCCAAATACTGAAATCCAGGCAACATTTTAGTACATCTTCTCTGTACCCTCTCTACCTTATTGATATCCTTCCTATAATTTGGGGACCAGATCTGCACACAATACTCCAAACTTGGCCTCACCAATGCCTTGAACAGTTGCAACATCACCTCCCAGCTCCTATATTCTATGCTTTGATTTATAAATGTGCTCTTTCTCGTTGGTAACTCTATATATTGATTTAGAAAACTTACCTCAACACATTTACAAACTCCAAGCCATCCAGCCCTTTTTCAAGAGTCCCAGTCAATATATGGAAAATTAAAATCCCCTACTATCACAACCTTGTGTTTCCTGCAGCTGTCTGCTATCTCTACAGATTTGCTCCTCCAATTCTCGCCAACTATTGGGTGGTCTATAATACAGCCCTACGAATGTAGTCACACCTTTTCTGTTCTTCAGCTCCACCTATATAGCCTCAGTAGACGAGCCCTCTGGTCTGTCCTGCCTGAGCAATGCCACTCCTCTCCCCCCATCCCACCCTCCCTGTTCTGTGTATCTAATGCAACGGAAGCCTGGAACATTGAGCTGTCAGTCCTGCCCCTCCTGCAACCAAGTTTCACCAATGGCAACAATGTCATATTTCCACGTGCCAATCCACTCTCCAAGCTCGTCTGCCTTTCCTACAAAACTCCTTGCATTGAAATAGATGCACCTAGAATAATTCCACCACGTACAACCCGTTAATTTCTCACAGTGCATACAATTTTAACATCTTTTTCCTCTTTCACACCTTATCTGCTCTGCCACTCTGGATCCGCTCCCCCTGCAAATCTAGTTTAAACCCACCGGAACAGCACTAGGATATTAGTCCTCTTCCAGTTCAGATGCAAACCGTTCCCATGACCTGAAAGTTAATATTTGCACCATTGACTATTACTTCTATCTAGTACCACCATTCTTCCTGAATATCCAAATGACATAGCCGACACACGAAAATGCAGACGCTGGAGTCTTGAACAAAACGTATCATGAAATGAACTGGACTTTAATTTTCTTGTAAGTTACTCACTCCCCAAATATTTACCCAATTCACTTTTGTGTTCCTCGTCAAAACTCACACAGTTTAAACACCTCATTTGAAGAAAATTTATTAAACATAGGTTTTTAAAATTAGTTGGAAAAAAGATCAAAGCTTAACAAACAACAAGGTGCTCAACAGAAAATGAGAAGTAACACACAGGAGGCGTTCATCTTGAGTAATAACAGAACATGCGTGTTAAATGTCTTATTGACAGCAGGATAACTAGCCATTTCCCCAAAACACAGGCAATTCAAATTCTCCTGCAAACTATTATTTTACAAATGAATAGTTTTCCAGCTTTAAACATGCACACTGTTTTTACTGAAGCCAAGAGTTCTTTAAATTAGAATTTTAGCTTCTCTACTGTAAAGAACATGAATATATACCACAGGGTCAGTAACAATAAACAATCAGCTCCATGGATTATCATAATCAATTAAGCCTTATTAGACAAAACCCAGTTGCAATGTAGTGACAGATCACAGAGATCATTCATTTCCACTGTGGCTCCTGAAGGGAGAAGAAGCAGTTGCTCTACATAGCAGATTATACCCATTATTTAGGTGAAAGGGTTGTGTTGCTGTCCAGGTGATTGATTTGTTCAGTTTGGATCAATGTGCAGTTTAAGGTAGAGGCTCTCAAGGTGTTTGGAAATAACCAGCACCAATGGTCATGGTCACTCTGTCGTCACTGATAACTAGACCAAGATCATAAAAGCATCTGCTTTCAGCTTTAGAAAAGAACACAGTTGAGAAACCAGCAGTGTACTCAGCAAAGCCTCTGGATGACAGCCTGAGGATTGGCAGGCATTGTACCAAAGGACATAGGGTGCACTCAGAGTGCTGTCTTTCAGGGTTTCCACTGTGGTGAATCAGCCATTTACAGTGTTTGAGGCACAGGAACTCCACCAGGACAAAGAATGTACAGAAGGAAGAATTCTGAACATGCCATTCAATGCTGACAAGTTTCCCCAACAGATTCATGGTGGTAAAGCCCAGAGAGTGCCTGATTAGCGAGCTGCAGCAATGATTCAGTAAAGGAAGGTGTGTCTTCTAGAGTGAAACAGCGAACAACTTGTGGTTTGCCATATGCAAATCAGTGTCCCTGAATTGATCACATATCCAGTGTTGCACACAAGGTGTTCACTCAATGAGATACTGCCCTCCTTGAACAAGGCACTGTTGCAGCTTGTTAATCAGCAGGCAATAAGCTGGCAGCTTTGCTGCCTTCCTCTATTCTCAGAGTGGCAGGAGGTACAAGTGGATCAGAGAGATTGGAGCTGACAGTCTGGTTGTCACAGGGTTGGGAAATCATACAGTGATCCCAGCAGGTATGGTTCACAGGAAACGGAATGTGCTGCTGTGCTGGGAAGAGGACATGGGAATGGATGGGCTGGTGGAAAGGAAGAATCATCTTGTTCTTTACTGTGTAAAGACCAAGACCAAGTTGATTGCTAGGAGGTGTGAGAGAGAACGAGTGGGGGGCATGAGCGGTGGATGGGGGTGAGAGAGCGAGAAGGGAGGGGACATGAGCAGGGGGAAGGGGCACAGCAAGTGGGTGGGGCAAGAGCAGCTAGAGAGTTGGGGGAGAGAGAGAGCAGCCAGGGAGATTGAGGGGAAGGGGTAAGAGAGCGGTCGGGGACATGGGGGGAGAGAGCGGTCGGGGACATGGGGGGAGAGAGCGGTCGGGGACATGGGGGGAGAGCGCGGTCGGGGACATGGGGGAGAGAGAGCGGTCGGGGACGGGGGGAGAGAGCAGTTGGAGATATAGGGGGAGAGAGCGCGGTCGGGGTCATGGAGGGAGAGAGAGTGGTCGGGGACATGGGGGGAGAGAGAGTGGTCGGGGACATGGGGGGAGAGAGAGCGGTCGGGGACATGGGGGGAGAGAGAGCGGTCGGGGACATGGGGGGAGAGAGCGGTCGGGGACATGGGGGGAGAGAGCGGTGGGGGACATGGGGGGAGAGAGCAGTTGGAGATATAGGGGGAGAAAGAGCGGTCGGGGTCATGGAGGGAGAGAGAGTGGTTGGGGACATGGGGGGAGAGAGCACGGCCAGGGAAGAGGGGGTAAAAGAGCGTCCGGGGAAGTGGGGGGGGGGTGGAAAGAGTGTGACTGGGGAAGTGGAAGGGGGGGGGGGGCAAGAGAGCGGCCATGGAGGTGTGGGGGAGAGAGTGGCCGGGGAGATGGGGGGGGGGCGAGAGAGTGTCGGGGTGTTGAGGGAGCAGCCAGGGAGGTGGGGGGGAAGAGAGCAATCGTGTGAATGGGTGGTGGAGTTCAGCCTCCATTCACCACCTTGGTCTGCCACCTTTCTATGAGCGACTCAAGCAGGACTCGGGACAGGAAAACTTGGAAAGACAGGCAGGAAGAAGTGAATCAATTCCCAAGGAAACACAGTCTGAGCAGGTTTCCCCCTCCAGCGTGGTTGCCGTCTGAGGGACACTCCCAGTGCATGAAAGTGTGTGGCTGAAAAGAGAGCAAGCTTGGTTTTGACAGGAGACCTGTAGTGCAGTTGGAACTAATTAGGCAGGATCCAAGCTTCTAACAATGAGCGAGAAGCAACGTTAATGCACCATGTAGCGACACACAGAACCAATGTCTGCTCCCCTCCAATGGTTAACTGGCAGCATGAAGGCAGCCCCAGTGTGAGGGTGCCACTCCCTCTTCCAACCCCCTCCACCCACAGCGGGACAGTCAGTCGAACGAGATGAGCTGTGCCTCGGAGCCCGGTGCCTGCTGAATCTGCGGTGGTGGTGGCTGCGGCTGTGGCTGCTGCTGTGGCTGCGTTGGTGCTCCAGGGGGGGCCATCTGTGGAGGGAGATGGGACAGGGTTAGGCTGCAAATGGTTTGAGGAAACCAGTATCACAGAATGGGCTTGGTAGTCGGAGACTTTCAGCCCATGGTCTGCTATTTCCTTGTTGAATGGTCTCATCATTCGCATTGGCCAAGACCTTTACACAGCCCCATAAATTATTCCCTCTTCATTCCTTTATAATGCCTCACCACCTTTCCCAACTGTAACTACTTTCTGGATAGCAGGTTCTTGCTCTTGTACATTTCCCACCAAACCATTTTGATCAGTTCAGTGTGCCACAAAAGGTAACCTCTGGCAGTAAAGGAGCTGAGAATTCTTCTCTCATCCTTTACTCTTCCTGCCACTCATCAGCAGACAAGTGTTCACATGAGTGACTCTACTGTCAAGTCTGAGCTAGGAAATTGTGAACACAGTGGTGGGTTGAGGTGGTTGCCTGGAGAGACACTAATCTGTGCTCCTTCAGCTGGGTACGAGATCCCATGGTACCGTGCTTCAAAGCTGAACAGGACTTCTCCCAGTGTTTGGGCCAATAGAACATTACAGCACAGAAACAGGCCCTTCGGTGCTTCTAGTCTGTGCCGAACTATTATTCTGCCGAGTCCCACTGACCTGCACCCAATACATAGCCCTCCATACCCTTCCCATCCATGTACCTGCCCAAATTCTTCTTAAAAACACAATGCTGGAGAAATTCAGCAGATTGCTCGGTGTACTTTATATAGCAAAGATAAAATTACATAAACACATTTCAGGCTTGAGCCCTTCATGAAGGTATGATTGTCTTGATGAAGGGCTCAAACCAGAAACGGTGGTTATGTACCTTTGCTATATAAAGTACATTGTGTGCCCTGCTGAGTTTCTCCAGCATTGTGATTTTACTGAAACCAGTGTCTACAGACTTTTGTTTTACTTCTTAAATGTTAAAATTGAGCCCTCATTCATCACTTCAACTGGAAGCTCATTCCACATTCCCACCACTCTCTGTGTTAAGGAGCTTCATGCTCCCCCTAAACTTTTCCCCTTTCACCCTTAGCCCATATCCTTTGGTTTGTATCTCACCTATCTACATTTACTCTATCTCTACCCCTCAGAATTTTAAATATCAAATCTCTCCTCATTCTCCTATACTCCAGGGAATAAGGGAATAAAATCCTAATCTGTTTAACCTTTCCCTGCAACACAGCTCAATACTCATCCTTTGATCATTATCCCTCAACTACTTGTCCACATGTTGAGTGCTGTGCTAAAATTGGCTGCCATGTTTCTCTCCCCACAACACTGAGACACAACCAGACCAGGGAAGATATCAGTCACGGAGCTGTACAGCTTGTAAACAGGCCTATTGAGCACCCTACCTGAACCACTTTTATTCTTCCTACAATCTCACCAACTCTTCCCCCAGATTTGGGTAGTTCACAATGGCTGATTAACCAACCAACACGTACATTTTCACATGGTGAACAAGCAAACCGCAGATAGCAATGAGGTCAGGACTGAGCCCGGGTCACCGAGATGCAAGGGAACCGCTCTTCCTGCAACTCCGCCCTATCAAACAAACAACTGTTGCATATCCTCCACATCCTGCTCCAGGTACAGAAGTGCTGGTGTGGGAAAGGACCAGGTACCCAGGAACACCCAGTGTATTGGAAGAAGTGGCTGTTAGTACCTGCTGAGTCATCAGTGTCCAACAGCCTGCAGTTAAATGTTACGTATGACAACTCTTGGAGTGTTGTGTGAAGTTCTGGCCACTCAGATAGAGGAAGGATATCAAGGTGCAACAGGGAGAAAAGATTCACAAGAATATTACTGGGTTTAGTGGGTTTGACGTCTAAGGAAAGGCCTGGACTTTTCTCTCTGGTGTGTTCTAGGTTAAGGGTGGGACCGTTGCAGTTCGCTAAATCATGAGGGACATAGACACGATCGTCACAGCTCTTTCCGCAGGGTAGGAGAATCCAAAACTAGAGGGCACAGATTTAAGGTGAGGGGAAAAATGTTAAAGGTAATGGAGAGGCAACTATTTCACAGAGGGTGATGGGAATATGGAGTGAACTGCCAGAAGATTGTAATGTTTAAAAATCATTTGGTCAGATACATGATAGGAACGTTTAGTGGGATATGGGCCAACAGAGGCAAATGGGACGAGCTCAGGCAAACAACTTGGTCTATTTGGAACGAAAGGCTCATTTCTGTGCTGTAGAAATCTGACGACTCTGAGTTTAACAAGGTAAAACTCCTGCAACACACAAACATGCTGGAGAAGGCCATGCAGCATCCAGAGGAAGTTAAAAGTAACCAATGTTTCAGGCCTTGGGGCCCACTCCCTTCGATCACAGATCTAACCTCAACCCTTTTTTTCCCTCCTCTATCCACCCACCAACACCTCCTCCCTGCTACCCCGTGCTCTTCCTCCTGCCCCTTCCTCCACCCACCCCATCCCACCTGTTTTTGCTTATACCTGATGAAGGCCCCAGGCCCAAAATGTTGGTTACCCTTTATTTCCTATGGACTGTGTGACCTGCTGAGTTTCTCTGGCACGTTGTATATTACACTTGACGCCAGTGTCTGCAGAGTTCTCTCCATCTTTCCTGCCCTATGATAAAAACACCTGACAGTATTGGTGAGCCATTTGTATGATCTTATGAAAATTTATTTACTGTAAAATGCATCATCAACATGAACACCCTCTGGGTACATTGTGAAACAGTTAATGTTGGAGGACTGTTAGTCCAGGGCTGGATCCCAGGATATTTCCAAAACACTGAAAGACAATACAATAAAAGTCTAAAAATCCAGATGCCAGAAATCCGGACCACGCGAAAACTCACAAACTTTTTTTTAAAATTTAGCTGGCTTTTGTGTGCATGTGTGTACGTGCATAAGATCCATCGAGCTGCTCCGCAACTCCTCCCTGAGCTAAACCATTCTCACGTCTATTTCAAATTTTTGGCCTTTTCCCCCATATCCCTCGATACCCTGACTAATTAGATACCTGTCAATCTCCCTCTTAAATCCCCCAATGATCCTACCTCCACAGCTGCATGTGGCAACAAATTCCACTACCCTCTGGCTAAAGAAATTTCTGCTCATCTCTGTTGTAAATGGATACCTTCTCATTCTAAGACTGTGCCCTCTTGTCCTGGATTCACCCACCAAGGGTGAATCTACTCTGCCCAATCCTTTCAGCATTCAAAATGTTTCTATGAGATCCCCTCTCATTCTTCTACACTCCAATGAATACAGTCCACAAATAATTGATAAACGTCCCTCATATATTGGCCCTTGCATTCTAGGAATCATCCTGCTAAACCTTCTTTGTACTCTTTCCAACATCATTACATCCCTTCTAAGGGGCCCAAAATTGCTCACAGTTACTCCAAATGAGGTCTCACCAATGCCCCATAGAGCTTCATCAACACCTCTTTACCACATAGCATTTGCTTTCTTTACTGCCGATCCAACCTGGTGGCTAACCTTTAGGTTATCCTGCACGAGGAACCCCAAGTCCCTTTGCCGTTCTAAATTTTGAATTTTCTCTCCATCCAAATAATCTGCCTGTTTATTTCCTCTTCCAAAGTGTACAATCGTACATTTCTCAACATTCTATCTCATCTGCCATTTCTTTGCCCGCTCTCCTAAATTGTCCAAGTCTCTCTGCAACCTTTCGGTTTCTTTAACTCTTCCTACTCCACCATCTATCTTGATGTCAGCTGCAAACTTAGCCACAAAACCATTCAATCCATAATCTAAGTCATCAATATAATTGTTAAAGGAAGTGGCCCCAACACCGACCCCTGCAGAACACCACCAGTAACCGGCAACCAACCAGAACAGGATCCCCTTTATTCCCGCCCTTTGCCTTTTGAAAATCCAAATACACAACATCCACAGCCTCTCCCTTGTTCATCCTACTTGAGATTTCCTCAAAAAATTCCAAAGCTCCACAGATGCACAGAAGTTGCTGAAATGGTCGAATAAATATTCATTTGTTATTTTTGTTCATTGTATTCTGTTAATAAACTATCAAAATTTACCTTCTTTATTCTCTTCAAATGTGAATTTTAAAAGTACTGCCCAAGAATCCAAACCGACCCAATCCCTGAGCAGTTCAAACTTTACGGCTTTTACTGTACTCCCATTCTTTCATTTAACTTTTAAAAAATTTAAATTTAGACATTAACAGACCCTTCTGACCCATGATCCCCTGCCACCCAATTCACCTATACCCCCCTCCCGTACGTTTTTTGGAGGAAACCAGAGCACCTGGAGGAAACCCACACAGACACAGGGAGAACCTACAAACTCCTAACAGACAGCGCAGGATTCGAACCTCAGTCCCAATCGCTGCCGCTGAAATGCTGTTGCGCTAACCGCTACAACAACCTGATGTGTGTAGTTTGAAGCTGTGTTTAACGTGGTCTCGGCACCAACAGCAGCTTAACTCTTACCTGCTGGTACATGGGTTGCTGAGCTGGGAGGTACGATTGTGGTGGCGGCAGGCTGCTCATGGATGGATCCTGAGCTGGGACCGCAGACATCATATTCTGTGGGAAAACAACACAAGAGTGAAGTATTCACTCTGCAGAATGAGGCTTGAAAATAGCGCAAGGGAGCTCAGACTCCACAAAACACCCCTATGCATATCCATTGTAACTGCAGGCCTGGGTCTGACAGAATGAAAAAGTGCCAGAGATATTTTAATGATGAACCATTTAAAAATGACACAATTTTTGTTTAAATTAAGTTGACATTTGATACCACTCAAATCTCAGGGATTCTTTACAACAGGTACTTCCAGATAAGGATGTGTTAACATTTCCAAAGGATCCTTAATTGTAGAACTGATGATATGCTGAGCTTCAGGGCAGAATCTTTACAATCACGGGGTTTTAATTATTAACACAACAAAATGATGACCATGGAGAACGGAGACAACTGCATACCTGCATGTTATACGGCTGGTAGCCCATTGGGGCAGACTGGGAACCCATGTAACCCAGCCCACTTGACTGAGGCTGGGGAAGATTGGCCATGCTTTGTGCCTGGGATGCCACATTCTGCAATAGAAGGAGCACATTCAATAAGCTGAAACAATACCTACATGCACACATGTGGACACTACATCAGGACACCCTCTGCCTACAAAGCACCAACTGTTTTTTTTACACCATTATGCTAAATGCTTGATAACAGAGGCCGCTACATCAATTCACCACATATAGTGTCTTTGACCTCCCTTTGAGCCACTGTTGAGGTGTAGCCACTGTTGCTGGGACCAGTGAACACTGACAGACAAAGACCACCCAGCCCTGCCCTTACTCAGAGGATGGAACAGCCTCGTGCCAGGCAGATGAGATATCCTCCTCCCCAATCTGATGCATCAGTCACACACACCCAGCACCACTTCCATCCATTTTGAATGAGAGATTTCCACAGGTGCAAACACAGACTTGCCGATAACTGTGGCAAGAGGCTCACTACTACCTGGGTGTGCTGTGACCTCAAACACAGCACAGTTGGTAAAGTTCCAGTGACCTGGGTCATTGCTGAACAATGTGCTGTATGTGTGGGGAATCACAGGTGTTCTCTGTGACTGCCTGAGTTTCCCCTAGCTTCTCCAGTTCCCCCCAACATCCCAACAAAGTGTGGGTTGAGAGGTCAATGGCTCCTCGTGAAGGCAAGGGAATTAGATGAGGGACAAGGGAGAATATATGTGGCAGGGAAACCTAGTGGGGGATGGAACTCCTCAGAACTGACAGACTCGTGAATGGCCTCGTGAAATGAAATTAAAAAAACCTATGACTTGGCTCAATATAGTTTTGCATTATAGATAGGGTGATCGATTGTCCATCTGACTACATGGGGTAAACCCAGACAGCGGTCCACATCAACCAAAATAACACTGACCACCAAACACCCCACGTCTACAATGAGGAAGAGAGAAAAGGAGGAAAAAGAAAAAGAGAAAATAAGAGAGACAGAATGTGAGCACAGAAGATAGACTGCTACATTTTTATACCTGCCTGTTAACGATTGCTGGAGATCTGGGAAGATTGATGCTACTTGCCTGGTAGTTCTGTGTGGGGGTTGGTTGGTAGTTAGAGTATCCAGGGTTGGTCGTAGGCACTGCCTGGGCTTGCTGGGTCGTCTGGTTGGTTGGATTAGCAGCCTGGTATATGTAAGGATTCGCCATGGCCGGATCTAAGGTGCACAAGAATTGCATGAACCCCACAAACTATATGCACACAAGAAATCGTGAGCAAACCCACAGATCAAGGACGATGCCAGATTGGAAGGGGAATAGGAAACTGAACCAAACTGACTGCAGCACAGAGTCTGACTTCCTCTGGCATTTAAACTCCAATCCTTGATCTTCCTGAGTCCCGCTGCAAATACAGAAGCCAAGACCCCTCCAACTCCTCCTCTTCCTCCTTAAATCCACTTCCCTCAACTAAACCTTTAGTTCCTGACAGACTCCCCTCAATGTAGGTTAGCGTCAAATGTCGTTGACAAGCTTCAGATTCAAGAAAAATGTCAGGGGAAATCAGGTGGGAAATGCTAGAGGTGGAAGAGCATACTTGAGGGGCAGAATGGCCTTACCACATCTTGGGATTTGTCTACTTCAGGCTAATTTCAACTTCATGATTTAATTGAAACCAATACTATCTTCTTTTACTTCCTCATTTTTATTGCACTCTCAGTTTTTTTTTCTTCTTTTGTATTAATTTATTAATTTTTAACAATGATGAATTTACAGAAATGCAATTTATGGCAATTTTTTGTCCTAGTAATGCACAACAATGCTGCCGCCAAACAAATTTGTGACATATGCTCATGATAATAAATTTTGATTCTGATTCAGCAATATGCTGCAGGAACTAAACAGGTCAAACAGCATCAGTGCTACATTTTCAGCTGGAATTCTTCATCATAACAAAAAAATAAGTTGTGGTACCTTGGGGGCACAACCACCTGCACAACCCTCTATAAGGCACACCCACAAATGAGTATTTTCTTCAGATCCAGGTATGAATAACTATGGGATAATATCTGTAGCAGGAACATCCAACAAAGGGAATTCCCCTGAAGTTGAAAATATTCTTAGTGAAGCTAGACTTGTTCACATCAAACACTGATCTCAAGCTTACAATTTAATTTTGCAGGAGTAATAGAATATAAATTTATTCACCAAAATCCAATTACCCAAGTTTCATTCCCTCACAATCACACCTCACCAAATTTCTGTGCCTGTCCTACAGGACAGTGACCACAGCCACGCACCAGCGAGGGGCTCGACAGCTTGAATGACCCACTCAAGTCTGCAAGCTCCTTGTGGTCAGGGGAGCAGCGTGGTCTCTGGGCTGCTGGGGACTGCCTCACGGGAAGCAGGTATCAATGAAGAAGGGAAGGCTTCCCGATTGTGCCAGAGGTTTGGATCTGGAGCTCAGGCTGCTGGTGGTTCAGTCAAGAGTCTGTGCAGCTGCAGAGGCTGTGGGAGCACTAGGGGTGAATCCCCAAACACTCAGTGATTCTGAAGGTACTCTTTTATTTCTCTCTCTCTCCACCCCCTCCCCCCCTCCCCCTTTCTATAAGCAGAATCAGGCACCATTTATGGCAACTCTTTTATGGCAGGCAAAAGGCAATTTCATGTTCTGTACTATTACACAACAATAAAGCAATTTTAAATCTGATCACCCACTGGTTAATGGAGATTTTCCCAGGTTAACCATTATCTACATAGAACTCTCACCAATCCTTTTCAATCAGTTTAAAAACAAACTGCGCACTACGAGTTTCAGCAGAAGGCTCGGTTCCGTCCACCCAATGTAACCGAAGGGACATTTTGAGAAAAGTTTGGATTAGAAATCTTCACACACCTCCCCTCCAGGGCGGGCTGAGCCGTTTCTATTGCACTCTCAGTTGACAAATATTTCAAGAAGGTATTTTGAACTGCCATTTCTGTACTTTGCAAAATCAGTTATATAAATGCAAGTGAAACACAAAGGTCTGAAGATGCAGATTGCAGTAAAGACACAAAAGTGCTGGAGGGTCTCAGGAGGTCCTGCAATGTCCTGTAGGAGGCAAAGATATATAAACCAGTGTTTCAGGCCTGAGACCTTAGTCAAAATGAGGAAAAAGCAGTACAGGTGCCCAAATAAAAAGATAGAGGGGGAAGGGAAGAAACGGCAGAGGGAGGAGCACAGGTCAACAGCCACAAGCTTGGCGGGGTGGGGGGGGGGGGTAGTGGCTGTGTGAATGTAGAACTGGAGGCAAAGAGACACAGAGGGAAAAGGAAAAAAAGAGACAAAGGGAGGGGAGATGGAGGAAGGGAGACATAGAAAAGGAAGGGGAGACAGGGAGAGAGACAGGGGTAGAGATGGAAGGGAGAGAGAAGAGGGGGCAGGGGAAGAGGGCCCCCTGGGGACCGCAGCACATTTAAAAGGGGCCATGGACTCATAAAATATTTTTTGACATTGATTGAAGTACAGAAGAAACCAACTAAACCTGACTGCTTCACAGGGAAGGGAGCCCATAAACTTTAAGCAGGTCTGTCCCAAGGGGGTCACAGCCCAAAAAAATGGTTGAGAACGGCTGCTGTAAATTATAGTTGGAGAAAAATTGCCAGCATTAGCTGGACTCTTCATCAGGACAGGGAGCTGATACGACGTCCTCATGCTGTCCTCTGCCGAGTTCCTCCAGGAGATTGTGTCTTATTACTTTTGTTTCTTAAAGGCATCTCAGTCACTGTTCTGACTGAGAGTTTGTGATGCCAGCAGAGAAAGTCTCAAGACAGTGATTCAGCACCTCTCTGGTCCAGCTACCCATACGTTTCAAGCCATGTTTGTCCATGTTCAAACCTTCCCCTGATCTATCAGTTAGTTCCAGACCAAGGAGATCATCTGAAATGCAATAGACAGACACGATTGATTCAAGCTGAGTGTTTTGACCCCCTAACTGCAGCTCACCTGTTCCAGAGACAGTCATGGATGGATATGGTCCAGTGCCAGGCTGTCCTGACTGGTTCATGTACACTGAGTGCATGGGCGATCCTTCCACTGAGCCTGCGGGGCTGAAGGTGGCAGGGAAGCTGGCTGGGCCAGAAGACTGATACATCACGCCGCTGGCAGGTGGCATGGACTGCAGCTGAGAGGATCAAACAGGGTTGTCAGATTAATTCTTAAACGCCAGTGCAATAATTCACTGATAACCGCCATACAATTTAGCAACACACAGAAAAGCAGCACATTAATGAAAAGAACACCTGAAATTGGTTATTTTCTCTCTGAAATTTTGATCAACCCAGTTACAAAATTAGGGGTCAAACCACAGCAATGATTTGGTAGCGGAATACAGACTGAATAAGAACCCAGATCCCCATCACAAAATTCTTGCACGTTTCATTATAAATTACTGCAAAATGTCGAGTTTATTCTTCTTTAGAAGTCCAGCAAACTATTCAACCATGAGACGGAGTGTAAGGCAAAGCAGATTTCAGGTGGGAACAGACCTCAGGAACAAGGGCATTGTGCCATTTACGTCAACCAGAGGGCAGGTCCATTCAAACTGAAATCCATACCAAACTCAACCGTGCAAAAACAAAAAAACAATGCTGGAGGAGCTCAGTGGGTCAGGGAGCATCTGTGGTGGCAAAGGGATGGTCACGTCTCTGGGTGAGAGGTTGCAAAGTACAAAGGAGAAATGGAAAGGGGGCATTTACGAGGCAGAACTGGTCAGTTAAACCAGGTGAGCAGGGGTAGGTAGATGGAGCTAGGTGAGGGATGATCATTGGAGATAGTGGGGCAGGGTGACAGACAAAAAGGGGAAGGAAGGAAGGTGGAGGTAGAAAGAGGCTGGTGTAGATACAAGACACTCCAATCCCATTGCTAACTCCTGTAATAGATTACTGTAATTACTCCAAGAATATATAAAAACATAATGGAAAATTACATTTCTGCCAAAACTAAAAGCACTTTAATCCCCTCCCTATTCCCATGACGACTCTCCAGAATGTGGCCAGCACATTTGAGGGGTACTGCACCTCAATCTGACTGCGTTGGCTACAACCCCACAGCATAAACATTGAATTCAGGTCACCCTCACCCCCTCTGTTTGATCCAGCCACCTCCTTTCACTCACACCCTTCTCTCCGGCTCCATCTCCAACCCCCATGTCACACCCCATCAACCACTCCCAACTGGTTCCATCTGCCATCATCACTCCCTTATCTGGTTCCACTCATCACCTTCCTTCTCAGATTCCATCACCTTTGACACTCCCCTGAACCCAGGTCTGCTTGCCCATGAACCCCTCCACGTCATGATCTACCTTGCTTTGCCAGCTCCTTCCCTACATCTCACTTCTTTATACTGGTTACCTCATTCTCTACTCAGTCCTGACAGGACCTGAAACATCCACCATCCCTTTGCCTGCACAGATCGTGTCTGGCGCACTGACGTTCTCCAGCTGATCAATTTTGCTCCACTTTAATACTATTTTGTAATTTCCCCAATGAAAGGACAGCTACAAAAGCTCCGCACTCTGCATGAGAAGCCAACCATCGAAAATCACCCTACCCCAGACAGAGGCAGCCATTTCTTCGACTGCTCAATGCCTTCTGCGTAATTGCGAGCAATGAAGCACATTGTAAATAGCTCCTGAGGCATCACACAAACCCAGAAACTGGCTTCAGAGCCCAGATTCACCACAATAGAGCTGTGGATCAAGTTGTTGAGTCTATAATGGCAGCACCCAGTCCTTGGATGAGCGAAGTTCACGGACATCTGCTCACTCTGCTGGCCAGGCACCCATCCGCTGGTGCTCAATTCTAACCTGTGCATATGGTAGTGGGAAGGCCGGCATCTGAGCTCGCATCTGAATGGTCTGCTTCTGCTGCTCCAGGCGCATCTGCCGCTCCTTCTCCTGTTCCTGCAGCCTCTGGATGGCCAGCTGCCGCTGCATCTCCAGGTATTCCTGAGGAACAAGGCACAATGTTCAAAACCTGTGTGATAGCACTAGCCCACCAGCGAGGAGTGGGACCAAGCAGAAAGGTAGCCTCAGGTTAAATGGGAGATCGATGACTTCAGGTCTCTCCCATGTTGCACATTACCTCGTGTGATAAATATGGAATGAATCAGTTATCATTTCTATCAAGAAGCAAGAATGAAAAGAAAAATGATCACAAGTTGGTAGTTCCAAGGCTCAGTGACCAAGGGATCAAACAACCATAGGGAAAAACAGTACAGCGAGTTTCCCAGATCAGTCAATAGTTCCTCTGTTAACTGGCACACACCAATTAGCAAAGGTGCCCTAACTGTGTCCTTGGTGGACTCCTCTAAAGCCAAATGAATGAAACCAGCCTCATTCCATAGAACATTACAGCAGAAAAACAGGCCCTTCAGCCCTTCTAGTCTGTGCTGAACTATTTTTCCACCTCTGTTCATAGCTTCATTAAGATCACACTCGTTTTTTTAAACTTCAGTACATGTAGATCTAATTTCTTTATTCCCTGCTGAATGTTTCCAGATTTTCTCTTCTTAAACCTGCAACACACCAAGGAAATAATACATATCATACACACACTGGATCTGTTGCCTGAATGATTAAACCAAGGGTCCACTTGCTCTGTCTGCGAATGTGAGAAGTTCTCTCGGTATAGATGGCAGTCATGTTATAATGAGTAATATTTCGTCAGTCTTTTACTATCATTACAATTATAGACAAAACCATAAGACATGGGAGCAAAAATAGGCTATTCAGCCCATAAAGTCTGCCCCGCCATTTAATCATGAGCTGATTCATTTCCCATTCAGCTCTACTGTCCGGCCTTCTCCCCATAACCCAGGCTAATCAAGAACCCATCAATCTCTGCTTAAAGTACACTCAATGACTTGGCCTCCACCACCACCTGTGGCAGCAAATTCCACAGATTCACCACCCTCTCGCTGATTAAATTCTTCCACATCTCTGTTCTACGTAGACACCCTTCAATCCTGAAGATGTGCCCACTTGTCTTAGACTCTTTCATTATGGGGAAACAACCTTTCCACATTCAAAATGTTTCAATGAGTTCCCCACTCATTCACCTACAGGTCAAGAGCCATTCCTCATAATGACAAGCCTTTCATTCTCAGACATTTAACGTTCTGTGATCGCTGGACTTTATTAAATCAAACGGCATGCTGGTTTCCTTCCATTACACTGGTGATTAGTCAGATAATTTGAGCTAAGTGTTCTGGGAATCAGGTTTATTCTTTTGTAACACTGACTATGTTGGATTTGGATTTATAAGCTTGGGTGGGTGTTGAGACAAGGGGGAGGATGTTAGCTATTCATCAATGCCTTGAAGCATGCCTTTCCCAGACTCTTCAGTGGGAGGAACTCACCTGCTTCTTTTGCCTCATGATCTCAAGTTTCTGAGCCAACTGGATCTGTCGCTGGCGCTCTGCTTCCTCTGCCGCTCGCCGCAGCTTCTCGCTGTGCTCCTCGCGCAGAGCATTCAGGGCCCCTCGCGCATCCCTGACCTGGGCCAGTTTGTCCTGGAGACCCTCATAGTACACTGAAGCACAAAAGTAAAACATGAATTAAAAACAGGCTGGCTGGTTCAGCAGTTGCTACCATGCCCGCTGTCCAGGTGATAAGTTTAAAACACAATTAGCCCTTGCGGGTGAGACCAGCGATTTCACTCGGGTCTCGCTTCCAAAAGTGGCAAGTTGAGGGTTGATACAAGGAGGCGGATGTTTGGCTCATCGCGCCTGCATCTGCTCTTCAAACGATTTCCCCAACATGTTAATTCCACCACACTCCTCCTTCTTCAACCACGGCTCTACACATTCTCTGTGAAACCAGCATCCAAATTCTTGTTGGATCTGGAAGCTGCTTTGACACCATTTATGAGGGAGCTGAGGAGCAACCTTTTCCACAGAGGGTGGTCCATATCGGGAATGAACTGGTGGAGGAAGGTGTCAAAGTGGATGCAATTACAACATTCATAAGATATGTTTACAGATTATATGAATAGGAAGGGGTTAGAAGGATAGGAACTAAATAAAGGGAAATAGGAGCAAACCAGAATAGCTAGTAGGTTGACATGGACAAGTTGAGCCAAAGGGGCTGTTCCGTGTTCTTTTTGTATTTCAATCCAGAAAAAAAACTCATATACAGTACAACCCCCATTATCCAGAATTCAAGCAACCAGCAAAGAAAAAATATGAAAAGTTTAAATTGGTGGCCAATACGCAACATGCATCCGGAAAATTCACTTATTGGGCATCTGGCCCCATACATGCTGGATACCAGGGGTTTTACTGTACCTCTATTTCTGTCAACTATGTTGAAGGAATTTAGGCAGCATCGATAACTATCAAGCTTACAAATATTAGACAGGCTTCATGAAGGAGAATTAAAAGCCACATGACTGCTTTCAAGAGCCAGCCCTTGAGTAGGTGACCCAGCTGGCAGCTCGATGGCAGTGGTAGTCCCTCAAAGTGTCTTCCTCTGCCCACTCTCCTGTGTCATTACTGGCTGCACCAGTCACCATGCAAACAATCCAAGGCAAAGTATTGTGCAATGCAGGCTGCTACAAGTTCTGGGTGCCTGCTATCATCATGGTTGGTCCTGTGTCTTGCCCCCATCCTGAGCCCATTCAGCAGCACCCAGATGGGACAATGATCTGCAGGAAGGATGCTCAGCGGGGACATAGGTCACCCAGGTGTTAATTACACGTGCATCCTTGCCCCATAAATCCCTTCCCCCCCCCCCAAAAAAAAATCTGGTTTCTCACATGCCCTTTGCTGACATTTTTTTAAAAATTGCTCAAAAGATGTGTCTTCACAGGTCGAGGCAGCATTAAATCCCCTTCTGGTAGACATTGCTTCCTCTCAGAACGGATGCTCGGGTACTCACGCCGCCTCTCGTCCAGCTGGTTCAGCAGCTCTAGCAGCTGAGGATGCATGCTGTTGATGGATTGGAACAGGGACAGCACCGCTGTGTCATTGGTGATGCTGCGGCCGCGCACGTGATTGCTCTTCATCCTGTTCACAAATGTCACCACTGAGTTCTGCAGTGCCTTCAGGAACTGGTCATGGTTCTCCTCAGACTCTCCATTCTGGTACTGCTGCTGAACAGTAAAGAGGAGAGAAAACATTCAAACCCACATTGCATGCAGTTACTTCACCTGTTAAGGTGCAAGTCTGCTTCTCATGATGTTATTTACTGCTAACATGGATATAGGAGCTCTGATCTGCCAGGCCATGATGCCTAGGGCTCCATTAGAGGAACCAGCCAATAGCGTTTTTTTTTAAATCCTCTAACCATAGAGGTTAGATAAGATACAATTAATTGTAATGTAGTAAAAAATGTGCAATATTACATAAAATTCCCTTTAGTCTGCCACAAAGCAGACAAAAATTTGCAATTAGCATTGCCCGGCGTCCCTAACAGTACAATAGGAAGAGAAGCAAAAGAAGAGTCCCCTCATTGCACTGTGTCCATGGGTATGGTAACCGTGCTCCTGCAACCTCTACCTGCTACCGTATGCTACCCCCTACAACAGACCGCTGTGTGATCCACCCTGTGTTGTCTCGTACAACAGACCGCTGTGTGATCCACCCCGTGTTGTCTCGTACAACAGACCGCTGTGTGCTTCACCCTGTGGTCCCCCGTACAACAGACTGCTGTGTGTTCCACCCCGTGGTCCCCTGTACAACAGACTGCTGTGTGTTCCACCATTCACAGACTGATATGTGCTCCATCATTCACTGCTATGTGCTCCACCATTCACAGACTATGTGCTCCACCATTCACAGACTGCTATGTGCTCCACCATTCAGACTGCTTTGTGCTCCACCATTCAGACTGCTATGTGCTCCACCATTCACAGACTGCTATGTGCTCCACCATTCACAGACTGCTATGTGCTCCACCATTCACAGACTGCTATGTGCTTCACCATTCAGACTGCTATGTGCTCCACCATTCACAGACTGCTATGTGCTTCACCATTCAGACTGCTATGTGCTCCACCATTCACAGACTGCTATGTGCTTCACCATTCAGACTGCTATGTGCTCCACCATTCACAGACTGCTATGTGCTACACCCTATGCCATGCCATTTCTTACTGAATGCCTGACACAATATTGGCAATGGTCACGCTTTGTCAGAACTGCAAACATCCACTGTTTATAAAACCCACTCAACACAATGTCAGAGAGAAATTAAATCAAGAAGAAAATGAAAGGAAAGGAGATGAGAACACACTTACCTCCACAACAGTGACAGGAGCAGGGTGAGTATCAGCAGGCTGGGCAACCGTCTCCACCACGGACACTGGGGCTGAGGGAGTGGGGCTCTTTCTGACCTCCTCTTGCTTCTTTTCCCAGTAGTTGCGATTCAAGTATCGAGCCAGCTTTCAACAAGAGAGCAAAGCAAGTATTTAGAGCCATCTGTTTTTGTCACATTTGAAAATGACTCCAAATCATTTAGTAACACATACAACCCATTACCTCAGGGTCAATCTCCTCAGCTGTTGGAGCAGAAGAATTCTGGAAGGACAAAGCACAAGACTTGTAAAAGAATTCACACTAGCCACTCATTGCGATGAGTTGCAACTTTCCCTCTTGTTTACTTCACTGGGTTACTTGTGTAACCCCACTGGTATCAGCTTGCTGGTTTAATATAAAGTGAACTCAATGTTTCTCGAGGTAAAAACACAATACTGGAGTAACTCAGCAGGTCAGTGTACTTTATTCTTTCTTTTTTTCTTATGGCTTCGCGGGAGAAGATTTATGGAGGGGTATGTCCATGTCTGCTGCAGGCTCGTTGGTGACTGACAAGTCCGATGCGGGACAGGCAGGCACGGTTGCAGCGGTTGCAAGGGAAAATTGGTGGGTTGGGTTGGGTGTTGGGTTTTTCCTCCTTTGTCTTTTGTCAGTGAGGTGGGCTCTGCGGTCTTCTTCAAAGGAGGTTGCTGCCCGCCGAACTGTGAGGCGCCAAGATGCACGGTTGGAGGCGATATCACCCCACTGATAGAGCAAAGATAAAGATACATAACCAACATTCCGGGCTTGAGCCCTTCATTAAGGCATGAGCAAAATGTAAGTAGGTGCCCAGGTTATGAATCTACAGGAAAATTATAAGTTTGAAAGGGAAAAGAGAAGATTTACAAGGATGTTTCCAGAACCTGAGGAACTGAGTTACAGAGAAAGGACTTTATTCCCTGGAGTGTAGAAGAATGAGGGGAGATTTGACAGAGGTGTACAAAATTATGAGGGGCATAGAGTAAATGCAAGTAGGCTTTTTTCCATTGAGGTTAAGTGCGATACAAATCAGAGGACATGGGTTAACAGAAATAGGGAAAAATTTTTGGGGAACTTCACACAGAGAGTGGCTGGAATGTGAAACAAGCTGCCAGCTGAAGTGGTGATTGGAGCTCAATTTGCACAGTTAAGGAAAATTTGGATAGGTTCATGGATACCTATGGACTGGGTTCAGGACAGTGGAATTAAGCAGAATAGTTCGGCACAGACTAGAAGGGCCTGTTTTCTGCGTTGTAATATTCTATGAAGATACATAACCAATGTTTTGGGCTTGAGTCCTTCATCAAGGTATGAGCAAAATGTAGACTGGCACCCGAACATCAAGAAGAGCTGCCAGGGTGGCTGGTTGGGAAAGCATGCCACACGAACAGTTGAGGCACTGGGTCTCTGTGCGGTCAGCCAACATCCCCTACTGTTGAGTGTGTTACTATTACCTTGATGCTTCTGGTCCAGGGATGAGAGACGGCTGCTCCTCTCCCCATGGCTGCATTGTGAGAAGAACCCCCACCCCCCCAAGAAATCAATGGTGGTCATTTTGTTAGATGCTGCTATGCACACATCACCTGCCACATGTTACACTTCAAGTGTATTGAAGGAAGATGGACATTTCCATGAAATGCACTGTATGACGAGGCAATGCGACAGAAGGCTAGGAGATGTGCTTAAATTAGGCTGGGCGTGGATGGGAAATTTCCAACTTCAAGAATAGGTTTCAGAACAACTTGGAGTCAATGCTAGACTTTTATTCCAGATATATTTGCTGACTTTAAATTTCCTAGCTAATGTGGGATTTCTATCAATGCTCCCAGGCCTCTGACTATTAGTCACATAACCTCACCACTGTACTCGCATATACAGTAAAATCCCCATTATCTGGCATCTATAGGGATTATGGATGACGGAAATGCAAATTTTCTGACTGACTGAGACTCACTCTTATAATGCCTAATACACCTGCATTAAGAATACACCTTTTGAAGACAGTGCAAAATGTAAAGTAATTAGGAAAAAAAAATATTGTCGTCTTTAATTATGTAAAAGTTTGCTTTAATCTAGTAATTCCTGTAACTTACAAAATTTAAATTTGAACTCCAGTTGCTGGCGCAGTAACAGTGTTGTGCTAACTGCTACGCTATCAGTGCCGTCGTGATAATTAAACCCCTCCCCCCAAGTTTACAGATAAAGCCTTATTAATATACTTAATACGAGTAAAAAGTAAAGACTCTTACTAAGCAAGGATAGGGAGAGACTTTGGGAGGTTCGCCCCAGTGGTGAGCGGCATCAGCCGGCTTTTCATCCAGGCGCCACCATTTTATTCAAACACAACTTTATTGAAACTTTATTTACGACCAGGGCGCTCCGCTGGCTGAACGCTTGCTCCCAAGGGATTGTATTTTGCTTCAGAGAACATTTACTTTTACGATTTTAAACTTTTATTTAAAACTTAAATTATTCTTATTTATATTTAAAATAATTTATTTATTTGAATTTTTTTTGACTTTCCAGTTGACTGAATGCCAGATAATGGGGATTTTACTGTACTACATACAGGAAGTCAGCCTGAAGAAAACTGAGGTCCTCCATCAGCCAGCTCCCCACCATGACTACCAGCCCCCCCACATCTCCATCGGGCACACAAAACTCAAAACGGTCAACCAGTTTACCTATCTCGGCTGCACCATTTCATCAGATGCAAGGATCGACAATGAGATAGACAACAGACTCGCCAAGGCAAATAGCGCCTTTGGCAGACTACACAAAAGAGTCTGGAAAAACAACCAACTGAAAAACCTCACAAAGATAAGCGTATACAGAGCCGTTGTCATACCCACACTCCTGTTCGGCTCCGAATCATGGGTCCTCTACCGGCACCACCTACGGCTCCTAGAACGCTTCCACCAGCGTTGTCTCCGCTCCATCCTCAACATCCATTGGAGCGCTTACATCCCTAACGTCGAAGTACTCGAGATGGCAGAGGTCGACAGCATCGAGTCCACGCTGCTGAAGATCCAGCTGCGCTGGATGGGTCACGTCTCCAGAATGGAGGACCATCGCCTTCCCAAGATCGTGTTATATGGCGAGCTCTCCACTGGCCACCGTGACAGAGGTGCACCAAAGAAAAGGTACAAGGACTGCCTAAAGAAATCTCTTGGTGCCTGCCACATTGACCACCGCCAGTGGGCTGATAACGCCTCAAACCGTCCATCTTGGCGCCTCACAGTTTGGCGGGCAGCAACCTCCTTTGAAGAAGACCGCAGAGCCCACCTCACTGACAAAAGGCAAAGGAGGAAAAACCCAACACCCAACCCCAACCAACCAATTTTCCCCTGCAACCGCTGCAATCGTGTCTGCCTGTCCCGCATCGGACTTGTCAGCCACAAACGAGCCTGCAGCTGACGTGGACTTTTTACCCCCTCCATAAATCTTCGTCCGCGAAGCCAAGCCAAAGATACAGGAATGACAATATTCCCCCTCAAATTGATCATACTTAGAACTCTTACCACTGGGGATGAATACAAGCTGCTGACTGGCGGTGCTGACGACGTGACTGGTGTTGGCTCAGTCTTTGGGTACATGGAATAAGTGTTTTTCTGTCTCTACCAGGAGAAAGAGAGAGAGAGCAGTCAGTGAGTTGCCAGTAAAAGCAAGCATGGGTTAACAGCCTTGGAGCTTTGTACCTCCACTCCCAGTGATCAACTTCCAACACACAAACCCAACCCTTAAAAAAAACTTTCTAACTTTTTGTGAAATCAACGAGACCCTCACTAGAACATGACAATCATCATCTGGTGGGTCAGCCTAAAGTACTGTTGCCATCTCAGGTCAGAACCCTTCATCAAATTCCTCCACTGATTTTAAATAGCAAAAGTAATAACAAAGAATGCTCTGAACGTGAGCTCAATCGTGGCCACACTTTTAACTAACTTTGGGCAAGGTAGGCACTGAGGTAAAGCTTACAGCCATTTTTTATAAACCTGGCAGACCACAAGGTAGAACAGTGGAGGATGAAGGTGAATGTAAAAATGTGGTCAGAAAGGCTGAAACAGTTGCAGTAAAATCCCTCATATCCAGCACCTACGAGGATCGCAGATGCCAGATAAGTGAGTTTTCCAGTTGCCTGAGACACACTCTTGCAATGCCTAACTAATACACCCGCACTAAGAATAAACAGTTTAAAAAACATGACAGTTGTAAAGTGATTTGTAAAAAAAAACTAAATATTTTAGTATTTAATTAAGTAAAGTTCACTTTAATTTGACAATTCCTGTAATTTGCAAACTGTAAATTTAAATCCAAAATTAAATTTAAATTTACATCTGGAGTGTAACAGTGTCAGCTTCTGCACTAACTGTGCTGCCATCACAAATGACTCTCCCTCTCCTGGATGCTTGGGCTGCCAGTTGCTTGAATTCTGGATACCAGGGATTCTACTGCACCTGCTCCCTAACAATCAAACATTGCCAATAGACAGAAGACATAACATCTTGACCCTACCAGTTTGCATGCAAGTGGTCAGCATTGGTCTGTTGGGCTATTTCATGTTGACACTTAGATACAAATAAAAATCTGTGGGTTGAGCAGCAAAAGTGAGAGGAAAAATACTGTTGCCATCTCGGGTCAGAACCCTTCATCAAATTCCTCCACAGATTGTTTTTTTTTGGACCAGATTGCAGCATCTGTGGGCTCTTGCGTCTCCTGGAGCTCAGATCTATTTTCGCTCAGCATACATTCAGAGAGCTTAATGCTGATCTAGACTGCTGACATACAAGCACTCAGGCATGCAATGCAACAGGTAATTAGGCCAATAATTATTCCTCTCACACTGGTGTGAATAAATCACATTAACAACTCACAACAAGTCAGATCAGGCAGAAGCACTGACTCCCACCCAACAAGGCGAGATCTTACACAGCCAGCAGACACACACACACACACACACCCCAAATGCAGCCACAGCACCCACTTTGCTGTTGTGCAGTGAAACCTATCGGAGGACATCACTCACCATTCTCTCCTTCTCCTCTGCCTCAGACTGTGACAGGGCAATGGCAAGCTGAAGCTCCTCTTCCTCCTGCAAGGCAGCTTCATCACGCTTGGGGGGCAACTAAATCAAGGAAAAACACAAATGGGACCTGGTCATCAGCTCAGGAGGCAAAGAAATGGTCAATGCAACTGCATTCCATTGTTGTAAAGCCTCTCTCCCCCAGCCAGTTTAAACTGTACCTCACACTACTCTATGGCTGGAAGGGTAATAGGAAAAGATTCTTCTCTTCAGTCATTCTGTTTCCCTGATATATACCTTTTTTAAAAAAAATTAAATCACCACAATAAACATCGATTTTTTGTTTGCTCCAATAATTCTTCCCTTAGAACCATAGAATACTACAGCACATACATTTCAAGAGGAATAAAATATAAGAGCAGGAATGTGATGGTTTTATAAGGCACTGGTGAGACCTCACTTGGAGGATTGCGAGCAGTTTTGGGCTCCTCATTTGAGAAAAGATGTGTTGATGAGTTTTCAGGAGGTTCACAAGGATGATTCTGGGAATGAAAGGGTTATCATATGAGAAACGTTTGACGGATCATGGCCTGTACTCCTTGAAATTTAGGAGAATGGGGGAGGGGAATCTCAATGAAATATTTTGAACATTGGAAGTCATGGACAAAGTAGATGTAGACAGAGTAGATGGTGGGAGAGTCTAGGATAAGAGGGCACAATCTCAGGATTGAACAGAGTCCACTTAGAACAGAGATGCTGAAGAATTTGTTGCCTCAGGTGGTTGTGGAGGCCAGGTCATGGGCGTATTTCAGGCAGAGATTGACAGGATTAGCCAGGGCATCAAAGCTTATGGGGAGAAGGCCAGGAAGTGGGGCTGAAAGGGAAAATGGATCAGATCATGATTAAATGGTGGGGAAAATTCATTGGGCTGAATGGCCTATTTCTGCTCCTGTACCTTATAGTCTTAGAAACAGGCCTTTTGGCCCTTTCAGTCTGTGCTGAACTATTATTCTGTCTAGTTCCATCAACCTGCAACCAGACCATATCCCTCCATACCCCCCATGTATCTGTCAAAACTGAAACCACCAGATTCAGGATCAGCTGCTACCCCTCCACCATCAGACTCCTCAACAACAAACTCAATCAGAGACTCATTTAAAGACTTTTACTTATGCACTTTATTGATTTTTTTTTTGTTCTCTCTGTATGGCACAGTTTATTTACTTTTGTTATTGTTTACAGTTATTTTATTTGTTTACATGTTTACACTGTGTACAGTTTATTTTTTGCACTACCAATTAGTGGTAATTCTGCTGCGCCCACAGGAAAAAGAATCTCCATGTTGTATGCGATGTTGTATGTACTCTGACAATAAATCTGAAAAATCTGAGCCCGCATTCACCACTTCAGCTGGCAGCTCATTCCACACTTCCACCAATCTCTGTGTGAAGAAGTTTCCCTGAATTTTCCCTAAACTCACGTCATCTAGTTTTTCTCACCTACCCTCAGTGGAAAAAGCCTGCTTGCATTCACTCTGTCTATACCCTTCCATTCTCCCTCCAAAGTTGCAATTAGCAAGGGTGTCTCCATCAATTCAATAGGAATCTCATCATCATTCATCCTAAATGATTCCGAACCTGGGAATTTTTCTTAACAGTCTGTAACATATACCATGGACCTTACTCTGTCGGCAAATACAGAAATGCAAAATTCAGGGAACAAGAAAAGTTTAAGCATTTGAAATAAATGTACCATCCTCAACAGATCTCATCAGTGGTCAGAGTGAGCTTTGGGTGAAATACTTATTGCAGGAATTCAAAACATGCAAGCATTCACTGTGCAGGAGAGTACAGACCCTCATCGAATCCAAGTGAAGTGCTGCTTACCTGTGACTGCTGGGAAAGAGGGCTGGTCAGGTACTCTGGGGGTAGGTCAACTGGTGTGGAAGCTGAGGGCTTGACTTCTGATTTCCTGGGAAGAGAAGAGAGTCAGTCCCTATAGCATCAGATCAAGTAATAAACGACAGCTCAATTTTTCAACCTAGAAATGCCACAAAGGCCATGATCCCTTAACAATTTAAATAACAGCATCTTGTACAAAAGCTTAGGAGTCCAGTGACTACCTCATTGAAGCTTGCCAGGATTCACAAATTCTCATCTTTCAACCAGAGCCTTTATTCACCAAGATAATGATGGCAGGAAACAGAGGAGTGAGTGCTGCTGGGTTAAGAACCTGCCACATGTGGTACATTTACATGCATATTTTGACCCAATGGATCACACGGTTTTGCAACTGTTGCCTGCATGTTTTTTTTTTAGAATTGGTGAAAGTTAATGGTTGGAGAACCCAGGTGCTACACATCTATTTTGGAGATGGTGCCCTATCAGGTCACTGTATAGGAGTGGGCAGTTCCAAATAGATCAGAAGCTCTGAAGCAATTTACCTAGAAATTGAATGTGCAGACTGAAACTTGCCATCAATGCAACCTCAGGATTTCCTCTCTTTGTGCGACCTAGGAATCTATTGGCACATTAGAGTCAGTAACCTAATATGAAGAACATCAACACCTTACACTACAGTGTGTTCGGAGAGGAGCGAGTCCCTGGGCAAGGTTTTAGAGACAAACCCACAGAGGAAAGAATCACTGTTGTTGGCCATCAAGTTTTGGATTCAGTTCCTAAATGGAGACCTAGTCAAATGCTGGAAAATTGAAAAGAAAGCTGCAGAAAATAGCTCTCCAATGAACCTACTCAACGAGGATAGCTCCTTGGAAATGCAACTTGCTCATCATACGGATTTAGCAATGTAATCAATGTTTATATACAGACTCCAATTTTACTATCTGCTGAACTTCCAGCTATCAGAAGGGCAGAAATGACAATCAGTACCATTCAGATATAAACCTGATCACGTCCATTCCAAACCTGATCCTAAATACTTCTTCCTAAACCCGATCGGATAATTGTTGCAAATATTATAAACCGCAAACATGCTGTTAATTTTTTTTAGCATTAATCACCAAATACTGATCAAGAACAGGACAACTGGGGCATCCTGACCTGGATCGAGGACACAACTGGGCTGGGCCAACCCTGGACATTTTTTCAGACACTGGCAGTCAGATTCAGTGAGTTGCCAGAATCGTAAGTGTAACTTGTACTGACCAAGAGAAAATTAATAGTTCCAATCCAGTTGGGTAGGTCCTACTGCATTAATTTTTTACAAACTCTAACCTACAAAAGTAAACACTGATTGTCAATATACAATGCTAAATGGCATCATCTTTAAATCTCCACAAAATGGGTACATAAATAGATCTATCTGTAATTAATAAAGGTGAAGTTACGTGGCAATAATGGATTAACTGTAATCTACCATTTCAATAAGAATAAAGTTTGGCGTACATGTTACTGGTGTCAAGGTCTTCCTTTCTGTGAAAAAAAAATTATACGTCACCAGAGAGGTATACATACTGCAGTATTCTTAACTTTAACAATCTGAACCACCCTCTTCAGTCTACTCATTGTGAGAATGGAACTCCTCAGAGGCAGTTATTTGTACGGTCTCGTTGAATAAAACACCCTGAAATGTTCCAAGTTCTCATGAGTGACCAAAGTATTTCCCCACTAAAAGAAAATTGTTGGATTTAGCGAGAAACCTGACTGACTGCGTCTGCTCCAAGTGTCGTAACTCATGCAGAAGAGAGCAAAGGACTGGTGTTAGTGTGGCAAGATTAAAATGGGCCTGTGGAACAGCGAAGCATTAGATACCTGAACACAAAATGTATTTAAGGCAGGGGGGATGGGGGGGGGAATGTGTGGGATATTTTGGACACAGGAGTAGGTATCTGGAATGGGCTACAAGGGTTAGTGGTGCAAGCAGAAACAATAGCATGGTTTAAGAGGCTTCTCAGTAAAGCATGAATTGCAGAGAATAGGATATGGCATCATGTGCAAGCAGCAAAGTTTTACTTTAATTTGGGAATCATTTTTTGTACAGACACTTAGGCTACAGAACCTGTTCCTGCGCTGCTCCAAGTGGATGATTAGAGAAAGAATAGTTGTCCACAACTATTATCTACTCCAGTTTTCAAATATTCTCCATGCTAAGCTAAATAAAGAAAGGATTCGAATCCTGCACTGTCTGTAAGGAGTTTGTACATTCTCCCTGTGTCTGTGGGTTTTCCCAGGGTCTCCAGTTTCCTCCCATCGTTCAAAATGTACTGGGGGTGTAGGTTAATGGGGTGTAAATTGGGTGGTATGGACTGGTGGGCCGAAATAGCCTGTATGTCTAAATTTAAAAAATTTTTTAAATTAAAAGCCGATTCTGAAACCTTATGAAAAAGAAACATGTTTGCCTCACACCTACCGTTCACACATCTTTTGTCCACCAGTTTTTGACTACATTTTCCTCCATTGACTGTTAATTCATTCGTACTGCCCTGTTTTGGTATTTCAGTGTCGAGGCTTTAGACACTGTTTCTTTGTCAGGCCTGTATCTGAACTCTCATCCCTTTTATCCATGGGGCCCAGCAATGGACCATTAGTAAACTGGCATTTTGCCACGGAGAACAATGCGCAGCCTAAGAAACTGGACAAAATCTCCTGGAGTCACCCATTCTGCTTTCTACACATAGCATGGAGCAAAGAAGTGGCTGAAGAGCCCCAATCGCATAGAGGAAAAAAAAAATCAGATCATATCTTTCTATTGTCTGGGAGGTGAAGTTCCCAACAACAGTGCACATTAAAATTTAGACATGCAGCATGGTAACAGGCCATTTCACCCACGAGCCCGTGTCACCCAATTAACCTGCACCCCGGTGGTATCTTTCAAACGATAGGAGGAAACTGGAGCCCCTGGGGAAAACCCACTCAGACACGGGGAGAACGTACCAACTCCTTATAGACCGCATGGGATTTGAACCCTGGTCCCAATTGCTACCACTGTAAAGGTGTTGCACTAATTGCTACGCCAACCATGCGCCCCTTGTACTTTGACAGTACAATCTACACACATTGTACAGTGCAGGACAGCTCAGGAGAAGCAGCAAAACAAAACCACATCGGGTGGAGCTGTTCCTCGATTTGTAGCTTTATGTTAACCAGAAATAACTAACAAAGTATGTGCACACTCCTCGTCATAACATTGTACAGATGTGCAACAAATTTCAATCCACATTAAATTTTGGCAGTCACCTCTGGTCAGTTGCCCAGGAAGGAACATCTTACCTTTGCTTAACACCTCCCAGGCAGTGGGCAGTTCCGTGAGACTGAGAAAGCAGCGGCCCCAGAAGTTCATGGCAACGCTGCTACCGAAATCTGACCGGCTGCCTCTGCCAATCAACCAGCTGTGAAGCCTCACACATCAAGATCAAAGTTACTAACTTGTTCAGCTGCTCAAAGCAAGGCTCACAGACACGGACTTCTTTCTCGATCCCAAATTTGGGGATGGTGGAGTACTTGGAAGAACATTTTCCACAGAAGATCTGCCCGCATGCTCTGCAGTGATGCTGGGGAGTAGAATTTACAACAGCAGTATTGAATTACAGAATCCACTGTTGCAGTTTTACAAATGCTTATTCTAAAGACAAACTTGACCACCCAGTCATTTACCTGTTGCTTTGTGTGAGAACTTTTTATTACTCAAGAACTAGTAACTGCAGCTAATGAGTTGACTGGCAGTTATGTACTTTAGGAAATCAAGGAGTAACAACAGATGCCATGAAAGCCAAACTCTTTGCTTGCATACCATGTTTTCCTACATTCAGGCATTGTTTTGACTACCAGCTGCATTGCCTGACCACCCACTGAAAATGAATGGGTAGTGAGGCAGGACAAACTCATGAAAGAGGTTGAGGAGTCACTTACCTTCCTCGTGACCACTCCAAACTGCACTCTGCACCGATGGCATTCCTCAGCATCCACCCATTCCGGAGCCTGCATAGGCGCAAAAGTAAAACAAAGTCAACCTTCGGCCAGGGCTCTTTTGCCAAATGCCAACTCGCTTCCAACTTTCCTCTGCAAAGCAGCAACCACTGGCAAAAGTAAATTGAGTCTTGGAGAGGGAGAGCACATGAAAGAGGCCCTTCCTGCTCTACACCAATCACCAGCCCCCTATTTTACATAAATCTGACATTAATCCCATTTTATGTAAAACTCTCCCTACATTCTTTCAACACATCCCCAGATTCAATCCCCCGTCAGTGGGTGGTAATGTACAGCAGCCTATTAGCCCACCAACCAGCACATAATCCATGGGAGGAACAATAACACATTTATGTCATAATCATTTTACAATGTACATATACACTGAAATTCTTATTTGCTGAAGGTGAACAGGAACCTCACAAAAAAAACTACTCCAATAGTATATACATGAGACAATTAATATTGAAGATAAATAATAAATATCTCTTGTGCAACAAAAAAAAAAATGATTTTGCAATAGTAGAGAAACTTTTTTGTGGTGTCAAAGCAGAACTAGTTAGCTGTTGGAAAGAAACTGTTCTTGAACCTAGAGGGGCTGGTCTTCAGGCTTCTATACCTGCTTAAACGGAGAAGTGAGAAGAGGCTGTGACCAGGGTGATGGAGATGAAATGCATACATCACAGGGAGAATGTGCAAACTCCACACAGACAGCAGCAGAGAACAGGACTAAACCCAGATCTCTGGTACTGTTAAATAATGCTGCTGGAAATGTCCCACGGTCAAAATTATGTAAAATCATCATTATTTTCTTCCATACAACCCCTCTCTGCAGGAATGACATGCAGGAAACATCAGTACAATGTTCAATAGAAAATAAATCCTCTGCAAGTCACATAGCTTAAATTCTAATATATTTTTCACAGTGAGCAGAATACAGACTGACAATGAAGAGTTGTAGAATTCACAAATTTCATTTTTAAAACCTGGAAGTCAATAAAACATCAAATTAGATACACCCAACTTAAAACAAGACTATCCACCTTGCCTTCATTTTATAATTTACAACATTTATATCAACATCAAATAAATGGATGCTTGATATCCCTTACCCTCTCAGAAACAAACATTGCATCACTCTCTTTAAACTCTGGGAAGGTGTTGCCTGAAATGAGAATTAAACCATTAACAGTTAAATCATTAACAATACACAATACATACAGGAATTCTGAACTTCCTTCTGAAAATGATCAGGACTTCAAATAACAATCTTTTGTCAATTCTCATGAAGCTCATATTTGGTAATAACAATCATTCCTGATTAAAACTGCAAGTTGACATCCGGTACCAGTCATTCTTCTGCAGGGCCCATTCCTTTGAGAGATCGTGATATTGTGGTCTAGAGAATGAGGGTGTTATTTCCATCCACGTGACAGGTGACGCAGATGGATCTAGTTCAGCAAGTGGAGGCCAAGGACTAATGGGCTTTGGTCAGAAAACAAAGCATGATGGGTTCTCAAATGGTCTTTAACTAATCATTCTGCTTTACCTGTTAACACAGTCAAAAGATTCCTAGTCTCCTGAATTTTCTTGGACCCTGCAAACTATTCAGTTGCAGGACTCGACTTCATGCAACTGAGATCAGTCAACCAGGCTTCCTATCAACTCCACCTGCTGACATTGGATTCCTTCTTGAAGGTAAACAAGCCTCACAATTACAAACACAAATTTTATTTAAACTCTCAACATCACCTGTGGCCAATCACACCTGGAGACAGATAATCAGGAAGATGTTCCTCCAGTAAAAAATGACAATAAAGCCACACAAACGAGGCCAATCTAATACTTCCCTATGGAGATTACAGCTTAGCTTGGGAGAGTAAAAAGCATGGTGCAAGTGGAAGGTAACACAGGCACCCACAGAATAGAGACCCCATCAGCAGATTTACACGACGAACACCAACATTTATAATAGAAATACTTCAGATGCACGGAAACACAAGATGCCACTAACAAGAAACAGAAATATCACTCAGTTGTGGATCTGGAGGCAAAGCACAGACAGTTGCTGTACAGCTGGTGATACAAATGGGATATTAATTATGCAACAGACATTAATTAAATATGAGTAATTAAATAAAGTTGATTCTTTTGCCCAAGGAAAGCAGATGTATCCAGTAAATCCCTGGTGCCAACATGGCATTGGAAAAAAAATTCATCTTCTGAATGTATAGTACTAATAAACACAGGGCTATACTAATTGCTCAGATTCTAAACTCTCCAGTGTGGGATCAAACTCCATAACAATGCTATGTGCTTACTGTTGAGTTAACTACATCTTCACCGTGGGAGGAAGCTACTGTCTGAGAGATGATGTAACAGATGTAGAACCTCAGTGTTAATTGAGGTGCTTAAAAGATGGATAGTAGTTGGTAAGATAAAAATGGAAATGATTAAAGTGCAGACAATCTGAATTAAAAGCCATCAGCAAAGCCAAAGGGCCCATTAGAGATGCAGAATAGAGATGTCTGGCAAAGGATGGATTGCACTCAAACTATGATGCCCCACAGTCAAATGGCTGGACACCACTCACTTACAAGGAACAACCACAACTTTTGGGGACAGGAGAGGTGAGGGGAGGTGGAGAGGTGGGGGGAGAGGGAGAGGTGGTGGAAGTGGTTGGGGAGAGGCGGTGGGGGTAGCAGGAAGGGGGGAGGGCAGGGGAGAGGTGTTGGGGGCAGAGGGGAGAGGCGGTCCGGGAGAGAGAGAGAGAGATAAATGTGCTGTTCCTTTGAATCAGTTAAACCTACTGGAATTGCTAACCATCACAAGAAACCCTTACCTTCAACCTTCATGATCTGGTAGGTGTCTTGCACAACTTTATACTTGGGCTCGTTGCGAAAGGCCTGTGCCCAGGCTTGGATTAACTGCAAGATCTTGGTGCGAACATTGGTCTCAGTCTGCTTCTGCAATGCAGGGCACATATTAGGTCAATAACTGAAGAAGGTGAATCACCAGTGATGGGAATCTCAAGGCCTCTCAGGTTAAAAAAAGAGCAATAGTTGGGAATCCTCATTTTTGATAGTTCTCACATCACAACACTGCCTACTACAAGGAAGAGTTTGATTCTCTAAGCTACATCTCTTGTAGCAACAGTACACTGATAAAAGCAAGGAATGTTAATTATAAAAAGGATAGTTTTGATAATGTTAAAATAATTTAAATGCAGAAAGTCATAAAGATCAGATCAACAATGAAAAATAATGACACCTAATAAAAATATCTGGAAATGAATACTAATCTAGGTAAATATGAAAGTGGAGCTTGGAATTTGACTGGGAAGTGAGAGTTTGATGCACTCCAGGGGTTAAATCACAGGACTGACCAAGAACATTGAAGTGCCAGTTAATTAAGAAATCAAAGGCTGTGTAGTTAGCCAGGAATCATGGCTTTTATTAGTAGAAACTCAGAAATACAATAATGAATGATAATGGGTGCGTACACAGTTATAGCCAAGGGGAGTGTCTTTAGTGGTAGAGATAATACGTCCAATGTCAGTAGAGCAAACTAAGCACAGCAGAAGACTGACAGTATGACACAGATTTATCACCAACATGAATTGTACATCTCTACCCATGGATGCTGCCTGACTCACCGAGTTCCTCCAGCAACTCCTTATTTACATAAATTATTCTGCAGGGGAGTTCACATTTAGGATTGGCTATGGGTGTGTGAATGTGGAAAGATTCTAGCCAACATCAAATTAATATCACCACTCTCCATGAGATGTTGATAGTGTTGTTTAGATTTGGTTTAGTCAACAGGTAAACAAGAGATATTCAGGAAAGAGCAGGATAATGAAAGTGCTGTTAAATAAAAACACACATGTCAAGTGCAATACCAAAAGTTTTAGAGTAGCACTCTCCCCTTTCTCGATCTCGCTGTCCCCATCTCAGGAGACACACTTTCAACAGACATTTTCTACAAACCCACCAACTCCCACAGTTACCTTGACTACACCTCTTCACATCCTGTGAGGATTCTATTCCTTTCTCTTAATTCCTCCACCTCTGTCACTCTGGTCCCACAATGAGGTCTTCCATTCCAGAACATCCAAGATGTCCTCCCTCTTCAAAAAAAACATAGCTTCCCCTCTACTGCTATCAACTCAGTCCTTATCGACATCTCCTCTATTGCCCTGGCCCCCTCTGCTCCTGGACACAACAATGTCAGGATTTCCCTCACCTCCCACCCCATCAGGCTCCTCAAGTATGAGTTTTTCCAGCACTTTTGGGTATTGCACAACAAACATAGCAGACTTTCCTCTTTATTTCCAGACATGTCATGGAGCTCAAGATGCTGGATTGTGATCGCTTGGATAAGACCTGCACGCAAACAGCATCAATATAATCTGCCTTAATCATGTGATCTCAATGTAAAAGGGTGAAGTCTCATAATCACAAGGCAATGAGGTCATCAGGATGTGATTCTTGAATTAATACGAATGACAACAAAGGGCTCTTTGACATAATAGTTTCCAGTCAACTTAAGAATGAACTACAATAAAAAAATATGCTGCTGTCCCCTCCCTCCCTTCTCTTTTTTTTAAATTTTTTTTATTTTTCACACCATAAACCACATTAACCATGATACATAGTTTTACCTTTTCAAATATATACAGTGCCATTTTCTCCCCCCACCTCCCTCCTCCCATCCCACCTTCCCTACCTCCCCCCTCCCGTCCATTTAAAGTACAAAATCTAGGATACATTAAACCAGTCAAACAATGTTGTCATTCAATAAAAATAAACAAGAAATTCCACTGAGTCAATTCTTTTCATTTCCTTCTCCTTTCGTTAATTTAGGTAGTGAATGTCCCCGGTAGGTTTTCGCTATTGTGTTTCATGTAAGGCTCCCATATTTGTTCAAATATTTCAATATTATTTCTTAAACTATATGTTATATTTTCTAATGGAATACATTTATTCATTTCTATATACCATTGTTGTATTTTCAAATTATCTTCCGATTTCCAGGTTGACATAATACATTTTTTTGCTACGGCTAGAGCTATCTTAACAAATCTTTTTTGTGCATCCTCCAAATCAATTCCAAGTTCTTTGTTTTTTATGTTACTTAGGAGGAAGATCTCTGGATTCTTTGGTATATTGTTTTCTGTAATTTTATTTAATATTTGTTTAGATCTTCCCAAAATTTTTCTACTTTCTCACATGTCCAGATTGCATGAATTGTTGTTCCCATTTCTTTTTTACATCGAAAACATCTATCAGATACTGTTGGGTCCCATTTATTTAACTTTTGAGGTGTAATGTATAGCCTGTGTATCCAGTTATATTGTATCATACGTAACCTCGTATTTATTGTATTTCTCATCGTTCCAGAACATAACTTCTCCCATGTTTCCTTTTTTATCTTTATATTTAAATCTTGTTCCCATTTTTGTTTAGTTTTACCATTTGTTTCCTCATTCTCCTTTTCTTGCAGTTTAATATACATATTTGTTATAAATCTTTTGATTATCATTGTATCTGTAATCACATATTCAAAGTTACTTCCCTCTGGTAAACTCATACTGCTTCCTAATTTGTCCTTCAAGTAGGATCTCAATTGGTAATATGCCAGCACTGTATCTCGAGTTATATTGTATTTATCTTTCATTTGTTCAAAGGATAAGAACCTATTTCCTGAAAAACAATTTTCTATTCTTTTGATCCCTTTTTTCTCCAATTCTCTAAAGGAAAGGTTATCTATTGTAAAAGGGAGTAACTTGTTTTGCGTCAATATTAGTTTTGATAATTGATAATTTGTTTTATTTCTTTCTACATGAATCTTCTTCCAAATATTGAGTAGATGATGTAATACTGGAGAACTTCCATGTTGTACCAATTTTTCATCCCATTTATATAATGTGTTCAGGTATCTTTTCCCCTATTTTATCTAATTCTAATCTAGTCCAATCTGGCTTTTCCCTTGTTTGATAAAAATCTGATAGGTATCTTAATTGTGCGGCTCTACAATAATTTTTAAAGTTTGGCAGTTGTAAGCCTCCTTGTTTATACCATTCTGTTAATTTATCTAGTGCTATCCTCGGTTTCCCCCCTTCCCATAAAAATTTCCTTATTATTTTCTTTAACTCTTTGAAGAATTTCTCTGTCAGGTGTATTGGCAATGCCTGAAATAGGTATAATATCCTTGGAAAAATGTTCATTTTAATACAGTTTATCCTTCCTATTAGTGTTAGTGGTAAATCTTTCCAATGCTCTAAATCGTCCTGTAATTTTTTCATTAGTGGATAATAATTGAGTTTATATAGATGACCGAGATTTTTATTTATTTGTATACCTAGGTATCTTATTGCTTGCATTTGCCATCTAAATGGTGATTCCTTCTTAAATTTTGAGAAATCCGCATTATTCATAGGCATTGCTTCACTTTTATTTACGTTAATCTTGTAACCTGACACTTCTCCATATTCCTTCAATTTCTTATATAATTCTTTTATTGATAGTTCTGGTTCTGTTAAGTATACTATAACATCATCCGCAAATAAACTGATTTTATATTCCTTGTCTTTTATTTTTATCCCTTTTATATTATTTTCTGTTCTTATCAATTCTGCTAGTGGTTCTATAGCTAACGCGAACAATAAAGGTGATAGTGGGCATCCCTGCCGTGTTGACCTGTTTAAGTTAAATTGCTTTGATACATATCCATTTACTGTCACTTTCGCCAATGGTCCCTTATATAATGCTTTAATCCAATTAATATACTTCTCTGGTAAACTGAATTTTTGCAATACTTTGAATAAATAATTCCATTCTACTCTGTCAAAGGCCTTCTCTGCGTCTAAAGCAACTGCTACTGTTGTCGCTTTACTCCCTTCTACTGCATGAATTAAGTTAATAAATTTACAAATATTGTCTGTTGTGCGTCTTTTTTTAATAAATCCAGTTTGGTCTAGATTTACCATTTTCGGTACATACTCTACTAATCTGTTTGCTAATAGTTTAGCTATTATCTTATAATCTGTGTTAAGTAAAGATATTGGTCTATATGACGCTGGTGCGAGTGGATCTTTCCCTTGCTTTAGTATTACTGTAATTATTGCTGTTTTACATGAATCTGGTAAGCTTTGTGTTTTATCAATCTGGTTGATTACTTCCAGGAGGGGTGGAATTAATAAATCTTTAAATGTTTTATAGAATTCTATTGGGAATCCATCCTCTCCTGGTGTCTTATTATTTGGTAATTTTTTTATTATCTCTTGTATTTCTACTATTCCAAATGGTTCTGTTAATTTATTTTGTTCCTCTATTTGTAGTTTTGGTAGTTCAATTTTAGTTAGAAATTCATCTATTTTCCCTTCTTTCCCTTCGTTTTCAGTTTGGTATAATTGTTCATAGAATTCTCTAAAGTTTTCCTTGATCTCCTTTGGATTATATGTGATTTGTTTGTCTTTTTTCCTTAATGCCAATACCATTTTCTTAGCTTGTTCTGTCTTAAGCTACCATGCAAGAATTTTGTGCGTTTTTTCCCCTAGTTCATAATATTTCTGTTTTGTCTTCATTATATTCTTCTCCACCTTATATGTTTGTAGTGTTTCATATTTTATTTTTTTATCTGCCAATTCTCTTCTTTTAGTTGTATCTTCCTTCATTGCTAATTCTTTTTCTATATTTACTATTTCCCTTTCCAATTGCTCTGTTTCCTGATTATAGTCCTTCTTCATCTTGGTTACATAACTTATTATTTGCCCTCTAATGAACGCTTTCATTGCATCCCATAGTATAAACTTATCTTTCACTGATTCCGTGTTTATTTCAAAATACATTTTAATTTGTCTTTCAATGAATTCTCTAAAATCCTGCCTTTTGAGTAACATGGAGTTTAATCTCCATCTATACATTCTTGGAGGGATGTCCTCTAACTTTACTGTCAATATTAAGGGTGAATGGTCCGATAATATTCTAGCTTTATCTTCTGTTTTTCTTACACTATCTTGCATACGAGCTGATAACAAAAATAGGTCTATTCTTGAGTATGTTTTATGTCTAGCCGAGTAATATGAATATTCCTTTTCCTTTTGGTGTTGTTTCCTCCATATATCCAAAAGTTGCATTTCTTCCATCGATTTAATTATAAATTTGGTTACTTTGTTCTTTCTGTTAATTTTTTTCCCAGATTTGTCCATATTTGAATCCAAATTCAGGTTGAAATCCCCTCCTATTAATATGTTCCCTTGCGTATCTGCTATCTTCAAAAAAATATCTTGCATAAACTTTTGATCTTCTTCGTTAGGTGAATATACATTGAGTAGATTCCAAAACTCCGAATATATCTGACATTTTATCATTACATATCTCCCTGCTGGATCTATTATTTCCTCTTCTATTTTAATTGGCACATTTTTACTAATTAATATAGCTACTCCTCTTGCTTTTGAATTATACGACGCTGCTGTTACGTGTCCTACCCAATCTCTCTTTAATTCCTTGTGCTCCAATTCAGTTAAATGTGTTTCTTGCACAAATGCTATATCAATTTTTTCTTTTTTCAGTAAATTTAGCAGTTTCTTCCTTTTAATTTGGTTATGTATTCCGTTAATATTTCAAGTCATATAGTTCAGCGTAGCCATTTTATACTTTGTTTATCTTCCCTTTCCGTTTCTCCATCATTACCTTTCCTTCTTATCCATTTCTGCTTTCTTGTTTTGAACACTTTATAAGACAACATTTCTAAAACATCAAACATTTTCCCTATTCTCCTATTTAAAACTTCTTTAACCCCAATCTCCCCTCCCCCTCCTGAGTTGTCCTTTATCCCTTGTCGGACAACCACATCTCCCCTCTCCATTTGGATTTGCGAATTCACTCGCAAACGTCAGCTGATTTTGCAGTGACCGTAACTCCTCCCCACCCAGCCCCCCCTCCGGAAAAGATTTCAATTTTCATATATGACAAAGGTCACTCTTTTAATTCCCTCCTTATTCCCTCTATTCCATTTCCCTCCCTTATTAATTCTTGTCTATACTCTATATATTTTCCTCTAAATACAGATACATTCATGTATGCACACTATATATATATATATATATATATATATATACACACACACACATATACCCCTTTACACACATACATATAGATCGTGGTCATTTTTACTCTTATTACATGTCTTCATCTCTCTGCTTGTTTTGTAGTTGTTCTGCAAATTTCCTTGCTTCCTCTGGATCCGAGAATAGTCTGTTTTGTTGCCCTGGAATAATTATTTTAAGTACCGCTGGGTACCTTAACATAAATTTATATCCTTTTTTCCATAAGATCGTTTTCGCTGTATTGAACTCCTTCCTCTTCTTCAGGAGTTCAAAACTTATGTCTGGATAGAAAAATTTTTTTTGACCTTTATATTCCAGTGCCTTTTTGTCCTCTCTTACTTTCTTCATTGCTTTCTCCAATATATTTTCTCTTGTTGTATATCTTAAGAATTTTACTAAAATGGATCTTGGTTTTTGCTGCGGTTGTGGTTTCGGGGCTAAAGTTCTATGTGCCCTCTCTATTTCCATTTCTTCCTGTAATTCTGGTCTTCCCAGGACCATGGGGATCCAATCTTTTATAAATTCTCTCATATTCTTGCCTTCTTCATCTTCCTTAAGGCCCACTATCTTTATATTATTTCTTCTATTATAGTTTTCTATCATATCTATCTTCTGAGCTAACAGCTCCTGTGCTTCTTTAGCTTTTTTATTAGATTCTTCCAATTTCTTTTTTAAGTCTTTTACTTCCATATCTACAAATGTTTCTCGTTTTTCCATATTTTCCACTCTTTTTGCCAATTCTGATATGGCCACTTCCATTTTATTCATTCTTTCTTCTGCATTCTTAATTCTTCTTTTTATCTCATTAAATTCTTGTAATTGCCATTCTTTCACTGATTCCATATATTCTTTAAAAAAAGATACATCCATTGTCTTGCTTTTCTCTTCTTCTTCCACTTCTTTTTCAGTGGGACCTCCACTGACCTGAGGGTGCGGGCTTCTCTCTCTGCGGCGGGCCTCTTCGGACAGGTAAGGCCTTCACCTTCTTCTTCCGACGTCTTTCCTTCTTCTTTTCTTCCCGTTGTTTTTGGTTTTTCTTTCTTCGCTGCCATTTTCTTCACACTTTTACTTTCACTTTGTTTTGGTTTTTAAGTTTGTGCCTTTGTTTTTTCTCTATCTTTTTTTTAACTTTTCTGGAGAGGGCTGGAGTTCCCCTACCGGCCACTACTCCATCACGTGACTCCCTCCTCCCTCCCTTCTCCACCTATCACCTCCTGCCTTTGCAACCACACATTTCTCCCCCACTATTTTGTTCAGTTGCAACCACACATTTCTCCCCCACTATTTTGTTCAGATACCTGCTGACATTTTTCCATTCCTTGATGAAGGGTTCAAGCCTAAAATGTTGGTTCTGTATGTTAACCTTTGCATATAAAGGACACTGCTGAGTTTCTCCAACCGTGGTTTTTACTTCAACCACGGTGCCTACAGGTTTTCGTCTTTTACTTCTTCTACTATCAATAAATTACAATTCCAGTTTTTAAAATCAGTATTATTTAGAAGTAGCTAATAAGACAGATGGGAATTTCCAACACCCTGATTTATATATTCATAGATCCAAACAGAATGCTGATGAAGAGCCTCCTGTGCTCACAAGGATAACACCACCTCTAACTCAAAACAATGATTGTACCCCAAGGAAAATGGGCATTAAGAATCTTGCATGAAATTAGAGTTGAGCAGTGGCCTTGTTCCACTGAGCCAATGGGATGCATCACCCACAACTAAAGTATGTATCAGAATGGCCCAATGAGCGGTACCCTCACTCAGCCTGGAAACTCCAGTACAGAAAACTAGTGTTTACTGAACACCATCTTTCAAACAAGACATTCGTCTCTCGGGTGCATGCAATATTTTCCTCAGAGAAGCAGGGCAAGTCTTCAGCATTCCTGGGCAACATTCATCCCTCAAGCATCAACAGGTTGTCTGGTACGGTTTGTGCTGAGTGCAAATCAGCAAATCACATCTCTCCATTGCAAAAGGGCTGTGAAGAGCGCTATATACATACAAGTAATCTTTGTTAAACGGTGGGAAGGGCTGCTCAACTTACCTTCAACAGCTCTTTGAGGTCCTCCATTGTTTGTTTATTAGCCACCTCATCATGAACAGTCTGGCCACAGTTCTTCACCACAGATTCCAAAACCTGAAGGAGAATCATGGGATAAAACAGTGGCAGACTATTTAGAGATCTGACGTAAAGAAATACTGCAGCATTCAATTCAGGCAAAGCCACCCACAAACCGAATATATTTTGCATGATAAAATCCTTACCAAGATTAATATACCAATGATTAAAATAAGAGGTAATCCTTGTGTCCAAAGTCCACTTTACTGCTCAATTCCACATTCCATAATTGTTCAGTCCCCAATGAACTCAGCTTTGATGGAGTTCAACCAGAAAGTCTGCAGATGCTGGGGTCGAGTGCAATACACCAACATGCTGAAAAAACTCAGCAGGTCACGCAGCATCCTCAAGAAGAAAAGGGCCCAGGCCCGAAATGTTGGCTACCCTTTACTTTTTATGGACACTGCTTGATCTGCTGTGTTTCTCCAGCACATTTGTGGATTGCACTCAGCTTTGATGACGTTTGACCATCTGTTGCCTTCAGAATTGGATGACTCCCAACCACTAAACTGAAGTTTGCCTTCATCTACATCCCAGAAGACATATCTTTATCCTGAGACTAAGCTCCTCAGCTTTAGACACAGCAAGTAAACAGAGTCCTTGGGTGCAACTCATCTATTTCCCACACACATTTTCTCTCCTCCTGGAGCAAGGGGAGAGATCCCATGGCCCTCACCTTCTATTCCACCAGCCCCTGCATTCAACAAATCATTCTTCACAACCTGCCAGCCTCAACCAGATCTCATCACCAGAAGCAATCTCCTTCCTCTTGAAGGTACTGCTCTCTCCTTGGCTTTCTAGTTTGCTCCTTGGTTTCCACGAACCACAACACTTCTTAAGTCATTTGCCGTGGAACCTCAACACCAGTCCTTTCATCTCTTCCCTCCCCACCACCCAATGACTAAAATAGACTTTCCTGGCAAAACAACGAATCACCAGCACTTCTTCCTATCCAGAATATTGTACTCAGTGTCCACCTCTACACAGGAGAAAGCAAACGTAAATTGTCACCTGCATCCCATTCACAGCAGAAACCTGGAGCTTCCATTGCCTGCCATTGTAACTCACCACCCCATTGTCTTTTTTTTTAATATTTTTTTTATTTTTCACACTATGAACCATATCAACCAAAATATGTACAAATGTTTCTCATTAAATTTACACAGTGGTCTTTTCTCCCCTTTTTTTTCCCCCTTTCCCTCCCTCCCCTCTACCCACCCAGCTCCAAAACACATAAATATTCAACATATACAATACAATAAAATCATAAAACAATATTTTTGCACAAAGGAAAATAAGCAAGAAATTTATAACACACTGAATCTAGTCATTTTGTCTTCTTATCATTTTCATTCTCATTTTAGGGGATGGAGGTCGTAGACAAGCTCTCTCTGATAAATGTTCCATGTACGGTTCCCAAATTTGTTCAAACATTGTGACTTTATTTTTTAAATTATATGTTATTTTTTTTCCAATGGAATACATTTATTCATTTCCATGTACCATTGCTGTATACTCAAGCTCTCTTCCATTTTCCAAGTTGACATTATACATTTTTTTGCTATCGCTAAGGCTATCATAATGAATTTTTTTTGCATTTATCCAATTTGAGGCCAAATTCTCTACTTTTTATGTTACTTAAAAGAAATATCTCTGGTTTTTTTGGTATGCTATTTTTTGTAATTTTATTTAGTATCTGATTTAATTCTTCCCAAAACTTATTTACTTTCGTACATGCCCAAGTTGCATGTAATGTTGTTCCCATTTCCTTCTTACAGTGAAAACATCTATCTGATAATGTTGAATCCCAGTTTTTTTAATTTTTGAGGAGTGATATATACCCTGTGTCACCAATTATACTGTCTCATGCGTAACCTTGTGTTTACTGTATTCTTCATAGTTCCAGAACATAACTTTTCCCATACTTCATGTTTTCCCACTTCTGCTTAGGTTTACAGTTTATTTCATTTTCCTTATCTTGCAGCTTAATGTACATGTTAGTTATAAATCTTTTAATTATCATTGTGTCTGTAATCACGTATTCAAAGATGCTTCCTTCAGGTAATCTCAAGCTGTTTCCCAATTTATCCTTTAAATAAGCTTTCAATTGATGATATGCAAACATTGTACCATGAGTTATTCCATATTTATACATCACCTGTTCAAATGTTGATAAATTATTTCCCAAAAAGCAATTTTCTATCCTTTTGATTCCCTTTCTCTCCCATTCTCTAAAGGAAAGGTTGTCTATTGTAAAAGGGATTAGCAGATTTTGCGTCAATAATAATTTTGGTATTTGATAATTCATTTTTTTCCTTTCTAAGTGGATCTTCTTCCATGTATTAAGTAAATGATACAGTACTGGTGAGTTTTTATATTGCACCAGCTTTTCATCCTACTTATAAAGTATATGTTCCGGTACCTTTTCCCCTATTTTATCTAGTTCTATCTTAGTCTAGTCTGGTTTTTCCCGTCTGGTAGAAATCTGATTAATACCTTAATTGCGCGGCTCTATAATAATTTGTAAAATTTGGTAACTGCAAACCACCTTGATTATACCTCTCTGCTAATTTATCTAACGCTACCCTTGGATTCCTCCCTTTCCACAAGAATTTCCTTATTATTCTCTTTAGTTCCTTAAATAATTTTTCTGTTAAAGGAATTGGTAACATTTTTGAAGACTTTATTTAAAATTTTATAACATGAATACAATAGAGAATTACATTTAAAGAAAAATTTTTAAAAAATTAAAATGGTATGATTACAATATTACATTAGAAAACTACACAAAATAACCCCCCCCCATTAATTGTAACACAATATTAGTAATCTAACTTAAAATTAGTTCAGCCCTCCCCCCCCAAAATAAAGAGTGAAGAGTTAATAAAATTAACATTATATATGGAAAAAAAATACCCATTTGCAATTTCGGCAGTTCAATTTTAGCTAAAAAATTCCTCTATTTTATCATCTTCCCCTCGTTCTCAGTTTGATACAATTGTTCATAAAATTCCTTAAAATTTTCATTAATCTCTGTTGGATTATATGTCATTTGTTTGTTCTTTTTCCTTGATGCCAGTATCATTCTTTTAGCTTGTTCTGTTTTAAGTTGCCAGGCTAATATTTTGTGTTTTTTCTCCTAGTTCGTAATACTTTTGCTTTGTTTTCATTATGTTCTTCTCCACCTTGTACGTTTGTAATGTTTAATTTTTTTTGTCCGCCAATTCTCTCCTTTTTTTGTTATATCATCCTTTTTTATTAATTCCTTTTCTGTACTTACTATCTCCTTTTCCAACTGCTCTATTTCCCAATAGTAATCCTTTTTCATCTTAGTCACATAACTTATTATCTGCCCTCTAATGAAGGCTTTCATTGTGTCCCATAATATAAATTTGTCTTTCATTGATCCTGTGTTTATTTCAAAATATGTTTTAATTTGGTGTTCAATAAACTCCCTAAATTCCTGTCTTTTAAGTAGCATGGAGTTTATATGTTATATCTATATGTTCTTGGTGGGATGTCCTCCAGTTCTATTACTAATAATAGGGGTGAATGATCTGATAGTAGTCTAGCTTTATACTCAGTTTTCCTAACTCTCCCTTGTATATGGGCTGACAACAAAAACATATCAATCCTTGATTAAGTTTTGTGCCTACTCAAATAATATGAAAATTCCTTCTCTCTTTGGTGTTGCCTCCTCCATATATCCATAAGTTTCATGTCCTGCATTGATTTAACCATAAATTTGGCTACTTTATTCTTTTTACTTGTTTTTTGTCCAGATTTATCCAACATTCGGTCCAAATTAAGGTTAAAATCCCCTCCTATCAATATAATTCCTTGTGTGCCTGCTAATTTCAAAAAAATACCCTGCATAAACTTTTGATCCTCCTCGTAAGGCGCATCTATATTGAGCAAATTCCAAAATTCTGAGTATATCTGACACTTTATCATTCCATACCTCCCTGCCAGATCTATTATTTCCTCCTCTATTTTAATTGGTACATTTTTGTTAACTAGTATGGCTACACCTCTAGCTTTTGAATTATAGGATGCTGCCGTTGCGTGTCCTACCCAGTTTCTCTTTAGTTTGTTATGTTCCACTTCAGTTAGATGCGTTTCCTTCACAAATGCTATATCTATTTTTTCCTTCAATAAATTTAGTAGCCTCTTCCTTTTAATTTGGTTATGTATTCCATTAATGTTTATAGTAATATAGTTCAACATGGCCATCTTGTTTCTTGCATACACCTTTTTTCCACCTCTATCTCCCATTTCCCCATTTTCATCTCTTAGTTTTTTCTTATTACACTTGATGTATGACAACACATTTAAGACATAAAGTACCCCCACAGTTCCCACATCCACTAATACCTTAACCCCAAAAAATTCCCCCCCTCTCTGAGTTGCCCTAAATCCCTTGCCTGGCAAACTCAACTCCCCTTTTCATTTGGATTGCGATCTTGTTCGCAGCGTCAACTGATTTTGCAGAGACGGTTATTCCCCCTCTACCCAGGCCTCTCCAGAAAATACAAAAAAAATCACATATAGCAAAGCTCTCTCTCTTCTTTTTTCTCCTCCTTATTCCCTTCTCTTTTCCCTCTTTAGTTCTTTACATATACATTGTTTTTACATCTTTATATATACTTTATTGCTGTTCTTCATTCTTGTTACATTTCTTCATCTCTTCTGTCCTGCAAACGTTCTGCGAATTCTTGCGCTTTCTCTGGATCCAAGAACAGTCTGTTTTGTTCCCCGGGTATAAATATTTTAAGTACGGCTGGATGTGTTAATATGAATTTGTAACCTTTTTTCCATAAAATCGATTTCGCTGTATTAAACTCCTTCCTCCTCTTTAAGAGTTCAAAACTTGTATTCCAATGGTTTATTATCTTCTCTAACTTTATTCCTTGCCCATTCCAGTATATTTTCTCTTGTCATGTATCTCAAAAATTTTACTAAGATGGATCTTGGTTTTTGATGTGCCTGTGGTTTCGGAGCTAATGCTCTGTGTGCCCTTTCTATTTCCATTTCTTCCTGCATTTCTGTTGTTTCCAGGACCTTCGGGATCCATCCTATTATAAATTCCTTCATGTCTGCACCTTTTTCACCCTCCTTCAGGCCCACTATTTTTATGTTGTTTCGCCTACTATAATTTTCCAACATATCAATTTTCTGAGATAACAAGTCTTGTGTCTCTAATTTTTTTATCACTTTCTTCCAATTTTTCTCTTAAGTAATTTACTTCCATTTCTACAGCCGTTTCCCACTCTTCCACATTCTACTCTTTTCCCTATTTCTGTCATTACCAGTTCTAATCTTTGCATTTTATCTTCTATTCTTTTCATTTTTCTTTTAATTGCACTAAATTCTAATGACAACCATTCTTTTAATGCTCTCATTAGTTCTTCAAAAAAGACTTTATCTATATTCTGTTCATCAGTTTTACCTTTTATTTCTCTTTGGCCATCAGTTTTACCTTCTATTTCTCTGTGAAGATCTTGGTCTTCTTCTTCCTCTTCTTCTGTGTTTGTGTCTTCTTTGTGTCTGTGTCTCTTCTGTTTTTCCTGATGAGCTGCTTGTATCTCTTTGTCGGGCCTCTTCTTGCTGGGCCTCCCCTCCTGGGCTGCTCGACTGTTATGCTTCCTGACATTGGTCTTCTTGTCGGTCATCCCTCTGTCTATCTCCCACGTCTGCTTCATCGCTCCCTCTTCTGCTACTTTCCTCGTCCTCCAGCTGAGCGCCCTGGTGTTGGGCATCCCTCAGCTGTTCGCTCTGTGACAGCCCACTCCTCTGCTGAGCCCCCCTCCCGCCAGTGTCCTCTTTCTCCTTTGATTGCACACTGCGCACTTTTGTTTGGCTCCGAGAGCCATTTTTGTGGTGCACCAGCTGGTGGGTCGCGACTTCGCAGGGCAGACACTGACCTCGAAGGTCGGGCGCTCCTCGTCACCCCAGCGTCCTGTTCCTTTGTGCGGGTAAGGCCTTCTTCTTTCTTCTCCGGCGACTTTTCTAATTCTTTTTTTCCAGTTGTTTTTACTTTCTCCTTCTTGAAAGCCATCTTCTTTCTCTTCTCTGTATCTTTATCTTCTATTTCTTATATTTTATTTTTGTTATGCTTTGCTTTTTCCTAACTTTTTTTCCTATTTTCCTGGAGTGGGCTGGTTTTCCCGACCGGCCACTACTCCATCACGTGACTCCTCCTCCCCATTGTCTCTCTGACACACCTGTGGCCTCCTACTCTTCTAATGCAAGCTTGAAGAGCAATGCTCTCTCTACCGCCCAAGGGCACTGCAGCCTACAGGTCTTGATGCCAACTATGACTTCAGCCAACTAGCTTTTTCTGCCTGTACGAGAATGGACCAGGTCATCCCCCTGTGAGATTAGCCCAGTTTTCATCCCTCCACGATCCAACCTGTCATCTCCCGCAGCTCCTGCATTTCAAAGTATTTACATTCACCTCTCTTTGCACTCTCCATGTGCCCTCATTTCATAATGCCCAATGGACTATGTTCTCTTCCCTTAGAGTCCCCATTTTCCCATCATCTGATGGGCTCATTTACTATTTATCCCAATTTATTAGATACAGTAAATTCCCTATTATCCAGAATTCAAGCAACTAGCAGCCTCAAACAACTGGCAAAAACTCCACAGAAACAGGTAAAAAACAGACAGGTCACCAATCCACACAAACACTCAATCTCAAGCAAACAGCAAATTCACTTATCTGGCATTTACCAATCCCCTTAGGTGCTGGATACCCAGGAGTTTTTACTGAATTCACAATGCCCCAGATGCAGCTCAACTCCCAACATGTTCACTCTCCTTCCAAGTTCTGACCAAGGATATTTGACCCAAAAAATTAATTGCAGATGCTTCCTGAACATTTCCAACATTTCTACTTTTACTTCAAATTTCCAGAACGTTTTGATTTTCACTTCATCAAAATAAGTCCACCAATTTTGTCTCTCATCTTATTCCGTCACCCCCACCTTACTCAATACCCAATAGGGACCCTCTACATTTACAAACAAAGAGTGATTTACTGGATTAGGGTAGAGACGAGGCTCATACTTTGGAGGATGATATTCTTGGCGTTGAGATACAAAAATATGCAGTTAACACCATTTCATATGGAATGCTGAGACCTTCTTACAAGTCACACACCCTCGCATCTGCAAGGTGAACCATTCCATTTCATTCCACTTGCTTTCCAAAATAGCATCATTTTCACTGTGCCAGTATGCTGATCCCACTGCAATGCAAACTGGCAGATGCAATAAAACAGTGTGGAGTTTCAACTCTGCTTGTTCTTTCTCCGTGATGTGATACAGCAAGTCATAAGGTGCACTCAAAGCTTTAAAATATCACTTTAAAAATTCTAGCATCTGAACCACATTGCTCAGTCTTCTCCTCCCTCACACAGCTGTCGCACCTTTCCATCACCCTGCTAACACTGGCTCAAGTCAGAGCTAAGAAAGAAAAGCTCACCTCTAACGTGTAGAGAACCACGTGTGGATTTTTATCATTCAGCTTCTTCTTAATGGCACTAATTGCATATTTAGCCCTGAATAAATGAAACAGAAAATCCCGTTAAGTAAGGTCGCAACCTGAATCAGACAAGTTCATGCTTGTCACACCTATCTCAGGAAGCCGAAGGGGATGGATCAATTCTTGCAGCTCTCCAGGAAGAAAATGTGGGTGTCAAACACACAGAAAGCAGCACTGCTGTGAAGCACCAGGAAAAAGATCAGGAGTAGCAGGCAGTGTTCTGGCTTTCTAGTCTGGGAGAAGACTGTATTTTCTCCTTGATTTTCTCTGACAATGTGGTGACCGGTGATGCTCTAGTGAGCACACGTGCAAAGCTCATCCAACACTTCCATAACAGAATGCTGGCATTTTTAATAAAGACCAAAGACCATTTGATCTGAACTCAGCAACTCAATCCCTTCCACAGCTCAACTTCCCAGCATTTGACTGTATTTTGCATCCTGCAAAGCCAAACGAGCAATTCTACAGCCCGCCATCACATCGCAGAAAACATTATACTTCAGCCAACTTTATGAATTGCAATCACATGGCATGTAGACAATACAGGAATTATATGGGGAATCTTGGCATAACATCAAGACGAACAACCAGCGAGTTTATTTAAGGTTGCACTGAGAGAGGATAGCCTGGCAGTCAGATCGGATAATTCTCTACTCCCCACTTCATTATGACATTCCTATCCTCCGATGCTAACCAGTAACATCTTCAACAAACCCATTCAATTAAAACCTTAAAATGTTTTAATCCTGTTCACCCTGCCATTTCAAGCATCATCATTATGTAAGTGCCCGGTTAGGATTCTAGCAATGTTCTTGCAGCTAACACCATACAGCTTCTTGACTTGTCACACACACACTCTGTTTTTAGACCTTTCTATATCTTTGCCTAAACAAAGTTCATTTACAAAATCTTAAAAAAGAATGGAGGTTTAGCCTTACCAAATTTTAGGTTCTATTATTGGGCAGTCAATATATGAAATCTTACATTTTGGTCATATTATATTAACCATGAAGACTGTCCAATTGGAATCTAACTCTGCTACAAAAAATTCTATTATTTCCCTTCTTGGATCCTCACTTCCTATATCTTTAAATAAATTAACTGATAACCCAGTGGTTAAACATACTTTGAGGACCTGGATACAATTCACTCTTTAAACCCATAATTGATGTAGCTTTTAAAGAATGGTATGGATTAGGCATTAAATGTTTTAAAGATTTATTTATCAAAGGAAGCCTTGCTTCTTTTGAACAACTGTCAGTTAATATAAATTACCAAATACTCATTTCTTTAAATTTATACATTAGAGATTTTTTGCAAATCTCAATCACATAGGTGTAATTTTTAATTTACTACCTTTTTATAATAGTCATTATCTAACATTTATGGCACGTTGATGAAAATAAGAGAGGCTCCTTTAGATAAAATTTTAAAAACCTGGTGTGACAGATTATGTTGTGTTTGTATTGTGTATAGATATGTTTTTGGGAGATGAATTGTGGCAGGTTTTTTAGTATAGGTCTTATTTAAAATACTGCTTATCTGCTCCTGCTAGATAAGCCGGTGCCAAAAGCCTTTGCAGAAGTCACTAATGGATTGTTGTTTACAAAAAGATAAAAGATGAAGAACTCTTGCCAGCTGTCTGGAGGGGGACTTGCTGTTCTAAGGGTCATGTGGTTTTGCAAGCAGAGAGAGTCAAACAGGTTTTCTCTCTGAGAGAGGGAATTCAGTACTGCAGCGCCAAATTGACCAGGGTGTCAGGCTCCCAGTGGCAACAGCAGTCCTAGGGCTCCTGGCACTGGCAACAGCGGTCCTTGGGCTCCCAGTGGCAGCAGGGCCTCAGTGGGGAAGTGTCAATGATCAACAGTGGCCAGCATTTTTTTTTGGGTGAGAATTAAAAATTATTTTAATGCTTAAAAAGCCTTACCTTATTGTTTGTTTTGTTTAAATAATACAATTGATTTGCTGTTGCTACTGGGCTGTTTTTTTAAAAAGTGACCAGTTCTCCAAAAAAAAGTTTATCCAAATTAGGCCCAGCCCCGACCATTTTTAATAATCAAGGTTGTATTGTATTTCAAACTTTTTCTGTACTTTTTAAAGTTAATTTTAAGCCTAATCCTTTAACTGCCTTGTTTGGTATTGTTGGAGAGAGTGGCATAACCCTCATGCTTCGACTTCCTCAGAAGTTTGCGGAGGTTTGGTATTACATTGAAAACCCTGGCAAATTTCTACAGATGTGTGGTGGAAAGTGTGCTGACCAGCTGCATCACAGTCTGGTATGGGGACACCAACAACCCTGAGCATAAAGCCCTGTAAAAGGTAGAGAACACAGCCTAGGACATCACAGGCAAAATCCTTCCCATCATTGAGAACATCTACAGGGAACTCTGCCGTCAGAGAGCAACAGCAGTCATCAAGGATCCACACCACCCAGCACATGCTTTGTTCTTACTGCTACCATCAGAAGAGGTGTAGGTGCCACAAGACTCGCACCACAAGAACAGCTGCTCCCCTTCCACCATCAGATTCCTCAACAACAAACTCAATCAGGGATTCATTTAAGGACTTTTACTTGTGCACTTTATTGATTCTTTTATTCTCTCTATGTTGCAGTTTGTTTTCATGTGTTCAGTTTCTTTTGCACTACCAATAAGTGGTAATTCTGCCTTGCCCAAAAGAAAAAAAATCTCAGGGTTGTATGCGATGCCATGCAGATATTCTGACAATTAAATCTGAAATTTGAAGAAGTTAAGATCTGCCCAATGAAGCCCAAACCTCTGTCCTTTGAAGACCCAGTGTGTCCATTTCAAGCTAGTTGTGTACAAGACTTCAAGCCACCTCAAGAAACTTTGGAGACGTGCTATCAAAGCATACAAGGGTCAAAGTTTCAAGCTGTAGAGATGACCCTATTAAAGCAATTTCTCAAGGAGCTTTGGAAATGTTCTGCTAGCAAATAAGCATTCTACAAATCCATTCTTCACTGAAAATTAGATTAGGGCATCTGCTCACATCAGAAACCATTCCAATTCTCTATCGATGAGGTGTCGGGCATCCTATTAGACCATAAGAGAACCAATTAGGCCATTACAATTTAATGACCTTGTGCTCAAAGCCAGAACCAAAATACTGAGCATTTTTCTTTCAGAAAGGACAACACTTACTGAGCATCTCCTTGCCGAATCAGGTCACAGATCTGCAGTATTGACTCCCAGTCAGTTTCTAGAAGTAACTGGCTAGTTGCTTTGTCTGTTCAGGAAGAGAAGAGTGATACACACAGTGGCATATTAACACACCTCACACTGCCCGATGTGACCATAGCAATACAAGCAAACAACCTGCGTTTCTTCACTTCATCAATCAAATGGGTTGCAATGGAGATCCAGAAATTAATCACAGTGAGAGCTGTTTTGCAGCTATTTACTCTTTCCAAAACAGAAAATAAAAGCAGTTTACTTTTTATTTCCCTCCCTATGGTTACATTAAACAAGAACCTGGCACACTCAGAAATGGGTTTGACCTTTTAGCCTCACCCTGATGTTTTAAACATCATTAACCGATCCTAGAAACAATGATAAAAGGACAAGAACCATTTTCCACACTTGAATTTGTTTAAGGGTCAAAAATACATTCTTAGCATTTAATTATTTCCTATTTACATTCACTAATTTAAGTCACCAAATCCACGAGAATGGATTTTAAAAACAAGGAAGTGAGATTAGTGCAAACTAGTAGGGATGTAAAAGAACTGCCGTGATCCCATTGAAGGGCAGGGCAGACACAAGGGGCTGAATTGCTATTGCTGCCTCTCTTTCTAACGTCATTGACAAGAGGTGAATTCGCAACCTGGCTTGGAAGGCAGAGGTTTCGGAAACCAGAGCTTGCATAAATTCACTGTTGTGACATAGCTCAGGCTATTGGGCAAACCATCAACTGTTCATAAACAAATGTTAATTAGATTGAAAAAAAAGACCACATTGTTTTGGAGCAAAATCATCAGATCATACCTTAAGCACTTGTGTATTTTTAGGTAAAAATATAATTAAAGCTAAATTATACTTCACATCCTATATTTTCCTGCCCAACTAATCCCCCCTATCATCATCATCTGCCCAATCATCCTCAACAAATAAAACAACCATGGAAAGACAAGAATCTTACATGGATAAATATTTTCTCTTGTTGAGGAATTTGGAACTAGATGTCACAATCTCACAATATGGGAAAGGCCACTTCGGATTGAGATGAGGAATTTCTTCACTCAGTGGATGGTTAATCTTTGGAATTCTCTATTTTTTAGATCATGAGGGCTCAGTCACCAATTTCATTCAAAACAAAGATCAATATATTTCTTCACATTAAGAGATAAAAGTATAACTCAGGAAAATTGGGTTGAGGTAGTTCTTGTTAAACAGCAGAGCAGGTTTGATGGGACAACAGTAAACCAAACCCACCTGTAAATTGGAAGAGCAACATTCAATATTCTGTCTGGGCACTCTCCAATCAGATGGCATTAACATCAACTTCTCCAGTTTCTGCTAGCCTACTTTCCATTCATCCTCTCTTCCCTTTCTCTTCTTTCCTCCGGCTCTCCATCCCCTTCCCTCTCCATTCACAGCCATTCACCTCCCTGTTTGCTGGTGTGCTCTCTGTCCCTTATCCACCTATTACCTCCTGCCTGTGGGCCTGTGCTCCTTCCCCCCAACCTTATGTTCAGGTGCCACTCGACATTTTTCCAAACCTTGGTGAAGGGTTCAAGCCCGAAACATTAGTTATGCAACTTTTTCTACAGGAAGTACAGTTTGACCTGCTGCATTTCTCGTGTGTTGTGTTGTTACTTCAGCCATGGTGTCTGTACTTTTGTGCTTTATTTAAAATTTAGACATACAGCATGGTAACAGGCCATTTCGGCCCACAGGTCTGTGCTGCCAAATTTACACATTAACCTACACCCCTGATACGTTTTGAATGGTGGGAGGAAACTGGAGCTCCCCTGGAGAAAACCCATGCAAACACAGGGAGAAAGTACAAACTCCTTTCCGAAAGGATGGGATTCAAACTCCAGCTCAATCCCGATCGCTGGCACTATAAAGTCGTTGCATCTCGTTTTACAGTAGAGCACATTTGATGGGTCACACCCCACATCCTTATGCCTCATAAAGTATCTGTTCTCAAATTGTGCAGCCAGAGCCAAAAGGATGATTTTTGAGGGTTTGAATAATTTTGTTCTTGATTCTTCTGGAATTTATAAACTACACAAAGTAAAAACTGCTTTTAAAAAACCTTCAATAACAAAATTATGACAAATTTGACATTATACATAAAAAAGCCAAGAGGTTGTTAGCTGATCCAGTCTATGGTGGCCCCAGAATAGCAATGTGTTCAAGCCAATTCATACTCTCTCTAAATCCTAGCCTCCCATACCCAAAACGTTGGTTTGTACTATTATCCTTGTTATTTATGTTTAGTGTTAGGCTAGTTTGGGAAGATTCAAACTCCAACTACCTAATGGATAACAATTAGAGCCTAGAGATCCTGGTCTTGATAGAGGTAGATATTTTGCACAATAAGGCGCTCAAGCCCGAAACGTTGGTGATACATCTTTATCTTTGCCATAGAAAGGACACTCTTTGACCTGCTGAGTTTCTCCAGCTTTGTGTTTTTCCCCGACAGCGAAGGACAGATAGATGTCAAGGTCTGCCTACCAACCAGTCACCCTGTCACCGGGCATGGATTTGCTTCAGCCCGTTTACGAGGAGTTTGACGAAGATGGGGGCGATGCCAGGCCGGTATCTCTCCCCCCAGAGGGAGCGGCCTGGTCGTGGAGGGGCCCTGGGCTGGGCTGCTCGCTACCCCCCCCTCGGCAGTAACACAGCGGCAAGGTACCGACGTCCCGTCCTCCAATCTGGGAGGAAGTCCAGGTCTCTTACCGAGCAGCCGCTCAAACGGGCCACCACCCTTCCCCATGTCGCTGCTGCCCTTCGTCGCTCGTCACTCTCCGATTTCGGCGATTGCCGCAGCTGCCTTCCCAGGCTCAGGCAGGGTCCTTCGCGGACGGCGTCGCTCCGTTATGACGTCAGGCGAAATAGTCGTATCCGGGAATAAAGCACCGGACCGGATTCATTCGCGGGAATAAAGTCCTAGACCGGGTCCAGACACGGGAATAAACCCCCGGACTTGGTGGGACCCCGCGGGCACGACGCTGCTTAAGGGGCCGGCGGCCGTGGGGACGCGCTGTTGGCTCAGTGCTGGGGGCGCGCGGCCTGCATGACGCTGCAGTTGGGGGCCGGCGGCCGCGGGAACGCGCTGTTGGCCTGGTGTCGGGTTCGCGCGGCGGGCATGGCGCTGCTGCTGGGGCCGGCGGCCGCGGGGAAGACTCTGCTGATGAAAACCCTGCACAATATCCTTGGTGGTGGCCGCCTGGGCTCCTCTGTCCCGGGGCCCAGAATAGATCTTGGAAATTGAGTCCCCGTCCTCAGGACGCCCCGTTCTCGTTCCCCCCCGTCCCCGACCCGGGATAGGCCTCGGTAACGCCCCCGTCCCCACCAAGGGTCTGAATCCCGACCAAGGGTCTGAATCCCTCTCTGCTCCGAGCTCCGTCACTAACGTGCCGGAGTAGGCTGTAGAGGCTTACACAGGAGCCAGCCGGAGTGTCTACTGGCCTAGTATGGATGAGATGGGTGGAAGGGCTGGCCGCTGCTGTCATGTTGATCCTTGCAGTCTGTTAGATTAGATGAAAAACTAGCACATGCTGGAGACAATGGGTGGAATGTGTGGACAGGGGATCAGCTCAGAGCCAGGAATGAACAAATATTAAATACTCCTTTTTACTCTTAGTATTTATCTAATATTTATTCATGAGTTTAGTTTTTATACTGCTAATTTATATTAGTTTCAATAATCATACAGTACACATACTGTATGCACGTAATAGTTGACGTGGGGGGGGGAGTAAAACATGAAAATCTATAGACACCGTGGTTGAAGTAAAAACACAGCTGGAGAAACTCGGCAGGACAATCTGTGTCCTTTATATTACAAAGGTAAAAAAAGCCGGTAGGCGTCCAAACAAACAAGTAAGGGAGAGGTGTGGTCGCAAATGCAGGAGGTGATAGGTGGAGAAGGGGGGGGGGGGGGAAGGCTGGGTGAAGGGAGGAGAACTGGAAACTGGAAGGGAAGGGGGGGGGAAGTGTGAGAAGAGGAAAGCAGGTTAACAGAAACTGGAAAAGTCGATGTTAATGTCATCTGGCTGAAGGGAATATCAGGTGTTGTTCCTCCAATTTGCGGGTGGTCTGGGTGGGACAGTACATGTGAGTTGGGTGTGTGACACAGAACTGAAATGGTTGGCTACTGGACAGAGCAAAGGTGCTCAGCGAAGTGATCTCCCAATCTGCGCCCAGTCTCTCTGATGTAGAGAAGATCACAAAGGGAGCCCTGGATGTAGTAAATCAGTCCTGCAGATACACAAGTGAAGTGTTGCTTCACTTGAAAGACCTGTTTAGGGTTCCGGACTGGTGAGGGAGGAGATATGGGCTCAAATATGGCACCTCCTGTGGCCACAGGGAAAGGTGCCAGGTGGGAGGGATGAGTGCATGAGGGAGTCAAGGAGGGTGTGGTCCTTACAGAAGGCGGAGAGGGGAAGATGTGTCTGGTGGTGGGATCCTGTTGTAAGTGCCAGAAACTGGAGGATAACGTGTTGGATGCAGTGGCTGGTGGGGTGGTAGGTGAGGATGAGGGGAATCCTGTGTTTGTTACATCTGGGGACAGAGAGGGCCAGGGCAGTTGAGCGGGAAATGGTGGGGCTGAGTTTATGGTGGTGGATGGGAAGCCATGTTTGTGGAAGAAGGCAGAGATTTCAGAAGATCTGGGCTGGAAAGTTTCATTTTGGGAACAGATGGAGAAATTGAGAGAAGGGGATAAAATCCTTGCAGGGGACTGGGTGTGAGGAAATGTAGTCAAGGGAGTTAGTGGGTTTGTAATATATGTTGGTGGAAAGCTAGGGGGGGGGGGTGACTTTTACATGCTATCGATTATTACAGGTGAATATACAGTATACATACTAAATATTTTCACTAACACTACCTCTGTAAGCACCAGCTCATACAATTCCTGTCTCTGCCAACACATTTCCTCGAGCCGCACGTTAAATGTCAAAGAGCTGCATGTGGCACCTGTGGCATACCACTGACAAAAAGCACTTAATGGATGCACATTAAGAATGCGGTGTATAAATTTTTGGTTATTTAACATTAAACTGATCTTCAGTATTTGAAATAGTCTTGCACTTTTGGTTCCTTGAACAATGAGCACAGATGAGTTCGAAAGAAGGCACTAGTAAATTTGATGAGCCTTTGCCAACTCTTCCAACGGTATGCTCATGCTTCAATGTGTTTGAAACTGGTTTCAAATCTTGATGTGGTACTAATCATTAAAAAATCCATCCCCTTTCACTTCTTGCTTCCAACTAACCACAGTTTATCACAATGTTCCTGATTTGCAAGATTATGAATTTTCTTCCTTATCAATGATTGATCGATGATTAAATATCCTGCAGGAAGCCACAGACAGGAAAGCCATTAGTAAATCATGTGCTGGCTTTACCACTCAGGCGAAAGTAGTCTCTAACTACTCCTTGTAAAAGTCTTGTGTGAAATGCTTCAACAAGCAAGTTTACTGTTCAAAACAATGATTTGGAAGATGATGATTTCAGTGGTGTAACTGAACCTCTGTTCAAGATTTAATTTATTGTCATTGTCATAAAAGTGTCAATATTACACAAAATTGCTCTTGTCAGCTGTAAAGCAGACAGATTCACCATCTGAAGTGTCTCTTACAGTCAGAGAAAGAGAAGCAAAAGAGTATTCCTCCCAGAGACACCAAGTGGCCATAGATTCGCCTCTAGTGCTTCCACAGCCACACAGTCCAAACCAATGGTAACCTGAGCTCCAGATCCAAACCTCCAACATGATGAGGAACCCTTCAGTGCCTTTGGCACCCTCTTGCATCCCGGTTCTGATACCCCTTTCAGTCAGTTTTGAGCCAGACTCTATCAGCCCACAGCCCAGCGCAAGCCCTTGACAGTCTCCAGCAGCCCACAGCCTCCGTAGGTTCCTCACCTTAAGTCGCCAGCAGCCTGCCGCGTGCGTGGGCCTTTCAGCCACAGAGCCCCTTCACTGGTCTATCGCTGAGGTCACCATCCCGTGGGTCATCTCCTCTGCTTCTCAGCCAGGTGGTGATCTCCCTGTTTTCTGGTGCCCTGCGCCAGTCCTCCAGTCCCCTGCAGTCTGCAGCCCTTCATGGCTGCTTCTGATCATGGGAGCTGGCATCTTGGGCGCAGACCCCACAGTTGCAGAACTTTAAATAAAACTTTGTGTTCCCTCTACATCACCAGAACCAATAAATGGTTTTTGAAGGCAGTCGTCTATTGTACTGCCGTGGGAAATAGATCCACCTTTCAACAGTTAGTTGGTTGCCTTGCAGGTCGTGGCTCTTTGAGTACCCATCCATTCAGGTCTTGATGGCTGTCCCCCTCTGCAGAACACAACCATGTTCTGGGTGTAAACATCATCACCTCATCTCCCATCTATACCCTCTACAAATTACTTTAAACCCTCTGCTAAGGATAATCATTTTACTTCAACTCGGCCCCTCATGACTTTATACACAGCTTCCTTCAATCTGAATTTTTTAAAAAAAGGCAAATTCTAAAACATCTTGTAGCATTCAGACAGAAGGAAATGAAAGGTTGTCAACAAGGCATAGCACATCATGCTTGAGTTACTGGGACTATTGATTGTGAGTTCAGTACCTTAGGAAATTAAATTTGATTCATTGAATGTACTGGAATTTAAACAAAGAACGAAGCAGCATTCACAAAACTGCTGGCTAGTAGTTTGAGAGTGATGAGAATAACTCCATGCCTCGGAGAATAGTTGAGCTGACAATTGCAGCTAAGCTCGGGAGGATGGAAGAAATGGGAATGGATGGAAGGAGCGGTATGTTAAGCACTGACATGAATTACAAGCTCTTTTGATTGCATCCGAGTAAAATCTTACCATATTCAGTAAGCACTTGATGACTTTTTTAAATTGCGTTGTCTGCAGGTAGGAACCAATTTAATGGATATCACAGTTAATAAAAGGAAAATTACTCTCCGAGAACTAGGAGGTTGTATGGGACCCATCTGGCCGAGTTACTACATGGACTCTGGAGCTATCATCGTGAGTACCAGGAGAGTGGCTCTCTTGCTGTGATTTGAGGGGCCACACAAGACTGATGGGCTCATGAATTGCATCTTGCTCAGTTACAGGGGGAGGGGAAACAAGAAAACCTGGCATTCTTGGTGAATTAACTAGTTTACTTACTCCTGTGAAATTTAGTCTGTTCCTTCATCCGATCACCAGACTGCTGCTTCCTTCTTTAAAAGAAAATGGAGGACGGGGTGCTCGTTGGCTTTTGTGGGATTGGACGAAAGCTAGGACCACACTTTGTGGGTAGGCTTGGAAATTATTACTGGCCAATGTTAGTACAGTGCGGCAGTCTGGACTAATTATGTTCTGTTGGGTTGTGCTCCATGCTCCACAGAGCCCAGGTCTGTCTGTAGAATACAAGAATAAGGATGCGATGTTGAGGCTTTATAAGGCACTGATGAATCCTCACTTGGTGGGCAGAATGCTTAGCTTAGGGGCTGTTACAGCGCCAGCGATAGGGACGGGTTCGAATCCCGCGCTGTCTGTAAGGAGTTTATATGTTCTCCCTTGTGCTCCTGTTTCCACCCAATGTTCAAAAAATATGGGGGTTGTTGGTCAATTGGGTGTAATTGGGTGGCATGGGCTTGTGGGCTGAAATGGCCTGTTGCTGTGCTGTCTGTCTCTATTTTAAAAATATATTGTGAGCAGTTTAAGAAAGGATGTGCTGAATTTGGAGAGGTTCAGATAAGGTTCACAAGGATGATTCTGGGAATAAAAGGGATCATCATATTGAGGAGTGTTTTGACAGCCCTTGGCCTGTACTTGTTGGATTTTAGGAGAACGGCATGGACAGTAGATGTTGAAAGGTTGTTTTCCATGGTGGGAGAGTCTAGGACAAGAGGGCACAAGTTCAGTACTGAAGGGTGTCCACTTAGTACAAAGATGCAGAGGAATTTCTTTAACCAGAGGGTGGTAAAGCTGTGGAATTTGTTGTCATAGTTGGTTGTAGAGGCTGGGTCATTGGGTATATTTAAGGCAGAGATTGATAGATTCTTGATTAGCCAGGGCATCAAAGGTTATGGGGAGAAGGCCGGGCTGTGAGACTGAGTGAGAAAATGGATCAGCTATGATTAAATGGTGGGGCAGACTCAATGGGCTGAATGGCCTATTTCTGCTCCTGTGCCTCTGGTCCTGCCTCATAAGATGCTAGTCCTTGATTCACACACCAATTCTCCAGCTGCCCTTTTACAGCATTGAATATTTTCCTCCATAGTTTGTGATAGATGCTGCCAATCCCACCCAGGTTTCCTCCTCGTGCATTCAGCTACTTGACGTCCTTGCAGCTGAGCAACTGCAGCAAACTCCAGTTCTGATCCTCTTCAACAAAGTGTAAGTACAGACCCAAGCAATGTGACTGGTAGTTGCTTCCTTCAAGTGAGGCATTATGTGGCAAGGCGGGGTAGAGCAGTGAGAGAATGCATGTGGCACAACTTGCTGGTTGTCCTTTCATTGAGAAGCATGGATGATGACTCAGGGCTATTGGAGCCAGCAAAGGCTGCCCCAGTGATCGTATCTCTGTGCTTTTGCTCAGAGTGAACAGATTTGATTCTTTTCAACACTACTATGTTAGAATAATCCTGGGCACAGTTGCTCCTGCCCTGTAGTTTCAAAACTCTGAACAAGTAGGAGAAGCTTATGCTCAATAGAGCTGAGAATGGGAGAAGTTCACGAGGCAATGCTTGATGGAATCTTGTGTGGTTGGAAATCCAGTACTTGGCAACTTAGCCACCTACATTAAACCAGACGTCAAATCCCTTGGGGTGATAATATTCAATTCCATTTTTCAAGTTTGACAAACAAGTTCTTTTTCTTTGGCTTGGCTTCGCGGACGAAGATTTATGGAGGGGGTAAAAGTCCACGTCAGCTGCAGGCTCATTTGTGGCTGACAAGTCCGATGCGGGACAGGCAGACACGGTTGCAGCGGCTGCAGGGGAAAAATGGTTGGTTGGGGTTGGGTGTTGGGTTTTTCCTCCTTTGCCTTTTGTCAGTGAGGTGGGCTCTGCCACAAGTTAATGCACTAGTAAAAGCCAGCCTTTTCCAGCTTCGCACTTTTGCCAAAATCAAATCATTTCTGTCACCTGGAGAAAGTTATCCATGCCCTCATTTTCTCTTGTTTAGACTCTCTTTACACAGGAATTAATCAGTCATTATCCCACCTGCAAATGGTTCAGAATGCAGCAGCAAGGCCCCTGACAGGAGCCCAGAAAAAGAGACCACATCACTCCTGTTCTCGCCTCCCTTCACTGGTTGTCAGTACAGCTCAGGATAGATTTTACAGTTCTCCAATTTATTTACAAAGCCATCATTGGACTAGCCCACCCCGCCCCCCCCCCCCCCCCCCCCCAACATCACTGATCTCCTAATGCCCCACTCCACTTCAAGATCCCTCGGATTGGCCAATTTAGGGCACTTGGTTGTTCTGCACTCAAATCACAAACTCATGGGAGATTACACCTTCACGATAGCAGCCCCCAAGCTGTGGAACAATATTCCTCCCTTCATCAGATCAGCCCCTTCCTTTAACTCTTTCAAATCCAGCCTAAAGTTGTATTTTTATTCGCAAACGTTTTGAAGTGATTGTTGATTGTTACATGTTGTATATACAATTCTAAACCTCAGGTACCTGTTAAATAAATACTTGCTTAAGTTAAGATGTAATTTATGATCTGTACAGCACTTTAGTCAAGGTGAGTTGTTTGAAATTTGCTAGATAAATAAACTAAACTACCACTGAGTATAGTAAAAACACAATCCTGGAAAAACTCAGCAGGTCAAACGTACTTTATATAGCAAAGATAAAGATACACAAGCAATGTTTTGGCTTGAGCCCTTAATCAAGGTACGAGCAAAATGTAGACAGGTGCCCAAACAAAATGGTGGGGGCGGGCAGGGGGAGGACATGGTCATAGAGGCAGGAGGTGATAGGTGGACAAGGGAGGAAGGGCACATCAGCAAGCAGGGGGAGGAGGGATGGCTCTGAATGGAGAGGGAAGGGGGTGGGGTGCTGGAGGAAAGACAGAGGGATGGAGAAGAGAAGGAGAATGTGAAGTGGGCTAGCATAAACCAGAGTTTATGTTAATGCCATCCGGTTGGAGATTGCCTAGATAGAAAATTAGGCATTGCTCTTCCAACTTATGGGTGGTCTTGGTGTGACAGTTCGAGGCCATGGACAGACATGTCAGCATGGGAGTGGGGCATGAAATTGAAATGGTTGGTTACTGGGAGATCCCTGTAACTGATGCAGACAGAGCGAAGGTGCTCAGTGAAGCGATCTCCCAGTCTATGTTCAGTCTCTTCAATATAGAGAAGGCCATAAAGGGAGCATCGGCTGCAGTAGATCACAAGTGTTGCTTCCCTTGAAAGGATTGTTTGGGGGATCCTGAATAGTGGTGAGGGAGGAGGTGTGGGCGCAGGTGTGGCACTTCATGCAGCTACAGGGGAAGGTGCCAAGGGGGTGATTAATGGGGAGGGATGAGTAGAAGGAGCAGTCCCTATGGAAGGCGGAGAGGTGAAGATGTGTCTGGTGGTGGGATCACATTGTAGGTGACAGAAATTCCAGAGGATAATGTGTTGGATGCGGAGGTTAGTGAAATGGTAAGAACAAGGGGAATCCTGTGTTCGTTACGTCTGTAAGCAGATGGGGCCAGGGCAGATGAGTGGGAAATGGAGACGATGCAAATGAGGGCTGAGTTGAAGGTGGTGGAGGGGAAACTACTTTTGTGGAAGAAGGCAGGCATTTTGGATGATTTGGACTTGAAGGCCTCATCTTGGGAACAGATATGATGAATTGAGAGAAAGGAGAAGAGTCCTTGCAGGGATCTCGGTGTGAAGAAGTATAGTAGAGGGAGTTGTGGGAGTTGGTTGGTTTGTAAAAGAATTTGTAGAAAGCTTGTTTCTTCTCCATCCTTCAGTCTTCTTTCCCTCAGCTCTCCACCCCCTTCCCTCTCCATTCGCTGAACCATCCCCCCCTCCCCCTGCTTGCTGGTACACCCTCCCTCCCTTATCCATCTTCTGTTTGTAGGTTTGTGTACAACCCACCAATTTTTTTTGGGCACCTGCCTACATTTTGCTCTTACCTTAATAAAAGTCTCAAGCCCAAAATGTTGGTATGTATCTTTATCCTTGCTTTTTAAAGCACACAATTTGACCTGCTGAGTTCCTCCAGCATTGTGTTTTTATTTGAAAAGAAATGAAACAAGTTTAAAGAATTAATAACCATTGATCTTGCATTGTAAATGAAGGGAAATAACTTTAGCCTTTCATTTCAGTGATCTACCCTGCCACATGTCTCTTGTTGAAATGAAAAGCCTGTTCAGAATGGATGACATATTAGCCTGCGCCAAGCAGACAATCCATGTGCTGGAGGTGAGTGCACGGACTGGCAGAGGGTTAGACCAGGTCTTGAAATGGCTTAATTCCCACTTCAAGGGGAAAAACTTGCCCTGAAGTCCGTAGATGCTGCAGCTTTTCCCACAGGACCCATTCCATGTGTTCAGCAGAGCCCAGAAACATTGCATGCGCTGTCTTCCTCAGAAACAAGATGAAGGAGAATATCCCAAAACCTATGTCAAGAGAATTGTGTGGAAAGACTAAATTCTGTACATTTTGAATCACATTCAATCTTGAGGAACAAAAATATGGATTTAAGGACACTTATACGCAGTTCTAAAAAGAGAATGGAAGCATTCATTATTCCTGCCTCAGTAAATATGCCACTGCATTTGGATGATTCCTGTTACATTTGTACTTTAAAAACAAAAAATGCAATTAAAATGTGCTGTCATTTGTCTTTATATATTTCATAAAGAACTAGTTATAAAAATATATACCTGGATTGTAAATAGTGGAAGTGGATGGTTTTCTTTACATTTCCTAGTCTTAATGCAGTAGAAGTCAAAAAATCCGGATGCCAGACCACCTGCAAATTGGACTCTCAAAACGTTTTAAATTTAGTGGGCTTTTGTGTGCATGCGTAAGCGCCACAGATACACAGCGGCAACAGGCCACCATGCTTAATATAGATAATCCCATCACAAAGAAATTCATTTGTATACTGTAATTTTTCTTTTAGTTCATTTTTTAACGTAATTTCAAGTATTATACACTTTTTATTGTAGTGAAAAATATTTATGTTTACACTTATTTTTCTTTAAAATTGCTCGTTTTGATAAATGAAGCATGCTGTATTTGCTAATGAATAAACTATCAAAATTTACCTGTTCATCTCTTCTTTATTCCTAATTTCAATTTTAAAAGTATTGCCTGAGAATCCTGAAAATCTGGACTGATCCAATCCCCAAGCAGTCTGGATTTTAGGACTTTTACTAAGAACATAATAAACAGGAGCAGGAGTTGGCCGTCTGGCCTATCGAGCCTGCTCCACATTCAAGAAGGTCATGGCTGACCTGGCTGTGGACCCACCTCTTACCCCTTACCCTCAATTCCCTTACCTTGCAAAAATCTATTTTAAATATTTAAGGCAGGGAATTCGATTGAAATCCAGAATATGGGAATAAAGGGAAGCCCTTTCCCCAGCTACAAATACCAGAGAAACTGGGTTAACTTTCAAAGTTAATTTAATTAGTCACGATTAAAACAGTGTCTTACCAAGGATGTTGCCAGCCTCATACTTACAAGATTATTTACACAGCATGATTGTAGTTTCCAGGATATTATTTAAAATGTTCCCCTCTGACCCTATGCTTAGCACAAATCAGTTCAGCACAAAAACAGCTGCTGCCCAATTTCTGTGCGAAAAACGGAAGTAACAAAAGATTAAGATTAAATAACTAATGTAAAACCTATCACAATGTATAATTAAAATTCCCCAGTGAAACTTAGAAATTTTTCCTTCAAGATGCAATTGTTCCGTGTCCTTTTAGGGTCCGCAATTTTTCTGATGTAAACTGTTCCAAGTCGAAGGAGTGCAATAAATGTTCACAACACTGAGCGAGGGTGTCTTGGAACTGATCTGTTCCACGCTGATCCCCAGCCTGCTTATTGGACAGGTGCATTTCTTTGTACTGGAGGAGAGGAGGAAAATGAGGTACAGGTGTCTCAAATGTGCAAAACTAGTGGATATGGTTTCTAAATGCAGTCAATGAGGACAAATAAATTCTAAATGGATTTGAATCCTTTCTGAAAATTCATCACAAAAGAAAAATGCGCTCTGAAATCTTAGAACTTGTGCTCAGTATAGAGTGGGACATCACACTGAGGCTGGTCAGCCTGAGCCTCTTCAACAGAAGATTAACACCCACAAGTGTATGTGGTTCAGATCCAACAGTCGGAACGTTGAAACATCTGTCCATCACTCATCCTCTGATCACCTGATCCATAACTAGCCTCTAGAGCTGGAAACTGCCCAGCTGAGGCTACATCATTATTTCCAGATCAGTGAACGTCATTTACTGTAGAAGCAAATCAAAACAAGCTCCTGTGGAAAATCGGTGACGAGAATGACAGGCTGATGCGAAACCTGCTTGAACGAGGATTTGTACCTGTCCTCTGGAAACATTTATTGCTGCTGCACGTACAAAAAAGAGGCTCGGTCACCACCGAGTGCAGGTACCTGTTTTCAGCAGAACTTGGTGACATTCTGCACAGTGCTACAACCAAGCAGCCCGATGTCGTCGTGTTGCCCCATTGTAAGCGACTACATTATTGGCCCAGAGCCATCAAACAGAAGCTTTTCGCTCTCATCCAGATCTTGGATATGGTCACTTCTTGTAGCTGAGGTGGAAAGAGAAAAAAAATGTTCAAAACATCTGGGTTTTGTAACCCTTTTGATGCACAGCAGGTCACCGTCTCCTCAGTCCTGGTATTCTGTTAACACTTGGTCTACATTACCTTGTAGTGTGGACCCCTGACTGATGTCGTGGCTTCATGGAGCAACAAACAATTCCTGTGAATGGACAGAGACAGGCAGAGGAAAATGGTGTGGAAAAATAGATTTTTCCTCTGATTAACACAGGGAACATTAGTACTTTGTAAAATGGCACAAGACCAAAAGGTGTCAGGGTCCTTGAACACAAAAATCAGGGCAAGGTACAGTTGGTGTAGGGACAGCACGTTTGGTGTAGCAGTTAGCGCAACACCTTTACAGCGCCAGCAATTGGGACTGGACCTGGGCTTGAATTCAACACTGTCTCCCTGTGTCTGCGTGGATTTTCTCCTGGACTCTGATTTTTTTCCCACCCTTCAAAAGCATATCAAGCTGTAGGTTAATGGGGTTTAAATTGGGCAGCACGAACCTGTAGGACCAAATTGGCCTGTTACAGTGTTGCATGTCTAAATTTTAAAAAAATTTAAAGTTTACATATAGATACAGCAAGGAGGTTGACTTTATAGCAACAGGATCAGAGTAAATAAAAACCTCTTGCTCCAATTATACAGGGTGCTGGTGAGACTATATCTGGAATACAGTCTAGTCTCCCATGCCTGAAGAAGAATATACATGAAAGAAGGTGTGCAGTAAAAGGATTGATTCCTGGGAAGGTGTTATGAAAGCATACTGTAAAGTGATAATGAAGAACCAAATAAAATCTTTGAGGTGAAGCTAGATAGAATATCATGGAGTTGGTGTTTCCCCTGGCTGAATTTGAACTAAAGGAAAGTTCATTCAAGATTGGGTGAATACATTTATGAATACCAACAGGAAAATGGTGCTGAGATCAACATGGACTCACACACATCACCTTCGAGATTGGATCTCTTACTTGTAAAACTAATTATTGAAAAAATGCACAAAATTTCCCATGGTGAGAGATGTTGCTTGAGATTTGCTCATCATTTTGTTGGTCTCTGATTTTCCAATGTAAACTATTCCGAGGTGAACAAAATCTAGCTTATGATCTTCAAAGTGCTTGGAACGTTGGCCGACAGTGTGCTGATCTCTTGCCAACTTGTGGAATAGGTGCACTGTTTTGGTACTGGAGGAGAGGTGCAGACATTCTCAAATGTGCAGGGCTGAAATCTTTTTTGGTTCCCCTTCATACAAGTTCTGGATCCATGGCCTTCCATTCAAAAGTGGAAAGGGTATCAACATTGGAGAAAGCGTGGTATAGACCAAGATCAGGGCCTACTCCCATTGTCACGTTCCTTGCTCTGAGCGAGGTGACATGCAGCCACCGCAGTTCAGCTCATTTGGAAACAAATGGAAAAAAAAAACTAAATATTAAAAACTGTTATCAAGGTTAATAGAGTGGAAGGAAATGTAGATAAAATTCCCCAGTGCTTTGAAGTTGAAGTTGTAGACAGGAAGCAAAGGCATTTGCTTTTCTGTGGAACATTTTTCCAACCTCTGGATTTCCAAAACACATTGTATTCAGAAAGGATTTTCCTCAAATACATTCATCGAAACAGAGGTTAAGAGCGCAGTCAATGCCAACCGCGATCTCTCCCAATTTCCCACTCTTGGCCCAAATCCGCTCTTCCTATTTCTGTTCCTGTCCAAATGCTTTTGTAATACTGTGGCTGGAACTGCCTCTACGCCCGCCTCTCGCAGCTTATCCCACCATCATGTAGAAAAACCTACCCCTCAAATCTTTAAACATTCCCTCTCACCTCTACCCGTGTTCTCTAGGGGTTCGGAATCTTTAGCGTCCATGCAAGTATGGCTTCAAGGACAATGAGGGAAGACATGCTCTGATGGTGCCAAGAGAGCCATCTTGGGGTTAGTAGACTCACCCCCATGCAAGTTCTGTATCCAGGACCTTCCAAAATGGAAGGGGTATTTAAGAACCATAATTGAGTGCATTGTATACAGAGAGATTAGATACATGCAGAATTAGCCACACACCAACAAGGGGGTGGTAGATATTTGTAGCCAACATCCACAAATGCCAATTGACATCAAGTTAAATCATTAAGTCCACGCTGCTGAAGATCCAGCTGCGCTGGATGGGTCACGTCTCCAGAATGGAGGACCATCGCCTTCCCAAGATCGTATTATATGGCGAGCTCTCCACTGGCCACCGTGACAGAGGTGCACCAAAGAAAAGGTACAAGGACTGCCTAAAGAAATCTCTTGGTGCCTGCCACATTGACCACCGCCAGTGGGCTGATAACGCCTCAAACCGTGCATCTTGGCGCCTCACAGTTTGGCGGGCAGCAGCCTCCTTTGAAGAAGACCGCAGAGCCCACCTCACTGACAAAAGGCAAAGGAGGAAAAACCCAACACCCAACCCCAACCAACCAATTTTCCCTTGCAACCGCTGCAATCGTGTCTGCCTGTCCCGCATCGGACTGGTCAGCCACAAACGAGCCTGCAGCTGACGTGGACTTTTTTTACCCCCTCCATAAATCTTCGTCCGCGAAGCCAAGCCAAAGAAATCATTAATTTAAAGCCATGGTTTGTAGCTGAGTCATGTTAGGAAAAGCCAGTTCTTGGGTCAACAGCCAACTTTGGGGTAAGGAGCCAGATCACCTCAGAGCAGTGAATGGCCAAACAGGCTTGAGAGGGCTGAAGGGGTCCTTCCAAAGGGTCCCTGGCAGAAAATGATGGCTCTCCACAGAAAGAGGTTTACTAACCAGGCACCCGTATAATACGAGCAGGGCAGGGAAGTTCGGAAAGATGATGTGTTCATCAACGGAGCTGAAACTCATTTTCTTAAGAGAACACTGGCATAGGGAGCACTGAGCACTTCTAATCACATACATTCTCTGGTTTTGTTATCCTCAACACTAAAAGCTCCAAGATTTGACGTTTAGCAAGCTGATAATAGTTTTTACTGCTGTGTAATGTGGTAAGCCAGTCTATAGGGGAAGATTGCCTTCACTGGAAGATTTGTGGATCTGGGGCTGTGCAGGTATCGACAAATGCAAATCCACCCCAACGCCAGCACCAAATAATGCAAAATAAATGAAGCATACCCAAGTGATGCATCGCTGATTCAGTATTGTGGAAGTATCTCAGTCCTTCAATCTCTGCTGAAGTCAGAATCGACAATATCTTGGGCTGAGTTAGAAAAAGAATGAATTAGTCTCCCTGCTGCCTAATCAATGTGAGGGTAAGAATTGCAAGCTGGAACATTTCCTGCAATATATACCAATTTTAGTTCTTAAAGAGCACATACCTAGCTAAGCCAGTGCTTCACACTGGGAGGCATTGTTGTCAGTGAGAAAGATATTCAAAGCTTGCAGAGGGATCTGGACCAGCTGAAAACATGGGCTGAAGAAGGACAGATGGAGTTTAATGGAGACAAGTGCAAGGACCAACCAAGGTAGGTTATACACGGTAAATGGTTGGGCACTGATGAGTGCGGCAGAACAAAAGGATCTGGGAATTATAGATACACATTTCCTTGAAAGTGGTGTCACAGATAGGGCTGTAAAGAGAGCTTTTGGCATATTGGCCTTCATAAATCGAAGTACTGAGTATAGGAGCTGGGATATTATGGTAAAGGTGTACAAATTTGGAGTATTGTGTGCAGTTTTAGTCACCTAACTACAGGAAAGTTATCAATAAGATAGAAAGAGTACAGAGATGATTTACTAGGATGTTGCCTGAACTTGAGGAACTGAGTTACAGGGAGAGTTAAACAGGTTAGGACTTTATTCCCTGGAGAATAGAAAAATGAGGGGAGAGGTATTTAAAATTATGAGGGCAACAGAGTAAATGCAGGTAGGGTTTTCCCACTAAGGGTAGATGAGATACAAACCAAAGGTCAAGGGTTAAGGGTGAAAGGGGAACGTGAGGGCGAACTTCTTCACACAGAGAGTGGTGGTAGGGTGGAACGATCTGCCAGCTGACTGCAAGATCAATGTTCACATTTAGAAATATTTGGACAGGTACATGGATGGGAGAGGTATGGAGGGCTATGGTCTGGGTCAGGACTAGACAGATTAATAGTATGACAGTTTAGTAGGGCAAAAGGGCCTGTTTTCTGGACTGCAATTTTCTATGGTTCCAAGATTAACTGTTGAGAGTTGCGGCAAGAGTCATTTGCTCTGATATCCTCCCATTAACATCATTATATCTGCACCAACAATACAAGCCCACTCCTCTTTAATACCCTGCGCAGTCACCAGGCAGGAGGTTGATTTCAAGAATTTCCCTTTAAACCAAATCTATAGCTCTGCAGTAGGATTGCTGTCTGAAATGTGTACAGCATCCAATGAATGAAAGCTCAAATCTGCAGTGGGTGCAGAGATTGGAAGTTCCCAAATCTCACAGAATTAAACTTGAATAAAACATTCCCATAAAGTGCTTTTTTGAGTTGGTAAAAGGCAGCTAACGGGAGTATCAACAACATTTGGCAAAAGGGCTAGGAACGGGAAAATGTTTTGGGGAAGATCTTGAAGGGAGGGGTTTAGGTGGAGATTGCAGAGGCAGGGTTTTGACAGCTGAAGGTACACTGTCAAAGAACGAGTCCAAACACATTGACTGTGGGCACATACCTGCAAGTTGGAGAGTAGCAGAAACAGATCCTTCTGCTGAAACGTCAGGGTCAGCTCCCGCAAACTGTTGATGGTTGTGTAGTCAATGCTGCTTACATGAAGGCAGTCCACTATAGCGGAGCGGGGAGGCGAGGCTGAAATGTAAAGTGACCTTGTAACTACTCCTTAAAACAGGTACTTTGCTGGCAAGTACCCTGCCAATTTCTCCCGCTTCCACGAGGCCAGATGTGGTTCCATGGCACCAGTCACCCTCAGCTACACAGCATCATCCAGGTTGCCTGCAGGGGCGTCATCTTCCCCTCAGTTAACACAAAGCCATGTTCCTGAGTGAAATGGGCTAGTCACAGATTTGTAGCAGAGAAACAAGCCCTTCAGCCCAGGTTCTCCATGCTGACTGATCCATCCACCCAACTAGTCTCATCGTCCTGTATTTGGCCACATCCCTCAATCTTTCCTATCCATATATGAAAAAAAGTGAAAGTGTATTGTTCAATGTGGATATGCACCAAAAATTTTTTTTAAACACACAGGTAGGTAAAGACATAAATTAATGGACAAAATATAATAAATATGTAAAGGACAAATATTCATAGATGCAGACAAGCGAAAATAAGTGTGCTGTTTCAGTAATGCAGGCGGACTATTACTGGTGCTGCTCCACGTGAAGCTGGAGATGATGGGAAGGAGTCGCACATTCCTAAGTGATCCAGTTAAATGATTCATAAGGAGGTGACATTTTGGACATGCATTAGACAGCATTAAGCGGACAGGTTTGCAACAGGAAACTGGATGCCCATATTTGTAGAAGGATGAGCTGTAGAGCAGGTTTTACATTGGATGGCTCCATTCCAGACATCCTTGTCTGCTGGCATGTAGGCAGAATCCCAACCTGCCACAGAACAAGCAAAGCCCTGAAGAACACTTGCTGAGCGAGCTGGAACAAATGCAGAGAAGGGACATACAGGATTTGGCCTGGGATTGGCAAGGTTTCCAGTTTCCACTCACCTTCCAAAGCCTGGCTGTACAGCAGGTTCCGAATGTACTCAGCAGCAGGGAAATTCAGACCACTCTGCAACTGCACCACTAGTGCTTCGTAATCATTGACCTAGGACACAGGCAGAGGCCAATCAAAGTTCTGCTTTCAAAGGAGTGACGAACCACGGCAGAGGGGACGTTTCTCAATAAGGCTCGACAAGGTGTACCAAAGAGGTGGCCTCTGGAGAGTTGTGTGGCAATAAGTAAAACCCTGATGATCCACTATCTGACTGGGAACTCAGACTGTTCACCAGGTGAGGTTAAAGTTCATTGCCATGTGTACTGAGGTACAGTGAGAAAGTTCATTTTGCAATCAGTCCAACTAGTCAACCCATACATAATGCAGAGTTACAGATTGAGTGAGATCAGTTAGAATAGGGATAAAGGCAACATGATCTTACTGAGTGAGGTTCATTCAGGAGTCAGTTAATAGTAGGAAAGAAATGGTTCTTGATCCTGGATTTGCTGTGCTCCCATGTTCCAGAGACTTAATGCATGAACTTGAGAGTTTAATAAGGTGTAATATCTTTAAAAAATTCTTGTGGGATTTAATGCAAGACCCAGTAGTCCTGCCTGAGTGTGCCGGATTGTTGGAATTTTACTGTGGTAAGGGGTGCACTGTTGGGTGGGACTACTGTGGTCCCAAACCAGATAAACGCACAGATCTGACAGCTGAAATGGGGCCACCAAGGAAGCCGTGAACATCAGCAGCAGAATGGTACTCCTCCACAATCTGAGATATCAGGTCCAAGCTCCCCCCTCCCTCTCCTGTTCTCAGAAGGGGATGCCAAGAACCATGCAGGAGGCCACACACGAGTACATGACCTGACACATCTCAATGCAAAGGACATTGGGCAAATTACACAGCTAGCATCAAAGTGTACAGTCACAGGCCTTTTGGCCTACTCTGTTTCTGCTGGCCAGCTATACAAATGGGGGGAGGCAGTTCCAAGGGCCTTCGTCCTCCAATGGTCAGACCCAGCACATTTAGAACAGAACTGTGTTCAGGAGTGACCTACATACCTTTGTTTCTGGTCTGGCAATGTTAAATAACAGAATTATCCCAGACAAAGAAATTCCAGCCAGAATTCCGTATTGAATTTCCCAAAAACAACCCAGGAATGATGCTAGGAATGGCAGCAGGTCCAGCTCTGGGGGAGAATGAAATGCAGGATATATAATCTGATGGTTTTAGTCACCACGAATATTCACAGCACAAAGCCCATTAATGCTCGATGAGATGGCTCAGCCCAACAAGGTGATCCACTTCCCAGCTTCTCAGTGTAGACTGGAGAGTTAGTACTGACAGTGCAGAGAGTTTGCATCTCTATACCACCTTCACAGCCTCAAGACATCCCAAAGCATTTCTTGTCACCGAATACTTCATGTCAAGTCACCTCTATTTATCGTTCGTACCATGCTCGCACGGTAGAGACGGGATAGTGTTTCTCCAGGACCACAGAGCATATTTACATAAATATGATAGAATAGAAGTTAAACATTTTGAAATATTAAAATATGCTATCCATATGCAGTAAAAGTCCATGGTACACTATCCACATATGTTCTGGGAATTTGGTGACAATGGTGGCGACTTAGAAGCAGGTTGGGACCATGGCACTTCTCAGGGGGATGTTAAAGATGTCGGTGAAAACATCTGCTAGCTGAGCCACACATCCCCTGAGCACTCTACCGGGAATGTTATCCTATCCAGCAGCTTTTTGTGGGTTGACCTTGCCTAACTCTCTCTTCACATCAGCCACTGCAAGACACAGCACCTGATCATTTGGAGGAGAGGTGGTCTTCTTTGTCGCCACGTCGTTTTTCACCTCAAAACGCGAGTAGAAGTTGTTCAGTGCATCTGGGAGGGAGGCAGCACAGGCAGATGGTGTAGTTCTATGGTTGCCCTTCCACATGCATCGCGTGTCCTTGCTGTCCAGGACGTGACTGTGAATGTGCTGAGCACGTGCATGCTTTGCTTCGGTGATGGCCTTAGAGAGCTTGGCTCTTACAATAGCTAGGGCTACCTTGTCGTCTGCTCTGAAGGCAGCGGCACATACTTCTGAAGTGCATCACTGTGGCACTGGAAGAAACAGGGAGACATCCCTGCTCACAGCAAGCTCCCAGAAATAGCAACATGATAATCATTATGTAAGCTTTTAATTCTCACAATGGGCAGCGCGGCTAATGTAGAAGTTAGCGCAACACTGTTACAGCGCCAGCGACCTGTGTTCGATTCACGTGCTGTAACAAGTTTCTACATTCTCCCCGTGTCTGTCTGGGTTTCCTCCGGGTGCTCCGGTTTCCTCCCACCCTTCAAAAGCATACCAAGAGGTTGTGGTGCAATTAGGTGGCATGGGCTCATGGGCCAAAAGGGCCTGTAACCATGCTGCAAATCTAAATTTAAATTGAAATTAAAAAAACATAGATGGAAGCCATTCAACCCTGACCCTTCTGGTCCACACTGGCCTTTCCCATCCCCATAGTCATTCCTACATTCTCTCTCTTACCGATCAACTACCCTCTGATCCTCCTCGGTCAGTGATACAGAATCTCTATCTTACCCCAGGGCAATCAATCTCTGGGATGTGGGGGATGGGGAAGCTGGGTTACCCAGGGGAAACCCATGCATGTACCAGGGAACTCTACACAGACTGTACCAGAGGCCATGATCCAGACCGAGACACTGGGGCTGTGTGACCCAGAGGCTCCAGTATAGTTGATGGAGGAATATCTATTAGCCATTCTGCACCTTCAAGAGGCACTGAGGTTACGCTCATCTAAAAAGGAGTTGTTGGTGTTGTGCCCCTTAGTTGTCGCATCAGTGTATGATTACAAACCCGAGTCAGGGGTTGAACCCACAACCCTGCCGAGATGAGCAGCTGATCAGAAATGTGCAAGGAGCCTCTAACGACAAGATGACAAAGTAACGAGGAGGTTAGCAACTGGAACTTCAACCCCAGTCACACAGCAACACCTACTGCTCACTCTCCAAAGCGTGACGACAATTCCCAGGTCAAAGACGGAGGAGACGGCACAGACGATGACGGCGGCCAGGGCTGCTTTTGGGATGTAGAAGAAGAGTGGAGTGAGGAAGGCCAGTGAGAGCAGCACAATGATTCCTGCGAACACAAGTGAATTGTCAGCATCAGGGTCAGCCAAAGAGGCAGGAACAGCTCCACAAGCTGCAGGTAAACCTCCCCTCCATCCACACACTGCCTTGCAAACACAACCCATCCTTCCCAATCACACACTCTTCTCCCCCCTCCCCGTCAGGCAAAGACACCAGTTGGGTTCTTTCTACCTGTTACAGTGGACAACAAATGTTTTCAAAAGGTTTGCTTCCTGAAATAAAATTTGGAGATTATGATAGACAACTTTAAGCTGAACACAAAAATAATTTCAGATTTACTGTATCACTTAGGAAGTTGAAGAAACATTACATTAACTTTTATTGAATTTAGAATGTTTACATATGTTGACACATTGTGTTAGTTCAACTGACCAAATAATATTTTACAGCTGATTTTTGTTTGTACTCAGCATCTGATGCCTCTTGTGTCAGTGTCAAACAACAGTCGGCCAGCATGGATGGATTCCAGTTGCCCTGATACCGCTTTTCCATGGACGCAATGTCCCAGTGAAACCTTTCACCATGTTCATCACTGACGCCACCAAGATCAGCTGGGAGGAAGTCCAAGTGCAAATGCAGAAAATTAATTTTCAAGGACATGTTGCATTTCATGGTTTTGTCTGCTTGAAATAGTCTTAAAATAGGACAGGAAATCACAAAAATAGGTTATATCTAAAAAAGTGGTGCGTGGTTGGGAAATTTTCAGGTCATTTTTGTGATCAGTGGGTCAAAATACATAACATAAACCCAAAAGTGATCAGGAAGGAAAATCTTTGTTGTCCAGTGTAATCACAAGGTGTGCCCCTGCATTGCCATACTACATTTTTCTTTGACACCATTTCCACATCGTTGCCTTTATTCTTGCATTACCTGTTGCACTACGTGTGGGTTGACTTGTTTGGATCACAGCCAAAATGCTTTTTTCCCCCTGTATCTCAATACATGTGGCAATAAACAATTCAATTCAAGCTGCACATTTCGTCTTGCCCTGTGCACCCCTCGATTATCCTCATCCTGGGAATGCAGTTACACTGGATCGTTCTTAAAAAGATCCATGAACTGCATTTCTGATCCGTGGCAGTCACAGGACAAAGCTACAGTTAACATTTGACAAACCGGACTCACCAGTGACGATTCCACCAGCAGGGGTGCACACACCAGTCTGGGAATTCACCGCAGTTCTGGGACAAAACAAGACCAGTTACACAGGAAAGTTGTGGGACTTGGATGGTCAATAGTGATACATCAAGAGTCAGGGCTGGCATCAACCAGGTTAACTCACCTCGGACAAACGCACCAGGCTCTAACCCAAGGCAAGAGACTACCTGACACTTCTCCACTGCTCATTCCTTCCCGGGTCAATGGTCACCATCATGCTAAGTCCCCTGCTCTATTCCCTGCACATTCACGATTGCATTGCCAATTTCAGCTCCTACACCATCTGTAAATTCACTGGTGATACTGCCGTTGTTCAGATTTAATGTCAGAGTACATACATCACATTGGCTGAATAACAGGAAAAGACAAATCAGAATACAGGTTGGAGACAGGGAACCTGGTTGGGTGGTGCCTGAGCAACAACCTGCTGGGTATTATTGTGGATGTTCGGAAGGGAAGGAGAGAGAGCATACACCTGTCTTCATTGATATAACAGTGGTGGAGAGTCTGAGAACCTCAAGTTCCTGGGAGTCCACATATCAGAGGACCTCTCCTAGAGCCAGCACAGAGGCAACTGTGAAAAGGGCACACCAACGCCTCTACTTTTTAAGGTCGAGGATATTTGGCAAGTCATCAAGCACTGTCATGTTGACCACTGGCACACCTCAGGGCTGTGTGCTCGGTCCGCTCTTGTTCAAGCTACTGACCCACGACTGCATCACCAGATCCAGCTCCACACTGTCATCAAGCTTACAGATGAAAAAACAGCAGTTGGTCTCATCAGCAACAACGATGAGTTGCACTCCAGAGAAGAGGTGGAAAATCTCGTGAAAGGGTGCGAAAGTAACAACCCGAGTCTCAATGTGGACAAGACAAAGGAGATGATCGTGGAAAACAGGAGGACCGAGAACAACCACCCTCCAATGCAAATCAGCAACTCTGTAGTAGAGAATGGTCATTGGAGTTCACTTTAATTAGTGACCTATCGTGAACACACAACATCTCCTCATTTGTCAGGAGGGCACATCAGCAACTGCACTTCCTGAGAAGACTGAAGCAGGCAAGGCTACCAGCCATCATTATGTGAACCTTCTATAGGAGCTCTATTGAGAGTGTCCTGGCCGGCTGCATCACAGTGTGGTACAGTTGTTGCAGAGAAATGGATTGGAGGTCAAGCCACAGGACCATAAAAGTGGCAGAGAGGACCACAGGTGTCTCCCTCCCCACCATCAATGTGATCTACTGGGATCATTGTCTGCAGAGGGTACATATAATCAATGAGGACCCCTTCCATCCTGCACACAGCATATTTCAGCTGCTTCCATCGGGGAAGAGATACAGGAGTATCAGAGCCAGCGCCACCAGGCTGAGGAACAGCTTCTTCCCACGGGCAGTGCGAATGCTGAATGACCAAAGGAACTGCTCACACTAACCCTCCGAGACCGTCATTCGTACAAACCCATATTTATTTTTAATAGATATGATTCTTGTCCCGCATATGTATTGTTTGTCTGTATGTGTGTACATCTGTTTCATCAGGTTGTACTTGTACAGTCAGATGACAATAAACTTGACTTGTCATATACAATATCGAACATCTCCAGGTGCAATATGGAAAGTTATCTGACTGGTTGCATCATGGCCCAGTTTGGAAAAGTCCCCAGGAGGGTAGAACGCCACAGAAAACTGCCGTCTGACTGATCCAAGTCCATCACAGGCATCGCCCTCCCTCCATTGAAGACATCTACAGCAGCTGACATCGTAAAGGACCCCCACATACCTGGTCACAACCTCTTCTTACTGCCCACTTTGGGCAGAAGGTACAGAAGCCTGAAATACAGCGCCTTTAATTTCAAGAATAGTTTGTTGTCTCCCCAACAGCCATCAGGCATTTGAACCTCCCTGTATTACCCCAAGCACGAACTAATCTGTGACCACCAAAATGCCATGTATACAATTGTAGTTGGTGTAATGTGGCTGCGGCAAGCAACAATTTGTGGAGGCACAAACATGCTGGAGAAACTCAGAAGGTCACGCACTATCCAGAGGATACAAAAGGCAGTCACTGTTTCAGGTCTGAGGTAAAACAGGAAGATGCTGGACTGAAAATATGAGGGCAGGGGAAGAGCACAGACCAACAGGTAAGAGATGGATAGATGCAGGTGGGAAGGCAGAAGAGAAAGAAGTGGTAGGGGAAAGGGCTATGAAGCGTAGCTCTCTGATAGAAGGGTGGGGAGCTAGAGGAAGGGAGAGGCAGGGGAGGGGGTTAACAGGAATTGGAAAGTCAATATTGATGCTGCAATGTTGGAGAGAGCCGAGATGGAATACAAGGTGTTGTTCCTCCAATTTGGCAGTACCCAAGGCCATGGCCAATTTATGCATCTGTACACTGTACCTGTGCATACAACAAACCCATATCATACCACACTCTCGCCCCCTTTTGTGATCAACAGGAGAGGAAGAGCCCCATGGGTAACTGGTGGATCAACTTTCCCAGCAGCTGCACACATATCACAATCCTGAACCCAACCCCCAAAACATCTACCTTTCAGCTTCACAAATCCAACTGTTTCCAAACCTCCTCCTCCTGCATCAGCCCCGAAACCAGGCTTACCTCCCAAAACTTCCCGTCACTGGGTAGGATGAGACAAAGGATCCCAAGATGTTTGTGCTGCCTGGAAAGGAGAGAGGGGTCAGTTAGGAGGTGGATGATACAGGCTGATCTCTGGACTGGCAACAAACTGAAGAAATGACAGAATTCCAGAATGAACCAGGTGATCATGACCCCCACGGTGTGTAGACATGGACCCACCTTGTCCACGTTGCCTTTCTTGACCATTTGGTCCCCATCCTCCCAAGCCCTTCCTATCCACACATGTCCACATGCCTTTTGAACATTGTTGTGTCACCTCTACTGCTTCCTCAGGCAGCTCATTCCAAATACAGACACCCCTCTTCTGAGTGAAAACATTATCCCACAGGTTCCTCAAATCTTATTTTTTTAGATTTTTGTAAAATTTTAGACATACACAGAGTAACAGGTCCTTTCAGCCCATGAGCCTGTGCCGGCCAAGTACACCCAATTAACCTACAACCCTGTACATTTTGAACAGTGGGAGAAACCAGAGCCCCCAGAGGAAACCCACACAAACACGAGGAAAAGGTACTGTGGAAGGGAACATGACTTTAATCAAGTAGACGCCAAGACAGAAGAGGGTGAGGGAGTAACTCACACAAAGTTGTTGGAATGTGATAAGGACGTGTCCTTGTATGTTTCCTGCTTTTCTATCTGTCTTGTAACCATATTGTGTGAAGTCTCTGTTGTGGACTCTCCAAGGTTAACCTTGTCAATAAACTCTTCTGAAATGATCTCCCGGGCTGTGTTTTCTATTTAAATAATTATAGAGTCCCGAAGAAATCGGCGACAGAATCTGGCGCTGTGAGCAGGATCCTCATTTGCAGGATCACGGACAGAAGTGAGCGGGCGACGGCCCTGACCAAGAACCTAGCTGAAATGGGGTGAGCCAGGCTCACACACCAAGACCCCTGTATAGAAGGGTGAGGTGAACATCGAGACCTCAGCAAGGACGGAGTAAGACGCTGATAAGACTTAGGTAAATTGAATTCTAAAGCAGCCTGGGGCGACTACGTGGAAAGAAGAGACACCAGTGACGCGCATAAAGGTAGAAGAAAATTGTTGTTGCTTTGCTATTTTGTGTATCCTAATTCTGTTAAGTCTGCAGACAGATGGGAAATTGTCAGACTAAGGAGACAGAGCCCGGTCGAGCGCCTGGTTCCATTCCCGGGATAAAGCCTAAGCCTGCCATGGGAAGATCTACGAAGGCGAGATCGAAACAATAACGCAAACGAAAGGAACTGGTAGGAGACACAGCGGACATCGTAATGAACGAGATGGGTAACTGGGACTATGCCATACCGTTCAGTAACAATCTCTATGGATGGTACCAGGGAGACTGGCCATATGAGGGAACACTTGACTTAAAAGTAATATCCGACTTCAAAGATGACATTCAGTCAGGAGGAGGGGATCCGACGTGGGATGTTTTATAGCCTGTACCAAGGTGGCAGGGCGCCACCAACTGTGGCCTAAACCGCCACAGAGTAAATCGCCTTCAAGCCCCACGAACCAACCGTCTTTATATCCTGACCCAAATGCGAGGGCCCCCCAACCTGTCCTGCTGTATCCACGATGGCCCACAAACTATGACAGGAAAGGATGGGATGATCTAATTCAGACCGTCGCCGCTGCCTATGGCCACAACTGCCGGGAGCTGCCTTGCCAGTAGGGGCAGAGGCTGGTTCAATACCTCCACCCGTACCCACTCCCGCAAGTGTCCCACCCGCACCCTTGGATTAGGCCACGCCGCCCAGGTATCCCCAAGTGAGAGGGAACCTCCCAAGGATGGAGGAGGGCACTGAGGAAGAGGAAGGGGATTTCAGGACGCAGGTCCGTACCCGGAGTCAGACCAAAGCTGGTCTACCTGATTCTACTACTCAATACCCTAGAGTTATGATAGGCAACACCCCAATCTTGAAACCTTGGACGCCAGCTGAGGCGCGGGATATGATCACCAATGCCCCTGACACTGTTAAGGCCCCCACTAGATTTCACCACTGGGTGGACCAGACCTGCCAACTTTACCATCCCCTACCAGGAGGTGTCTGGTTGTTACTTCAGGCCGCTTACGGCTCTCATTGGCAGGCGGTGAAAGAATCATTTACTGTACCGCCTGGAGAGAATGGGGATTGGAGAACAGACGACATTATGGCGGATAATGGGAATGAATTCATGGTCCACTGGTTGCAAAACAGGGGAAGAGAAGCTATCATGCGGAGTCCTAAAAGACACGGGGATATTGGAGTGGTCACCCGCTGTCTCCAGAAAACAGAGGACGAGATGATGGAATTTGTAATTCGATTTAAAAACACCTGGGAGGAAAATGCTGGGGTATCCCTACACAATAACCAGACCTTGGTGGTACAAACCTTGCTGAATTGTATGCTGCCCCAAAATGAAAAAATGTATAAGATGAAGCAATTGGATTGGCAAGGAAAGAACTGGGCAGATACTTTCACGGTATTGGCTAATATGGACAGGGAAGGACTGTTTACGCAAAATGTTATATGCACATGATGGGAGAAGAAGAGGACGAGGTAGATCCCGAGATAAGGGTAACGATCAGTGCCGCAACTGCGGAAAAAGAGGCCATTGGGCATGGGAGTGTAGAAGTCAATCCCGAGGGAGAGGCTGGCAAAAGGAGGGTACTCGATGCCCGGAGGAATTCAGACCCCAGAAAGGTTCATACTCTAACCCGAGCCAGAAATGTGACGCCTATGGCCAGCGACCCCAATTCTCTTTTCGACAACAGAACCCATAGGGGTGCCCAGAGGAATCGGTGGTGCAGGCTCCCCTCATCCAATTGTCCTCCAGCGGAGAGACCCAATCCATGATCAGTGTAAAATTGGGAGAGAGGGAGAGTTTAATGTTGGTTGATGCCGGAGCCACCACGTCCTCTGTACCGTCATCCTCGGAGTGCCCCTTAGTTATAAGACAATTGGCAGCATTGGGGTATCCGTTTTTTCCCCTAGTTCATAATATTTCTGTTTTGTCTTCATTATATTCTTCTCCACCTTATATGTTTGTAGTGTTTCATATTTTATTTTTTTATCTGCCAATTCTCTTCTTTTAGTTGTATCTTCCTTCATTGCTAATTCTTTTTCTATATTTACTATTTCCCTTTCCAACTGCTCTGTTTCCTGATTATAGTCCTTCTTCATCTTGGTTACATAACTTATTATTTGCCCTCTAATGAATGCTTTCGTTGCATCGCATAGTATAAACTTATCTTTCACTGATTCCGTGTTTATTTCAAAATACATTTTAATTTGTCTTTCAATGAATTCTCTAAAATCCTGCCTTTTGAGTAACATGGAGTTTAATCTCCATCTATACATTCTTGGAGGGATGTCCTCTAACTTTATTGTCAATATTAAGGGTGAATGGTCCGATAATATTCTAGCTTTATATTCTGTTTTTCTTACTCTATCTTGCATACGAGCTGATAACAAAAATAGGTCTATTCTTTTTTTTTTTTTTTTTTTTTTTTTTTTTTTTTTTTTTTTTTAAATTTTTTATTTTTCACACCATAAATCACAATAGCCATGATATACACTTTTTCTTTTCCACACATTTACAGTGACTTTTTCTCCCTCCCCCCTCCCTCCTCCCAAGCCACCCCCCCATCCCTCCCCCCTCTCATCCATTTTAGTTATACAATCTAGGTTGCATTAATTCAGTTAGACAATGTTGTCATTCAACAAAAATACACCAGAAATTCTACTGAGTCCATTTTTTTCTTCTCTTCTCCTTCCATCAACTTAGGTAATGTTTGTTCCCGGTAGGTTTTCGCTATTGTATTTAATGTAAGGCTCCCATACTTGTTCGAATATTTCAATATTATTTCTTAAACTATATGTTATTTTTTCTAATGGAATACATTTATTCATTTCTATATACCATTGTTGTATTTTCAAATTATCTTCCAATTTCCAGGTTGACATAATACATTTTTTTGCTACAGCTAGGGCTATCTTAACAAATCTTTTTTGTGCATCCTCCAAGTCAATTCCAAATTCTTTATTTTTTATGTTACTTAGGAGAAAGATCTCTGGATTCTTTGGTATATTGTTTTCTGTTATTTTATTTAATATCTGATTGAGATCATCCCAAAATTTTTCTACTCTCTCACATGTCCAGATTGCATGAATTGTTGTTCCCCTTTCTTTTTTACATCGAAAACATCTATCAGATACTGTTGGGTCCCATTTATTTAACTTTTGCGGTGTAATGTATAGTCTGTGTAACCAATTATATTGTATCATACGCAGCCTCGTATTTATTGTATTTCTCATCGTTCCAGAGCATAACTTCTCCCATGTTTCCTTTTTTATCTTTATATTTAAATCTTGTTCCCATTTTTGTTTAGTTTTACCATTTGTTTCCTCATTTTCCTTTTCTTGCAGTTTAATATACATATTTTTTATAAATCTTTTGATTAACATTGTATCTGTAATCACATATTCAAGGTTACTTCCCTCTGGTAAACTCAAGTTGCTTCCTAATTTATCTTTCAAGTAGGATCTCAGTTGGTAATATGCCAGCGCTGTATCTCCCGTTATATTGTACTTATCTCTCATTTGTTCAAAGGATAAGAATCTACTTCCTGAAAAACAATTTTCTATTCTTTTAATCCCTTTTTTTTCCCATTTTCTAAAGGCAAGGTTGTCTATTGTAAAAGGGAGTAGCTTATTTTGCGTCAATATTAGTTTTGGTATTTGGTAATTTATTTTATTTCTTTCTACATGAATCTTCTTCCATATATTGAGGAGATGGTGTAATACTGGAGAAGTTCTATGTTGTACCAATTTTTCGTCCCATTTATATAATATGTGTTCAGGTATCTTTTCCCCTATTTTATCTAATTCTAGTCTCGTCCAGTCTGGTTTTTCCCTTGTTTGATAAAAATCTGATAGGTACCTTAATTGTGCGGCTCTATAATAATTTTTGAAGTTTGGCAATTGTAAGCCTCCTTGTTTATACCATTCTGTTAATTTGTCTAGTGCTATCCTCGGTTTCCCCCCTCTCCATAAAAATCTCCTTATTATTTTCTTTAACTCTTTGAAGAATTTTTCTGTCAGTTGTATTGGCAATGCCTGAAATAAGTATAGTATCCTTGGAAAAATGTTCATTTTAATACAGTTTATCCTTCCTATCAGTGTTAGTGGTAGCTCTTTCCAATGCTCTAAATCGTCCTGTAATTTTTTCATTAGTGGATTGTAATTGAGTTTATATAATTGGCCTAGATTTTTGTTTATTTGCACACCTAGGTATCTTATTGCCTGCGTTTGCCATCTGAATGGGGATTCCTCCTTAAATTTTGAGAAATCCGCGTTATTCATAGGCATTGCTTCACTTTTATTTACGTTTATCTTGTATCCCGACACTTCTCCATATTCCTTCAATTTCTTATATAGTTCTTTTATTGATAGTTCTGGTTCTGTTAAGTACACTATCACATCATCCGCAAACAGACTGATTTTATATTCCCTGTCTTTTATTTTTATTCCTTTTATATTATTATCTCTTCTTATCGATTCTGCTAGTGGTTCTATAGCTAGCGCAAACAATAATGGTGATAGTGGGCATCCCTGCCGCGTTGACCTGCTTAAGTTAAATTGCTTTGATACATGTCCATTTACTGTCACTTTCGCTAACGGTCCCTTATATAATGCTTTAATCCAATTAATATACTTCTCCGGTAAACTGAATTTTTGCAATACTTTGAACAAGTAATTCCATTCTACTCTGTCGAAGGCCTTCTCTGCGTCTAAAGCAACTGCTACTGCCGGTGCTTTATTTCCTTCTACTGCATGAATTAAGTTAATAAATTTACAAATATTGTCTGTTGTGCGTCTTTTTTTGATAAATCCAGTTTGGTCTAAATTTACCATTTTCGGTACCTGTTCTGCTAATCTGTTCGCTAATAGTTTAGCTATTATCTTATAATCTGTGTTTAGCAGAGATATTGGTCTATATGACGCTGGTGAGAGTGGATCTTTCCCTTGTTTTAGTATCACCGTAATTATTGCTGTTTTACATGAATCTGGTAAGTTTTGTGTCTCATCAATCTGGTTGATTACATCCAGGAGGGGCGGTATTATTAGGTCTTTAAATGTTTTGTAGAATTCTATTGGGAGTCCATCCTCTCCTGGTGTCTTATTATTTGGTAATTTTTTTATTATCTCTTGTATTTCTACTGTTCCAAATGGTTCTGTTAATTTATTTTGTTCCTCTATTTGTAGTTTTGGTAGTTCAATTTTAGTCAAAAATTCATCTATTTTCCCTTCTTTCCCTTCGTTTTCGGTTCGGTATAATTGTTCATAGAATTCTCTGAAGTTTTCCTTAATTTCTTTTGGATTATATGTAATTTGTTTGTCTTTTTTCCTTGTTGCCAATACCATTTTCTTAGTTTGCTCTGTCTTAAGCTGCCATGCTAGGATTTTGTGTGTTTTTTCCCCTAGTTCATAATATTTCTGTTTTGTCTTCATTATATTCTTTTCCACCTTATATGTTTGTAATGTTTCATATTTTATTTTTTTATCCGCCAATTCTCTTCTTTTGGTTGTATCTTCCTTTATTGCTAATTTTTTTTCTATGTTTATTATTTCCCTTTCCAACTGCTCTGTTTCCTGATTATAGTCCTTCTTCATCTTGGTTGCATAACTTATTATTTGCCCTCTAATGAATGCTTTCATTGCGTCCCATAGTATAAACTTATCTTCCACTGATTCCGTATTTACTTCAAAGTACATTTTTAATTGTTTTTCAATAAATTCTCTAAAATCCTGTCTTTTAAGTAGCATGGGGTTTAATCTCCATCTATACATTCTTGGAGGGATGTCTTCTAGCTCTATTGCCAATAACAGGGGTGAGTGGTCCGATAATAGTCTAGCTTTATATTCCGTTTTCCTAACTCTCCCTTGTATGTGGGCTGATAACAGGAATAGGTCTATCCTTGAGTATGTTTTATGTCTAGTCGAGTAGTATGAGTATTCCTTTTCTTTTGGGTTTTGTTTCCTCCATATGTCCACAAGTTTCATTTCTTGCATTGATTTAATTATAAATTTGGTTACTTTGTTCTTCCTGTTAATTTTTTTCCCCGTTTTATCCATATTTGGATCCAAATTCAGATTGAAATCCCCTCCTATTAGTATGTTCCCTTGCGTATTAGCTACCTTCAAAAAGATATCTTGCATAAACTTTTGATCTTCTTCGTTAGGTGAATATATATTAAGTAGATTCCAAAGCTCTGAATATATCTGACATTTTATCATAACATATCTCCCTGCTGGATCTATTATTTCCTCTTCTATTTTAAATGGCACATTTTTGCTAATTAATATAGCCACTCCTCTTGCTTTTGAATTATACGATGCTGCTGTTACATGTCCTACCCAATCTCTCTTTAATTTCTTGTGCTCCAATTCAGTTAAATGTGTTTCTTGGACAAATGCTATATCTATTTTTTCCTTTTTCAGTAAATTTAGTAGTTTCTTCCTTTTAATTTGGTTATGTATTCCATTAATATTTAGAGTCATATAGTTCAGCGTAGCCATTTTATATTTTGTTTATCTTCTCTTTCCGTTTTTCCATCATTACCTTTCCTCCTTTTCCATTTCTGTTTTCTTATTTTCAACTCTTTACCAGACAACATTCCTACAACATCCAACATTTTCCTTATTCTCCTATTTCTATCTTCTTTATCCCCAATCTCCCCTTCCCCTCCTGAGTTGCCCTTTATCCCTTGTCGGACAACCACATCTCCCCTCTCCATTTGGATTTGCGAATCCACTCGCAAGCGTCAACTGATTTTGCAGTGACCGCTCTTTTCCCCCCACCCAGCCCCCCCCAGAAAAGATTTCGTTTTTTATACGTCACAAAGGTCACTCTTTTAGTTCCCTCCTTATTCTCTCTATTCCATTACCTTCCCTTATTAATTCTTGTCTATACTCTCTATGTTTTCCTCTAATTACAGATACTTTCACATATGCCCATTGTCTCTATTCACTCTTATACCTCTTTACCCGCATACATATCAATCGTGGTCATTTTTACCCTCCTTACCCGTCTTCATCCCTCAGTCTATTTTTGTCTTTACCCACATACATATCAATCGTGATAATTTTTGCTCTCATTACCCGTCTTCATCCCTCAGTCTATTTTTGTAATTGTTCTGCAAATTTTCGTGCTTCTTCTGGATCCGAGAATAGTCTGTTTTGTTGTCCTGGAATAAATATTTTCAATACCGCAGGATGCTTCAGTGTAAATTTATATCCTTTCTTCCATAAAATCGCTTTTGCTGCATTGAACTCTTTTCTCTTCTTTAGGAGTTCAAAGCTTATATCTGGATAAATGAAGATTTTTTGCCCTTTATACTCCAGTGGTTTGTTGCCCTCTCTTACTTTTTCCATTGTCTTCTCAAGTACCTTTTCTCTTGTAGTATATCTTAGGAATTTTACTACAATAGATCTTGGTTTTTGTTGTGGTTGTGGTTTAGGGGCCAATGCTCTATGTGCCCTTTCTATTTCCATTTCTTGCTGTAGTTCTGGACATCCTAGGGCCTTAGGGATCCATTCTTTTATAAACTCCCTCATATTCTTGCCTTCTACATCTTCCTTAAGGCCCACTATCTTTATGTTATTTCTTCTGTTATAATTTTCCATTATATCTATTTTTTGGGCTAGTAATTCTTGTGTCTCTTTAGTTTTTTTATTAGATTCCTCCAATTTCTTTTTTAAGTCTTCTACCTCCATTTCTGCTGCTATTGCCCGTTCTTCCATCTTGTCCATTTTTTTCCCCATTTCTGTTAAGGTCATATCCATTTTATTTATTTTCTTTTCTGTGTTGTCTATTCTTCTTCTTAAATCATTGAATTCCTGTGTTTGCCATTCTTTAAATGACTCCATGTATCCTCTGACAAGAGCAAGTACCTCCTTTACCTTGCCTATCTTTTCTTCTTCTATTTCCCTGTACTCTTCCTCTTCCTCTTCTTCTTCCTCTAGGTTGACCATCTGTTGTTTCTTTGCTGCCCTTTCCTCCTCTTCTTTCTTGTTTCTATTGTCTTCTGTGGTCTCTTCTTGCTGCAGGTGTTCTGCAGCTGTCGTTGCCGGCTGTGGAGATCGACTCCCCAGCTGGTCCCCCCTCCCGTCGGTGTGTTTTTTTTCATGCGCATCGCGCATGCGCGAGGAGTCGCGCATGCGCGGTTGCGCACTTTTACTCGGCTCTGTGAGCCATTGTTGTAGTTCTCTTTCTACCGACCTGAGGTAGTGGGGTCTTCTCTCCACAGCGGGCCTCTTCGGACAGGTAAGGCCTTCACCTTTTTCCTCCGTTGTCTTCTCTTCCTCTCTTCTTTCCGTTGATTTTGATTTTTCTCCTTTTGTCTCCATCTTCTTTCCACCTTTATATTCACTTTTCTTTAACTTGTATTTCTGTGCCTTTGTATTTTCTCTTGTTTTTCCCGACTTTTCTGGAGAGGGCTGGAGTTCACCGTCCGGCCACTACTCCATCACGTGACTCCTCAAAAATAGGTCTATTCTTGAGTATGTTTTATGTCTAGCCGAGTAATATGAATATTCCTTTTCCTTTGGGTGTTGTTTCCTCCATATAGCCAAAAGTTGCATTTCTTCCATCGATTTAATTTGGTTACTTTGTTCTTTCTGTTAATTTTTTTCCCAGTTTTGTCCATATTTGAATCCAAATTCAGGTTGAAATCCCCTCCTATTAATATGTTCCCTTGCGTATCTGCTATCTTCAAAAAAATATCTTGCATAAACTTTTGATCTTCTTCGTTAGGTGAATATACACTGAGTAGATTCCAAAACTCCGAATATATCTGACATTTTATCATTACATATCTCCCTGCTGGATCTATTATTTCCTCTTCTATTTCAATTGGCACATTTTTACTAATTAATATAGCCACTCCTCTTGCTTTTGAATTATACGACACTGCTGTTACGTGTCCTACCCAATCTCTCTTTAATTTCTTGTGCTCCAATTCAGTTAAATGTGTTTCTTGCACAAATGCTATATCAATTTTTTCTTTTTTCAGTAAATTTAGCAGTTTCTTCCTTTTAATTTGGTTATGTATTCCGTTAATATTTCAAGTCATATAGTTCAGCGTAGCCATTTTATACTTTGTTTATCTTCCCTTTCCGTTTCTCCGTCATTACCTTTCCTTCTTATCCATTTCTGCTTTCTTGTTTTGAACACTTTATAAGACAACATTTCATATCTACTGTTTTGAATATTGATTTACAACCACATCCCATTACTGCAATTTTTGGATTACCTATGATAGATTTGACTTATTTATCTCTTCCTGCAGATCGTATGATTGCTTTTCTTACACTAATGGCTAGAAGATCTATACTATTGAACTGGAAAGAGGTTAATCCTCCCACTGTTTTCCAATGGTTTACCCAAACTATACTATGTTTAAATTTAGAGAAAATTAGAAACTCTGTCTATGAATCCCCTTCTAAGTTTGAGTTAACCTGGCGACCATTTATTCAATATTTTCATTTGTGGTGAGTTGATCTGGCTCTGTTTTCTTTCTATGATTATGTATGATAATTGGGCTGTAAGATGAGATCGGAGTGATCGGCGTGGTTTAGCTATATCTGTAGGTTTTTTTTAAAGTTTTTTTAAATTCAGATTTGTTTTTTCTTCTTTTTTGGGTTTTTTTTTCTCTTTTTTCATATATTGTTATTAATTATATCTTTTTTTTTAGAGATAGTTCACACCCTAAACTGATCAAAAAATTTTTTTTAATGATATATTTTTATTCTGTAATATTATTGTTTAATATCTCTGTATTAATTCATTACTTACTATGTATTTTTTATATCTCTTTGAACTGTATGTGTTTATAAATTATAATAATAATAAAAAGATTGAAAAAGAAAGAAAGAAAACATGAAACATTTTCCCTATTTTCCTATTTAAAACTTCTTTAACCCCATTCTCCCCTCCCCCTCCTGAGTTGTCCTTTATCCCTTGTCGGACAACCACATCTCCCCTCTCCATTTGGATTTGCGAATTCACTCGCAAATGTCAGCTGATTTTGCAGTGACCGTAACTCCTCCCCACCCAACCCCACCAGAAAAGATTTGAATTTTCATATGTAACAAAGGTCACTCTTTTAATTCCCTCCTTATTCCCTCTATTCCATTTCCCTCCCTTATTAATTCTTGTCTATACTCTATATATTTTCCTCTAAATACGGATACATTCATGTATGCACACTATATATATATATATATATATATATATATATATATACACACACACATATACCCCTTTACACACATACATATAGATCGTGGTCATTTTTACTCTTATTACATGTCTTCATCTCTCTGCTTGTTTTGTAGTTGTTCTGCAAATTTCCTTGCTTCCTCTGGATCCGAGAATAGTCTGTTTTGTTGCCCTGGAATAATTATTTTAAGTACCGCTGGGTACCTTAACATAAATTTATATCCTTTTTTCCATAAGATCGTTTTCGCTGTATTGAACTCCTTCCTCTTCTTCAGGAGTTCAAAACTTATGTCTGGATAGAAAAAAATTTTTGACCTTTATATTCCAGTGGCTTTTTGTCCTCTCTTACTTTCTTCATTGCTTTCTCCAATATATTTTCTCTTGTTGTATATCTTAAGAATTTAACTAAAATGGATCTTGGTTTTTGCTGCGGTTGTGGTTTCGGGGCTAAAGTTCTATGTGCCCTCTCTATTTCCATTTCTTCCTGTAATTCTGGTCTTCCCAGGACCCTGGGGATCCAATCTTTTATAAATTCTCTCATATTCTTGCCTTCTTCATCTTCCTTAAGGTCCACTATCTTTATATTATTTCTTCTATTATAGTTTTCTATTATATCTATCTTCTGAGCTAACAGCTCCTGTGCCTCTTTAGCTTTTTTATTAGATTCTTCTAATTTCTCTTTTAAGTCTTTTACTTCCATATCTACAAATGTTTCTCTTTTTTCCATATTTTCCACTCTTTTTGCCAATTCTGATATGGCCACTTCCATTTTATTCATTCTTTCTTCTGTATTCTTAATTCTTCTTTTTATCTCATCAAATTCTTGTAATTGCCATTCTTTCACTGATTCCATATATTCTTTAAAAAAAGATACATCCATTGTCTTGCTTTTCTCTTCTTCTTCCACTTCTTTCTGTTCTTCTTCTTCTTCTTCCTCTGGATTGACCATCTGTTGTTTCCTTGTTTTCTTTTTACCCTCTTCTTTCTTGTTGTCGTTATTGCCTGTGTTCTGCACCTGCTGCTGTGCTGCAGGTGTCTCTCAGCTGTGGAGATCGACTCCGCAGTTGTTCCCCCCGCCCGTCAGTGTGTTTTTTTTCTTGCGCGGTAGCGCACTTTTACTCGGCTCTGCGAGCCATTTTTGTAGTCCCGAGCCCGGGACCTCCACTGACCTGTGGGAGCGGGCCTCTCTCTCCGCGGCGGGCCTCTTCGGACAGGTAAGTCCTTCACCTTCTTCTTCCGACGTCTTTCCTTCTTCTTTTCTTCCCGTTGTTTTTGGTTTTTCTTTCTTCGTAGCCATTTTCTTCACACTTTTACTTTCACTTTGTTTTGGTTTTTAAGTTTGTGCCTTTGCTTTTTCTCTATCTTTTTTTAACTTTTCTGGAGAGGGCTGGAGTTCCCCTACCGGCCACTACTCCATCACGTGACTCCTCCCTGGTTCCCCTTTTCAATCTGTCTTGTAACAATATTGTGCGAGAGGGAGTAGCAATTGATTAAAGACTTGTTTGTTTTGGGTTATAAAAACTTGTTCTCTGCTTCATATGGGCAGAGTCTCTGTGGTGGACTGTCCAAGTTTAACCTTGTCAATAAACTCTTCTGAAACAATCTCCTGGGTTGTGTTTTCTATTTAAATAATTATAGAGTCCCAAAGAAATTGGCAACAGGTTCAAACTCCTTACAGACGATGCAGGATTCGAAATTGGGTCACTGGCCATGTAACAGCATTGCACTAGCCATTATGCTAACCGTTCCAACCATCGTCCCTCTCCTCTCACTTTAAACTTATGCCACCTAATTCTAGAATCATTTACACCGGAAAAGAGACTGTGAGCATTCTCTATACCCATATCCCTTGTGATTTTGTAACCCTCTACACGGTCTACTTCAGCCTCTCTTAACATCAACATCCTGGTGAATCTCCTCTGCACCCCTTTCAAGTGCATCTGGATCTGCTCCTTTTCTAGAACACATGACACCCATTCATTGAGATCTGATGATTCAAAGAATCCAGGGTTCCCAAAGATACTGTGATGGGGACTTTGCTAAGATTGGAGACTGCTGGAAATGGGTTTAGCCGGGACATGGGCTAAACGTTCTTCTCCTGTGCTATGCAATGCTTGGATTGCTCAGTCATATTGGCCCCAGAGTCCTACTCAACAGCCAACCCAATCCTCTCCATTCTCCCCTCCTTTACACACTCCGGGGGAATGTGTGGGGAAGTGGGAAGGAATCATCTAGGAGATCAAAAAAAAAGCAGCAGGATAGAGGGGAAAGGTTGGAAGTACTAAACATTCAGGCATCCACACAGATCCACCTCAAGACACAAGGGTGCAGGATCAATACAGCTGCATTCCATATGCTGCCCTCCACCACCCTACCTGGAGAGACCAGCCTGGATCTGGCAAGGGTCCGATTTCAGAGGTTGGGTAATCTCCCCACTGCCCCACCCCTCCAAATGTGCCTCTTACCTATCGCAATGAGCTCTTGGTTGGGGTCGACTCTGTATCCGTTCCGAGTGGCTGCAATACAACAGGAGACCCGTCAAAAGGCCCGTACCTCCACCCACTAACGAGGAGGGTCAGACAGGACATGGCCAGCCCAGGGAACCTCCCAGTGACTTGTCAGGTCTGGGTCACCAGCATTCAACCGTGAGCCACCGGGAAGCAAGGACATGGTGGGTCTGGGCAGAATATCTCCAAGGAGATTACCTGGTTGGGGACAGAGCCAGAGGAGGTCAGTGGTTCTGGGACTGAAAGGGACTTCCTGTTTAAATGCATTGATTTGTAGAAGATTCATGGCATTAATGCAGGGATAACAATGATTTAAAATTAACAGGCAGTAATCCTAAATGAAACAATTAAAAACAAAATAATTCATTTTTCCAATTATGGATTTAGTGAAATTCATAAGCTTTGAATTTAATAAAAATGTACTAGTTTAATTTTTTATAGACTTAAAATGTCTGACAATAGCTCAGTTTTACATCAAGATGTCTCTGACATTCACTGTGATGGAGGAACTCAGCCAGCAGTGGGGGAAGAATTGTCAACATTTTCTCCCACTGATCATTCTGTCATCTTGTTCCTCCAAAGTAGCTCAAGGAATGAGAGTGGGAGCGAATGGTCAGGGAAGTGAAGCTCCTGAAGCTACTCACCGAATGCTTTGGCAATCGCTATGCTCTCCAGAAATCCTACCAGAGGCACCACAGCCAATCCTGCTCCGAAGTTCTGAGAAGACCAAGAGTGATTGACAACCATCAGCCTGAGTGGAATGGGGCGGATTGGGCCATCACACATCATTCCCACCCTCCCACTATGGGTCAGGCCTTGCATTGTACCCACTACACTAGCAGAACAAGCCCATGCATTGTATCAATTACACTGGCAGTGGTCGGTGACTGGAGCAGAGAGGCAGCAGCTCCGTCAGCAGATGGACAATAGGCCATTGAGGAAGATGGACAATCACCACCGGAAGAGTCTGAGCTTCATCCACAAGGTACTGAGGTACCCTGGCCTCACCTCACAGGTGTACCCAGCCTAGCTCAGTGCAGTTTGTCCTACCAGAATACACTCAGGCCCCCATGCTCTCAGTGGGATGGTGAACTCAGTGCAGACCCCACACTCTCAGTGCGACGGTATGCTCAGAACAGATCCCATGCTCATAGTGGGATGGTGAGCTCGGTACATACCACATGCTCTCAGTGGGACCGTGAACTCAGTAAGGTCCCCTCGCTCTCAGTGCAATGGAGAGCTTGGTACAGACCCCACACTCTCAATGAGACGGTGAGATAGGTACATTCCCTACACTACTAGTGGGATGGTGAGCTCAGTACAGACACCACACTATCAGTGGGATGGTGAGCTCAGTACAGGGACCACACACTCAGTGGGATGGCGAATTTGGTACAGTCCCCACGCTCTCAGTGGGATGGAGAGGCTGGTTTTGAATAGACCAGGATCTCTTGCAGGACGGGAAATAGAGAGGAGGACACTTACCTGAACCATCTCTGTGAAGGTCACTGTGCCATTGGTCGTCACTTGGGAGAAGGGCGGAAGTTGGAATAGTGGGAGTCCCTGAACCGTCTTTCCCGTCAGGGTAAACACGTGCCAACGTTGACTCTCGAAGCAGAGGGCCACCATGCTGGCAGCTAGCACCACCATCGCATTCCGGGCTGTCGACAAACTGAAGGTTACACCAAAGCCAATAGGCCTCTTTCACAAGTCACAGCATTTCACCAACGTGTCTTTTGGGTCTTCAGGAGCCTCGGCAAGTCCCTCACAAACAATCACCCCCCTCCTGCCTGCATCCCATCCCATCCCTTCCAGCATATAGCGACACCACCCCTACCCCACCACAACATTCATTTTACTAATACCATCGCGTCTCCAATTCCAGACTGGATGAGGGGTCAGTTTGGAGTCACTCTCCCACTGAGATCCTTTGTCCACTCATACATCTCCTTCTACCCCCCCCACTCCCCCTCCTGAAAAATCAGTAGTTCCACAGCAGCATTAGAAACATTCAGCACAGTGTGTACAGCCCTTCTGCTCACAATCTAATTTTTAAAATCATTTTTAACTTATTCAATATCGACATGAAAACTCACACATCGGAGGAGTCACGTGATGGAGTAGTGGCCGGTCAGGGAACTCCAGCCCTCTCCAGAAAAGTAAAATAAAGACAGTGAAAAAACGAAGGCACAAACACAAAAACCAAAATAAAGTGAAAATAAAGGTGTGGAGAAAATGGCAGCGAAAAAAGAAAAGTCAAAAACAACGGGAAGAAGAAAGGACGTCGAAAGAAGAAGGTGAAGGCCTTACCTGTCCAAGGAGGCCCGCTACGGAGAGAGAAGCCTGCTCCCAAGGTCAGTTGAAGTCCCGAACTCGGGACTACAAAAATGGCTCACGGAGCCAAGCAAAAGTGCACAACCGCGCATGCGCGAGGAGTCGCGCATGCGCGGATGCGCAAGACAAAAATAACACTGACGGGAGGGGGCACCAGCTGAGGAGTTGATCTCCACAGCTTAGAATGACAGCCACAACAAAACAGCAAGAGGAAGACACAGAACATAACGAGAGCAAGAAAGAAGAGAGTAAAAAGAAATCAAAGAAACAACAACCAGAGGAAGAAGACCAGCAGCAAGACACTTCAAATAAAAATAAGAAGACCAAAAATACCCAACAAAATAAAACAAACAAACCAACAAGAAAACCAGAAGAGACAGAGGTAAAGGACACAGATCCTGGAGTGGACTCAGAAGAAGAAGAGGAAGAACACAGAGAAATGGAAGATGAAGGGAAGGGCAAGACAATGGATATATATTTTTTTAAAGAATATATGGAATCAGTAAAAGAATGGCAGTCACAAGAATTCAGTGAAATAAAAAGAGTAAAAAGTACAGAAGAAAAATGAATAGATTAGAGATGGTCATGTCAGATATAGGAAAAAGAGTGGACAAGGTGGAAGAACGAGAAACAGCCATAGAAATGGAAGTAGAGGACTTAAAAAAGAAATTAGAAGAATCTGATAAAAAAGTTAAAGAGACACAAGAGCTGTTAGCTCAGAAGATAGATATAATGGAAAATTATAGTAGAAGAAACAATATAAAGATAGTGGGCCTTAAGGAAGATGAAGAAGGCAAGAATATGAGAGAATTTATAAAAGAATGAATCCCCAGGGTCCTAGGAAGACCAGAACTACAGGAAGAAATGGAAATAGAAAGGGCACACAGAACATTAGCCCCTAAACCACAACCACAACAAAAACCAAGATCCATTCTAGTAAAATTCTTAAGATATACAACAAGAGAAAATATATTGGAGAAAGCAATGAGAGAAGACAAAAAAACCACTGGAATACAAAGGTCAAAAAATTTTTTTCTATCCAGATATAAGTTTTGAACTCCTGAAGAGGAAGGAGTTTAATGCAGCAAAAACGATCCTATGGAAAAAAGGATATAAATTTATGCTAAAGTATCCAGCGGTACTTAAAATAGTTATTCCAGGGCAGCAAAACAGACTATTCTTGGATCCGGAGGAAGTAAGAAAATTTGCAGAACAACTACAAAACAGACAGAGAGAGGAAGATATGTAACGAGAACAAAAATGACCACAAACTATATGTATGTGTGTATGTAGGTATATATATATATATATATATATATATATATGTATGTGTATGTGTGTATGTATATATATAAAAAAAATAGAATATAGGTAACCGTTTTGAGTTTTGTGTGGCCGATGGAGATGTGGGGGGGCTGGTAGTCATGGTGGGGAGCTGGCTGATGGAGGACCTCAGTTTTCTTCAGGCTGACTTCCAGGCCAAACATTTTGGCCATCGGGCACACAAAACTCAAAACGGTCAACCAGTTTACCTATCTCGGCTGCACCATTTCATCAGATGCAAGGATCGACAATGAGATAGACAACAGACTCGCCAAGGCAAATAGCGCCTTTGGAAGACTACACAAAAGAGTCTGGAAAAACAACCAACTAAAAAACCTCACAAAGATAAGCGTATACAGAGCCGTTGTCATACCCACACTCCTGTTCGGCTCCGAATCATGGGTCCTCTACCGGCACCACCTACGGCTCCTAGAACGCTTCCACCAGCGTTGTCTCCGCTCCATCCTCAACATCCATTGGAGCACTTACATCCCTAACGTCGAAGTACTCGAGATGGCAGAGGTCGACAGCATCGAGTCCACGTTGCTGAAGATCCAGCTGCGCTGGATGGGTCACGTCTCCAGAATGGAGGACCATCGCCTTCCCAAGATCGTGTTATATGGCGAGCTCTCCACTGGCCACCGTGACAGAGGTGCACCAAAGAAAAGGTACAAGGACTGCCTAAAGAAATCTCTTGGTGCCTGCCACATTGACCACCGCCAGTGGGCTGATAACGCCTCAAACCGTGCATCTTGGCGCCTCACAGTTTGGCGGGCAGCAACCTCCTTTGAAGAAGACCGCAGAGCCTACCTCACTGACAAAAGGCAAAGGAGGAAAAACCCAACACCCAACCCCAACCAACCAATTTTCCCCTGCAACCGCTGCAATCGTGTCTGCCTGTCCCGCATCGGACTTGTCAGCCACAAACGAGCCTGCAGCTGACGTGGACTTTTTACCCCCTCCATAAATCTTCGTCCGCGAAGCCAAGCCAAAGAAGAAAAGATAGGTAAGAACTAAGAAGGGAAAGAAAGGGAAGAAAGGAAGTATGGGGGGAATTAAGAGAGTGACCTTTGTTGTATATGAAAATTAAAATCTTTTCTGGGGGGCGGCTGGGTGGGGAAGAGTTACGGTCACTGCGAAATCAGTTGACGCTTGCGAGTGAATTCGCAAATCCAAATGGAGAGGGGAGATGTGGTTGCCCGACAAGGGATAAAGGGAACTCAGGAAGGGGAGGGGATAGTGGGGTTAAAGAAATTTTAGATAGGAGAATAAGGGAAATGTTTTATGTTTTAGAAATGTTGTCTTATAAAGTGTTCAAAAAAAGAAAGCAGAAATGGATAAGAAGGAAAGGTGATGATGAGGAAACGGAAAGGAAAGATAAACAAAGTATGAAATGGCTATGTTGAACTATATGACTTTAAATATTAATGGAATACATAACCAAATCAAAAGGAAGAAACTGCTAAATTTACTGAAAAAATAAAAAATTGATATTGCATTCGTGCAAGAAACACACTTAACTGAAGTGGAGCACAAGAAATTAAAGAGAGATTGGATAGGACATGTAACAGCAGCGTCATATAATTCAAAAGCTAGATGAGTAGCTATATTAATCAGTAAAAATATACCAATTAAAATAGAAGAGGAAATAATAGATCCAGCAGGGAGATATGTAATGATAAAATGTCAGATACATTCGGAGTTTTGGAATTTACTCAATGTATATTCACCTAACGAAGAAGATCAAAAATTTATGGAAGATATTTTTTTGAAGATAGCAGACACACAAGGGAACATACTAATAGGAGGGGATTTCAAACTTAATTTGGATTCAAACATGGATAAAACTTGGAAAAAAATTAACAGAAAAAACAAAGTAACCAAATTTATAATTAAATCGATGCAAGAAATGCAACTTTTGGATATATGGAGGAAACAACACCCAAAGGAAAAGGAATATTCATATTATTCGGGTAGACATAAAACATACTCAAGAATAGACCTATTCCTGTTATCAGCTCGCATGCCAGACAGAGTTAGGAAAACAGAATATAAAGCTAGAATATTATTGGACCACTCACCCCTGATATTGACAATAGAGTTAGAGGACATCCCTCCAAGAATGCATAGATGGAGATTAAACTCCATGCTACATAAAAGGCAGGATTTTAGAGAATTAATTGAAAGACAAATTAAAATGTACTTTGAAATACGGAATCAGTGAAAGGTAAGTTTATACTATGGGACACAATGAAAGCATTCATCAGAGGGCAAATAATAAGTTATGTAACCAAGATGAAGAAAGACTACAATCAGGAAACAGAGCAGTTGGAAAGGGAAATAGCAAATATAGAAAAAGAATTAGCAATGAAGGAAGACACAACTAAAAGAAGAGAATTGGCAGATAAAAAAATAAAATATGAAACACTACAAACATATAAGGTGGAGAAGAACATAATGAAGACAAAACAGAAATATTATGAACTAGAAGAAAAAAACGCACAAAATTCTAGCATGGCAGCTTAAGACAGAACTAACTAAGAGAATGGTACTGGAATCAAGGAAAAAAGATAAACAAATCACATATAATCCAAAGGAGATTAATGAAAACTTCAGAGAATTCTACCTACAATTATACCAAACTGAAAACAAAGGGAAAGAAGACAAAATAGATGAATTTTTAACTAAAATTGAACTACCGAAATTACAAACAGAGGAACAAAATAAATTAACAGAACCATTTGAAATAGTAGAAATACAAGAGATAATAAAAAAACTACCGAATAATAAAACACCAGGAGAGGATGGATTCCCAATAGAATTCTATAAAACATTTAAAGATTTATTAATTCCTCCCCTCCTGGAAGTAATCAACCAGACTAACAAAACACAAAGCTTACCAGATTCATGCAAAACAGCAATAATTACAGTAATACCAAATACAGGGAAAGATCCACTCGCACCAGCGTCATATAGACCAATATCTTTACTGAACACAGATTATAAGATAATAGCTAAACTATTAGCAAACAGATTAGCCGACTATGTACCAAAAATAGTAAATCTAGACCAAACTGCATTTATTAAAAAAAGACGAACAACAGACAATATTTGTAAATTTATTAACTTAATTCATGCAGTAGAAGGAAATAAAGCTCCAACAGTAGCGGTTGCTTTAGACGCAGAGAAGGCCTTTGACAGAGTAGAATGGAATTATTTATTCAAAGTACTACAAAAATTCAGCTTACCAGAGAAATATATTAATTGGATTAAAGCATTATATAAGGGGCCATTGGCGAAAGTGACAGTAAATGTATATATATCAAAACAATTTAACTTAAGCAGATCAACAAGGCAGGGATGCCCACTATCGCCCTTATTGTTCGCATTAGCCATAGAACCACTAGCAGAACTGATAAGAATAGAAAATAAAATAAAAGGGATAAAAATAAAAGACAAGGAATATAAAATCAGTTTATTTGCAGATGACGTTATAGTATACTTAACAGAACCAGAAATATCAATAAAAGAATTACATAAGAAATTGAAGGAATATGGAGAAGTGTCGGGATACAAGATTAACGCAAATAAAAGTGAAGCAATGCCAATGAATAATGCGGATTTTTCAAAATTTAAGAAAGAATCACCATTCAGATGGCAAATGCAAGCAATGCGATACCTAGGTATACAAATAAGTAAAAATCTCGGCCATCTATATAAACTCAATTATTATCCACTAATGAAACAATTACAGGACGACTTAGAGCATTGGAAAGATTTACCACTAACACTGATAGGAAGGATAAACTGCATTAAAATGAACATTTTCCCAAGGATACAATACCTATTTCAGGCATTGCCAATACACTTGACAGAGAAATTCTTCAAGGAGTTAAAGAAAATAATAAGGAAATTTTTATGTAAAGGGGGGAAACTGAGGATAGCACTAGATAAATTAACAGAATGGTATAAACAAGGAGGCTTACAATTGCCAAACTTTAAAAATTATTATAGAGCCGCACAATTAAGATACCTATCAGATTTTTATCAAACAAGGGAAAAGCCAGATTGGACTAGATTAGAACTAGATAAAATAGGGGAGAAGATACCTAAACATATATTATATAAATGGGATGAAAAATTGGTACAACGTAGGAATTGTCCAGTATTACATCATCTGATCAATATCTGGAAGAAGATTCATGTGGAAAGGAATAAAACAAATTACCAACTACCAAAACTAATACTGACGCAAAATCAGCTAATCCCTTTTACAATAGATAACCTTTCCTTTAGAGAATGGGAGAAAAAAGGGATCAAAAGAATAGAAAATTGCTTTTCAGGAAATAAATTATTATCCTTTGAACAAATGAAGGATAAATATAATCTAACTCATGATACAGTGTTGGCATACTACCAACTGAAATCCTACTTGAAGGACAAATTGGAAAGCAGTCTGAGGTTACCAGAGGGAAGTAATTTTGAATATGTGATTACAGACACAATGATAATCAAAAAATTTGTAACAAACATGTATATTAAACTACAAGAAAAGGAGAATGAGCAAACATATGGTAAAACTAAACAAAAATGGGAACAAGATCTAAACATAAAGATAAAGAAGGAAACATGGGAGAAGTTATGCTCAGGAACTATGAGAAATACAATAAATACGAGGTTACGTATGATACAATATAACTGGATACACAGGCTATATATTACACCTCAAAAGTTAAATAAATGGGACCCAACAGTATCTGACAGATGTTTTCGCTGTAAAAAGGAAATGGGAACAACAATTCATGCAATCTGGACATGTGAGAAAGTGAAAAAATTTTGGGAAGATCTAAACCAGATATTAAATAAAATCACAAAAAGCAATATACCAAAAAACCCAGAGATCTTCCTCCTAAGTAACATAAAAAACAAAGAATTTGGACTTGATTTGGATGGTGCACAAAAAAGATTTGTTAAGATAGCCCTAGCTGTAGCAAAAAAATGTATTATGTCAGCCTGGAAATTAGAAGATAACTTGAGAATACAACAATGGTATATAGAAATGAATAAATGTATTCCATTACAAAAAAATAACATATAATTTAAGAAATAATATTACAATATTTGAACAAATATGGGAGCCATACATGAAACATAATAGAGAAAACCTACCGGGGACATCTACCACTTAAAATGACAGAAGGAGAAGAGAATGAAAAGAACTGACTCAGTGGAATTTCTTGTTTGTTTTTATTGAGTGACAACATTGTTTGACGGGTTTAATGTATCCTATTTTCTGAACTTTAAATGAATGGGAGGGGAGGTAGGGAGGGAGGGAGAGGAGGAGGGAGGGGGGAGAAAACGACACTGTATATGTTCAAGAGGGAAAATGTATGCATCTTGATCAATGTGGTTTATAGTGTGAAAAATAAAAAAATTAAAAAAAAACTCACATCAGTCCCTTGGGATTCAGTGTCGAAGAGCTAGGAATGAGTGAAAACAGTAGGGGAGTTGAGGGGAGCAGTGTGGAGGAGAGGGAAGGGGAAAGGTGGGAGGATGATGGTGAGGGAAGGAGGGTAGAGGGGTTTGGAGGGGAGGGTGTAAGGAATGGGTTGGAGGGGAGGAGAGGGGGTGATGGAGGGGAGGAGAGGGGGTGGAGGAGATGGAGGGGAGGGAAGACTGTGGTGAACATCTGCCAAGCTGCCTGTCTCCCCTCTGGCGAGCCTTGCTGTACAAACATTGGCTGTGCATTATCTCTACCGTTAAGGACACTTCCCTTGGGTTGGGCTGTGTTTGCACCCATTGTCTTTCATTATTGTACCATAAGTTTCTGCATTGTCTTTGTCTACTTCATCAACTGACACTACAGAGGCGTCATGTCAAATAAGTTATTGTGCCCCCTCCCACAGCTCTAGCGTGACGTGGTTTCGTCTCCATGCGCTGTTACGTCGGAGGGAGGGGGAAGTGTAATGGCCACAAACGGAGGAGGCTCATGGCAGGTAGGGCATCCACCCCCACCCCCCCACTGAGTGAGTTTTCTAAAAGCAGTTTGTGACCCCCCCCCACCTGATTAGACGTTCTGATGCCGACTCTGTTGTGGGGGGAGGAAGGGGGAGGGAAGAGAGCAAAATGTCAGTGCATTGGACTCTCTCCCCACCATCCCACTTTCACCTGTTCCCTAAGGCTGATACCCAAGGCCATTTTCTTTAGTTACCTTGGGAACATGCTAAATGCAAAGAGGACTGACATGGGCATCCACCAGGTCTGGCCTGTTACTCTGAGCAGTCTCACCACCCCCCCTCACTTGGTCATGTCACTGACCCCCACACATCCATCATCTTCATCCCTATTCTCCTCTCATCCATCCACTCACCAGGCAATTTGACAATATCCACTTAAACGAACAACCTGAATTGGGGAAAGCAGAGGATCGCACGAAGAGGAACCGACCCCGTCGCAAGGAGAAAATGAGCAAACTCTAGCCCCTGATCGAGCCAAAGTCTCTGGAGTACCCATGACTGCTGTGTGCCAATGTGGCAGGTCCAGAATGAGCAACACCAGTCAAGAGATCGTGCACTGACACTGAATATTCCCCCTAATCCACCACCAACTGGATCCTGGAGGTCCAAACAGCCATCGTTTAAGGGCTAGGGTCTCGATAACCAAATCCTCACATGGTTTGCCATGGCTAACAGCAAAGCTAGTTATGCCCAGACTCTTCCCCACATCTGTCAATAGCCTGCCCTGGCCCCCAGAAATTCCCAACAGGGACTCCCCTGGGTATCAGCCCCAATGTGACCCCACTGACAGAGGCTGGGCAGACTCACGGACCGGTGGCAGTGAAGCTGATGGTGGCACGGCACACCCGGATCAGCAGCGGCAGGTGCCTGGGCTCTTCTGGCAGGCGGCCCTTCATCACCTTCAACAGTACGAGCAGCAAGAGGCAGGCGAGTCCCAGGACCAGGTCTCCCACCCTGCAGGCCCAAAGCACAGGGAGGAATGATGAAGCGGCAGGAGGTGACAGATAGGCGGATTGGTGTTGACCATCTGCCCTCCAACCCACCCCTCCGTTTTCAACTTGGGACAATGGTGATGGAGTTGCGGCCACAGCTGGATCCAAACGCGATCTGGTGGTTGGGGTCAACGTGCACTGTGCAATCATTCCACTGAGTTCAACCATCCTTGGCTTTTCAACGGATGGTGTAATTAAGAATGCCATAGACCTTTTAGTTATGGGAGGTACTGCCTCAAGAAGGCAACCAACATCCTAAAGGACCCCCATCAACCTGGTCACAACCTCTACTCACTGCTATCTTTGGGCAGAGGTACAGAAGCCAGCACCTCCAGGTTCAAGAACAGTTTCTTCCCCCATCCCTCCACAAACACCACTTGGCTCTTGAACCTGCTCTGACCACCCGAACCATTAGCTACTCTGGGGCTGCCCACACTGCAACTCTGAATATTTAATATCTATCCTTTATCATTCTCTTTTGCTGCCTTACCAATATTGTGGCAATGTAATTTGTACAACTGTGTTTGGTGTATCATATCTCCCTGTGTGGCTGCAGTAACAATCAGATGGGATATGGACTGTTGAAACCTTCATGGCAAAGGAGAAGGGAATCAGGCTCAGATCTCCTGTGAATTCCACCGATACAGTGGGCTGTGCCAACTCCACGGAGGCCAATGCCAGGGGCTGACGCCAGGCGGATGGACACCAGGATCAACACCAGGTGCCTGCCAACCCAGTGGGCTCTTGCCCACTGCTATTCTACACATGGTAACCTCCCCTGTGTTACAAAGTCATTCCCCAACCACTGGCCATACCAATCATTCAGCTGTTTTCTCATGTACTCTGAGCCAACACTGCCCACCTCTTGCCCAGTGGATAGGATCAGTAGCCTGGCCCTCTCCTGCCCTTCTCTATGCTCCAAGTCATAGGGGTGAGATGTATCACATCTCTGCATCTCCCTTCCTTCCCCCCTGACCTCCAGGTGGGTGTTCCTGGGGCTACTCCCATATGCACGGACAAGGGTTTGGGACACCGAAGGGATGGGTGGGGTGCATTTGCCAGCTGCAATGAGCTGCATCTTTTGCCAGCCAGGAACAGACTGTTTCCTCTTGCCTTCTTCCCACAAGCCTCAGCCATTGGGAACTGGGTCAGACTGAGCTGAACTGGGAACACTGAACATATTCACTCACCCACCCTCCCTCTCCCTCCCCTTCCTTGTGCAGGTAACAGTGGAATCATATGCGGGTTATCTAAAACTTGGGAATTCCATGTTAATGCTGTTTGATTTAAGGTTGTCCAGGAGGAATGTGATGTGTGGTTACTCATGTTTACCTTTTACCCTGACAACAGATAAGGCTGAGGATAAATGACACTGTAGGAATGGGTGATTGGCTATAGGAAGGCCCAGTGTAGACCCACAGACAGACTGTTGGTGTCCAGTGATGCAGTCACCCAGTTTAATTCAAATTTTGCACTACATTTACTGAATCCACAGGATTGAACTGCAGATCGTCAGGCCAGGCCTCTGAGTTATTTGTGTCACAAAGACCCCTGCACTCAGATCCTGTTAAAGATGGTACGAATGATGAGGCAGCTCCCTCTGGGGTCTGCAATGGTTTGTCAGCCTGGACAGTGTCTCTATCTTGTACCTCACAACAGCGGCTGCATCTCCTGGCTGTGAATCAACTCCTACTCCTATTTCTTGTGTTATCCCAGGCAGTACATAACCCCTCTCCCGTGCCCGAGGCAGTCTGTAACCCCTCTCCCGTGCCCGAGGCAGTCTGTAACCCCTCTCCCCTGTCTGAGGCAGTCTGTAACCCCTCTCCCCTGTCTGAGGCAGTCTGTAACCCCTCTCCCCTGTCTGAGGCAGTCTATAACCCCTCTCCCCTGTCTGAGGCAGTCTGTAACCCCTCTCCCCTGTCTGAGGCAGTCTGTAACCCCTCTCCCCTGTCTGAGGCAGTCTGTAACCCCTCTCCCCTGTCTGAGGCAGTCTGTAACCCCTCTCCCCTGTCTGAGGCAGTCTGTAACCCCTTTCCCCTGTCTGAGGCAGTCTGTAACCCCTCTCCCCTGTCTGAGGCAGTCTGTAACCCCTTTCCCCTGTCTGAGGCAGTCTGTAACCCCTCTCCCCGTCCGAGGGAGTCCGTAACCCCTCTCCCGGTCCGAAAGAGTCCGTAGCCCCTCTCCCGGTCCGAAAGAGTCCGTAACCCCTCTCCCAGTCCGAGGGAGTCCGTAAACCCTCTTCCCTGTCTGAGAGAATCCATAACCACTCTCCCCTGCCCTATGTAGTCTGTAACCCCTCTTCCCTGTCCGAGACATCGCGAACAGTGGTAATGGCCAATTCATCTCCTCTATTCACTTGCAATGGGGCCAGAATGAAACCAGAGACCAAACTGAAGCAACTGCCATGAAACAGGACACTGACCTGGTGTGAGCAATATTGTGGAAGGTATAGTAGACCTCACGGAAGAACTGGCGAGGAATGTCACGAAGTCCGAGCATGTTCTGGGTGAAATGACAGAGCATTAGACAAATGCAGTCACAAAAGACCCTGCACATACCTTGCTGACCCTCACAGAACAGTGTGTGGACAGGGAGCGTACTCTGTGGACAGACAATGCCATCCATTTTGAACCTTCACCAAACTGATGTGCACATCAGCGTCCCTACAAACCTAGCATTCCTTTTTACCAGACTACCTACCAAACCACAGCTGCAAAGGCAAACTTCCAGCTTGCTAAGGATGTGGTTATACATACATATAAACATCACTCCAGATTCTCTCTCACAGAACAACAGGCAGAAATAACCCACGGAAATGTGACATTGGAAGCCAAATATTTGTACCGGAACCATGCAACGTAGGCATGTGCTCAGAGGAAATTGGAGATTTGAAATGTTGCAATGTTTGAGCAGCAGACTCTCCTTGTGATGCGTTTCTTGAAGGATTGGGTATCTCCACCGAGACCACCATTATCATCCACTCCCAGGAGCATCTGGTCTTCCCATGGAGAACATACACTCAAGCACATTACTATCGGAGTTGTACTTAGCTGTGGATGGTGTGATCTAAAGCAAAAGATAAAACTGCTGGAGGAACTCAGCGTGTCGAGCAGTATCAATGGAGGCAAAAGGGTGATCCACATCTCAGGTCAAGACCTTGCATCAGGGCATTGCTATAGGCCTGGGTCACACATTGATTGCAGAGGTCAAGGTCAGGAGAAAGTGGCAATACCATGGTCCATTCAAGTTTATTGTCATCAGATTATACAAGTACAACCTGACGTAACAGCGTTCTCTGGTCCTCAGAGCAAAACATGCAGACACACAACCAGAGATAACACTCATACATACAGACACACAATACATATGCAGGACATATTCATATATACAAATAAATCAATAATTTTTTTTGTAAATTCATGATTAGAGTGAGCAGTTCCTTTGGTCGTTCAGCATTCCCACTGCCTGTGGGAAGAAGTTGTTCCTCAGTCTGGTGGTGCTGGCTCTGATACTCCTGTATCTCTTCCCCGACAGGAGCAGCTGGAAGGGGTCCTCAATGATTTGGCCACAGGAGGAAATAACATGGCATGCCTTCACATCTCACTGCCCTTACTCACCTGTCTCTCCCATTTCCCCCTCTCCTCAGTCTCCCCACAACTCACCCATCCCTCACTCTTTCCTTCATCTCCCACCTCTATTAGGTCAAATCATGGAGCAGGAAGAGGCCTAAATCCCAGGCAAGTGACAACCACTCCATCCAATGAGGCAGCAGGAGGAAGGTCTACAGCCCAGAGAGAGAGAGATATCAACCCACACTGAGGACTAGGCCCTACACAAGAGGTGGGAGGAATGAAGAATTATTCTTGGCCAGTTACTACGCATCCCCAAGTCCAGCAGAGCAGGTTAGTCTGGAAGGTTGGGTCGCACAGGGCCCAACAGCAAGGAATTGGAGGGCAGGGATGAGCTGCCTGTCTAATTGGAAGCCTGTGACTGCTACTGGGCTCGCTGCTCTTTATCATTGAAATTTATGATTCAGATGGCAATGTTGTTAACACGATCAGTATATCTGCAAATGACACCAAAATTGTCTCAACAGTGAGGAAGGATAATCTAACCTTACAACAGGGTCTAGATCAGTTAGGAAGGTGGGCCAAGGAGTGGCAAACACAGTCAAACTTTTACGAGTGCTGTACTTATGATAGTCAAAACAGGATAGGATTTGTCAAAAACGGCATGGCCCTGGAGGGTGTTGTAGACAGTAGTAAAATATGCAAGTCTGCAGACACCGTGATTGAAGTAAAAACACAATGCTGGAGAAACTCAGCCGGTCAAACAGTGTAGCGAAGATCTTATGTAACAAAGATAAAGAAAATAACCAACATTTTGGACTTGAGCCCTTCATTAAGTGTGAGCAAAATGTAGTGGGGTGGGGGGGGGGGGCGTAGGAATGTGGAAGGTTAAGGTGCACAGTTCCATGTAAATGACAACAGTGATGAAGAGATGTTTGGTTTCACTAGCAATGGGACAGAGTGACTCAGCCGTATGAGTCATTGGTGAGATCACATTGAGAGCATGGTGTGCAATTCTGGTCACCCAACTAATGGAAGGACATTGATAACTTGTAAAGAATGCAGGGGAGGTTCACCAGGATGGCACTGGGACTGGCTTGTATTATTGGGAGAGGTTGAATAGGCCAGTCTTTATTCCCCAGAGATTAAGAGGTTGAGGGTGATCTTGTATATAACAGTTTTTAAAATCATGAGGGACATTGGTAATGAATCATTCCCAGATTAGAACTATTCTAGAACCAGAAGCCAAGAAGGGAAAGATTTCAGAGGTAACCGAGGGGCAACTCTTTCCACTGTGAGTGTGGTCTGTTTCTGGAACGAGCTGTCAGAGGAAGCGGGTCCAATCATGATATTAAAAATGATGGATAGAATGGATAGGAATGGTTAAGAACAATACGGTGCTTATGCAGGCAGATGACATGAGGCCAGAACATTAACATGGGCAACATGGTTGATTTGGGCCAAAAGGGCCCATTGGCTTTATCAGGCTGATAAACAAGGACTGAAGAGGCTGAACTTGTTGTTTCACTGGAGAAAGAGGCTGATGAACCGTGGCCTGGGTTACAAACAAGGTGAATTAGAGAAAGTTTTGCCAAGTTTCTAATTTCACTTGGGAAGCTCCCGTAGGCTGAGATTCTGGAATTCACCAATCACTGGGGATTAAGCTGCTCAAAATAAGCAAACACTCAAAAAAATGTTTCCCTTTCATCACCTTCAATTCCCCCCCCCCCATCCCCCTCACTAGCCCCCCATCTCTGATGGGCAAATGTAGGCAACAGAGGTAAGATTTTTAAAGAAAATGTTCAAAATCACGAGGAGCCGGACTGTATAATGAAATCCTGCTTCCTCTGTTGGAAGCTTCTACATGCAGGGCAGCAGGGTCACGCAATTGGGAAAAGGTCACACAAGGCGACAATTTTAATGAGTTTAAAAGATCAGGGATGCAAAGCAGATTCTGCCTCAGAAAAGGGGAGCAGGGCAGGGGGGGGGGGGGGGGTGGGGTGTGAAGATATTGCCTGGCCTTAACAAAGCAGAAAATGCTGGCACAGCCTCAAAGGACACAATGGGCTCTTTCAGTGATGCTATAGCCCCACACTGTTGTTCCATCAGACCCTGCGCCGCCATTCCATTAGGCCCACACCGCCATTCCATCAGCACCCCTGACCTGATCCATCAGCCTCCCGCTGCAAATCCATCAATCCAGCTGCAGCTAGAATGCAAGTCAATGGAAAGGTTTCTCCTTACCTTCACCTGGCCAAAGCCAATGGTCACAGTGGCGGCGTTAGTGAACCCCTTTATTACTGGCAAAGAGATGAAGTCAACTAGAAAGCCTGGAAATAAATCAATGCAGGTTATGTCCATCAACACTGTAACATGTCACCCTGCAAGTTTGTTTTATTACTGCACTTCCTGCTATACTCAATTATGGGTTGACTTGCCTGGGTGGCATGAAAACAAAGCTTACTGCATCTGAGTATTCAGGACGATAAACAATTCAATTCAAACATTAACTGACAGCAGTAGAGCCCAGACATTGGGTGAAAAGCAGGACAACATTTGCCACACGAACGTACACAGTAGGATTTGGCAGGAATGCTGATACAAATCTAAAGACTAAACTTGCATTTCCAGTGCTTTTGAGTGTCAGTGTGTTAAAGACTGTCAGTGTGTTGAAGAGCGTCAGTGGGATCTGAGTCAGTGTGTTGAAGAGCGTCAGTGGGATCAGAGTCAGGGTGTTGAAGAGCGTCAGTGGGATCAGAGTCAGTGTGTTGAAGAGCGTCAGTGGGATCTGAGTCAGTGTGTTGAAGAGCGTCAGTGGGATCAGAGTCAGGGTGTTGAAGAGCGTCAGTGGGATCAGAGTCAGGGTGTTGAAAAGCGTCAGTGGGATCTGAGTCAGTGTGTTGAAGAGCGTCAGTGGGATCAGAGTCAGTGTGTTGAAGAGCGTCAGTGGGATCTGAGTCAGTGTGTTGAAGAGCGTCAGTGGGATCTGAGTCAGTGTGTTGAAGAGCGTCAGTGGGATCTGAGTCAGTGTGTTGAAGAGCGTCAGTGGGATCAGAGTCAGTGTGTTATAGAGCGTCAGTGGGATCTGAGTCAGTGTGTTGAAGAGCGTCAGTGGGATCTGAGTCAGTGTGTTGAAGAGCGTCAGTGGGATCTGAGTCAGTGTGTTATAGAGCGTCAGTGGGATCTGAGTCAGTGTGTTATAGAGCGTCAGTGGGATCTGAGTCAGTGTGTTGAAGAGCGTCAGTGGGATCAGAGTCAGGGTGTTGAAGAGCGTCAGTGGGATCTGAGTCAGTGTGTTGAAGAGCGTCAGTGGGATCTGAGTCAGTGTGTTGAAGAGCGTCAGTGGGATCAGAGTCAGGGTGTTGAAGAGCGTCAGTGGGATCTGAGTCAGTGTGTTGAAGAGCGTCAGTGGGATCAGAGTCAGGGTGTTGAAGAGCGTCAGTGGGATCTGAGTCAGTGTGTTGAAGAGCGTCAGTGGGATCTGAGTCAGTGTGTTGAAGAGCGTCAGTGGGATCTGAGTCAGGGTGTTGAAGAACATCAGTGGGATTAGAACTCCTTCAGATTGTAGAGGTGGCCAAATAATGTTGAGCAAGGAATAAATATTGCCCAGGATTCAAGGGCTAATTCCCCTGCTCTCCTTCAGATTTAGATTTATGATCAGAGTCAGGTTGTTGAAGAGCGTCAGTGGGATCAGAGTCAGTGTGTTGAAGAGCGTCAGTGGGATCAGAGTCAGTGTGTTGAAGAGCGTCAGTGGGATCAGAGTCAGGGTGTTGAAGAGCGTCAGTGGGATCAGAGTCAGGGTGTTGAAGAGCGTCAGTGGGATCAGAGTCAGGGTGTTGAAGAGCGTCAGTGGGATCAGAGTCAGGGTGTTGAAGAGCTTCAGTGGGATCTGAGTCAGGGTGTTGAAGAGCGTCAGTGGGAACCCTAAATGAAGTGCGTCACATACAACCCTGAGATTATTTTTCTGCAGGCCAGGCAGAATTTCTACTTATCAGTCATACAAAAAAAGTTGTACGCAAGTAAACAAATAAAGAAATGTAAACAAACTGACTCCAATACAGAGAGGAAAAAAAATCAATAAGTGCAAAAGTAAGAGTCCTTAAGTGAGTGTCTGATTGAGGAATCTGATGGTGGAGGGGAAGCTGCTGTTCCTGAACCTGGTGGTGCGAGTCTTGTGGCACCGACACCTCTTTCCTGATGGCAGCAGAGAGAACAGAGCGTGTGCTGGGTTGTGTAGATCTTTGATGATTGCTGCTGCTCTCTTGTGGATGTTCTCAATAGTGGGGAGGGTTTTGCCTGTGGTGTCCTGGGCTGTGACTACCACTTTTTGGAGGGCTTTCCACTCGGGTATTGTGTTCCCATACCAGATTCTGATGCAGATGGTCAACACTCTTTCCATCACACATCTGCAGAAATTTGCCAGGGTTTCTGATATCATACCAAACCTCCGCAAACTCCTGAGGAAATAGAGGCGCTGGTGTGCTTTCTTCATGATGCCATTAGTATGTTGGGTCCAGGGGAGGTTCTCCAAGATAGTTCCTCCCAAGAACTTAAATTTGCTCAACCTCTCCACCTCTGATCCCCCAATGATCACTGGCTTTCCTTTCCAGAAGTCAACAATCAGTTTCTTAGTTTTGGTGACATTAAGTGCGAGGTTTTGTTGGGGCACCATTCAGCCAAGTTTTCAATTCCTGCCTGTATGCAGACTCATCTCCCCTTTTTACACAACCCATCAGAAAATTTGTAGATGGTGTTATTGTTGAACTGAGCCACATAGTCATTGGTGTAAAGTGAATAGAACAGGGGGTAAGAACGCATCAAAGTGCCTGCCTTAGGTCCAGTTGCCAAAATGTCAGGCAGGGCTAAAATTTATCAAAACAAAGCTGCCCTTGCTGGAAGTCAAAACTAAAAATCAGAAAATGCCGCCATGCTCAGGTGGTCAGGCAGCTTCTGTGGAGACAAGAACAAGGTAGTGTTTTAGATCAGCCTCCTTCCACAGGACCCCACAGTGCAGCACTCATTATATAGTGTTAGAGCACCAAACCCCAGCTGGTGTTCGTCTCTGTCCTGAACCAGAGCCCAAAACAGGCCCTTCGGCCCACCCTGATAATACTGACCATAAAGTACATGTCTACGAGTTTGGTTCATAGCCGTCTACCCATCAGGGAGGAGAGGATGCAATCACTGGTACCAATGACACACCCAAAAGGTCGACAATCCTGCTTGATTATTGTTCCAGATGACAGCGTCTGGGGTCTCCCATGTCTCCCCAACACATCTCCATGAGTTTCCCAGATCTAGTGTATGCATCTCTCTCTCAATCCCCTGCCTCGCCCAGACCCGACCCTTACCACCGCAGGGCACACAAGCCTACCGCGGGCACCATCCACCCATCCACTGTATATACGAGACACTGCCTCAAGAAGGTCACCAACATCATAAGGGACTCCCATCACCCTGGTCACAATCTCTTCTCACCTTTGGGCACAAGGAGCAGAAGCCTGAAGTCCAGCATCTCCAAGTTCAAGAACAGTTTACAGGTTCCCTTACCCACTCTGGGACGACCAAAAAATCTGTCTGCTCCATTAAAACATTACCTTTTTCTTGCTAAAGCTGCAACTGTGAATATTTATCATTCAACCTTCACATTTCTGATCTCTTTCTCTGCATTGGAATATTGTGCTAATTTAACATATCAAATTGTCATTGGTGTACATTATGAACCTGTATGGCTGCAGCAAGTAAGAAGTTCTGTGCACCTGTCCACTGTACAGGCAAAACCCTCCCCACCATTGAGAACATCTACAGGGAATGCTATCGTCGGAGAGCAGCCAGAACAAGCTCTGTTACCTATAATTTAGAAATTCTGCCTGGCACGTAGGTAAAAGAATCTCAGTGTTGTATGCGATGTCATGTATGTACTCTGACAGTAAATCTGAACTTTGAACTATATGTATTACAATAAACACCACGAGGGTTCAAATTCTGTCCCGTGCATCTAACACCCATTTCCTTACCCCCATTCAGACACTGACTGAGGTTAAGCTTGGTGGAGAGCAACTCACCGAGACGCAGAATTCCCATCACCAGTTGAATGCATCCGGAGAGGAAAGCCAGGAGCACCGCGTACCTGGGGTCATGGTGGGCGTACGTGGAGACGAGTAGGGACATGATGGCTGTGGGGCCCAGTGTGATGTCTTTGGAGGAACCGAGCAGGCAGTAAATGAAGCAGCCCAGGAAGGAGGAATAGAGGCCATACTGCAGCAGAAACCAGAACAGCGTCTTCAGAACCTACAATGGCTTCATCGGATGTTTTTATTTCAGTGAGAAAGGTCGTGGTTTTTAGACAAGAATGATTCAGAACCTGTGTTTGGGTTAATGGGAGGCCCTGCCCATCCCAACCTTGTAGAACATCCCGATGTGTTCAGTGCCATTGAATCCGTAGTCAGGGCCAGGGTGGGAGGAAGAAAAGCAGGACACTACTTTGTACACAGCAAGATCCCAGAGGATTTACGTTCCTTTGGGAAGAAATATAGGGAATAATTCCCACCTTTGTGAAACTTGATGGCTGGAAGGAGTGATTGGATCCGAGTGGTGTGGCCAGAGGTCTGAGACTCTGCATGTAGGGATGGAAGGGGGGGTCCAAGACCCCAGAGTTTGGCCAGGATGGGGATCCAAGACCCCGGGCGCCTGGTCTGGATGGGGATCCAAGACCCCGGGTGCCTGGTCTGGATGGGGACCCAAGACCCAGGGTGCCTGGTCTGGATGGGGACCCAAGACCCCGGGTGCCTGGTCTGGATGTGGGTCTGAGACCCGATGGGCCTGGCCAGACATGGCTCTGAGAACTCAGAGGCCTGGCATGATCAGACAGAAACCCCAACAGTGCAGCACTTCACAGGAGCCCAGCCTCCAGGGGAACTTCCCCCTGAACTACATGGAGGAAAGATGATCAACTGGTTTCTCTTTCCACACAGGCAGCCTGACCTGCCGGGTGTTTTCCAGAGGTACAATGGGAATGACGTGATGATATGCTTGTTCGTACGAGCCCCAACCAGCCACACTTACCTGGACGGGAAGGCCAGCAATCTCAGCGTAAGCCAGCGCCTGAGGTACCACGGTCAGCCCCACTGTCACTCCAGCCAAAATGTCCATCCGCAGCCACCGAACTGAGTACTGCGGTAGCCACACCAGGATGGGGAAACACCTCTGCAAGGTGCGTTGGAAGCAGGCCTTGCTCACCACGGACGCCATCTTGCTGCAGTCCCCTCTCCCAGCACCGGTCTCGCCAAGCCCTTCTCCTGGTTGGATGTATCACTGGAGCTGTCCACAGTTTCTCCGGGTTCAGGTGATGGCATTACCCTCTACCCCGAGCAACAGTTTCAGAATCCACCCGGACGGTCCTCGATGTTTCAGGACCTCTGAAGGATTGATGAGAGTTTATTGCCATGTACACAATTACAGAATCAGAATTTATTGTCATGAACAAGTCACAAAATTTGTTGTTTTGCAGCAGCTTAATTGTGAAAACATTTATATAAACCACCTTACAAAATAAATGAAAAGAGTGCATGAAAAGTCAAAGTAAGAAAGTGTTTGTGGTTCATTGATCATTCAGGAAGCTAATGGTGGAGGGGAAGAAGCTGTCCTTGTGCCACTGAGTGTTCACCTTCAGGCTCCTGTACCTTTTTCCCGATGGTAGCAGAGTGAAGAGGGTATGGCCTGGGTGGTGGGGGTCCTTGAGAATAAAACCTGCTTTCTTAAGACACCACAACTTGTAGATGTCCTCGACGGAGTGAAGTCTGGTGCCTGTGATGTCGCAGGCTAAGTTAACTACCCTCTGGAGTTTTTTCTCGTCCTGAGCATTGGTGCATCCATACCAGACAGTGATGCAACCAGCCAGAATTCTCTCCACTGGACACCTTTAGAAGCTTTTGAGAGTCTTCGGTGACAGACCAAATCTCCTAAAACACCTCACAAAGTATGCTTGCTGTTGCTGGAGAGCCTTCTTCCTGATTGCGTCGACATGGAGGCTCCATGACAGATCCTCAGAGATGTTGAGGAATTTGAAGTACTTGACCCTCTCCACCACTGATCCCTCAATGAGGACTGGGTCGTGTTCTCCTGAAATCCACAATCCTCTCCTTGGTTTTGTTAACATTGAGCACAAGGTTGTTGGTGTGACACCTCTCAATGAGTGGATCTATCACCCTCCTGTATGCTTCCTCATTCTGTTTGTACAGATGCACCAAGATTCTTACCTGCTGTATGCCTGGTATACTGACGACAACAGTATCAATTAGCACATGAGTACAAAATAAAAGTCGTTTCAATTTGCAGACAGATCCTGGAGTAGTTGGCCTCATCAGCAACAACAATGAGTCGCACTACAGAGAAGAGGTGGAAAATCTCATGAAATGGTGCAAGAGTAACAACGTAGACAAAACGAAGGAAATGGTTGTGGACTTCAGGAGGACCAGGAATGTCAACCTTCCACTACTCATCAACAACTCTGTAGTAGAGTGGAGAGCACCAAGTTCCTTGGAGTTCACTTAAACTAGTGACCTATCATGGACACTCAACATCTCCTCATTTGTCAGGAAGGCACAACAGTGACTGGACTTTCTGAGAAGACTGAGATGGGCATGGCTACTGGCCATTATTATGTCCCTCTTCTATAGGAGTTCTATCGACTTGACTTGAGTTCATGATTCTGTATTAAAGTATTTTAAAAAAACAAAGCCCTGGAATTATGCTCAGAAGACAATAGCTGAGAACACCGTTCCCCTGCCTGCAGCTTTGATTTATGGCAGGTGTCACCAAAGTAGTCGATATCGACTCCAGGGGATCGATGGGACAATTCAAGGGGTCAATAAACACTGGGGGGGGGGGGGCAGCTTCGATTTAACTTTTGTGGATGAAAGCAGGAGTGCATCTACGGAAAATAGTGCCTATGGCAGGAGTGACCAACCTCTTGCGAGAGCTGGCCTTGGTGGCCGCCATGCTTAATTTGTCTTTAGACTTTTAATAAGTAGAGTGAACAGGAGGATGGACAGAGCAGAGAAATGTGTATGTGTCCAACGCCATTTCCACCTCCCTCTCCATTCAGCCTCGCCACCATCCCTCCTGTCCATTGCCATCACCATCCCCCCTCCCCCATCCAGTGCTGCAACCCCCCCCCCCCCCATCCAGCACTGCCACAACCCCTCCTCCCCCCACCAGGGGATTTCAATGCCTTGGGGTCCATGAGGGATCAAGGATTCCATGAAGCAGTCAATGGTCTAAAAGGTTTGGGGGCCCCTCATTTAAGGGACCCCTCCTTCCCTCTCCACCATCACCATTTGCTCCCTCCTGCCTCTCTGTTCCCCTCTCCACACCTCAAAGCTCCTTCCAGTTCTGGGAAATCATTATGTGTCTCCTTCCCCACAAATGTTGCCTTGTCTGCCCAGAATTTTCAGCATGCTTGGCTTTTATTTTGGTGCTTTTTTCAAGAGATGCTGTTGCCAAATTCAGGATAAAGGCAGTAACCATCAGCAGTGCATTGGTGCGGCCAGACGAACTGCAGCTCTCGCAACCCAGTTTCAATCCTGAGCTCTGGTGCTGCTGGCATGGAGTGTGCACATTCTCCCTGTAGCTACGTAGATTACCTGAGGGTGCTCCATTTCTCCAGCCACCCCCATCCCAAAGACATGCCAGTGGTTGGTTAATTAGCCACTGTAAATTTCCCCTTGTATGGAGGTGGCAGACTTCAAGGGAAAGTGGAGACAACAGTTTACAAAGCACTTGATTCCTCAGTTTACAAAGTAGTGAGGAATGGAATTGCTCTGTGAGTTGGCAGAGTCATGAGGGGCTAAATGGCCTGCTGCCTCAGAGGGCAAAATATCCTGAGGTTGCCCGTCCCAGACCATTGCAATGTTCAGGGATGGAGTGAAACCAAGTCTGCAGGTGGACTAATGTCCAAAATTCAACACCATCCCAACAGCCCATCCGTCTCTCCAAACCCCCGTCCCCTTCTCCACAGCTGCTGTACTCAGCACAAGTTCGAGATTCACGCAGGCTGTTCCAATACCTGCCAAACTCACCAATTCTCCGAGGAGAATACCACATCCTGTGGGCACCTCTCCTGGTCACACCCCATCTTCACTTGGAAAGAAATCCCCTTGTTGTCACCAAGTATAAATGTGGGAACCCCTCCCAACAGTATCTTCCAGTGAAAGGACCCAGACTTTTTCCCAGGGAAGGTAATTCTAGAACGAGGGGCATCGCTTTCAGATGAGGTGGGGAGGGGAAGGTTTATGAGAGACCCAAGGGGCAAAATATTCCACTCAGGGTGGAGGCTGCCAGAGGATGGGGGTAGAACCAGGTACAGTTAAGATGTTATTATGACATTGGGACAGATCCATGGAGACGATGGGTTCAAATGCAGGAAACAACCTGACCCAGAATGCTGGGCTGAAGGGCCTGTTCTTGGCTGTACGACTGTAACTTCATGGGTTCAAGGCCACAGCTCACCCTCCACGTTCTGGTGATTGGGAGGGGGGGGTGGGGGGGCTACAAACTGACCTTGCTAACAGCTGAATGGGTAGAACATCCCCATACCACTCTGATCACCAACTCTACTGCAAAAAATAGACCACGAGTGAGGAGGCCGGGCGGGGAGAGAATCCTCGGTTCAAAGCACAGTCACACAGTGATCGTGGAGGGGGAGATGCAGAGAGAACTCGCTCATCAGGATGTGTCATAACTGGTGTGGTGCCGCCGATGGGCTAACTTCAAAAGATACAGCGTTCATTAAGGATCCATCAACTGACCACAAATTAGTCGGTTAACAAACACAGGAGGGGAAGTGACAGGTTAGGATTCAGGGCCCGAGACACTGAGCAATGGAGGGAAAGAGACGCGACCAAGACATTCAGAGCGACAGGAACAGATCAAGAACAACACACACAATCGAAACTTTGGAAAGGAACAGGAACGTCTGAAGAATGTGTGGTTCAAACACGCAGTGCTGGAGAAACTCAGCAGGTCTCGTAGAGTCTATACATAGATGTGTTGCATCAAAGTGGAACACCATTCGACACGTTTAAAAAAAGGGTGACAGAAATAATTGAAACATTTACGTTAAATAGTTTATCCGATAGAATTATTGGAAACAATTGCAACAGTCTCTGCTCCATCCGTGTTTGGAGGTTAGAGAGGGGAACAAAGGCCGTCCTCAAATCAGTGCCACCCCACTCCGTCCCAGGTCACCCCCTCTCCCTCCACCCTTGTCCCAGGTCACCCCTTACCCACCCCCACCCTGTCCTATCCAGGCCACCCCTCCCCTCCCCCCCACCCTGTCCTATCCAGGCCACCCCTCCCCTCACCCCCAACCTGTCCCAGCAAGTCACTCCTTACCCCCACCCTGCCCCAGCAGGTCACCCTTCGCCCCTCCCACCCTACCCCAGCAGGTCACCCCTCGCCCCCCGCCCTGTCCCAGCAAATCCCCACTCACCCCCACATCCTGGCAGAGTCCAAGGAGCGATCATGTGACCACGCCACACGTGATCGCACCTAGAATGAATCCTTTTCACTTCCGGGAAGCCGCCGGGTTTACGGAGCGGGTTTTTGCTGTTGAATTGGTCGGGTTGGTGTGATTCCCGGACTATGCTGGGCCGCGGCTTCCTCTTCTTCTGTCTCATCGCCAGCCTCACTGGTACGTGGCCTCAGCACAGGAGGAACGTGCTGCTCATCATCGGTGAGTGTGGAGCTCGGGCTTCGGTTCCTCTGCCCCCCTCTATCCAGATCTCCACGTGCAGTTAAACACCCCCCGCCTCACGGTCCCTTATTCCATCACCCCCACTCTCTTCCACCCTCCATCACAGTCCCATACCCCACAACCCTCTTCCCCCACCCTCCATCACAGTCCCATACCCCACAACCCTCTCCCCCACCCTCCATCACAGTCCCATGTCCCACCACCCTCTCCCCCACCCTTCAGCAGGACCCCCAGTTTTACATCAATCCAAAATAGATTTGTCTGATCATACACTGTGGCGCCTTCACCATCTCTCAGGGCGACTGAAGACTGTGGGAATATAAATATAAACAATTTATTAAAAATTATTCATTTTTGGCAAGGTAGCCTTTATTGTCCTTGAAAAGGAGGTGGTGAGCCACCTTGAACTGCTGTGGTCTTAGTGATGACACTGGGAAGGGAGAGCCAGGTTCTGGGCTGTGATGATGAAGGATTCAGGTGTTGATAGAGTGTGGGTTTGTCGATGGTGGGGATCTCCTGCTCCCCTAGTCTGCTTTGATGGTAGAGGTGGCAGGTGGGTAATGCTGTAGGAAGTACCCGGGTGGGTAACTGCAGAGTGCATTGTTAATAGTGCATGAAAGGTGCTGTGCACTGGGCTGGAGAGAACCACAGGGAAAACAATCAAGTTCTGGAGGAATCAAGATTCCAGTGAGTTATTGGAGTTGTACGCACTCAGGCCAGTGGAGTCTATTTCCAGTGCACTCTTGTCTCACGTGTGAGATGCAAAGAAAAGAACAGCACGTTCAAATTAATTGCACCTTGCACCTGGTACCAAAAGTTGGGTTCACTTTGTGAGCACAAGATGTAGGAGCAGAATTAGGACATTCAGCCTTTTGAGTCCTACACCATTTGAATCACAATTTCCTCTGAACCCCATTCTTTCTCGCTGAAATTTTTGACACAATCACCAACCAACAGTCTAACACAGTGACTCTAATGTGCAAATAGTAGGTTAAAGTAGAAGAGCGAGGGCATGCTTCCCTGTGGAGTGTTGCTGTGAAAAGACGGTGGTATTGTCAGCGAACATAAAGATGGAGTTGGGGCATTATTTGGTGACACAGTCCTGGATGTACATATCTTGTAATAGAGGAAATAAACTAATTTATTAAACCTTAAATTTTTGCTATTTGGTATAAAACTCTCCAACCCTGGGACCTTATCCATGCACTCCATGAATTTATAAACCTCTATCAGGTCATCCCTGAGCCTTTTACGCTTCAGGGAGATGCATCCCAGCCTATCCTAGAACCATAGAACACCACAGAAGCAGGCCTTCAGCCCATCTAGTCTGGGCTGAACTATTATTCTGCCTTGTCCCACTGACGTGAACCTAGTCCATAGCCCTCCATACTCCTTCCATCCATGTACCCGTCCAAACTTTTCTTTGTCAAAATTGAGGCCGCATTTACCACTTCAGCTGGCAGCTCATTCCACACTTCCACCACTCTCTGTGTGAAGAAGTTCCCCCTAAACTTTTCCCCTTTCACCCTTAACCCATGTCCTCTGGTTTGTATCTCATCTACCCTCAGTGGATAAAGCTTGCTTGCATTCTCACAGTCTATCCCCATCGTAATTTTGTATATCAAATTTATCCTTATACTTCTTAAGGAATAAAGTCCTAACCTGTTTAACCTTTCCCTATAACTCATTTCCGGAAGTCAAGGCAACTTCTGAGTAAACCTTCTCTGCACTCTTTCAATCTTATTGGTATCCTTCTGTAGTTAAGTGACCAACCAAAACTGCACATGATACTCTAAATTTGGCAATGTCGCCAGTAACCAGCGGGCTCGTTTGCACTCTGGTTGTTTATTGAAACTTCCTGCACTACGCCTTATAAAGCCACGGGTAAATACCGCCTTTGCGCCGGAAACAACGTCATTGCATTACCCTGTGCGCATGCAGACCCGACCCAGCCGGCGGAAAAGACGATCCCGGTGGTGCCATCTTGACGTGGCTTCTCCGCTGCCGCAACCGTAACACGCAGAGCCAGTTTGCCTGCCATCAGTGATGTGCACCCCCACACAACACCCCCCACACCATGAATAATTCAGTGTATATAAATTATTTAAATTGTTATCTATATGGATCCTTAAGTAATTAATTGCCTCTTTTGGCCATGTAAATTGAGTATTTCTTCAGCAAAGAGTATAATCTCCTTGTAATAAGGGGCATAATTTCACTTTTATCCCAATTTACTTTATAACCTGAAAGCTTACCTTATTCTTCCAAATTTAAATGTCATTTGCACAAGTCTCTGGTTCTGTCAGGTGTATCAAAACACCATCTCCATATAAACTGATTTTGTATTCCTCCTGTCCAATCTTAAACTCCCTAATTTCTAATCACTAATTACCTCAGCCAGTGGTTCTATAGCTACAATAAACAAAGCTGGGGATAAGGGGCAACCTTGTCTACTAGATCTTGTCAAATGAAATGGATTAGACATTTGTCCATTAGTTACTACTTTCACTTTAGGATTATTATTATAATGCCTTGATCTAATTTATAAAGGTATGTCCAAACCCAAATTTGTCTAATACTTTAAACGTTCCATTTCAATCTATCAAATGCTTTTTCCCATTTCTAGTGCCACTGCTATACTTAGATCTTTCCTTTTTTGTGCTGCATGTATAATACTAATTAATCTGTCCATATTGTCCACTGACTGTCTCTTTTTAACAAATGAATCTGGAAGAGTATAAGTTCTTGATGCTTGATCCAACATTTCCATAAAAATAGGGATCAATAAATCTTTTAAATTCTTTGTAGAATTCAGGTGGAAAACCATCTTCCCTCAGAGATTTATTACTTTGTAACAAACTTATTGCTTCCTTTACCTCTAAATATGTAAATTGTGCACTCAATTCTATTTGTACTTCCAGTTTTAGTGTAGTTAAATTTATCCTCTAATTAGCTATCTATTTTATTATTGCCTTTTAAGGACTCTGAACTATATAATTTAGAATAAAAGTTTTTAGGTTTTTATTTCTCAAGGTTTATAACTAATTACATTTGAATTGTTTTTAACTGCCTTAATTGTTCTTGGGGCTTGTTTGATTTTCAGTTGCCATGCAAGTACTTTATGTGCTCATTCACCAAATTCATAGTATCTCTGTTTAGTTCTTGTGATAATTTTTTTGGTTCTCTAAGTTTGTATTGAACTTTTTTTTATTAATTAATTGCCTACACTATCTCAGAACTTCACTTCTGAAGACTTTTTTTTTCAATAATTTTATTTCTTGCTCCAACTGATTTACTTCTTTCATATAATCCTTCTTAATTTTAGTAGTAAAACATAATCTGTCCTCTCAGATAAGCTTTTATGGAACCCTATATTCGGAAATGACTTCTGGCTCAGCTTTAACTCATGGATTGTGTGAAGCTGCATGCAATAGAATTTTCTTGGAAACTCTTTCAATGTTTGGTGCACAGGAGTGGTCCGTGCCCATATGTGTGGTACATGTACATTTGGAGATCATGTGGCACACCTACAACACATTGTTGCTGTGTGATTCTGGATTGTGAGATTCCAGCATGGAACTGTATATTAAACGCCACTCTGTACCTCTGTGACAGCTGATGATGCCGGGTTTGAGAGTGAGGTGTATAACAACACAGCAATAAGGACACCCAACCTCAACCGCTTGGCAGAGCGCAGTGTCATCTTCAGGAACACCTTCTCATCTGTCAGTAGCTGTTCCCCCAGCCGCTCATCCATTCTCACTGGACTGCCACAGGTACCCAAACTGTTTAACTTTGTTGAATGGGCTTTGAAATGTTTAACTGTCCTGAACAGTTCCTAAAATGTTTAACTGTGCTGAACGATTCCTAAAACGTTTAACTGTGCAGAATGGGTTCTGAACCGTTTAACTGTACTGAACAGGAGGGGGCGAGGGTCTATTGAAACCAGCTTACCTGTACAACCCCAGGTTTTTTACCTATTTTAACCAGATTGTCACTGGTAATGTTAAGTATTTTAACTAGACTGCCGTAGGTACATTATCTGGTTTAACCAGATTCCTGGGAATGTTAACTATAGTAACTAGATTGTTAGCTATTTTAACTAGACTGATTCTAATGTGTTAAATACTTTAGACTGTTATCGGTACATAACTCTGTGAGGTAGACCATTGGTTAGGTTGAGTGCAGGAGACTGATAGAAGGGTGGATGGTGGAATCTTTTCCCCAGGGTCAAAGTGTAGCATGCTAGAAGAGCTGTTAAAGGTAGGAAGGGGTTTAAGATGTGTGGGGCGAATCAGAGTGGTGGAAGTGACTTCCAGGGGTAGAGGTGAAAGCAGACATGATGGTAGTGTTGGTGAGGTTTGCAGATGTGTACTGATAGAGTGTGAGTGCTAATCCTGACCACTGGGGGAGTTGGGAGACAAGCCGTTCCAATCAATTTGGTGATAAAACTTTGCACCAGCTAGCTCACTTGTAATTTCATCCCTGGTTGGAATCTGATCACCCTCTTTATATTGGCATTCAAATCTTTTGGGTCTATGCATATGCACAGGTCACCATTCTTTTTGACACACACCATTGAATTCACCCATTCTGTGGGCTCCCCCACTTTCTTTATGACCCCTAGTGCCATCATTCGGTCAAGTTCCTGCTTGGGCTTTTCTTTTAGTGGCGCCTGAACCTGCTTCGGGGCATGCACTACAGGCTGTGTGCCCTCCTTTAACTGTAGCTTATAGGTTAATGGTAGAACTCCAAACCCCTTGAAGGTGTCTATGCTGTTCTGTGCATTGTCACTGTTAATGTGGTACACCTTCCTGACTAAGCTTAAGTTTTTGCATGCTTTGTCACCAAGCAGTGATTCATGTCCATCTGGGACTACTGCTAGCCTGAGGTAGTGCTCTTTATCTTTAGCTTTCCCCTTGGGTTTACATGCATCTTTCGAACGTTTCATTTTTGTTTGGTGAACTGAGTTCATCAAACATCTTGATAACTTTGTCGAACTTTCCCTGGTCATCTGCCTTGGTGAAAACAAATGTATTGCTTCAGGTCCAGCCACAGTAAGTAGCAGTGCAATCTTCCATACCTCAGGTTTGCTATTGAGTCCAATTGCTTGCAGGTACAGCGTGAATCTTTGAACTTATGGACAACATTTCTAGTCCAATTTACAGCGTCAGGAGTCTTTACACTCTCCATGTTTTCTCAGCTGCTATATCAACTAATTCTCACTTCTGGTACCATGTGATGTTGCTTTTATTGTAATAAAGAAATGGGTTCTTTTAAAAGTACTATATTTATTAGAATCTACCCAAGATGCAACAGCTCATCTCCCAACTCACCCAGCACTAGCACTCTTACCAGTACACAGATGGACACAGAATGTGAAGGGATCCAGAGATATCTATCAGGTTCAGGCAGGAGGGTGTAATTGGGTTATCATGTTGGGTATAGGCATGTGGGCCGAAGGGCCTATCCCTGTGTACACTGCTCAATGTTCTGTTAACTATGGTAACCAGATGGCCACCTGCCCACCTTTTCCGCAATGTGTCGTCAGCTGGTTTTTTAATCTGTGGAGGCATCACAGTGTCCACGCACAGACAAAGGTACACATACAGGTACACAGAGGGCAATGGGTAGTGGTCAGTCAGTCTCTGGAGACTGAACCTGAGCCCCCCCCCTTCCCTGTGTGTGTGTGTCTCACTGTAGTGGAACCATATGTGTTTGGGGTGGGGGGGGTGTTGTGAGGTGACTTTGTTGGGGAATGGGAGTTAACGCTGAGTGTGTTCTGTGTTTGGCAGCATCAGAATGGGATGTACGGACTCCACCAAAGCATCCACCACTTTAACTCCTTCGACGCAGTCCAAAGTTTGCCGCAGCTGCTCAGTCAGGCTGGGATTAGAACCGGTGAGGATCACAGACCATGGTCCCAATTCCCAAACCCCTTGGAACCCCCCCAACTTCAGCCATTGGCCCATCGTTGACTCCTGCATTCTGTAACCCCTCTTGCTGTGTGTTACCCACACTGAGATGAACTTGTGGATAACGTTATCCTGTGTGCCACCCTGGCCCACGTCCTAACGTGCACACATCCCCCTCCGATCTGTGTGCATCCCAAACCCTGCTCTGGGCCACTTGCTAACAGCGCACAGCTCATGCTGACTGGTGTGCGATTTGTGGCCCCCCTCTACGTCGGGGAGACTGAATGCAGACTGGGAGGTCCCTTTGTGGAACACCTTCACTCTGTCCACTGCCACAGCAAGGACCTCCCAATGGCCACCCATTTCAATTCCAACACATAGACATGTTTGACCATGGCCACCTGCAAATTGGTGGAAGAATACCTTATATTCCATCTGGGCACTCTCTAATTAGACAGCATTAACCTCGACATCAGTTTCCGACAACCCCCTCCCTTTCTCTCTTTTTTCCTCAGACCTCTGACTCCTTTCCTCCAGATCTCTTTCCTTTCCCTTCCTTCAAACTAGGCCCAGCCTAGTCCTCGACCTCGTCCCCCCCATTTTTCTCTTCTACCCTCCCAATTATATCCACTTATGACCTCTTACCCCCACCCCCTTCCTCCCTCCTCTGCTCTTTCCCCCTCCCTCACCTTTTCATTCAGACACCTTCCTGATTTTTTTTATTATTCCTGTCTAAGGACTCAGGCCTCAAACCTTGGTGACCCTTTACTGTGGATGTTGCGTGTGTGTGTTGCACTCGACCCCCAGCATCTGCAGACTTCCTTGTTTACATAATCTAATGCCCGTGTTTCCTACGTGTGACGTACTGTGGCTTGTGTGTCAGGCTGCACACCTGGCCTTTGTGTCTCTACTTGTTGTACTCCCCATCACTATGGGTTCCATACCTGTCAGTGCTGTCATTCCCCCTCATCCTGTGTCACTTTGAATCATAGAGCAACAGCAGAGGAAACAAGGCCTTTCAGCCCATCTAGTCTGTGCTGAACCATTTGTCTGCCTAGTCCGACTGATCTGCACCCAGACCATAGGCCTCCTTACCCTTCCTGTCCATATTTGTTGTAAAGTGTGATTGCTTGTTGAACTATGTGTTTCTGAAGGGATCATTGGGAAGAAGCATGTTGGTCCAGAGGCTGTTTACCCCGTTCGACTATGCCAAGACCGAGGAGAACAATTCCATCCTGCAGGTGGGCCGCAACATCACCCGGATCAAACTGCTGGTCAGGGCTTTCCTGCGGGACACAGCAGACAGGTGGGTGACCCAGGGGGGCTGCCTCTTCCCCACTCCAGGGAGGGTGAGCACCTCCCGTGGGACGTGGACACAGTGTACTGTCCGGACCCCAGTGTCTCAGTGAATGGTGTCTCAGTGGGAAGCGGGTTTGTCTGGGACTGTGTCTGGGTGAGGGATATCTTTCTGGGTCACTGTCTGGACAATGAGGAGCTGACACCGAATGCTGGACTGGTATCTGCATGAGGGATATTTGGCTGGGTGAGGAGACATCCATCCTCCCCAGGGCTGGTGTCTGGACAATGAGGCACCTGTCCTTCCTGTGTCTAGACGAGGGGAGTTTGTCCTTCCCCAGGCCCTGTGTGTAGGACGAAGGGGCATCTATCCTTCCCCAGGTCTATGTCTAGATGAGGGGGGCATTTGCCCCTTCCTTCCCCGGCCAATGCCTAGATGGGGGGGGGGGTGGGGGGGGGCATCTGTCCTTCATTAGGCCTGTGTCTAGATGAGGGGGGCATCTGTCCTTCACTGGGCCTGTGTGTAAACAAAGGGGGCGTCTGTCCTTCACTGGCTCATGTCTAGATGAGGGGCAATCTGACCTTTCCTGGGCCTGTGCCTTGGGACGGTGTAACCTTGCTGTGCTTCTGCCCTCAGGCCCTTCTTTCTCTACGTAGCCTTCCATGACCCACACCGGTGTGGACACACCCACCCCCAGTACGGAGCCCTTCTGTGAAAAGTTTGGGAATGGGGAGCCGGGAATGGGCCTGATTCCAGACTGGGATCCAAGACAGTACACCCCGGAACAGGTGGAGGTAGGTGAGAAGCAGGGCTATGTGGCTTCCTGCTCCTGCTCTGAGTAGGCCAGAGATGCCAACAGCCCACTTCCCCATCCCGTTATTCCAGTTCCTACTTCTTTTCTCTCCATCTAGAATAGACTCCTCCCCCTTTCCTTTTCGCCCCCCCCGCCCCCCCCCCCCGCCCCCCCCCCCCCCACACCCTTGATGAAGGGCTCAAGCCCGAAACATTGGTGATGTATCTTCACTTTTTGCTACATAAAGGCACTATTTGACCTGCTGAGTTTTTCACACATCCCATCCCTCATCCATGTCACACATCCCATCCCTCATCCATGTCACACATCCCATCCCTCATCCATGTCACACATCCCATCCCTCATCCATGTCAGATCCAGGGGTTCCAGAGATTCTGTGAATCTTTCAGTCGAAATGGGCCTGGGAATGGAATCCAGACCCATCCCGTAATGGGCACCCTTTTACCACTGTCTTCCCTCTTGCTCTTCCTCAGGTCCCTCCATTCCTGCCTGACACACCAGCATCCCGCGCTGATCTGGCCGCACAATACACCACCATCAGCCGTCTAGACCAGGGTAAGCTCGGTATATCACCATCTAGACCAAGGTAAGGTTATGGCACGTCACCATCGAGACCAGAGTAAGCTTTGTACACTGCCGTCTAGATCAGTTTAAGTTCATGGCATGCCCCTGTCAGCCATCTAGATCACGGTAATTCATGGTACACCCCCGTCAGCTGTCTAGACCAGGGTTGTTCACAGCACACTTTGGGGGGGAGGGGTTCTGGGAGTGGGTCTGCAGGCTGTATAAAATACTCGACAGTATGGGCCGAGTGGCCTCCTCCTGACCATTATCCTTTTCCTGCAGGGATTGGGCTGGTGCTGAAGGAGCTGGCAGAGGCTGGTCACACCGAGGACACACTGGTGATCTACAGTTCAGGACAACGGAATACCCCTTACCCCAACGGCAGGACCAACCTGTACCGGCCGGGAATTGCTGAGCCAATGCTGGTTCACTCTCCAGATCACCCTGAGCGCTGGGGTCACGTCAGCCACTCCTTTGTCAGCTTGCTTGGTATGATATGGCTCAGAGCATCGGGGGACAATAGAGCAGGAAGGCCTGGTGTCCTCTGGGCTGCTTTTGCTTGGTGAATGCACCATTCAGGCTGTGCAGAGCAGGAGAGCCTGGACTAGTTCCCTCGTGCTCGCATATCCAGGGCCTCCACCAACAGGGCAGGATTTCACTGTGCTATCAACACAGGACTGAGTGCAAACTCCCAGCGCGAGACCTGAACCCACAACCTCCAGTCTGACAGATATCGCTCTGCCCACTGAACCACACAGGATCCAGAGGTCTCTGCAGCCTACCTGAAAGGGGGGGGGGGGGGGATGGAGGTGGAGGAGTGAGGGAAATGAGGGATGGAGGGGGAGAGTGGGGGCATGGTGGGCAAGATTAGGGGGGTGGAGGAGGGTGGGTTAGGGTGTGGTGGAGTGGGGAGTGGAGGGGGATGGTAGGTGTGGGTTAGAGCAGGTGAGGGTGGGGCATGGTGGACGAGAGGGTGGGTGGGGGTGGATGGAGGGGTAGAGAGGGTAGGGGCAGTAAGGAGGTGGGGCAGAGGTGGGGTGGGGAAGGTTGGGGGATGGGTGATGTGGGTGGAGCGGGTAAGGGGGTGGGTGGAGCGGGTAAGGGGGTGGGTGATGTGGGTGGAGCGGGTAAGGGGGGTGGAAGGTGAGTGGATCGTGGGGGAGGAGGCATTGGCCTGGGGTGGAGAGTGGGTTCGATGAAAGGTGGGGGTTGGGGAAGGGGTGGAGGGCATGTGGGGGGGGTTGGCAGAGTGTTGGGGAAGGGGTGTTTGGGGGAGTGGAGGAGGGGGAGTTTGGCAGGGGTGAGGGAAGATGAGAGGGGTGGGTAGATGGGGAGTTTGGGAGGGGTTGGGTGAGTGGTGGGGAGGGGAGTGGGGGGGTAGTGGTGTGGTGAGTGGAGGTCTGGGGTTGGGGGATGATGGAGTGCTATGGTTTGGAGGGGAAGTGTGGGGGGAGGGGGTGGAGGATGTGTGGTCAGCAAGCCCGAACAGGTTAATGGATAGATACTTACCACTGTGGAAGAACAGAGGAACTTGGGGATCCAAATCTATACATCTCTCAAGGTTGCTGCGGGTGACAGGGTAGTTAAGGCAGCCTGTGGGATGCTGGGTTTAATTAGTCGGGGGATTGATTTCAAGAGTGGTGAGGTGATATTGAAACTCTTTTAATCCCTGGTGAAACCACACTTGGAGTATTGTGTTCAGTTCTGGATGTGGAAGCTATGGAGAGGGTGAAGGGGAGATTTACCAGGATGTTGCCTGGATTGGGAAATAAGTCTTGTGAAGCAAGGTTAGCAGAGCTGGGGCTTTTCTCTTTGGATTGTAGAAGGATGAGAGGATAATAGAGGTCTACAAGATTCTGAGAGGCATAGATAGGGTGGGGGTGGACAGCCAGTGCCTTTTTCCCTGGAGCAGGAATGGCAAACAGCCAGAGGAAATCTGTATAGGGTGAGGGAGGAAAGATTCTGGAGGGACATCAGGGATAAGTTGTTTGGTTTTTTACACAGAGAGTTGTGGGAGCCTGGAATGCCTTGTCAGGGGTGGTGGTGGAGGCTGAAATATTAAGGGCATTTAAGAGACTCTTAGCCATTACGGATGGAAGACAAATAGAGGATTATGGAGTAGGAAGGGTTTTGTACTTTTTTGGTAGGAATATATAGGTCGGCACATCTATCATTGGGGGGCTGAAGGGCCTATGCAGTGCCGTAATGTTCTTTCTGCCTCTCTCTCTCTCTGCCAAACCTCCTGGACCCCTAGAAAGCCAAGCAGCAATGGGAGGTGGGAGAGAGAGAATATTAAATCATCTTACTGTTTGCTTCTGCAGATATAACGCCGACGATCTTGGACTGGTTCTCTGTCCCCTACCCCACCTACAGTATCTTAGGGAAGAAGATCGTCCATCTTACTGGCAAGTCCATTCTCCTGGTACTAAGCTCCGAACAGCCCTGGCAAACTAGCTTTGCCAGCCAGAGTCACCATGAGGTCACCATGTACTACCCCATGAGGGCCCTTCATCACCTCCAGTACCAACTAGTCCACAACCTTCAATTCAAGATGCCGTTCCCCATCGACCAGGACTTTTACCTTTCACCCACCTTCCAGGACCTGTTAAACCGCAGCCACTCTGGCCTTCCGACCCACTGGAAGAAGACACTGCACCAGTATTACTACAGGGAGCAGTGGGAACTCTTTGACACCCAGTTTGACCCAGCCCTGACTCACAACCTCGCCTCTAACCCCCAGTACAAGAACCTGCTGGAGGACATGAAGGGGCAACTGAAGAAATGGCAGTGGCTGACCGATGACCCCTGGGTGTGTGCCCCAGATGGGTGTTGGAAGACCAGGGTCGTTCAAGCAGCAGCCTCAGTGCAGGCCACTGTACAACGAACTGTGACATGGGAGGACAGGGGCACGTGTAAATGTGCAAGCCACTGTACAACCAGATGTGATGTGGGAGCCATGGACCTGTGTAAAGGACTCTTACATTGAAGAGGATACCAATCTTACTTGGATAGCAGGGAAAATTTTGGTTAGGGAATCTGAACACAAACCCTGCCTATTATGGGGACATGCTGGAGCAACCTCTATTGTTCCCCAACTATGTTATAGTACTCTGGATGCTTGTCATCCTGCCTGGTGATGCTGATTCACAGCCAGGTGGGTTTAATCCTGATCTCTGTTGTTTGCTGGGAACAGGTCCTTCGGCCCACCATTTCCATCCTGGCCATGATACCAATCCAGCTAATCCTATCTGCGGGCGTATAGCTTGTGTCCCTCAGCGCCTTCTGGCTTGTTAGAATAGCTCCACCCATGTCCACACCCTAGGTACCCACCACTCTCTACACAGAGAAACCTGCCTTGCACACCTTTAAACTCCCTCCCAACTTTAAATATACTCTGTCCTTACAACTGTGTGAATTTCCCTTGGGTGCTCAAAGGTCCTGCTCATCTCAGTTACACGCAGGTAGGGTTAACTACCCCCATAGAGCACTACAGCCCTCAATGTTGTGCCGACCCATAGATTCCTTTAGAAAAAAAGTACAAAACCCTCCCTACCTCTAGTTTTCTTTCATCCATGTCCTTGTCTAAGAGTCTCTTAAATGCCCCTAATGTTTCAGCCTCCACCACCATCCCTGGCAAGGCATTCCAGCGCACCACAAATCCATGTGTGTAAAAAAAAAACTTACCCCTGATGTCTCCCCTAAACTTCCTTCATTCACTTTGTAAACATGACCTCTGGTGTTTGTTATTCCTGCCCTGAGGGAAAAGGTGCTGGCTGTCCAAAATGCATTAATTAACACGTATCTAGATTGAACTCCATCTGCCACTTTTCCGCCCAACTCTGCATCCTGTCTATATCCTTTTGTATCCCAAGACAACCTTCAGCTCCATGCACAACTTCCTCCAACCCTCGTATCATCTAGCAACTTACTGACCCATCAGGTCATTTATAAAAATCACAGAACTCCACTAGTTACTGACCTCCAGGCAGAATGCTTTCCTTCTACTATTACTTCCTGCTTTCTACATGCAGGCCAATTTTTTATCCACACAGCCAAGGTTTGGTGGAAGAACAAGGTGATGTGGAATGAGACTGATGGGATAGTTTTGAGGGGAATAACCAGGCTCAATGGGCTGAATGGTGCAGTGAATACACTGATTTGTTCTGCGGAGTCCCTGGATGGGGAGTGGAAAATAGACATTTTGGCCAGGATTCCTGGGACCATCTCCCATTTGCAATCCATTCAAAGGCTGGCTTTTGGTTTGAATCGAATGAAAGATGTTTGAAATAAAAGAATTTTTCTTTCACGCAGTTAGAAGAGCCTTTTCTATGCTGCTTAATTCTACTTTAACTCCCACACTTACAGTAAAGGCCAATATTCCACTCCTCCCAAACAAACACTTGCCTGATAACTTTGTGATTAGAGCAACCTCTCTCTTCTGCTGCTTGAACGCCAGGCCTGCTGTTTCCTCCTGGCCAGAGTGGACCTTCTCCCTGTCCCAGCACACCAAGTGCAAGATTTCTCTCCTGCAGCTGTCAATCCTGGGCCACCGGTTACACACACCCAGCTCTCAGCCTGTAAACAGCCCACTGAAAACAAGGCTCAGTTTCAACTGGAACGAGATGAGGACGTTATAAAGAACCACAGGTAGAGGGAGCAACAGCTCCTCATCAAAAGCAAAAAGCTGCAAAGACAACAGAGTGGATACAGCAGCGATGAGCATCGACCGTCTGCATACAAGACCTTCCCTGAATTAACTAGTAAGCACGCATCTCAGAACTGTTGACGAGTATGTGTTTTAGAGTCGCAACTGGTTCTTGGTATAAACTAGGACCTTGTATTAAAATGGAACCTTTAACATGTAAAAGATCAAGTTTGGAAGTTCAGAGAAACACAAAAAGGAGATGCTGGAATCCTGAACAAACAGTGAGGAGCTAGACCAGTGGTTCTCAACCTTTTTCTTTCCACTCACATCCCACTTTAAGTAATCTCTATGCCATCGGGGCTCTGTAATTAGTAAAGGATTACTTAAGGTGGTACATGAGTGGGAAGGGAAGGTTGAGAAACACTGCTCTAGACCCAATTGTTACTGAAATATTTTGCTTGAGAAAAATTGTCGTTGGCCCATCTCCTTTGGAGTTATGAAAACGTGCACATAATGAGTCAATTAGGGGGCTATTAAAACAGAGGTTTCAAACTTTTTCTTTCCACCGACTTACCACCTTAACCAATCCCGTTCTAATCACAGAGTACCCGTGGCATAGGGAATACTTAAAGTGGTTTGTGAGTGGAAAGAAAAAGGTTGAGAACCACGGTGCTTGAGAAACTCGATCAAGGGCTCTGGCCTGAAAGGGCTCCAGTGATGCAGGTCCAATCCAACCTCTGCCACTATCTGCACGTTTCCTCCCGTGATGGAGTCGACTTCCATCGGATGCTCCAGTTTCTTCCTATGTTCCAAAGGCATGGGGGTTGGCAGGTTAATTAGCCACTTGGCTAGGGAAAATAGGTGGCTGGGGAAATGGAGGGGGATTGCTCTGAGAATAATTATTGGTTGAATGTGCTCCTACGTCACAAAGTATTGTAGCAATCTGTTTTGGCGATGGTGGTTGACAGAGGCATTTGCCAAAGCACTGGGATCATTTCTAGCTATTTCAAAAAAGTAAATTTAGACATACAGTATGATAACAGTCCCTTTTGGCCCAGATGCTGCCCAGATACCCCCAATTAACCTACACCCTTGGTACAGTTTGAACAGCTGGGGGGAACTCAACAGACACGGGGGAGAATGTACAAACTCCTTACAGACATCGTGGGATTTGAACCCCATTCCCACTCGCTGGCTCTGTAACAGCACTGTTGTGCAGACCTCCTGCAGTAGCTTTGGACTGAGACAAGAGACACCAGGCACAAGGCTCACATCTGTGCATGTTGATCTGCACTGGCAACGGAACAAGCTCAATCAAATCCTTCCTTATCTCACCCTTCCTTGTCAGCCTCACAACCAGTTAAGAGGTCAGCTCACCTTTGGATCTTCAATTAAACATGGGGAACTACAGTCCTTGATACACACCTTGATGAAGGGCTCAAGCCCGAAACATTGGTTATGTATCTTTATCTTTGCCACATGAAGTGCACTGTTTGTCCAGCTGAGTTTCTCCAGCGTTGTTACTTTTTTAAATTTGAACTACAGTCCCGATTACTTAACCTCTCCTCAGATCACCACTGCATCACCCCAGGAGTCAGCCTAGTGAACTTTGCACTCCCTCCATCATGCTCAATTTGGAACCAATCTCTTTAATCATTTATTAAGAAAGGCATCAGTTTGCACTGATCTATCGCCTCTCATTCTCAATCATACTCATCATTTTGTCAAAAACCTCGACTTTCTGTATGAAGATGGAGACAAAATATTTCATTTCTCTGCCATGTCTTTGTTCCCCAGTATAATCCCTCCTGTCTCAGGCTTTAAGGAGCTCACATCAAGTGTGGTTAATATATCCACAGAGGTTTGTGCCCTCTGCTTTATTGCCTCTTGCTGGTCTCCTTGTGTTCTATTTCGTTTATTTTCCCCTGATGATTTCTGACAATTTCTCATCAGGCTCTACAACAGTTTAAATCTTTTCCTTTCAATCTAGTACTGTCGTTAACTTCTATTTATTAGATGAGGCAGGACCACTTTTCCTGTTCGATTTCTTTTTGCCTTAGAGCGATATGCATGACTTAACGATGTATCAGTTCTTCAAATATTAGTCCTTACTCATAGATTGTTTGTACCTTCAGTGTGATGTTCTAATCTGCCGTTGCCAACTCATACCCCATTCTTTATTGAGATTAAGAGCCTCGTTCTGGATTGAACGACATCAATTTCTTGATGTGATGTAATTTCCCTGATACCAGATCATCAGTTCCCCCCCTTTCCATAATCCAGTACTTGATGTGGGAAAAAAAAGTCGGTTCCCTTCTTTTTCAGAATACTGGGGAAAAAAAAGACATTTCTTCTTCACTCCATATAATCTACAAGTAGACCAAAGTCCCCGTGATAACCTCTGTTATCAGGAAATCTGTGCTTCTGATTTCCTGATATTCCCATGCCTTAATTACCTCTGCTGCTTGGGCAACTTTCACCCCTTGCTGTCAGCTCCACCCAAACTAGTTCTGCCAGATTTTGTGAGGTTTAGACCTTCCCTTCCAGCCTCCTTTCCTCCTCATTGACATCAGGGTGAAGCCCATTTTGTTAATCTCTTCTAAACATTAATTACCTAAGATTTGAACCACAAGCTTGATCATTTTACAATCCTGTTTCAGTTATGAATGTTAGATCATGACCATAAAATACAAAAGTAAGCCATTCAGCCCATCGTCTGCCCTGCCATTCCATCATGAGTTGATCCATCCTCCCACTCTGCTCCATTCCTTATAACCTTTGACACCCTGATCCTGAAGAGTTGCACCCTCTTGTCCTCAACTCCCCAACCATGGAAAATTACTTTGCCACATCTACTCTGTCCAGGCCTTCCAACATTCAAATTGCATTCAGGTCCCCCTATTCTTCTGAACTCCAAGGAGTACAGTCCAAGAGCCTCCAAACATTCCTCATACGCTAATCATTCCAGGAATTGTGAATCTTCTTCAAACCCTCTCCGATGCCAACGCATCCTTTCTTAAATAATTCACTAATCCCTTGTAAAGCCTCATCATCACATCCCTGCTCCTGTATCTTATTCCTCTACGTTTTTGTTTCTGCTTGTGTAATTAACTCACACACCATGAATGCTTGGCAAATTCTGATAAAATGCCCTCAGTTTGGTCTTTGTCTCGTTTTTCCCCTACTCTGACTCGAAATCCTGGTGTAAGTGGTTATCTGTCCTTTCCTGCACCCTGCCCTATCCCTTGTCACTTCTCTTAAACATTCCCCTCATCAGCACCATGTTTTCGTGTAGTGTAGAACAGTGGGGAAGGGACAAAAGACAGGAACAACAATCCAGGTCTGTGATTGAAATTCGCACCCAGGGAAGATAAGACATCAAAGACTGAAACTGATAAAGAATTGTTAAATTGCTGGAAGTTTACTACCAGCCACAAAATAGTAAAAATGAGGGACACAAATGTAAGTAAAATTCTGAATAATGCCAATTAACAGTAGTAAAAGGTAATGGCTTCAATTGGAATAACAGTGCCTGGGGTGGGATGAGGCAGAACAGTAAAGGGGATTCCTACTGATCTACTACTTGTAGATGATGGAGGATGAAGTGTGTCCCAGAAGTGTGGATGAAGTTAGCAATGAAATAAAGCCAAAGGAGAAAATGTTAACTCCTGTGATCTGAAGGATGAGAATCTTAAGGGCAGAGAACTAGCAACAAATTGGAAGCAAAAAACCAACAGCTGAGGCTCCCTGGGGTTAGAGAATTCCAAAGCACTGCATTCTCCGCATGAAGAAATTTCTCCTTGTCCTTTTCCAAAATGATTAGTCTTTACTTCGAAACGTAGCCCCTGCTTCTTGGCTCTTCTACTGGAGAATCACCTCACTTTCACAAGGGCATGCCCTGTCATCCAAATTCTATAGAGGTTAACCCACTCAAAGTTGTTGGTCTGATAGACCAACTGCTCCAGCGACAATTTTTGCTCAATCTGCAGTCCATCAATACAAGTAGATCCGTTTTTGTTCATAAAATCAAATTTGCACTGTTCCCACTGCCATATAGAATTGCAGTGGTATATTTCTAGTGAGAACATCAACGTTTCGTTTGCCTTGCTAACTGTCATGCCTTCCTGTCATGTTGTCAGGACTTGTGTGCAAGGGCAGCGATGACCACTTCAACATCAATGTTTCCCTATCATTGTTTGAAAAGTACCCAGCATTTTATTACTTCCACTGAAGTGGAGGTATTCACTTCTGTCATTGTACACCCTGAGGGTGTCCATATCCCTAATATTCCTCCTGCAACATATTGCCCTGTCACCTTACCAACAGATCAATATCATCTGCAACTGAAGACTTCCCTTTATTGGCAGCACCAAACTTATTGATCATGTCTTTTACATTCTTACCCAGATGTAGGGTGTATATTTGGGCTCATGTTGTCGTCCAGGTATCAAGCAGCAAGAGTCCCAGGATCCATCCCTGTAATACTCCATCCGTCAGAAGCTTCCAATCACAATAAAACCTCACCCATCGCTCTTTGCCATCCAAGACCAATCTAGTTTTGCCCTGGTTGCCATGGGCTCTTGCCTTTTTGGACCAGTCTCCCGTGTAGGAACTTGTCCAAGGTCTAAAGACCTTGACTGACACCCTTTATCACCCCCTTGAAGAATTAAAATGAGACTGAATCTGAACCATGCCAATGATCACTGATTAACCCCGTCCTCTCCAAATGTACATTAATCCTGTCAGTCTGGATCTTTACCAAAGATTTCCCAACCACTAGTGTCAGACCTACAGGTTACAGGTCCCTGGCTTTTTCCTGCTGCCCTTTGTGAATAAAGACTTTACATCTGGTGTCTTTGTGGCACTTCTCCTGCTGCCAGTGAAAATCGATCAGAGACCTAGAAATCTCCCTTACACACCAAAGGGCCTGGAATAGATCTCTCTATATGCTGGGGATTTATAATCTACGAATCCACGAAAAACAAATGACATTTCCTCTTTTTCAATTGTTCTGGAATTCCATTTTCCCCTCCTTGAGTTCAGCAACTACAACCATAAAGTTTCTCGTGTGGACCGAGTCTTTGCCAACCATCACCTCTCTTCCCCATTCCACTCAGTTCATCTCAGATGCTACCCCTCCCTAGGGTACACAGTCCAGTAAACTCACCACTCCTCATGTACTTGCGTCGATGAGGTGTATCTTGGGTCTCCCTGCTGGAAGCAAAGCCACGTGACCATGGAGGTAGCAGGATCCACTCAGGGTCTCTGAACCAATCTGGAGTGAAAGAAACAAAACTGAATAGCGGCATCTCTGGAGGCAGAGTGATGGTCGCCATCTCAGGTCAGGACCCTGCTTCAAGACTGAGATGGCCAGGACAACTAGGTGAGAGGGAAGAGTGCATCAAGGGCTGGGAGGTGATAGGTGTAACCAGGTGAGGTGGGGAGGGGGGGGTGATAGGTAGATGAGGAGGGGGTAAGGGACTGGGAAGTGATGGGTGGAACCAGGCAAGATGGGGGGTGGTGGGCAGATGGAGGAGGGGGCTGAGAGGTGATGGGTTATTGGAAGATCGAGGAGGGGTTGAGGGGAGGGACGGGATAGAAGGTGATGGGCAGCTGGTGAGGGGTGGAACAGGGAGGTGATGGACAGGGGCGAGGGACAGGGGCTGAGAAGCGGTGGGGAGAGGAAGGGCCGAGGAGAGGGACAGGGGATGGGAGGTGGGCAGATGGAGGAGGGGGCGTGGGACAGGGGCTGGGAGGTGGGCAGATGGAGGAGGGGAAGGGGGAACACGATGATTCAGGGTGAGTTGCCCGCCGCTCACACGATGGGGGTGTGCTTTCTCTAGGTGCGTGCGTGTGACGGAGACGAGGGGGACAGGAGCCATGGTCATTATTTAAGGGGGCTGAGTTGAAAGTTTGCAGTTGCCAGCTCTTGCCGGGCAGAGCGCAGACTGCGGGCCGGACACGGTGCAGACTCGGACAGAAACATGCCTGCACTCCAGACGTCGCTCAGGCTGACCGTCCTGTGTGTGCTCCTCTCCATCCTGGTGCCCAGCCCCGGCGACGCGTGGTACAAGCAAGCCGCGGGACCCAGCTACTACTCGGTGGGCAGAGCCTCCGGACTCCTGTCCGGGATCCGCCGCTCGCCCTACGTCCGCCGCTCGCCTTCCACCGAAGCGCAGAGTTGGCCGACAACAGAGTGATATCGGAGCCCACGGGGCAAGGCAGAGCGGCGATGTTCATCCAAAACCTGGTGAGAGAGGGGAGGGAGGGGATGTGAGAGGTGCAGGGAGGGAGGGAGTGAGCAGGTGGAAGGAAGGAATGAGTTGAGGAGGTATGGAAAATGAGGAGAGATGGAGGGAGGGCAAGTGAAAGTGTAGGGAGGAGAGGAGATCGAATGAGAGGGGAGGTGGAGGGAGAATGGCGGTTGGGAGAGGGAATGAGAGGGGAGGTGGAGAGGGGGAATGAGAAGGGAGGTGGAGAGGGGGAATGAGAAGGGAGGTGGAGAGGGGGAATGAGAGAGGAGGTGGAGAGGGGGAATGAGAGGGGAGGTGGAGAGGGGGAATGAGAGGGGAGGTGGAGAGGGAGAATGAGAGGGGAGGTGGAGAGGGGGATGAGAGGGGTGCTGGAGAGGGGGGATGAGAAGGGAGGTGGAGAGGGGGATGAGAGGGGAAGTGGAAGAGAGGGAGATGGCGGTTGGGAGAGGGAATGAGAGGGGAGGTGGAGAGGGGATGAGAGGGGAGGTGGAGGGGGATGAGAGGGGAGGTGGAGAGGCGGGGGAGGAGTGGGAGAGGGGATGGTGGGGGAAGGGATGGGAACCAAACAGATGCCTCAGGACAGTAGGATACAGAGATTGAGCTGATCGACCCAGTGGAGAGTCAGAATGAAGTGAGGGACCAGAACAGGCCTCAGTTAACACAGGCGAAATCCATGTGAGGTGTCCCCACTCCTCAGCACGATGCACACATTCCCCCCTCCCCCCCGCCCCCCCCCTCCCCCCCCGCCCCCCCTCTCCCCCCCCGCCCCCCCCCCCCCACACACACACACATTAGAGGTGATGGAAAGTCTTTGAAATCCAGAATAACTTTGAAGTTTCAATTAACGCAACTTTAAATGTAGATGGTAATTAAAAAAACCCTCACCAGTCTTCTGGCCACATGTGTTTTTACATTGACAGTACTTGAACTTGGAACATCCATATAAAATCTCCAGTACTGATCTCTGCCTATTTGACCATTCAGGGGATGGGAAGGCAGAGGCAAGGGGTGGGGATGAGGGAAGAGAGGTGGTGGAAATGGAAAGAAGGAGGGAAAGAAAAGGAAGGAGGGAATGGTGGGGGAATGAGGGAAAGGGGGAATGAGGGAAAGGGGGAATGAGGGAAGGAAGGAGGGAGAGGTTGGGTGGGAATGAGAGGAGGGGTGAGGGGAGGATGGAGGGATGGTGGGAAGGAGGGGAGTGAGGAGTGGTGGGAATAAGGAGGGAGAGAGGTGGGGGGAGGAGGGGAGGTGGTGGTGGGAAGGAGGGAGAGATGGGGCGGCAGTTCAGACAGGAGGTGGTTTGGTCTGCCTGAACAGGACCTCAGCAGGGCAGTGACCAGGGATGAAATGGTCAGTTCACGGTTAGGTTGGGAGACAGGCGTTGATGTGAGGCTGGGGGGGTTTGGAGGAGAGGAGTTAGCATGTGTGCTAACATCGGCAGGTCTGTGGATCTCACTCAGTTCTTCCAAACACTAAACATGATCACAAAACAGCATTAGGTGAAATGGTGAACACCCCCTCCCCCACCCCACCGTCAGCATTAGTCCCTACCCGGGGATTCAGTGATGATAAAGGTTCACCTACCTGAAACTCTCTCCGTCGATGCTGCCTGCCCCCCTCCCCCCCCCCCCCCCCCCCCCCCAAGTGTTGAACATTCCCTGCTTACTGGAAGAAAGTAGCTGCTAGAGAGGCTGCAGAGATTTACAAGGATGCTGCCTGGATTGGAGAGTCTGCCTTACAAGGATAGGTTGCGTGAACTTGGTCTTTTCTCCTTGGAGCGACAGAGAATGGGGGGTGACTTGATAGAGGGGTACAGAATGATGAGAGGCATTGATTATGGGATGGCCAGAGGCTTTCCCCAGGGCTGAAATAGTTAACACAAGGGGTATAGTTTAAGGTGGTTGGGAGTAAGTACGGGACGGGGGGGGGGGTGGGGGGGAGGGAGGAAGGGAGATAAGGGGCAAGTCTTTCACACAGGAAGATGTGGGTACATGGAATGCACTGCTGACAATGCAGTGGAGGGTTATGCAGCAGGGAAATTCTAAGCAGTTGCTAAGAGTAGGTTATTGGGTCGCCACAACACTGTGGGCCGAGAGGCCTGTGCTGTGCTGGAGATGTCTATTTCTGCAATGTTAACCCCTCGCTGCACATTGTCCGGTTTCAGTAATTGGGAGGCTGAGTGTGTTGTGCATGTCTGTTACAGGCTGTCTGCTGTGAGAGACGTCTCCCCGAGCCTGCAGACCTGCCAGCTCCTCGCAGGGAGTGCCATCACCTTCCAGTGCCAGGCGGACATTGTCTTGTCCCTGGACAGTCAAGAATGTGGAAATGCCTAATCTATCACTCTCCTCCCCACCCGGGACAACTGCCCCAACTCCTCCTGGCGTCCGAAGTTTTTACTTTCGTGCATTCCAGAAGATTTACAATGAATTCTAGTACGAAGAGCAGTCAAAATGTTACTGTACGTTAACAATTAACTAATTTATCTGTGTCTGAGTGGTTCCTGGATTTTTAAATTGTCTATATATAAATACATTCTGGTATTTGTGCAGAATCATGGTATAAACTGACTGTGCGTTAGTAATGTCTGTAATGGAACAACGTATTAAATTTCAGTCTCAAAACACATAACTCCAGTTCTGTTTGAAATCGACCCTAAACCGCTTCCAAATACGACTCTACTTACCACTGTGTTATGGCAAATAGTTCATGATCACAAAATATATCATCAGTTTCACCATCGTCGGATTCTGTGCCCAGGGAGAGAGAGAGAGTGTGGGAGTGTGTGAAAGAGTGAGAATGTGTTAAATTAGGGTTAAGGAATAATGGTCATATCCCAACGAGTCTGCAGTCTTCACAGACAGGGGATAGAGTCCACCGTGGGGAAGAGGAGGAAAAGAAAATGGTCCCGGGAAGCGGAGAACTACAGAAGTGACTGTGAAACAGAAAATGCTGGAAATGCTCACATGGTGAGGGGCATCTGAAACAAAAGTTAGAGTTGAGGATTGTCCATGTGAGAAAGCCAAGGCAGAGCGGGTTGTGACTGGAGAGGACAGAGGAAATATTGCTGAAGAGGCAAGGCCAGGGAGCTGAAGGATAACATGTAGATCAGTGGTTCTCAACCTTTTCCTTTCCACTCATATACCACTTTTAAGTAATCCCTATGCTATCGGGGCTCTGTGATTAGGGATTACTTAAGGTGGCATGTGGGTGGGAAGGGAAGGTTGAGAATCACTGCTCTAGACCAAATTGTTACTGAAATATTTTGTGTCAATGAGGTACGATTAAAACAGTAGTTCTCAAAATTTTTCTTTCCACCCACATCGCACCTTAAGCAATCCATCACCAACCACAGAGTACCAATGGCAGAGGGAATACTTAAAATGGTTTGTGAGTGGAAAGGAAAAGGTTGAGAACCACTGGTCGAGATTAAGCCAGTCGGTTCTGAGCTGTAGGAAGTGCCCAACAGCCAGGCCGTGCCAGTGAGGAACCAGCAGGCGAACAGTGTGGGGAAAACTGAGCATGCAGTTTTGGAACACACACCAGGTCAGGAAGCTGCAGTTCCTGGAGCTGTGGTCTCGGAGGGATGGTGCAGGGAAGCACACAGGATGGAGAAGGACTAACCTGACGGCATGAGCTCCCCAAAGCAGCCTGTAGGTTAGGGTCACCTTCTCTCTTCCCCCCCCCCGCCGCAACCTCCTGGGAGGTTGAGCTGGAAGCTTCAAAGAAAGAGAGCACCGTACATGTCCTGGCCTCTGTCCCATTCTTTGTCCAGGATGCCAGCAGTGCTGCTTCTTGCCTTTCTCAGGACCCCGTGGCCATGGCTGGGGTTCCTTGCTCATCAAACATTGACAAGGGGAATACATCACAATATATAGCACAGGAGATTGCCATTCGGCCCCTCAAGTCTTCTCTACCATTCCATACAGCATGGCTGATCATGTGACCTCTTTCTGCCTGGTCTCCAGATCCCTTCATCCCTCCAGCTAGAAACACCTCATCCAATCCCTGTCTGATTGTACAAGTACAACTGGCCAAATAGTGGTGGTCTCCAGTCCTCGGTGCAAACCACGCAGATACAACCAGTCATAACTCGCATACAAACAATGCACATGTAGGACAAAAATAAATAAATACTGTTTGACGGTTTTTACCTCTCTATCTTGTCCATTGCTATTTCTCTCACAAAACCAACCAATTAAACAAACTGCATCTTCTCATCAACGCAAACCAAACCACCTCCCAAACTGGTCGCGGCTTGGGAAGCACCGACTATTGCAGCTACAAAACACTAACGTCCAAACTTCCTATAACATGGGTGAACAAAGATTCCAACCTCTTAAAAAGATCATTGTAAGGCCATCTTTTTAAAATATTTACTGTTCCCAATATTTCTCCTGAAAGGTAGGAGAAAATTCCGATTTGTTTTGAGTTTGGGTGGTGATTACAACTCATTCTCTCTGACTCTTCATCTACCTGATCAGACCCCACAACTACAAGCATTTATAAAAACTAAATCTGGCAAAACATTGCAAGTTGTTTCCAAGGAATACTGCGCAAGGTGCAGTGCAGAATCTGTGTATGGGTTGATAAGACCGATTGGCACTTTGGACAGGCATTTTGAACAAACACACCTTGTTCCCACCAGGGTTCATAACATGTGCGCTCAGCCCTGGGAGGGAAGGAGGTGGGTTACCTCTGTAACTCGCATCCCTTGGACAAGGTACCAAACGTTTGTCATGTCTTAAAGAGAGAAAGATGTGGAGAGGGCTGGGGGGGGGGGGGCGAAGGCTGGAGATTTGGACCAGTGCAGATGGAGGCACAGTACCTAGTGAAGGAGAAGGTAGACTCGGGGATGGTCAGATTGGTTGTGCTAACTCAGGGGGCTGTTGGATGGAAGCGGTTTGGCCAGGGAGAGATTAAATGGAGTTGCTGAGCAAGAAACCAGTGATCGTGGCGAGGGTGACAAAGACCTGGGTAGCTCAGTGGAGTTTGGTGAGAGTGGGGTGAATTGCGGGGTGGGTGCAAGAAAGCCCAGGAGAGAAGTGACAGACACCTACAGGAGAGCTTCCCTTACCTCTTGCTTTTCTTCCTCAAAATGGTCATCTCGTCCCCAACAGTGTTCAAGGAAGTGATGATTCAGAGTAGTCATCCACCTGGGCCCAGCTTCTGAAGCCACTGCTCTTTCTTGCCTTGACTTGGTGGTACACTGCAGCGACCCTCCCATCCACGTGGAGTCATACAGCACCAAACAAGCCCTTCGGCCCAGCCCATCTGTGCTGGCCAAGTTGGCATTTGTCTGCATTTGGGCCACACCCTGTTGTCCTTCCCCTCCATAAAGCCGTCCAAATGTTTTTTGAACATTGTAATTATACTGCTCTCTCTGGCAGCTCATTCCAGACAGGGACCACCCTCTGGGTGAAAAAGTTGCCCCTCAGGTTCCTCTACCCTCTCATCTTAAACCTATGCCCTCTAGTTCTGGAATCACGTACCCCAAGGGAAAAACCTGTCTGCGGTGAAATTACGAGTGGCATCAAGACAGTACACAGAATCTCAGGGTAAAAAATGTCAAATGCCATAAGGCATAAGGCAAGGGGGAGTAATAGTTTTGTCTTACACAGAGTAGTGGGTTAGAACAAGCTGCCAGTGGTAGCAATGGAAGACAAAAAGATAGATATCCAACGAATAGAGGGATATGCATCACATGTAAGCAACAGGACAACGTCCAGCCCAGATATCGAAGGCTGAAGGGCCTGTTCATGTTCTGTACTTCTCCATGTTTTATGAAAAAAGATTTAAATCTGATCTTTCCAAGATAGCCAGAGGGCAAGAATTCTGCCAAGTAATTTGTATTGTGGCATTTCCTTTGATGCCAAATAGCAAAATGGAGACAGAGTATAGCGGCTTTAAACTCTGCTTTATTCTGAATATATAACCAACTTCTGTTTGTCATTGAAGAACAAGTGAAGAAAATATATCAATATGCAAAGCGAAACCATCAATGTTAAAACAAAAGGCACATTTTTTCTTTTAAAAAGAAAATTATCTGTATCCTGCAAAACCCAGGATGAGCATTGATGGAGACGTCTGCAGTCCACATTAGGATGCTCAGCTTGCTGCCTGCATATTGGGCACAGAGCAACACAGTAGGCCCAGGTAAACCAGCAGGCCTGGGTCCGGTCCCAAATAAACCCAGCTGGCCCAGGTAAATCAAGCAGGCCTGGGCCCAGTCCCAGGTAAACCCAGCAGGCCTAAGTAAACCCAGCAGGCCCAAGTAAACCCAGCAGGCCCAGGCCCACTTCGCCCCATCTCAAATCTGACAAAAACCAGGAGGAAGTCAAAGGATTCTCCTTCCTGCATTCACAATCCTTGAGGAAGTGATGCCATTGGAGGGACTAGTTAAGCACCAGAGTTCTTGTGTGGGATTTACACATGTACTCACTTTCCTGGGACTGGTTTTAATCCACAGGCTCCTCCTTGTTCAGTGGATGCAGGGTTTAAATATCCTTCAGAACATCCACTGGCCCTGTCCTGTGATTGAAGTTGAGAGATGATGGGGGCTCACTGCCTCTTACCCCTGTGGCTTACTCTTTCACAGTGTGACCTTTCCATTCACCTGGTGGAACATCCAAGCTTCTGCCTGTCCCAAAGGCCTGAGCTGGCCAGTGCCAGGACCTTGTGGCCAGGTGTCCACTGCTTCTTCCAAGCCCAATCTGTGTCCACTGTTTAAAGCAGAGAAACGGCTTCCAGGTTCTCCTTTACAATGGTGTCGATCACAACCTGGAAGACAACTTGGATGTTGGAAGTGTCGGTGGCTGTGGTGAAGTGGTGGTAGATCAGCTTTTCTGGACTCCTGCTGAGTGACAAGAACTGGGAGGCAATGTATCGGGCAGCAGAGTCCACATCACAGTCGGCACCTGGTTGGTGAGAAATGGCAACAAAATTAAACAGTGGCATCCCACTCCCTCACCTGTCCTGGAGCTCTATCACAGGGGGTCTTTCCTGAACGCTGACAAAGGTTCATTGGCAGAGATTTGACAGTGATGTAGCAAACCCAGCCATCTCAGAACTCCATAGAAAAGGGCTATCTGACAACTCCCACAGCCAACACAGGCACTGCTGGGCTGAATGGTCACTACGTGTCCTAGCAAGAGGTTTGGGAGAGAAGAGGATTCCAGTGAGGAGGAGCAGCTGAACGCACGCAACGTGAGAAGAAACAGATTTACATGCACTGCAGTATGGGGGGAAGATTAGTACACAGCATCGTTGTGTCAGATGGGGAAAGTTTGGTGGATTCAAAGAGCAACGAGTTTGGACACAGGAAGGATCTTTATTAAAATACATGTAAAGAGATTGCCACAGGATAACACATACTAGTACTCTCAATCACACAACAGTATAACCAGTCACATCGCACTCAACACTATTGATACTAGCAGCTGTTTATACAGACATTACAACCAAGGATATAATACGCTACCCACTGTTCCTTCTCTAACACAGGCACCGCTCCAATGCTATCTAACAGCCTCGATCTCTATGTAGTTCACACTTTACCCACAACCCCTCCAGCATTGTCCACAGTTCACAACCTGGTGTGGACCAGAGTTCAGCTCAGGAATTAAGAGAAAAAGAGGGAGAGCTACTGCACGGGGTGGACTTTATAGTTCAGTAAGCTGGAGGGACCAGCCCAGGTAATCACCAGGTTCTTAAAGGGGCCAGTGGTCAGGAGTGCACTAATGGGTGGGCAGAGCCCAACCTTGATTGGGAGGTGCTGTGACTTCCAACTACGTTCCAGGCAGAGAAGTCATGTGACCCTCCGAATTCCACATCCCCACCAGGTTGCGGATGGAGCAGTCTCATGACGCTCCACAATCCACACTACAAGTATAAACACCAGTATGGATCTTCGGGCTGCTGGAGAGACTGAACAGGTCAGGCAACATGCCCGAGAGAAGTGGACAGTCAACATTTCAGATTGGGACTTTTCTGTAGGAATAAAGACCTGACTTGAATCATTGACTGATCATTTCCCTCCACAGATGCTACCTGACCCGCTGAGTCCCTCAAGCTTCTTACCGATTGCACCAAGATCAATTGGGCCAAATGGCTTGGTGGGACCTGAGGAAGCCCAGGATTGGCACTGGTAGGTGTTGATGTTCAGCACACATTCCAGGCTGACTGCTGATGCTCAGGTGCTGAACACCCCCATATGTACAGATGCGAACCATTGTAGAACCTCCTGTCCAATCTGCGTCACTTCTGCCTCACCAGCCAAAGGTCACACAATCTGCGAAGCTCCACTCCTCATGTTTGCTGTCAATCTGAGATCCTGAAGGGACGAGACAAGTTTCCCCTTAAGTGCAAGGGTCTTCAACAGGGAGGGGCACGGTTAAAACAGAGAGCGCAGGATTTCATTGCAGAAATTCTCTGCTCACCAGGCCTGAGCAGGAATGAGGTGTATGCACAGGCCTTGAGGGATATCGGACACTCGCCTTACCACCTCCACCCATGCTCGAGACTCCTGAGAGTGAGGGCTGCCAACCACCATAGAAGAGCTTGGACCTGGGTATAAAGCACACAGACTAGGGGCATTGGCTGCCACTTAGCAGGTTACACACCCAGAGAAAGGTCATGGGTTCAATCCCCACTCCACAAGCGGTGATCCGTCTCCTGACCAGCCACTGGTGCCTTAACAGGCAGCACATGGTCCTTGAATGAGATGGTATAGCAAGGCCCCGTGAATCCTTCTCAAGGGGATGCAGGTCCCTGGAGCACCAATGCACAGCTGGCCAGGGACGTACTATCCCCAGTGTGTGGTCATTGAATCCTTGCTGGCTGCAGGATCCTGCTATGTGCATTAACCAGCGTTTCCTGCAGCACTTGGAAAGAACTAGACTGGCTGCAGCACGCATCAGGATGAAACCGTGCTGGGGTTGATACCAATGCAAGTGCAGCCTTCCTAATGGAAGGCGGTTCCCACCTCCAGATGTGTAGTGCCAACCCATGTCTCTGCATTGACTACACAACACTGCTCCCTGGCCACCATGGAGTACACTTTTGTGCTGGCAGTTTCCTGTCAGAATCCATTCTCCCTGCTTCATAATCCCAAGCCTCGATGTCATTGCCAGATTCAGATTTCAGATTTATTGTCAGAGAACATATATGACATCACATACAATCCTGAGATTCTTTTTCCTGTGGGTGAGGTAGAATTACCACTAATTGGTTATGCAAAAAAAGACTACACAGTGTATACATGTAAACAAATAAAGAAATCTAAACAAACTGTCTGTGCAATACAGAGATAGAGAAAAGAAAATCAAAGTAAGAGTCCTTAAATGAGTCCCTGATTGAGTTTGTCGTTGAGGAATATGATCATGGAGGGGCAGCAGCTGTTCCTGAACCTGGTGGTGCGAGTCTTGAGGCATCTAGACCTCTTTCCTGATGGCAGCAGCAAGAACAGAGCGTGTGCTGGGTGGTGTGGATCCTTGATGATCCGACAGCAGGGTTCCCCGTGGCTGTTCTCGGTGGGGAGAGTTTTACCTGTGATGTCCTGGGCTGGGTCCACTACCTTTTTGCAGGGGCATTCCGCTCAGGTGTATTGCTTTACTTTGTCTAACTTTGATTGTTTTCAGGTATAACAAAATGATGGAAACGTTAGGTTGCTTCTCAGATCTATGCCCTGTGTCCCTGTTCCCCAGGGTTCCAGCCAACTCTTCCAGTCCTTCCTGCTAGGATCTTCTGTGCTTTTGATTCATGGAGACAGCAGACCCTTCAGCCCACCTTACCTTGCCTGCTTATCTTTGGAATGTGGGTGGAATTCCACAGTCACCGGGAGAACATGCAGACCCCAGACACCAATGGGGGTCAGGATCAAATCCACAGCACTATAGGTGGGGGGGGGGGGGGGGAAAAGACATCAGGACTACCACTGAGCAAGGTCTCCCATCCACAGTTTCCATGGATCCACCACCAGCCATTGTGCTATCAGCTGTCCTGAGTGCCTTCCCTCAGCCTCTCCACTTCCCTTCCTTAAAAGCTCATCCCTTCGAATTTGGCTTGGGGTCAAAGTTAGTACTTCAAACATGATGAAGGTGCAAGGTTAAAGCAAATAGATATGGCATTGATTTGGGAAGTTCAAATGTCTCCTGGATGCTACAAGGCATTCTAATCTCAAGCTGATGTTAGAGTTTAAAATAGTTCATAGAGCTTGTATGTCTAAAGATAAACTAGCTCACACCTTTCCTAATACGAGCTCTACTTGTGATAGACGCAATACTGAGGTGGCTTCATTCACTCATATGTTTTGGTCATGTCCTATGTTAGAAAAATTTTGGAAAGATATTTTTAAAACTCTATCAATGATCCTGGTTATTCAATTACAACTGAGCCCCTTAACTGCTCTTTTTGGATTACAGATGTAGGTTATTTACCGACTTCTGCCTATCAAGTTATCGCTTTTTCTACACGATTAGCTAGAAGAGCCATTTTACTTAAATGGAAAGACTAATTCTCCTACGTTATTTCAATGGCTTTCTCACATTATGTCTTTTTTTAAATCTAGAAAAAAAAATCAGAATTTGTATTTTAGATACAATGACTAAATTTGAAGAGACGACTTTTATGGGATGTAACTGGCGCTATTCTATGAATTAATTCTTCCTTTCCAGGGCGGTGGGTACCTGGAACATGCAGCCAGAGTAAGTTGTGTAGGTGAGCACAATTATGATGTTTGAAATACATTTAGACAGATACATGCAGAGGAAATGTTTGGAGGGATAATGGCCAAACACAGGCAGATGGGAGTAGCTTGGGTGGACAACTTGGTCAGCATGGGCAAGTTGGGCCAAAGGGACTGTTTCTGTACTGTCACATTCTTGAGACGAGAATCAGTATGGAGCTTCTACCTCTGCACCACTCCATCTCAAGAATTTTTCAAATGGCCAGAAATAGATCACTCTCTGGAATCAATGACTGAGCCACCACAACCCTCCTGGATAGGAAACTCCAAGGATTCCAACACTCTCTGAGTGAACTCAATTCTGCCCCCGAGTCCTCGGTGGCCTATCCCTTATCCTGATGGGGTGACCTCTGCTCGGAATTAGTTTGTCAGGACCAACGTTCTCCCTGCACCACATCAGATCCTGTGGAAAGTGATGGAGATCAGCAAATGGGAAGTGTGAGTAAAACAGAATTCCACCGCACACAATCCATCAGCTGAGGAGGGGCTGAGAATCTACTGATTCCCCAATTGTTCCATCTGTAGGGTTGAGTTTTGTAATGCAATGATAAAGATATTGGAACATAGAACATTACAGGGTCCTGGATTTATCACTTGGATCAAACTAATTTACCAAGCTCCTATTGTGGAGGTTATTATTAATAACGATATATCTTCTTATTTTAGGTTACATAGGGGTATGCGTCAAAATTGTCCTCTCAGTCCCTTATTATCTAACCTAGCTTTGGAACCCTTAGAATTGCTCTCAGAGATTCTTCAAAATTATCTATGGTATCCAGAGAGGGGAGAGAGCACATAAATTTTCTTTATTTGCAGATGATTTGTTGGTGTACATCTCCGATCCTTATTAAAAATCAATTCCTTCTATGTTATCTTTGCTTACAAAATTTGGAATTGTTTCAGGATATAAATTGAATTTAAAGAAGAGTGAACTTTTTTCTTTTAGTAATTATTTACATTTATATGATCAATGACCTTTTAAAGTTGTTAAAAATCAATATCTCAGTATAAAAATTACAAAAAAACTTTAAGAATTTATACAAATATAATTACCTCCCTTTGACTGATTATGCTAAACAAATGTTATTGAAATGGTCACCATTGACATTGTCATTAGTAGGTCGAATTAATGCAATTAAAATGATAATTTTACCAAAGTTCTTTTATGGATTTCAAGCTATCCCAACTTTTGTCCTAAAGTATTCTTTGACAAATTAGATTCTAAAATATCATCTTATGTATGGAATAATCAAAGTCCTACGTTGGCTAAACTATTACTACAAAAAATGATAAAAGATGGTGGTCTGGTATAACCAAATTCCAGGTTTTGTTACTGGACAATTAATATACGATTACTACGTTTGGACTTGCTGTTCCGAGATGCATGATTGCCCTTTATGGGTGGAATTGGAGAAGAATTTGGTCAGAGGATACTCTTTAAACTTATCTGTTAGGTACTTCTCCTCCCTTGGCATTAACTAAAGTATATAAACAAGATTTTAATCCAATTCTCAGACACACATTAAGGATTTGGCTTCAATTATGTAAATTTTCTGATTTAAATTATTTTGTCTGTCTAGTAAAATTTATTTGTTTTTTTTTAAGACATCATCTGACCAAGCTTTTGCCCTATGGAAAGATAAAGGAATAATAGTCTTTCTTGACATGTTTGAAGGAAATTATTTAATGTCATTTGATCAATTAGCTGAAAAGTTCCATTTGTCTAAGACACATCTTCTTAGATATTTTCAAATGAGGAGTTTTCTACACTTGTCTTCCAATTTTTCCATTTGTCTTTTCAACTAATTTGATTGATACTCTTCTTCAATTAAATCCCTCCCAAAAAGGATTGATCGCTAATATTTCTAACAGCTTCCTTACATCCTATATTGAATGATAAAATTAAAGATGCTTGGGAACTGGAATTTGAGCAGCCACATTCTGATAATTTATGGGAAAGAATTTTTTGACTTGTTAATACTTCTTCAATTTGTGCCTGTCACTCTTTGATTCAGCTCAAGGTAATGCATAGGGCACATATGTGGAAGGACAGATTGGCCCGTAGTTTTCCTAATACAAGTCCTATCTGTGATGGGCGTAAATCAGAAGAGGCCTCTTTGACTCCTATATTTTGGTCCTGTACAAAGTTAGTTCATTTTTGGCAAGGTGTTTTGAAACTTTAGCTGAAGTGTTGGACCTAGATTTACAGCCAAACTTACTCACAGCTAGTATTGGGATCATTACACCTGCTTCAGCCCAAAGGATAGTAGCCTTTTCATTGATGATGGAGAGGAGGGCTGTATGACTCAAATGGAAAGATTGCAACCCGCCTACTTTACTTCAATGGCGCTCCTCCACTATGTCATGCTTAGGTTTAAAAAAAAATTAGAAGTCGGAGATTTGCTACTACCTTTAACTTTGGAAAAAAACCTGACGACCATTTATTCAATATTTTTGTACGACTCAAGCTAATAAACAAAATTGAACCATTTCCAGTTTGTTCTTTTTCCAAGTGCGTTGTTTTCACTCAGGAAAAATCTCTTTTATACTTACTTTGAAATTGCTCTCAGAATGCATTGACCAGTTGATTGTGCTTTTAAATATTTTTCCCCCAATTGGTTCTATTGTTTTATGCATTAACTTTTTAATTCTTTACTTAATGTAACTGTCAATATATGAAAATGTTGAATTAATTTGAAAGTACTTGATTGTATATTCAAGAACAATGTATATTACTTTTTTTACGTTTTCTGTATATTATTCTATGTTCTTTTGTGGAAAATTAATAAAAAGGTTAAAAAAAAGAACATTATAGCACAGTACAAGCCCTCAATGTGATGTCTACCCATATATACTGACCAAAACAAAACCCTCCCTATCCTGTAACCCTCTATTTTTCTTCCATCCACGTGCCTGTTCAAGAGTCTCTTAAATGCACATGTTTCAGCCTCTACCACCAACCCCGGCAAAACATTCCAAGCACCCACAACTTTCTGTATAAAAAAAACGTGCCCCTGATGTCTCCCTAAACTTTCCTCCCTTCACTTTGTCACATGTCCTCTGGTGTTTGCTATTCCTGCCCTAGGAAACAGGTACTGGCTGTCCACCCTGTCTATGCTTCTCAGAATCTTGTAGATCTCAATCAAGTCTCCTCTCATCCTTCTGCGCTCCAAAGAGAAAAGTCTTAGCTCTGCTGACCTTTTGTCATAATTCATATCTTCCAATCCAGGTGATAGCCTGGTAAATCTCCTCTGCACCCTCTCCATAGTTTCCACATCTCTCCTGTAACAAGGTCATCAGAACTCAACAATACTCGAAGTGTGGTCTCACCAGAGATTTGTAGAGTTGCAACATGACTTCTGGACTCCTGAACTCAATTCCCCAATTAATGAAACCCAGCAAAACATAGGCCTTCTTATCTATCATCTCAACCTGAGCGGCGACCTTGAGGTATCCATGAATGTAGAGAGTCATTCAAATCCCATGATGCAGCTTGTAAATCAAGTTACTAAACAAATGCAGTATGTTGCAGCTGGTGAGTAACTGTGGTCAAAAAACTGCAAGTTTACATCAGGGGGGAAATTTGCTTTCGTTCCCCATATAGACCAGTCTCCTCAAGTCTACAAGGTGCTTTAAATCTGGCAACAAGAGGAGATCAGGGACTGGGCAGTCCACATTGTGATTCATCAGTGATGCAACTTCAAAGACCTGGGCTCAATTCTGACCTCTGGCACCCATCTGTGAGGAGTTTGTACGTTCTCCCCATGAGTGCCTTGAGTTTCTCCAGGTGTTCTGGTTTCCTCTCACATTCCAAAGATGTGCAGGGTCAATGGGTTAATTGGCCACTGTTGATTGTCCCTCAATGTGTGTGTGAGGGGTGGAATCTGGCGTGGGAAGTTGATTGGAATGTGGAGAGATTGGAAGAAAAGAAATTAACATGGTCTGAGTGTAAGAAGTGGTCCGCACAGACTGTATCTGAGACCTCGAGGGCCCAGAAACACAGAGGCCAACAAAAGAGGCAAATTCCACCAAGTTGCTCATGGCCATGACCTGACCATTTGACATCCAGGTGAGGCACTGCCCCTAGAAGGCAGCCACCATCATAATAGTTGACATGGGTTACCCTTTACTTCCTACGGATGACGCATGACCTGCTGATTTTCCCCAGCACATTTATGTATTGCACTCGACCCCAGCATCGGCAGACTTCTTGTTTAACAACATCATAGAGGGAGGACCCCCATCACCCTGGTCACAACCACTTCTCACTGCTCCCTTCTCCCTGAAGCAGAAAGTACAGAAATCTGAAGTCAGGATCTCTAAGCTCAAATCAGCTTCTCCCCTCCCTGTCCTACACCAACAATAAACTACTCCAGGGCCACCAGAAGATGTCTACACTCACAGCTGGTTGAGTAATATCGTACCAGAAAGCACCCATCGCATACCTCGGTACTGTTCAAAATACAGTCGAAGGTGTCTCCCTGAATTCAAGATCTTCTCTTGAAACAAATCAATCTTGTTCAGGAACAAAATCTAAAAGAAAGCATTTAAATTTCAAAAGAGAACACGTTAGGTTTTCTAATGACAATGAATAATAAGAATTAAATTAGTCCCTGTCCTTTAATTCCACATTCTGTGTGGAATTTGGATTGTGGTAAATTTCCTGGAATGTTATCCTTAATGAATCAGTAATTCACTAACGTGACTAATTCCCATAGGAAATGGAAGGAGGAAGGAGAGGTAAAGTCATGGTGCCCAGGTAGAATATCAGAGGGATACAGGATACAGGCTGATCCCAGGGGTGTCAACAAGCAGTGGCATATGAGGGAGGGGAATAAACCAAATTAAATGAACCTATTCGCTGGCAATAACGTTAAGTGGAACTGTCAAGCATGACAGAGTTAACCATTTGTCACCAGTTATGTTCTGCTTTTTAATTACAAATGACAGACATCATTAGTAATACGCGGAACCTGAGTAATTAGAGGTCAGAGATGGACAGACTTAAAATAACTCTCCTTGTAGAGGTTTCAGAAAGATTTCTCCAGGATGGGGGAGTTGAGATTGGTGAGTACATTGATTGAGCTGTAAAGGAAGTGGGAGAGGTGGCAATGTTTAAATGACGTTTAGATAGGTACACAGAGACCTGATAGAAGTTTATAAAATTATGAGAGGCATTGAGAGGATAGAGTCAGAATCTTTCCCTTAGAAAAAAATATACAAAAGGACGTGTTTAAGGTGGAGAGTTGAGTTTAAAGGTGATGTATGGGGCAGGAGAGTGGGTGGGTGTTTGAAATGGGCTGCTGGGAGTCACGATTGAAGGAGATACAACAGTAGGGTTGAAAAGGCTTCCAAATAGACCCACAAATATGAAGGTAATGGAGAGATATGCATTGTGTACAGGCAGCAGTTTTAGTAGAACAGTATCATGTTCTGCACAGACATGTGGGTCAAAGGGCTTGAGCTTGTGATGTTTTTTCTCATGGGAAGATCACAGTCAGTACGAATTGGAAACAATGTCTCCTCCTCACTGATCATTAACACAGGTGCACCCCAAGGATGTGTGCTTTGCCCACTGCTCTACTCACTATATACCCATAACTGTGAGGCCAGGCACAATTCCAATGCCATCTACAAGTTTGTTGATGAGACCACAATTGTCGGCAGAATAACAAATGGCAATGAGGAAGGGTACAGGAGGGAGAGAGATCAGCTCGTTGAATGGTGTGATGACAAAAACCTTGCGCACAACGTTACAAAACCAAGATGATTGTGGACTTCAGGAAGAAGTCAGGGGAACACAACCCTGTCCTCATCGAGGGCTCAGTGGTGGAGAGGGTCAAGAACTTCAAATTCCTGGGTGTCAACATCTCCAAGGATCTGTCCTGGAGCCTCCACATTGATGCAATCACAAAGAAGGACTGCCAGTGACCGTGAGGTGTTTGAGGAGATTCAGTGGGTCACCAAAGATTCTTGTAAACTTCTACAGGTGTACTGTGGAGAGCATTCTGGCTGGTTGCATCACTGCCTGGTATGGAGGTGCCAACTCTCAGGGCAAGAAAAAACTCCAGAGGGTTGTTAACGGCCTACAAGATCACAGGGACCAGACCACTCTGTCATCTACATGATGTCTTAAAAAAGCAGCTTCTATCCTCAAAAGACCCCCACCACCCAGGCCATGACCTCTTCACTCTGCTACCATCAGGAAAAAGGTACAGGAGCAGAAAAATGAGCACTCAGCGGCACAAGGTCACCTTCTTCCCCACTGCCATCAGATTCCTGAATAATCAATGAATCAAAGACACTGCCTTACTTTTTATGCACTCTTATTGTTTTTTTATATATAGTAATGTCATAAGATGGTCACTGTGATGTTACCACAAAACACAGAATTTCATGACTTGTTCATGACAATAAATCTGGATTCTGATTCTTTTCCACGTTCAATCCTGAGGAAAGTTTTAGAGGGTCTGGGCCAAACAAAGGCAAAAAGGACTAGCCCAGGTAGGTCGTTGGTTGCCACAGACAAGTTGGGCCAAAGGACCCAAACTCTTTTAAGCAAAGACTTGGGAAAATTGGAGTACTCAGTGGTGATTTTCCACAGGTACCAAAGGGATGGGCAACCTGTCCAGTCTTCGAAGGGTCAGCAGTGAAGGGATACATGAAGGAGCAGGAGAAGCATGTTCACATGGATGCTGGCAGCAGTGGCATTTATTCCCTGGGTTACTTAGCCAAGGGAATTGGGAACAATGTGGGTGGAAAGGATGCGGGTATCCATCCATGGAGTGACGTGTGGTTCCTGCTACAGAATTCACCAGGCAGTGATGAACTTGACATCCACAAATGTCAAGCCCAAAACATTGGTTATGTATCTTTCCTTTGCTGTATAAATTACACTGTGACCTGCTGAGTTCCTCCAGTATTTGTGTTTTTACTGATGAACATAACAGCAGTTACTCTTTTCATTTCTAATTTCAACAGCCCATGTAATTTTCTTTTGCATGATTAATTTCTCTTTATAAAGACTTACCATGGAGGTATTCTTGAAGAAGACATTATTGCAGATAGAGTTAAAGAGACATAAACTCTCTTGCAGCCGATTCTACAATGGAGAGAAGGTGGAGAGGTCAGAGAGAGGTCACACTCCTGCCTGTGAACTGAAAAACCATCAAAAAATAAACTTCACCTCGGACCTGCATCGTGATCATGGAGAGGTTTTGCTTCTGAATCCCATTTGTCTGTATCTGGCCCATATCCCTCCAAATCTTTCCATCTCCATCACTTCGGCAGCCCATTCCATATCCCGACATTCCCTTTAAATTTCTCCCTCCTCACTGTAACCCCATGGGGAAATGTCTGACTATCCACACACCTCATGATGTTAGAAACCTCCATTTTGCTGCCCTCTCGAGCTTCATCACATCGTTGTGTGGACTCAGGATTTTAAACAGAGGATGAGACCATTCTGCTCCACCTACCCGCTCTGTGGGTTTGTGGCAATGTGGCTGATTCTTATCTTTCCTGCATGTCAATTATCCTCAATAATCAAAATAACCCACCTGCTTCTGATGTGAATGCATTCAGTGACAGTCTTCCACAGCCCTCTTGTAGAGAATTCTCAGTGAGGTCTGTCCTCAGCAGCACGCTGCACACTGTACCCCAATCCTCCCGCTGTAGGCTGTACTCTGTACCCCAACCCTCCCGCTGCAGGCTGTACACTACCCAGACCCTCCCGCTGCAGGCCGTACACTGTATCCCAACCCTCCCGCAGCAGACCATACACTGTACCCTGACCCTCCTGCTGCAGGCCGTGCACTATACCCCGACCCTCCCTGCTGCAGGCTGCACTTCTACCCAGACCCTCTCGCTGCAGTCTGTACACTACCCGGACCCTCCCACTGCAGGCCATGGCCAAGTTCCTCCAGCATCTCTGTGTGGTTTTACTACAATCACTTCATCTGCAGACTTTAGTGTTTCACTCCTTCTGTGTGTTGCCTGTTTTAGGATTCAAGTGTGACACAAATCCGTGAGGCACAGTGAACAGTGAGGAAGGTTGTCACAGGTGTGGTCAGCTGGCAGATGAAGTGTTACGCTGACAGGGTGTGGGGCTATGGCTCCCTGGACAGACCAAACATAGGGACAGGAGGAGACTGAACTGACAGACTGTACCACTGGGAGCTCCTGTGGCGTGAAGCTCGCTCTACTCAGCTGCGGCCACTTTGAACCTCCTCGAGTTCCTCTCGTCGCCTCTGGATGGGCTGCAGCCTGGGAAGCCGGGAATAACCACCATGGCATGGGCAGAACAGTGACCTTACCGTGGATGGAGCCTCCAACAGCGTCATGTCGTATCCACTCAAGGCAGCCACGAACAGCACCGCCCTCACATCCTCGAAGCAGCCAATCCACTTCCTCCGCTCTGTCCTCTGCCCCCCCACATCGTACAGCCTAGAACCAATGAGAAGGAAGGACAGTGACTGCACCATCTCTGTCAGCCACAGCCAAGGTCCCTGGGACTCAGGGCCCACCCCAAGGAACTACCACTGGGGCAATAAACCTGACAGCTGAAAATTAAATGCTGGAGGAACTTGCATTCGGCAGTATAGTAGACGCGAGGTTCGATGGACGAGAGCCATCTGGACAGAAGTGGCCTCCTGGCTGGGATGGGAAGATGGGGTGACCACTGGCAGGACTTTGGGGGTGGGGACAGGCAGGTCTCTACAAGGGGTCAGTCAACAATTCTCCAGCTGCTGATCTGAAACAAGAGAGACAGTCTTGCATTTTCATTGCACCCTCCACACCCTCAAGAGGCTATTAGAAAGGAAGTAAAAACACAATAAAATGCTGGAGGGACTTGGGCCGTTTTTCAACATCCAAGGGAGACAAAGATCTATAACCGACATTTCGGTCTTGAACCCTTCTTCAAATAATAAGCAGAATGCGGCAAAAAAAACCCAGGAAATCTTAGAGTGGAGACAATCCTGGCTGGGGGAGGGGTCCAGACCAACAAAGAGTGTTCATTGGATGTGGTAAAGGGAGAGGTGAGAATTCATTTTGACATTGTGAAAGGAGGCAGAAGGAAAAGGGAGGGAAAGAGAGAGAGCTGGGGGAAGGTGACAGGGGGGCAGGGGGGTGGTGTAGGTGTGAGCATGGGGTGGGGGAAAGAAGTGAAGGGGGAGCGGGTTCCTGTTATTTGCTTTTTCTTTGCTTATTCCTTGAAGAAGGGCTCAGGCCTGAAATGTCAGCAATATATCTTTGTCTCCTATGGATGCCGAAAGACCGGCTGAGTTCCTCCAGCATTTCCATGGGCTTTTACTCCAATCACAGTGTCTGCAGACTCTCGTGTTTCACTTAGAAAGGGAGGCACATTCTTCCTTAGAAGAAAAGGTCCAATGCAGGAAATGTGGCAGGAAATGTGTGTATAGCAAAAGGAGATAGGAGAAGAAGGCCATCTGATCTGGCCCGTTGAGCCCGATCCGCCATTCAATGAGATCACAGCTGGTCTGACAATAGGGTCATCATCTCCACCTACCAGCCTTTTCCCCAAGCTCCCTCAGAAGACCTCTGAGGAATGGTGACTGAGGGGTCAGCAGTAGCCTGGACCCTTGAGGTAAGCCCCAACTTCAGTATTGGCATTCGATAAGGCATTTTCCTCTCACTCAGGGAGCCAGCGCAGTACTGCACTCCCTCGGTGGGGCACTGACGGCCCTGCCTTTTGTCCTCTGGTGCAGGGCCTGAACCCAGTGGCATGAACCCATCTGTGCAGTAAAATCACAGTTGGAGCATGGTGGGATATTGGCCCTTCCTGCCTCCTCTGGTCAGGTAGTCTCACAAACTAGGCCAGATAGGGACAGACAACACACGCCAACGGAGCCAGCAGTATCTCCATCCAGTGAACTCCAACCTGGTCATGAGCTGTTAATATTGGCAGAGGCATGGGTGTCAGGCAAACAGATTGACTTTGACTGGGAATTGCTACAGGCGGTACCTGTACTGGCAAGACCTGGAGGAAAAGTTATGTGGTCGTTAGCAATTCTTGAAGCAAAGACAGGTGGGAGAGCCAAGTCAAGTTTATTGTCATCGAATGGCACAAGTACAACCCGACAAAACAGCGTTCTCCTGTCCTTGGGTCAAAACACACAAGACATACAATCAGACAGACAATACGTATGTAGGACAAGTTTTTCTTCTATACAAATACATATTGTTTCATGAATATGAGAGTCTTGGATGGTTAGTGTGAGCAGTTCCTTTGGTCGTTCAGTATCTCACTACCCAGGGGAAGAAGCTGTTCCTCAGCCTAGTGGTGCTGGCTCTGATCCTCCTGTATCTCTTCCCTGATGGGAGCAGCTGAAAGATGTTGCATGCAGGGTGGAAGGAGCGCTCACAATTTTGTGAGCCCTCTTCAGACAATGATCCCAGTAGATCACATCAATAGGGTGGGAGGGAGATCGACCAAGAGGGAAGAGCTGAACGCAGCCGTGACAGAACCTCTGCCCTCCACCTTGGGTGGGGATGTGCAAAATGATGCTGTGTGCTCCGATCCTTTCCATTAACTCGAATCCACGTAACTCCTTCCCACACTGCAGCTACCTATCACAGCACACTGATGGGGAGTTCACATTCCAGGGGCTCCCTCCGGGAAAGAACCCGAGGGACAGGATTTTGACTTCACGCAAATTCACCCAGACATTGTTTTTCTAATTACTAGCTTGAAGAATGCTTTGAAGTGTCTCGTGGAACTAATGAGTGGACACATTATATGGTCCATTACATTAATTATGGGTATTGTTTGGGTGAACATTCTTTGAAATGAAAGAATTACTGCAAATGTATGTGAGGGCAAGTCGTTACTCTGGAAAACATCCATTCCTAACTTACGAAGGAATCTGTCCTCAGCAACAAAACTCCAATGCCACCAGACCGCCTATACCTCATTTCCTCTCCTATCCCATCGTCGTAGCTATCCCTGGAGGTTGAAGATGATGGCCTTTGTTCCGTTGATCTATTTATGGGTTCTCAGGTGAGTCCAATCTCAGCTTTGAAAGATCTTCCGCATTCAGGACAGGTCGTTCCAGATCGGGCTTTGGACATTGCTGCTTCTCTTTCCATTTACTTCTCTTCAAGTTCTGCACATCTGTTGGTTCCGAAAGTTGCTGTCCCTTCTCAGATGATGGTTGGCCAGACTTTCCAGTCCTTGACATTGGTCTCCCAATTGTTAATGTCTATGTTACATTTCTTCATGTTGCCTTTCAAGATGTCTTTAAATCTTTTTCTGTTGTCCGCCTCTTTTACATTTGCCTTCTTTAAGGTGGGAGTAGAGAATTTGTTTTGGCAGACGTTCGTCTTTCATCCGAACAACATGACCGCTCCATCTTAGTTTGTTCTTGATGACATAGGCTTCAATGCTTGTTGTTTTTGCTTCATTTAGTCACTGATGTTAGTTCTTCTATCTTCCCAGCTGATATTTAGGATGTTCCCATACCACTTTCTTCTTCACTGGATGGTGACAGCCACATGTCTTGCTCATTCCTAATTGCCTCAGTTAACAGCCCACCACCTTGATTTCTCCAGTCACACACAATCTGCACCAGACAAGGAAGGAATTTCCACCTTGGAAACCAGCTAGATTTTTACTGCGACTCTGATTGCTTCACCTAGATTTCCATTTTTTCTTTGAAGATTACATATTTAATATTTGCACTTGAATTTCCCAGTTGCAGTGGTACGATTCAAAGCAGTCTCAGGATTATTGAGTCAGAACTCTGGCTGCTGTTGGTGCAATACGAGCGTACTCCTGACCCAACTTCTCCACCGACTTCAGGCCAAAGAGGAGATTGGAACTTTTATCATGGGTTAACCCACTTGTGAATCTGCAGGAGTCATTACTGCATCCAGCGCCCCCCATGATGGCCTCCTCTACATCGCAGAGACTGGACACAGACTTTGAGATCGTTTTGTTGAGCACATTTCCTCTGCAGCAATAGTGGGGACCACCCAGTGGCCAACAATCCAATTCTGCACCCTATTACCATGTCTGTCCATGGCTTCGTGCACTGCCAAATTGAGGCCACCCACAAAATGGAGGAACAGTACCTAATACTCTGTCTGGGCACCCTCTAACCAGATGGCATTCGCATCAACTTCACGGGTTTCCATTAGGCCCCTCTCCTGTCTCTCTCTATCTCTATCTCCTTTCCTCTAGCCCCCCCTTCCCTCTCCATTCATAGTGACCCTTCCCCCATCAATTCATAGCTTTTTTACTTTCTGCACTCCCACCCATATCCACCCTTGACTTATTGCATGTGCTCCTTCCCCAGCTCTTTCTCTCCTTCCTGCCCTCCTTCCACCCCGTTCCCTACTTTTTTGTTTGGGCACCTGCCTACCTTTTACTCACTCCTTGACAAAGGGCTCAGGCCTGATACGTTGGTGACCCTTTACTTCCCATGGACGCTGCATAGCCTACTGAGTTTCTCAAGCACGTTTGTGTATTGTACGGAAGCGCCTCAGATTTTACTCCACAACGTAAACACTGTTCTCAATTCACACCCTCTCACCTTACCCCTGTGGCACCCCTCTGCACCTTTCTGCACTGCACTAGCCGTCCAGATAAAAGGTCGCTCCTTGGTTTCTCTCCTGTCTCGCCAGTGACATTCCCGATTCTGACCTGCACACAACATTCACCCACATTTTCAATCTCTGCCAATATGCATCTTTCCCTCAGGGGATGAAGGAAGCTGGTGTGCAGTGACAGTATTACACAAGGTCAAGATCATTGTGGTTGAATTGTGCTGTTAAAAGCTGCAAGTAACAAGGAATCAGTGACTGTAAAATTAAACCGAGAGCTTACCATTATCTGTTCACAAATGACACAGGTCAGAACTGCATGTAAATAGCAGCAAAACATTCCCAGAGACATCACTGCTAATAAGACCACTTTGGACAACTGAACCTTATAGATGCTGGAAGAAAGGTTTAGTTCCTTCACTTGGTTCATCCACACATAGGGAGTTACTCCTGGTTTAGAGTGCTTGGCAGCTGAAATGGTGATGCCTTTTGAGCAGACAAACTAATTTTTTTTTAACGCTAAGCTCACTGGAATGTACCTCTTTGCTGGTTTGTCCACATTTTATGTTCTGTGTAAAGCACCCCAAAAACCAATATCTGATGGTTCAGTAATCCCAAGGGACTGGCATGAGGCTGCATTGTGAATCAGGGTCCAGGCTGTGGGGTCAGATGCAAAGTGGGAGCTGAGGTCAGTGGTCAGGAACAGGGGCCGATTCTAGAATTGTCAGGCTATGGTGCTCACAAGCCCTATGGCCCAAAGTTCACTGCTGGGGAGAGGGAAGGGGATTTCACAAGGAATTTTTAATGTGAGATTAAAGGAATCATTACAGTTAGCGACAAGCAACATGTGTGATTGAAACTATATTTCCTGTTTCTTTATGACGAAGTACAAGGACGTTTAGTTCATCAAGTATCTGTTACCTTTGAGCATTCCCAGATTCCTGGAGAAGTGTGGAGATAGGATGTGTGGAATTGAGGACAGGCGATGGCAGGTAAAATGTTGAAGGGTAGGAAAGAAAGGAGAGGAAATTCAGGAGGTCCGAAAGAGATCATGCCTTACAGAATTTATTCTTATTGCCACAGGTCACAAGATGCAGCGAAGCTTTCAAAGGCTGGCAGAAAGTTTGACCCCATTCTGTAAAAACAGAACAATGAGAGGAAGAGAGTCGCCTTGGGGAGAGAGTGAGCGGTCAAAAATATTTCCACCGCTGTCCGGCTGAATGAACAAATTCAGCTAACCACCCGATCTTCTTTGCCCGTTCCCCCACTCCGAGATCTGGAGGCTGCCCTGAGTAGAGTTCAGCACCACCCCATTCTGACACATCCCCACTCAAGAAGCAAAGAGGTGATTGCTGTCTGGGGGCAGCAGAGAAGTTAGCAACAACAGACCACCTCACCCCCAGGGAAATTTCCACTCCAGTTTCATGTGAGAACGAGCAGAAAGGGGCAATAATCAAGTCTATTGTGCTCATTGGTGTGGGATAGAGGGAGAAGGAGTGCATATGATTTCCTGCCGTATATTAACTCAGCGGCACACAGTGGCCCATGGGATTAAAAGCTGAGGATTCCACCTAACAGTTGTGAAATTGGAATCAAAATGAATGAAGTAAGAAGCTACTGTTATAAAAGGTGATGACACTGGACTAAGCTGCAGGTTAATCAGGTTTCTCCACCCCATCAGCTGCAGTAGGAACATGGAAGTCTCAAGGACAACAAGGCAAAGGGGAGCAGGTGGAGTGGACCCAGAGAAAGAAACCAGGTCGATTGCCAGAGTAACTCAATGGGGCGGGCAGCATCTGTGAAGGGAAACATTTCAGGACGAGACTCTTTGTCAGGACTCGTGCACAGAAGAGCAACAGAGAGGGCAGCATCTGTGAGAGACTCTAGACTGTCAACGTTTCGGGCAGGAACGCTCCATCGGGAATAGCAATGGGTGGCAAATTGGGGAGGGGGGGAAGGGCCACAGGTTGGCAGGTGATAGTGGATACAGGTGATGGAGGGAAGAAATGAGGTGATGAGGTAGAAGGAAGGGGCACTTTGATAGGAGGAAAAGAGACAGAGAAAGATGCACTCTGATGGGAGGAAGGAAGGGAAAGGGACAGGAAGATAGAGGAAGGAAGGTGTAGATAATGGGTAGAAAGTGAGGGTGAGGGAGGGGAAGGGAAGGAGGAGGAGGAATGGAGAGGAAAGGGGAAGCGAGGTGGGGGGTGTTGCAAGCAGTGGGGAGTTCATTGTTGATGCCATCTGGTTGGAACACAGAAATGCTGGAGGAACTCAGCCAGTCTCGCAGTGTCCATAAGAGGTAAAGATATATTACTGATGTATTGGCCTGAGCCCTTCCTCAACACCTTCCTCAACTCCTATGGACACTGCAAGACCGGCTGAGTTCCTCCAGCATTTCTGTGTTTTTCCAGCAATCACAGCGTCTGTAGACTTTCATGTTTTACACCATCTGGTCAGAGACAAGGTGCTGTTTCTCCATTTTGCCTCAGTTTGTCAGTACAGTAGACCATGGCCAGATGTGTCGGTGTGGGAATGAGGTGGCTGGCCACTGGGATGTCCTGGCTGTTCTGCTGGCCATTGGACATCCCTCAGAGAACATCTCGACGCAAGATTACCTGCTGTGAAAAGTTATAGGAACACACTCAGATCAACCTGTGACCGTACTGATCAGCAGGGCAAGGCTGAGAATCCAAATGATCTTCTCTGGCTCCGAAACGCCATTGTTGAAGTGAGAGAGGTTGTGAAAAGCGCAAGTTAGTTAACCCTTTCCTCCAAGCTCTGTGCTCACCAACAGAGCGCAAGAATTCAGGGAAGGGAATCCAACTCTCCCTGGGCACACAGGAAGGGGTTTGATCAGTCATGCTCACATTCGAGATAGCTATCAAAAATAAAAATCACAGTGAAAATGAAGCACAAAGGGAGAAACAGGCTATCGTTATGGAAAACCTCTTTTAGTCCCAAGATCCTAAATTTAAATTTAATTCCGGAACAAAAATAAAAAACCTCTAACGACATCAATAAAGATTAAATCCATCCCAAATGCGAATTAAACAATTAATTCAGAGTGTTAGCGATCATTGGAGAATTTCCCCGGACTCTGCTTCAATGCATCAATATATGGGATGCTAATGTACTCAGCAGAACAACAAAATAATGGCTTGTGTTGTAACATTTACTACTGAATTAGCCATAAGGGAGTGCCTGAACATTTCTTTAAGACTAGATTGAGTTTGTTCTTTTAACAAGGTTGCTGCAGGCACTTAAAAATCAACAGTAAATGCTGGAATTAAAACTTTCCAATATTGCTGTCAGCATTCATAAATTCCTCAAAATTTGCAAAAAGGAAATAAAAAATTAAAAAAAAAAAAAAAATTTGCAAAAAGGATTGAAATGCTCCATCACCCAACTCTGGAACTGTTCGTGAAGATGGGTCACAGCCTCTACTCATCGATCACACTCAGCATTGGCTCTCCTCAAGGGTGCACTCTGTCCCGCTACATTGCTTCTACACCCGTGACTGCACAGTCCAATATGGTTCCAACCCCTCCTTCGCATAAATCAACGACACAGTAGTGGGTCGGATGTTTAAATAATGATGAACACAGGAAAGGGGTTGAAAGTCTAGTGGCAGAATGCCAAGATAATCACCTCTCTCTCAACGTCCATAAAAGTAAGATAATCACAGACTTCAGGAGAGGAGGCAGGGTCCACCCTCTTCTCCACATCAATGGTGAGGAGTAGAAAGAGCAGAGAGCTTTTAGTTCTCAGGAGTAAACATCTCCAGTGACCTGAGCTGAGGCAAGTGCATTGACTCCATGGTCAAATACGCACCAACGCCTCAACTAAGTCTGTCTCGAAACAATGTCTGTAGCTGCACCGTCAAAAACATCTACCTGGATGATTCATCTCCCCAAGCTTCTTTCCACCTTTACACACATAATATCACTGCCTCTTCCCTCTGGTCTTCATAAAGTCTCCTGACCCAAAACATTGACTGAGCATTTCTACTCATGGATGCTTCCTGACCAACCCACTGATTTCCTCTGGCTGCTTGATCAAATAATGAGGGAGAATAAAATGCTTTCATTCACATTCCTGGCACACAGCGGCCTTTAACGGTGATTGGGATTAAAGCAATCTCGCGTACATCCAGCCAGATCAGGCATTGACAGGTTATGGGGCTACTTGGTCAGCATGGGCAAGTTGGGCTGAAAGGCCCTTTTGCCGTTGCTGAAGAACTCAACAACTATTATCTGCAGAAAGAGCAGTTTGTAAATTGGTGCGTTGTCTTTAGCAGTGATCACACTTGCATGACGCCGTCCAGCGGCCCACCTATTGCCTTAATGAAAGGAAAGTGAAAGGTGCTCTGTAGCACAAATCCTCCTCAGGGAGATGAGGAGAAAGAACCTGGTAATGATGTGGGTGATCAGCATAACCCTAGTGTCCAGCAGGTCTGAAGGGAAGGGCTGAGTGGTCAACTTCTGCACCCGGTAATCACCACAAATGATGGTTGTTACTGAGAAACAGGCTCAATACATTTCTGGCCGAGGGGCTTCATTAATAAAAGGAGCAAGTGGGATATTACAAGCCCACTTCAAGCTCTTGCGTTAGAAGAAGTTCAATGACACTTCCCAACTCTCAGTAAGAAGAGCAAGAATGCCTCTCCGAGATATGAATGATTCAGGCAATTTTCACTTCAAGAAAACAAACTTGCTTTAAGTTCCTCTTCTGACAGGTCATCATTTGACAAAGCCACAAGAAAATTCTCAGCCTAGTGATCCATTTCTCCAACTCTTTAACAATATATCCATTTTTATCTCAAGGTGCTAATTAGTCCTCTGCGTATTTAACTAACGTTAAAATCCTCCAGGCTTGATCACATAAGAGTTTTGCAGAAGGCATATTATAATTTCCCTGACTTTTAATTCCATTGAAATTCAACACTAAAACATCACAAAAAATACACAGTTTCTATTTCTCCATATAAGGGCTACAAGAACAATGAGCTCCAGGGAGCACGTGCATAGTTTGTGGAAAGAGGTATGGCAGGTTTGAGGTGGGTAAAGCTTAGGACCTGTGTGATAATCGGAGGCAAAAGTAACAACAAAAAAAAACACCGCAGATGCTGGAAAACTGAAACAAAAGCAGAAGACGCTGGAAATATTCAGAAGGTCAGGCAGCATCGGTGGAGACAGAAACAGGGTTACCGTCAAACATTTATGAAGCATTTATTTGATCACAGTTGGAGTAGCTTGTTCAGCTCTGGGGATCGCGTTTTGGGAAAGATGTACTGGTGGTGCAGAGAGGTTATCTAATCTGATTCGAGGGAAGAGGGACATCAGCTCCAAAGAGGGATTGGAATTGTGGTTGATCTCCTTGGATTAGAGGGGGTAGAAAGGAGAACAGATGGAGGTATTCGCTGCAGTGCAAACATTTCTATAAACCATCTTACAAAATAATTAAAAGATACAGTGTAAGAAAATATTAAAGATGGAAGGTGTCCATTCCTATTGGCCCAGAACCAGAACATAAAGAAAGATGATTGAAGCCTGGTTTGAAAGTGGCGGAGAGTGGTTAGAATCTGGAATGTGGTGCTGGGTACAGGAGGGTAGGGGACATGGATCCAATGGCAGCATTCAACATTGGGGTTTGACAGTGTCTAAATCAAGAGTTGGTAAGGCGATGGGGAATGTTGGTTGCCCACTCATAGACCAGCATGTGTTCCCTGCGAAAATGGCCACATTCTTGCTGCAGCCTCCAACTTTGACCTGGGCATCAGTGAGACTTTCCCCACGTCCATTTTGAGTATGAATTGTTTTATTCTTAGATAATACAGCTCGAAGGTTCATGCAACAATAACAAATGTACAGACAAGACAGTGGAGGGGAGCAATTTAGCAGTTGACAAATAGTGCAGGATACAGAGATAGGGAGAGTTACACATAACTGTGCTAGTGTGAGATCCATTCAAGAGCTTACATGTCACAGTATTTTGAGAGATGGGTCCCTGGAAGTCAAGGCAGCACTCTTGTAGAGAGATAGACTTGGGTTCACTGACAAGCCCAACTGACCTTGCCTCCTTCCCATACCATAAACACTGCCTGAACTGCTCAGTGTCCCCAGTATTTCACTTTTATTTCTGACTGGGGTTCAATGCTCTTAAAAGGAGGAAGAGGAGCGCCCTACGTGATGTGATCCTGCCGCTGAGCCAACAGGGCAAATGGCACCGTACTCCTGAACCGGTCGCATCCAAGGTCAACTCTGTAACAACTAAGGAAAGAGAGGTCAGAAACCAAGGTCACATTGGTTACAGAAGCAAGAAAGGTGCAACTGAGAGACACGTGCTAGCTGAGAGAGGCTGACCAGAAAATATTTTCTTGACTGATCCAAACTTATCACCGATAAATATATAGAACATACAAAAAGCAGACTACAGGCCCTTTGGCCCACAATGTTGTGATGACCTTTAGACCCTGCCTCCCACAATTCCTCCATATGCTTGTCTAGTGGTCTCTTGAAATTCACCCATGTAGCCTGCTTCCACCACTGACCCAGGTCGTATATTCCACGCACTCTCTGGGTAAAAAAACTCTAACCTTAAATTCCCCTTGAACTTCCCACCCTCCTTCTGGGAAGGAGCCGCTGGCTGTCCACTTTATCTATACCTCTTAATATCTTGTATACCTCTATCATCTCTCCTCTCATCCTCCCTCTCTCCAAAGAGTAAAGCCCTAGCTCCCTTAATCTCTGCTCATAATGCATACCTCTCTAAACCAGGTAGCATCCTGGTAAATCTCCTCTGTCCCCTTTCCAACGCTTTGACGTCTGCATTTAAAAATTTAATTTAAAAGAGGTGGTAAAACCTGGGCCAGATCAGGATGGATGGGGGGGTAGGTCAGAGAAACAGAGTGGCCTACTCCTGCTCCAATTTTCTATTGTTCAACGCTCCATCAACAGCGCCATGTGCACCAGGTGTTTAGTGTGAAAGGAAACTGACTTAAAAGAGCATTTCTTGAAAGCTTTGACAACTGGCTGGAGGCTGATGGTGTATCTAACTGATAAGCAGCAAAAGACATTGAACATTCAAATGAAAAAGAGAATGAAAAACTGCCATTCCATCCGAATCGCAACTGGGAATTTTGCTTCCTGAATACAGTTAATAAACATTCTTATCTGACAAGCTCTGTAGTACAAACTACCCTACTGAAGAAGACTGCTTTCCTCCACTCCGCACACTGTCGATCGTTTCTCTTGATTCTGGTCGGTTTTTCTTTGAATGTACAAAATGAAAGCAAGATTTGGCTGATGCTGAAATAAAAGCAGGAATTGCTGTTCAGAGGTAAAATTTCACTCTTGACAGAACGGACAGCTGTCAATCTGCTGCTCTTTCCACAGATACTGGCAGATGTGTCCTGCCGTTTGTTCTCACTGGGCCAGTTTTGCTGGCTGCACACTTGAATTCAACTGGAGAAGTCCAACACTGGCAGAACATGGATGGCATAGGACAACGTCAGGAATGAAAACTTAAATTGTTTATTAAGGGTCTTAGATCTGAAGCTTTAACTTCTACAGCAAAAGACCACAGTCAGTATGAATCAGAAACAATGTCTGCTTCTCACTGACGATCAACACAAGCGCACCTCGAGGAGGTGCTTAGCCCACTGCTCTACTCACTTTACATCCATGACTGTGGTGTGGCCAGCCACAGTTCCAATGCAATCTATAAATTTTTCAATGACACTACGGTCATCAACAGAATCACAGACGGCAATGAGGAAGTGTACATAAGGAGATAGATCAGCTCGTTGAGTGGTGTCACAATAACAACCTTGCACTTAATGTTAACAAAACCAAAAATATGATTGTGAATTTCAGGTGGAAGTCAGGAGAACATGACCCAGTCCTCATCAAGGGGTCAGCAGTGGAGAGGGTCAAGTACTTCAAATTCCTGAGTGTCAACATCTCCGAGGATCTGTCCTGGAGCCTCTATGTCGATGCAATCGTGAAGAAGGCTTGCCAGCGGCTATACTTTGTGAGGTGTTTGAGGAGATTCGATTGGTCACCATAGACTCTCAAAAACTTCAACACATGTACTGTGGAGAGCATTCTGGCTGGTTGCATCACTATCTGGTAAGGAGGCGCCAATGCTCAGGGTGAGAATAAACTCCAGTGGGTTGGAAACTCGGCCTGTGACATCACCAGACCAGGAGCGCAGTGCTGCTGAAGCACCGCTTTGGCACCTCGAGGGGCTGCTCCAGGCACTTCACGGAGCCAATCCGGCACCTCCTGGTCACCCTTTTTGGTGAACTCCGGAACCTAAAACGTTAGCACTGCGCCTCTGCACCAGACTTCACTCCATTGTGGACTTGTACAAGGGATGGTATTTGTCTTGTCAAGGACCCCGACCACCCAGGCCATGCCCTTTTCACATTATCACCATTGTGAAAAAGGTACAGGAGCCTGATGATGAGCACTCGGCGGCCCAAGGACGGCTTCGTCCCCACTGCCATCAGATTCCTGAATGATCAATGAACCCAAGATCCTGCCTTACTTTGTCTTTCTCCAGCATTCTTTTTATTTACCAGGTAATTGTAATGACGCTGCTGCAAAATAACAATTTTTGTGGCATATTCATGACAATAAATTTACCCCACGCCAATCCCCGCCGGACCCCACGCCTATCCCCGCCGGAACCCCACGCCAATCCCCGCCGGAACCCCACGCCAATCCTCGCCGGAACCCCACGCCAATCCCACCCTCCAAAAGCGTACAGGGTTAGAGGTTAATTGGGTGGAATTTGGCTGCAAGGGTTTCATGAGCTGGAAGGGCATTCCACCGTGCAGAATTGTGTTATTGATAGTGGTTTTGCATTAGAATCTATTGAGAATTAGATTTTGTGAACAAAAGATAAATCAAAACGGATCAAAAGTGCAGGAATGGAAGGGCCAAATGGCCTGCTCTCCTGTAACTCTGCAGTTTACTGCAGCTAGCCCGTAATCACACTGGTCAAAGAACTGCAGTCTTCATCCATCGCAGTAATTACCCACATTGGATAGACAACGGGTTGTATTCATTAAAAGGCAGAAGCAGTACACAAGGGCAAAGATCACCGACCTCCATCAAGCTCAATCATCACTGCCCTTTTCTCAGATACATTTTACAATGGGAACTAATTTAGATGAAAATAAATGTTCTATCTAAGTGGGATTCATCAATCATAGGTAATTATCCTCTGTTAATGACTGGCCCTGTGACAGTGTAGACTGACGTCCTTGGCTGGCTGACTAATAGAATGCACCACAAGGCAGCCAACACAAGACAGTGATCCAGCTGTAACCCCCTGTCCCACCTCACCGAGATTACACTCGATGTCATACATTATGCATCAACACATGAACATGGGGACTTGGCCTGTCTTGGCCCACCAATTCATTTTCAGAAAATCAAGCTTATAAAATGTAAAGTACGATGTTATGCTGTGTCAAACCAGAGAGAATATCTGTACTGTGACGAAGAGGCAACTTCCCAGTGTCTGATTCTGTCAAGTTAACAAAAAAAACTATTTCCATTATCACGCTATTACCCACAAATTCAGCAAGAGGGGCCATGATTAAACACAGGTTCATCTACTTGCTACCACTACCTTAACCTAGCCAATTTCTTTTGTACTATATAAACGAGACATTGAGATTGATAGTTTTAATACAGCACCAACGGGATAACTCTGCACTGCAGACTTCATGCATGGCTGTGCCATTTTCATGCACTCATGTGTTCATTCAGCACCCTCACATGAGTGACTTTTCCATTAAGGATGTTAATTATGTAGCTGCTCTTCTAATTGTACGCTTCAACAGAATATCGGACATTCAAAGACAAATATCCCAGTTTCCTGTACAACATTCTGCACATTTCACATGCATGCATCTAGCATAGCGTCGGCTGTTCAAACAGACGGAACCTCATGGTAGGCTCTGGTCACTGAGCGCAGGTCACCCGCCACATTGCTAATGGCACGGACGCCCCAGAACAGAGTTTTATTTTTAATTAACTCAGTGAAGTCACGCACCATTACAGCTGCAGGAGAAGCTGAAATTTCATCGATTATAGTGTCAACCAATTAAACTCCTGGCGTGATTTCATTATTGCAGCCACACTGGGGACCAACGTCTGATCTTTTGCATCAAAGAGTCTATTTAAATCAAAACGCCAGTGCTGCCATCACCTTTCAGTAATGTACCTCCATCACATCTTCTCTTGCCCATGTCAGCCGTCATAGTAGGGACCCTTCCCTTTTAGAACACGTTCCCCTCGAACCACTTTGACAACTCAGCTAGGACAAGACTGGGTGCGTCCTGTCCTGGGGAATGACATTGGCAGGGTGGCTCCCCCATACATCTTCCACCCCAACCTTGTGTATTGCCTGTGTGGAGCTGCCATGGTCTCCCTGGTCACCAATCAGATTCCTGAGAGTTCCAGTCAAACTAGCCCAAGTGTGAATGACAGAGGGATGAGAGGGAGTTGTCTATGAGATTAATGAATGGTATCCTGTAACCTGCAGTCTCTTATAAATGAAAGGAGTAAATTATTCCACAGTATTAATAATTATTTATTTCATATTATATTTTTATGTACATGTATGAGCATGCCAGCATGTGTCAGAGCACATGAGAGTGTGTGAGAGTGTCTGTGTGAGTGTGTACACGATAGTCTGTAGAAATCCTGTCATCTGCTTGTACATGCAGAAGGTAATGAACAGATAGTAGACAAGTGGGAATGAAGCTGATGGGATTGCGTTCAATGCTGATGAGAATGTAAATGAGCAGGATAGTCCTCTCCTGTGTCTCGAGGATGTCCACTTTTCACCAAACTAACAATGATCTCTGTCACCTGCCCCCAAGCAGAAGTTGCGGAAGACAATGCTAGAGCCTTGTCGCTTCACTCCATTCTCGCCCACCTGGAGAACGACACTTCATAGGCCAGACTGCTGATCAGTGACTTCAGCTCAGTGTTTAATACGATCATTCCCCAGAGGCTGGTGGAGAAGCTGTCCTCGCTGGGACTCAAAGCCCCTCTCTGTAACTGGATCCTGGACTTTTTTTTTTTAATTTTTTATTTTTCACACCATAAATCACATTAGCCATGATGTACACTTTTTCTTTTTCACACATATACAGTGACTTTTTCTCCCCCCCCCTCCCTCCTCTCAAGCCACCCCCCCACCCCCCCCTCTCATCCATTTTAGGTATACAATCTAGGTTGCATTAAACCAGTCAGACAATGTTGTCATTCAACAAAAATACACCAGAAATTCTACTGAGTCCATTCTTTTCTTTCCTTCTCCTTCCATCAACTTAGGTAATGTTTGTCCCCGGTAGGTTTTCGCTATTGTATTTAATGTAAGGCTCCCATACTTGTTCGAATATTTCAATATTATTTCTTAAACTATATGTTATTTTTTCTAATGGAATACATTTATTCATTTCTATATACCATTGTTGTATTTTCAAATTATCTTCCAATTTCCAGGTTGACATAATACATTTTTTTGCTACGGCTAGGGCTATCTTAACAAATCTTTTTTGTGCATCCTCCAAATCAATTCCACTGGACTTCTTAATGGAAAGACCACAACCTGTCCAGGTTGACAGCAGAATTTTGAGCACTGGTGCACATCAGGGCTGTGTGCTCAGCCTGCTCCCATTCATGCTACTGACTCACGACTGCATCACCAGATCCAGCTCCGACAGTGTCATCAAGTTTGCAGATGACACAACAGTAGTTGGTCTCAACAGCAACAATGATGAGCTGCACTACAGAGAAGAGGTGGAAAAGCTTGTGAAATGGTGCGAGTAACAACCTGAGTCTCAACATGGACAAGATGAAGGAGGTGATCGTGGATTTCAGGAGGATCAGGAACAACCACCCTCCATTACACATCAACAACTCTATAGTAGAGTGTGGAGAGCACCAGGTTCCTTGGAGTTCACTTAACTAGTGACCTGTCATGGACACTCAACATCTCCTCACATCTCAGGAAGGTGCAACAGCGTCTGCAGTTCCTGAGAAAACTGAAGCAGGCAAGGCTATCGGCCACCATTATGTCCATCTTCTATAGGAACTCTATCAAGAGCGTCCTGGCCGGCTGCATGTCATCATGGTCCCATCCCTCAGCTCTTTTACCTCTTTTTCCTCCTGACATCACCCCTCCCTTCTCGATAAAAGTCCTAGCTGAAACGTTGATGGCTCTGTCCCCCCGACAAATTCTGTCTGTCCTGCTGAGACCCTTCAGCAGCACCATGTTTGCTCAAGATCCCTACATTGGTGGCTTTTGTGTTTCTTCAGAGGGTGAGTGCCTGGAAGGTGATGCCAATGGAGGAACATCGAGGTGTCACCTAGACGAATTAACAGGTACGGAATGGGAACCAATAGAAGGATGAGGACCATCTGCAGGCACATGTGATTGGCTTAGATTGGTATCGTGGTTGGCATAGACACAAGGTGCTGAATGGTCTGTTCCTGTGCTGTTATGGTCTACCTCAGCCATTCTCAACCTTTTATCAGCTATGACACCTCTCCAGGACTCTGCTCAAAGTTTATGGGCTCTCTTCCCTGTGAAGCAGTCAAGCTTTGGTTCCATACTTCTCTCCTACCGTCAGAACAGTGACCACGGCGATGGACCAGTGAGGGGCTCAGTGGCTGATGGACTCTACAGGAAGGTGACCACAGTAGTGGGCCAGTGAGGGACCCACACAGGCTGCGTGCTGTTGGTGACCTGCGGTGGGGACACAAACGGGCTGCTGGAGACTGATTCATGGGAACCAGGTATCGGAGCCGGAACTCAAGAGGGTGCAGAGAGCAAGAAGGGCTCCCAAAAGATCCTCGGGTGCTGAAGGTTTCCTGATTGTGTCGGAGGTGTGGATCTCGGGTTGTCGATGGATTGAACAGGAGTCTGTGTGGCCGTAGAGGCTGCGGGAGAACTGGAGGTGAATCCACAGATAGTCAGTGACTCTGAAGTGACTCTCTTTTGCTTCTCTTTCACTCCTTCTGTAAAGGCACCAGACAACACTAACAGCAGAAGTTAAAGTAGATCATGTATGTTAAATTTTTAATGTCTATTATGTGTCAATAAAAGGAACTTTGTGTGGTGAAAACAAGGCCTTTACTTAAATGTTGGCCGGGGGGGGCAGGGGGCCTCTGTTGAGACCTCTATGTTTCATGGCCCCACCCAGAATACAATCATGACTACCTTCACAGCACCCACAGGGAGTGAATTCGAAAGCTTTGCAAAAGCTTCACCTGGGGCGACAACAGCAAACACCAGAGGATATCGATTTAAGGTGAGGGGAGAAACATTTTGAGGAGATGTCAGAGGTATTTTTTTTAAAAACACAGGAGTAGTGGGTGCCTGGAATGCATTGCTGGGGGTGGTGGTAGAGCCTGGAACAATAGGAGCATTAAAGAGACTCTTAGGCGCATGGATGGAAGAAAAATAGAGGATTACGGGGGTGAGGTAGGCAAGGGCTAGATCGTTGTAGGGTAGGTTTACATAGGTCAACACATCATGGGCCTGGACTGTGGTGAAATGTTCTACATTCAGTTGAGAGATTTATCTTCACCTCCTTCTTAAAGTGGGAAACTCCTTGTGATGTCAGCCCATTTTGAACAAACAAAGAGAAACTGGAGGGACTCAGCAGGTCAGGCAGAATCCACAGAGAGAAAACAAGAGTCCGTAATTTGGGTCGGGATCCATTCTGGAATGTCCACTTCCACTCAGACGCTGCCTGACCCTCCTCCCTCACTCCTCCCCCCACCCCCGAGTCCCTCCAGGTTCTTGTCATGTGTTTCAGATTCCAGCCTCTCCAATTCCTTGGCTTCTGAATGAAGGATAGGTGGTCCTATCGCGGGCAAAAGGGAGAAGAGCCAGCAGGCAGGCAGAAGGCCGAAGGGCTTGCTTTAGCTGAGTTGATGCAGCAGCCCCCCCAGTACATAGCAAGTTCCCACCCTGACCGTTCAGCCTCAACTCAGAGGCCAACATTCCCCCAGCAGGCAAGATCAGCAACCAAATGGTCCCACGGTAACACAGAGCACCACATCTTTCACACGGGATGTCACTGAGAGGGGCTGAGATTCTATTTCTTGTCAAAATTCTGGGACTTTCTTTGAAATAACGATGTTGGAAATGTGCAAATGAAGATAATTCAAAAACTACAAAGCAGTTCAAAAGGATCAACACGTCACCCAGAGAATGTATATTGAGCCACACTTCAAACACATCACACTGGACGCAGATGGCTATATATTCATTAGGGACTGGTAATAGCTGAGGACTTCAATGCTCAGTCACCAGGAGCCTCAGATATCATTTATTCTGAGCTCTGGTGTCACAATTGCCCACTAATAAATCTATTTCCAGTTTCACAGATTCCAGGGAGAGAATGCGGAGAATATCAGCTCAGGCTCAACAGCAGCATCACAGATGAAACCATGTCTCTGTGTTAATCTCACAGCTCAGAAAATACACCAGCCACAGCCACAACTTGGATCATTTGTGTTTCCCCAGAGGCTTGAGAGCACCCTAGACAAGGGACCCTGTCAAACACAACCTGGCAACTCCGCTCAAAAGGCCGTGGGTCAGAAGCAAGGACAGAAGAAGATTATGTGCAGGAGAGGAGAGGGGGCTCAGGGAGATGTTGAGGGAGGGTGTGGATTCAGGTGAGGGAAGAGGCATTGAGGGGGTGGTGGTTCAGGAGTGGGAAGGGGTGTCAAGATGAGTGGGGGTTCAGGGAAGTGGTGTCGAGAGAGGAGGAGGGTTCAGGAGAGGGAAGGGATTGAGAGAATGGACAGGAAAAGGGAAAGGGTTCCTGGGACAGGGGGAAGGGAAAGGGTTCCCGGGACAGGGGGAAGGGAAAGGGTTCCCGGGACAGGGGGAAGGGAAAGGGTTCCAGGGACAGGGGGAAGGGCCTCTGGGAAGAGCTGCAGGCTCTCTGCTCCCTCCGACCAGGTCATCTCTGGGAACTGAAGCACATGGCATGAGCTTTTGAGACCTCCCCCACACCGCTGGGACCAGATCCTACCATTCTGCAGGCTGGTCGGGACCAGGCTGACGTTCCTCCCTTCCACTCCGCTCCACCCATCCAGCTGCCCAGCTCGCAGCAAAGGGAACGGGAGCTGCTGCTTACCGGATGATCAGGCTGTTGATCTTGAATTGGGTTTCAATGACACCACTGGTGCGGAGGCGAACTCTCAGCACGTCGGTCTGTGTGGGTTTGTATCCCGGTGCAGTGATCCGATTCATGTGGAGGAAGAAGCTGCAGAGGGAGAGGGAGAGAAAAAAACCATGTCTTGGGAGGGATGGTGAAGGATAGACCCTTCCTCTGAAACACAGACAACTCCCCCTCCCCTCTCTCCAACATGTGCCTCTCCCTTCTCCCCACAGTCAGGGTGGTCTCCTCTAATCCCTGCCTCAGCTGTGACCTGGCCCTGTCCCCTCATCACCACAGATCATCCTGGTGCATCCCTTGCTCGGCACAGGCTGCTCTCATTCCACCACACATCTTGTTCCCCCTTCGCATTTAACATAGCCCATTCCCTCCTCCCTGGCTATGCTCCCTCACCCAATGTGGTCTCATCTCTCACCCTATCCACAGTTACAGCCCACTCTTTACCTCCCTCCTCCCCTTTACCCCACACCACTGCCAGGATCCCAAACTTTGAAATGACCCTCTTTCTAACCTCCCCCAACTCTGCCCACCTACCCCCTTCCCACTTCTTTCCAATGCCCCCTCCATCTTAGCACAATGCTTTCCCACCATTTCGAGGGTCAACATCTGGAGTTGAAAGAGTAAACACCTTCAAGTTCTTTGGAATAAACATCTCCAATGACCTGACCAGGGGTGCTGACGTGATGGACTAGAAAGTAAAGCAATGCCTCTACTTTTGAGAAAGACGGGAAGTTGGGCACACTCTTCTGAACATCCAACAACTTTGATGGGTGTAGCTGGGATGGGAGCTGCTCCGCTTAAGATCAAGTGGTTAATGCAGCTCAGAACATTTTCCCTCCCCTCCGTTGTCTCTGTCTACATCTCCGGCAGCCCGGGAAAGGCAGCCGACACACTGAAGGACCCATCACACCCCGAACACACTCTCTTCTCCCTCCTCCCTTCGGGGAGAGGGCACAAGAGTGTGTAAGCGCACACCATCAGACTTAAAAGACTTCCCCGCAGTCTTCAGACTCCCGAATGAACCCCACAACAGTTCTCTTGTGCTGTCCTTGGCGCAAGCTCAAGGAACAGGCCCCAGCCTCAATCTGGGCATGTGGGAGCACTGGACTGGGGCTTAATCCCAAACGCAGCAATTCCAATTAATCCCCATTTTAAAAAAAACTCTTCAGCTGAAGCTGAACCTTGTTGCTTCAGTTTGTGCTTCATTCCTCTCGTGTGTCTTCAACTGCTGGTTTTTCGAAGCTTTTGTTACCTTGACAACTTTGTTCTGCATTGTATCACAGATGCTCCCTGTGTGCTCTCCAATCCTCCCCCTCTCTGCAACCTACGATGTGCTTGCCTCCCCATTTCGATGGAGGACGCATACCCTCAAATATTGCCCATTGCACTCCCCAGCGATGTTGCTCACCAACCAAGTCCTTCTACTACTTCCAGTGTCTACAGTTTTTTTTAAAATATGAGAGGCAGGAAGAGATGCGGCGTGGACCCCTTTGGCCCAAGAATCTCTCCTGGCTGTCAACCACCTACTTATACTCCTGCTTTCGTCCCATTTATTTTTATTCCCACCAACTCCCGCCCAGATTGCATCACTCGCCTGCACTGGGGGCCAGTTCACACCCACGTATTGCTGGGATGGGGAGAGAATCTGGGGGAATCCTGCATGATCCGTGCAAACTCCACACAGGCAGCTCCGGGGGTCTGGACTGCACCAGGGCCCCTGGAGCTGTGAGGTAGCGGCACTACCTGCTGCGCCACTCTGCTCACCACTGAAGGCATTTCACTACCTCTTGTACATAACTGCAAGACTTCAGGGCGGCACTGTTATATTGTAGCAGTTAGCACAAGGCTATTGCAGCACCAGCGATGTGGGCTGGAACCTGGTGCTGTGAAGATTTTGTATGTTCACCCCGTGACTACATGGGTTTCCTCCAGGTGTTCCTATTTCCCCCCGTGTTCCAAAGCCTTATGGGGTTAGAAGGTTCATTGGTCACATGGGGGTATTTGGACTGCACGGGCTCTTGGGCCGGAAGGGCCTGTTACAATGCTGCACGTCTACATTGAAACTACCTTCAAGCAATGAACTGAATGATTAAATAAAGGGGTTCAGTGACAGTGCGAGGCAATGAACGTCAGACAGGTTGTCCTGCCTTCTTACAGCACCCTTCACAGGCAACACTACTTCACACCTCCAATGCCCCAGTTTCATTCTTGCATGCTGTCTGTACAGAGTTTGTATGTTCACGCTGGGACCATGTGGGTTTCCCTCGGGTGTTCCGGTTTCATCCCACATTGAAAAGATGTGCCAATTGATAAGTAAATTGGCTGCTATACAATGAACCTGGTGTGTGGATGAGTTGTAGAATGGGAGGTTGATGGGAATGCAGGAAATTGAAATAGACTTGTGTAGGATTAGTGGAACAAATGCAGTAGCAGTTTACTATTGAGGTTCATTTTGGCACCCTGTAATGGCAGGACCAAGTTTGAATCTAGTGGTGTCAGATCTCAAACTCATAAATCTTCTGCTCGATTGGAGGGGTGGGATAAATTGATATATTGGCTGCAGAAGTATAGATGGAGTCGAGGGTGGTAAATTTTTGGAATTTGTTGCTACAGGTGTTGTGGAGGCCAGGTCGGTGTATTTAAGGCAGAGATTCTTGATTAACCAGACCATTGAAAGTTATGGGGAGAAGGCCGGGCTGTGGGGCTGAGTGGGAAAATGGATCAGCTCATGATTGAATAGCAGGGCAGACTCAAATGGGCTGAATAGCCTACTTCTGCTCCTATAGCTTATGGTTTTATGGTGTATCCATTTCCTGCTTTCTCAGGCGCTCCCTGATGGTGGGACTGAAAAATTATCCCTCTAAACCTTGGGAATAGCAGCATTGATGACGTACCATCCTGACGGGTGAGAAAGGCAATCACAGGTCTCACTCAAGCACACTTCACCTGCCCAACATGAAATCCAAGGCTCTACACACACAGATTTACACAGCATGTATACCCTGCATTTGAGTGAAAAGATCTCATTAGCGACCATTTTAAATAAAGAACAATACAGCATAGTACAGGCCCTTCAGCCCACAATGTTGTGCTGGCCAATGTATACCTACTCCACAACAATCTAACCCCTGATTTACAGCCATAACCCACTATTTTTCTGGCAGTCTTCTACTGGCTGGTCTTAAATTTGCAGTGTACATATTTGCAGCGCCGTTGACTAGAGCTTCAATCCCGCGCTGTCTGTCAGGAGTTTGTACGTTCTCCTCCCCCGTCTGCGTGGGGTTTCCCCAGGTGCTCCGGTTTCCTTCCACCATTCAAAATGTACCGGGGGTGTAGGTCAACGGGTGTAATTGGGCAGCATGGGCTTATGGGTCAGAAGGGCCTGTTACTGCGCTGTATGTCTAAATTTAAATTGTAAAATTATCCCTCTCCAACCTGGCTAATCAGTGACTTCCTCTCCCCTTCAGACAACTTGATTGGACATTTCCTGCTTCATCCAATTATGTTAGAAAGCCTAAAGCAGCCACCACATTTCTGTACACAAATGACAGGTTCCACGTGGGAACATTGCTTTTCCTGATTATTGCAATAGAAGATTTGTATGTTCATCGACGTTCAGACCAGTGTTGGAGAAGGACCCAATGTTGTATGGCCCTGGGAGTGAACAACACTCAGTGATCCTGTGTACATCCCCCATTGTGATCACTCTCCCGCTGGGGACCTTGCCTTCTCACTGCCCGGGGGAAGAAGCCATTCCTCAGCCTGATGGTGAAGGTAACCAACTCTGAAACATCACATTTCCTTCCAGGTGTCACAGCATCCTGGTTCAGATATCACCATTCGTAGACAGACATAGACAGGAGCAGGCCCTTCAGTACAGACGTCCACTCCAAACACGATGCCTAGGTCTCTCCTGCCTGTATGTGACCAAGAATGGTCAGTGGACATGGTGACTCACCGACCCTTTCCACCCCTCGACTTTCCCCCGGGAAGGTGTAATGGGCAACACATGCCAGCTGTGGCAGACACCAGAGTATGCAACATGACGAAGATGAGAGAACACATGGAGGTGCAAGGGCAACTCAGCAGGTCCACGCACCAGCTATGGAAAGCAAGAGGGTGTCTCCCTCAAGTGTGCTTACCAGCAGAATGTGCTGCATTTCCTCCAATCACAACGGCAGCCCAGCCTCCACCTTGAGATCAATTTAGAGACAACTCCATGGACCTTCCTGAAACATTGAAGATGGGGGTTTTCTTTTGGAAAGCAAGGCCATTATGTGCCACATCCTGTGAATTCTGAACAGTCTGACTCACATCTTATCTCCATTCATTAGCTGCACTTCAAAGGGCCCAAACACACACATCATTTCCAATCAAGCAGAGTTCTGAAAAAGTGGGAAAGTGAGGTGGGCTGGAAGAGGGGCTGAGGTGAGCAGGAAGACCCGGCAGGACACAGCAAAGGGAACAGGAAAGAGGGTGCGCACCTGAGAATGAGTGAGGTTATGGAGAGGGCAATGAGTGGGGCAAGGACGGGGACACATGGGGATGCTGGGACTGTTGTCAATAGGAGGGTGCGGATCGCACCAAGTGACACCAAAATGACTGTCTATCAAGTTTTTGTGCAGTGTTTCAGCAGAAATTAATGATGTTTTTATAAAAATATCCCTGTAGTTCATTATAAAACCAAAAACATTTTTCGTAACCCCAACTTATATGTATCAATATATCTACAAGGCTAAAACTCTATGCTAATTTACTTTTTGAATTTTCTAATGTGCTCTGGGTCAGAGCTGTCATTATTACCCAATGACGACACTCCGAATCACTTGGTTTCGTCTAAAAGTGTTTTCGGTGCTGCTGGGTGTAATTATGGTCGCTACTTTTGTCAAATTTTCTGGTGTTTTAGCTGCAATATTGTGGTAATTACCATAGTAATGTACCTCATGTAACGTTAAAATCAACATAATTTTGATGTAGTTCTTAAAAGTTTTTATTTTGAATTCTATTGTTTTCTTACCAAATTTTCACTTTAACCACGTGAAACTAGGTAAATGTAAATACATTTAGGCTGTGCGTATGGTATTGCAATTTAAAGGTGTTATTTTAATTTTGCTAGTTGTTTATCTCACTACTATTGCTGTCACATTCAGTCGTCTATGGAAATTACGACGTACAAAGTGGGGTGAGGAGGGGACACGGGAACACTGCGAGGGGCAGTGAGGTGGAGCGAGGAGGGGACACAGTGGATGCTGGGAGGGGCAGTGAGGTGGAGCGAGGAGGGGACACAGTGGATGCTGGGAGGGACAGAGGTGGGGCAAGGAGAGGACATGGGGGAATGCTGGGAATGGGCAGTGAGGTGGGCTAAGGAAGGGACACGGGCGAATACTGGGAATGGGTAATGAGGTGGGGCAATGAGCCGACACAGGGGAATGCTAGGAGATTCCTAGAGCAGTGCATGGGCACCAAAAACAATGAAGGAATTGTTGACATTTGGGCCATTCTGAAAGTGCTGGGTTCACGTTGGTACCAATGACTGAGGGAGGGAGACAAGATACTTCAGAGTGAATTTAGGGGGGTTGGTTAAACAGGACCTCACCAGTTGTAGTCTCATCGCCACATGCTTGAGGGTAGGAAGAGGAGAACAGAGCAGGTGAATGCATGATGGATGTGGAAGTAATGGGGGCAGGTGGGTAAACATGGACAGGCATGGTTTTAGTATGGATAGTGAGCTAAAGGCTTTGGTTCTATGACTCTCTGACAGTCTCTACAGGGAGATAATGAAGAGTGAATACCAGCAGAAGCCAGAAGGTCCGAAACATTCTTCGGCCTCAGCAACACGGGAGGAAGGGGAGGTTGCTTCACCACAGTCTCACCAACAACTGCCTGGATCTAACGCGGTGCATCGGGTGCCAAATGGCTCATGGAGCTGGCCCAGGTACCAGCAAAGGGTGGGAGGGTGGCAGGTTGGGGAACAGTACAAGACACAGATGTGCTGGAAGTAAAGGGTAACTCTTCGTCAGGGTGCCTGAATAAAATAGTGTGGGGGTGGGTGGAGATAGAGAAGGGGGAAGGAGCAGTGGATGGAGAGGAGGGAGGAAGAAAGAAGCAGGGGCAGGAGGGGGGAGGCAAGGGCAGGAGGGGAGAGGCAGGGGCAGGAGGGGGGAGGCAGGGGGAGGAAGGAAGAAGCAGGGCAGGAGGAGGGAGGCAGGGGCAGGAGGGGGGAGGCAAGGGCAGAAGGGGAGAGGAGGGAGGCGGAGGCAGGGGAGGAGGGAGGGAGGCATGTGCAGGAGGGGGGAGGCAGGGAAGGAGGGAGGGAGGCAGGGGCAGGAGAGGAGGGAGGGGGGCAGGAGAGGGGGTGAATGGAAACATTGATGCCCCTGGTTGGATAATGCTAAGAGGGAATATAAGGTGCTGTCCTCCCATTTGTGAGTGGCCTCGGTTTGGTGCGAGGCCATGGTCAGACATGACAAGGTGGCAAGGGGGAGAGCAGGTGCCCTCTACCAACGGCTGGTAAGGAGGAGGGTGGGTTTATGCTGTCTGCTCAATTCCACTGAGGGCTGCAGCTCTCCAGCAGACAGCTGCCTCTGTTACACCATCAGCCCAGGAATGCTAGAAGTATTCTTTAAACTTCTGTCCCCCTCCCCCCCACCAAATCTTCAAAATAAAATGGGTTGGGAGAAGATCAAAGTAAAAACAATTGCTGATGGTAGGTGCCGGTTCATTAGACTTGAGCGTTCTCTACCTCTCTGCCACTCTCTCTTTACTCATTTGCAGATATCCAGACACTTTTGACCCACCCACCCTCTCGGATCAGGACTGGACTGATTGGAAAAATCAAGGCACTACCCATCAGAGAGAGCCATGTCCCTTTAAGACTGGATTCTGAGCATCCACTAGCTTCCACTCCTTGGTAGTTATAAATTAATCATAATCCACCTTGCCTTTGAAGCATTTCAGAAATATAATAACCCATTTTATACTTGCCCTTCAAGCACCAACTCACTTTAACCCAATCTGTTGATGCTCACTGAGAGCGACATGGAGGGTGTTAATCATAAGGTGACAATCATATTAATAAACGCTTTTCATAAATCAAGCTGCTGGCATTCTTTGTTCTAGTAGAAAGAACTCCCCCTCCCCCTTAGTCTGTGCTGCCTGAACTTCTCCACGCACTAAGAGCCAGATCATTTCCAAACTTAACTCGAATAACTTGCCTCACCTGAGCCAAACTGGAGGAACAGTGGCTTTGTTCAATCTCCTGCTGGTGATAAGACTTCAGCCGCTGCAATCCAGCTCTACATGCCCATACCCTGGATAATGCAAAACCACAGATGATCTAATCCAGCAAGTCCAGACAACTGTGGCGCCCGTAATCCACTAAATCAGCCCATCACACTTCACCTGAGCGTCATCAGCCAGAAAACCAAAGAGGAGATCAATGTCCCATCTTTCCCCATCATCAAGCTTATTAACATCGGATCGTACAAGTACAACCCGATGTAACAGTGTTCTCCGGTCCTCAGTGCAAAACACGCAGTCACACACCCAGACATAACACATGAACAGACAAACAATACACATGCTAGTCAAGTATTTCATCTATCCCAATGGTTCTCAACCTTTTTCTTTCCACTAACATACCACCGGAGGTAATGTTTATGCCATAAGTGCTCTGTGATTAGAAACCGATTACTTAAGTGGTTGAGTGGAAAGAAAAAGTTTGAAAACCACCGTTTTAATCGTACCTAATTGACTCATTATGTGCACGATTTCATAACTCCAAAGGAAATGGGCCAATGACCATTTTTCTCAAGCAAAATATTTCACTAACAATTGGGTCTAGAGCAGTGGTTTTCAACCTTTTTTCCCCCCCACTCACATCCCACCTTAAGGAATCCCTTACTAATCACAGAATACATATGGCATAGGGATTACTTAAAGAGGTATGTGAGTGGAAAGAAAAAAGTTTAAAAACCACTGATCTCTCCAAATAAATAAATATTGCTTCATGAATATGACAGTCTCTGGTGGTTAGTGTGAGCCGTTCCTTTGGTCATTCAACATTCTCACTGCCCGTGGGAAGAAGCTGTTCCTCAGCCTGGTGGTGTTGGCTCTGATATTCCTGTATCTCTTCTCCGATGCGAACAGCTGAAAGATGCTGTGTGCAGAGTCGAAGGGGTCCTCAACGATTTTGAGTGCCCTCTTCAGACAACGATCCCGGTAGATCACGTTGATGGGTAGAGAGTCCAGGGATCCTCTCTGCCACTCTTATGGTCCTGAGGATTGACCTCCGATCCACATCTCTGCAGCAACCGTACCACACTGTGATGCAGCCGGCCAGGATGCTCTTGACGTAATGGTGGTCGGTAGCCTTGCCCACTTCAGCCTTCTCAGGAAGTGCAGTCTCTGCTCACAGATGATACTGACCTGTTGAGGATAATGAGCCTTTCCTGCTTTATGCCATATTTCTACCATCTGGAAGATTTTGCCAGTCTTGATTGAATGTTCCAAGGTCATAAATGGCAAGGTTTTATTAGCCTTGCCTTCATCTCCCATCTGTTATGCCTTGCCACTGCTATGTTTCTACCCTGAGGTGACTCCTTCAGCTGTTCAGTCCCACTGCCCTGCTCCCAGTCCGGCCTCACCTTGGTCATCCCTGCTCCTTACACCAGCCTCAGCGAAAACTGCTTCCACTCCCTGCAGACCTGCTCATTCTTGCTCATCCCTCCTCTCTGCACTGGAATCGGCATAGAGCACCAGTGTACAAAGTGTGAGCATCAGGTCCCCGTGAAGGACACTTCCCCCTTCACGATAGTGTGGGCTGATGCACAAATAGGCAACCGCCCAGACCCAATCAGTGATGGAGTCATACAGCATGGAACAGGCCCTTTGGCCCATCCATGTTTGCATTCCGGCTAGTCCCATTTGCCCAAATTTGATCCACCTCCATCTAAACCATTCCTATTCCTAAATCTATCCAAAGTTTTTTTTAAAAATTGAAATCATAACCACCTTTGCAGCTTCCCCTTGCAGCTCGTTCCAAACACAGTCCACCCTCCAAGTGAAACCAGATCAGACAGGGACCACCCTCCAAGTGAAACAGCTGCCCCTCAAGTCTCTCTTAAATCTCTCCCCTTCAACCTCTACCCTCTAGATCTAGAATCACTTACCCTGCATAAAACTCTGATCATTCACTTTATCCATGCCCCTCATGTTTCTCCACCTCGGAGGTTATCCCTCAGCCTCCGACGCTCCAGGGAGAAAAGACCCAGCCTATCCCTATAACTCAAGGCCTCATGGTGAACCACGTCTGCATCCATTCCAACTTTGTGACATCTTTCCATAGCTAGTCAGAGATGGTGGTGCGACGCTATCTTTCACTTCGAGAGGGAATGAACATAAAATTTAAATTAAAAATATTAAATTTAGACAAATAGCACAGCCACAGGAGTGCGGGGTTCAGTTTTGGACTCCTTATTTAAGGAAGGATGTGGTGGCATTGGAGAGGGTTCAGAGAAGATTCACAAGAACGGTTCCTGGAAAGAAGGGATTAGTTTACGAGGAATGTTTGACAACTCTTGCACTGCACCCCTTGGGGTTCAGAAAGATGAGAATAGAAGCATTTTGAATGTTGAAAGACTTGGACAGAATCAATGTGGCAAAGTTGTTTCCCGTGGTAGGGGATCCAGGACAATAGGGCACAACTTCAGGATGAAGGGCACCCCTTTAAAGCAGAAGCATGAAGGAATTTCTTTAGCCAGAGATTGGTGAATCTCTGGCATTTGCTACCATGGGTGGCCGCGGAGGACAGGTTATCAGGTGTATTTAAGGCAGAGATTGATAGGTATCTGAATAGTCAGGGTATCAAAGGTTATGGAGAGAAGGCAGAGGAGTGGGGCTGAGTGGGAGAATGGATCAGCTCATGATGGAATGGTGGGGCAGACTCGTAGGACCAAATGGCCTGCTTCGACTCCTGTACCTCACGGTCTTATAAAAACGCTTGCAGGAAAGGATCATGTTGATATGAAACACCTACAAAGCATTCTGCAGGTTTTAAATTCCCCAGGAATGCAAAGCAACCTCAGGCCAGTTAGATTATCAAAATATTTAGAATTATTTACTTAAAAGATTACTTCTGCCTTCAGGATGTCAGCAGTTATGACTTTGCTGAGTAAATATACACTTTTAATAAAGAGGATATTGGAAAATGTTAGACCACATTAAAACTGTTATACACTGAATGTTTTAATTTTTAGATGGAAGCCCAAGCTCAATACACAGCTGTATCGGCAAGGTAATCTTGGGCACATGCTTAACGAGGGAGGGAAAGGATTTCAAAGGGACCTGGAGGGCTCTTTCTCCACACAGAGAGCGGTGGGTGTATGGAATAAGCTGCCAGTGGCAGGTACAAATGTTCAAATAACATTTCAACCGGCACATCAATAAAGGATAAGTTTAGAGGGAGAAGGGCGAAGGCAACTTGATCAGCATGACAAGACTGTACGTTTCCAGGATGTAGTCCATGTCTTTATCCATGCAACTCTTCTCAATAACTGCACCACTCTAAAGATATGGAATATAATCCATGTTGAGCCCAACACAACAACAGCACGTGAAGAAAGTACGCCAGTGCCTCTACTTCCTCGGGAGTTTGCAGAGGTTTGATTTGAAATCAGAAACCCTAGCAAATTTCTTTAGATGGGTGGTAGAAAGTGTGCTGACCAGCTACATTACAGTCTGGTATCGGGACACTGATACCCTGAGCTCAAAAGCCCTCCAAAAGGTAGTGGACACAGATCAAGGTATCACAGGCAAAACCCTCCTCATTATCGAGAATATCTACAGGGAACGCTACCTTCAGAGAGCAACAGCCATCATCAAGGATCCACACCACCCAGCACACACTCTGTTCTCGCTGATACAAGGATCAGGAACAACTGCTACCCCTCTACCATCAGACTCCTCAATAACAAATCCAGTTAGGGTCTCATTTAAGGACTCTGACTTGTGCACTTTATTGTTTATTTTTCCTCTCTGATTCACACAGTTTGTTTACATTGGGTACAGTGTGTACAGTTTTTTGCACTACCGATAAGCAGTAATTCTGCCTCGCCTGAAGGAAAAGGAATCTCAGGGTTGTATGTGATGCCATGTATGTCCTCTGACAAATAAATCGGAAATCAGTACAACCCAAGGGACTGTTCTGCTGCCACAAGTAAAAACACAATGTGGAAGAAACTGAGCAGATCAAACAGTGCATATCATATTATATTTTATATTGTATATAGATAGGTTTTCGAAGGAGATAAATTGTGGGGGTTTAGTGTAGGTCACAAACAAACACTTCACAAAACAGATCTCATTTAAAATGCCAGAGCTTTGCTCAAACCAGACAGTCCAGGCTCCGAGTGTCTTTGGAAAAACTTTGAGGAATGTCGATTGAGACTTCACAAGTAGGTATTAATTGGACCTGCTGTGGAGTAATGGATTATTTTTTTGAAAGCAAGAGATGAACAGGCTCAGAAGTTTGGGTCTGGTGCCGCAATCAATCTGGTTGCAGTTTGCTGTTCTAAGAAGGTCATATGAGAGAGAACGAGAGAGAGAGAACGAGAGAGAGAGAGAGAAAACGAGAGAGAGAGAGAGAGAACTGGTTTCTGAAGTCGTTGAAAACCCATTTTGAAGACAGGTTGTGAGTTCAGCCTGTTGAAAACCCTTGTGGTCCATATAAGAGGAAATGACTGAAATAAGGGAAACAAAGGGAATTCTGTGGTGACTTGAAGAAGAGGTTATCATTTGGAAAACCCTGATGGGGGGAAGTTTCTTTGGCAAGACAATGAAGTGGCTGATCGGAGGGAATCAGTTTGTGTGTGTCCAACGAGCAACGATTCTCTCTCTGAAACCAACAAGAACCTCCCTGAGAGGTAACCAATGATCTTTAAGCACCAGAGCTTGGTGAAAATTCATAAATGTTAAATTCTGTGCACAGTATAAGAATTGCCTGATACCGGTGAACTTGGAGGAGTGAGAAGTGAGATTAGACTGTGAATCAAAGAACTTTTCTGAACTTGTACACATTACATACACATGCGCTTAGAATTAGAAGGGGTTAAGTTAATAATAATAAGTTAAAGTTTGATCCTGTTTTTATGTTTAAAGAAAATTAAAAATGACTTTTATTTCAGTAATTATTTGATGGTGAATTTTTATTGCCGCTGGCTTTTGGCGTCCTCTGGGCCCATAACAGCTCAAGCCTGAAATGTTGGTTCTGTATCTTTACCTTTGCTACATAAAGTACACTGTTTGACCTGCTGAGTTTCTCCAGCATTGTGTTTTTACTGCAACTACAGTGTCTGCGGACTTTCCTGTTTTACATCTTTAGAGGTCATCTTGATCCAAGACCTCGACTGATGTTGAGGTCTCATAAGCTCTCAGAGGCATTTCTGCGAGCAGTGGGAGTTGGGTGGGGGCTGTAACTCCTGGGGTACCAGCCAATATTTACATCAATACAGCAGAGGGGATCATGAACATGCCACATATTTTGGAAGGCTCCCATTTACAAAAGGCCTGCATAGTTCTGCCATTCAACAATGCCCATGTTTCAGCATTTGGTCCAAGGTAACACCCTTAGATGCTGAAGTTTTTAAAAGAAGCATGTAATGCAAATCTTTATGGGTGTACAGCAATGTTACCCAACACCTACTCATTGCAATTTGATTGCAAAATGAGTCACCAACTTTCTCAGGGAAATGAAGACTTGTTACTATCATAAGGAGTTTGGGAGGAATTCGTTTCTTGGCCATTTGTAACCAGCGAGCATACATTTTGTCAACATTATTACTTTAGCCACCCAAACACTAGGCCCCTACACAGATGACTCAACAAATCAAACCCAAAATATGGTTGGAATCACATCAAGCTTTTCCAAACAATGAGTAAATCTTGTATGTGGGAACAGATGGATCTGGAACTTGCCCAGTCTGTGAGGAATATTAAACAACGCATCAGCTCAAGCAGTTCCCACAACGTTCCCATTTTATAAACATCCATTTGATTAGAGAAGACTTGAAACAATTTGGGATTTGAGTCCTCTTTTTCAAGTCCTGAACTGACAACCACCTGCTTTCCTGCCCCTGAGACGCGGATTGTGACGGTGTGGAAGAGGACCTCAAAAGTTGGACGTGCAACATGGGCACACCACAAGTTCTCAAAGCTGCAACCTCGTGCTTACTTGTCAATGACTCCTGGTAAAGGATTCTTCAGTGAACAGTCATGCAAAGAGCACAGAGTATGGAATCATTAAGAAGATCAATTAGTACCAAAATTCAACAGCCTAACCTTTCCCTACCTCACACCCATAACCTGCTATTTTTCTCACATCCATGCACCTGCCTAAGCATCTTTTAAATGCCCCTAATGTTTTCACCACCACCCCTCCTGGCAAGGTATTCCAGGCATCCGCCACTCCCCATGTAAAGAATTTACCCCGGATGTCTCCCCTAAACTTTCCTCCACTCACCTTATACAGATGTCCTCTTGCTATTCCTGCCCCTGCCTCTCCACCCTATCTATGCCCCTCATAATCTTGTCGGCTTCAATCAAGTCCCCCTCATCCTTCTTCAATGCAAATACATTAATAACTTGGCTGACCAGCAAGTTTACACATGACACACATTGGAGGAGTTGTGCAGTACCTTCCCAAGATATAAACCTGTTGGAGATCTGGGTAAAAAGGAAATGGAGTTCAAATCTTTTAAAAATGTAGATGTACAGCACATAACAGGCCCTTCTGGACCACGAGTCAATGCCACCCAAATACCTCAATTAACCTATAATGTTTTGAACGGTGGGAGGAAACCCACGCAGACACGGGGAGAATGTACAAGCTCCTTACAGCACCGAATTCAAACCCCGGTTGCTGGCGCTGTAACAGCATTGCGCTAATCGCTACGCTACCCGTGTCACCTGAACAAGTGCAAGGTATTGCACTTTGGGAGATCAAATGCAAGAGAAAAATGTACAGTAAGTGGCAGGATCTGAGGGATGTTGGGATCCCGGAGAGCAACAACACAAGGAGAGGGGGCGGTAAAGGAGGCCGTCATCAGGCAGGGTGCTCAGTGCCAGGGTCATCTGGCCAGCTCACAGCTGGATGGAATTGTGGTGGGGTCACGTCTGGGGAATGTGCAGTTTGGGTCACCGCGTTACAGGAAGCTAAATAGAGGAGACAGAAGAGATCTAACGGGGGATATCACAGTGGCAAAGATCTGGGTTTGATCCCAAACTTCAGTGCTGTATGCGTGGAGTTTGCACACTCTCCCCGTGACCACGTGGGTTTCCTCTGGGCATTCTGGTTTCTTCCCACATCCCAAAGACATGCTGCTAGGTCACATGGCCTCCATGAATTGCCCCTGGGGTGTAGGCGAGTGGTGAGAAGGTGGATGAGGGAGTTGGTGAGAACATGGAGGGGAAATTGGGACTGGTGGAGGATCAGTATAAAGGGGCAGATATGGTCAGCACAGATTCAGGAGGTAAACAGCAGCCTGTTTCCATGCCATATCTCTCTGTGATGTTAAAATGCCAGCAGTCCCAGCTTGTGGACAATCAGGCAAATGCACACTCCAACACCAAACTGTACATGGATCAGTGAAGCAAATAAACCAATAAGCCCATCAGCTGAACAAGTAACTTTTAAAAATTGATCGCCGTGGGCTCCTGCTGTCCACAGCAGGGCAATTTGCAAGTTACCCTCCTCTCTCCGGGCTGAGCAGGGTCTAGGGTTACTGAACCGCGCTGGTCCTCATTGTAACGGGACACCTTACTCCAGAACACCAACAAATCAGGAGGCACATCCAACCTTGGAATTCCATGGCAGAGTGTGAATGTCAAAGGCAGTAATTAGTGCGCTGCCTACAAAAGATGAAATTAACGGCAGCCTCGTTCAACGGCAGCAACAATTACAAGTTGATTTGTGGAAATGTCACACCATGCCCTTTCCAGCTAATAATCAACAAGACTGTGCTTTCAAGGACTTGCTGTTAAGTCAGTCATTAGGGGCAGATCATCAGTTAAAAGCTGCCAACTGGTTGGGCCTTGCTGTTCAGCCTGGCTTTCTCCCCCTGCTCCCTTTACAGCCAGGACCCCAACCAAAGGGAGTTTGGGGGGCCTATAACATTGCAAGTCTGAAGGCAGAATCAGCCGATTCATCACCTTGCCAGTGGCCATGGCTGAGAGGGTTGCCTTATGGGGAAGAAAGGGTTAAGCATGCTTGGTGGGGCTGAAATTATGCGCAGAAGGCGAAGATGGTTGGGACTCCCATCTTGAGGAGACTGCACACCATATAATCTACATGTTATGTATATTTAATAATCCTTTGACGGGAAATTTCATAAAATAAATTATTCTAATATCTGCAATTATAATGAAACATCACTCACATCCTGGAAAAATAACAAATACATTTTGGATAAAATGAGTCATTTTTTTAAATGAGGGATTTAAAAGCAAAATGTTGCACCTTTTCCTTTGAGCTAATATTTTGTTAGTCAAGCATCCTTGTCTCACATAAATACCTCCAGGAGCAGGTCAATGGGGAGGGCGGGGAGAAAATCAGCTCCCGAAAGCCAAAGTGCTCCTGCCGTTTCCAGGGCCGAGTCAGGATGGTGCGGAACATTCGATGCTTACCTTAGCACCCCCTCCCCCCCCAGCACACAGCAATCCCCCCAAGTGGCACCCCATCTAACCCTCTCCCCAGAACACTCCCTCCCTCTGCACCAGTCGCTGCGGAGATTAACATCCACAAAATGCTCCGCTGATTTGAGGGGGCGGGGAGGGATCTCTGAGGAGTTCAAAATTTCGAGAGGAATAGAAGAGGTGGATGCAGAGTCTTTCGCCCTTAGCAGGGGCATCAAACCAGTGGCAGAGGTTGAAGGTGGTGGGGGGGGGCGGGGGGAATTTAAAAGGAACCCGAGGATATTATTTTTTATATATTCACAGAGCGTGGTGACTGAAACAGGCAGCTAGAGGTAGATGAAGAAGGCACCATTGAAATGTTTATTTGGACAGGTATGTGGATAGCATGCACTTACAGGGTCAAACACAGATAGAAGGCATGATTGTGGGTGGGATATTTTAGACACTATGGGCAAGTTGGGCCAAAGGGCCTGCTTCCACACTGTGTGACAGGAGTTTGTTGACCAACTCCTCCTAAACACATAGTCTCACCCACTGAGGACAGTGAGGTGTGGGAACAGCATCACCTGCAGTTCCCCTCCAAATTACACATGTTGGAAATACAATGCCAACCTTTCATCATATCGTCTTAAAGAGCAGGTGATGGTGCTTACATAATGTCGGGGCACGGGACGGGGCGGGGCTGGGGAACCCCCTCCGCATGGGATAGTCCACCTGGAGGGAGGGACAAACACCCATGGGTGTGTGCTAAGGGTCTGTCTAGGGAACGGAGCACCCAGGGGTGTGTGGTCTGGGTCTGGGTCTGTCTGGAGCACGGAACACCCAGGATGGGTGATGAAAATCCAGGGCACCCAGGGCATGTGGTGAGGGTTGTGCCAGTCTGGGGGACAGCGCACCATGGGTATTTGCTGCCCACCCGATGTATCGGGGTCATGGGAAGTGCAGACTTACTAGTGGGCAGAATCGTTCAGCTCGAACTCATAGCCGCGCGAGGTTGCCAGCTTCACCTGCGGGTCAGACCACAAGCAGCGCAGGGCGTGGGCCACGAAGGGCAGTAGCATGGAATCCTCGTCAAAACACCGACCGCACGACAGCACCGTCTGGGCATGGACCTGTATGAGAGGCAGCATGAGTGCACGATGAACACGCAGCAAACACGTGTGACCGAATTAGCGTGCTTGAGGCAAGCGCGCACCAAACTCATGTAGCAGCCAACTGCGCAACCGCCCAGTACTCAGAAAACACGCGTGGCAACTGAGAGTGTAGCCTACGCATGACCGCTGAGCTCACTTTTTGCAGTGAACACGTGACTGCCAAACTCGCAACAAGCAGAGTGAACATGCTTGACCGTCCAGCGTGACAATCACAATGAACAAACCGTTAACACGCCTGACTGCCCAGCGTGCTGATCACAGTGAACACGCTGTTGCAACGGTCAGGAGAGCACTGACATCTCTGCTCCATCAGCGTTGAGGATGTTCAGCACGTCCCCAACAACTTCTCCAGGCTCACAGGATCATCCGCCCAATTGTACACGTAGAACCGACAACTCAACATTTCTCCGCACCACAGTTCACACATACAGCACATCAAAATCACATAGAAACATGAAGATACAATTTACAATCAATACATATCAACATTTTGGGATGATTTACTTGTTTACAGGATATTGTTCATTAATCTCAAAACCTGCCTGAAGGTGTCACGGTTAGTGTCTAGGTTAGCACAACACTGGTAAAACACTGGTACAGCACCAGCGACCCATTTTCTGGAAGGAGTTTGTATGTTCTCCCTGTATTTCCGTAGGCTTTTCCCAGGGGCTCTGGCTTCCTCCAACCATCAAAAATTATGGGGTGTGAAGCTAAATTAGGCTATTTGGTCTCACGGGCTTGTGGACAGGAAGGGCCTGTTTCTGTGCTAAAAAATAAATAAATAAAAAACTAAATTAAGGTGTTTCCCAGCCTGGCAGTACTGATTTTGATGTTCCTGTACCTCCTTCCTGCTGGGGTCAAAGATCCTGTGTGCCAGATGGGAAGGGTCCTCAACGATTCTTTGAGCCCAATTCAAGCCATAATCCAGGTGAATGTGGTCACTGGAGGAAAGGGGGAGCATCCTGGCTGGGTGCATCACTGTGTGAGATGGGAGCTGCTCTGTTCCGGGTCAGTAAGCTGCAGGCGGTGGTGAATGCAACTCAGAACATTATGCAAACATCCCCTCCACGGACGCCATCTCCCGCTGCCTGAGAAAGGCAGCCAAATCCTGAAGGACCCATCACACCCTGGACACACTCTCTTCAAGATTCAAGGTTTAATTTACTATCATGTAATAAAACAGGGCCAAATTACATAAAATCGCTTTTGTCTGCTGTAAGGCCGACAGATTTGCCATCGGCAGAAATTGCCTGAAATGCCTCTTACAGTCAGAAGCAAAAGAGAATTCGTCCCAGAGACACTGGGTGTCCGTAGATTCACCTCCTGCACTTCCGCAGCCTCCACAGCCACACAGAGTCCAGTCCAAGCCATCGGTAACCCGAGCTCCGGATTTGAACCCCCGACAAGGTCAGGAACCCTCCTCCTTGCATCCTCCTGTTGAGGAGAAGGCACAAAGAAAGTGCACTTACTAGTTCAAAGGCAGTTTCATCCCTGCACCCATCAGGCTCCTGAATGAACCCCACTCGGTACTAATTGATCATTATGCTCCTGCTTTGTTACTTTATCCTGCTGTATGAATCTGTTAGCTTGCTCATGGAAGGAACCCCCCCCCCCCACTGTACCGAGTGTGACCGGGGTTGGGGGGGGGGGTGTGGGGAACAAGAGTGGTTGCTATCAAGGATACACTGGAAGCAGAGAAACTTGACATTCAGACGAGCACTTCAGTGAAGACTAGGGACCACACAGCGGGATTGACTATGGTCAGTTTGGACAGGGTGGGCAGAAGGGCCTGTTTCTGTAGCTCTGTGACAGTAAATGGGAAGATAATGACTCTAGTGCCAGTCCTCAGTCGCAGGCGGACAGGTCAACTGGGTCTGGTAACGCAGTTTAGCAGCTGGAATGGGTGGAGAACAACATAAAGAAACATCACTGCTTCTCCATACTGCAAGGAAGATGTGGCCACATTAAAGAGAGGGCAGAAGAGCCTCTTGAAGAAACCGTAGTGGAGAACAAGGAAAGATTAGATGAAGTGGGTCGTGTTCTTGGGGAGGATTGCAATGTGGAGTTGTTTGAGCATAAAGTGGGTAGGACGGTTGAGAGGATGAAGGTACAGATGCAGAGGGTTTTAGGGAGGGACCATGTGACAGGTTGGGGTCACAAACAGTCCTGTTCATCTGTGTCAGGGGAGGGGTGTGTGTGTGTCTGTTACGATGGAAGCTTCATCACCCCAGGACCTCCCTGATGGAGCTACAACATGGCTGAAAACTCATTGGGCACAATGGAGTGTGAATCCCAAAGTTCACAGCACCATGACCAAGGAAAGTTGGCGAGGAGAAGCCCAGCACCACAACCCCTGAGCACCAGACATGTCTGTGACAGATAGGGGACCGCGGACACTGCAACTAAATGCACTCCCCTGGGGGAACTCAGGAACTAGATCAGCATCAGTGGGGAAAAAAAGGAACGGTTAATGTTTTGGGTTGGAACCTTAACCCTCACGCCAGTCTCGCCCATTCTTTATCTCCCACTGATGCTACTCAACCTGCTGAGTGTTCAGCTGCGGCTCTATAAACCTGGCCAGATGCTGCCACCTGCTGGTCTGATGCAATAGTACAGCTGATGGTACATTCCATTGGATGCTCCCAGAGTCTCCCATTCCCAGCCCTAGTAATTGCACTGATGGACCCTCAACATCTCCTCACTTGTTAGGAAGGTGAGAAGACTGAAATGGGCAAGGCTACCGGCCACCATTATGTCAACTTCCTACAGGAACTTATTGAGAGCGTCCTGGCTCGGCTGCATCACAGTGTGGAATGGTTGCTGCAGAGAAATAAATCGGAGATCAATCCATAGGCAGGGCTGGCGCTACCATTAGGCCAACTAGGCAGCCACCTATGGTGCCAACCTCAGAGGGGCACTGTTGAAGAAAGATTCCAAAAGCTCTGGCACCTCTGCGTCATGAATGATGTGGTTCTGACTGACACGCTATAAGCACGTGCGTTAGTCTGGTAAGGAGGAGGGAGGAAATGGTATGGCACATGTTAAATGTCACATCAGGTCTTGTATTCACCACTCAGCCCCCTCTCCTGTTGAACTAGCTTCTGCTTAAACCCACATCTATCCTTGGCTCAGTGTCTCTGAGGCAGTGAACTCCGTTCACTCCAGGGAAAAGACATTTTCCCGAATTCCCTACTGCAACAAGTGTATTCTGTTGAGGGCAGCACCTCCCAAATAAACCTCTACCTTCCCACCCCTATCCTGCCCTAACCCCCACAGGAAACAAGAACAGCCCCTTGCCCCATGGTTTCTGCCCAAATCAAATGAGAGCTCTGCTCCTTGTGAACCATGCACTCAGGCCGTTCTTACCTTGGTCTCTCTCTATGGCTGACCTAAACACTATAATCATGTCCCTTTCACAGCTGTATAAACGTCAGAGATATCCTATAGGACTGTCTGCAGGTGACCCTTCCCCACAGACAGAAGGGTTCTTCTGAGACCAACCCTCCATTCTTACAGTTGTTTATTGTGCACAATTTCCTGACAAATAAACTTCAAGCTTAAAAATAAAACATTCCTCTGTTCACCCACATATTCATATATCCATCCAGAAACCTCAATCTGCCATTATTTCTGCTTAAGCCACTACTCCAGGAACCCAGCACCATAAACGAGAGCTTGCTCCACACGTGTCCATTAAAATCTCCCACCCACTCACTTTAACCTCGCGCTCTTGAGTAAGTGTTGTTTTTGCTGGGAGATGTGGCGTGTCCCAGCTTAGAATCACTTCTGGGCAATACTGAACCCATTCGGGTCCCAGTTCTCTGCAACTGCTCACCATTTTCTTGGGGTTGGCCAGATTAATCCGCAGTGAACCCATGCCTTGCAGCACAAACTTCATCGAGCTGAGGAGGTTGTCCAGAACAGCAGGCTACAGAGAGAAAAGGCAGGAGATTAGCCGAGGTGAGACGTGGTGACCGGAGCAACACACAGCAACAAACCCCTCAGTGACTTTGGCCTCAGCAAGGAAGCAGTAGGAGGGACAACCTAAATCTCAGCCAGCAGTTGATAGAGCACATTGAAAAGGAGGACGAGGGAGGGAGATGGAGGTTGAGGGAAGAAATTCCAGAGGTCAGGGTCTGGGCAGACAAGGTGCAGCAAATGGGGGCGGCACAGTTAATGCAACACTGCCACAGTGCCAGCGGCATGGGTTTGAATCCTGCACTGTCTGTAAGGAGTTTATACATTCTGCCCGTGACTGTGTGGATTTCCTCCGGGCACTCCTGTTTCTTCCCACCTTTCAAAATGTAGATTGGTCACATGGGTGTATTTGGCCAGTGTGGGCTCGTGTGCTGGAAGGGGCTGATAACGTGCCCCTTATGAAAGGGATAAGAGGTAGCAGAATTATCACGAAATGGAGATGGAGATAGGCCAATCTGTAACTATAAATGACATCTGGAGAATGCAGAGATCAAAGGCAGAGGAGAGCAGAGACTGCAGAGGAACTGGTTAACGCCACTGGAAGGATTCTGTCACGGCAGCAAAAATTTCAGCGTATTTGTACATCGATGCATAAGGCAATAAACTCGTCTCAATCAGAGGTATTCTACACAGCACAGCAGAACATGAGACCTTAGAACATAGAACACTATAGCACAGAACAGGCCCTTTGGCCCTCAATGTTGTGCCAACACGTATATTCCTGATAAAAAAATCTAAACCCTCCCTACTTCATAACCCTCTATTTTTCTTTCAGTTATGTGTCTCTTTAAAATGCCCCTATTGTTCCAGCCTCCACCACCAGCCCTGGCAATGCATTCGAGGCACCAATAATTCTCTGTGTTTAAAAAAAAATTACTCCTGATGTTTCCCCTAAACTTCTTTCCCTTAACTTTGTACATAGCAATCTCATAAAGATGAAGAGAGAGGTGTATAGGCAACAAGAAGCAAATGAGGTACTAGAAGAGTATAGAAAATGGAAGGAAATCAGGAAGGCAAGAAGAAGACATGAGGTTGCTTTGCCAGATAATGTGAAGGTAAACCCGAAGGGTTTCTACAAGCATGTTAAGAGTAAAAGGATAGTAAGGGACAAAATTGGTCCCCTAGAAGATCAGAGTGGTCGTCTATTTTTACAGTGCCCAATAAAAATATATTCCTGTTAAAAAATAAGGACAGTAAGAGAGGGAAGAGTCAGTCTTGGTTAACTAAGGAAATAAAGAAAAGTATAAAATTAAAAGCTCATGTGTACAAAGTAGCCAAGAGTAGTGGGAAACTGAAGGATTGGGAAAACTTTAAATGGCAACACAGGACATTCAAATGGGAAATAAGGGAAGGGAAGAACGATTATGACAATAAATTAGCACAAAATATAAAAACTGAAAATGTTTTAAATATGTAAAAAAATGTAATAAATATGTAAGACAGAAGAGGGTGGCAAGAGTCAACCTAGGTCCCTTGGAAGATGAGAGAGGGAGATTGATACTGAGTAATGAGGAAATATTTTGTGTCGGTCTTCACAGTGGAAGGCATGTCCAGCATGGCAAAGAATGGTGATAGGGATACGAAGGGAGGTGAGAGCCTCGATAAAATAATAGTTACAAGAGATAGTGACAAGCAAACTAATGGGACTGAAAGTGGACAAATCCCCGGGTCCTGATGGGGATGCATCCTAGGGCACTGAGGGAAATGGCGGGAGTTATAGTCGATGCATTGGTGGTCATTTACCAAAATTCTCTGGATTCTGGGCAGGTCTCGGAAGATTAGAAAATGTCACGCCACTTTTTAAAAAGGGATGTAGGCAGAAGATGGTTACACACTGGAGTTCTTTGAGGATATAGTGGGTAGGGTAGATAGAGGGGAACAGGATGATGTTGTATATTTGGATTTCCAGAAGGTGTTTGATAAGGTGCCACACAAGAGACTTCTCAATAAGATACATATGAATGGACTTGGGGGAAGTATATTGACATGGATTAAGATTGGTTAACTGACAGAAGGTGGAGAGTTGGGATAAATGGGTGTTTTTCTGATTGGCAGACAATGGTAAGTGGGGGGCCTCAGGGGTCGGTGCTGGGCTCACAGCTGTTCACCATTTACATTAATAATTTGGAAGAGGGGACAGAGCATAATGTAGCTAAGTTTGCAAATGATACTAAATTGAGTAGAAAAGCAAATTATACAGAGGATGTGGAGAAGCTGCAGAAGGATATAGTTAAGTCAGGTGAGTGGGCAAAAATCTGGCAGATGGAGTACAATGTTAGTAAATGCATCCACTTTGGTTAGGAAAATCAAAGAGCAGATTATTATTTAAATGGTGAAAAACTGCAGCACGTAGTGCAGAAGGACTTGTGCATGAATAGCAAAAAGTTCCGAGGAATCACGTGATGGAGTAGTGGCCGGTAGGGTAAAACCAGCCCTCTCCAGAAAAGAAGAAAAAAAGTTAAGAAAAGACAAAGTTCAATAAATATAAAACATAAGAAATAAAAGATAAAGTTGCAGAGAAGAGAAAGAAGATGGCACCTAACAAGGAAAAAATAAAAATGGGAAAAAAAGAAAAAATTCCGGAAAAGAAAGGAGAAGGCACGGAGGAACAGGGAGCCATAGTGGCAAAGAGTGCCCGATCTCCGTGGTTGGTGTTGGCCCTGCGGAGTCACGACCCCCCCGACCGGTGGACTGCAAAAATGGCTCTCTGAGCCAAACAAAAGTGCCCAATCTAAAGTAAAGGAAAACAAGGGGGCTCAGCTGAGGAGCAGGCAACCATGGCGTGACCAGCTGAGGGATGCCCGACACCAGGGCTCCCAGCTGGAAGATGAAGAAAGCGGCAGGAGAGGGAGTGAAGTACCAGGTGAGAAAGAAAGTCGACGGGGTGAATGGCAAGAGGAGGAGCAGCAGGAGGCTCGACAGGTGAGCAGCTCAGAAGAAGAGGACCAAGAGGCCAAGCAAGAAGAGACCCGACAAAGCTACTCATCAGAAAAATCAGGAGACACAGATACAAAGAATAAAAGAAGAAGACACAAACACAGGTACAGACACAGAAGAAGAGGAAGACGACCAAGATCTTCACAGAGAAATAGAAGGTAAAATAGATGGAAAGAATATAGATAAAGTTTTTTTTCAAGAACAAATGAGAGCATTAAAAGAATGGTTGACATTAGAATTTAGTGCAATTAAAAGAAAAATGAAAAGAACAGAAGATAAAATGCAAAGATTAGAGCTGGTCATGACAGAAATAGGGAAAAGAGTAGAAAATGTGGAAGAATGAAAAACGACTGTAGAAATGGAATTAAATGACAAGAGGAAAATTGGAAGAAAGTGATTTAAAAAAATTAAAGAGACACAAGAGTTGTTATCTCAGAAAATTGATATGTTGGAAAATTATAGTAGGCGAAACAACATAAAAATAGTGGGCCTGAAGGAGGATGAAGAAGGCGCAGACATGAAGGAATTTATAAAAGGATGGATCCCAAAGGTCCTGGGAATGACAGAAATGCAGGAAGAAATGGAAATAGAAAGGGCACACAGAGCATTAGCTCCGAAACTACAGACACATCAAAAACCAAGATCCATCTTAGTAAAATTTTTGAGATATACGACAAGAGAAAATATACTGGAGCGGGCAAGGAATAAAATTAGAGAAGACAATAAACCATTGCAATACAAGGGTAAAAAAATATTTTTTTACCCAGACATAAGTTTTGAACTCTTAAAGAAGAGGAAGGAGTTTAATACAGCAAAATCGATCCTATGGAAAAAAGGTAAAAAAATTAATGTTAAGACATCCAGCTGTACTTAAAATATTTATCCCTCGGGGAGCAAAACAGACTGTTCTCGGATCCGGAGGAAGCATAAGAATTTGCAGAACGCCTGCAGGACAGAAGGAGAGATGAAGAGATGTAATAAGAATGAAGAACGGCAATAAAATATATATAAAACTAAAGAGAACTAAAGAGGGAAAGAGAAGGGAAGGAAGGAAGGGGAAAAAGGGAGAATTTGTTATAAGTGTAAAAAAAAATGTTTTCGGGGAGAGTGTTTTGTTGGAGGGGGAGAGAATAATCGTCACTGCAAAATCAGTTTAATCCAAATGGAAAGGGGAGTTGTGGTTGCCCGGCAAGGGATAAGGGGCAACTCAGAGGGGGGGGGGAGAGGGTATTTGTGGTTAAGATAATATTGGATGTGGGAGTTGTTGGAGTATTTTATGTTTTAAATGTGTTGTCATACATTGAGTTTAAAAAGGGAAAACTGAGATGAAAATGGGGAAAAGGGGGATGGTGGTGGTGAGGAAGCGGAAATGAGATGTAAACAGAATATGAGATGGCCACGTTGAACTATATGACTATAAACATTAATGGAATACATAACCAAATTAAAAGGAAGAGGATATTAAATTTACTGAAAAAAGAAAAAAATAGATATAGCATTTGTGCAGGAAATGCATCTAACTGAAGTGGAATATAACAAATTAAAGAGAAACTGGGTAGGACACGTAGCAGCAGCATCCTATAATTCAAAAGCCAGAGGTGTAGCTATATTAATTAATAAAAATGTACCAATCAATATAGAGGAGGAAATAATAGATCGAGCAGGTATGTAATGATAAAGTGGAATATATTCAGAATTTTGGAATTTGCTCAATATGCACCTAATGAGGAGGATCAAAAGTTTATGCAGGATATTTTTTTGAAGATTGTAGATACACAAAGAAATATATTGATAGGAGGGGATTCTAACTTTAATTTGGATCCAATGTTGGATAAAAATGGACAAAAGACTAGTAGAAAGAATAAAGTGGCCAAATTTATGGTTAAATCAATGCAGGAAATGAAACTTGTGGCTATATGGAGGAAGCAGCACCCAAGAGAGAAGGAATATTCATATTATTCGAGTAGGAACAAAACTTACTCAAGGATTGATATGTTTTTGTTGTCGGCCCATATTCTTTTTTTATAATTTTTTTTATTTTTCACACTATGAACCATATTAACGAAAATACAGACAAACATTTCCCTCTTAAATATAAAGTGTCATTTTCTCCCCCTTTCCCCCTCCCTTCCCTCCCTCCTTCCCACCCACCTCCCAACCCATTACACGTTCAACATGTACAATTCAATAAACCCATTAAACAATGTAATCACACAATGAAAATAAACAAGAAAATTGTGTCATCTACTTTTACACACTGTTCATCTTCTTCTCATTCTATCATTTTAGGGGGTGGAGCTCCGCAGTAGGCCCTCTCTGTTGTGTTCCATGTACGGTTCCCAAATTTGTTCGAATAATGTGACTTTATTTTTTAAATTATATGTTATTTTTTCCAATGGAATACATTTATTCATTTCTACGTACCATTGCTGTACTCTCAGGCTCTCTTCTGATTTCCAGGTTGACATTATACATTTTTTTGCTGCAGCTAAGGCTATCATAATAAATCTTTTTTGTGCTTCATCCAGTTTGAGGCCTAATTCTTTACTTCTTATATTACTTAGAAGAAAGATCTCTGGATTTTTTGGTATGTTGCTTTTTGTGATTTTATTTAATACCTGGTTTAGATCTTCGCAAAACTTTTTCACTTTCTCACATGCCCAAATTGCATGTACTGTTGTTCCCGTTTCCTTCTTACAGCGAAAACATCTATCTGATACTGTTGGGTCCTATTTATTTAACTTTTGGGGCGTCATATATAGCCTGTGTAACCAATTATATTGTATCATGCTTAACCTCGTGTGTATTCCTCATAGTTTCGGAGAATAGCTTTTCCCATATTTCATTTTTTATCTTTATGTTTAGATCTTGTTCCCACTTTTATTTGGGTTTACAGCTCATTTCATCATTCTCTTTCTCTTGCAGCTTGATGTACATGTTTGTTATAAATCTTTTAATTATCATTGTGTCTGTAATCACATATACAAAGCTGCTTCCTTCTGGTAACCTCAGCCTGCTTCTCAATTTGTCCTTTAAGTAGGTTTTCAGTTGGTGGTATGCAAACATTGTACCGTGAGTTATTCCATATTTGTACTTCATTTGTTCAAAAGATAATAAATTATTTCCCAAAAATCAATTTTCTATTCTTTTAATCCCTTTTCTCTCCCATTCTCTAAAGGAAAGGTTATCTATTGTGAAAGGGATTAGTTGATTTTGCGTCAATAATAATTTTGGTAGTTGATAATTTGTTTTTCCTTTCTATGTGAATCTTCTTCCAAATGTTGAGCAGATGGTGCAGTACTGGTGAACTTCTATATTGCACCAGTTTTTCATCCCACTTATAAAGTATATGTTCTGGTACCTTCTTCCCTATTTTATCTAGCTCTATCCTGGTCCAATCTGGTTTTTCCCTTGTTTGATAAAAATTTGATATATATCTTAATTGTGCTGCTCTATAACAATTCTTAAAGTTTGGTAGCTGCAAGCCCCCTTGTTTGTTCCATTCTGTTAATTTATCTAGCGCTATCCTCAGTTTCCTCCCTTTCCATAAGAATTTTCTTCTTATTTTCTTTAGCTCATTGAAGAATTTCTCTGTTAAGGGAATTAGTAACGATGGAAATAGGTATTGTATCCTTGGGAAGATATTAATTTTAATGCAATTTACCCTTCCCATCAGTGTTAGTTGTAAATCTTTCCAATGTTCTAAGTCATCTTGTAATTTCTTCATTAATGGCTGATAATTTAATTTGTATAGATGGCCTAGATTATTATCTAGTCTAATACCTAGGTATCGGATTGCTTGAGTTTGCCATTGAAATGGTGATTCTTTCTTAAACTTTGTGAAATCCACATTATTCATTGGTATCGCTTCACTTTTATTTGCGTTGATCTTGTACCCCGATATTTCTCCATATTCCTTCAATTTCCTTTATTGATATTTCTGGTTCTGTTAAGTATACTATGATGTCATCTGCAAATAGACTGATTTTATATTCCTTCTCTTTTATTTTTATCCCTTTTATTTTATTTTCTGTTCTTATCAGTTCTGCCAATGGTTCTATAACTAAAGCGAACAGTGAGGGAGACAGTGGACATCCCTGCCCAGTTGACCTGCTTAAATTAAATTAGTTTGATATATATCCATTTACTGTTACCTTCGCCAATGGTCCCTTATATAAGCTGCAGTAGGCTGGAGAACCATGTCAGGTTGCAGGGGAGGAGGAGGGAGGGTCAAAGCATCAACGTACCTTCCACAGACACTGGGGAGGTTGAGGGGTGCAGAGAACTGGGTGAGGGGTGGGGGAAGCGGGGTGAGGTGGGTGCTGTGTGCGTCAATCATTAAAGTAACACCCTGCAGTCACCAGCCTGCATTCCCACCCACTCAAATGGAAATGAAGCCTCTTGGACTTTGTTGTGGAGTTTCAGACAGTTGGGACTGAGGTAGCATCGTTCAAGTCTGCATCATGTAGTAGGCGCAGATAAACCCAGGCTGACTCCCAGCCTGGCACCATGCCCTCTCCACAGACACACCCGCTGTTGTGTGGGAAGAGAAAAATTTGGTCGATTCAAACAATAGCAGGTCTGGACACAGGCTGAATGTAGAAATAATCTTTATTGAAACACTCGCAATAGGATCGCAACAAGGATAACACATGTATGTATTCTCAATCACACAACACAGTGCACCCAGTCACATCGGTCTTAACACTACTAATACTAGCAACTGTTTATACAGACTTATCACAACTAAGGATTACAATACACTACCCACCACCCCTTGTCTAACGTAGGTACGTCTCAGATGCTACCTACAACTACAACAGTATACAACAGCCCCAATCCCTATATAGTGCACACCTTACCAACAACTCCTCCAGTGTTGTCCACTGCAGGGTTCAGTAAGCTGGAGAGTCCGAGCCAGGTAATCACTGAGTGATTAAAGGAGGCCATTGATCAGGTGTGCACTAATGGATGGGCAGGGTCCAACCTTGATTGGCATGTGATGTGACTTCCTACTAGGTGACTGACAAAGAGGTCAGTGACCCTTCACCATCCACACTCCAACCAGGTACCAGACGGAAGGGTTACATGACCCTCCACAATCCCACCAAGTTCTAGACGGAGAGACCACGTGTCCTACACAACCCACACTACACCCATGAACCCCCAGGAGAAGGTGGTGCAGACCATAGGCATTTCTTGTGGTTTCCCTCGCTTCCCAACAGCCACTGATGCAGTGGGTTAAAACCCCATTCCCGATCATCCAGCAGCTGACCTGCGTTGTTCTTCTGTGCACTACCGAGGGAGTGCTGCACCATCAGAGAGGCAGTGTCCTGCTCGAGACCCCTGTTGGTCTTCCAGGTGGGGAGGGTGGAAAGAGAGAGAATTCAGAGCCTTCACAAAACAAAATTACTCCTCAATTATCTGGCCATCCACACAGGGATCCTCGCGAGTCCCAGTTTGTGCAGCTTGGAGAATTGTGATGAGTTTGTTGTCATAATCAGTATATAATGCACGTGTGCCCGAAATTCTTACTTGCTCCAGCCAAACAGGGACCTGCAGAAAAACCCATCTGAAAATGAGGAAAGGCATGAAAGGAAATTGTGCCATGTCTCTCCTCAAGGGGACACATTGTTCTCCGCAGCCTGGGTAATTGCTCCCAGACTGGTTCCAGCTGAGACAAGCTCACAAACAATTCGTGATATGCCTCAGGAATGTACCTGGGGAAAATCCCAATACTTCCCACTATAATTAAAGCCTTGTATGAAACTCAGCCCTTTACCAGCACTGCTCTCGAACATCACACTTAGAACATCAAATGGTTCAGTGCAGGAACAGGCCCTTCAGCCCACTTGCCTGTGCTGAACACAATGCCCAAATCAAGTTGAAACTCTGCTGCCTGATTCCAACCCCCTCATATTCAAGTGTTGTCTCAATGCCTCATAAAGATGACTATTGTATCTGCTCCCACCACCAGCCCAAGCACCGACCACCCTCTGCACAACACCCTGCCTCCTCTCACCACAAGTACACGTCTTCTTGGGCAGGACACTTTTATCCTCTGGAAAAATTTACACTTCTACAAATTTTCATGGCCTAGAGATTCAGTCAGCATCTCTGGCTAGGAAATTCCTTGTATGGACATAGTGTGTTCAGCTCTGGTCACCTCATTTATAGGATGTAGAAGCTGTGGAGAGGATACAGAGGAGATTTACCAGGATGTTGCTCAGATTGGAAAACATATCTTATAAGACAAGGTTAGCTGAGTTGAGACTTCTCCCTTTGGAGCATAAAAGGATGAGAGATGACTTAATAGAAGCCTACAAGATTATGAGAGACATTGATAAGGTAGTCAGCCAGCACCTTTACCCAGGGCAGGAATAGCAAACACCAGCGGTCGTGTGTATAAAGTGAAGGGAGGGAAGTTTAGGGGAGACATCAGGGGTGATTTACAGAGTTGTGGGTGCCTGGAAAGCCTTGCCAGGGATGGAGACTGGAACATTAAAATAGGGGCATTTAAGAGACTTTTAGGCACATGGAAGAAAGTAAAATAGAGGGTTATAGGGTAGGGAGGGCTTCATTTTATTAAAATTAGTACATGTAGATTGGCCCAACATCATGGTCCGAAGGGTCTGCACAATGCTGTAATGTTCTCAGCTTTTGCTTATGCAAAGTTTATGGTATTAAATCGCTTTGGTTGTTTTTATTGAAGCTTCTGAGGGAGACAGGGATTACCCTCTGCCTGCTGGCTAAAGTAGGTCCGTCAGCTAAACCCACTGTTGCCCCTGACCACTTTCCAGTGATGTTTCTGCCTCGCATTGAAGCAGGTCACCTCCAGTAAGCTGGAGAGTCCAAGCCAGGTAATCACTGGGTGATTAAAGGAGGCCATTGGTCCTCAGTGAACCTTCGTCCTATTGCAAACCGCAGCTGAAACTGCCAATTCACAGCCCAGGGACTTGGATGATGCATTTAACATAAAGAACAGTGCATGATTACAGGAATGGCTCTGCAGCCCACATGTCTGTGCTGAACCTGATGCCCAAGTCTCTGGACGTGATCCCTGTATATTCATGTGTCTATTTTAATTTGGACATACAGCACGGTGACAGGCCTTCTAGCCCACAAGCTCGTGCCGCCCAATACACCCATGTGACCAATTAATCTACTAACTCTGCGTCTCTGGAACATGGGAGGAAACCAGAAAGACCAGAGGAAACCCAAACGGTCACGGAGCATGCAAACTCCTTACAGACAGCAATGGATTTGAACCCGGGTTGCTGGCACCGTAGTAGCATTGCACTAACTGTTCTGCTCCAGAAACCACTTAAATATGGTGTCGGTTGCCACCCTCATGGCAGCCTGTTCCAGGCACCCACCTCTCTGATAAAAAAAAACTGGCCCTGTATTTCCTCCTTAAACTCCTCCCCCACCCTACCTTAAAGGCAGTCCCTCCAGTCTGTGGCACTTCACGGGGAAAGTTTCTAACACCCCATCCTGTCGACATTTCTAATAATTTCATAAACTTCTAACAGGTCTCCCCTCAGCCTCTGTAACTCTGGAGAAAACAACCCATTTGTCCAACCTCTCCCTGTCACTTATGCCCTCTAATCTAAACAACATCCCAGTGAACCTCTTCTGTGCCCTCTCCAAAGTCTCCACATCCACCCTGTATCGGGGCGGCCAGAGTTCTACCATATTACCACAGCAAACAGAAAGTACTTCAGGACTGGAGGCTGTGGGCTGTTCAGAGTTGTGAAGGGAGTTGCCGAGAGATCACTGTTCTGGCTTCTCGCCATCCCATTATCTCAATCACTCCACCAATGGCAACAGCACAACGATGTTACAGCACCAGCGGTCAGGACTGGGGTTCGAATCTCACACTGTCTGTAAGGAATTTGTACGTTCTCCCTGTGTCCACGTAGGTTTTCCCCAGGGACTCTGGTTTCCTCCCACCCTCCAAAATGTAATGCAGGTTAAAGGTTAATTGGGTGGCACGGACTCGTGGGCTGAAAGGGCCCATTACCGTGCTGTATGTCTAAAAAAATTTTTTAAATTAGAGGTCAAGGTCCCAAGGTCTGAAATCTGGAATTTCCTCCTTAAATCTCCTTCCACCTTATCTAACGAGCATTCAAAGCATCACCTGCTCCCCCAATCAAAGTTTTGTTCCACTAAACACTGATGAGAAAGCTCAATCATAGAGGGTTAGTTTTCTAGACAATTAGTTGTTGCTGGTTTGCTATAAAAACGCAGAGGAATACTGGAGGAACTCAGCCAGTCTCACAATCTCCACAAGAGGTAAAGTTATATTACCAATGTTTTGGGCCTGAGCTGTCCCCCCAGCATTTCTGTGTGGTTTTATTACAATCACAGCATTTGAAAACTTGCGTGTTTCATGTCGTTCGTTTGCTGCTTGCAAGTTGGTTCCATTTATGTGGTACTGAATCAGGCAATGCTGTATACAAATGGCTGTGCACGGAATGCTGTTGATCAGGTTCGACATTCCACATGTAATCCCTCGCACTTCCATGAATGCCTGGCTTCATTGTAACCAGAGCCTTTATGTCTGAGGGGAGGGCGTTAGAGTGTGGCAAAGATCTCGGAGTGCTCAGTGGGAGGACCCGTGGTGTGTCCGGGTTGTACCATCTGAAGTCTTAATAAACACAAGAAAGGCTTGCAAGTTTACAGCATCATTTCTTTACTCACATCAGGATACTGGGTCGTGACTCTCAAGTGTGATGTGGCTCTTACAGTGTTGGTGTTCAGGCTTCAGCATAAAATTGTCCCAAGTTTCCTCAGTATACAACATGCCTCCTTCTTAAAAAAATAATTAACATTGAAAAGATTTATTACAACTTAATGTTTATTAAAAATAAATTGTTAATTCTTAATTGCAATTACAATTAAGAATTAACTATTCTATTTACACATTTGCAGTTCTATATTATTTTCAGTGGAATTGCACTGGGGGTAGGATGTTGCTTCTCCACCGCATAGACCTTGTAGCAACTGTTTGGCTCTATGGTTCTCCGGCTGCTTGCTGTGCATTTGTTGCTGCTGTTGGTCGGGGTTTTGCCTCACGTTCCCTCACAAGTTGTTGGAATTACAGGAGCTGCTGATGCTCCTGGTGCTTTTTGTGTCAGATCTGGTGTTGGGCGAATGTGGGTCCTGCCATATTCTGTCTCAATGATGTGTGACCTTGGCATCTCAGCTTTTCTAACAATCTTTGCTGGACTCCTGGTTTTTAATCACTGGCTCTTGAACATGCACGTGCTGCCCTGAGAAGAGTTCTGGTAATGTTTGTTGTAATGTTGACAACTTCTCTCTTGTATGTTAGTCAGCTTCTTATTTCATCTTGGTCGTCTGGTGGACAGATTTTGCTTGGCGGGGTAGTCAGACTTTCTGACATTCAGAAGCACTGCCGGGGACTTCATGCCGGCCCTCAAGGGTGTTGCTCACAGTGACAGAAGAGCGAGGTAGGGATCTTCCTTTGTCTCTTGACATTTAATGAGAGTGCATTTAATTGTCTGTACATGCCTCTCAATGAATCCATGGCCCTTGGGGTAATGTGGTGATGATGTAGTGATGGTGAACTTATTTCTCTGAATTCACGCGATGTGAATTGGGTTCCATTGTCGCACATCACTTGTTCGGGTATCCCCTGTTCCATGAAGAGCACTCATACTGCAGCAGTGATGGTTGGTGTTCTCAGGTCCTTCACTTTCCTGATGAAGGGGAATTTGGAGTAGTAGCAGGACACAATGAGTTACCACTCCTGGTTTTCTGTGAATAGGTCTGCTCCCGCAGTGCGCCATGGCCTGGTGGGTATTTCAGTAGGAATCATCTCTTCCTTTTGTTGTGTATTTCTGGCCTGCTGGACATGTCACCACCATTTTCTCAATGTCCTTCTACATGCCTATCCAGGAAACTGCTGACTTTGCATTTCTCCATTCCCGTGCGGCCTTGGTGTATTTTCTGGAGAATTTCTTTTTGCATCGTCTCTGGTATCATCAGCCGAGACCCTGCCAGCAGTACACCATTCTCCAGGGATATGTCATCCCTGACCGACTAATACTGGCGTATTGTAGGCTGTACCTATTTTATCCTTTCTGGCCATCCTTGTATCACCTCTGTGGAGAGCAGCTGCAGCACCTCGTCCTTTGTGGTTTCTTCTTTAATCAGCTTTAGTTTGTTACTGTCACACTGACGAGATGATCTCCATGTCTTTTATTTCATTTTTTTGTTTGGGGAAAGATGTGACAAAGCATCGGCGAGCACCATTTCCTTCCCTGGCCTGTACTTCAAGGTGAAGTCATAACATTGGAGCCGGAGGAGTAGCCTCTGTTATCTGGCTGGTGTCTCGCTGAGGTTCTTTATTTGGATGTGTTCCAGCAGGCGATGATCACTCTCTACCACAAACTGTCTCCCATAGAGGAATTTGTGGAATTTTTCACATCCATATCCAACTGCCAACAGCTCCCTTTTAATATTGGCATATCAGGTCTCTGGTGCTGTCAGTGCTCTTGAGGCAAAGATTATCAGTTTTCCTTCCTGCACCAATACTGCCCCAAGGCCTCTGATGGAAGTATCTACTTGTAACGGGACAGCTTTTTTTAATAAATTTCGTTAATAGCTCAGTCCCATTTCTCCACAGACCACTTCCTTAAGTTTGTCAAAACTTTGTTGATGTGATGGTGACCACTGAAACTCCACATCCTTTTTCAGCAACTCTCTGAGGTTGGCCGTGTGGTCTGACAAAAGGTGGCATGAAGGGACTCATGTACTAGACCAGGCCAAGGAAGCTTCTTAGTTCCTTTATGTTCCTTTATGTTTAAGGTACACTGGCTGTACCTTCTCTGGGCATGGCCTGACCCCATCAGGTGTGTACACCATTTTGAAGAATTGGCACTCTTTCTCCTTAATGATGCATTCATCTGCATTGAGTTTGAAACTAGCAGCTGCCGTAGATGTAGCAAGGGCCTTCGAGGCCATTAGGAGGCAAATGCAATCCCTCTCCGTGCAGGCCAACACGCTGCACAGGGATAGAAGCGTCGATGCCATAAAGCGCACGCAGAGAAAGTCGCAGACATCTGAGAACTGTAGGAGGTGCGGCAGATGACATCTCTTTGATGACCATAAGAAATGCCCCGCGTATGGTTCGAAGTGCAGGACCTGTGGGAAGGTCCTACGATTGCTGATCTGTCGGCATCAACCACGAAGAATGTGCATATAATGCTCTTTCCTTTAGGTCTGCCTTTTACTTGGACTTTTCCTAGTTGTTTAATCATGGGGCCACCAATAGGCTGTGAGCGTGACATTCACGGCTTCGAGTGTACCTTTCTTCAGGTACCCGCTCACCATGTTCTCGGGGAACATCTGACAGTACAGTCTGAGCGGGAGGACATTGCTTTGTGATCCAGTGTCCAACTTTATTTTCAAGATGAATGTTGTCGGTTTGTTTCTCTTCACTTGCATCCCTTCACTTTCTTGGATGTCTCCTGTTTCGATATCAAGCATCAGTGCGTCGGAGTCAATGTTGTCACTTCCCTCGACGTGGTGAAGTTGCCTTCTTTATTCTTGTTTTCTCGCTATTTTTGTGCCAGACCAACACATCTTTTCGCAGTGACAGACCTGCCCACGGGTCCTGCACTTCGAACCATACGCGGGGCATTTCTTGCGGTCATCGAAGAGATGTCATCTGCCGCACCTCCTACAGTTCTCAGATGTCTGCGACTTTCTCTGCGTGTGCTTTATGGCATCGACTCTTCTATCCCTGTGCAGCGTGTTGGCCTGCACAGAGAAGGATTGCATTTGTCTCCTAATGGCCTCGAAGGCCCTTGCTGCATCTACGGCAGCTGCTAGTTTCAAGCTGTCTTTCCCGATGAGAGCTTACTGCACTTCGGGATGAGCGCTTCCCCAGATTAGTTGGTCGACTATTCCCTCCTCTATTTCTTCAAACTTGCATTTCGCAGCAATATTCATTAACCTTGTAATGAAATTATCTAACGACTCATCAAGCTCTTGTTTTGATCCCTGGAACTCGTATCGCTTTATTCTATGGTTGGATCATGGTACCAGATGAGAGGAAAATTTTTCAAATATCCTTTCTCCCAGCTATTGAGCAGGTCTAGTCCTCACTCCCCCGTTCAAGGAAGGATGCAACTAACTTTTTCCCTTGAGGAAACGTTTGAATGGCATGTTTGCTCTTCTGCTTGAACTTTTTGAAAACCTCTATGATGTTGTCGGCTTCCCCGTTCATTCCTAGGTGCAAAGCTGATGCTGTCATGTTCTTCTCCAGCACTGGTGATCAGATAATGAGGCTTTTTCTTTATTTCCTTCTCTCTGTGTTTATTCCAATTTTTTTTCTACATGGTGGGTTTCGATCAATCCCATTGCTGCCACCATGTTGTGCCAGGGCTGTACCATCTGAAGTGTTTATAAACACTAGAAAGGCTTGAAAGTTTACAGCACATTTCTTTACTCACATCAGGCTACTGGGTCGCATATAGATACAATGTCTCTCACAGCGCATATACCATTCTCAAATGTGATATGGCTCTTACAGAGTTAGTATTTATTCTCATAGTCCCAGGTTTCCTTAGTATGTAACAATCGGGCTGACATGGGGTTTGGAGAGAGTGTGACGAGGTGGGGAGTTGGTGAACTTCCATTTGAACACAGCGAGCACCTTGTGGTGAAACACAAAAATCTGTATGTGCTGTGATTGTAGTAAAAATCACAGAAACACTGGAGAAATTCAGCCAGTCTTGCAAGATGGTTTACGTAGGGCAATGGTTTGCATCTTTCTTTCTCCCCACTCACTTACTACCTGAAGCAAGCCCTTACCACAGAGCACCTATGGCATCCTATGTCATAGGTGCTCTGTGGTTAGTAAGGAGTTAATTTATGTAGTATGCAAGAAGAAAAAAGGTTCAGAACCACTGTCGTTAGTGGATATCCAGGGCCTCTGTTCTGTGGGCAGCCTGCACTGTGCCATTCTATGTGAGACACCCATCCTCCTTGATTGAATAGAAGACAAATGACTCAAATCTATGTCATAAAACTGAGAAGACAGACTGCGTGTTGTGTTCACAGACCATCTCCAAGGGAATCTGAATGTAACCCAGCTAACAAGTGACGGGAAGATGTAACCTGCCACATAAGAAATAGGAGCAGGAGTCGGCCATCCGGTCTATCGACCCTGCTCTGTCATTCAACGTGATCATGACTGATCTGATGACAGGCTCATCTCCACCTACCTGCCTTTTCCCTCATATCCCTTAATTCCCCTACTATGTAAAAATCTATCCAACCTGGTCTTTAATTTATTTACTGAGGTCACCTCCACCTCTTCAATGGGCAGAGAATTCTGCAGATTCACCACTCTCTGGGAAAAGCAGTTCCTCCTCATCTGTCCTAAATCTACCACCTTGAATCTTGAGGCTATGTCCTCTCGTTCTGGTCTCCCCACCAATGGAAACAACTGACCTACATCTATCTATGCCTTTCATAATTTTTTCAAGTTTCTAGAAGATCCCCTCTCCTTCTAAATTCCAGCAAGAAAAGACCCAGCCAACTCAATTTCTCCTCAAAGGCTAACCTTGGAATCAACCTGGTGAACCTCCTCTGCACCGCCTCCCAAAGCCAGTACAACCTTCCTCAAGTACGGAGACCAGAATTGCACCCAGTTCTCCAGATGTGGCCTCACCAGGACCCTGTACAGTTGCAGCAGAACCTCCCTCCTCCTAAACTCAATCCCTCCAGCATTGAAGACCAACATTCCTTTTGCTTTCTTGATATCCTGCTGTACCTGCAAACCAACCTTTTGCCATTCATGCACAAGCACTCCCAGGTCCTTCTGCATGCAGCACGCTGGAGTCTCTTGCCATTTAAATATTGTTCTTCCATTTTTCCTTCCAAAGTAGATAACGTAACCTTTACCAACATTGTACTCCATCTGCCAGACCCTTGCCCATTCACTTAACCTATCGATAATCGATCTCCATTCTCTCCATATCCTCTGCACAATTTGCTTTTCCACTCAATTTAGTATAATCAGTAAATGCTCTCTGTCCCCCCTTCCAGATTGTTTATGTATATAGTGAACAGTTGTAGGCCCAGCACCAACCCCTGTGGCATCCTGCTCACCACCAATTACCAACCAGAAAAACACCCCTGCACCCTAACTCTCTGCTTTCTATTGGTTAACCAATCCTGTATCCATGTTACTACAACACCCACAACTCCATTCATCCTCATCTTCTGCATAGCATTTGATTGAATGCCTTCTGGAATCCAGGAAAAAACAACGTCCACCTGCTCCCTTCTATCTACCATGTTCATTATATCCTCAGAGTAATGAGAAGGGGGGGGTTCCAAGATGGCTGCGCTGATGGAGCCGCTGTAATGGCAGCACTGCCGTGGACCTGTGGGGAGTGGGGAAGGGGAGATGCAGAGATCCTGCGGGGTCCAGATCCCTAGTCAACTGCCATTGGCTCCGAACATTGAGGGAGCTGATGGGGGTTTTGATTTGAAATCCTGCGAACGCAGGTCTGCGCCCAAGATGGCGGCGCCTATTAATTGGCAGCAGTCACGAGGGGGCTGCAGACTCTGGGGAAGCGAAGGACTGAAGGGCACCAGAGGATTGGAAGATCACGCACCGTTTGAGAGGGAGAAGTGGAGGAGACGACCTGCGGGGGTGGCGAACCAATGAGGGGGCTCTGCGGCTGAGGGACCAGTGCGTGCAACGGATTTCTGGCGATTCGAGAGGAAGGAACCGTGGAAGCTGGAGACAGCTGTTGGGAGACTCACACCGGGCTGCAGACTGCTGGAGACTGGCTCGAACTGGCTGGAGGGGAACTGGGATGCGAGGAGATGCCGAGGGAACTGAAGGGTTCCTGACCTCGTCGGAGGTTCAGATCTGGAACTCAGAGTGGTTTGGGCTGGACTCTGTGTGGCTGTGGGAGCGCTGGAAGTGAATGTGCGAACACTCGGGGACTCTGGGGGGGTCCTCTCTTTTGCTTCTATCCCTCTGACTGTAAGCCTGACTGTGAGATGCTCAGGCAATTCCCGCTGGTGGTAAATTGGTCAGCCTTACAGCAGGCATAAGGAAATTTCATGTAATAAGACGCTGTTTTATTGCTATGATAATAAACTGAATCTTGAAAAAAAACTCTAGTAAATTGTCAAACAGAATCTGCCCTTTGCTGAATCTATGCTCTGCCTGTCTGACTGATCCATTTCGCTCCAGATGCCTCACTATTTCTTCTTTAATGACAGCTGAAAGCAGTTTCCAACTACAGATGTTAAACTAACTGATCTATTGTTCCATGCCTTTTGCTTACATCCATTTTTGAATAGTGATGTGACATTCACTGTCTTCCAATCCACCGAAATGTGCTCACATTCCAGAGAATTTTTGGTAAATTATCACCAAAGCCTTGACTATAACTTCGGTCTGGGACGCATTCCATCAGGACCAGGAGACTGATCTTTCTTCAGACCCTCAAGTGCACCAATCCCACTTTATATATTCTCATCCAGTATCATGTGGATGGGAAAGGTTTAGGTGGTATGGCCATGTAGGCAAATGGGGCTAACTCCGATGGGAGACTTAGTTGAGTTGGGCCAAGGACCTGCCACTGTGGTATCATGCTCTGCTTTTGAAACACTGCAGAAGTGACTCACTCCCTAAAGATGTACCATTCACTTCAACACACTAGAGATCTTTTGCAGTGACCAATTAACTTGCCAACCCCTGTGAGTTTGGGGCCTGGGAGGACAACAGAGCACTTGAAGGCAGCAAGATTAGTGTAGGAGTTAGCGCAATGCTGTTACAGTGCCAGCGATTGGGGCTGGGGTTCAAATCCCGTGCTGTCTGCAAGGAGTTTGTACCTTCTCCCCATGTCTGCGTGGGTTTGCCCTGGGGGCTTTGGTTTCTTTCCACTGTTCAAAATGAACCGAAGGTTGTAGGTTAATCGGGTGTAATTGGGTGACATGGCCTGTTACCATATTGCATATCTAAATTTTTTAAAATTTAAAAACGCACAGTTACAGAGTGAACGTGCAAACTTCACAAAGACAGCACCACAGGTTAGTATCGAGCCTGGGTCGCTGAATTTCTCATAGTTACATGCCTATGGCTCCCCTCACGGTTTCTCATTTGCCACCTCTTGTACACAGGGCTCCAGTTCTCATCCAGGTTGAAACAAAGGTCCTGGGAAAAGCCACGGTCCCAGGCCTCTCCGTCTGGTTTGGAAGCTGGAGAGCAGAAACACAGACAGCTGCAGGGAAAGTGGAAAACCTAGCCAAGGCAGTCATGGGCTCCATCCACTGCAGACATTTGTGTGAGAAACTGCCTCAAGAAGGCAGCCAACATCATGAAGGACCCCCATCACCCTGGTCACAATCTCTTCTCACTGCTCCCTTGGACAGAAGGTACAGAAGCCTGAGGACCAGCACCTCCAGCTTCAAGAATAGTTTCTTTCCAACAGCTAACAGGCTCTTGAACCTTCCTGAGCCACCCTAATACTAGCCATAAATTAGAATATTGAACAATACAGCAAAATACAGGTCCTTCAGCCCTCAATGTTGAGCTGACCCATATATCCCTTACTAAATAACAGTACTAAACCCTCCCAACCCCATAAACCTCTACTTTTCTTTCATCCATGCGCCTGTCTAAGAGTCTCTTAAATGTCCCTAATGTTTCAGCCTCCTTCACCATCCCCAGCAAGGCATTCCTGGCACCCACAACTCTCCGTTAACAAAAAACTTATCCCTGACGTCTCCCCTAAACTTCCCTCCCTTCACTTTGTACATAGGTCCTCTGGTGTCTGCTGATTCTGCCCTAGGAAACGGGCACTGGCTGTCCATCCTATCTATGTCTCCCATAATCTTGTAGACCTCTATCAAGTTTCCTCTTATCCTTCTACGCTCCAAAGTGAAAAGTCCCAGCTCTGCTAACCTTGCCTCACAAGACTTCAATCATGGTGCCTGCAGACTTTTGAGTTCATCTTGCATTCATTCTAACTCAGACAATGTGCCAGATAGATGATGAGTTCAATTTCAATTAAAAAAATTTCAGTATATCAATTTCCAATGGAACTGCTTTAATGCAATCGACATTTTCCCCATTTATCTCACATGGAGCACAACAAATGTATCAGCATCAAGCACACAGCCCCGTTTTATACTTTGCATAAAATGAATTACAAAATCCCAAAGTATCTCAGAATCAACTGCAGCCTTAGATTTTAAATTTAGACATGCAGCATGGTTACAGGCCCTTTAGGCCCACAAGCCCATGCTGCTCAATTTCACCCAATTGAACAGTGGGAGGACACTGGAGAGGACGGGAAAAACCCATGCAGAAATAGGGAGAATGTACAATCTCCTTACAGTCATTGCCAGATTCGAACCCTGGTGCAGTTCACTAGTGCTGTGACAGAGTTGCGCTAACCACTACACCTACCACTCTAATTTGCCTACCATCCAAACAGGTCCACAATAGACACCACCTTCCAGGCCCTGAACAGAGGTCACCTACCGTCAACGGCTTCACTCTGACACTGTATATATTTGAAAAGGAAAATGTATGTATCTTGGTCAATGTGGTTTATGGTGTGAAAAATAAAAAAAATTTTAAAAAACTTTTATAAAATTTTGGAACCATATATGGATTTTATGAATAAAAGCCCATCCACTTCCTTCACCTTCCCCACCCCTCTCAGTTAATAATTCTAAAAATTAGTCAATGAATACTTTTTTTTTTCTTTGGCTTGGCTTCGCGGACGAAGATTTATGGAGGGGGTAAAAAGTCCACGTCAGCTGCAGGCTCGTTTGTGGCTGACAAGTCCGATGCGGGACAGGCAGACACGGTTGCAGCGGTTGCAGGGGAAAATTGGTTGGTTGGGGTTGGGTGTTGGGTTTTTCCTCCTTTGCCTTTTGTCAGTGATATATGTAGCATTAGGTGATCTTTTTTTCTCTTTTGGGGAGGGGGGTTGGGGAGGAAATCAAAAATTTATTGTATCATTCTGTATGGTTTAAGTTACTGTATTATTGAATTTATATTTTGCATTGATACAAATGCTAAATAAAATTTTCCAAAAAAAAAAAACGGCTTCATTCAGCAGCCATCAGGCTCCTGAAGGAACCCCACTGTAGCACTGCACTCTGTACATTCTTCTACACTGATTGCACAGCTGTGCGCATGTTAGAGTTGACCTGCTAGATTGCTCATGAAAGAACCCTTCTTACTGTACCAGGTATAATGCGATAAGGAATTTGAACTTGTACTAGGTACAATTCATTTGATTTCAACTGCGATGGAGTTCCATTTGCTTTGTGCTCAGGTCCAGATGTGAAACGTAAACTGGAATTGCCAGGGGTCAGGCGATGACGTGCGAGTAGAGTAAAAGCACACTGCTGGAGAAACTCAGCAAATCAGACAGTGTCCTTTATATAGCAAAGATAAAGATACAGAACCAACATTAAGGGCATCAAGGTATGAACAAAATGAGGGCAGGGGGGAGGAGCACATTGCCAAAGGCAGGAGGCAATAGGTGGATAAGGGAGGGAGGACGGTGACTCTGGGTGAGTGCTTAGTCATAGTGCTTGAGAGTAGCGGGGATTAGAAATAAAACATGAAAGTCTGCAGATACTGTGGTTGAGGTAAAAACAATGCTGGAGAAACTCAGCAGGTCATACAGTGTCCTTTATATAGCAAAGATGAAGATACAGAACCAATGATTCAGGATTAAGCCCTTCATCAAGTTATATGCACGTAGATGTTGTCAGGTGTTGGAGGGGGGAGGCTCGCACGGAGCATTAACACCAGCAAGGACAGGTTAGGTCCAATGGTTCCATTTCTGTTAGTTAGTGGATATGACCCTTCCTCTACTTTCAGGTCCTTCACTGGAGAGTTTACCAATTCCACTCTATTTAATCAGCCTTGAAATAGCCTCTCGTCCCAAACATCACACACAATTCCAGAATGCCTGACTTTAATACACAACTTGTTTCTCTGTGCACAACAGGAACAGTATAGACACTAGATCCCCTCTCAGGGGAGCCAGGAGCAGGAGAAAAAGCAGAAAAGACCAGTTCTGTTCCAAATCAACATGCCAGCACGCGGGAACATTTAAACATCGAGACCAGCACCTGAACCACCAAGTCATAAAGGGCTGTGGATCAAGTGCTGCCTAATGGGGTTGGAACAGATGGGCACTCAGTGTTCCAAACCAATACCGTGAGCCAAGGCCAGCGGCTTCACAGCAGGTTTCTCCCTGCAGAGCAAAGGCTTGTATGCGGGTGGAGATGGGCAAGGGTAAAGCAAATCCATTGACAGCACAACCACTTGCATTCACTCATATTGGAGCAGTCTTCAGCTTCAGTAGAACATCTCTGGGCATGCCTTGTGGGGAGGCCGAGAATTAAAATCAGGGCTTCACAAGGGAGCAGTCATTTCACTTATCCATTTTCAACACAATTTCCCAGATACTAGTCGAAGGCCATTCACACTTTGAAGGCTAGGAGTATGACATTCAAATGCATTTTGATAAATCACCTAGATGATCTAGTGTCCCCTTCAGGATTGCACAGAGCTGCCACACCCTTGTCTGCACCAAACCCAAGCACAGCTGTACTACACACACTCTGTCAGAGGCTCCTTCTCAGCATGCTTTCTGTGGGAATCCAGCCAAAGCAAACACAGCTATTAATGGTACTTAACCACAGCACACATCTGCCAACAGCGAGAAGGACAAACATAGGACATGCGAACATTACACTATAGACCCTTTGGCCCACTATGTGTGCCGGCCTACATAAATCTATTCAACAATCTAACCCTTCCCTCCCTCACACCCACAACCTTCTATTTTTCTTACATCCACGTGCTGTCCAAGAATCTTTTAAATGCCCCTATTGTACCAGCCTCCACCACCACTCCCTCCAATGTATTCCAGGCAGCCACAACTCAATGTAAAAAAAAACTTACCCCTATATCTCCCCTACACTTTCCTCCCCTCAACTTAAACAAGTGCCCTCTGGAGTTTCTTATTCTCACCCTGGAAAAAAGGTGCTGGCTGTCCACCTTATCTATGCCTCTCATAATCTTGTCGACCTCTATTAAGTCTCGTCTCACCCTTCTTTGCTCCAAAGAAAAAAGTCCCAGCTCTGCTAATCTTGCCTCACAAGATATGTTCCCCAATCCAGGCAACATCCTCCTCTCCAAAGTTTCCATGTCCTTCCTGTAAAGAGGTGACCAGAACTGAACACAATATTCCAAGTGTGGTCTCAGCAAAGTTTTATAGAGATGTAACATCACCTCAACACTCCTGAACTCAATCCCTTGACTAACGAAGTCCATCATAACAAGATCACGGAGGGCCTGATTTTTGTGCTTTATAATGAAGAATACTATTTTAATGAAAATAAATATGAAATCAGCTCTCTCTTGTGTATGAATCAGCCAGGTGTTATAGTCAATGTAATTCTATTAAGGTAAGGAAATAAAGAAAATACATTTTTTTAATCTTACAAAGCACAATAATTATTTTTACAAAATGTTATAGTTTTCCCAATACCTTGAAACTGATGAGCTCTTCATCGGTAAACCCATGACTGTGAATAATCTTCATTTGCTTTACCAGTGTGCTTTTCCCACTTTCAGCGGCACCTGGAATTCAAAGACACACAAAATAAACACGGTGAAGAGGAGCAATGCAGGTCGAGCAGCACCCACGGACTGGCCCATCGCAATCTGCTGGAGGAGGTCGGCCATGTCCACAGCACCCACAGGAAAGAAAGAACAGCCAGTATTTCAGGCTGGATCCAAACTGAGACTTTAGGCGGCTCATTCAGTCCAATTTCCATGGTCGAGCCTAACATCAACTGAACAAAGAGGCCCTGGACTTTTTCCCCAGGGCAAAAGGAGGAAATACCAGAGGTCATTTGTACAAGGTGAGGGGAGTAAAGTTTAGGGAAGATGTCAGGGTGAGTTTTTTTTTTAAACTAGAGCGTGGTGGGTGCTTGGAATGCATTGCAGAGCTGATGGTGAAGGCTGGTACAACAGGGACATTTAAAAGACTCCAACAGACACATAGATGCAAGAAAAATAGAGGTTTATGGGTGTGAGGTAGGGATTGTTGTGTAGGTTTCTGCAGGTCAGCGCAACATTGTGGGCCAAAGAACCTGTACTGGAATATTTATAAACAAAGATACTTTAGTTACTGAAATTTCTGGCATATACAGGAGTGATGCTTGCAGAATGCAACCCTCATTGATGCTGGCGAGTTTGGCCAAATTACTCCATCCTATTATCGTACGTCCACGTACAAGCAACATCCAAACTGAGACTTTAGACGGCTCATTCAGTCCAATTTCCATGGTCGAGCCTAACATCAACTGAACAAAGAGGCCCTGGGCTTTCAAGCAAAGTTATGCATGGTTTGCATTTCCCACTGGAGAAGGTGTCAAAATTGGCATCACCCAGCTGAGAAATGCCATCCCTTAAAATGAGATCAGGCTTAGCACAGAATGAAAATCAAGCTTCGGGCTCTCCTGGCCTTAATAACTGGGAACCTTGGAGCACTCACACAGCCATCCAGTTAGACCGGCCATTTTTGTTTTGGCCAAGGGCCCCCTTTTCTATGAAGCCAAGGGCCCCCTTTTCTATGAAGCCAAGGGCCCCCTTTTCTATGAAGCCAAGGGCCCCCTTTTCTATGAAGCCAAGGGCCCCCTTTTCTATGAAGCCAAGGGCCCCCTTTTCTATGAAGCCAAGGGCCCCCTTTTCTATGAAGCCAAGGGCCCCCTTTTCTATGAAGCCAAGGGCCCCCTTTTCTATGAAGCCAAGGGCCCCCTTTTCTATGAAGCCAAGGGCCCCCTTTTCTATGAAGCCAAGGGCCCCCTTTTCTATGAAGCCAAGGGCCCCCTTTTCTATGAAGCCAAGGGCCCCCTTTTCTATGAAGCCAAGGGCCCCCTTTTCTATGAAGCCAAGGGCCCCCTTTTCTATGAAGCCAAGGGCCCCCTTTTCTATGAAGCCAAGGGCCCCCTTTTCTATGAAGCCAAGGGCCCCCTTTTCTATGAAGCCAAGGGCCCCCTTTTCTATGAAGCAGTCAAGCTCAGTCGATTTCTTCACCCTTCTCTCCTACCCTTAGATGCCCCATCCCCCATTAAGGATTTCAGTTCATGGCCTCTTAAATATGCTGTGGCCCCTGGGTGGGTTGGGCTACATGACCCCCAAGAACGGCTGGACTAGATAGACTGTCCTATTGGATACCTCGTCTCCGCTAACTAAATCAGGAGAGATGTTGATGCAGAGTCCGGTATCAGTCACTGTTCACAAAACACATGCTGAATCACAGAAGAGGCAAATAATCAATGTGGTGGAACAAGCATCTCCAGTTTGTCCAAAGCCTAAGGAGATTTGGCACATCGACCATGTTGTTCAGCAACTTCTACAAATGTTCCATTGAAAGCATTTGCCAGGTTGCAAGGTGCAACCGAGGCCCACAAGAAACTAGAGTTGTGAACACAGCTCAAAACACATCCTTCAACTCCATCCATACTTCCAGAAGCTTTGGAAAAGCAGACAACACATTAAAAGACTCATCCCACCATTGCATACTCTCCTCCCCTTCCACCCCCCCCCCCCCACAAAAGACAGGACAGGAAGATTCACAAATGTGAGATCATGTATCACCAGATTCAAGGACAGTTTCTTTCCTGGCATTGCCAGATTCCTGAATTAACCTCATTAGTAGATGTCAGAGCCCCTTGCTCTGACCCAACTGATTTCTTCTTGTAACTGTGCACTTCTGTGAAGCAACATTTCACTTGTGAATCTGCAAGGGTCATTTACTGTATCTGGTTCTCCTATGATTGTCTCCTCTACTGGGCACAGACTGGAAGATCACTTTGTTGAGCACCTCGGGTCGTGGCCACCCATTTCAATTCTCCATCCCATTCCCTTGCTGATATGTCTGTCCATGGTCTCATGTACCGCCAGACTGAGACCACCTGCAAATTGGAGGAACCTCGCCTCATCTTCTGACTGGGCACCGTCCAACTGGATGGCATCAATATCGGCTTCTCTGGTTTCTGTTTAACCCCACGCCCTCTTCTTCCCCGGTTGCCTTTCTCCCAGCTCTGTCTCCCTTTTCTCAGAGTCAAAATCAATTCTCACCTCTCCTCTTATCCAATTAACACCTTTTGTTGTCTGGACCCCCTCCCCTGGCCAGTCTCTTCATCCTGTTCTTTGCTTATGCCCTTGCTGGAGGGCTCAACCCCCGAAACAATGATAATACATCTCTGGATGCTACAAGACCTGCTGAGTTCCTCCAGCGTGTTTTCCAAGTCCGCCCACCCTTCCGCCCCATGGTTGTGCCTGACCCGCTGTGGTCGCCCAGCGTCTCATTGCTTGCTCCAGTTAAACAGGAACAGCCACCACCTATTGAATCTCATGACATCCACACCTTGTCCATGGAAGCCTAAACCAATTAGGATGACATAAAAGGCAATTCGTGTCTCAAAATTTCATTTCCCTCTTTTCTTTAAAAAAAAGTTTCTATTTTTGTCCCCTTTAATGTCTTGAATTAAATACTTAATGACCAACTTGAAAAGTTTTTTAATTAAATTGACTTAAGTGGTAATGCATGGTCTCACAAGTTTCTCATTTATTCCACGTGGCGTCCCGCACGCTTTCCCCATCACCAGGCTCACACCCACCGACTGCCTCGCTGCTTATCCTATTCAATGAGAAACTGACCCAAGGAGCTGTCGAGCAGCCTTTTGAGGCTGGAGGAAACGGGAGATTAGCTCCGGAGGAAAAAAGATAGGCATTTAAACAGATATTTGGCACTACAGCAAAGGCTCCTTTATACAGAGTGGCTGACGTCCTGATCATTACGGCCAAAGTGGAACACAACGCTGGAGAAACTCAGCAGGTCAAACCTTCATCAAGGTGTGAGCAGAATGTAGCAAAATGATGAAGGGCTCAAGCCTGAAACGTTGGCGCTGTATCTTTGCTACCTTGAGGCATTGTTTGACCTGCTGAGTTTCTCCAGCGTTGTGTTCCACTTTGATCATTGCGGCGAGATCATTTTGACAGACAAGTGTTAAGATCAATACACAGAAGCGCTGGAGGAGTCAAGCCCGTCTCGCAGCGTCCACAGGAGGCAAAGCGACCGACGCTTCGGTTTCTACAAGGCGCCAGCGAAAAGTAGAGAGGCAGAGGGTTTGGGAACTTCTTCCTGACAACAGACACACACAACACAGGAAAGAGTTTCAAGTAGAATCCGAAGCGAGGATTCGGCGAAAGGATACGAGTTTGTTTGGGGGGGGGGGGGGGACGGGCTGCCACCTCGACCAAGCAGCGGCGGAGAATGGGGGAGGGTGAGAGTGGGACCGTGTCCGCAGGGATTGAGACTGACCGAGTAGCAACATCTTCACCACGCTGCCCTCCTGCCGCCCGCTCTCCCATAGCGCTCGGTCAATGCAGCGGCTGCGCAGCCGTGCCTGCCGTTCCTCGCCACCGCCCTGCGAGCCCACACACAGCCCCATCGCCGCCGAGCATGTCTTCCCCGCGGCCGGGGAGCGCCGCGACCTCTCGCTCTCCAGGTGCAAGGCCGCTCCCTCCTCACTCATCCCCGCCCACCGCTCCGCCCCTGGCCCCGCCTCCTGCTCCCCTCCCTGCCTCTCCTTCTGTCCCTTTCCCGCCCTGCCTCTCGGCTCCTCCTCCTGTCCCTCTCCCCTCGCTGCCCCTCGGTCCCTCCTTCTGTCCCTTTCCCCTCCCACTGCTCGGCCCCTCCTCCCATTCCTCTCCCCTCCCGACCCGTGGATGCTGCACCATTGAGAGCTGTGGGTGCTGCAGGTCCGAGAGCCATGGATAGGTGCCACAGGTCCAAGAGCTGATTGGTGGGTGCTGCAGGTCCAGGACCCACGGGTGCTGCAGATCCAAGAGATGTGGGTGCTGTAGTTCTGAGAACCATGGGTATGGCAGATCCAAGACCCATGGATGCTGCAGGTCCAAGAGCAGTGAGTTCTTCAAGTCTGAGAACCCATGGGTGCTGCAGGTCCAAGACTTGTGGGTGTTGCAGGCTCAAGAGTGGTAGGTGCTGCAGGTCTGAGAGCTGAGCGGTGGGTACTGTTTTCAAAATTTCTTGTTTTTTAAATTAATTATCAGCACCTGTTTTTTAATTTTTTTCCACAGACTGCTACAGCAGAGGGAAAGGGTGTGGCAAACTCCCAAAAACACCACCATGGCAGTTATTCTGAGTGAGGTGTAGATACAGTATTAACTCAGACAAGGTAAAATTCCCTACTTTTCTTGGGACAGAGCTGCTCCACTTAAGATCGGAAGGCACTGAATGCAGCTCAGGATAGAATGCAAATTACCCTTCCTTTCCCCCCACTAACCCCCTATGGATTCCATCAAACAACAACCAGAGTACTGAAGGACCCAGGAAAACACACACAAATGCTGGAGGAATTCAGTAGGTCTCACAGCATCTACAGGAGAAAAATAAATTAGAGACATTTTGGGCCTGAGCCCTTCTTCAAAACAAAAGCTCCTATGGACCCTGCAAGACCACCTGAGTTCTTCCAGAATTTCTGTGATTTTACTACAATCAAGGTGCGGATTTGTGTGCTTCTCTCTCTTAAAGAACCCATCACATGGCACGCACTTTCTCGCTCATCAGGGAGAAGGCTGAAATGTGATAGCACAGACCATCCGGCTTAGGCAGTTTCTTCCCTGCAGCCATCAGGCTCCAGAATGAATCCCCCCAACATGCTGTGCTTGCTTGGTGCTAATTGATCTTTTTCATTGCCATCTCTTTACACAGCTGTGTGAATGTGACAGCTAACCTGTTAGTCTGTTTGCAATAGAACCCTCCTCACTGTACTCGAGATTTTGTAAATAATAAAGCCCCAAGATTAATTTCATATAAGCATCTTATTTTTCTGAGCTGGCTGATCCACTGGCTAAACATTAGCAATGTGACATCGGGACTGCACCGGCCTGTTGAACAAATCCTATCACGATTTTCTTCACAGACAGGTTCTACTATATTTGTTGAGGCCTGCTACTTTTCGATCTGTTCCAGATCCTTGTGGAAATGGTACTAAAGACTTCATTTGAAAAGCCATGAGGATCATTAGATATGTACTATTAATCTACATTTGATATTATTCCCAGAGCATTGAGAATTATGTATTCTGTCCTGAGTTACATTCAGTACCTTCCATAATTTCCGATCTTGAGTGGAGCAGCTGCTGTCCCAAGAAAAGTAGGGAATTACCTTGGGTGTGAGTTAATACTGTATCTACACCTCACTCAGAATAACATTGCCATAGCATCTGAGGCCTAATAAGAACATGGCTGTTGCGCATATACTTGTCCAGGCTCTGGACAAGTATTTGGTAGATATTTGATGGAATAAAAGTTACATCACAGAATATATTGATTCTACTCCAACAAAAGATGAAGCATATAAGGATAACCGAGGAGGAAGTGATGGCTGTGTTAAAAAAGATAAAGGTGGATAAATCTCCCGGACCGGACAAAATATTCCCTAGGACACTCAGGGAGGCTAGTGGACAGTTAGTGGGGCCATTAACAGAGATATTTAGGATGTCACTGGCCACGGGGGTGGTACCAAAGGATTGGAGGGTGGCGCATGTGGTTCCTCTGTTTAAGAAAGGGTCCAAACGCAAACCTGGGAATTATAGGCCTGTAAGTCTGACGTCTGTGGTGGGCAAGTTGATGGAAAGTGTTCTGAGGGATGCTATTTACAAATTTTTGGAGGTACAGGGATTGATAGGGAGTAATCAGCATGGTTTTGTCAGGGGTAGATCATGCTTGACAAACCTGATTGAGTTCTTCAAGGGGGTTACAAAAAAGGTTGATGAAGGGAAAGCTGTGGATGTTGTCTATTTGGACTTTAGTAAAGCTTTTGACAAAGTTCCCCACAGGAGGTTAGGAAAAAAGGTGGAGGCATTAGGTATAAATAAGGAGGTAGTGAAATGGATTCAGCAGTGGTTGGATGGAAGGTGTCAGAGAGTAGTGGTAGAAAATTGTTTGTCCAATTGGAGGCCGGTGACTAGTGGAGTTCCTCAGGGTTCGGTCCTGGGTCCACTATTATTTGTTATATATATTAACGATCTGGATGTAGGGGTAGAAAATTGGATAAGCAAGTTTGCGGATGACACAAAGATTGGTGGTGTTGTGGACAGTGAGGTAGATTACCGTAGATTAAAAGGTGATTTAGGAAGGCTAGAGGTGTGGGCTGAGAAATGGCTGATGGAATTTAATACAGATAAATGTGAGGTGCTGCATTTTGGAAAGGCAAATTTAAATAGGTCATATACATTGAATGGTAGACAATTGAGGAGTGCAGAGCAACAAAGGGATTTAGGAGTTATGGTAAATAGTACCCTCAAGGCTGATACTCAGGTAGATGGTGTGGTGAAGAAGGCATTTGGAATGTTGGCCTTCATAAATCGGAGTATTGAATTCAAGAGTAGGGAGGTTATGATGAAATTGTACAAGGCATTGGTGAGGCCAAATTTGGAGTACTGTGTACAGTTTTGGTCACCAAATTATAGGAAAGATATAAACAAAATAGAGAGAGTGCAGAGAAGGTTCACGAGAATGTTGACAGGATTTCAGGGTCTGAGTTACAGGGAAAGGTTGTACAGACTGGGGCTTTTTTCTCTGGAGCGTAGAAGATTGAGAGGGGACTTGATAGAGGTGTTTAAGATTTTAAAAGGGACAGACAGAGTAAATGTGGATAGGCTTTTTCAATTAAGAAAGGGGGAGATTCAAACTAGAGGACATGGTTTAAGATTGAAAGGGGAAAATTATAAGGGGAACATGAGGGGAAATTTCTTTACGCAGAGGGTGGTGGGGATGTGGAATGAGCTTCCGGCAGACGTGGTCGAGGCGGGATCATTGGTTACATTTAAGGAAAGACAGGATCGTTACATGGATGGGAGGGGACTCGAGGGGTATGGACCGGGTGCTGGTCAGTGGGACTAGGAGGGTGGGAATTTGCTACGGCATGGACTAGTAGGGCCGAACTGGCCTGTTCTGTGCTGTAAGTGGTTATATGGTTAAAAGCAGTCTCTTTGTTTAATGTTGTGTTACTGACGTGTACAAAACATTTAATGGATGCACAGGATTAAGACAGATGCAACGCATGAAACTCATGATGATAATTATTGATCTTTTGCTATAAAGTCTCCTGACACACAGATGAAAAAAATTAATGGATTAAATTTTTAATTTGGAGGAGTCACGATCTTCTACTTTAACAATCACAGATTGCCCCCACACCAAATGCTTAATAAAGCATTTTCAATGAAGGAATTCAATGACTGGAGTTATGCTGCAACAATATTTCATACTTGACATTGACTGGGTCACAAATAATGCAAAGGGCTTGGAAGATTTTAAAAACTTCCCAATCCTCCATCCTTCCATTAATTTTTGCTTCCTTGTCTATCCTCTCTTTTGCTTTCATGTTGGTTTTAACTTACTTTGTTTTTTAGATTTTATTATTGGGTAATTAACATATTTGGATAAGTCAGTGAATGACCCCTTCTGGGTAGAAATGTAATTGAAGTTTTCCAAAAAAACTTATATGTTGGCAATTTTAGGATTTTTTTTACCATTTTCCTTTCCTAAATTGGCACATAATCCTTTAATGAGAAATAGGTTGAGAATATGGGCTCAAGTTAGAAAATTCTTTGGGTTTAATAATTTTTCTCTGGCTAGTCCCATTATAGATAATCATCGTTTTTTAGTTGTCTCTGCTGGACGTAGGTTTCAAGGAATGGTATGCATCTTGGCGCCTCACAGTTTGGCAGGCAGCAACCTCCTTTGAAGAAGACCGCAGAGCCCACCTCACTGACAAAAGACAAAGGGGGAAAAACCCAACACCCAACCCCAACCCACCAATTTTCCCTTGTAACCGTGTCTGCCTGTCCCGCATCGGACGTCAGTCACCAATGAGCCTGCAGTAGACGTGGACATACCCCTCCATAAATCTTCGTCCGCGAAGCCAAGCCAAAGAAGAAGATAGATTGGGTATCCAATGTTATAATGATCTTTTTATTGGAGATCATTTTGCCTCTTTTGAACAATTATCAGCCAAATGTAATCTTTCTAACAGACATTTTTTTAGATATTTACAAGCTAGGCATTTTGCTCAGTCCAAGCTTTCTGATTTTCCTCAAATAACGAATACTAATATTCTTAATTTATTTTTTAATTTACAGTTCTTTTTTCACGGTGGGTTAATATCATAAATTTATAATGATTTATTGGATTTAAGATTAGCCTCAATGGCTGGAATTAAGAATGATTGGGAACGAGATTTGAACAGAACATTTTCCGTTGAAGATTGGTAAAGTACTCTCAGCTTGATTAATGATTCTGTATTTTGTTCAAGGCATTGCTTATTATAATTTAAGATGGTACATAGAAAACACATGCCCAAACTTAAATTATTTCATTTTTATGTAGATATTGATCCACTATGTGAGAAATGTAAAATTTTTGTAGCTTCACTGATTTATATTTTGGGAGTTCCCAAATTTAGAGAGAATTTGGAAATTCATTTTTCAAACTTTATCATTGAATTTTAAGATGAATATAGAAACTTGTCCATTAATTGCTTTGTTTGCTTTATTTTGTGACCAGATAAACCTCTGTCTGCATTTCAGGAGAAAGTTTTAGCCTTTACCATGCTGATAGCCAGACGAGCAATTATATTGAAATAGAAAGATGACTCTTTATATTGTAGTTATATAATGTAATGTCTTATATAAGCTTGAAGAAAATTAGATACATTAAAAATAGGAAGTTTTAATTTGTTAAGATGTGGGGCCCATTCATAGAATACTATCATGAATGGAAGAATTAAGAATTTTGAATGTTCCAGAGATTTCCTGTCCGATGTCTGGAGGTCACTATCTGATCCTTTTTTTTTAAACAAGGTAACCTTGATTAGAAGGAGGAGGTAAGATTAGATTTAGTTTTTAGGCTTTTTCTTTTCTTTTTATTAATTTTTATTTGGATTAACTTGACAAATATGGATTTAACATGGTTATCAAAGATTAATTCTTGTTCCTCATGTAGATCAAGGAACTGTGTAATATTGTTCCATCCATTTTTCTGTACTTGTATGTATATAAGATGACTTATTATGTTTTCCTTAAAATCTTGTATGCAAGTTTATATGTTAAACTCAATAAAAATATTTTAAAAAGAAAAAGGGCTGCAGTGGTGATACTTTTCCATTCAAATATTTCCTCCTTTTTGGTCTGTATTTATCTTGCACCATATTTATTTCTTGCAGAAACTCCATCCATTGCTGCTCTGCTATCTTCCCTACTAGCGATTCATTCCAATCTACTTTGGCCACTTCCTCTCTGCCACTGTAATACCCTTTACTCCACTGAAATACCCACAAATCTGACTTCAGTTTCTCCTTGTTAATTCTCAAATTTAACTCAGTCATATTGTGATCACTGCCCCCTAATCCCTAATAGTTCCTCTACTTTAAACTTTCTAATCTCCTCAGGTGTATGCCAATCCCCTGGTGGCTCATCAACAAGCTGCTCTAAAAAGCCATTTTGCAGAGTTTCTACAAATTCTCTTTTGAGATTCAGTCCAACCTAGTTTTTTCAATCATCTTTCATGTTAAAATCCCCCATGACTACCATAACATTGCCTTTCTGACACACGTTTTCTACCTGCTGTTGTAATTTGATGTCCATATCCCAGCTACTGTTTGGAAGTCTGTATATAAATGGCAATACTGTATTTTTACCCTTGCATTTCTTAACCCACAATGATTCTATATCTTCTGATCTATAGTCACCTCTTGCTAATTATTTAATTTTGTTCCTTATCCACAGAGTCACGTCGCCCCCCCCCCCACTTATCTGCCAATCCTTTTGATAGCCTATCCTTGGATATTCAGCTCCCAATGACATCCATCCTTTAGCCTTAACCCCGTGATGGCCACAACATTGTACCTGTCAAGGTGTAGCTGTACAAGGTCATCCACTTTATTCCTTTGGTGCATGCGTTTAAATTCAAAATCTTTAGCCATTTATTTGTTACATTTGACTCTGTGGCCCTGTTGCATTGCAACTCATCTCACTGACTGCAATTTTAGCTCATCCTTCCACACAAACTCTCTACCAGCTGTCCCTACTTGTGTGCCAACAGACACTTCCTCCACCTCTTCACTTTGGTTCCCGCTTCCCTTTGAATCTAGTTTAAACCCACATCCACCACTTCCCCCTCCCCAACAGCACTAGCAAATCTCCCTGCCAGAATTTTGGTTCTCTTCAAGTTCAGGTGCAACCCGTCCCACTTGTACAGGTCACCCCTTCTCCAGAAAAGGTTCAAATGATCCAAGAACTCGAACCCTATCTACTGCACCACCTCTTCAGCCACACATTTGTCTGCTCATGGCACCAGAAGTAATCCAGAGATGACCACCTTGGAGGTCCTGCTCTTCAGCTTCTTTTCTAACTCCCAAAATTTATTTGCAGGACCCCAACCCCACTCCTGCCTGTCATTGGTGCCAATATGTACCATGACCTTTGGCTGCTCACTCTCCCCTTTAAGAATATTCTTCACCCACTCAGAGACATCCTGGACCCGAGCCCCCAGGAGTCAATGCAGTATCTTGGAGTCTCTTTTGCAGCCACAGGATCTCTTATCTGTTCCCCTATGAATATTGCTCAACCTGCCTTTACCTTTTCCTTGAGACTCAGAGCCAACCACAATGCTATTGGTCTGGCTGCTACCTGGCCCAGATACATCATCCCCCTCAGCAGTATCCAAAGGGGTATACATGTTGCTGAGGGGAATAGCCACAGGGGTACTCTGCACTTCCTGCCTGTCCCCCTTCCCTCACCTGTTACCCAGCTACCTTCCTCCTAGGTGTGATTTTGTCCCTGTAACTCCTCTCTATTACCCCCTCAGTCTCCCAAAAGATCTGGAGTTCACCCAGTTCCATTTCCCTAACATAGTCTACATGGAGCTGTAGTTGGATGCACTTGGATTCACAGATGAAATCATCATCCCTAATATCCACATTCTGTAAGAGGAGCACGTCCCTGCCCTGGCTTGCATTCTATTTAAAGAGCAAGGAGTTAATAAAATCGGTCCTTACCTTGCATCAACTCCAGCACCTTCTCCTCACTGAAGCCTTGCCAACCAAAGCCTCAAAGTCCCACTCCCACACCGGATGCTCAGCTCTGTCCCTGCTTTCCTTTCATTTGCTCCTACTCTTGTGTAACTTTCTTGCTTTGCCACTTGATTGGTCCACTGCTATTAGTTATTGGTCCACCACAACTCTACAAGTTTGAAAAGTTGTATAAAATAGCAGTACAGTATCCTTCCTTCAGCTGGACAACCAGACTGCACACAGTATTCCAAGTGTGGTCTCACCAATATTTTGCACTGCTGAATCATTGAGTTCCAAGGTTTATACTCAGAATTCCACACAATGAAGACATTTCAGCATTTTTAGATGGCCTAGAAATTGGTAAAATGGCAGAAACTTATTTAAGGATTTAGTGATCTTGAACATTTAAAGCAGTTTCTGCAATATGGATTTTATCTGAGATGCCTAAAACATTGATTAAAGCCAGACATGGAAAAATACATTTACTACTTGTCATTATTACCAGGGCTAAAAAAAAGTCTTAAAAATCAGTGAAAATTAAGATTCCAGGTTTTGGCATGAATAGTATAGAAAACTGCAATGCACCTTTAGTCAATATTATTTCCACCCAACGTGTCTGGCTAAAATAGAAAATCTGAACCTCCGTCAGTGTGCAGTAAAATCCCTGGTATCTGGCACCTATGGGGAGTGATTGATTCTCGATAAGTGTATTTTCAGATTTCATGAGACTTGCTCTTACAATGCCCTAATACATTAAGAATAAATGGTTTAAAAGACAAAAATATGATATTGTACTTACACTGGACAAACTTTACTTGCATGAATATATGAACCTTGAAGCATTTTAGTTTATTTTTGGTCACATTCTTTGAAAACATTCAACTGTCGCAGCATCTGTAGGTTCCTCCCCCTCCATGGAGCCACCCGAAAGGTGAACAATAACATTATAGACAATTAATTCTCTCTCCCCAAGTTTCTAGATAAAGCATCTGACTCTTATTAAGCAGGGATAAGGAAACACTTAAGAGTCACTGTAATGGGGAGCAGCATCAACCAGCTCTTCATCCTGGGCGACCCATTGCTGTTTCATCGAACTTTATTCAAACAGCTGCTATGAGTAAAGAACAACCATACATTTGCTCTTCACCAAAGGTTTGTGTGCTACTGACATTTTTAAACTTGCATTTTTTAATCTATTATTTTATTCTTATTTAACGTCAGAGTTAAGCCCAGAAAAAACTGCACTTATTCTTATTTTCTTACCGCCACAATGCAAAACATACAGAAGAATATATTAAGAGTGTAGAAATGTCATTGTCCAGTATTTGTTAGTCTGTTAGAGCTTTCTTCTCCCACGTTCTCTACACAAACCTCCTGAGACTTTTAATTTACAATGGTAAATTATTGGTAGTGATGTTAAATGAAGCCCAACCCAAATATTCAGTTACTTGCAGATATATTTTCTTGGCATGATTAGCGACACAGGTTTAAATTTAGTGCTGTCTGTAAGGAGTTTGCATGTCCTTCCTGCATCTGTGTGGGTTTCCTCCGGGGGCTCCAGTTTCCTCCCACCATTCAAATTGAATTGGGTCTAATTGGGCAGCAAGGGTTCATGGGCTGAGAGGGCTTGTTACCGTGCTGTATGTCAGCCCAATTTAAAAAATTGGCTGATACACTAAAAGATCATCATAGCAGTTGGAACAAAGCTTAACTTTGATTATGGCAGTATGCCCCTCAATATATTGATTTAGAAAGCTTTGTTAATTATGGTACTTATTTAGGAGCATTATTAAAGAGTTTGAAGTTAAATCACAGAAATGAGTGCCATCTTTATTACTTGTTCAAAGGTAACACAACTTCTCATTTAAATTTATGGGCTGCCTTTTTCCCTATGTCAAGATTTGTTAATCGCCACAATTCTAATGTGGTTTTCAATTAACTGATTATAATGTGCTTAACAAGAAAACTGTAAAATTTCCATGCAAATTGCTTGAAAAACAAATGTCATTGAAAGGTCACAAAAAAAACCAACATAAAACATTTACAACACCTTGCTAATTTAAAAATCATAGCACACAAAACAAGAACAGGTTTATTTGTTGACTTAACATCAATGTTTATTATTAGACAAGACACTTCTCAATTCATCACCAGTGTGAAGTTGACATTCAGTTTATTAGTTCCATGGACCTCAGGTTTGTCAGGACATACATTCATTAAAACTCTAACTTTCAAGACAAAACATAAATCAGAATATCTGGAGGTATCCAAAAGCAAAATGAACGCATTTAAAAGCAAATTATAATAATGGTCAATTTTTTTAGAACTAATTGTAATATCAAAAAATACTTCTTGAAGTTTGAGACAAAGAATTATTCCACAAATATTGCTGATTTTGTCTGTGCTGGAACTTGATGCATTATTTATTACATTACTGTTATTGGTTCAGTTTTAAAGGCCACTATTCTCAAGGTTATCAAGCTTCACTAACTATTAAAGAGAGACGGGAGCCATTGAGGAGTGTGTGTATATTTAAAAGAACATATTAAATGGTATTCCATAATTTTTATCTGAACAAACATTAAGAGCCAGAAAGGTATTCAAGCTATTTACATTGTTAAAAGCTGGAATACAAACCAGATCTAGAGGAAAATTGCACAAATTTTGATTTTTTATTGAAATGAGAATTAGAATAGATCCAAATCTTATCAACATAATCTTAATCCTAACTATAATTTACTGAACGAATGTATTACAGACTTCCATTGAAATACCATGTGGTCCCCTGAAATAACAGTTACCAAAATGCACTGCGCCTTGAAATAATCAGAAATTTCATTAGTGCAAAGTTATTCTTTAAACTACTGAAGACGATGTTTTGTGGGGGATGGGGGAGCAGAGGTCGCCATTAAAGTTCAAGATGCTGATGAAACAAACTTGAGATTTAAAATTGCCTCTTGCACTATGTTCAGAGGAAATTAGAAACAAACCATGGCTTAATAGCTGCATATTGATTGATACCACTTTTTTAAGCAAAACTAAAATTGCTTCAATTTTAATTGCACCTTAAAATTCCTTTATAAATAGAAAAGCAGCAATGATACATAAATATAACCAAATTATCACAAGTGTAATAGATTTCTGTAAAGTCTACAATATCAGATCTTTTACAGGTCAATTAAATGAAAATAGAATGTCATTTTAAATTATGTACTTAAAGGTTTTTACTGCACACGACTGTAAACACATTCACTACCATCTGTACATTTACAAGCAGCTAGCTGTTCTAGTACTCTCAACTGTTTAGCCCATTCCTTTGGTGCATCCCATAATTTTAAATTAATATTATTAAAAATTTTGCCAAGCAAACCCACTGCAAATCTAAAATACCAAAAGTTGGTAAACATTAAAAAAAATGCTGAAGTAAGATCATTCCTTATTTTTAGTGTCAATGCCCACTCTAATTGCACATTTCAGGATTGCATTCCTGCCAGTTTTTCTGGTCGGGATTCATTTAATTTGATCATCGGCTTTCTTCTTGATTGCTTCTATTGCAGCCAGCTCCTTCGCTTCCTTCTTCTGATTTCTTGCCTCAAATTGTAATCTTTTCTCAGGAATAAATGAAAATTGTTTAGAAGTTGGATAATGAATAATGCCACCAAATAATTTCTCAAAAAATTAGCCTGCATTCAAATTTGTAAAACTCAGGAGTTACATTAACCTAAAAATTCCTCAGCGTTAGAAACTAATTATTACTGGAAAGACTCTTCTATTATTTCTAGATGGTTATACAATTTAGTCAAGCTTGCTACACTTTCCAACATGCAAGTTTACATGAAAATTGGGAGTGCTCTCCCACAGCACCTTTAGATGCACATTCAGAATTTGTAACATTTTTAATTTTTCCCCCACTTCACTTTCAAGATAGAACAGCAATTTATGTGCATTTTTTGCGGATTGTAATATTATTTACTCAAGATTTGGATGTTAATCATGAGCCAGTCACTTCTTTGAAGAACAACACTATAATCTGCAAGTCGGACTCAGCTTTTGGTTGACTGTTATTGTAATTCTCCATCTTGTTCTCAGGTTGACCCTGTCCTCTATGTCCTACGCGGAGCTATACTGGAGCTATTGGTACTCATGCATGCTGGCAGCTCAGAACAAACTGTTGCTTTCTGTAAAGGGGAGAAGAGAACTTTATCCTCTCCAACTTCTTCATAAGCTGCTTTAACAAAAATGCTTTAACCTGATTACTATATTGGATAATCAGACAAAACATTCTTTATATTGAGGCTCAAAGACACAAAACTGGGAGGAGTCATGTGATGGAGTACTGGCCAGTCGGGAAAACCAGCACTCTCCAGGAAAATAGAAAAAAGTTAGGAAAAAGCAAAGCATAACAGAAATAGAGTACAAGAAATAGAAGATAAAGATACAGAGAAGAGAAAGAAGGAGAAAGTAAGAAAAGCTGGAAAAAAAGTAGTAAGAAAGTCTTTGGAGAAGAAGGAAGAAGGCCTTACTTGCAGGAAGGAACAGGACGCTGTGGTGACGAGGAGCGCCTGACCCTTGAGGTCAGTACCTGCCCTACAGAGTTGTGACCCACCAGCTGGTACACTACAAAAAGTGGCTCTCGGAGCCAAACAAAACTGCGCAGTGTGCAATGAGAGGAGAAAGAGGACACTGGCGGGAGGGGGGTTCAGCAGAGAAGCGGGCTATCACAGATCGAGCAGCTGAGAGATGCCCGACACTAGGGCTCTCAGCTGGAGGATAAGGAAGACAGCAGGAGCGACGAAACAAACGTGGAAGACAGACGGAGGGAAGATCGACAAGAAAACCAACATCAAGAAGCACAACAGACGAGCAGCCCAAGAGGGGAGGACCAGCAACAAGAAGCCCAGCAAGAGGAGGCCCGACAAAGAGATACAAGCAGCTCATCAGGAAAAAAAGGAGACATAGACACAAAGAAGAGAAGAAGACACAAACACAGATACAGACACAGAAGAAGAGGAAGAAGAAGACCAAGATCTTCACAGAGAAATAGAAGGTAAAACTGATGAACAGAATATAGATAGTATTTTTTGAAGAACAAATGAGATCACTAAAAGAATGGTTATGCAATTAAAAGGAAAATGAAAAGAACAGAAGATAAAATGCAAAGGTTAGAACTGGTAATGACAGAAATAGGGAAAAGAGTAGAGAATGTGGAAGAGCAGGAAACGGCTGTAGAAATGGAAGTGAATGACTTAGAAAAATTGGAAGAAAGTGACAAAAAAAATTAAAGAGACACAAGAGTTACAATGTTGAAAATTGATATGTTGGAAAATTATAGTTGGCGAAACAACATAAAAATAGTGGGCCTGAAGGAGGGTGAAGAAGGCACAGACATGAAGGAATTTATAAAAGGATGGATCCCGAAGGTCCTGGGAACAACAGAAATGCAGGAAGAAATGGAAATAAAAGGGGCACACAGAGCATTAGCTCCGAAACCACAGGCACATCAAAAACCAAGATCCATCTTAGTAAAATTTTAGAGATATACGACAAGAGAAAATATACTGGAACGGGCAAGGAATAAAATTAGAGAAGATAATAATCCATTGGAATACAAGGGTCAAAAAATATTTTTTTTACCCAGACATAAGTTTTGAACTTTTAAAGAGGAGGAAGGAATTTAATACAGCGAAATCAACTTTATGGAAAAAAGGTTACAAATTTATATTGAGGCATCCAGCTGTGCTTATTTATACCCAGGGAGTAAAACAGACTGTTCTCGGATCCAGGGAAAGCGCAAGAATTTGCAGAATGTTAGCAGGACAAGAGAAGAGATGAAGAAATGTAACAAGAATGAAGAACGGCGATAAAATATATATATAAAGATGTAAAAACAATGTATATGTAAAGAACTAAAGAGGGAAAAGGGAAGGAATGGAGTAAGGGGGTAAAAAAAAGAGAGAGAGCTTTGTAATATGTGTTTTAAAAAAGTGTTTTCTGGAGAGGGGTGGGTGGAGGGGGAATAACCGTCACTGCAAAATCAGCTGACGCTGCGAACAAAATCACAACCCAAATGAAAAGGGGAGTTGTGGTTGCCCAGCAAGGGGTATGGGGCAACTCGGGGGGGGGGAAGAAACGACCTTTGGGGTTAAGGTATTAGTGGATGTGGGAACTGCGGGGGTACTTTATGTCTTAAATGTGTTGTCGTATATTGAGTGTAATAAGAGAAAACTAAGAGATGAAAAGGGAGATGGAGGTGGCAAAGAAATGTATGCAAGGTATAAGATGGCTATGTTGAACTATATGACTATAAACATTAATGGAATACATAACCAAATTAAAAGGAAGAGGCTACTAAATTTATTGAAGAAGGAAAAAATAGATATAGCATTTTTTGCAGAAAACGCACCTAACTGAAGCGGAACATAACAAACTATAGAGAGACTGGGTAGGACACGTAACGGCAGCATCCTATAATTCAAAAGCTAAATGTGTAGCCATACTAGTTAACAAAAATGTACCAATTAAAAAGAGGAGGAAATAGTAGATCCGGCAGGGAGGTATGCAATTTTAGAATTTGCTCAATATATACGCACCTAACGAGGAGGATCAAAAGTTTATGCAGAATATTTTTTTGAAGATTTCAGACACACAAGGAAATTTATTGATAGGAGGGGATTTTAACCTTAATTTGGACCCAATGTTAGATAAAACTGGATAAAAGACAAGTAAAAAGAATAAAGTAGCCACATTTATGGTTAAATCAATGCAAGAAATGAAACTTTTATGGATATATGGAGGAGGCAACACCCAAGAGAGAAGGAATTTTCATATTATTCAAGTAGGCATAAAACATACTCAAGGGAGAGTTAGGAAAAAAGAATATAAAGCTGGACTACTATCAGATCATTCACCCTTATTATTAGCAATAGAACTGGAGGACATCCCACCAAGAACATATAAAAATGAAATAAACTATAAACCTAAGCAGAAGTGGGAAAAGGATCAAAATATAAAGATAAAAAAATGAAGATTGGGAAAAGTTATATTCGGAAACTATGAAGAATACAATAAACACAAGGTTATGCACGAGACAGTATAATTGGTTACACAGGGTATATATCACTCCTCAAAAATTTAAAAAACTGGGATTCAACATTATCAGATAGATGTTTTCACTGTAAGAAGGAAATGGGAACAACATTACATGCAACTTGGGCATGTACGAAAGTAAATACGTTTTGGGAAGAATTAAATCAGATACTAAATAAAATTACAAAAAAAAAATAGCAAAAAAACCAGAGATATTTCTTTTAAGTAACATAAGAAGTAGAGAATTAGGCCTCAAATTGGATAAAGTGCAAAAAAAATTAATTATGATAGCTTTAGCGATAGCAAATATGTATAATGTTAACTTGGAAAATGGAAGAAAGCATGAGTATACAGCAATGGTACATGGAAATGAATAAATGTATTCCATTGGAAAAAATAACATATAATTTAAAAAATAAAGTCACAATGTTTGAACAAATTTGGGAACCATACATGGAACATTTATCAGAGAGAGCTTGTCTACGACCTCCATCCCCTAAAATGAGAATAAAAATGATAAGAAGACAAAATGACTAGATTCAGTGTGTTATAAATTTCTTGCTTATTTTCCTTTGTGCAAAAATATTGTTTTATGATTTTATTGTATTGTATATGTTGAATATTTATGGGTATTGGAGGGGGTGGGTAGAGGGGAAAAAAGACCACTGTGTAAATTTAATGAGATACGTTTGTACATATTTTGGATGATACGGTTCACAGTGTGAAAAATAAAAAATGATTAAAAAGACACAAAACTGAAATAAATCACTCAAACAAAAGAAATAGGCAATGAGAGCTAAAACTAAATATTTTATTTACCTGTTCTTAATTATTCTTTGCACAATATCATCTGTGGTCAGATCATTGCCACTGCGGATGGTTTTGAAGATGTTACGTTGCTTTGGTTCCTAAAAAAAACCCATAAAATCAGAAAAAATGGAATATTCAAAGGATAGGTCATAAAAATAATCCATGATAACATTTCACTTGCTAATTTAAAGCCATCACTCTTCATGATCTATCCATTCACAATGGGAAATATTTAGCATTCATCTCAAGTGGTAAAATAGTCAATGCAGAAATGTGGTCTTGAATAATATTAAAGGTCACACTATTTTGCTAATTGAAATGATCTGCTGGTAAAATCAGAGCAAACTGAATCTTATATCTGCATTTTTTCTGTGCAGGTGTTCCAAATTGATGATATTCATAAATTTGAATCTAGTGATTCGTCCAATGTGAAAAATGTTATCCCACCAACGCACAAGTAATTGATTTTGACATCAGTCCACAATCTATACTCAGCATGTACTATTAAAAACAAGACAATGGAACACCAGAAGAAAATAGTTGAAAAGACAAAATTTGATTTCTTAGAAAGCATCCTTGTGAGTTTCCCAGCTACCGATGAAATCTTGCCTCTGCACATTGGAGAATTTGATGTTCTTGCGGTTGGAATGTAGACTTCCCAAGCAGATGAGGAGCTGTTCCTCTAGTTTTCTCAGCCTCACCTGGAAGAGGAGGGATTCTCCCAATTTCAAGGGAACCCTCACCCTCATGTTTCTTTTTTCTCTCATCTGCCTACCATCCTGTCCTTACGGTATCTGATTCCACTCAGCACCTTCCTGACACTAGACTTCATAATCTGCCCCCTTTTTGGCCTCCACTCATCACTTCCCAGTCTCTACCACTTTCTCCACTCTTCCCGCCCCCATCTGGTTCCTTCAGCCCACCTGGATAGCTTGTTAGCTCCTGCTTTGCCCTCCCCCTCACATTTTTATACTGGTTATCTCTTTACACACTCCACATCAATGCAAGGTCTTAAGCCAAAATGTCTTTTTCCCTCCACAGATGTAGCCAGACCCCCTGAACTCTCCCATCAGTTGTTGCACTTTTTAAAAATCCCAAACATTAAAAAAAAACTGTTTCTAAATTGCCTGACTGAGTTTTGAAGCAGAAATTTAATTCAATTAAATTTTGGAAAGAAATTGCCTTCAGTCCCAATCATAAGCCTTTTCTGGCCACTAACCTGTCCCATTTCCACATCCTGCACATTTGACAAGTTTGGGATCTATTCTGACCACGTGTTTGAGAATTTAGTGGGTTTTTAAAAAATAACTAATTTATTAAAAAATTCAAAGATGTATGTATTAGTAAAAACAGTTTTTAAATTTGCAGTGTTTAAGAGTGAGACAAAAATTATGAAGTTGAGTGTTCAAAAACTGATACCAGAAAGACAAATCTTAACTTACAGCATATGGATCAGAATAATCCTTATCAGCCATGACTTCCGTCTTACCATGACAGACCAAGTCAACCTGAAGGAAAAAAGTATTCTTAGTTCTTATAGTGATTTATTGTAATTGCAGTGAGCTGCCTGTTTTTTTCTCATTACTTTTGGGCCATTGGCAAACAATTTGTGCTTCATTTCACAACAAATAAATGAGCAATAACAGCAAAGAGTTTGGATTTGGTCTTCACTTCAAGGCTTGAGCTCTTTGATGTCACTAATCTTTTCACTCTCCTTCCCTCCTTCCCCCCTCCCCCCACTCTCAATGTACGAAAATCAAAATATTTTAAATTCCTTGAAGATTAGAAGATGTGATAATTTATATTTGCTTGGCCATCCTTAAAAACTCAAATATATACCAACAGATATTTTAAGAATAATCAAACAAGTTGTTATAAAAGTTTCACTTTCTTGTAAACCATTAACTTCTTACATTTGTTAAAAACCTTTTTAAAAAAAAAGATTTATTTCTGACTTGAGTTTTATTTCACTGAACAAAAGACAAAACTATTCAGTGTTGCAATTATATCTATGTTTTGATATGGTTCAGCTGTCTTGTTTCAATTCTTATGGCAAACTTGACATTACCCCAATTTTTTTTACAAAGATATATCTTTTGTTGAAGAAGTTGCATGATAAAATGAAGTGTTATTTGTCCTCAAGACAAAATAATAAATATCAGGATTATAAAAGGCCATTCATTTCCTGGGGTCCATGCTGGCTCTCAGGGGAGCAATTCAATTAGTCAGATCTTCTCTTCTCAATTTCCCAGGACCCTTGCAACTTATCATCTCATTGAACTACTGAACTCCCCCTTGATTCCTTTCACCATGAACCTACATGAAGGGATAAATGTACCACATCTTGGAGAACAGAAAGTGGGAAAACACTGAACCAAAAAGTATAAACTCTGAACAGACATTTGCAATCCTGCCATAGCTATTAGTTACTTATGTCAATAATTGGTGGCATGCTAATTAAATAAATTCTAATTTGAATATCACATAAATACATCCAGAAAACATGCTGGAAAGAAGCCAAGTGCAAAAATCCAATTCATTACTCTAGTCCCGATCAACATTGTACGCTGTCTTACTTCTTTGTTGGAATAATTTGAAAAATCAAACAAATAAAACAATTCTATACTTGTTTGGTCTGCTGAGTGTTTCCACGATTTAGTGCTTATAATTTTGGTCCAGTTTTAGAGCTATTTGAATTTGTTTAGGTGCAATCCATGCTCAATGTCTTTTGTTTTAACGAGGATGTACTTTGACATACGGCATTGCAAAAGGCCCTTCTGACCCATGAGCCCATGCCCTGCATTTACCCCAATTAACCTACAATCCCCATACGTTTTGGCAGGAAACCAGAGCACCTGAAGGAAACCCATGGAGACACAGGGAGAATGTACAAACATACAAACTCCTTACAGATAGCGTGAACCTGAGTCACTGGCGCTGCAATAGCGTTGCACTGCTATGATAACCGTATAGTGTATTGTTTCAAATGACATAAAATATTAATTAAAAAAACTTTAGTTTGCTCTCTATTTTTTCACTGGATCAGAGTGTTCTGTACTACAGTTAAGCAAAATACATTAATCTGAATCAGGTTTATAGTCATGAACCTGTGTCACGAAATTTGTTGTTTTGCAGCAGCAGAATTGTGCTTTACAGGTCCAAAGTTACTATAACTTACAATTCTGTAAATACAAGATTTAAAAAAAATTAGTGCAACAAAAAAAGTGAGGTAATATCCATGTTAATTGGCCATTCAGAAATCTCATGGCAGTGGAGGAAGAAGCTGTTTTTGTAAAGTTGGGTCTTCAGGCGCCTGCACCAACTTCCCGGTGGTAGCAGTGAGAAAAAGGTGGTGAGGGTCATTAATGATAGAGGCTGCTTTCTTGACACACTACCTCTTAAAGATGTCTTCAATGGAATGAAGATTAATGCCCAAGATGGCGCTCAGTGAGTTTACAACCCTCCGTAGCCTTTTCCTGTAACAATCGTTCCACAGTAGATGCAATCTCTCTGGCTCTCCACTCAGCCCTGCATCACCTTGGCAACCACAATACCTACATTAGGCTGCTTTTCATCGACCAACACCATCATCCCCTTAGTACTGGTTAGCAAGCTTCAAATCCTGGGTCTCTGAACCCCTCCTCTGCAATTGAATCCTTGACTTCCTCATCGGAAGACCACAGTTAGTGCAGATCGGTAACAATGTCTCCTCCTCACAGACAATCAACACAGGTGCACTGCAAATATGTGTGCTTAATCCACTGCTCTACTCACTCTACACCCACTGTGTGGCTAGACACAATTTAAATACAATCTACAAATTTGTCAATGACATCATGGTTGTCAGCAAAATCACAATGAGGTAGTATACAGGAGTGAGACAGATCAGTTGGTTAAGTGATGTCACAACAACCTTGTACTCAATGTCAGCAAACTAATTGTTAAAAGAAATGAAGTGTTAACGATTTAGCAAGTTTTCTTTGGTGGATCTTATTTCAATTATTCCAGTACATTTGAAAACAGCACGAGTAAATCTGGTCATGAGATCAGGGAAGAGAATGCATCAATAATTATATTTGTCTGTTTTTCACTGCATGCCCTCCAGTGGCCCAACAATATTTCAAATCAAAGAAATACTTCAATGTTATTGATGAAAAGAACATACAGTTCAGAAATAGGCCCACTGGCCCATGAAGTTGGCACAGAACACGATGCCCATATTAAACTAAAAATCTGCTGCTTGTATAGGATATTTCCTTCTATTCTCTGCATATTCACGTGTAATGAGAAGAGGGAGGGTACAGAAAAATAAAAGAATCGATATAACTTCTTTTAAAATACCGGGCAAAACAAGTTATGTTGTTGGCCAGTTATAATACAGAGCACTAACATTTTAAAAGTTACAATCGCTCTACAGCAGATGCAATTATCACTGGCTCTCCACCCTTGTCTCGATCACCTAGACAACAGCAACACATACATCTGACTATTCTTCATCTACATCCAAAACCATAATTCCCTCAGTGCTGGTCAACAAGCTCCAAAACTTAGGCCTCTGCACCCCACTCTGCAACTGGATCTTTGACTTTCTCATCGGAAGATCAGTCAGTACGAATTGGAAACAGTGTCTCCTCCTGTCTTTTTTTTTTTTTTTTTTTTTTTAAATTTTTTATTTTTCACACCATAAATCACAATAGCCATGATATACACTTTTTCTTTTCCACACATTTACAGTGACTTTTTCTCCCTCCCCCTCCCTCCTCCCAAGCCACCCCCCCATCCCTCCCCCCTCTCATCCATTTTAGTTATACAATCTAGGTTGCATTAATTCAGTTAGACAATGTTGTCATTCAACAAAAATACACCAGAAATTCTACTGAGTCCATTTTTTTCTTCTCTTCTCCTTCCATCAACTTAGGTAATGTTTGTTCCCGGTAGGTTTTCGCTATTGTATTTAATGTAAGGCTCCCATACTTGTTCGAATATTTCAATATTATTTCTTAAACTATATGTTATTTTTTCTAATGGAATACATTTATTCATTTCTATATACCATTGTTGTATTTTCAAATTATCTTCCAATTTCCAGGTTGACATAATACATTTTTTTGCTACAGCTAGGGCTATCTTAACAAATCTTTTTTGTGCATCCTCCAAGTCAATTCCAAATTCTTTATTTTTTATGTTACTTAGGAGAAAGATCTCTGGATTCTTTGGTATATTGTTTTCTGTTATTTTATTTAATATCTGATTGAGATCATCCCAAAATTTTTCTACTCTCTCACATGTCCAGATTGCATGAATTGTTGTTCCCCTTTCTTTTTTACATCGAAAACATCTATCAGATACTGTTGGGTCCCATTTATTTAACTTTTGCGGTGTAATGTATAGTCTGTGTAACCAATTATATTGTATCATACGCAGCCTCGTATTTATTGTATTTCTCATCGTTCCAGAGCATAACTTCTCCCATGTTTCCTTTTTTATCTTTATATTTAAATCTTGTTCCCATTTTTGTTTAGTTTTACCATTTGTTTCCTCATTTTCCTTTTCTTGCAGTTTAATATACATATTTTTTATAAATCTTTTGATTAACATTGTATCTGTAATCACATATTCAAGGTTACTTCCCTCTGGTAAACTCAAGTTGCTTCCTAATTTATCTTTCAAGTAGGATCTCAGTTGGTAATATGCCAGCGCTGTATCTCCCGTTATATTGTACTTATCTCTCATTTGTTCAAAGGATAAGAATCTACTTCCTGAAAAACAATTTTCTATTCTTTTAATCCCTTTTTTTTCCCATTTTCTAAAGGCAAGGTTGTCTATTGTAAAAGGGAGTAGCTTATTTTGCGTCAATATTAGTTTTGGTATTTGGTAATTTATTTTATTTCTTTCTACATGAATCTTCTTCCATATATTGAGGAGATGGTGTAATACTGGAGAAGTTCTATGTTGTATGTCTCCTCCTGTCTGATGATCAACACAGACACACCTCAAGGATGCGTGCTTAGCCCACTGCTCTACTCACTATACACCCATGACTGTGTGGCCAGGCACAATTCAAATGCCATCTACAAATTTACCTATGAGACCACTGTCATTGGCAAAATCACAGGGCACAATGAGGAAGCGTACAGGAGGGAGATAGATCAGCTAGTTGAGTGGTGACACAACAACAACCTTGCCCTTAAAGTTAGCGAAACTCATTGTGGACTTCAGGAGGAAATCATGAGGTGTAAACATCTCCTATAAACTGCTCTGTCAATCGTGAAGAAGGCTCACCAGTGGTTATACTTTGTGAGGAATTTGAGGAGATTTGGTATGTCACCAAAGACTCTCGAAAAATTCAACAGCTGTTCCGTGGAGAGCATTTTGTCTGGCTATATCATTGACTGGTATGGAATGCCAATGCACAGGACTGGAATAACTCCAGAGAGTTATTAACTTGACCAATGACATCAGACACCAGTTTTCATTCCACCGAGGACATCTACAAGAGGCAGTGTCTTAAGAAAGCAGACCCTAGAGGGGCGTAGCCTTGCAAATGACTTAGACACACGTGTTTTGGTAGAGCTCTCCTTGAGGAGCATCAAAAAGATAGTTAAAATTTTTTAAATCAAGAATTTTTTCACTGAAAATGGATAAAGCAAGTACCAAGAGACCACGGCAGCAAAAAAACAAAAGCTGAGGAAGTTTCTACTCAGTCGGGATAATTGAGTGAAAGCCCGAAAGGGAGCGGCATAAGAATGGCCTCGGGACTGGTGGACCCTGGCAGAACTGGGGAGTCGGGACAAGAACTAAATATTATCCTGGAGAAAATGGAAAATTTGAGTAATCAATTTTCAGGCAGAGAATTTGTAATGAGAGACATGTCAAAGAGGATGACTGAAATTAAAGAAATTTAATGGAACAAATGACCCAAGTAGAAAATGACTTGACAAAAACACAATAAGCTAAAAGCTATGGAAAAAGATGCAAAGAAATGGGAGTCGGACAGACAAGGTCTGCTGGACAAGATCGACCATATGGAGAATTTTGTTTGAATTATTGGATTAAAAGAAGGGATCAAGGGGAGAGACCCAATGAACTTCTTTGAAAGATGGATTCCACAAGTGTTGGGAGAAGACAAATTCAAAGAAAAATTACAGTTAGAAAGGGTTCACCGGACCCTTGAATCCAGAAGAACCAGTGATCAGCAACCACAACTGGTCCTGGTAAGACTTTTGAGTTATCAGGAATGGGAAACAATTTTGGGAGGAGCTTATGAATACTCTAAGGAAAATAATGGCCAGCCTGAGATTGACCATGAAAAAGTGCTATTCTTTCAAGATTTTAGTCCTACTTTGATTAAGGAAAGGAGTTTGACGGTGTAAAAAGACAATTGCGCTCTAAAAATTTGAAATACTTGATGGTATATCCTGCGACTGAGAGTCAAAGTAGGTAAGGTTCCATTATTGTCACATAATACTACATTTAGAATGCAACATAGATGAAATTCTTTAACTTTGTCTACCGCAAGGAAGACAGAGAGTCACCACTTTGTCAAGTGCCCCTCACAGAGATGAGGCCCCAACAAGGAATGAACTCATGACCCCTGGTTTACAAGGCCAGGGCTCTAACCACTGAGCTATTGGAGCCTCTATTGTAGCAGAAGGTAATTGGCGAGTTTTCAAGACTAGGTAAAAGATTTTTTTTAATGAGGATTATGAAAAGACTAAGGTTACCAAAGAAGAAGACTGCGAAGAATGTTTACAATGGGACTAAGTAAAAGTTGTACTTTTGAACCAGTTTGTATTTATTATTGAAAAATAAATTTTATTGAAATGTTCACAGAGAGCTCAGGAAAGAGCAAAAATTTGGAAAAAGTAGTAGCAGGGTGGAGACTCTGGACTAAGGGAGATAATGATGCCAGGAGAGGGGTATCTATAAAAGATGCCCCTTTCGCAAGTGAAGAAATTGAGAAAGCCTTGGACACTTTACAAGCTAATAAGTCTCTGGGGGAGGATGGGTTCCTGTCTGAGTTCTACAGACAATTTACAGATTTCCTGATACCTCCTTATGATGGAGGTACTGGACTGGGCAGGAGACCCAGACTCTCCCAGAATCGTTTTCAACTGCTAATAATTAGCACGACCACAGAAAAATAGAGATCCATTAAAAACTTCATCATATAGACCTATATCACTTTTGAACGCTGATTACAAGATATTGGCCAAGGCACTAGCTAATATCTGCCAAAATTAATACACACAAACCAGGTGGGATTTGTTAAAGGAAGATACTTTTCAAATAGTCTGGGAAGACTATTTAATATAAACATATAGCAAAATAGAGTATAACAGTTTCCCTAGATGCAAAAAAAGGCATTTGATTATTTAGAATGGCCCTTTTTATATAAAACACTGGAAAAATTTGGTACAGGAGAACATTTATAAATTGGATAAAAACTCTTGATCATGAACTACAAGCCAAAATTATAACTAATAACCAGGTCAGAGGTTTTTCCCTTGAGTAGATCGAGCAATTGAACCACTGGCAGAGATCATAAGGAGAGATTTGGATATTAAGGCCCTCAAAGTTGGACAAGAAGAATCTGTGCTGATGATGTGCTAATTATACACTTGTCTGACCCAGCTGAGTCCTTTATAAAATTACAAGCAATATTAGAAAAATATGGAAAAGTTTCAGGTTATAAAATAAATATGGATAAGAGTGAGACAATGCCATGCGAGATATCAAGAAGGTAGGAGATTTAAATGGAAGAAAGATGGAATCAAATATTTAGGTATAATGAGATAATAATTTACAGAACTTATATAAATTAAATTATACTCCTCTTTTATTAAAAAAAAAGAAAAAGATTTACAGAAATGGAAAGATATGCCGATCACTTTAGTGGGAAGAGTAAATTGTATTAAAATAAAAGCGATGCCAAGATTACAGTATCTTTTTCAGTCTCTACCTATTGCCAAGGTGCTGAGAATTTCACTTGAAAGCTAACATGAGACGATGAACTGGGAAGACTGGGCTTCTGGATTTTAAAAAGTATCAGCAAAAGCTAGAATTCTATCATTCTTCTTTGAAGAAGACATTCCCTCCTCTTGGATCCTAATGGGATTGTATTCAATAAGAGAGGGGACAGCAAAGGTCTTTATTTATAAGTGGAATGTTAAGTTAATAACAAACCGACAGAAAATCCTATATTAATACGTGATTTAGAATATGGCAAGAAATCAATGAGTGTAACATTGGTAAAAAAGCAGGGATATCACTAAGAACATTATTATATAAAAATGTGTTGCTGCTCGTGAATCTGAGCAACAAAACACTGAACTCCTGGCATGATAAAGGAATAAGATATATTGATGATTGTTATTCAGAGGGTTCTCATATCTTTTGAGCAACTAAGACATAAATATGGAGTAGCTAATGGGACTTTTTTCTGCTTTCTCCAGCTAAGATTGTTCCTGAGAGAAAGATGGGCCAAATTTGGTCCCACCTGAAATTAGTCAAATGAACAATATGGCTGGGGAATACACCCAAATTTATAACAAAGATGTACTCTGTTCTCCAGAGTGAAAGCAGAAAACCTAGCTTACAGAGATCAAGAGAGAGATGGGAGTCAGACCTAGGTGTTGCAATAGTAGAAAGATGTTGGTCTGATTGGTGTTTGGATAGTTATAACATCAATTATAATTACAAGATATGGATTAGTTCAATACAATTTCCTACAGCAACTATATCTTACACCCCAGAAGTTGCATAGATCAAAATCTGAAATATTGGAGATGTGTTCTAGATGTGGGACAGAAACAGGAAGGTTTCTACATGCCACATGGTCGTGTGTGAAGGTGAGACCTTTCTGGCAGGATAATACCGAAATATTAACAAAGATAACAGGGGTGGCCTTCGTGGCCTTTTGGGCAACTTCATTGAAATAAGCAATAAATTAACTAAATTCCAAATTTCATTTGTTAAAATAACTTTATCAGCAGCTAAGAAATGTATTGCAATTACTTGGAAATCCAACTCTCCTCTACACATAGCACGATGGACTGGTGAGATGAATAGTTGCATACCTTTGATTACATCCAAAGAACAAATATATTTGTCAAGATGTAGCAGCCATATTTGGATCATTTAGGGTCCCAATTAAAACTATAATAATAAACAGAAGGACAAGAATAGAGGCTACTATGGTATAAATACAAATGACTTCTTATAGAATTTTTAATGGTCAATATAAGAGTGAGCCCTGATGATGTGTGGATTTATATTATATTTATATAATTAAAAGGGGGGGGAGGGGTTGTTTTGATTTATGCTTTATGTCTGAAAAATTGTTTTTATATTATACGCACATATAAACACATTAGGCAAAGGAGGAAAAACCCAACACCCAACCCCAACCAACCAATTTTCCCCTGCAACCGCTGCAACCGTGTCTGCCTGTCCCGCATCGGACTTGTCAGCCACAAACGAGCCTGCAGCTGACGTGGACTTTTTACCCCCTCCATAAATCTTCGTCCGCGAAGCCAAGCCAAAGAAAAAAAAAAAGAAACACATTGCAAATATATACATAGATATTTAAATAAAATAATTTTAAAAAAGCAGCCTCTATCCTCATGAACCTTCACCACCCAGGCCATGCCCTCTTCAATTTGCTACCATCGGGGAAAAAGTACATGAGCATGAAAATGAGCACACAGCTTAACAAGGACAACTTCTTCCCCTCTGCCATCAGATTTTTGAATGGACAAGAACTACAGACATGTCCTTACTTTCTCCTATTCTCGTGGATTATTTATTTATTTTTGAAATGTACTTTATAACGATATTTGCACTGTAATGATGCTGCAAAACAACACATTTTGTGATGCTGAAGACAATAAATTCTGGTTCTAAAAATTATTTGTTATACTTTAAGTAAATTTGAATTTATATAAAGGAGCTCTCCTACAACAGTTCATGGTGAATTGGGTGATGTATTGTTTGATGTACATGTCGGCGACGTGAGACAAACTGTGACCATGGGCGTGATCAATGCAGTTAACAAGAAAGAAGTTGCTTTAAGAACCACCAAGGCTGCTGTTAACGTATTAAATATGTGAATATCACCACTGATTTGGAAAACCTCATGATTGACACATCTAAATGTTTGTGATAATTTTGGACAGAGATTGCATATGAAGTCACACAGAGGGGGAAGAAGCAATCATTTCAAAAACATTTAACTATTTCAATTCTCTTTAAGAGTAGGTGTTCAAAATAGAAACCATCGCATTTCATAACTTTCGGAGTTTGTCAAGGGAAGAAAAAAACTAGGTAGAAAATAAGCAGTCAAGTTAATGTAACACAATTTTAAATTTAAATAATCATACCTTGAAATGATCCAACAAATCTGCAGTCACAGAATATGGAGCTCCGATGACTACTTCAGACACATACTAAAGAGAAAATAAAAATGTCAGTAAAATTTGGAACTTATTCACAAGCTAAAATCTAAATTGCAATTTATATCAAATACTCAAGTCTCTTTACTCACTCTGCAGGCCAACACACTGAGCGTTCTTTCATGCACATTCATAATTGGATAATTCTTGCCTTTGTATCGGTTGACTTCCTGCAAAGGCAACAAAAATAATCATTCTAAGATTTCAAACTTGCACTGGATTCAACAAGTAGAATCAAGCACTCATCCACAAGGTCCACGATAAGCAATTAGGTTACCCTAACCTAGCTGAGCAAGTACAGAAAAAGCATGATCACCAAAGACAAAAAGAGAAATGCTAGAGAAAAAAAAAAGGTTTTGACAAAACATGCAACACACCCATAATTTATTGACTGAATCCATATTATAATTTCTGCCCAATCATATAGAGAGTACCCTTCTGTTCAAAGCCTTACTTGAGAATGTCAATGACATTTTATGTTAATGCAGGCTAAGATTCCACATATTTTAGAATTAAATTCAGACATTTGCATGGTAACAGGCCCTTCTGGCCATGAACCTGTGCCACCCAAATACCCCAATTAACCTACAGCCCCCATACATTTTGAAAGGTGGGAGGAAACCGGAGCACCCGGAGAAACCCATGTAGACATGGGGAGAATGTACAAACTCCTTACAGACAGCAGCAGATTTTAACTTGGGTCACTGGCACTGTAACAGCATTGTGCTGACTGCTACTCCAACCGTGCCACTTCATTTTAATGTGCATTTGCACATCTATGACCCCATCCAATATACTTCATTTTTCTTTATGATTATAAATGACTTCTACATACAAAGGTTGGGAATCAACATTAAAACAATGTATTTAAATATATAACAGATTAATAATATAAAGTTCAACCTGATTACCCTTCCACATCAGTAGAAATGCTTACTTCCTCGTATTAATTTATTTTGGTTTTAAAAGATAAGCGTCCCAGATATGTAGACTCAAAAGTACATTTTTGAATCAAGTAAACTGTGCTCACCTGATCAAAATGAAGACCAACAATAACATAAGGCCTATCTGCCAACTTGTAGACACTTTCCAGAAAATCTACATGACCAATATCTTTAGAAATTGTAAAGGAATCAAACATTTACATTAATTTATAGATGAATAAAATTAATTCTCAGCAAGGATACGGAACAAATCAAAGGCTCCTGCAACGTAGATTATAGTATCATTTGGCTGAGGCTCTTTTCCAGATGCAAACTGAATAATTTTTTGAGATGTCTGTAAAAATTGAGATACTCCAGTCCATGGGCTGCGACCTTTTGGTCCCTTTTAAAAAGAAAAACAGAATTAAGAAATTTGCAGCAGTAAATAAAATTAATTTTAACAGCAAAAAAAAAAACCCCAAAAACAGACTCCCATGTTCCTTCAAACTAGATTTTTACATTGATAAACAAAACTATTTCACAGTAGGTCATGTGGAGGTGAAGAAGCACATTGTGGTAGCAATATTGCTCACTAATGGGCGGAATTGGCTATTATTAGGTTGCAAATAAATTTAAATTAAATTTTACAGTTCATGTTAAACTAATTGATGTGATAAAATGAGAAAAATTAAAATAATTTCAAACTGCTTTATTCTGGAATAAAGTGTTATGTCGCGAAATAAACGTGAACACAATTAATCTGAAAGAAAACACAAGTGTATTACATTCTGCATTTTAACTCTGCTTAATATTTAGGATGTCACTGGCCACGGGGGTGGTGCCAAAGGATTGGAGGGTGGCGCATGTGGTTCCTCTGTTTAAGAAAGGGTCCAAATGCAAACCTGGGAATTATAGGCCCGTGAGTCTGACGTCTGTGGTGGGCAAGTTGATGGAAAGTGTTCTGAGGGATGCTATTTACAAATTTTTGGAGGTACAGGGATTGATAGGGAGTAATCAGCATGGTTTTGTCAGGGGTAGATCATGCTTGACAAACCTGATTGAGTTCTTCGAGGTGGTTACAAAAAAGGTTGATGAAGGGAAAGCTGTGGATGTTGTCTATTTGGACTTTAGTAAAGCTTTTGACAAAGTTCCCCACAGGAGGTTAGGAAAAAAGATGGAGGCATTAGGTATAAATAAAGAGGTAGTGAAATGGATTCAGCAGTGGTTGGATGGGAGGTGTCAGAGAGTAGTGGTAGAAAATTGTTTGTCCAATTGGAGGCCGGTGACTAGTGGAGATCCTCAGGGATCGGTCCTGGGTCCACTATTGTTTGTTATATATATTAACGATCTGGATGTAGGGGTGGAGAATTGGATAAGCAAGTTTGCGGATGACACAAAGATTGGTGGTGTTGTGGACAGTGAGGTAGATTACCGTAGATTAAAAGGTGATTTAGGAAGGCTGGAGGTGTGGGCTGAGAAATGGCTGATGGAATTTAATACAGATAAATGTGAGGTGCTACATTTTGGAAAGGCAAATTTAAATAGGTCATATACATTGAATGGTAGACAATTGAGGAGTGCAGAGCAACAAAGGGATTTAGGAGTTATGGTAAATAGTACTCTCAAGGCTGATACTCAGGTAGATGGTGTGGTGAAGAAGACATTTGGAATGTTGGCCTTCATAAATCGGAGTATTGAATTCAAGAGTAGGGAGGTTATGATGAAATTGTACAAGGCATTGGTGAGGCCAAATTTGGAGTACTGTGTACAGTTTTGGTCACCAAATTATAGGAAAGATATAAACAAAATAGAGAGAGTGCAGAGAAGGTTCACGAGAATGTTGACAGGATTTCAGGGTCTGAGTTACAGGGAAAGGTTGTGCAGACTGGGGCTTTTTTCTCTGGAGCGTAGAAGATTGAGAGGGGACGATAGAGGTGTTTAAGATTTTAAAAGGGACAGACAGAGTAAATGTGGATAGGGTTTTTCAATTAAGAAAGGGGGAGATTCAAACTAGAGGACGGTTTAAGATTGAAGGGGGAAAATTATAAGGGGAACATGAGGGGAAATTTCTTTACGTAGAGGGTGGTGGGGATGTGGAATGAGCTTCAGGCAGACGTGGTCGAGGCGGGATCATTGGTTACATTTAAGGAAAGACTAGATCGTTACATGGATAGGAGGGGACTAGAGGGGTATGGACCGGGTGCTGGTCAGTGGGATTAGGAGGATGGGGATTTGCTACGGCATGGACTAGTAGGGCCGAACTGGCCTGTTCTGTGTTGTAAGTGGTTATATGGTTAATTCCCTAAATTCATTTTGAAGGATATCATCCTTCTATCTCTTATGCCATACGCTTTTAATTCCACCAATAATCTTAAATCGATGGCTTTCTAGAATTCTGAGGTGTACAATATCCACAATATATTACATGTCCAAAGAATGCCAATAAATTAGTTGTTTTAGTTCCTTTTTAATAAATCACATCGACTTTGCTCAATTACCATCATCTTTTTAAGTGCCCTACTATTATGTATTTTATGGTGGCTTCTAATGTTTCTGATGAAGAATGTCAAATGAATTGGCCTGTAATTTCCACCTTTCTGTCTGCAGTTCATTGTGAAAGTTAAAACCAACATATCAACTATTTCACTAGCACTTTGTTTAAGACCTTGCGTGAAAACTTAAAAGAGCATTGATCAACATAAGGGAATGTGATATTGTTGCAATCAGAGAGAGTTGATAGAAAAGCAGCTTCTTACCCTCCTGTCCATTTCTGAGTGGCGGACCACTAGTAAGAATTACTAAGAGGAGGGATAAAATGATTCAAGGATGTTCTTAAAAACCTCCTGGCTCAAAATGAAGTGGAGCATTTGGGATGGCATTGAGAATCTCAAGTGCACTTATCAGATAGATACAGAAGCCCAGCACAAACAGAAGAAGTGCACCACCGATCAAACTCATCTCAACATTCACTTCCTTACTCAGTAAGTTTGCAGTTTCCACACTGGCCTTATCAGTCACCTCAGAATCCCCAGAATTAAAGTAGAAACATATCCTTAATTTTCAGGAATGAAGTATGCAGTGCATTTTGCAGCACAAGAACTTTGATTGCAATAATGTGCATTGCAACTCGAATTGCAAAGCCAAAGTTTGACTATAATTACTGGTATACCAAACAGCAAGGCAGTCAGAGAAAATACCAGTAATTCAAAGGTAGTGTTTAAAGAAAATACCTAGTCATATTCAGACAGTCAAAAAAACATTTATTTTTGCTTAACCTCTTTTATACCTTGGAACCTTGAAATTATTTTGGAAAAAAGCATATTAATGTCATTTTATGGAACTACACAGCACTTAGGATTCATCCTCCTTAATTTCAATTTTTGTTTTAATAGACAAACTGAGTAACATGAAAACAAAATAAATACAGTGAAACCTTGTTAGAACACGATTCGTTAATCTGTGGAATCGCTTATAGCGCGGGTGTCTGTGGATCCCGAACATTGATTTTACGTTGCCAGGCTAACAGCCACAAACTCAAAAATCGACTTTTATGACTCATTGACAAGATGTGTACGTTAATATGTGGAGTTTAAAGGTCTTATTATAGGGTTTGAGACACAGTATTCTGTTTTCCTGCTTCCTGAATCATGATATAAATGCATCTGTTCCGCAACTCGGCTGTAACACAGTATAAAATCTTGGACCCTAACTACCGCGTTTAACGAGGTTTTACTGTAGTAACATTCCAATTTGTAGCAGACAAATATATTCAATGTGCAACCAGTTTAAACTTAAATTTAGACTGGTTGCACATTAATAGACCCTTTTAACCCACGAGCCCATGCTGCCCAATTACACTCAATTGGCCTATAACCCTGGTTGGTACACTTTTGAAGGGTGGGAGGAAACCGGACTAAACCAACGCAGACACGGAGAGAACGTACAAACTCCTTATTGACCACACCTGATTTGAACCTCAGTTGCTGGAACTGTATCAGCTTTCCAGCTAACTATGCCGCCCATGTTTATTATAAACTTGAAAAAAAACCTGCTCTGCCAATAATATTTGGGAAATAAAGCAGTACTTGATCTGATAAAAATCTATTGAGCACTTGACTGATAAATGAACCTATTTTCTGCTGCAGTGTCAAACATTTGAGCTTCCTCAGCCAATTATATATATTTTCTTCCTTTTGATTTTCATTTAATTCCTGCTTTGCATTGTAGAACAGAGAAAGGTCTTTAAAATGAGGTACTGATCATTTTATTTGCCTAAATTCACAATATTTTAAAAATTCATAATAAAACACACAAGTCTCCAGATACCGTGGTTAAAGTAAAAACACAATGCTGAAGAAACTCAGCAGGTCAAACAGTGTGCTTTATATAGCTAAGATAAAGATACATAACCAACATTTTGGGTTTGATCCCTTCATCAACGTATGAGCAAAATGCAGGCAGACGCCCAACTGTTTGTGGGACCCAAACACGTCCCCCCAGTGAAGGTCAGAGCACACGGCACCCGTTCCCCCCAGTAAGGGACAGAGCACATGGCACCTGCCTACAATTTTCTCATACTTTGATGAAGAGCTCAAGTCCGAAACGTTAGTTATGTATCTTCATCTTTGCCACATAAGCTACATTGTTTGACCTGCTGAGTTTCTCCAGCATTGTATTTGTTTACTTTAAAAGAATCTTATTCTGATCGATTTAATGAAATGAAGAGGGCATTAATCTGACTAGATTATTTGAGAATTATCACTTTCAAGGTGTTTGTAATTTTAAAAATGAAAGTTGCCATTCAATTTTGATAGAATGTTCATGGATTTAAGATCATTTATATTAGAAAATGAAAACAATTACAAAAGTAACCACCGGGAATTAGAAGTGATACCTTGCCAAAGTTGTCAGTGTGCTCCTGGTAATCAGATTTTTTTTCCTGCAGTAGAAAAAAATCAAAGAAATTATTATTATTTATTTTAAAGGATATAATATTGTTTGAAAGCTAATTTATAAAACTTCCATCTAATTAAATAAGGCATTTTTGCACCCATTTATCAACCCAAAGCATTGACTCTTTCTCCCCCCTTGCAAGCATCATTAATTAAAAATATGGTGGCTGTAGAGAAATAAATTGGAGGTCAATCCACAGGACCCTAACTAAGAGTGGCAGACAGGATTACTGGAGTCGCTCTCCTCCTCCCCCCACCCCCCAGCCCATCAACATGATCTACCAGGATCGTTGTCTGAAGAGGGCATGCAAAACATTGAGGAGCCCTTCCACCCTGCACGTAGTACCTTTCAACGGCTCCCATCAGAAAAGAGATACAGGATTATCAGAGCCAACACCACCAACCTGAAGTACAGCTTCTTCTCACGGTCAGTGAGAATGCTGAAATATCAAGGAACTACTCACACTAATCATCCAAGACTCTCACATTCATGTAACACTATTTATTTATTTATTTGTATAGATGAAATACCTGTTCTACATGTTTGTCTGTATGTGTGTTAAATCTGACTGTATGTCTGAAGACCAGAGAATGCTATTTCATCAGATGACAATAAACCTGACTTGACTAGAAAAGTCATTTTAGTTTTAAGTATTCTTGATATAAAATAGTTCACCATTGAAAGAATGGGTAGGCTTCTGCAAGGACCTGTTTTAAATGGGTAAGATTTTAAAATGTTCAGTGAAAACACATTTGGACTGAATCACAGACACTAATAAAACAAAGTGCAAAAGTTACTATTCAAAAGTGGGGAGACTTGTCACACAGTCAAATTTATTTATTAAAATCCCCAACATTTAATAATTTCTCAAATATTCAAAAATTAAGACAATTTTAAATCATCCCAATTACAATAAAATTTCCACTTGAACAGTATGTGACAGTATTTTAATAACTATATTCATAAAATACATTGTGTCTATCCCAGCATTTTGAAATGTACAGGCGATTAAGATCCTAATTCTACCTTAAGCGCTATTGCTAACAAAAACAATGATCGCACCCCTAATGAGATAGTAATGAGAGTTATGTACCTCTTCCCTCCTGTGTATAAATCAAACAAGTTTTTGACTTGCAATGAAAGGAGAAAAGCCCAAATTAATTTGTAAATAGCCACAGTGTAGATACCATCTCTTTTGAACACATGATTCAAGGAAAAATGAATGAATGGCTTTCCTCATGTGTAATCTTCTTTAATTCTCTCTTCTCTTAAGACAGACTGCTCAATTATATTGTTTCCCTTTGATATGGATCTAGTGGGGGGGTGGGGAGGAAGAAGGAAATGGTAGAATTTGATTTGCTACCAGTCCGTCACAATTTTGTTGCACTAAGCAAAGACCTATCAGTACTTACATGTTGAAATTCCATAGACTTTGTAATATTTAATCAATACGTGTTCACAGCTATGCAGTCAGCTACACTGCAGATTTACTTTTGTCATATGAGAGGAATTGGCTAAAATATTTAACAATTAGAACATTCTTCCATTAGTGAAATTTTAGCTTGAGCTTTCCTTTCCGTGTCCGTTTAATTGTCATGAATTGCCTTAATTCATGATGTTAGGACCATCAAATAATTAGCATGACTACATCGTTGTATCTAATTTTACGTTTGTGAGAAAAGATCCGTTTTGAAGCATGGGGAAAGGAAGGCTGCACCGAGTTAAAGCAGTAGTTATGAATAGTTATGTCCATATCAGATAGCAGGACAGCTGGTCGCTCAGGCCAGGCTGACTTCCATGAAAACAATAAGATAAAGGTAAATATATTAATAAGTGATTTGTTTTTCCTCAAAAAATATCCAATTGAAATAATACCGTAACTTATTCTCTTAGTTTTAGCATTTATGATCTAAAGTGCAATCCATCCCACAGAATTTCACCACTGAAACGTGCACTGTCACACTTTGCAGGATTCAAATCTTTTCCTTTTTAAGATTAAATCATGAAATTATAGAGTTTACTTACAAGGTTGCTGTGGTGAGCTTTAGTCAGGAGGAGCATTCGACCAACCAGATCGGTGGTGGAAACACCTTGTGTACGTTTACATTCTCTGAAAAGATTTAAAAAAAATCAGAACATGTCTTGTCATTGTCTAAATTAAATCCTCATGCTCACCTTATTTGCATTTGCTATCTTGACCTTCAAGTACTCCAACACCATTCTGACTGGCTTTCATCTTCCACTGTCCACAAGTTTGGGTTCATCAATCAATTTGCTGCATATGTCTCGACTTGCACAAAGTCCCCTTCAAACATGATCCTGGTTCCCATTAACCGACAGTTCATCTTAGTGAACATTTTCAGTTTAAAATTCCCTTCCTTGTTTTCAATTCCTTTCATGGCCTTGCTCCTCTATGTTTCTGTAACATTCTAAAAGCAAAATTCATGTTTGGCAGATTGTGATCTTCCAGTTGTTCTCTCAGTCACTTAACCTGTGGTTACTTTCTGAAACCTCACCACAACCTTTCAAATTTACATTTAGACATACAGCACGGAAACAGGCCCTTTCAGCCCATGACCCCATGCCGCCCGATTGACCTACACCCCCAGTATGTACTTTTGAAGGGTGGGAGGAAACCCACACAGACATGGGGAGAAGGTAGAGACTCTCCACAGTGTGGTTTTTGAACTCCGGTCTTGGTCGCTGGCCTGTAATAGTGCTGCGCTGACTGCTACGCTAACTGTGCCTTGGATTAACGTTTGCTCATATGTCCTAATATCTCCTATGGATCAATGACCAATTTATTTGAAAATGTTACTGTGAACATCCTTGGGGCATTTAACTGTCTTTAAAACATGAAGATCAGGGGTGGCCAACCTTTTAATTTAGATATTCAGCATGATAACAGGCCATTTAGGCCCACGAGTCCAAGCCGCCCGATTAACCTGCACCTCCAGTATCTACTTATGGGCTGAAATGACCTGTAACTATGCTATATGTCTAAATTAAAAATTAAAAGGTTGGCCACTCCTTATGTAGAGGCATTCCTCTATTTATGAATGTTTAATTTATGATTATTTTTTGCTGTAGCACTATTGATTCCTTGGGAGCATTGTTCTCCATATAAAACTATTTACATGTTAAACTTCCTTACATTAGTGGGCAGTGAAAGGTAATTTTAATATTATCATGTAGTGAGAATTTAAATCCCAGGAGAACAATTTCAATAAAGTTTTCTATCCAGCAGACTGATAGCTGAGCTAAAATAGATTGTTGTTTGCACAGGCTATTAAAATAAACCAACATCTATCGACAAATGTGGCTGTTGGAAATAGAAGCTTCTAGGTAAAAAAATTGTCAACTCAAGAAATGCTTCATTTGTTATGAAGGGCAAAGATGGAGAGAATGCAAAAAGGAATCAGTTTGAAAATTATCCTTGAAAAGACAAGATTTTTAATACTTGTGTGTACATGGTGGGGGAGGGGTAATTTTAGAACTTCTGAAAGTGCCAACATGTTCAAGCCCAAGGAGCATGCAAATGTGCATATTTGTCTTGGAAGGGAGGCAGCAAGTTATTGATTTTTATAGCATGGAAACAGGCCCTTTGGCCCAATTTGTCTGTGCTAACCCAGTGGAAACTGCTAAATCTCACTGCAAGAATAAACAGTCAAATGCTTATTAAGCTCAGCAAGCCACGTTGTGTCTTTATTTAACATCACTGCTAATCAGTCATGACTGCGAAGCTATCCTTGCTCTCAACTCATTGGCCCTGTGCAGGCACATTTAGATTCTCGAGGTTCGCCTTCAGTGAGTGGAAACCAGCCATACGCTAAACACGTGTGGCTGTGACAACCCATGCTGTGGTGATCCAAGAGAAAAACCTGCATAATAGGTGCTGCTCTTCCCGGATATCATGCCATTTCTCCCCACCGACAAAACTCTGCCCCAGTGCAGCAGTCAATGATGAGAACAATGTACACATTGAGGTCAAAATACAATTTCATTTCTACATCCGTGCCAATAATTGGAGCCAGTGATAAACAGATCATTCAGGAAATCTGTACCATTGTTAAACAGTTTATAGTTCGGTTTTCTTTTACCCTCCTTTCTAAAATAGTGAGGTTACATTATCTCTGAAGGAACTTATCAAGAGCTGATAGAATGTTAGAAAATGATCAGACACATCTACCACTTCTCAGGTCCCTTCCTAAAGTATTCTATTGAGTGTGAGGAATTTATCAGCTTTCGATGCCATAAGCTTCCCCAGCATCAATTCCCAACTGATATTGATTTCCTTCAGCTCCTCCATCTCAGATGATCCCAGGTTCCCAAAATTTCTGGGAGGTGTGTATATCAATTGGTTTGAACAAGTTTGTTAATTATGGCATGACACCAGAAACAATAGACAATAGGAGCTGGAGTAGGCCTTCGGCCCGTCGGGCCAGCACCGCCATTTTAGATCATGGCTGATCACTACCATCAGTACCCCTTTCCAGCCTTATCCCCATAACCCTTAACTCCTTTGCCCACTAGAGTCTTATCTAACTCTCTTTTGAACATAATCAGCGAATTTGCCTCTACCACCCTCTGTGGCAGAGCATTCCACAGATTCACACTTCTCTGGGTAAAATAAAATGTTTTCTCATCTCCGTCCTAAAGGGCCTACCCTGTATTCTTAAACTATGCCCTCTAGTCCTCGTCTCCCCCATCATTGGGACAAGTAATCCGACTTCACCCTGTCTATCCCCCTGATGATTTTGTATACCTCAATCATGTCCCCCCTCATCCTTCTAAACTCCATCGGATACAAGTCCAGTTTTTCTAGCCTTTCAGCATATGTCAACCCCGCCATCCCTGGAACTAACCTTGTAAATCTGCGCTGCACACCCTCTATAGCTAGTATGTTCTTCCTCAAAATTGGAGACCAGAACTGGACGCAATACTCCAGGTGGGGTCACACCAGGGCCCTGTACAACTGCAGAAGGGCGTCTCTGTTCCTATACTCCAATCCCCTCTTTATGAAAACCCTGGCAAATTTCAACTGCATCAGGGTCTGGTATGGGGACACCAATGCCGCTGAGCAAAAAACCCTCCAAAAGGTAGTGGACATAGCCCAGCACCTCACCGGTAAAAATCCTCCCCGCCATCAAGAATATCTACAGGGAACACTGCTGTCAGAGAGCAGCAGCAATCATCAAAAATCCACACCACCCAGCACACACTGTGTCCTCACTAGAAAGGTGCCACAAGACTTACACCACCAGGTTCAAGAACAGCTGCTACCATTCGACTCCTCAACAATAAACTCAATCAGGGACTCATTTAAGGATTCTTACTTTTGCACTCTTTTTTTAAAAATTTCTTCCTCTCTGCATTGCAGTTTGTTTACATTATCTGTTTACATTTTACTTGTTTACATGTATTTATTGCGTACAGTTTTTTTTGCATTACCAATAAGTGGTCATTCTTCCTCGCCTGCAGGAAAAGGAATCTCATGATTGTAATGTGAGCTTATGTATGTACAATAAATCTGAAATAATTAATTCCTTCTCATTACGTAATACCCCGTCTTGGATGGTCTGTTCTCTAAATGGTGACTCAATGGTCCAGAAAATTATTTTGCATGCACGTTATTTGGATAGCCAAATTGTGCATAAAGTTGCCTTCAATTCAAGTTATATCCTTATGCATGTGTCTCTGGTTTCTTGTATAATACCATCCCTAATACTACCACTACTGTTCAGAGGCTTACATACTATTTGGGAGCTGTGACTAGTGTAGTGGGTAGCACACCCTATTACTGTGCGAGGAACCTGGGTTCAAATCCACCATGGTCTGTAATGAGTTTGTGCATTTTCTTTGTGACTGTGAGTTTCCCCCAGGTGCTCTAGCTTCCTCCCAAATTCCAAAGATGTACGGGTTAATTGGTCACACGGATGTATTAAGTACTTGGTGCAGGCTCGTACGCCGGAAGAGTCTGTGACCTTACTTTATCTCTAAAATCTAAATTAAAAAAAAAAATTAAAATCCAATTAAGATTTTCTGTCCCCTTCCATCTCTTAGCTTTACATGTACAGATTTCACATGATCTGAGCTAATAACCTTCCTTATTAATGGATTAAATCTCTTCTTTAACTGGCAACACTACCCGACCTCCTTTTCCTCTTTGGCCCTCCTTCCAAAATATTCCTCATCACAAGATGTGTTCAGTTCCCATCCTGTGTCTTCCTGTAGGCATATGACCATCATCCCAATTATATTTATTTGAATGATGAATTCATGAACCTTTAAAATGCGCTCCAAGCATTAAGACACAAATCATTTAGATTAGCTCTTTCAACATTTTTAGTCCCCTAACCATTATGGTATTCCGTGGCTCTAATATAAACTCACCCCAACAGCAGCACTACTGTCATTGATTTACAAACTTTCAAATTCTTGAAGAGATATTGTCAAATTCGCAAATAATGCTGGGTTTTATGGGAGTTCCAAAGGCTAACAAACCTCAAAAAAAAAAAAATCACCTCACCTTCTGGAAGGTTCCACAAGAGGATAAATTTGGTTTGCCGCGACACTTCGCAATTTTGTGCATTTCACTTGCTAAGTACATACCCATATTTTTATGATGACAATTTAAGATGAGTGTTCATAAAACAGTACATTTTATTTCACTCATGACGTATTTTTATATTCTAATTTTTATTTGTGCATGAATTTACATCAACAGTCTACAACATCATCACAAGATACACCAGCACTATTTATTTGTTCAATTTTTGGAACTCAAGCATCACAGGTAAACCCATCACATTACACATTCCTTGGGCAATTAACGATCGACCACCTTCTTGGTTCTCTGTAGTCCTTCTCTAAGGGGATTCGCATTACGTTTTTAGGCAGAGTTCCAAGATTCAGAACAAGCAACAATGAAAGTACAGTAAATTTCTCATAAGACAGGAAACTGTTACCTATATCTGCCTGCCTTCTTTACTTCTTCATATGTATCCTTTCCATCAGCAGTCAAGGTGATATCATCTACAAAAGAAACACAAGATAAAAATTGCAAGAAAGAGAAATTAAATACCCCATCAACGTCACACCATCTTAAGCATGAAAAATTGATTAGTTTTGTTTCTGATCATTTGATACCACATACCTCCATGGACACAGAAATCACAGTTGTATTTATCCAGAGTTTCAAGTGTTGTTACATATGGTGCTCCCTCGATGACCTCATCAACCCACTTGATTGCGCGAACCATCTTGTAACGTTCCTCCTGTGTAAATACAGGTGGACCTTTGTGCTTGGACACTTCCTCTGAAAACAAATCAAGGAGGATTTAATTATTAGTTTCCTTAACCTTTTTATTTGTGAAAATGGGGGTGGAAGGAAAAAAAATGAATGAAATATTTACAAAGTATATTTTACATCTTCAGTAATCAGCAATGAGCACTTAAGATGTTAAGAAATTGGCAAATAATTTCTAATTTCAAAAAATTTAAAAAATATCAATGGCAAGTTGTAGTCAATTGTTCTTGCATCATGCACATAGATTGGAAACAGGCACGTCAGTACACAGATTAAAAATTAAACTCAATTGTCAATGAGTAATCTAAACAATGTTATGAGAGGTCACTTGAAGAGGTAAATAAAGGGATAGAAGGGAAAAAAAACTATTACAACCAGGCAACATATTATGGATGATACACCAAGAATAGTTTTGGTGTCTGATTTCCATGCAGAATTTTCTACCAATCTTCAAAAACTTAGTTGATGTTAACCAGTAAAATAAATAAGGGAAAACTTGGATAAATTCAAATTAAACATCCACCACCATATCTGACGTACTGTGGCGGCGCACTCTCTCATGGCGAACTGGCCCCGCGTTTAACACCATGTGGCGGGGCAGCCATGGGAAGATGGCGCTGTCAGGGTTTTCTCCCTGCCTCAGGTTTCCTGCCCAGCGCGCGCCTGGGTCGATTATGATGTCACAATGCACGAGGCGACTGAGCTCATTCTGCCCTTAAAAGGGCGCGTGCTGAATTTGAATAAAAACTGTCATTAATGACTTTCAATGTGGTGGCTGAGTCTTTATTGGCTGTGTCCAGCACTACATTGGTTTGGGCAGGCGGAGGCGCAGTTTCAACTGAGGAGCATTTCAGCAGACGCCACAACGTTCTAACACGTCGTGAGCGTGCTGGACGAAGAAGCGGCAGCCAGGGTGGATGATCTAATTCACAACCCACCAACTGAGGGTAAATATCCTCCTCTCAAGAACCTGCTCCTTGGCACTTTCGGGCTCTCCCCTCAGCAGCGTGCCTCCAGGCTCCGGCACCTCGACAGGCTTGGGGACCACACACCATCGGCCCTAATGGACGAGATGCTGGCGCTGGCGGAGGATCACAAACCTTGTTTCCTATTCCATCAGATCTTCCTCGAGCAGATGCCCGGGGACATCCAACTACTCCTGGCGGACGAGGACTTCACGGATCCACGCCGAGTCGCAGCCCGAGCGGACACCCTCTGAAATACCAAGAGGGAGAATGAAGCAGCCTTCAGTCAGGTTGTGCGACCAAGAGCCAGCCGGCCGCAACACTCCTTCAATCACAAGCCGGAGGAGCACCATTCCACCTGGTGTTTTTATCATCAGCGCTGGGGAGTGCAAGCTCGTAAGTGCCGACAACTGTGTGACTACAGGGGAAACGACCCGGCCAGCCACTGTTGATGGCTGCGACGGCTGGCCACGTGGACAGCCTCCTTTACGTTACAGACACATTCACCGGCCAACATTTCCTGGTGGACACAGGAGCGGAGCTGAGCATCCTGCCCCCCACCACCCTCGAGACACGCACAGGATCTTATGGTCCCACCCTGTGGGCAGCCAACGGTTCGCCATCAAGACCTTCGGTACCTGCAGGGCGCAGATCCAGATTGGGAAAAACAATTCCGCTGGAAGTTTGTGTTAGCGTTGTTAGGGGCCGACTTCCTGGGGGCACACGGACTGTTGGTCGACATAAAGGACAAGAGGCTGGTCAATGCTCGCACCTTCCATTCGGTGCGCCTGGATGCCATGAACGCCTGCAGGCCTGAGATTGCTGCCATCGCCACTTCCAGGGATGAGTATTCAAACATATTCCATGAGTTCCCTGCCATCCTTCAACCACGATTCAGTGGTTCACCTCACCCCAACACAGGGTATATCACCATATCTCCGCACAGGGCACCCCGCTGCACGCCAAGCCCAGACAACTTCTGTCCAAGAATCTGCAGCTGGAAAAGTAGGAGTTTTCCTGACTGCAGGAGTTGGGGGATCATCCGTCACTCGGACAGCGCCTGGGCATCCCCTCTCCACATGGTCCCCAAATCCTCTGGGGGCTGGAGACTCTGTGGCGATTACCAGCATTTGAACGACGCGACCACACTGGACAGGTACTTAGTTCCACACATTCAAGACTTCTCGGCCAATCTACACGGCGCACAAGTCTTCTCCAAGGATGATCTGGTACGGGGGTATCATCAGATCCCAGTCCACCCCGAGGACATCGGCAAAACGGCGATCATCACCCCCTTTGAATTCCTGTGTATGGCTTTTAGCCTCAAGAATGCGGCCCAGACTTTTCAGTGCCTCATCGATGCAGTGGGTAGGGACTTTGACTTTGTGTTTATCTACCTGGACAATATCCTTATCGCCAGCCACAACCACGAAGAGCACAAGGCCCACCCCCATACCCTGTTTGCCCAACTGGCCGAGTTTGGCCTCACAGTCAATGTGGCCAAGTGCCAGTTCGGCAAGCAGACGCTGCAGTTCCTGGGGCACACCATTTCATCCCCGGCGCTGCCTGCACCATGCGACTGCTGTTCGTGTTGATCGCCACAAAGGAGAAAGTCCTGACCTGGTCAGAGGCAAAGACGCTTTTCCTGCAACAAAGGAGGCCCTCGTCAACGCAACTCTATCGGTGCACCCATGCCTGGTGGCACACACGGTGCTCTCGGTGGATGCCTCAGCCACGACGGTAGGGGGTGTACTCGAGCAGTGGCTCAACCGACAGTGACGCTCGCTGGCCTTCTTTAGTAAGCAGCTGTGCCCACCGGAGCTCAAGTACAGTGCTTTTGACTGGGAGTTTCTGGTGCTGTACCTGGCCATCCTGCACTTTTGATACTTTCTGGAGGGCAGGCCCTTCACGGTGTTCACGGACCATAAGCCCCTAACACAGGCACTTGCGATGGCAAAAGATCTGTGGTCGGCTCGCCAGCAACGTCACCTCTCCTACTGACATCCAGCACAGGGCAGGCAAAAACAACGTTGTGGCGGATGCGCTCTCTCGTCCAGCGATCAACACTCTCGCCCCGGCCTTGACTACACACAGTTGGCACAGGCCCAGAAGCTGTACACAGAGACGCAGGCTCTCCAGATCGCCATCTCTGGCCTCGAGCTCCAGGACTTTCAGTTGCCCAACAGCCTGGACACGCTGCTCTGCGGCATCTTCACCGGCTCGCCGCACCCGGTAGTCCCACCACAGTGGGGGGTCGAGGGTTTTCAGCTTAGTCCACAACGTAGCCTACCCCTCGGTGAAGACTTCGGTGCGAATTGTGGCAGAGCGGTTTGTGTGGCACGAGCTCAAAAAGGAGGTGGCCAAGATGGCGAGGAACTGCACCAGGTGCCAGGCCTCCAAGTTCCACCGGCACACGCAGGCCCCAATCCAGCAATTCGACTCAGCAGTGCGGAGATTTCAGCACATCCACGTTGACGTCGTAGATCCCCTGCCGGTTTCCAGAGAAGCACACTATCATCTCACAATAGTCGATCAGACCATGAGATGGCCAGAGGCCGTTCCCATCAAAGAGGCTTCCGCAGAGACGTGCGCCAGGAACCTAGTCAATCATTAGATTGCTAGGTTCGGAGTCTCGGCGCACATCACCAGTGACAGGGGCGTCCAGTTCACCTCTGTGCTCTGGGCTCAGCTAGTGAACCTCCTCGGGATTAAACTGCACCACACCACAGCCTACCACCCACAAGCAAATGGTTTGATGGAGGGGTTTCATCGTCATGTGAAATTCGCCCTCATGGCTTGCCTCACCGGCCCAGGCTGGGCAGACAAAATGCCTGGGTCCTCCTCGGCATCAGAACAGCACCCAAGGAGGACCTACAGGGTTCTTCTGCGGAACTGGTCTACGGCGTGCCGCTCTCACTGCCCGGTGAGTTCTTTGGCCTGGAGTCCAACATCACATCCAAGCACGCGAACCTTTTGGCAGATATGTGTAAAAAACTATCCTCGATAGCCCCCCTGCTTTCCTCGCATCATGGCGTCCGGCCGACACATTGTCCCAAAGAGATGGACTTGACGAAATTCGTATTTGTTCAGCACGGCCCACATACAACACCTTTATAACACCCAGACGAAGGTCCATTCAAGGTCCTCCAGCTGTCGGGCAGGACTTTAACTTTGGACAAACTTTTCATGTGGACTGTTTGAAGGCTGCGCACTTAGACCTATCAAGGCCAGTGCAGACAGCCATGCCCAAACACCAGGGCCGTCTGCCCAAGCGGCAGGACACGTAGCCGGTTCTGGGGGTGGTGGTGGGGATTGTGTGGCGGCGCACTCTCTCATGGCGAACTGGCCTCTGTGTAATGGCAGGGCAGCCATGGGCAGATGGCAATGTCAGGGTTTTCTCCCTGCCTCGTCTCCTGCCCAGCGCGCACCTGGGGCAGCGATAATGTCACAATGCACGAGGTGACTGAGCTCATGCTCCCCTTAAAAGGGCGCGTGCTGAATTTGAATATAAAGTCATTAACGAATTTCAATGTGGTGGCTGAGTCTTTCTTGGCTGTGTCCAGCACTGCAGTACTATATTTTACTATTAAAATGTTGCTTTGAGGCACTGTTCTTTTCCTTTAGTAGAGGAGTCAAAAGCTAGAGGGCAAAAGTTTCCTTTGACAAGGGAAATATTCAAAGGAAACCTGAGGGGCAATATTTTCGTACAGAGGATACTGAGTACATTGGTGGACCTGCCAGAAGTAGTGTCAGAGGTGGGTACAATTACAATATTTAAAAGATATTTGGACAGCTAAGATAGGAAAAATTAAAATGATGAGAGGAAAGAAGGGATAGGAAAAATTTAGAAGGCTATGGGCCAAATAGAACAAGCTCTGGAAAACAGGTTGGTTGGAATGGACAAGTTGTGTCTATGAGCCTGTTTCTGTGTGGTACAGATCCATGACAGGCATGGACTGATAATTAGTTGAACAAGCAGCAAAAAGAAAAGAATAATCAGATTTTCCTGGCAGCCAAAGAACCACAGAATCGTCTTCAGGGAAGGACAAGTACATGATCGCAGACACAGAATAGTGCTTGGACCCTAGGTATTCATACTGGTAATTTGCATCATTGATTTGTTAAGATGACTGAAATGGAGTAGTGATATTATATCATGAGGAATGTGACTTACCATCTGTATGTACTCCTACAATAAGATAGTCACCCATAGAACGGGCTTGCCTCAGCTGATTGGAGTGTCCATAATGCACCATATCATAGCTGAAATAAAGTTAAATAATTATGACAAAATTCTCCATATTAAAAAATATATATTTGAATAAGGGTTAGAATAGTTTACAGAGAGCTCACATAATCTTGACTCATTTGTAAAGCTCTCACGAATATTGTTATTGTTCTGAACATTCCAAAAGATAAAAAGGAAACAATGTTGATCATAAATTGGTATTCACCATAGGCACTTGATTAGCAGCACAAATTGCTAATTTGGAGTTTCCTTTTCAAATGAATATTTAATCTTCTGCTGCAAACAATGGGGGAGAGGGAGAGGGGAGGGATAGGGAAGGGGGAGAGGGAGAGGGGAGGGATAGGGAAGGGGGAGAGGGAGCGGCGAGGGAGGTGAGAAGGGGAGGGAGCGGCGAGGGAGGTGAGAAGGGGAGGGAGCGGCGAGGGAGGTGAGAAGGGGAGGGAGCGGCGAGGGAGGTGAGAAGGGGAGGGAGCGGCGAGGGAGGTGAGAAGGGGAGGGAGCGGCGAGGGAGGTGAGAAGGGGAGGGAGCGGCGAGGGAGGTGAGAAGGGGAGGGAGCGGCGAGGGAGGTGAGAAGGGGAGGGAGCGGCGAGGGAGGTGAGAAGGGGAGGGAGCGGCGAGGGAGGTGAGAAGGGGAGGGAGCGGCGAGGGAGGTGAGAAGGGGAGGGAGCGGCGAGGGAGGTGAGAAGGGGAGGGAGCGGCGAGGGAGGTGAGAAGGGGAGGGAGCGGCGAGGGAGGTGAGAAGGGGAGGGAGCGGCGAGGGAGGTGAGAAGGGGAGGGAGCGGCGAGGGAGGTGAGAAGGGGAGGGAGCGGCGAGGGAGGTGAGAAGGGGAGGGAGCGGCGAGGGAGGTGAGAAGGGGAGGGAGCGGCGAGGGAGGTGAGAAGGGGAGGGAGCGGCGAGGGAGGTGAGAAGGGGAGGGAGCGGCGAGGGAGGTGAGAAGGGGAGGGAGCGGCGAGGGAGGTGAGAAGGGGAGGGAGCGGCGAGGGAGGTGAGAAGGGGAGGGAGCGGCGAGGGAGGTGAGAAGGGGAGGGAGCGGCGAGGGAGGTGAGAAGGGGAGGGAGCGGCGAGGGAGGTGAGAAGGGGAGGGAGCGGCGAGGGAGGTGAGAAGGGGAGGGAGCGGCGAGGGAGGTGAGAAGGGGAGGGAGCGGCGAGGGAGGTGAGAAGGGGAGGGAGCGGCGAGGGAGGTGAGAAGGGGAGGGAGCGGCGAGGGAGGTGAGAAGGGGAGGGAGCGGCGAGGGAGGTGAGAAGGGGAGGGAGCGGCGAGGGAGGTGAGAAGGGGAGGGAGCGGCGAGGGAGGTGAGAAGGGGAGGGAGCGGCGAGGGAGGTGAGAAGGGGAGGGAGCGGCGAGGGAGGTGAGAAGGGGAGGGAGCGGCGAGGGAGGTGAGAAGGGGAGGGAGCGGCGAGGGAGATGAGAAGGGGAGGGAGCGGCGAGGGAGATGAGAAGGGGAGGGAGCGGCGAGGGAGATGAGAAGGGGAGGGAGCGGCGAGGGAGATGAGAAGGGGAGGGAGCGGCGAGGGAGATGAGAAAGGGAGGGAGCGGCGAGGGAGATGAGAAGGGGGAGGAAGGGCGTGATATAATGGGAAATGAGGTATAATGGAGAGGGATGAGGAAAGGAAGGAAGGGAGGGTTTTTTTTTCTCCACAGCAGAGGTGGATCCAGATCATAGCAAAAGTATCAGAAAAGTCTGTCTGACACTTCTCTCCCCTTTCTGGAAACCTCCAGCTCTGCATCTGGAAAAAAGCTGCATATTGACATATACTACAAACCCAGCAGGACACACACTATGTTGACTATACTTACACCCACCTGTCTCCTATAAGATGAGGCTTTTCATTCCAGGTCATCTGAATCATCTTCCTTTTTTATGCAACACAACTTCCCCACTACTGTGGTCTTGGTTGGAGCCATCTCCTTCATTTCTTGGGAGTTCTGTTCTCAACTCCCTAACCCCCAAACAGAACAGGGAGAGGGTTCCTCTAGTCCAGTAGTTCTCAACTTTTCTTTCCATCCACATACCACCTTAAGAACTCCCATACTAATCACAGAACACCTATGGCATAGGGAATATTTAAAGTGGTATGTGAGTGGAAAGAAAAAGGTTGAGAACCATTGCTCTAGTCCTTGCTTTTCATCCTACCAGCCTCTGCATTCAGCACATCATTTCCATCAGTGGAACTAGACCCCACCACCAGACACAACAAACCCTCCCCATCACTTTCTGCCTTTGGCAGGGATAATTCCCTCTGTGACTCCCTTATCTGCTCACCCATCCCTACCCACATCTCTATGACCCTGGTACACTTGCTCTTGCACATCTTCCCTCACCACCATCCAGGGACCTAAACAGCCTTTCCACATGAGGGTTATGCAGCAGGGAAATTCTAGGCAGTTGTTAGATCAGTTGCAAGGCCTTGTACGGTTCTTTTTTACTATCTATGTTATGTCTGTTTCTCTCTCCACAGATACTGCTTGATCTACTGGCTATTTCCAGCAGTTTGTTTTCACTGTGTAGACATATAATCTCCCAAGCCAGAAGAAAAGCACCAACATTATTGGCATAGCTGTAATATCCTGACACCAATCAACAAACAGGTATCAATAACAAGAATTATAATGCACTCAGCGTTAGCAAAACTAAGGAACTAATTGTGGGCTTCAGGAGGGGGAATTCAGGAGAACACAATCGAGGGGCCAGCGATGGAAATGGTATAGAACTTCAAATTCCTGGATGTCAACATCTCTGAAGACTTGTTCTGGGGCCTCCACGTTGATGCAATGACAAAGAAGGCTCGTCATCAGCTCCACTTCATTAGGAGTTTGTTAAGATTTGTTATGTCACCAAAGACTTTCAAATTTCTACAGGTGCACCATGAAGAGCATTCTGACTGATTGCATCAGTGTTTGGTAGGCAAGAAAGCAGCCTCTATCCTCAATGACCTTCACCTCCCAGGCCAGACCCTCTTTACGCTACCATAAGGAAGGAGGTACAGGAGCCTGAAGACAAACACCCAATGGCACAAAAATAGCTTTCCCTTTTTTCTCATCATCTATAGAGTCATGTTTAAGTTTAGAAAAAATTAGAAGTTGCACTTTTGATACCTCTGTTAAGTTTGAAGAGACGGCGTCCTTTTATAAACTATTTTCGTACGAGTTAATCTATCTTTTGACTACTTTCCAGACTGTTCTGGATTTCTGTTGTTGTTTTTTTATTGGCAAGGACCAGATAAATAGTTTGTACTGATTGTTGTGAACTCTCAGTTTAGTCTGCCCAGCCTTTTTTTTTTATTTTGGTAGATTAAATGGGGTTTTAACAATAAGTTTTTTTCTTCTCTTTTTTTGAGTATTCCAAATTTAGGAGAAAGGGACAATACTGTTCAATATGTTATAATGCTTTACGTTGTATTATGTATTGCAATATATTGATGTTTCTGTATTCTAGTCTCATGTTTTGTTTACTACATGTTTAATTAAAAATTGAAGAAAAATAACTTTCCCCTGATTTCTGAGTATCCAGGATCACAGACACTATCTCACTTTCTCTTCTTTTTCTACTAATTTATTTATTTTAAAGTGTAATTTATAGCTTTAATATTGTACCTGTAATGCTGCCACAAAATTTATTTCATGACGTGCTCATGATAATAAATTCTGATTCAATAATACTTTTGTAATTCCTTCATATCTCTCTGGTTTTTCATCTTACAAAATATAGTTGTACATAGGGCAAAATTAACTTTGCATTTAATTTACAACACTTAAGGCTCTAACCTTGAATGATATATGACTACTTTGATATAAGGCCATTTCACGTCGGGCCTCCGCCTTGAGACCGGCTATGGAGCTGATGGAAAAATGGGAACTTATCTTTCAGACAGCAGCCCTAAAATGCTGCTCTAGCATCCAGAGGCGCCTCGTAGCGCCCTCCAGATCCGATGGAGGTGGGGCGATTGGTGCTGTAGCGCCACCCGTCATAAATATGCGGCAGAGCAATGGTCGTCTTCCCTACCCATAATTCCCCACACAGCTGAAACCGCTCTAGGGTTCCCAGAACAGTTCCAGATGCATGGGGGATTATGGGTAGGGAAGACGGCCATTGCTTTGCCACGTTTTGAGCAGCAGAGAGCTCCCACTGCTCCAATGGATCTGCTGCCCCAACTTCACCTGCTGACAGCCCCCGCTGCCCCGAGGGCTCCCCCTCCCCAAATTGGAGGGTGAGGGATGAGTGGGGATATGGGTCAAGGCTGACGGCATCATCAGCCTGCCCCTAAACAGCTGCTTAGTGCGGCTGTACATCCAGATTGATCAGCGGAGGGCTGAGCTACAGAGATTATGCCTGTCGGAGATGGGTTAGAATATGCGGCTTGGAGACTGCCTCAGCACATTCAGAAAGGTAGGTGATTATGTGTTTTGGCAGAGTTTCTCTGCCTTTACATCTCAACTTTTGGGCTATCTGAAATGGCCTAGTTAAATAGGAAAGTCTACAGATGCTGTGATTGTAGTGCAATGCACAAAAGTGCTGGAGAAACTCATCATCTATTACCCTCTCAACTGTTAGCTTATACTCCTCCCCCTGCCTCTTCCTCCCTCCAACTTCAATTGGAAAAAGGTTATAGTGCAGGTTCTCCAGCATGTTTGAGTATTGCATTGCTTTAATAAACAGTACTAGTTTTTACAAGCTTCATCATAAATGTGAAAAGGTCCCCCTGATAACATTACAGAATGATCTCTATTACACAATATTTTGGAAGATGGCCCAATTGAACTAGAAAAATGTGGTTGGTATTATCTATCTACCATTTTTAAAAATCTTCTTTTTCCAGTGAGCGAAAATGTTAGTGCACAGAACTAACGAAGAATATAACGGCTCAAACTCAAAATAAATAAAATAACCTCTTAATCTGTTAAGTATTTCAGATATTGAACCAATTTTGGTTAACTCATGGTTCAATTTAATTCGAACTCCTTAGCGACAGATTGTAGTTGTTTCAATTAAAACAAATGGTGCATAGAAGCAAAAATAAACCTTCATCAATCACACATATTTAATTGATGAGAGACTGCAGATTCTAAAATTCACTGAAGACAAACATTTACTACCTGGGTTCTACGGGCTCCCAGCAAGGGGGAGGGGACAGGGTTCCCCTCTGGGGAGAGGGGGAAAAACGGGGTTCCCGGGGCTCCCCTTTGGGGGGGGGGAAGACAGGGTTCCGGGGCTCCCCTCTTGGGGGGGGGGGGAAGAGGGTTCCGGGGCTCCCCTCTGGGGGGGGGGGGGAAAGAGAGAGACAGGGTTCTGGGGCTCCCCTCTGGGGGTGGAGGGAGGAGACAGGGTTCTGGGGCTCCCCTCTTGGGGGTGGGGGGAAAGGCAGGGTTCCGGGGCTCCCCTCTTGGGGGTGGGGGGAGGAGACAGGGTTCCGGGGCTCCCCTCTTGGGGGTGGGGGGAGGAGACAGGGTTCCGGGGCTCCCCTCTTGGGGGTGGGGGGAGGAGACAGGGTTCCGGGGCTCCCCTCTTGGGGGTGGGGGGAGGAGACAGGGTTCCGGGGCTCCCCTCTTGGGAGTGGGGGGAGGAGACAGGGTTCCGGGGCTCCCCTCTTGGGGGTGGGGGGAGGAGACAGGGTTCCGGGGCTCCCCTCTGGGGGGGGGAGAGAGAGAGAGAGAGAGAGACAGGGTTCCGGGGCTCCCCTCGGGGGTGGGGGGGGGGAAGAGGGTTCCGGGGCTCCCCTCTGGGGGAGGGGGGGAAGACAGGGTTCCGGGGCTCCCCTCTTGGGGGTGGGGGGGAAGACAGGGTTCCGGGGCTCCCCTCTTGGGGGTGGGGGGAGGAGACAGGGTTCCGGGGCTCCCCTCTGGGGGGGGGGGGGGAAGAGAGAGACAGGGTTCCGGGGCTCCCTCGGGGGTGGGGGGGAAAGACAGGGTTCCGGGGCTCCCCTCTGGGGGGTGGGGCGTGGAGACAGGATTCCGGGGCTCCCCTCTGGGGGGTGGGGCGAGGAGACAGGATTCCGGGGCTCCCCTCTGGGGGGTGGGGCGAGGAGACAGGATTCCGGGGCTCCCCTCTGGGGGGGGGGGGGGAAAGGGGAGACAGGGTTCCGGGGCTCCCCTCTGGGGGGGGGGGGAAAGAGAGAGACAGGGTTCCGGGGCTCCCTCTTGGGGGTGGGGGGGAAAGACAGGGTTCCGGGGCTCCCCTCTGGGGGGGGGGAAATACAGGGTTCCCGGGGTTCCCCTCTGGAGGGGGGGGGGGAAAGACAGGGCTCCCCGGGGGGGGGGGGGGGGATTCTCAGGGAGAGGGCAGGTTCACGGGGGCGGGAGACATGCTTCGGCCCGTCTGCTGCCTGTCCTGGGCCGAGTCCGCACCGCAGCCCCACCGTTGAACGGAGGGGAGCAGGGTGACAGGACTCACCAGCCATCGCACCACACCCGCACCAGCCGTTTCCGCTTCTCCGGGGAGGCGCTGTCATGAGATGCCACACCGTTCCTGAACATGGCGCCCGGACCCGCAACGCCAACACCGCCGCTCCGGAGCTGCAAGCCTCCCCACCCGGCTCGCGCCACTCACTGTCCGCCAATCCGTTCTCAGAGTGCCGCCGGAAGTGACGTTGGCCGTGCACAGCAGTTGGCTGGAGAGTTGTCCGATACCGCCTCCCGACCTCCTAGCCCTACCTCAGCGAGACAGGGAGAAAATACAAGCCTACTCGGACCTGTACAGTAGTTTGTGATCTGATACGTGACTCATGATCACAGCCAACAACCGCACCTCGTCACTTGCTGAACTTGAGACTGATGTTGGTCTGGGCCAATCAACCACTGGCTTTGCCTGATTGACGGTGAAGCCGACCAATCAACTACCAAGCTGTCCGCCCGACTCACGGTTGACAAAGCAGGGTCGTGAAGCGAGTGATTGACGGCGGCATGAACCAATCGCAGCAGCGAGAGTGTAGAATTGTTGACGTTATAGGTATCTTAAACGAATCAGATGCGGAGGTGTGACGGAGGTGGGGTGACTGAAACGCCCAGCAAGGATGGAGGCCGCCAGGTTTAAGAAGGTAGGTTCACCCTCAACAATACGCCATGCAGTTCTGAGGGGTTTAACAATGCAATTTGTGGGTGGTCTCAGTTTGGCACGACGTGTCGGCAAGGGAATGGAATGGAGAATTGAGATGGGTGGCCACGAGGAGATCCATGCTCCTGCGGTGGACTGAGCCAAGGTGCTCAACGAAGTGAGAGATATTAATCTTGTCTGTGAATAAACCTGGAGTTAAGCATGAAAGTTTGCAGACATTTATGGTTTTAGACTGCAATGTTGGGGAAAAAAATCAACAATAATTACTGCGCGTGTGGTCGTTCAGACTGGGCGCCTTTTTTAGACTGCAAGTACCTGAGTGTGACAGTCCCAGTGGTTGGACGTGCAGTAGAGTGGATGACTATCAATGAATTTTTCCGGTACGATTTACACTGCAGATTTCCTCCAAAAGTTTTAGGGGTCCTGCAGGATAAATTGTGGTGCCGGAAGTGACTCAAAAATTCCTGGACACTCCTTTTTAGACTGCCCGTATAGTGGCAAAATTCCTCGATTGTGCCATAACATGCCTTCAGTCTAAAAACCATAACTGTAGTTGAAGTAAAAACACAATGCTAGAGAAATTCAACAGGTCAGTGTACTTTATAGAGCAAAGATAGATACATAACCAACGTGATCAAGGAATGAGCAATATGTTGGCACCTCCAAGCTCAAGAAAAATTGTAATCCATAGCTACTTGGCTTTTGAATCTTCCCATACTAACCGAACACTAAGCAGAAATAGCAAAGATAAAACTACATAACCATTGTTTCAGGCTTGAGCCCTTCCTCATGGAAAAATGTAGGCAGGTGTCTGAACAAAATGGAGGAGGGGAGGTCCAGCGGTAGGAGGTAATAGGCTGATGAGGAGGGGCGCACCAGCAAATGGAGGAGGGGATGGGGAGACAGCTTTGTGAATGGAGAGGGAAGGGGGTGGAAGCTTCCTTGCTTACTCATTTCCACTTTGTTTATGGCCAGCATGTAGCAAAGCTGAAAGAGATTCTTTTGCATTGCTTTTGGACTGTAGGCATTGCAGCATTAAAATTAAATGTTTATATTATTTTTATGTATAGATGTGATCATGTACAGTCCTGGAGAAATGTTTCACCTGGTTGTTTGAAGCACCGAGTTCCTTGGAATTCACTTAAGGTGACCTCTCATGGACACACGCTTTTTTTTTCCCATGCCTTGATGAAGGGCTCATCCAAAACATCGGTTCTGCATCTTTATCTTTGCTACACAAAGTCCGCTTTTTGACCTGCTGAGTTTCTCCAGCATTGTGTTTTTACTTCAACCACAACATCTGCACTTCTTGAGAAGACTGAAGTATACCTGCATTTGTGCAGAGAACTTTCACAAGATTAATTGCTGGATGAGGAGGTTTCTATATGAATCACGGTTGAATTGATAATCAGAGTTCAGAAGCAGAAGGGGTGTGTTTTTTATATAAGATTCTGTGCGGATTGACAGGTAGATTGACAGGCTGAAAGTAAGCTTCTGGGAGGTATCTAGCCATTGTTTCAGATTAAGAGGTTGTTAACTTAGGATGGAGATGTGTAAGAATTTCTTCTGAGCATTTCCCTACTGTAGAGAGCATGGTGACTGAATCATTTGATTATATACAAGGTGGAGATTGACACATAGTTGAACTGCAAGGGGGTTATAAGGGGAGAGAGCAAGTGGGGTAGAGGCCAAGAAAGGATTATGTAACCTTAATGACTGAGGCTGTTTGGGAAGCTGATTGGCCTTCTTTCAGTCACATTCACCTCTTACAAACAGATCAGCTGTGATTATTAAACCTTTATCATCAATTCCTTTTGTTCACTCTGCCTTTCTTCCTTGCAAAGCACTTTAAAAAATACTTGTTATTTTAACTTTTTGTTCTGACTGAAGGTAGGAACTAAAAGGAGAATAATTTCTCCCTTCATAAATATTGTCTGGCTTGTTGAGGATTTTCTGCTTTTATTTTGATCTCTCCAATCCAACTGTAAGACAGCAAGGAAAATGTGGCAGATTTTAAACTCGTTTAAAGTAAAGCACTTTCGAGTCTTTTTTCACGTTACTTTTTTTGCCACAAGACTTGCACCAGGTTCAGGAACAGCTGCTACCCCTCCACCATCAGACTCCTCAATGACAAACTCAATCAGGGACTCATTTAAGGACACTTGTGCACTGTACTGATTTAAAAAAAAAATTCTCTCTGTATTGCACCATCAGTTTGTTTACATTCGTCATCTGTTCACAGTTCTTTATTTGTTTACATGTGTATGGTGTGTACGGTTTTTTTGTACTACGATTTGGTGGTGGTGGTTCTGCTGCACCAGCATGAAAAATAATGTGTATGTACTCTGACAATAAATCTGAAATCTAATCAGCTCATCTATATTATCCAGAATTCAAGCAACTGGCAAAAAATTGCGTGAAATAAATAGGTAACAAAAATACTGAAGTTCAAAATTGTTGCACCTCGCCATTAGTTCACCAATCAAACAACTGGAAAATTCACTTATCTGATATCTACACCGTTAAGTGCTGGATACCAGGGGTTTTACTGTAAAAGATCCTCTCCTGGTGTTGAGGAGGGAGTTTTGATGTGGAATCATATGAGATGAGACCAGAATGGCTTAAAAATTTCAGGAAATATAATTGGCTCCATTTATTCAGGTGTATCGCACTTTAGGACAGGATGTTAGGATTTTACAGAAATTCATAGCAAGTACAATGGTGTGAACTGTTACTGTCAGATTTCATTATTCTCCATCTCCATGGGTCTTGCATTCTCAATGAAGATTTTTGTTCACACATTCTTGACAAATGAAAAGATGCAAATTTTAAATGAAATTCCCAAATAAAAGACAAATTTTGAAGGTAATGAATAATAGTTGGTGACTTGAGTATACAGTACATTATCCCCAATGACACTATTCAGCATGGCAATTTTTGTTCCAGGAATTGGTCAGTAAGTTACTGCACTTCTATTTTACGGACCAGAAAACCAAAGGTAAGGATTTTATTTTAATGTAGAATGGTCATTCAAAAGTATTGCATAATTATAATTGCTAAATAAATATATTCACCTAAGATATGACATATGTTTAAAATACTAAAATCCACTAGGGGAATGTTCTGTGGTACTCTAAGACCAAGCCATTTTTTTCATGTTAAAAAAATCTGCCACTGTGCAAGAGACAAGAAGAAAATGTGAAAGAAATATTTTTCACAGTGTTCCCTTGAGGATGTGATAGTACAGATTCTAATACCAATATGTATATGTACAGATGGTAGTGTAGGATAATCGTGATTGGCTGAGAGCGTAGCCACGCCTACTGGTAGGTCTTAAAGGGTTGCTCCTAGCCAGACCAGGTCATTCCGGACTGGTCGACCTACATGTGATATGCTCCCGTCTTCTAGTTAATAAAAGCCTTGGTTTGGATCAACAAGCCTTTGATTCTTTCGACACGCTCTACCGAGGAATCATTGAGAAATGTGTTGTTCAGCCAGAGATGGACTGCTCTCACTGCAGTCATTCTCCCACAGAGGTAAGCAATAAGCAGAGGTGACTAATTGCTGTGAGAGGAAAAATATGTTTGAAATGACATGTAGCCTTTAAATGACTTATTCTAGCATTTTCTTTTTATTTGCAGTCAGTAATGATGCTGTCATCATTATGTGTGAAATGATGAAGTTATTTGTGATAGGTAAGTTTACGTTTATTGTTTTCATGGAATGAATATGACTTGGTGAGGACTTTGATAGGATGGAATTACTTTAAAGTTCCCAAAGTCATTTGGTCCAATTGATTAGATTAAAAATTAAATTTGCAAATATTGTATACTGTCATAATTCATGTTACACAGCATGGAACAAAACCTTTGGGACAACTTGTCCAAGCTGACAAAGGTGCCTATCCAAGCTAATCTCATTTACTGCTTGGCCCATAACCCTCAGAACTTTTACTATCCATCTACCTGTGTAAAGAATTATGGGAAGGGGGCTTCTGCTGTGGTAAGTAGGCCAACAAAGAGTTAATGCTTTAGTAGTTTAAGCAATCCACAGCTGCAGAGCACATCATGTCTACAACGGAATGGGAAAATTAAGCAAGAGATATGGCGAATCGGAAAATTGCTGGATTATAAATTACAGAAACTGCGAAGGACAGAAGTAGCAAAAACATTAGGTTGCGAAAGTAAAAATAACATTTAAAACTACATTCAAAACTACATGTAGGCACCTATCTCAAGGACTATATAAGCTGAGCAAGAATACAGTCTACTTTGAATGAGGTTCCATGCTGGGAACGAGTTATATTATTTATTCTTTTTTTTGTACTCGTCATTCCTGCTAGCGTAATACAATAAAGAGTGATTGTACACTCTGGTTCTGTTGTTTGTTTTATTACAGCTCAGTTTGATTTTAACACCTGTCCAAAAAAAGTTTTACTATTTCCTTCCCATATACCCAACACCCTCTGGGAAAGTACTTGTCCCCATATACTTTTTAAAATCTTTCCTGTCACCTTAAACATATGCTGCCTCATTAATTTTTCACCATCCTGGGAGAAAGATGGTGACTATCTGCCCTATCTACGCCCCCTGGTTGTCTTCAACTTCAGGGAAAACCGCCCCAGTTTATCAATGCTTTCCTGGTAACTCGAGCCCTCCTCCAGTCCAGATGAATATTCTCGCTACTATTTTCTGTACCCTCTGTGATTTAATCATAATCCTTCTTTTAGTAAGGGTGACCAGTACAGCACACAATACTCAGTAGCATTTCAGCGAGGCCAGTATAAACACAAAATAAACATTTAAAAAAAAAAATGTAATTGAAATCAACTGCAGTCATTGCTCTTAGCCAAGTAAATTGGGATTCGGGAACAGGGATGGCAACAAAATCATCCAAACTTTCTCTGTTTTAATGCATTTTGTTTAGTTTGTTCATGGGATTTGAATTATAATTTCTTTATAATTTGAGTGTTTTATTTTTGAACTTTGCCACCTCTAATGAAAGATCTGTTATTTGAAATGTTACCTTTGGTTTCTTTCCTCAGATGCTGCTTGATCTGCTGAGTAACATTTTGATTTACAGCATTTTTTTTGTTGTTGGATAAATTATCCATTGTTATTTACTCTACAATGAGTGACTTGTCAGATCATTTCTGAGGACAAATACTAAAGGAATACAGACAAAATGATTAAAATGTTCCTTTTCTTCTAAAACACTGAATAATTAAAATTTTTCTTCCGGAACATTTTCGGGTGCATTTCATGAATTTTGGGCTACTGATCACGAAAATCACCTTAGAATTTTCCTATCATGTACCCTTTTTTTAGATATGACTTTTTTTGTGATTTCCTGTCATATTTTAAAACAAGCTGTTTTGGTAGCCATATACTCAGTGCAGGTGCTATGCAAATGTTTTAGGCCTGGGCATGCTTGGAAAGCATTTGAAGATGTTGAAATTATTCCTGGCAACTACACAGCACCAAACTACATCCAGCTGATTGACAACATGCTTCAAGCATACAAAACCATGAAGAGCAACATGTAGTGGGTTGTATAAAGAAAGGTGATGAATCAGTTTACAGGCAGGAGATTGAAAACTTGGCTGAATGGTGCACCAACAATAACCTTGCACTCAATGTCACCAGAACTAAGGAAGGGAAAGCCAGAGGTATACAGTCCAGGGATCATTGGGGGATCAGGGGTGGAGAGGGTAAGTAAATTTAAGTTCTTGGAGGATCTAATGGCATTGAAAAGAAAGCACATCGGCACCTCTACTTTCTCAGGAGTTTGCGGAGGTTTGGTATGACATCAGAAACACTGACAAATTTCTACAGATGCATTGTGGAAAATGTGCTGACCGGCTGCATCATGGTCTGGTATGGGGACACTAATACCCTTGAGTGTAAAGCCCTTCAAAATGTAATGTACAAAGCCCAGGACATCATAGGCAAAACCCTCCTCACATCGACAGCAGTGGTTCTCAACCTTTTTCTTTCCACTCACATACCACTTTATGTAATCCCTATGCCATTGGTGCTCAGTGATTATTAAGGGATTGCTTAAGGTGGCATGTGAGTGGGAAGGGGAGGTTGAGAATCACTGTAGTAGACCCAGTTGAGTCTTGAGAAAAACTCATTGACCCATTGCCTTTGGCATTATGAAGCCGTGTACAATGAGTCAATTAGGTACGATTAAAACAGTGGTTTTCAAACCTTTTCTTTCCACCCACATAACACCTTAAGCAATCCCTTACTAATCACAGAGCACCTGTGGCATAGGGAATACTTAAAGTGGTAAGTGAGTGGAAAGAAAAAGGTTGAGAACCACTGAACTACAGGGAATGCTGCCATTGGAGAGCAGCAGCAATCAAAAATCCACACCACCCAGCACACTCTCTATTCTCGCTGCTGCCATCAGGAAAGAGGTAAAGCTACCACAAGACTCACACTATCAGGTTCAGGAACAGCTGCTACCCCTCCACCATCAGACTCCTCAACAACAAACTCATTCAGGAACTCATTTAAGGACTCTTGTGCACTGTACTGATTTAAAAAAAAATTGTCTCTGTATTGCACCGTCAGTTTGTTTACATCCGTGATCTGTTCACAGTTCTTTTTTTTAAACATTTAGACATACAGCAGAGTAGCAGGCTCTTTAGGCCCACGAGCCTGTGCAATCCAACTATGAGCTATTAACCAACAACCCCCAAAACTGCTTTGAATGGTGGGATGAAACGAGCCCACAGGGAAAACCAACGCAGACACAGGGAAAACGTACAGACCTCTTACAGCGTGGATTCAAATTAAGTACCTGATTGCTGGCACTATAGCAGCATTGCGCTAACCGCGTTGATGTGTACAATTTTTTTTGCACTATCAATAAATCTAATTCTGCTGCGCCCACAAGAAAAGTCTCAGGGTTGTATGTGATGTATTCGCACTTGGTGCAGTCTGTGACGAACATGGTGAAAGGTTTCACCAGGACATTGCGAATTGGTATCAGGGCAACTGAAATCCATTGACGCTGGCCAACTTTTGTTGGAAACTGATATGAGAGGCATCAGATGCTGAGTACAAATGAAAATTAGCGGGAAATATTTTTTAGGTCAGTTGAACTAATGCAATGATGCGATTAATAAATAAGTTCAATAAAAATTAATTTAATGTTTCTCCAACTTCCTACGTGATGCAGTAAATCTGAAATTAATTTTGTGTTCAGTTTGAAGTTGTCTATCATAATCTACAATTTTTTTTCAGGAAGCAAACCTTTGGGGGGGAAATATGTGCAGTGTAATTAAAGGTACAAGGACTGCCTAAAGAAATCTCTTGGTGCCTGCCACATTGACCACCGCCAGTGGGCTGATAACGCCTCAAACCGTGCATCTTGGCGCCTCACAGTTTGGCGGGCAGCAGCCTCCTTTGAAGAAGACCGCAGAGCCCACCTCACTGACAAAAGGCAAAGGAGGAAAAACCCAACACCCAACCCCAACCAACCAATTTTCCCTTGCAACCGCTGCAATCGTGTCTGCCTGTCCCGCATCGGACTGGTCAGCCACAAACGAGCCTGCAGCTGACGTGGACTTTTTACCCCCTCCATAAATCTTCGTCCGCGAAGCCAAGCCAAAGAAAAGAATTAACATAATAAATTTAGACTAAATGCTGAAAGAGTTATTTGCAGGTTTGGAACTGCAAATATCACTCGAGGCATTAGTGCTGAGGGGGCTTCATTAACTGGTGGCTACAGCTGCATGAGTTGAGTGTTTTTGTTGCAATTATTTTTAATACAAAATCTCTTGGCATTGCATCTAGAGGCAGCAGCTCGAACAGCCAGACAGGCTTCCTCTGAAGATTCAAAGGGAGCAGAGATTGACCATTTTGAGAAGGTTTTGCCCCAGCTGGTACGTAGATGACCTAGATCAACACTGGGAACTCTTTTTTTGAGGGGAAAAGGTTAAAGGAACTGTTGCCTTTTATTGAAAGTCAAAAATTGAGTGTTAAGGGTGGAGAATGAAATGATGTCACATTTTGCCCAGGCCACCACTTACTTAGGTGCAGGCTGCTTGCATCTATGGTCACACTTGCTCCATGGTCTCTGAAGGGAACTATCACCATATATACCTGTAAGTGGAATTGGGAATGAAGTCAGCTTGCTTTTTATATGCAACAGTTTCTTCTTCATAGGCTAAGAGCACAGATTCTTCATGTTACACTCAGGAAAGGGAAAAAAACGAACCATTTCATAAACAACTTTTAGTTAGATATTTGCAAGAGTATCTGCGACATTTTAAATGAGACACTTGTAACACTGTACTTCAATTCAAATGTATGTTAATGTGGTTATTTTACATAAGTTTCATTAAAAACTTGCAATTTAACAAAATTCAAAAGAAATTAATGAACCAAAGAATATTTGTTTCACAGATGACCTCCCATTGTGAAGGACAGTTCATGCTGGCAAACCTCAAATGGGGGAAAAAGTGCTGCAGCTGAATGCTAGACAGAATCCTTCCTCTGTTAGGATGTTACCAAAGGCTTGGTATTCCTGGAACATGGAGGGGAGATTCATCCCCAGCTCTCGCCTGAATATTATTCGGTGCCTCCAGCCATGTGTTTGGTTTTGGATTTGGCTGAGTGTTTTCAATTCCTTTCCACACACGCAACCTCACCCCATATTTGCATTCATTATCAAAGCTAGTCATAAGAATAATTAAACAAAATACTGGAAATATAGGGGACATGGCCTTGAAATTAGAGCGAGTAGAGTTAAGATGGATAAGGAGGATCAGTGGCTCCCAAAGAATGAATCTGGAATTCTCTTCTCAATGGAGCAGTCGAAGCTGTCTTGTTAAATCTATTTAAGACAGCTACATTTTTGAATTATGTGGAGCAGAGTCCATGGCCAAATCATCCGTTATCTTATTGAATGGCGGTGCAGACTCGACAGGCTGGATGGCCTATTCCTGGTCTTATTTCTGATGTTCTTGTGTACCACATTGCACAATTTTAGGCATCTACTCCAGAATGTCCATTAAACCAGAAAATGTGATCACCCTGGAATCGCGAGTTGTAATGAAATTTCGATTCCAGGACTACTTGCTCTTGGGTAGAAAAGTTATCTCGGAGTTTGAGATGTGAACTGACCTGAGGTGAAGGGACTGCCCTCCAGTTAGTGACATGTGAAAATCAAATATCCTTATGACATTAAATGGTCTACATTGTGATTAAAATTTCACTGTGGTTAATTTAAAACTGTCTTATCTTTTTTCAGTTGCTGGACTTCTAGGATCAGATATTTCCACTAGATGGCGCTGACTTTATAATATTCAACAGAGAAGCGGGCGGGCCCTTCCAGCCTCCTCAAAACTTTCCATCAAAGCAATCAATGTTCATGCTTTTTTCAAGCCAGACACTTGTTGGAGAATAATTTTTCACATTACTCACAATGTAAATTGTAGGTTTGATGTTGGTCTTTATTTACTTGTGACCATTATTATTCAGTCCAACATTTCCCTTCTGCCTGTATATGCAAGGTGCTGAATGGGCATTCTTGACTTTAAACTAAGGGAGTTTCAAACTTTGATTCTCAGGTGGATCAGATTTTAAATAAAGGTCCTACTATCTTAAAACAATGTGTTAGAAAAAAGCTTTGAAGACCAGCCAAGATTCAACAAATAATGATTCATAACGTGTGGAACATTCAGTAACTTGCGGAGAAACCTTGGTGACTCAATACCCTATTAAAGTTGGAAAAGAAGACGAAGCAAGTGATTCGCACATCCGAACCCTAATATCAGTATTGTTGACTGTACTTCTTTTGTAACCAGACATGACGTCCAAATTAAAAGCAGATCCTAATTATTATAATATGTCTGCTTGTTGCACTTTCACAAATGTGGCGACTTAGTGGGTTGTAGGAACTTAAGAGTGTATCTGACCTCTCTTAAAAGTTTTAAATGGTTGGTTAAGTAAACCACCACTCGATATAAATACATCTCCAAATTTTATTTTGTACATTTTCCCACTGCACAAGACCTTCCAACAAAAGTAGTAAGGACTTTGTGCAGTGGGGTAGAGTTTCTAAATACATCTTTGCACTGTTAGATAGATGAATAAGTTTTATGTGGAAAAAGAAGAGATTTTGTATGTATGTAAAAAAGCAGAATGGTTGTAAAGTGGTTTTATCGAGGCAGATAATTAAATTGTAGACATTTCATTGCAGAAGGCCTGAATAATTTGCAGAAGTTCTGGGAACCACAGAGTGAGGACCTTTTAATATTAAATTACCAGTAAAATTAATGACATTTATTGTCAAACATCTGAGAAATTACACATTTGGAGCATTCATTGACAGTTTCATCTTCAAGAACTGCTTTTGAGTTCAAGAACAATGATATATTAAGATTGGAACCTTGTTTTTTTTAGGTCAGTTGCTATAACCTAAGAAGTAAAATATTGCTATATCCAATATTGTGGTACCAGGGCTCATTTATGTCAAATGGAAATCATTTATGTCAAATCTATTTGCTGTGCAACTAGGAGGGTTGGTGAAGAGGAACCAATAGACAGATTATATTTTGCTTTTCAAAAAATAAGGTGCTCTTTTTATAACAAGAGTAAGATCTATTGTGTTAGGCATGATATCCGTGAAGAAGGAATAGATCTCTAAAGATCAGTCATCTTTGGGATGATGGTACAACTGATTTGGAGTGGTTTACTTGGGAACGTAAAGGGGTTGTAGATTAATTGGGGTATTTGGTTGGCACCGGCTTGTGGGCCGGTAGGGCCTGTTACTGTGCTGTATGTTTACATTTAATTTTTTAAAAATTATAATTGTTAATGTGCAGGAACAGCAATAAATGTAATCTAGTGAGTTGCCCTTTCTCTTAGACAGTGATCTTTTGTAATTGTTTCGGACTTTGTTATAATCGTGTGTTTCTTGACCTTGTGGAAAAGTGCTTGTCATAGAGGGGAACTGCATGGTTCTGTGGAATTCACAGGAAAGGGAGAAAGACAAACCGTGTGAGCACTTCTGTCCACTGCAATAGCAAGGACTTTCCAATGGCCAACAACTTCAGTACCACACCACATTGACATGTCCGTCCATGGCCTTCATATACTGGCAAGTTGATTCAAGCCCATCTATGGTGTTCACGGTAGCTACACAATTCCTTAACCCTTTGCCAAGTTTTCATCCTCACAATTGAAATTTCACAATTCCTTAACAAGGATTTGATGCAACTCAGAGCACTGAGTTCAGTACAGTCTGTCCCATTTTTTTTTGGCACGCAATGTCAAGATGGGGAATTAATGCAGAAATTCACCCTGTGCTTTAATGAAGAGCGGAGTAGACACATTGGGCTGCATGGTCCAATATTACGTTGCATTCCAACCACTCCTGAACGTCAACAAGCTCCCTCAAGCACGTAGAAAGATACTGAGTAAGCATCAAACATTCCCTGAAGAACTATATTATTACATCGGCAACAATTACACCATTGTATAACCACAAAGCAAGCACAGAATGATTTCTCAGCACTTTCCATTTGGTGTCATGCTATGTTACACTATGTTACATCCATAGCAGATGGAGAATGATTCATTATTTGAAAGTGGATACTACAGATTTAGACTTGCATTGCTGATTTAACCCAGTGGATGAACAATAACTTCACAAGGTTCGTTAGACCTGACTTGACTGGTGATGAGAAGGACCCTTCGTCACATCCTTCCTACACGGTCAGAATCTCACTCCGAACAGATGTGATCAGAAGATGTCACCCATTCTCTGCAAAGAACGTCTTGATAAAGATGCAAAGTGCCTTCTTGTGGTTCATCCCAAACATCTATATCACAGCAGTCTGCCTGATCTACAGACAGACATCCAATGCTGCTAGAAGACAATCAACTCAGTGAAATGTGCTCTGCCTTGGCTGAAACTCATTGGTCTTCCTGCACCATAAGCTGCCCATAAGGGTTTGCTGCTCACTGGCACAGTTCAGGCTACAGGAATACATGGTAAAGAAGGCATTGTTGCTGGGTTCAGGCAACGTCCGGGCTTTGTGGGGAAGGGTGGCAGTCTCGGGTCCTTCTGCCACTGGATATCGAGGGGTGGGTCAAGTGTGGAAGTCCAACCACAGGTAACAAGATCCTGGACACCTGGTGCTAAAAAGGAATCGGGGTATCGAGGAACTGTTATGAGAGGGGGCAGCTCATGTCATTCGAGCAATTAAAAAATAAAATTGATCTGTCAAACAGAACGTTTTGCTATCTTCAATTAAAATCTTTTTTGAGGGGCAGTCTAGGCCCATCTATGGCCCTGCTGATGTGTAGTGAAATGGAGGCTCTAATTTGAAAGGGGACCACACATAGAATTCATTTCTGCTATGTATCTCCTGTTCCAAAATGAGAGCCTGAAAATGAGCCTCCATAAATCAAGGCAGAAATGGGAGTCAGATTTAGAATCAGAATCACGATTTATTGCCATGAACAAGTCATGAAATTCAGTGTTTTGCGGCAGCGTCACAGTGCAAACATACATTATAACCATTTTCCGATATTACTATGGAAAATAAAATATAATAATAGTGCGCAAAAAGTAAGACCATAATCAGATGGCAGCGGGGAAGAAGCTGTCCTTGTGCCACTGAGTGTTCGTCTTTAGGCTCCTGTACCTTTTTCCCGATGGTAGCAGAGTGAAGAGGGGATGGTCTGGGTGGTGGAGGTCTTTGAAGATAAAGGCTGTTTTTTTAAGATACCACCTCATGTAGATGTCCTCGATGAAGCCTGGTGCCTGTGATGTTGCAGGCCGAGTTAACAACCCTTTGGAGTTTATTCTTGTCCTGAGAGTTGGTGCCTCCATACCAGGTAGTGATGCAACCAGCCAGAATGCTCTCCATGGTACATCGTAGAAGTTTAGGAGAGTTTTCGGTAACATACCGAACTGTCTCAGACACCTCACAAAGTATAGCCGCTGGTAAGCCTTCTTTGTGATTGCATCAACGTGGAGGTTTCAGGACAGATCCTCAGAGATGTTGACAGCCAGGAATTTGAAGTTCTTCATGACCCTCTCCACTTCTGAGCCATCGTTTCCCCTGACTTCCTCCTGAAGTCCACAATCATCTAGGAACAGCAATCCAGGAGCAGTGCTGGTCCAAATTGAGTCACGACACCATAACAGCAGTCATTAATGCTAGATATAGGCTGATGCAATTTAATTTCCTGCACCAGCTACACTTCATGCCACAAAAATTGCCAAAGGTAAAGTCAGAGATTTCAGAATTTAGATGTTGTGTGGACAGGAACTTTTGTCCATTCAACTTGGCTATGCACCAAGGTGAGACCCTTTTGGGTAGAATACGGGACATACTGGAGAAAATTACAGGGGTGGAATATCCACAGGACCTAGTATTGTTCCTGTTAGGGGATATTATGGACATGAGTCTGAGACTGTCCAAATATCAGCTTCTTCCCCTTCACCATTAGATTTCTGAATGGACAATGAACCTATGAACACTACCTCACTTTTTCTTACTGCTTCTACCAAGCAGAAGATAATGCAAGCTGGAAAATGCAAACTGCCATGTTAAAGGACCACCTTAAATTGTAATAAGCAATGTCTTGTACAAAATGAGGAATCATTAATCAAGCTAAGAGTAGTGTACCATAGTGTATCTCCTATGTCTAAACTTAAATTATCCCATTTCTATGCAGATATTGATCCTTTTGTGAGAAATGTAAAAATTTTGAAGCCTCTCTGATTCATATGTTTTGGGAATGCCCAAATTTAGAGAGATTTTAGAGATTTTTCAAGCGTTTTGGAATCATGTCCATTAATTGCTCTGTTTGGTTTTTCTTGCTACTCTATCGACATCTCAGGAAAAAGTCTTAGCTTTTACTACATTGAGCTATTTTTTTTAATGGAAAGGAGATGCATCCCCTACTCGCATGCAGTGGTTTATATGATGTAATGTCCTACTTAAGTTTAGAGAAAATCAGATATAATAAAGATAGAAAGTTTCAATTTATGAAGTTATGAGGCCCATTCTGAGATTTCTTTTATAATTGAAAGAGTCAATAAGTATTATACATTTTGGTAATTCTTTGTCTGTTCTCTGGGGATCACCAGTGATTCCACATCATTAATGACTTATTTTTCTCTTCAAAAAAAAGTTACCTTGATTTAAGGGAGAGGATTAGATTAGTCCATTAGTTTTTTATTTCTATCTTTATTATTTTAATATAGTTCACTAAACGGGTCAGACATGGTTGCATTCATGATGTTTATTAACAGTTACTTATAAATAACTCAATCTAGTCATGTAGTTATGCATATTTTCTTATTTACTTATTTTTTTCTCCCTTCTGTATCTACATCCCTTCTGTATCTACATAACATTCTGCACACTGTTTTCTTATTGCGCCATCTATTGTATTTAAGTAGGAGTTGTCTTGCTTTGATATCACACAAAATAAAGCTTTTCACTGTATCTTTATACACATATTAACTAAATTCAAAATAGAAATTCAATATTTGGAAACCCCCAAGAGAGTGCATCAGGGCCAAGGTGTGCACTGTCCTAACATTCAGATGTGCCGTCAGATAGAGGTGGGTTAACTTTTTAGATGACAAGTGAAATGTTACCCTTAATAATCTGACCCACATATCTCAACCAACAAGCCTAGTATGAGAGTGCTTGGTTATTCTCATAATTCTGTTTGTGAAAGAACACTGGACAAATCTGCTGCCACATTTGCTACATTTTACAACAGTGGCATCACCTTCAGAACTTTGCTGAATAAAGTTTTCAATAATTTTGCTTTCTGTAAATGGCAAAAAATAAATCGGGGAGCTGCTGTAACGGCAGCACTGCTGCTAGCGCAGACCTAGAAGCAGAGAGATAGCGCTTCCCCGCAGGGTCCAACTGCCCAGTCCAATTACTGATGGCTCTCTATAGGCTTTAAATCGCCTTTTAATGGAGTCAATGGTGTTTTATTTAAAATCTTGTGACTGTGGGGTTTGGGCTCAAGATGGTAATGCTTGTGTTCAGCTGTGGCCTTGAGGTGTTGCAGACTCCGTGGGAGCAGCAGACTAGTGCAAGGCACCAATAATGGGGAGGATATTCCCCATTGAAAAGAAGCAGTGCAGATGATCCTAAGGATGCAGGGACACAGACAGGTGGGGAGCTGTTGGCGACTTGCGGGTGAGGAACACACACAGGCTGCTGGCGACGAGGTCAAAGGACTCACACCGGGCTGTGGGCTGCTGGAGACTGGCTCATGGGAACCAGGTATTGGAACTGGGCTCCAGAAGGGCCTTTGGTGGTGAAGGTTTCCACATCGTGTTGGGGGTTTGGATCTGGGCTCGGGTTGCCGATAGTTTGAACTGGAGTTCTGAGCGGCTGCAGAGGCTGTGGGAGCGCTGGAGGCGAATCCACGGACACTCAGTGACTCTGGGAGGACTCTCTTTTGGTTCTCTTTCTCTGACTGTAAGGTGCACCAGGCAATGTTAATGCTAATAGCGAATCTTTATCTGCCTTATGGCAGACTAAAGGCAATTTGGTGTAATATTACATTTCTGTTTTATTACATGACAATAAATAGTTCTGATCTACAAGCCATGCAACATACAGTTGATTATGGTGTCTCATCAGTTGGAAGGCAGTTTGGTTCATGTAATTTCTCATGTTAATATCCTGCCTTAAATGAAATCATCCAGATTTACAGCAAAGTTGATTTTGTAACTTCATGATTTTAAAGGCATCCTTAGAACAGTGTCAAATCCAAACCTTCCAATTCACCAACCACATTCCAGTCGTGGGCTGGGTATTAAATAACGACGAGATGGAATTCAGGAAGGAGACAAAGTCTGCTGGCATGGTGGGTGCTATATTTTTTGATAATATTTACTATTCATATTTTAGTGTCATTTGTTCATGTAGTTGGGCACTCTGGCCACAAGGTGGCCCCATGGACCAATTTCTTGCACTCTGCTCAGATCCAGGGACACCTTATATACAAAATGTTGATATTCATCATACACACAACCCCATAAACAAATTTGCTCCTGAATTACTCCAAAGCAATTGTCTATAAAGCAATGAAACACATGAAGAAGGCCTCATCAGCAGCCGTACTTTGTTAGGAGTTTGAGGAGAATTTGGCGTATAGCTCAGCCTTCAACATCATCATACCCTCAGTGCCGGTCAACAAGCTCCAAACCCTGGGCCTCTGCACACCCCTGCAACTGGATCCACGACTTATTCATTGGAAGAGCAGAAGTCAGTGCAGATCGATAATAACATCTCCTCGTCACTGACAATCAACGTAGGCGCACCTCAAGGATGCGTGCTTAGCCCACTGCTCTACTTGCTCTACAGCCATTACTGTGTAGCCAGGCACAAGTCCAATGCTATTTGACGGTGACACCATGGTCGAGACAGCAAAGAGAAAGCGTACAGGAGTGAGACAGATCAGCAAGTTGAGAGAAGTCACAACAACCTTGCGCTCAATATTAGCAAAATTTAAGAACTGATTGTGGACTTCAGGAGAACACAAGCCAGTCCTCGTTGAGGGGACGGACAGCAGTGAAAATGATTCAAAACTTCAAATTCCTGGGTGTAAACACCTGTGAAGATATATCCTAAAGCCTCCATGTTGATGTAATCATGAAGTAGGCTCGCCAGCGGCTATAATTCATGAGGAGTTTGAGGAGATTTGGTCTGTCACCAAAGGCTCTTGCAAATTTCTACAGGTGTAAAAAATCTAGAGAGAGCTGTGAACTTGGCCAGTGACATCATGGGCATCAGTCTTTACAAGAGGAAGTGTCTCAAGAAAGCAGCCTCTATTCTCAAGGACCCTCACCACCCAGGCAATGCCCTCTTCTCACTGCTACCATCAAGAAAAAAGGTACAGGAGCCTGAAGGTGAGCACCCAGTGGCACAAAAACAGCTTCATCCCTCTGCTATCAGATTTCTAAATGGATCATAAACCACAGGCACTACCTCATTTTCTCTTCTTTTTGCACTAATTCATTTTTTTTAATTGATGCAATTTCTAGCAACATTTTCACTGTGAAACTGCCGCAAAACAACAAATTTTGTGATTTGTTCAAGACAACAGATTCTGATTCCATCGGGAAGGAGGTATAGGAGTCTGAAGACACACACACATTGTTACAAAAACAGCTTCCTCTACTCTGCCATCAGGTTTCTGAACGGACAATGAACCACAGATACTACCTCACTTTTTCTCTTTTTTGGCACTAGTTACTATTTTAAAAAATCTTTTATTTACAGAACTGTAATTTATAGTAATTTTGCACTTTGTACTGGGCAATACTGCTGCCACAAAACAAATTTAACTTAAATGTTCATGACAATAAACCGGATTCTGATTTTTTTTGTGTGACTGTAACAATAAGCTTTTGTTTATAATTGCACAAGTGCTGTAACATTCCACATTCTGTGAAGGATCGACTCTGTCCAAAAGCCACATGCACTGATAGGGGAATGTACCTTAGTCAACTCATTTGGACATACCAGCCCCCAGTACTGTGGCATAGCCATGGTCAAGTGTGGAGAAGCTTGCTACTTTCCTTCCCACCTGTAGTTTACAGATTGTGGCAGGTGCTTGGCACTTCAAAGTACCCAGAGCAGTTGGAAGTAATTAGACCTCAGGGAAAGAGAGAGCCGAGCAGCAAGACAATGGCAAGTGCCAGGAACACAGGAGTTCTCCAGGCACTTTGAAGTTTATTCTGCTAGACTGGTGATGTTTGGTTTAGAAGAACGTGTCAAGCATCAGTGAAAGGACCACACTAGTTGAGGGCGACAGAAGGCGTCCGTTTACTAATACGGAAGAGTGTGAAACCTCCTTTAGATAATAAGCACTTCATAATTATATACAAGGGTTCATATTCTGTACACAAGTACAATGACCCTCTTTGTACCAGCTGATTAAAGAGCTCAGTGTTTGATTTCAATGAATATTTTTTTAGGATAAGGATGAAAGTCTATTTTCAACCTTTAAACCTCCTTTACCAAGCTCATTTTCTCCTTTAATTCTTTTCTTCTCTTCCTGTTGATTTTCCTTTTTAGTAACCAATCCAGTTACTGATTAAAATGGAGAGCAGACCCAAATACTGTGTGTGTGTGTGTGTGTGTGTGTGTGTGTGTGTGTGTGTGTGTGTGTGTGTGAGAGAGAGAGATATTTATCCTTGAGAGTGCAATGAAATCTAGAGTGGTGGGATTGTTTAATCCCCAAAATTAATACAGTATTGAATTTAATATCATTGAGATAAAGCCGAATAACTAAAATCACAATTGTATTTTCTCTGCAATATTTTTAAATTCAGCCCATGCTGCTCAAATAGACCCATACACCCCTGTGACCAATTAACTACAAACTCCGTACATTTTTGGAGGGAAGGAGGAAACTGGAGCACCTTGAGGAATCTCACGTGATTACGGGGAGAATGTACAAACTCATCACAGACAGCGGCAGATTAGAACCTGAGTCGCTGGTGCGGTGAAAGTGTTGAGCTGACCACTATGCAGCCCATTATGACTCTGCAAAAGGCCTCTGCAAGTGGGTTCCTCCCTCTGCGCAAAGGGGAATCAGATCATTGGTTTTCAGCAAGCCAGGTCTCCTCCGGCTTATCAGGAATGGGGAATGTATCTTGGCATGTGATGCAGATATGTGCATCTTTCATCTTTCAATGCTCTCAGTGGTAGCATTGGGTCCAACCACTCCCTGTTTGGGCACCTGCCTACATTTTGTTCATACCTTGATGAAGGGCTCAAGCCTGAGACGTTGGTTATATACTGTTTGACCTACTGAGTTTCTCCGCCATTGTGCGTTTACTTCAACCACGGCGTCTGCAGACTTTCATGTCTTACTTCGGCCTTTGTTATTTGTATTTTATTGACTGACACCTGTATGGTAAAAAGGAGAGGTAAAATCACCATTGCTTGTGGGTTGATGAGACTGGATATAAATCTGTCATCTGTTGTTTTTGTTACTTTCATGTGGTTAAAAGCACAGACTGGAAGGTTGAAGGGGGAACATGCTGAAGAGGATGGGCGTTGCAGGACTTGGTTCTTTAAGAGCAGCAGGTGAGGAAAAACGTGAATCTGCTCATCATTCACCTTCTCTGAAGCATATGGTACGAATTCACACCACAGGGTCTGCTGCACAGCTCTGAGACACCGCAGCATAACCGGGCCTTGTTAACAGAAATATATGCCTTTCTCACCTACTGGGGTACCTACCACATCACCTCCACCCCTCACTGTTCTTTCCTCATTAGAACCTGGGATGGAAAAATTCCAGATAATCCCAGAAACGTGGATTTAAAAACTTCCATCCCACTTTGAAACAAAATACTTGAGAAACAGCAACATCAAAGATTTCCCTTTTTAAAAGAACGTGTTGACCTTGACTAACGCTTAAGTATTATTTTCTGGCATTAGTTTCTTATTATTTCATGCAAGTATTCAAATCAAATAACAGAAGTGCTTCCTAACCAGCTCTTTTTGTGCTGAATTTAAATTTGTTTTATTGTTAAACCTTTGCTAATCTAGGGACAAATCTTTTACACAATTAGTAAATTCAGATCATTCAATTCTTCAGAAAACAAGCAAAAAATGTGCTTTCACAAAGAAGCAATCAATGTTATTTGCCTTGCACTCTTTGAAGTTAAGCTATGGCTTCTGAAGTTCCCCCCTCTCTTCCAAACGTTTTCCTGAAAAAGGAACAAACAAAAGAGAGTGAATCTGGAGTCCCATACTCCCTTTCCAAAATCCCTGAAAAGTTCATTCAACTTCAGAGTTCCCAAAACAGTGTAACCATACTGTGTAAAACTTGCACTTTAAAACAGTAAAGCTGCAATTATTTTCTTAAACCCAAAAACAAATCACAAATTTAAACAGGCAAGTTTAAGGCAGAGATGAGGAGGAACTGTTTTTCCTAGAGAGTGGTGGATCACAAGAACACAAGATGTAGGGCAGGAGTCCACCATGAGCTGATCCATCCACTCAGCCCCACTCCGCGGCCTTCTCCCTGTAACCCTTGATGCCCTGACTAACAAAATACCTGTCAATCTCTGCCTGCAATACACCCAATGACCTTGCTTCCACAGCTGCCTGTGGCAAAAGTTCCACAGACTCTCAACCCACTGGCTAAAGAAATTTCTCTGCTTCTCTGTTTCAAACTGACGTCCTTTTATCCTAAAGTTGTGCCCTCTTGTCCCAGACACCCCTACCATGGGAAATGGAACTCACTGCTCAAGGAAGCATTAGAGGGCTGCCTCATTGAATATGTTAAAGTCATAGCAAGAGAGTTTATTTTGCAGAGTTGGGGAATTAAGGATTATGGGGAAGAAGTGGGTAGGTGGAACTGAGTCCATGATCAGATTAGCTAGAATGGTAGAGCAGGATTGACAGGCCAGATGGCCGGCTCCTGCTCCTGTTCTTGAGTGTAACGGTAAAAATTCCTATTCAACAATGTGTCTGAAAAGCTGGCCATTCCTGCAAACAGCCAATTTCTTCAAGACCCCAAAATTTTACCTCTCTGTCTGGGATAAGCTGTGGAAAAGGAGCAGCAAGTTCTGTTGCATCAACTTCCAACACGTTCTGTACTTGCAATAGGTCCTGTAGCCGATTAATGGAGAGGAGCTGGGCTGTGGGCAGATGCACCAAATCCACACCCCTGAGCCAGGCGTATTTCCATTCTCCCACTACGCCTGCCCTCTCTGTTCAGTGTGTTTGGGTCCTGTGTTTAACAGTGGTACCACGCTGTAGCTAAGGCAACATTTTGGACACGTGTCAACGTGTGGGCAGGGGGAATGCGGAAGGCTGCTGGAACTCATCAAGGATTGGAGTCAACCTTGTCCTTCCTTCAGCTTGCACACATGCAGATCAATGCACTGTAATCAGAAACAGGAATCTCGGGAACTCCTGCCACTCCAGCTATTTTCACAAAGCTGAGGATTAAAGCTGTGTGGATTTCTGGCACCAAGTGTTTTTTCTTGCTTTAAAGAGAATTGAAATTATTACCACTCATCAGGAATGCAGCAGTGTAAAAACTCTTTTGAGAAGTGCATTACTTTGCTATAGAAAAATGGATTGGAGGGCAATGCCTAGGACCATAAGACTGGCAGAGAGGAACACTGGAGACTCCCTCCCCACCACTGATGTGATCTATCAGGATTGTTGTCTGAAGAGGGCGCGCAAAACCATTGAGGACCCTTTCCAACCTGCACACAGCATCTTTCAGCTTTTTGGAAGAGAGGAGTATCAGAGCCAGCACCACCAGGCTGAGGAACAGCTTCTTCCCACGGGCAGCGCGAATGCTGAACAACCAAAGGAACTGCTCACACTAATCATCTGGGACTCTCATATTCATGAAACAATCTTTATTTATTTATTTGTATGCATGAAATATTTGTCCTCCATATGTATTGTGTGTCTGTATATGTGTTATGTCTGGTTGTGAGTTTGAATGATTTGCACCAAGGACCGCAGAACGCTATTTCATCGGGTTGTACTTGTATAATCAGATGACAATAAACAACTTGATTTTCCAAGCTGTGTAAAATTCAGGGATTGTTGAATTTCAACAATAAAACTCATTGTTGAAACTCACCAGTGAAGGGAGCTGAGTACAAATGGAGCCAGTACTTCCCTCACACAAACACCTGATGTGTGGAGAGGAGTGAAGTGTCTCAGGGGGGCCTCTGGGAGCGTGCCACAGGAGCCAAGGGACCCACGGGCAACTTGGGAGGGAAAAAGGAATTTGGGGCAAGAGATGGTCAAAGTTCATGAGTGAATTTCATTGTTATTTTATTACTAAAAGGAATATTATATTTTTTAATGTATTATTACGTAACAATGAAAGGAAACTTTGAATAAATAGCATTTTGCAGAGGAATGAAGCCAGTAAAGAGGTGAGCAGCGCATGCTAGGGTCTGGTGCAGTTCACAAGCATGCTGGAGAAACTCAGCAGGTTACGCAGCGTCCACAGGTAACTAACGTCTCAGGCCTGGGCACTTCGTCAGGTATAAGCAAAAACAGGGAGACATCTGAATAAAAAGGGAGGGAGGGGCAGGGGAAGGAGCACAGGCTAACAGCAATAAGGGGATATCAGTGGACATTTCAGAATCAGAATTTATTGTCATGAGTATGTCACGAAATTCGTTGTTTTGTGGCAGCATTATAGTGCAAACATCTATATCAACCACCTTAGAAAATAAATCAAAATAGAGCAAGAGAAAGAAAAAGTCAAAGAAAGGCAGTGTCTGTGGTTCATTGATCATTCACAAATCTGATGGAGGAGGGGAAGAAGCTGTACTTATGCCACTGAGTGCTCATCTTCAGACTTCTGTACCTTTTTCCCCGATGTTGGCAGAGTGAAGAGGTCATGGCCCGAGCGGTGAGGATCCTTGAGGTTAGAGACTGCTCTCTTAAGATACTGCCTCTGGTAGATATCCTCGACAGAGTGGAGACTGGTGCCCGTGATGTCACTCTCTGGAGATTTTTTTATTGTCCTGAGCTTTGGCACCTCCACACTAGACAGTAATGTAACCAGCCAGAATGCTGTCCATGGTACACCTGTAGAAGTTTTTGAGAGTCTTCCATGACATACTGAATCTTCTCAAACTCCTCCTAAAGTGTAGCCCCTGTCGAGCCTATTGACATGAAAGGTCCAGTACAGATCCTCGGAGATGTGACACCCAGGAATTTGAAGGTCTTGACTCTCTCTACTTTGATTAAGACTGGTTCATGTTCTCCTGATTTCTGACATTTAACTGCTTCGTAAAATGCATGTATGGAATGCAGACTGTAGGCCATCTGGAGATGGATAGTGCAAGTTCAAACAGGTTGGGGAGTTTTACAGCTAAAATTTGGATGAAATGTCTATTTTGTTTTGAAACCTTGAAATCAAACATAATTTCAGGTGAAAAACAGAAAGCAAAAAAAAAAAACAACAGAAGAGCTTGTTAAAGGGAGAGCTTGGTAAATTCATAAAAGTTTGGAAAGATTGGCCAATTCAAGCTGCCCAAAGTTCATTGGAGGTCAATGTGACCATGGCTGTTTTAATATCGAAAACACAGGCAAATTTTGCCTTAAAGACGTGCTGGTCTCTGGCAAGGGACAGGTTTGTGGAAAAGGCTTGTTATCAAGCAACTTACCTACTAGCACATGTCTCTTTCCAAAATACTCTGTGATGTTCAGTTTGATGAGGCAGCAAATCTTCCTAGGAACCCAAACAACTGAAACTCTCTGAGCTGACAAAATCCTCAGGGCTGGCAAATTGCCAAGTTCATTGAAGCCCATTCCAAACAAACCTTTGGTTTCAGCTTCACTTTGGTCAACTGCTCAAATGTCGATGCATTGACCCCACAACCAGACTTTACTCTCCCAACCAACATTAGTATCTGAACCATAGAACATTAAAACCATAGAAACACAGCAAAAAACAGGCCCCTTCGGCCCTTCTAGTCTGTGCTGAACCATTTTTTGTCCAGTCCCACTGAACTGCACCCAGTCCATAGCCCTCCATACCTCACCCATCCATGTACCTGTCCAAATTGAGCCTGCATTCACCACTTTTGGCAGCTCGTTCCACACTCCCACCACTCATTCACTTCCACAGACTCCTCAGACACATGGAGACGCTTCGCAATATTCAACGGTGATTTTAGGTGCGTCAACTTATTTCAAGATGTCATTAACAAGTGAGACACACTACAATTTCACAGAAACATTTCACACAGACATGTTTTCTCCTGTGGGGTATATGATTCCAGAACTAGAAGACATCATATGTTTATAGTGAGAGGGGAGGGATTTAAGAGGGACCTGAGGGGCAACCTTTTCACTCAGAAAGTGGTTCCTGTCTGGAACAAGTAATAAAAGCAGGTACAATTATAATATTCGAAAAACATTTGAACAGATATTTGGATAGGATGGGCTCAGAAGGAAAATGGAATCAGCTCAGAATGCCAACTTGGTCAGCAGTGATGAGTTGGACTGAAGGGCCTATTCTTGATCAGCAAGGATGAGTTGGGCCGAAGGGCCTGCTCTGGATCGGCAGGAATGAGTTGGGACAGAGGGCTTGTTCCATGGTGCGTGGCTGTATGACCCAATAGATTGAAAGGCCAAAAAAAAAACCCTGAAATGGCGAGAAACCTGAAATCAAATCTGAATGTGATATAAATTCTCATCAGGTCAGGCAGAATCAGGAGAAAGGAACAGAGTGAACATTTTGGGTCAATTACTTTCTCTCTCTTCAGATGTTGCCTTACCTGTTGAGCGTCACCAGTTTTCATTTAGTGGGATAATTGGTGCAATGAAAAAGGCCAGTTGGACCAAGGGGCACATACTACCTCTCTCCAGGGGTAAGCCATCAGGTTATGAGCTTATCTGTGGAGAGCATTCTGAATGGTTACATCACTGCCTGGCACAGAAGTGCCAATTCTCAGGACAGGAAAAGGCTACAGAGAGTTGTGAACTCAGCCAGCTCCATCTTGGGCATCAGTCCACTTCATTAAGGATATCTACAAGAGTTGGTGTCTCAAGAAAGTAGCCTCTATCCTCAAGGATCCTCACCACCCAGGCCATGCCCTCTTCACACTGCTACCATCAGGAAGGAGGTACAGGAGCCTGAAGACGAGCACCCAGCGGCACAAGGACAGCTTCTTCCCCTCTGCCATCAGATTTCTGAATGGACAATGAACCATAGACACAACCTCACTATCTCCTATTTTTTTGCACCAATTATTTATTTTGAAATGTAATTTTTTTCCTCTGTAACACTGCTGCAAAACAACAAATTTTGTGACATGTTCATGATAATAAATTCTGATTCCTTTCAAGATGCTTCCTGTTCCTTGGCATTAGCGAAAGGCTTCAGCTTGAAATATTGCAGCAATGGTTGCACTTACCTGGCAGCTCAAGTTATTTGGGAGCTTTACTAGGACCAGAGGGAAGCAGCGTAGCACTTGCTGCTGTTGGTACTGGCTCCCTCCTCACCTCATCGACTTCTTCACTCTTAGCAAGGGGTTGAAGTGCTGCTTCGGACATCAGTGAACTGGCTGAAGGAGCTGCGGACCTGGGAACACATCTGCAGAGGAGAGGGAAGGGACCTTTATGGACTGCACACACGTCTTTGACACCACATTCAAGCTTGAGAATCCTTCTGTTCTGTTGGAACCCAACCTCCATGAACAAAGGCGATTTCCTGTCCCAGGAGGTAATTAGCTGAACAGTGTCTCAAAGCCTCAGGGGTTAAATCCAACAGTATGCTAATCACACACAGCTCAGCTTCCTGTTAGTTTTAGTTGCTTCAGCTGTCTGATCTAGATCTGACCTGTCTTTACACCACATCAGCATCTCACCTGGCTTGAGATAGGATGCAATAGGAATGTCTGCCGTTTTTGAATATTTTAATTTTGATTTTTTTTCCAAAATATACATCACAAAATCTTCAATAACACAATATATGAAACTTTTCTTTAAAACCACCACAAAAACATTCCTTCCCTCCCTCCACACTTCTCTATTTACAGATCCACACTGTCAGAGCTCACATATCTTTTAAATATTTAGAATACAGTTGGGGAAATCACTTTTGGGTATGCATAATATCAGCATTTATATTCCTTTCTGTTATTGTATTTGGGCCCCTATCTGGTCCAGGTATGGCTGCCAGATCTTTACATGTGTCATATTTATTCTTTAAATTATATGTGATTTTTTTTTCCATAGGTACATTTCCCCAGTGGATCGTGCTATAAGTCGAGGGGAGTTGGACTTCCAAGTGACCGTGATACATTTTTTTGCTACATCTGGTGCTATTTTTATAAGAGATTTGATATTTACTCAATTTGTTGCTTATTTCAATAAAATTGCCTAGTAGATATAGGTCTGGGTCGCCCGTGAAGGCCACTCCTGTTATCCTGGATAATTTTTCTGCGATATCTTGCCAAATGGCCTCACCTTTACGCATGACCAAGTGGTATGTAGAAAAGTTCCTATTTCAGACCCACATCTAAAACACATATTTGAAATTTCTGCTTTTGATCTATGTAAATTCTGTGGAGTAAGATATAATTGGTGCAGAAAATTATACTGAACTAGTCCATATCTTGCATTTATAATTGATGTCTTACTGTCCGTATACCAATCTAGGATGGCCCTCTGTTAAAAGACTTCCTGAGGAATACAAGCAAGATACCCTGTTGAGCAGATTAAGAACTGGTCACAGCATGAGCTAATGTATTCGGTGTGATTGAGTGTTTTGAGTAAACAAATGTAATCTTTGATGCATTCTATTTATGTTTCAAATATAATTGTTTTTCCTGGTGTGTCAAGAGGCAAGTAGTTGATTTGCACAATTCCCTTCTCTGCTGCATCACTGTCTGGAATGGGGACACAGTGCCCTTGAGCCTAAAGCCCTGCAAAAGGGCTGAGTCCCCAGGACATCACTGTTAAAAGCCTCCCCACCATCGAGAACATCTGCAAGGAACGCTGGTGTCAGAGAGCAGCAGCAATCATCAAGAATCCACACCACCCAGTACACACTCTGTCCTCACTGCTACCATTAGGAAAGAGGTATAGGTGCCACAAGACTCACACCACCAGGTTCAGGAACAGCTGCTGCCCCTCCTCTATCAGGTTCCGCAACAATAAACTCAATCAGGGACTCATTTCTCTTTCTTGTGTACTTGATATTTTTTCTCTATCTCCCTATTGCATAGTCAGTTTGTTTACATTTCTTTATTTGTTTACATGTCTAGGTTAAGTCAATTTTTTCTTGCACGTTGAGTCATTTTTTTGCACTGCCAATAAGTGGCAATTCTGTCTCACCTGCAGGAAAAAGAATCTCAGGGTTGTATGTGATGTCATGTCTGGACTCTGACAAAACATCTGAAATCTGAAAATATAGACCCTTCTTATCCTGTGTCTTGTTTGACATAAATGTGGGGTCTGCGACTTCGAACTTAAGTGTGTCATTGAGAAAGAAGAGTCTAGGTGCTTGTTCACTCACCTCTGGTTTCAGGTTGTACAGTTGATGTTGTGGTTAGTGCAACACCTTTACAGCACCAGCAATTGGGACCAGGATTCAAATCCCACACTGTCCTTAAGGAGTTTGTACGTTCTCCTTGTTTCTGTGTGGGTTTTCTCCAGGGCCTCCGGTTTCCTCCCACCATTCGAAATGTACTGAGGGTGTAGGTTAATTGGGTGTAAATTGGGTAACATGGACTCGTGGGCTGAAATGGCTTGTTACCATGTTGTATGTCTAATTTTGTTTAAACTGTTTAGGCTCCCATAGTAAGGTAGAGTTGAATAAATTTCAAAGGCTTGAAAGATGGGATCTTCTCTGAGCTGTAATTCCCAGATGAAAGCCAATGGCAGCCACACGGTGAGTGCCCAATGTAAGAGAGCACAACAAGGAAAGGCCATTTAATTTTTGGAGTTGGGGAACAACTCTCTCTTGGTCTTTCATCATCCCCAGCAGAGGGAAGGAGTGAAGAGCTGCCTTTTCACCTTTGGCAACACATCTCAGATTGTTTGCTCAATGTTATGCCTGTGTGAGGAATTATTCATCTCCACTCTGTACTACCAACAGATGGAAGCTCTGCAGCCTTGACTACGGACTTTATGACTGTGTTCCTCAAAAGGACAATCAAAAGGATCTTGAGTCAGGACTCAACCACAGCTCTGTCCATTCAGTTATATCAAGAGCAGTATTCACAAAAGCACAGCTACAAGTTCTGAAAACAGATTCACTAAAGAAAGGACTGATACCCCTTTTGCATGTTGAGAATTTGTTCCCTGTTATTTTACATAATTTTAATATTATACCGACCGCTCTGAAATAGTAGCTGACAATTTGCCTGGTCGAAACGCTCAGAGGGGAAGAGATACCCATTCAGAGATTTCAAATTTATTGTCAGAGTACATACATGACATCACACAACACTGAGATTCTTTCTCCTACAGGCGAGGCAGAATTACCAATTATCGGCAGTGCAAAAAAAAAACAAAACTGTATACAACGTACTGACGTAATCAAAAAACTGTGCAATACAGATTTTAAAAAATGAATAAATACAAAAGTAAGAGTCCTTAAATAAGTCCCTAATTGAGTTTATTGTTGAGGAGTCTGATGTTGGAGGGATAGCAGCTGTTCCCTAATTTGGTGTTGTAAGTTGTGATACCTATACCTCTTTCTTGATGGTAGCAGCGAGAACAGAATGTGAGCTGAATGCGTGGATCCATGATGATTGCTGATGCTCTCCAATGGTAGATATTCTCAATGGTGGGGAGAGTTCTTGGTATCCTGGACCTTTTGGAGGGCTTTTCACTCAGGGGGTATTGGTGTCCCCATACCAGACCATGATGCAGCCGGTCAGCACACTTTCCACCACACATCTGAAATTTGACAGTGTTTCTCCGCAAACTCCAGAAGAAATAAAGGCACTGATGTTCTTTCTTCACAATGCCATTAGTGTGTTGGGTTCAGGAAAGATCGTCCAAGATAGTGATTCCCAAGAGAACTTTGTGTATCGGTGTGCAGCTCAAACTCAACAAAGCCCATGACCAACCGACCATCCCAATCTTACCCCCACCCCTCCTCCAATCAATGAAAATGATCTGGTCGCAGTAGCTGCTCCAGATCACAAGGTTGTGGTTCAACAGAAAAAAATTCCCATTTAACCACAAGGAATGGGTGCAATGTTTTTAAACAGCACAATGTTTGTGATGAAGCAAGAACAGTGGGTCTCATAACATTTCTTTTCTGTCTTGAGATAATCTGAGAAATTGAGCTCCAGAATGAACAATTTTCAAATAGCAAGCTGTTTTTGGCTGTTTGGATCCAAATAATGAACCAATACCAATGAGACATACAGTATGTGCATTCCTGCAAGCCGTTCTGGTCAAGGGACTCCTTTGGAGAGTCATATGTTACCTACATTAAGAAGTTTCTCCTCTTTGAAATGTTGAAGTGTGTGTAAAGTTTGCAGACTTCGAGTCCATGAATAGTTGTTCTTGGAACCAAGAGTTAGAATCATAGAATCAGAGGAGCCATTTTGCCACATTGTCCCAATGCCAGTTCTTTGAAAAATGGATTCAATCAGTACCATTCCTCCCCACTTTCCTCAGCTCTGCCAATTTCTTCTTTTCAAGTATATCTACAGATCCCTTTCGAAAGTTGTGACATCTGCTTCCAAAGCACTTCAAGGCGGTGCATTGCAACTCAGTTAAACAAAGCTTTCATACTCGACAGTCCCCTTGTGCTCCGGTCATCAATTCTCCTGGAACAGAAACTATTTCTCCCCAGCAACTCAATGTTTCTTAGAATTTTTAAAAAAATCACACAATAGATGCCAATTCCGGGCACTGAGACCCGTGCCGCCCAATTACACCCAAGTAACCTACAACTCCGTACATTTTTGAATCTCCCCTCATTCTTCTTTAAAGAATTATCAGCACCCAGCTTCTGTAGTTTCACCTCAAAATTATGACCTTCATTCCTGGTTCAACTCTGGTCCTGAAGTAAGGCTCTCAACCCAAAACATTGGCCATTCCCTTTGCCTCCACAGATGCGTTCCTCCGGTGGCTTGTCTGTTTCAACACCCCCCCCCCCCCCCCCGTGAATCTGCTGCCGCCACTCTTCTTGCAAGAGGGAAGCCATAGTACAACAACAATGTCGCAAGGTGGGGCTGGACTTCACCTGAAGCTTCCCCACTGGGAGAAGAGTGTCAGTAAGTGGAGGTCGTGGATTTCAAGCAATTGCAAAATAACCAGAGGGCTAATAACAGGAAGCTTCAACAGACGAGTTACAATCTCAATGCAAGCATTATTGCAGGGGGGGTGGGGGGGGGGAAGCAGATTGAATAACTTTTAAAAGGAAATTTGCTAAACACTGCTGGATGAAAGATAAATTATAAACGGCATATCCTGCCACTACACCTAAAGGAGTTCTTTCATTGCTCCTTCCTGAAATGCCTGTTTCACATTAGAGGATGCAATTATGGGTAAGGTATTCCAGGAACAAATAGAAAATATTTTTAATCATGCAATTTATTTTGCAAGTCAGTTCCTTTTCCACCCTTCCATTAAGGTAATTTTTTTAGCATTTTTGTCTGTGATTTCAAAATATAAATTGCTTTTTTATCTGCTTATTATTCAGAGTCATTAAGTAACCATGGTAAAGGCAAACTGTTGATAAAGACACCTGCGTTTATGAATATAGTGACCCAGAACAACCAAACAGCTGTAAAACATTACCTGTGCTCTTGCACTCAAACAACTGAATACCTTAACAGTTAAATCATGATTGCTTTAAAAAAATATCCTAAATGTTTTCTATAAATATTCATCCCACACCTTCTATGGTGAAGTATCACCATCACAGATAATAATTTTCAGCTTGTGTGGGTTATAAATTCCAGCCAATGGGTCGAGCAATAGCCAGTTGGTAAAGCAAGGAACACTTGTATGCTCTCAAAATTGTCAGCAGTTTACTGTGCTTTAGGATAATAAAATCAAGAGTAGTTTCTACTCTTTAGTGTCAGGAACAATAAATGCATCCATTTATTTTCAACTGCACTACACTATACATTCCGAATGGCGGGGTTGATTCCTTGGACAGCATTCTGACTGGCTGCATCACTAGGCCCTTTCAAACTGCCATGTTAAATGGGGTTAAATGGGCAATTTGCACAGTTAGCGACCCATGTACATAGCAATTTGAAAGGGTCCGACTGGGTCAACCCAGTCAGAACTCAACTGGGTCCCTGACCTACCTCAGAGATAGTCAGGGTGCCCAGTAAAACTTATCCAAGTATCCTGCTCTGGCAATTTGAAAGGGAAAATGGCTGACCTGGTTACTCTGGTGATGTCAGCGTTTGCACATGTGTGTCACAGGGAAACCCCGGCTGAAGTGCTGCTGCTGTAATGGGGAGGGGGGGGGAGAGTGGTCACTGTACCGATTGGGGGGAGAGTAGGGACCACGATTGGGGGGGCGGGGGGGAAAAGATCACTGCACCAATTTGGGGGAGAGTGGGGCCACAATTGGGGGGCAGAGTGGCCACTGTTGCGATTGGGGGGAGAGTAGGGACCACGATTGGGGGGGCGGGGGGGAAAAGATCACTGCACCAATTTGGGGGAGAGTGGGGCCACAATTGGGGGGCAGAGTGGCCACTGTTGCGATTGGGGGGAGAGTGCGGGGCCACGATTAGGGGGAGAGAAGATGCTGCTGCGATCAGAAGGAGAGAGACACTGCTGCGATTGGGAGGGGAGGTGAAGAGAAGTCACTGTTGTGATGGAGGGGGGGGGAAGAGTGGTCGCTGCCGCGATCAGGGGGAAAGAGGCCGCTGCCATGATCGGGGAGGGGGGAAGAATGGTCACTGCTGAAAGTGGGGGCCACGATGTGCCGCTGCTGCGAACACCGCTCCGGTTCACAGCGATGGCTCCAAGCGAGAGTGCGGGAGCAATGGCCGTCTTCCATAATCCTCCATGCTGCTGGAACCGCTCTAGCGCGGGGGCAGGATCCACCTTAAATTGCTGGGATGGCAATTTATCAGGTAGGTCTGGCTGCAATTTGAAAGGTGCATCCTGTATCCATAACCAGTAATTGCACCGGATCTCAGGAGGACTACCTGGGTGCTGCAATTTGAAAGCACCGGCCATGCCCTCTTCACACTATCATTGGGAAGGAGAAACACACTCAACATTACAGAAACAGATCCTTCCCCTCCGCCATCAGATTTCTGAATGGACAATGAACCACAGATGTTATCTCACTTTTTTCTTCTTTTGCATATAATAATAATTTTTAAAAAATGTACATTACAGCAATTTTGCATCTGTAATGCTACCGCAAAACAAACTTTGTGACATGATCATGACAAAGAATTTTGATTCTGATATTTTGCAACATTTTGATATATGACAGTTAATGGACTTTAATGACCTTTAACTGTAACCCTAACCCTAATCTATAAGTTGTATACTTTTCAGACCACTTTTGAAGGATGCTGAGAAACAGGATTTGATAAATTGCCTCCTGCTGACAGATCTTACAGTCAATATTATTGCAACATACATCTCAATTTGTTACATGAACTATTTCTGTAAGGTATGTTCTCTGTGTCTACATGGATTTTCCCCGGGGGCTCCAGTTTCCTCCCACCATTCAAAACATGTAGGTTAATTGGGTGTAATTGGACAGCACGGGCTCGTGGGCCGAAAGGACCTATTACTGTGCTACATGCCTATATTTAAATTTAATTAATCCTGCAACTATTACCTGTGAGTTAGCAAAAGACTTTCTCCAAATTTGACTGCACTGAAAGTACAAACCTGATTGCTGCAAGGTCTGCCTGGGAAATGGAGATGGGCAACTTCAGCAACTCTTCACAGAGGTAGCAATCTAAGTGGGAAATAAATTGAGAAAATATTACATATGCTCTGGAACATCAGCATGGGGCAGAAATGGATGCAACCCATGTAAACAGGGTCATTACTGAACACAGAGATTAATTGAGATATTTATAGGTGTTTTGATCATTGAATCAATGGATATTATAAAGAAGCAACCAAGCAGCAAGTCTTACCCATGATGCTGACAAAATAACTGGATATTGTAATTTCACCCAGCACTTAGGTTATAACCCTCCAGATCCACAAGAACATATACAAGTACTTTTAAAATGTGCTGGAAATATTTGCTGACAGTAGCGTTACGAGAAATGAGATACAGGCCCCTTTAAATCCATGGATGATGTGTCGGCAATGGCCACAGTCACTTTTCAAGCAACGATAATTTAATTTTAAATTAAAAAAAATTTATATTTTAAAATTTAGACTTATAGCATAGTAACAGGCTCTTCCTGCCCATGAGCCCATGGGGCCCAATTACACCCAAGTAACCTACAACCCCAGCACATTTTGAAGGGTGGGAGGAAACTGGAGCACCCAGAGGAGACCCATGCAGACACAGGAGAATATACAAACTCCTTACAAACAGCGTGGAATTCGTACCCTGGTCACTGGCACTGTAACAGCTTTGTTGTAACTGCTATCCTATCCGTGCCGCCCTGTTCAGTCAATTGTGTTATTATCTATTTTTAACATTTATTATTTATAACATAATTTTGTAATTTAATTAATAATTTAGCGATACAGCACGGTGCCAGACCCTTCCAGCCCATGTCACCTAATTATACCCACATGACCAATTAACCTTCTAACACACATGTTTAGAATGTGAGTGGAAACCGGAGCACCTGGGAAGAACCACACGTGGACACTGGGAGAAGATGCAAGCCCCTTACAGAGCTGGATTTGAACCCGGGTCACTGGTGTTGTAAATGTGGCACTAACCGTTTTCTTGCAGATATTCCAGTAACATGAGAACCAGGTGGCCAGCGGGGAGGGAGCCTGTGTTTACAGCTCAACACTGCAGTACATTCCAGCCCCTATGTGAATGACAGCAACCCCTTTTGCCAATGACAAAACCTTTCCGTAACGCACTGCATTCCTCATCTTAAGCAGGTGCCAACAGCAGCTGAAATGGCACCCTGACTGTAATTTTTCACAACTTAGCTTGGCTCTACTTAGCAGCTGAAGTCAACTTTCGTTAGATTAGTGCTTAATTGATCTTTTCTGCATTAGCCCTCTCCTGCATTTTAAGGGATTTGGCTAACAATTGATATTTGATATCAATTGATATTGATATTGAAGGATGTCAGGTGGCATACGTTTGACGGCCTCATTAGATGTCACAAAAGCAAGGATGCCAATACAGTGGAATGGAAGTCATTCTGGGAGTGCCACATTCTTAAACTATGAACTACAGAACAGCCATCCCCATTTATAGAATGAACTGGGGGTCAACATAACAGTAGAGAGGAAGGACACCATCAATGCAGGAGGCAAAAAAAGAAAAAGAACTGCAGTTTCTGAGAATTGTTTCATTGCTCCTTGAGATGCTAATGAATAAATATTACAGACCTACAAACCTTTGAACCAGCCACCTCATCCATTAAATTAAGCTATAATTTAGTTGAATTATGTTTGTAGCAATGTCTAGGGGAGCATATAACATTGCAACAAACTCAAGTTTAGGGTTTATTAAACTATTATTGAGAAGAAGGGCCATAATGGCAAAATGTGGGCAGAAACAAACTTTTCACAAAAGGGTTCAGACCTACCACAACGCACACTGACGTGCACTGTGTTTGAGAAGTTGCTCTTGACATCAGGTCCTGCACTACTACTTCCTCATCCAGTGCAGCCCCTCATGACATGAAAATAATTGTGTTTGACATGCCAAGGAGAGCAGCTGGAAAGCTGCTTATTTTTAGACTCAATTTTCTTGATTGCTGACCTTAATGAATCCGTCACGTTTAAGAATGGGCTGCCACTGGCTGAGCAAATTCTGGCAACGCTTGCAAAGGCCTCAGATGCAGTAAAGGCAGCACAAGATGCCTTATAGAGCTGCCAACACACATTGAAAGAATGATTTACTTATAGCATAACTTCACTGAGCTTGAATATTGTAATTCAGCTCTGCAAGTCAATCAACTGATCTTTAAGGCAATGGATCTTATTTCCTTTGTCACTATTTATCCAGGCTGAGTATCAATTAGTTAAGATAGTTGGTGGAAGGGGGGGGGGGGGGGGAGAGAGAGCAGAAATAGGAAATGGATTATTTTATATTGGAAGAGAAACACGAAAGTCTGCAAACACCGTGATTGAAATAACAACACAATGCTGGAGAAACTCAGCAGGTGAAACATTGTCCTTTATGTAGCAAAGACAAAGATACATAACCAATGTTTCGGACTTGAGCCCTTCATCAAGGAATGAGTAAAATGCAGGCAGGTGCCTGGGTTATGCATCTACAAGAAAATTATCAATAAGATTGAAAGAGAAAAAGAGATTTACAAGGATGTTGCCAGAACTCGAGGATCTGAGTTACAGGAAAAGGTTAAACAAGTTAAACAAGGGATCTGGGAATACAGATACATAATTCGCTGAAAGTGGCATCACAGACAGGATTGTGAAGAAAGCTTTTGGTATCTTGGCCTTCGTAAATCAAAGTATTGAGTACAGGAGTTGGGATGTTATGGTGAGGTTGTGTAAGATACTGGTGAGGCCAAATTTGGAATATTGTTTGCAATTCTGATTGCCAAACTACAGGAAGGATATCAGTAAGATTGAAAGAGTTCAGAGAAGATTTACTCGGATGTTTCCAGGTCTTCAGGAGTTGAGTTACAGAGAAAGATTAAACAGGTTAGGACTTTATTTCTTGGAGCGTAGAAGAATGAGGGGAAATTTGATAGAGATTTACAAAATTATGAGGGGTATAGAGTAAATGCAAGTAGGCTCTTTCCACTTAGATTAGGAGAGATAAATACAAGAGGATGTGGGTTTAGGGTGAAAGGGGAAAGGTTTAGGGGGAACATTAGAGGGAACTTTTCCCTCAGAGAGTGATGGGAGTATGGAATGAGCTGCCATCTGACATAGTAAATGCAGGCTCAAGAATAAATTGGATACATGGATGGGAAAGATCTAGAGGTTATGGAGTGGGTGCAGGTCAGTGGGACGAGCGGAATGATGTTTCAGCAGAGACCAGAAGGGCTGAATGGCCTGTTTTCTGTGGTGTAGTGTTCTATGGTTCTAGGTTAGGACTTTATTCCCAGGAGTGTATAAGAATGAGAGGAGATTTGACAGAGGGATACAAACTTATGAGGGGTATAGGAAAAGTAAATACAAGTAAGCTTTTTCCACTGAGGGTAGATGAGATACAAATCAGATAACATGGGTTAAGAGTGAAAGGGGAAAAGTTTAGGGGAACATTAGAGGGAACTTCTTCACAGAAAGTAGTGGGAGTGTGGAACGAGCGGCCAGCTGAAGTAGTGAATACAGGCTCAATTTGCACATTTAAGATACATTTGGACAGGGACATGGATGGGAGAGGTGTGGAGGGCTAGTGGGACTAGGCAGAACTGGGCACCTGCCCATATTTTGTCATACCTGAATGAAGAGCTCAAGCTTGAAACATCTTTATCTTTGCTGTATAAAGTACACTGTGACCTGCTGAGTTTCTCCAGCGTTGTGCTTTTACTTTTTATTATATATTGGACCCATTTATATTATATTGGTAGTCCTTCGATTCAAAGTAGACACTTTGTTGTGCAGTTCAACTGTGGACACGAAGGTGACTTTGCAGTTCCAGTCTGGAAGCAGAGAGTCTAGTACAATGGGGACACTGGAAGTCCATTGTTGTAATAACTGTGGCTGCTGTTTTGAGACGCTGTTTACGGTTTTCCATCAGTTTGGTAACATCTGTCTTCAAAACTGGTGTAAGCTTCATAGCACAGGGTTCGCCTGCAAGTTCCGTCAGCAGCCATGGCTTCTATTTCTCTTAGCCGGATGTCACGGTAGTGTAGGGTTTCCTTCATAGCGTCTTTATAGTGCTTGTGTGGATGACCTTGAAGTCTCCTTCCAGCCTCCAGTTCACCATAGAGCAGATGGCGAGGCACATGGTGGTCGACCATTCTGATGATGTGTCCAACCTACAGCATCTGGGCTCTGATGATCAGGGACTTAAAGCTGGTGGACTTTGCACAACCCAAGACCTCCATTACAAATTCATAAAAGGTAACAGGTGGAAGAATAATTAAGCCAAGTCCAGAGGAAATTATGCAACAGATCCAGAGGCAGGAAGATGTATAGAAAAAAACATCAATGAAACATTAACTCAAGGAAATCAAAATAAGGTTAATTTACTCACCCATTCTAACTTCAGAGCCAAAGTGGACAAGAGCTGCAGGAAATAAGTTTGCCTGAAGGAAAAAGAACAAAGAATAGTGATGTATCTCTGCAGATGGCTGCCATTATATATATCTTCCCTCTTAAGTTAACTGACAAGGGGAGGGGGAGTGGCAGTTCTGATCAGGGATTCCATCACGGCTGCAGTAAGGGGGGGGGGGGGTGTGGGGAAGTCATGTTGGGATTGTCTAATGCGTCAATGGGTGTGGAAGTTGGGTACAGGAAGGGGGCAATAACCAAAATGGATGGATATTACAGATCCTCCCCAATAGTAACAGAGACATCGAGGAGCAGATAGAAAGGGAGATTCTAGAAAGGTGAAAGATAATAAAATTTTAGTGATGGGTGATTTTGACTTTGCTCATATTGATTGGCACCATCTTAGAGTGAAGGCTTTGGATGGAGTAGAATTTGTTAGGTGTGTTCAGGAAGTTTTCTTGACACAATATGTAGATTTAGGCCAACTAGAGGAGAGGCTACACTTGACCTGGTATTGGGAAATGAACCAAGTCAGGTGACAGGTCTCTCGGTGAGTGAACATTTCAGAGAAAGTGATCACAATTCTTTCTCTTTTATCCTTGCGCTGGAGAAGGACAGGAATAGACAATTTGGGAAAACATTTAATTGGGATAGGGAAAATATGATGCTATTAGAGGCAGGCGGTTAAATTGGGAGCAGCAGATGTATTTTGGGAAATTTATGGCAGAAAAGTGACAAATGTTCAGAACATTTGGATGGTGCTCTGCACAAGTATATTCCACTGAGGCAGGGAAGGAATGGTAATGTGAAAGAACCATGGCATACAAGGGATGTAGAAAATCTAGTTAAGAAAAAATGAAAAACTGATGAAAGGTTTAAGAAGATAGAAACTGATAGAGCTCTAGATTGACAGGAAAGAGCTTAGGAAGCTAGAAGGGGCCATGAGAAGGCCTTGGCGAACAGGATTAAGGAAAACCTCAAGGCATTCTATAGGGATGTGAAGAACAAGAGGATGAGTGTAGATAGCACCCATCAGGGGTGATGATGGAAATGTATGCGTGGTATCTGAGGAGATAGCGGAGATACTTTTAATGAATATTTTGCTTCGGTATTCACCAGAGACAAGGACCTTGGCAAGTGTGAGGATGACTTAGGGCAGACTGAAATGTTTGAGCATGTTGATATTCAAAAAGAGAATGTGATGAAGCTTTTGAAAAGCATGAAGTCACACAAATTGCTAGGACCAGACGAGATTTACCCAAAGCCACTGTAGGAAGCAAGGGAGGAGATTGCTGAGCCACCGGTGATGGTCTTTGTATCTTCACTGGGGACAGAAGTAGTAATGGAGGGTTGACTAGCTGGACTTACTTCAGTTGTGGGCAAGCTGTTGGAGAGGATCCTGACAGAATCTAATTAGGGATAGTCAGCATGGCTTCATCAGGGAAAGGTCATGTCTCACGAGCTTGACTGAATTCTTTGAGATGTAATTCAGCACATTTTTGAAGGCAGAACGATGGATTAGTGTATATGGATTTCACTAAGGCATTTGATAAAGTTCCCTATGCAAGGCTTGTTCAGAAGGTAAGGAGGCATGGAATCCAAAGAGGTCTTGATTTGTGGATACAGAATTGGCTTGCCCAGAGAAGGCAGAGGGTGGTTGTAGATGGTCCGTATTCGGCATGGAGGTTGGTGACCAGTCATGTTCTGCAGGGATCTGTTCTGGGACCCCCTCCTCTGTGATGTTTATAAATGACCTGGATGAGGAAGCGGAAGGGTGGGTTTGCAGATGGCATGAAGGCTGGTGGTGTGGAGAGTCTGGAGGGTTGCCAGAGGTTACAGAGGGACAGTAATAAGATGCAGAGCTGGGCTGAGAAGTGGCAGATGGAGTTTCACCCAGAAAAGTGCAAGGTGGTTCATTTCAGTGGGTCAAATTTGAAGGCAGAATACAATGTCAATACAGTATGGATGAACTGAGAAATCTTGGGGACTGTATCCATAGGACACACAAAGGTGCAATAGAGGGTCGTAGTTTTGTTAAGAAGGCATATGATGTATTGGCTTTCATTAACTATGAGATCGAGTTCAAGTGCCGTGAGGTACCGTTGCAGCTATTCGTCCTTGGTTAGGCCCTACTTGGAATATTGTGTTCAGTTCTGGTCACCTCACTACAGATGCTATAGTGAAGATGCAGAGATGATTTACAAAGATACTGCCTGAATTGGAGAGCATGCTTTATGAAGAGAGGTTGAGTAAACTTGGTTTTTTTCTCCTTGGTGTGATGGAGGATATGGGGTAATCTGAAAGAGGACTACATGATGATGAGAGGCATTGATTATGTGGATGGCCAGGGCTGATATGACTAACACAAAGGGGCATAGTTTTAAGGTGATTGGGAGTAAGTACAGGGGGGTGTGAGAGGTACGTTTTCACACAGAGAATTTTGGAGCATGGAATGCACTGCCGGCAACAACGGTGGAGGCAGGTACAATAGGATCGTTTAAAAGACCATTAGACCATAGATACATGGAACTGAGAAAATGGAGGGTTACACAGCAGGGAAATTCAAGGCAGTTGATAGACAGTTATTAGGTTGGCACATCACTGTGGGCTGAACAGCCTATACTGTCCTGTGGATTTCTATGCTCTAACAACCCAAAGCAGCAGAAATGAGTACTAGGTAAACAAGAGAATCTACAGACGCTGGGTCCAGTGCAGAAGACAAACATGATTGAGAAACTCAGCAGGTCATGCAGCATCTATACCACGTAAAAGTAGATGTTTTAGGCTTGTGCCCTACTTCAGGAGCGTGGAGAAGGGCCCAGGGCTAAAATGTCGACTGCCTTTGACTTTCCACGGATGCTGTGTGACCTGCTAAGTTTCTCCAGCACGTTTGTGTGCCACAGAAATGAGTACCAAACATATTTTCTCTTAACCACAAGCAGTTGGAATATTTGCAGATGATTGTTAATGCTGCCCACACATGCTGTGTTACCATTTTCTAAATGAAGTCAGCATTGAACATGAATAAATATGCAGCTCAAAGAAAAAATACATTCAGAATTTATCAAATTTTGGGAAAAGTACATCCATTTAAAACAGAGTAATCAGAACGTTCAAAAATACTTCGCAACCAAGTGCAATCGTGGCAAACAGTGCAAGTTCCCACAGTGAATGAGTGAGTGAAACAATATTACATTTTTTATTTACAGTGGTTGAATTGCGGTCAAAATCTCTGCTTTTTATCAAGTGCTTTATATCCATCTGAGTAGGCAAGCAGTTCTCTACGGCCTCTGAAGAAATTCTCCTCACTCAGATTTCATTTTATTGTCAGATACATGACATCACATACAACCCTGAGATTTCTCTTCTGCGGGTGAGGCAGAATTACCACTTAATGGTACTGCAAAAAAAACTGTACACAACGTATACATGCAAACAAATAAAGAATTGTGAACAGATAACGAATGTAAACAATCTATGCAATATGGAGAGAATTTTAAAAATCAATACAGTGCACAAGTAAGAGTCCTTAAATGAGTCCCTGATTGACTTTGTCATTGAGGACTCAGATGGTGGAGAGGCAGCAGCTGTTCCTGAACCTGGTGGCGTGAGTCTCGCGGCACTTATACCTTTTTCCTGACGGTAGCAGCAAGAACAGAGCATGTGCTGGGTGGTGTGGATCCTTGATGATTGTTGCAGCTCTCCGATGGCAACTCTCCCTGCAGATGTTCTCTATGGTGGGGAGGGTGATGTCCTGGGCTGTGTCCACTACCTTTTGGAGGGCTTTATACTCGGGGTATTAGTGTCCCCATACAGCTGGTCAGCACACTTTTCACCACACATCTGTAGAAATTTGCCAGGGTTTCTGGTATCATACCAAACCTCCACAAACTCTTGAGGAAATAGAGGTGCTGACATCCTTTCTTCACAATGCCATTAGTGCGTCGGGTCCAGGAAAGATCCTCCAAGATAGTGATTCCTAAGAACTTAAATTTTCTCACTCTCTCCTCCTCCTCTGATCCCTCAACGATCACTGGATTGTATCCCTCTGGCTTTCCCTTCCTAAAATCAACAATCAGCTCCTTAGTTCAGGTGACATTGAGTGCAAGGTTGTTGTTGGTGCACCATTCAGCCAAATATCAAATCAGTCATTAAGATGGTGGAGCAAGGAAAGTTTTGAGTCACATTACCAAGCAACTTCAATGAAAAGCTGATAAAAATTGATTCCTTTATTGCCACATAATAGTACAGAACATGTAACATTACATGAAATTGCCTTCTGCTGCCGTAAGGCAAAGAGTCACCTTTAGTGTCGCCCTGCAGGGATCAGCGGCAGCAGTTGGTCTGTCTTGGTGATCGGCAGTGGCATTGCGGCCAGCATTTTTTTGGTGAGAATTAAACATTATTTTAATGCTTAAAAAGTCTTCCCTTGTTGTTTGTTGTTTAAACATTGATAGAAGTGACTTGCTGTTGCTATGGGCTGTTTTTAAAAAATGATCAGTTCTTCGAAAAAAAAAACATTTATCTGACATAGGTCTGATCCTGACCATTTCGGATTATCGAAGTCGTTCCGTACTTGTCCAGCATATGTATTGCTTGACTATATGTCTGGTTGTGTGTCTGCGTGTTTTGCATCAAGGACCGGAGAACGCTGTTTTGTCGAGTTGTACTTGCGCAATCAGATGACAATAAACTCGACTCGAGACACTGAGTAGAGATGATCAAAGGGGTGGGCTGTTCACAGCTGGTCCACTGATCTTATTCATAGCACCCAAGCACGTGGATATGATGCATGGGGTTGCATTTAGTTTCTGTGAAAGTGAACGCAGTGTCACACTATATCACCTCTTTGCTCTGCTCAAAATACCAGACTGGTTTGTTTGAACAAGGGAAAAGAGGGCCCGAGGTTAAGTTGTTGGTGAAATCACCTTGGTGAAATTAGGTAGGGGGTGGAATTACGTTATGAATCTTATAGATAATCCAAAAGTCAGCTGGAACTAAAAGCGACACGCAGGGGTCGCTCGCTGCTTTTCAGCTCCAAGCCTGACATTCTTACAGTTGGAATAAAAGGTTCTGAATCTTTCATGTGAAGGGATAATCTTCTGGGGAACATTCCTCAGCATCCTTATGTTTGAATTAATGAACAGTGTCAGCCTAGTGTCACCAACTTCCCCTTTCTTCCATACAACAAATCATCTAACTTCCTTGTGGGTTGCGTGTTTAGCCTATTATTTGTCTGTTATTTTCACCCTGTGAATCTGTGGAATGCAGGAAATAATGAGTGGATGGAGGTGGGGGTGGGGTGAGGGAGTGTGACAGTCATGGTAATTGGCAGGAGAAAGAGGCTGTGTTTTTGAGGTGTGATTAATAATAAATTATTGTATTTTTAATAAACGATTTTACATAGTCTAATTTTGCATCTGGCCGCCCTCCAGCTCTTCGTTTCTATAACTGAAATTACAGCAACTTGATATGAAACCAGAAGACTTTGGAAATGACTGAATTATTTTTGGAATACTAAATGTCAGGAGATAAGTGGAACAAACTGACAGGTAACAATCGAGATCTCTATTGCTTTCTCCCTCATTAAAGGGCATTTCCTGTCAATTAGTTCCCACGCGTTTGTTTTCTGCCCATTTGGCAGAGTAAGGCAGTGCAACATGAGGCACTAAACACCATCGCTTTGGCACATTACCAGCTCCCGCCACTAGCAGGAACACTGAATTGTTTGAAGTCAGCTGCCAGACTCAATTTGGCACTGCTCTTGTCACTCAATCTTATGATTCCCAAAAACGGGAATTTAGTGTCACTCCAACCTGGTTCTTGTGACACTCAGTTTTAAAACAATAAAACTCACAAAGTCTCTTCCCATCCCTGAGATATTGCCAGTGAGAAATCCGCTTGTCCACAGCAAAAGGAAACTATACATTTGAAAAAGAACTGCACCTTTGTTGCAAATGTAAACTGGGGACAAAGGTAATGATGATACCCCTGACAGCATCATCAGGCTCAAAGAGTAAAGCAACACACCTGTTTTATAACTAATATGCAACATCATTCATAATCATGGTTTTAATTTACAACCCATTGAAATTTCATCAATAACTGGGAACCTGGAAGACCAGTCCAGGCACAGAAATCTGTGAAATGGCCAGAACAGTTGAGAAAGCATGTGTCTTCCTGAGTGACATCCATTGCAACATCTCCCACTTAGAGCTTCTAGGTCCTGGAATTTATTTCTTCACTCATTATCACATTATTACTATGAGGCAAGGTTAGCAGAGCTGTGACTTTTCTATTTGGAATGAAGGAGGATGAGAGGAGACATTACAGAGGTCAACAAGTTTATGACAGCCAGCACCTTTTTCCCAGGGCAGGAATAGCAAACACCAGAGGATATTTGTACAAAGTGTAGGGAGGGAAGTTTAGGGGAGACATCAGAGATAAATTTTGTTTATTTTACCCAGAGAGTTGTGGGTGCCTGGAATGCCTTGCTAGGGATGGTGGTGGAGGCTGGAACAATAAGGGCATTTAAGAAACTCTTAGACAAACACGTGATTGAATAAACAGAGGGTTACAAGGTAGGAAGAGTTTAGTACATTTTTTTAAGGAATATATGGGTTGGCACAACATTGAGGACCGAAGGGACTGTACTATGCTGTAGTGTTCTATGTTCTAAATCTGGTCCACCAGTGACAGTGCCACTGGAGTTGCTGTAACATAAGAACATAAGGAGTAGGAGCAGGAGTAGGCCATCAATATCCCTTAATTCCCTTACTATGTAAAATAAGTGCTGCTTTTGGTGTGGACCCAGAAGAATGGAGACACAGCGGTACTCCAAAGGGTTCAATTGCCCAGTCCTAATGCTTACTTAAATGGGCAGTAAAAGGGGCCGATGGTATTTATTAACAAAATTCTGCAACCTTGTAGTTTGAGCCCAAGCTGGCAGCACCTGTGCTCTGCAGCGACCATGAGGGGTGAAGACTGTGGGGGAGCAGCGGACCAGCACATGATATCAGAAACTGGGAGAACAACCCCCTCTCCATTGAGGAGAAATAGAAGAGATGACCTCACAGGACGGTGGCGGACCAGCAAGGGGCTCAGTGGATGAGGGACTTACATAAGTTGTGGGGGACTAATGGTTGGGCTGCTGGAGACTGACTCATGGGAACCAGGTATTGGATCTGGGATTAAAGAGAGTATCGAGGGCAAGAAGGGCTCCCAAATGGCCTTGGGCATTGAAGGCTTTCTGATCATGTCGGAGCTCGGGTGGCCAATGGATTGAACAGGAGTCTGTGTGGCTGCAGAGGCTGCGGGACCACTGGAGGTGAACACAATAGACACTCAGGGTCTCTGAAGGGAGTCTCATTTGCTCCTCTTTCTCTCGTACTGTAATGGCCTTACAGCAGGCAGAAGGCAATTTTGTGTAATAGTACATAGTCTGTACTATCACATTGAAGGAATCTGGAAGCAGAGAATTTAAAAAAAACCTGTACTGATATCATTTTTAAAATACATGTCAGTGTTTTCCAAAGCATTGAGCAAATATTCTAACATAGGAAAATTCATGGCCACTCTGTGCACAGTAAGCCCTCGTTTATAGCAATCACTCAATAAATACTGGATGGTAGGTGTGAAACTTTGCAAGGCTTGAACTGAGAAGTAAGGCTGCTGTGAATGATGTGGTATATTCCCCGCTGGAAAGGCAGTGGGAAACATCACTGGAATCTGGAACGACATTCCAGCAATGTACGCCAGAAGCTCCCACCTGAAATCGAAGCCTAAATCAATACTGCTAGATTAGTCTGTTAACTTCAATCACCCTGAGCAGCATCTCAGTACATCAGAACTAAACCCAAAATGTGCCCTTATTATTGCGAACACTTCAATAAATCTGTGATCATTTCTACTCCAAGAGACACTAAGCTGTAAAGCCCCAAACAAAATATTGTTTTTCATGGATTTCCCCTCAGTCAGTAAAAGTTTTATTGAATATTACTTGGCTATGATGAATATCTAATGTAAACACATTTTTTCCCACATACAATATACAATGTAAAACAAAGCCACACAAAGTTTTTTCTTGTTGTTTTGCATTTAAGAGGGCTTTTCCATTGAACTAAGATCATCATCCAGATGAGAACATAGCTGAAAAAAGCGGTGGTCTGGCCCTGGTGGTATGGTGATGTTAGAAGAGGGGGAACACAATTATGTCAACAAATAGTTTTTATTTCCTGTTGATAATTAAAATGGAGAATGGGATGCTGACTGAAAAACTGCTTTGAAGTGGGATGGTGTAAAAGAAGTTTGAGAACCTCTGACCCAATTCATTGCATTCTTGATGCTGTGGGGGAAGGGAATTGTTTATTAATGTGTATAAATGTTAATAAAGCTCTCAAAGAGGTAAAAGTGGGAATATATGGCATTAAAAATTCAAATGATCAAACATATCCAGATGGTCACCTCTACGATTCTGGGCAGCCTGGAACCTTTCATAAATCACACCAGGAACAAAGTAAAAGAGGGAGCATATTAGAGTGAACTCTTTCATCCAGACTCATTGTGGCAGTTTGACGGTGTCACACAGCAGGCTGTTTTCTGCTGCTCAGCAATTAATGAGATAATTTGTCTTACAAGTCAGATATAGTTACAGGATTATGGAAATATAAAGCACATTTCCACATGTATGAATTTTTAATTATTCTGTTGTAGGACGTAGCTATTGTCGATGATGATTTATAGGATGGAGGGGCAGTGGGGAAGTATCTCCATGTATTTTCGGTGACAGGACACTATCCCATCTCCAGCCATTGCAGTTATTCACAGAAAACTCTGAGACCAAACCATATCCAGCAGTGTTGATTTCTTGATCAGGCTATCTAATAAACTTTGCTTTTCCTTCAAGATAAATTAAACTCTCCCATAATTATAACTAACACATAGATGGCCTGATTAACTGCAGGCTGCTGGAGACTGGCTCATGGGAACCAGGTATTGGAGCAGGGATTCGAGAGGGTGTTGAGGGCAAGAAGGGCTCCCGAATGACTTTGGGTACAGGAGGCTTCCTGATTGTGTAGGAGGTTTGGATCTGGAGCTCGGGTTGCCGATGGATTGAACAGGGTTTGCGTGGCTGCAGAGGCTGCGGGAGTGCGCTGGAAGTGAATCCACAACACTCAGTGACTTTGAAGGAACTCTCTTTTGCTTCTCTTTTTCTCTTACTCTAGATGACGCCAGGTGACATTTATTGCGAGTCAGTCTGCCTTACAGCAGGCAGAAGGCAATTTTGTGTAATATTACATGCTCTGTACTATTACAGCCTGCCTGTCCCACATCGGACTTGTCAGTCACCAACAAGCCTGCAGCAGACGTGGACATACCCCTCCATAAATCTTCGTCCGCGAAGCCAAGCCAAAGAGAGAAAGAGAGAGAGTGTACTATTACATGACAATAAAGGAATCTAGAATCTTGGAATAAATATGATGGAGAAAACCATACTACATTTTATTGAGCGGTGAAATTAACTTGGCCTGATCACCAGAATGAAGGTACTATCAACTCCTCCTTAGTACATCAGACTAAAACAAAGCAAGAACCCTTTTTAACTTTGAACAAGTTTAATTTGACTGATAGATAATATCGTGATCTCTTAGCAAAGAACGTCATGGAATTAAGGAGTTTATTCTTCTTGCTGCTACTCAGGAAGAACAGATCACAGAAAAATCCCAGTTTGTATACATATTAATACAGAAAATGCTGGAAAAAACAATATAGTACTAAGAAAGACCTTCACAGATATGCAACCTGACCTGCTGAGCGTTTCCACTATTTCCTGTTTTATTTTAGATTTTCAGCATCTGCAGTTTCTTTGATTTTCAACTTTGATTCCTCAGCTATCTATAAAACTGCTCCACTCACAGCCGCACTTTGAACTGGCAGGTTATACAAATACTTTTAGTGGCTGGCAGTTGAGGTAAAAGTGCCTAAACATAGAGGAGTTCCTCCTACACAGAACATAGAGAATTCCAGTACAGTACAGACTCTTTGGCTCATGATGTTGTGTCGGCCTATATAAATGTACTCAACAATCTAATCCTTCCCTACCTCACACACACAACCCTCTATTTTTCTTGCATCCATGCACCTGTGTAAGAGTTTTTTAAAATGTCCCTATTGTACCAGCCTCCACCATCATCCCTGGCAATGTATTACAGACACTCACTACTGTGAAAAAACCGTTTCTCCCAAACTTTCCTCCCCTCACCTTGTACAGTTATCCTCTGATGTTTGCTAGCCTCATCCTGGGAAAAAGGCTGTTGGCTGTCCACCCTATCTATTCTTCTCTTATATACTGCAATTAAGTCATTTCCCATCCTTCTTTGCTCCAAACCTTGCCTCCAATCCAGGCAACATCCTGGTAAATCTCTGCACCCTCTCCAAAGCTTCCACATCCTTCCTGTAATGAGTTGACCAAGTCAAGTTTATTGTCATCTGATAGTACAAGTACAACCGATGGAGAAGCATTCTCCAATCCTTGGTGCAAAATATGCAGACATGCAACCAGACATAACACACATATAGACAAACAATACATATGCAGGACAAAAATTTTATCTATGCAAATAAATAAATAAATGTTGTTTCATGAATATGAGAGTCTCTGGTGGTTAGTGTGAGCAGTTCCTTTGGTTGTTCAGTATCTCACTACCCAGGGGAAGAAGCTGTTCCTCAGCCTGGTGGTGCTGGCTCTGATCCTCCTGTATCTCTTCCCTGATGGGAGCAGCTGAAAGATGTTGCATGCAGGGTGGAAGGGGGGGGCTCAACAATTTTGCGAGCCCTCTTCAATGATCCCGGTAGATCACGTGGATGGGGAAAGGGAACACCCAGTGATCGTCTCCTCCACTCTTATGGTCCTGTGGATTGATCTCCAATCCATTTCACTTCACTGTGATGCAGCCAGCCAGGATGCTCTTGATAGAGTTCCTATAGAAGACAGAAATAATGGTGGCCTGTAAATTTGTCCGCTTCACTCTTCTCAGGAAGAGCAGTTGCTGTTACGCCTTCCTGACAAGTGAGGAGGTGTTGAGTGTCCACGATAAGTCACTAGTCAAGGAACTTGGTGCTTTCCACTCTCTCCACTAGAGTTGTTGATATATAATGGAGGGTGGTTGTTCCTGGTCCTTCCAAATTCCATGATCACCTCCTTCATCTTGTCCATGTTGAGACTCAGGTTGTTAATCTCTGATTTCACGAGTTTTTCTGCCCCTTCTCTGTTTGCAGATGACACAACTACTGTTGTGTCATCTGCAAACTTGTTAATACTGTTGGAGCTGGATCTGGTGATGCAGTCGTTGGTCAGTAGCATGGCCAGGAGCAGGCTGAGCACACAGTGCTCAGTGTGTTGGTCCTCAATGCTCTGCTACTGACCCGGACAGACTGTGGCCTTTCTGTAAGGAAGTCCAAGATCCAATTACAGAGAGGGGTGTTGAGTCCCACTGAGGACAGCTTCTCCACCAGTCTCTGGGATATGATTGTATTAAACTCTGAGCTGAAGTCAATGAACAACAGCCTGGCATATGAGATGTTGTTGTCCAGGTGGGCCAGGACAGAGTGAAGCGATAAGGATATAGCATCAAAACTGCTCTTTAAAAAAACAAATGCCATAGGATTTCCAACACCTACAATTTTCATACAGGAATGAATTTAACCATCTATCTACAGTACAGCATATGCCGACATGAAGCAGCAGGACTGGGATTTCCCATTTGGACCAGGTTACCAAAGCCCCACACTCAAATGGCCATTTACAGAAGGTATTAGCCAGCAACCAGACAGTTGAGAGCTTCTGATGTTCACAGTAAGAAAGCATATAAATTGAAAAGAGATTCAACACAGCCCATCAAAGGTGCAGCTGAAATCACGATTTTCAAAAAGATTCTGACCTGAAGGACAACTGATGCCTAAAGTATGTTACTTGTTGAACTTGGATACGTTTTTCTGCTGAAGCAAAGATAAGTGGAAAAAGCAGAATATACAGCTGGATTGAATCTGGAAACACGGGGAATACCGAGTGAGGTACAAGGCTCCATTTTTCTGCACACTCCTGTAAGACAGTTCATCCAGGTACTGCATATTCTCAGGTACACATATGAGATGCCATTCTAAAGAGCATATTAGAAATGATCCTTCGACCTCTAGTCAGTACTGTTCATCATGATTTAAGTGATGAGAAATAATCAGAATCAAGATTTATTGTCATGAACAAGTTGTGAAATTCAGTGTTTTGTGGCAGCATCACAGGGCAAACATTCATATTATAACCATCTTATGTCATTAGTATAAAAATAAAATAACAATAACGGTAAAGGTGCACAAAAGATGAGGCAGTGTCCTTGAGTCACTGATCATTCAGGAATCTGATGGCAGCGGGGAAGAAGCTGTCCTTGTGCTGCTGAGTGCAGAGTGAAGAGGGTATAGTTTGGATGATGGGGGTCTTTGAGGATAGAGACTGCTTTGCTAAGACACCGCCTCATGTAGATCTCCTCGCTGGAGTGAAGTCTTGTGCCTGTGATCTCGCAGGCCGAGTTAACAATCCTCGAGTTTATTCTTGCCCTCAGAGTTGGCGCCTCCATACCAGGCAATGATGCAACCAGCCAGAATGCTCTCCACAGAACACCTTCGGTGACATACCAAACTGCCTCCGACATCTCATAAAGTGTAGCCAATGGCGAGCTTTCTTCATGATTGCATCAACATGGAGGCTCAAGGACAGAACTTCAAAGATGTTGACACCCAGGAATTTGAAGTTCTTGGTCCTCTCCACTACTGAGTTCCCCTGACTTCCTCCTGAAGTCCACAATCATCTCCTTGGTTTTGCTGATGTTGACTGCAAGGTTGTTGCCATTACACCATTCAACGAGCTGATCTCTCTCCCTCCTCTCTGCTTCCTCATTGCCATTTGATATTCTGCTGGCAACTGAGATATCATCAGCAAGCATGTAGATGGAATTGGAATTGTGCCTGGGCACAAAGTCATGGGTGTATAGTGAGTAGAGCAGTGGGCTAAGCACGCATCCTTGGAGTGCGCCTGTGTTGATGATCAGTGAGGAGGAGACGTTGTTTCTAATTCGTGCTGACAATGAGAAAGTCAAGGATCCAGTTGCAAAGTTGAGTACAGAGACATAGAGTTTGTCTCATCTTGACCAGCACTGAGGGAATAATGGTATTGAAGGCCAAGCTGGACATATGTATGAATTGCTGTATTCGAGCTGAGTGGAGAGCCAGCGATATTGTTTCTGCTGTGGAGCGATTGTGACGATAGGTGAATTGCAGTGGGTCCAGATGTTTACTTAGGTAAGTGTTAATTCTGGTCATGATCAGTAGTTAGTGCTACTAGGCAGTAGGTCACTGTGATAATCAGAATGTGAATTGTACCTAATGCAATGCTTTGAGTAAAAGAAATTTTATAATTTTCTTAAAGTCATTTTGTAAATGAATTCTTCCACAAATTATAAAGTCCACTTTGTCAGTCTGACTCTCTATCTGCTTAAAAAACAAAGGAAACTAAATATTCGATAAAATTAACCACGACAGAACTAAAGGCTATATTACTTTTCTGTTTAGCCATATTTAGAACTTTCTATTCTATCTTCTCTGCCACCATTAACTAGCCCTCACCTGCATATCCTCCTTTACCAGCGCATCTGCCCTGACCCTCTCTGCCCCCATGCGCAACAAGGACAGGATACCCCTTGTCCTTACCTACCACCCCACCAGCCTCCAACAGATCATCCTCTACCATATCAGCAGCTACTACATCATCCCACCACCAAACACATCTTCCCCTCTCCTCCCTTCTCCGTCTTCTGCAGGGACCACTCCCTCCGTGACTCTCTTCCTACCAATTCCCCCCTTAGCACCTACCCCTGTTACCACAGGACATGCCCCATTGTGCCCACATCTCCTCTCTCACCACCATTCAGGGCCCCAAAGAATCCTTTCTAGAGAACCTTTGTGAATCTTTTTTTTTAAATTTTTTTATTTTTCACACCATAAATCACATTAGCCATGATATACACTATTTCTTTTTCACACATATACAGTGACTTTTTCTCCCCCCCCCTCCTCCCAAGCCACCCGCCCACCCCCCCACCCCCTCATCCATTTTAGGTATACAATCTAGGTTACATTAAGCCAGTCAGACAATGTTGTCATTCAACAAAAATACACCAGAAATTCTACTGAGTCCATTCTTTTCTTTCCTTCTCCTTCCATCAACTTAGGTAATGTTTGTCCCTGGTAGGTTTTCGCTATTGTATTTAATGTAAGGCTCCTATACTTGTTCGAATATTTCAATATTATTTCTTAACCTATATGTTATTTTTTCTAATGGAATACATTTATTCATTTAAGTTTAGTAGTTTCTTCCTTTTAATTTGGTTATGTATTCCATTAATATTTAAAGTCATATAGTTCAGCGTAGCCCTTTTATATTTTGTTTGTCTTCTCTTTCCGTTTTTCCATCATTACCTTTCCTCCTTTTCCATTTCTGTTTTCTTATTTTCAACTCTTTATAAGACAACATTCCTACAACATCCAACATTTTCCTTATTCTCCTATTTCTATCTTATTTATCCCCAATCTCCCCTTCCCCTCCTGAGTTGTCCTTTATCCCTTGTCGGACAACCACATCTCCCCTCTCCATTTGGATTTGCGAATCCACTCGCAAGCGTCAACTGATTTTGCAGTGACCGCTATTTCCCCCCACCCCGCCCCCCCAGAAAAGATTTCACTTTTTATATGTCACAAAGGTCACTCTTTTAATTCCCTCCTTATTCTCTCTATTCCATTACCTTCCCTTATTAATTCTTGTCTATACTATCTATATTTTCCTCTAAGTACAGATACATTCACGTATGCACATTGTCTCTATTCACTCTTATACCTCTTTACCCGCATACATATCAATCGTGATCATTTTTACTCTCATTACCCGTCTTCATCCCTCAGTCTATTTTTGTCTTTACCCACATACATATCCATCGTGATCATTTTAACTCTCATTACCCGTCTTCCTCCCTCAGTCTATTTTTGTAATTGTTCTGCAAATTTTCGTGCTTCTTCTGGATCCGAGAATAGTCTGTTTTGTTGTCCTGGAATGAATATTTTCAATACCGCTGGATGCTTTAGTATAAATTTATACCCTTTCTTCCATAAAATCGCCTTTGCTGTATTGAACTCTTTTCTCTTCTTTAGGAGTTCAAAACTTATATCTGGATAAATGAAGATTTTTTGCCCTTTATACTCCAGTGGTTTGTTGCCCTCTCTTACTTTTTCCATTGTCTTCTCCAGTACCTTTTCTCTTGTAGTATATCTTAGGAATTTTACTACAATAGATCTTGGTTTTTGTTGTGGTTGTGGTTTAGAGGCCAATACTCTATGTGCCCTTTCTATTTCCATTTCTTGCTGTAGTTCTGGACATCCTAGGGTCTTAGGGATCCACTCTTTTATAAACTCCCTCATATTCTTGCCTTCTTCATCTTCCTTAAGGCCCACTATCTTTATGTTATTTCTTCTGTTATGGTTTTCCATTGTATCTATTTTTTGAGCTAGTAGTTCTTGTGTCTCTTTAGTTTTTTTATTAGATTCCTCCAATTTCTTTTTTAAGTCTTCTACCTCCATTTCTGCTGCTACTGCCCGCTCTTCCATCTTGTCCATTTTCTTTCCCATTTCTGTTAAGGTCATCTCTATTTTATTTATTTTCTCTTCTATGTTGTTTATTCTTTTTCTTAAATCCTTAAATTCCTGTGTTTGCCATTCTTTAAATGACTCCATGTATCCTTTAATAAGAGAAAGTATATCCTTTATCTTGCCTTTCTTTTCTTCTATTTCTCTGTACTCTTCCTCTTCTTCTTCCTCTGGGTTGGCCATCTGTTGTTTCTTTGGTGCCCTTTCCTCCTCTTCTTTCTTGTTTCTATTGTCTTCTGTGGTCTCTTCTTGCTGCAGGTGTTCTGCAGCTGTCGTTGCCGGCTGTGGAGATCGACTCCCCAGCTGGTCCCCCCTCCCGTCGGTGTGTTTTTTTTCATTCGCATCGCGCATGCGCGAAGAATCGCGCATGTGCGGTTGCGCACAGAATCGCACATGTGCGGTTGCGCACCGACCTGAGGGAGCGGGTTTCTCTCTCCGCAGCGGGCCTCTACGGACAGGTAAGGCCTTCACCTTTTTCCTCCTTTGTCTTCTCTTCCTCTCTTCTTACCGTTGCTTTCGATTTTTCTTTTTTTGTCGCCATCTTCTTTCCACCTTTATACTCACTTTTCTGTAACTTTTATTTCTGTGCCTTTGTGTTTTCCTTTGTTTTTCCCGACTTTTCTGGAGAGGGCTGGAGTTCACCGTCTGGCCACTACTCCGTCACGTGACTCCTCCCCACTTCATTTGTGAATCTTCAGGAGTCATCTCCTGCACCCAGTGCTCCCATTGAGGTCTCTACATCAGAAAGACGGGCACAGACTGGGAGATCTTCCAGTGGCCATCCATTTCAATTTGCTGACAGGTGTGTCCATGGTCTCATGCACTGCATGAATTGGAGGATTGTATTTCATCTGGGCACTCTCCAACCACATGGCATCAACATCCGCTTCCCCAGTTTCTGTTCGCCTCATCACCCCCACCATCTTTTCCTTTGTCTTCTTTCCTATAGCTGACATTTTCTCTCTCTTTGCTTTACTCTCTTATGGTTTATAGACTGCAGGCATGTAACAGCACAATCAAGGAATTTTGCCGCCACACAGGTAGTCTAAAAAGGAATGTACATAAATTTTGAGTCAACTCCTGCACCATGATTTATCCTGTAGGACCCCGACAATATTTTGGAGGAAGCCTGCAGTGTAATTTGTATCAGAAAAATTAGGTGACGGTTATCCACTCTACTGCACGTCCAACCACCGGGACTGTTGCACTCAGGTTATTGCAGTCTAAAAAAGCGCCCAGTGTGAATGACCAACAGGCAGTAATTATGTTAATTTTTTTTCTCCATGATTTTCCCAACATTGCAGTCTAAATAAGTGCCCAGTGTGAATGACCAACAGGCAGTAATTATGTTAATTTTTTTCCATGATTTTCCCGACATTGCAGTCTAAAAACCATATCTGTCTCCTTTCCACCAGCTCTGCGGGTGCTAAATGCAACCACTTCCCTCTCCCAGTCAATTCTGACTTTTCTTCTCTCCTGTCCTTCTATCCATATCCAATTAATATCTTTTGTCTGTTGGCCTGCTTGCTTTTTGCTCATACCTTGATGAAGGGCTCAGGCCCGAAACATTGGTAATATATCATTACCTCCTCTGGATGCTGCAAGACTGCCTGAGCTCCTCCAGCATCTGCAGACGTTTGTGTTTCACTCCTGTAATTTCTTTCCAATTTTTTTTTGCCAATCTTTAATAACAGTTTTTGAGTGGACTTAAAAAGAAATAGAAAATGATACTGCTAAATGAATGTTGTGATCTTTTACTTTGGTCAATACATTTAATGTGCTTTTGCAAGGTTAAGCCTGCACATTAAAAATGCTACTGTCCAGTACTGGTGCAATTTATTTAATCAACCCAGTTTCCAAATATCAAGTAAATCCTCCTGAGTAGGTAGTGCTCCAAATGTGATGAAAGATTTCTTTCTTCTGCATTTGATGCTTATAGATTTGGGCTGTTTGCAATTACAGCCACTTGCCTGTGCTATCTTTGCTCTTTGTAAGGCTCAAAGATCAAACAAAAGCAGCAACTGCTAGACACTAGGTTTTAAAAAAACATTTAATGATAAAGAATATTTTCCAGCATGAATAAGACCCCATTGATTGTATTTTAAATTAGTACGACAAATATAATGGCACCCTCCACTGTGGATCCTTCGGTACAAAATAATTGAGCAGGGATCGCAAGTTTTTGTTTAATATACAAATAACTGCAGGGCAAAGTCAAGCCCTTGATGTTCTAACCCACACTTCAAGTATGCGCATTTCATTGACACAGTGAGCAGTGGACATCTTTTGCAGTTCTCAAAACGTGCACATGTTTTTCATCAAACTACATCTGCAATGGTACGCTGCAATGAAGCAGAGAAGACACTGTATTCTGGTCTTCTGATTAGAAAGCCCTGCTGAAAAAGATCAAGCAGCATTTGATCCTAAACTGACTCTTCAGAAAAGCAAGTGCAAGGAGTTGAAACCCTGAACCTGCCCTCCATTATTTATGCCGTTATCTTTATCAACTACTGGCCATCTTGGTTATGAGCTCAAATTTGATGAACGTAGTATAATCTTGCATTCAAGTAACGTGCATCATCTCTGCTTTCATGGTCACAAGCCTCCACTACCTGTCAGAAGTTTATTGGTCCGGACTCCAAAACAAGACAAGAGAGCGAGATCTGACCACCTATCAAACACTCACCCCAAGACTTAACAAATCTGCAGATAACATGCAATGCCATGGAAGGATAGCAGGAAATCAAAGGATACAGTTGAAATAGGTGCACAAGCAATGAACTAAAGGATTTTAGTATGAAAGTGGAATATGAAAAGCACCATTAAGGAGATATAGAAAAAGGGAGTTACCTTTCAGTGTGCATGAACGCAGATCTCCGAAGATAGCAAACTAAGCTGAGATGGCTGGCATCCAAAAACGAGGAAGCAGTACTAAAACTTCATAAAACACTGCCTTGGTCCCAGAGGAAGCTTTTCGATTCTAAGCATTACACACAAGAACAGAGATCAAAGTCTTACAGAAGGTAAGAAAGCAATTTACTGCAATGATATCAGGGATTTTATTTATATAGAGAGATCAGAAAGGTTGGGATTGTTCTCAGATCAGAAGAGTAGAGTTGTCTGATATCTTTTCATAGAATAAAAAGTTGTTCCCATTAGGAGAAAGGTTGAAAAGTTAAAGTGAATGGCAGAAAAAAAACCAGCATTTTTTTCAATTGGCTAACAGGATAGTGCGAGTACGTTTAACTGAATTGTTTATTGTCAGGTGTACCAAGGTACAGTAAAAGCTTTGTTTTGTGTGCTAACTAGGCAGGTGGTAGTGCAACAGTGATAAACAAATAAACACATACCAGTGCAAAGAAGAGTGTTACAATAAGTAAACTGGGGCTGGGTATTGAGGAACGTACAATTTAAAAACTATACAAGCCATCAGGTTTTGCCAGTGAGAGATCCATTTAAAAGTCTGATAACTGCAGGAAAAAGAAATCCCTGAACCTGCAGGTTTGTGTTTTCAATTGTACTTTCAAGAAGGGAATGAGGTGAGAAAAAAAATATTGCAAGAGTAATAGGAAAAGAGTGAAGAAGCGACATGAATTGGATGCTCCTACCAAAGAGGTGGAACTGGCAAGAATGATCTCTTCTTCCTACAGTAACAGCACTAGTCCATCTGGACTCTTGGCCAGTGGCAATTCATGCCAAGTGCTGAGAGATGCAGTGGCTAGTTATCCCAGGAATCCAGCTCCAGGGCATCATTCAGGCAGGATTCTGACTTAAAAACGTTGGGTTATAATCCTGTGACTGTTAGCTCTGCACAAATGATTTGTCATCCAAGGACACACACCAAATGTCCCAACCTGTGGTACTGAGCAGGGCTTTCATGGCGACAATGGGTCATTTTTTGGGTAAAACTAACCTGTCCCCCCAATAATTTGAGTGACAGGATAAATTATACCATTTCACAGCATAATCCAATTCAACAGAAATTTCTAAGTCTGTGATAGGACGAGGGAAACAGAAAATAAATCATTCTACAGGATATTGCAAATCACCAAGTTGACAAATGCAATGCTTTTACAGCTCATAATTAAGTTAAGGTGGAGTTTAAAAAAGGCATTAGAGCACCCAAACCTCCAGAAATTGTTTAAAGCGGACTATGTACTTGCTAATTAACATAACTGCATATATGCTCAAATTACGTGTGTTAATAACATTGATTGTGAAATTAATGTTGACCAGGACACAGAATTCCAAGAAAAACAGTCAGGAGTTTAACATCCAAATGATAGCACTTCCAACAGTATGACATGAACACTTTTGTACAGAACAGTCATAGAATCCCCGACATACTGATGACGTGGGAGTGTCCTACCACTTAAGTAACCAAGTTGACACAGGAATTTTCATCACAAAATATTGTGTGCATTTAAAAAAACTCATAATAATGAAAAACATCATTAGTTTCATCTCACCAAAAAAGGTTTAACAGCATTTATTTTTGATGGTCCATATTTAGTGTCCAATTGAGTTCCCTCCCTTGTTTACCAAGAGTTTAAATTTAAATCGGAGTTAAAGTTGTAAACTGAGTTAAATATGTCCCCCCAAAGATCTATCAAGTACCACAGTGATTTTCTGTAAAATGAAATTATAACACTGTGGCTTTCTTAAAATGAGCAGCAAGTTTCATCAGCTTGAACTTCAAAGTTAGTGTGTTGGCCTTTCCTTTGGGCTAAAACTAGCAGACGACTTCACCAAGAGAAACTGTGACAAACAAGAAATGCATGGAGTAAACGAAGAAACTTTTCTGCTAGTTCATCATTGACCACTGTTCACGCGTGCACACGGAGCTCACTGCAGGCATTTTGTACAACGTGGACCAAGTGGCAACTGGGGAGTTGGAATGTACTTCAAAAGGTTCCATAGATTTTAAATTTAATTAAAAAAAATAAATTTAGACGTACAGCACAGTAATAGGGCCAAGAGCCCGTGCCGCCCAAATAACCTTCAACCTCCGTACGTTTTTCAAGGGTGGGATGAAAGTGGAGTGCCAGAGGAAACCCATACAGACACGGAGAACGTACAAACTCCTCACAGAGAGCACAGGATTTGAACCTGGGTCACGTGCGCTGTAATAATGTTATGCTAACCGTGCCACTCCACGTTCATAATTCAGGAATGTTATTATAAAAATAGACTCAAGTTTGTTGCTGGATGAAAGTTTAAATGTCCAAACATTGAACTTGGCTGAATAAGTACGTAAATAAGGGCTCAAATTTGTCCCTGTGAATAAAACTCTTCCACAGGTTTCTAACAGCACCTCATATTCAGTTTTGTCGGCCTCCTACCTGTCAGCCCGTGCTCCTCCCCCTTCCCCTTCAATCATCCTCTCCTCCTCCCCCTCCCCCCCACCTTTTAATTCTGGCATCTATATGTTTTTCCACATCCCAATTAAAGGGTTCAGGTCCGAAACTTAAACTGCCTTTTACTTCCTATGGATTCTGTGTGTCCTGATGAGTTTCTCCAACACTTTTATGTTTGGCATAATCAAATGTGAGTGGGCTTTCCTTTGACTACCCTCCAATCGAATTCAGACCATCAAATCTAGTAGTCAATCATTTACTTTTTCTTTCTTTTTAAAATTTTTTTTAAACAATAAAAAACGTCGAACAATATCATTATTAAATGTGCTACAAAACCAGAAAAGTGATAAAAAATTATCCTAAGTATAAGTTCCAAAGCACAATCAGGATAAATAGAACACAACAAAAGAAAACCAATAAATAGACTCCAAAACTTTTTCCCTAAACAAGTTTGAAGATTAACGTTCTTAAATCCAAGTTGGCACAATCTTAGAGAGGGTCAACACAATGCCAAGAATCTTAAGGTTATGGTAGTAGTCCATGAATGATCCCCATATCATTTGGAATTTTACATTTGAATCATTAATTGCATATCTAATGTTTTTCCAAATTGAAACAAGAAATAATATCTTACCCATTGTGCATGTGTAAGTGGAAAATTATCTTTCCATTTAATCAAAATTGCCCATCCAGCTGAATTGAAGTTAACAACACATCATCTTCTCAGAATATTATCATTTACTTTTTTATTCAAATAGTAAGTATAAAATACTCAAGGAAAATAATAGTCAGACAAGGATACGGAAAATCTTTGGGAAAATGGGGACCAGAATGACACAAGAAGCAGCTGTCATAGATCAAAAATACAAGAATGGCAAAGCAGGGTTTTCAATCCAAACCAAGAAAACAACGGAGATGCCAAGAATAAGGCAGGGGGGCAGGGATAACCAGGGAAACTAGTCAACGGTTTGACAACAGATCGGCAATGGCAAGTAAATAATGCATGATAAGCAATAACTATGCATTCTTTGAAGGCTCAGGAAGAAACAGGGTCCACATGGATTGCAACAGATATTAATGTCTGCATTAAATCTCAGGAGAAAGCTTAAAGAAAGGCTTGAGGGTTGGAGCATTTTAGAATTCATGAAAAACAACAAAATTTGATAAAATAAAATATGAAATCAAGATGTCTATTTAGAAATAAAAGAAACAGATTGAAGATGATTGAAATCATTGAGAACATCTACAGGGAACGCTGCTGTCAGAGGGCAGTAGCAATCATCAAGGATCAACACCACAAGCACACACTGGTGGCGCAATATACTTGCACCACCAAGTTCAGGTACAGCTGCTACCCCTCCACCATCAGACTCCTCAACAACAACAAACTCCATCAGGGGCTTATTTAAGGATTCTTTCTCTTGCACTTTATTGATTTTTTTCCCTATATTGCACAGTTTGTTTACATTTCTTTATTTTGTTAAGAGAAAGGATCAAGGTAAGGTGGGAAAGGACAGAACTTCTGGATTTGTATGGCATTTTGTAAAAAATGTGAATTGTTTAGTGTTGAAAAAGAGACTAGAAAAGGAGGTTTTACCAGAACCATGTATTCAGACAGTTGAACTTAAGTAGAGCAGATGTTCCAGACCCAGCTGCTGAACTCTCTCTCTCTCTCTCTCAGAAAACCACATGACCTTCTTAGAACAGCAAACTGCACTCAGACTGCAGCACCACACCCAATCTTCTGAGTTTGTTCATCTATTGCTTTTCAAAACAATAATCCATTACTCCACAGCATGTCCAATGAACACCTACTTGTAAAGTCCTATAGGCATTCTTCAAAGTTTTTGCAAAGGCACCTGGAGTCTGGACTGTCTGGCTTGAGCAGAGCTCTGGCACTTTAAATGAGATCTGTTTCGGAGTGTCTGTGTGTGACCTAACTAAAAACCCCACACAATCTATCTCCTTTTAAAATATATCTATATACAATATAAAATATAACAATCTGTCACAATTTGTTTACATGTGTACGTTGAGTCAGTTTTTTTTACATTGCCAACAAATGGTAATACTGCCTTGCCTGTAGGAAAAAGAACCTAAGGGCTGAAAATAAATTTGAAATATGAAATAATGCATGATATACAATAACTATGCATTCCTTGAAGGTAAAGGAGGAAACAGGGTCCACATGCATTGAAGAAGATATTAACAACTGCATTAAATCTCAGGAGAAAGCTTAAAGAAAGGCCTGAGGGTTGGAGTATTTTAGAATTCACGAAAAATGACAAAAAAATGATAGATGAAAATAAAATATGAAATCAAAGTGTCTATCTAGAAATAAAAATGGATTGAAAGCTAGAAAATTCGACATAGGTCCCCTTCTTAGGGAGATAGGGAATCAGCAAATGGCTGAAAAATTAAACGTGTCTTAAGACACAAAATCCTCCTAGAAATACTGGGCAACCAAGAAGTAAGTGTAAATCAAAATATAAACTAATAATCCAAAAAAGACGTCAAATGGATGACGAGTTTGAAGAATCCAAAGAACCCCATGATCTACTTTTAGCATTTTGAGGAGATAGCTACAGAGAGAGTGGATCCTCTTGTTAGCCTCTTCCAAAATTCTGTAGGTTCTGAAATAGAGCTTGTGGATTAGACAGTGATTCCATTGTTTAAGAGCGGAGAGAGAAAGAAAGCAGGAAACCTGTTAGTCTGACATCATTAATACTGAAATCGATAATAAAGGATGTGACATTAACGTTATTGATTGAGCAAAGTCAACAATGTTTTATGAAAGGGAATGCATGCTTAACTAATCTGCTGGATGTTGAGGATGTATCCAGGAGAAAAGATGAGTGGGAACCAGTGGATCTGATGCACTTGGATTTTTAAATGATCCTATACAAAGGGATAGTGTGCAAGTTCAGAGCATGCAGAATATTTTTTAGCAGAATATTTTTTAAATGATAAGATTGAAAATGTTGAAGCTCAATCAGATAACATACAAATGCCACTGAAAACTAATGTACAGGTGCAGCATGCAGTTACAAAGGCAAAAGGCATATTAGCCTTTATGACAAGATTACTGCAATTAGAGAGGGCTTTGATCAGACCACATCTTGAGCACTGGGTATAATTTTGGTTTCCTGATCTTAAAAAAGGACACACTTGCTGTAGAGGAAGTGCAGTAAAGTTTCACCAGACTGATTCCTGGGATGATGGGACTGTCGCGAGGAAATATTGAGAAAGAAAGGCATGCATTTCCTTGAGAAAAGTGAGAGCTGACATTATGAAACGTTCAAAATTCTTGGATGACTTGACAGAAAAAATAATGGATAACATTTCCTCTGGCCAAGAGCTGTGGGTTAGAGATAAATCTCAAAGTATGGAGCAAACCATTTATATGAGTCATTCTTAGACTACTGGAAACATCTCCCCACCCACTTCTCACGCTAGCCCTCTCATCCCCGGAATCATTCTCGTAAACCTTCTCTCCAACACTTTGGTATTAAGGCTCATTCATTTTCCTTTGTGCACGGACTGCTCAGCCTCATCCCTAGATGTTCTGTAGCAGAGCCTCAGATACTAGAATATTTAATCAATTCACAATTGTCGGTAGATTTTGTGAAAACTTTGTTTGGCTGAGAAACGATCAAAAGAAACTAACACCTGTTTTTGTATAGGTGTCAGAATTTGGCTCCAAATGGACGAGCTGTCACTGCCAATGGCCACATTATTAAATGGGCTTGCCTGTTTAGGCTTCCTCTTCCCCGATATACCCACCAAACTGTGAACTCTGGTACGGTTTCACTTTACGACTTATCAATACAATTCTGAAAACTGATGGCAAACCAGAACTCTCGCTGCCCAGAGGCCAACTCTCTTAGCCAGTTACCAGAAGAAGCACATTTCTATTTATATCTCTGTTATATTAAAACTAAAGCAAATTTTCCTCAAAACTGTGGATTTGCAAGGCCAACTCAAATTGGGATTTCTACATACCCTTAAATTATTTGCCCAAAATAGCCAGAATATTTATAGGAATGTTTTAAGTGTTGTTAAATCTTATTAGTGCTGGTGAACACAACACAGTATTTGAAAGAATTCAAAATCCCAAAATTTTATTTGCAATCACCCTAAAATTAGGACCAAGAAAGTACCAACATTGACCACTAGAACAAGATTACTACTCAGCCTTTCAGAAGGGCACTGAATGTTTCCAGATCATGTTGGAGGTTCTGATTTGGAGTTCAAGTTGCTGATAGGTTGGCTTGGATTCTGTGTGGCTGCGGAGGCTGCAGCAGTGCTGGGGGCGAATCCAGTGACACTTGGTGACTCTGAGGGGACTTTATTTTGCTTCTCTTTTTCTGACTGTAAGAGGAGCTTCAGGCAATTTCTGCCGATGGCAAATCAGTTTGCATTATGGTTAAATTTGCCGATGACACCACAGTTGTCGTGAGAATCACCAACAGCAATGAGGAAGTGGATAGGAAAGAGATAGATCAGCTTGTTGAGTGGTGTCACGCCAACAACCTTGCGCTCAATGTTAGAAAATCCAAGGAGATAATTATGGACTTCAGGAGGAAGTCAGGGGAACACGATCCAGTCCCCAGAGAGGGCTCAGTGGTGGAGAGGGTCAAGAACTTCAAATTCCTGGCTGTCAACATCTCCAAGAATCTGTCCTGGAGCCTCCATGTTGGTGTAATTATGAAGAAGGCTCGCCAGTGGCTATACTTTGTGAGGTGTTTGAGGAGATTTGGTATGTCACCAAAGATTCTCGTAAACTTCTATAGGTGTACCATGAAGAGCATTCTGGCTGGTTGCATCACTGACTGGTATTGAGGCACCAACTCTCAGGACAATAAAAAGTACTGGATCTTTGCTTTGGTTCAATAGGGAACACTCTCATACAAGAGAGAACATTTGGGCTTTGAGCGCTACTCCAGCCCTAATCTAGGGAGGACCGTATTTTTGAGTGGTAAAATGCCCTTCTGCTTTTTCCAACAGAAGTAGAAGTTTCTGCAGCAGGTTTGCAGAAGAAAGTGCAATATTAAACACCCAACCGCTTAAAAAAAGATTAAATGGAATTTATCCCAGGGCTTTTTAAGGGGTTCCCAACCCAAAAAAGTTTACTGACTATTTCTCTCCAAGTCCCGCTGAGTCCCTGCAACTTCTCTTTGTTTACTCAAGATTCTTTGTTACAATTTTAAGGAACCCTGCTTTGCGTTAGTTGGCGGCCACCTTTCCTCTTTAGTAAACTTCAGAAAAGAGTGGATGGAACACGTCAAATTCAAAACTACAAATAGCAGTGATTCAAAATGCTTTGATGCTATAACAAAGGTACTGTCAATGCGAATCAAAGTGAAGACATTATGCTTCCAAACGACTTCAGAGGCTGTCAGAGGCTTTGGGAACTCCACAGGCTGTGAAAGGCACTAGATTCTTGCTGATTATTTCCAAAAAAATGTAATTCTCTATTTTGTAGCTTCAGTACTTGACAAAGATTCATAGCTCGACTTTTTTGCTGTGCAGACTATTCACTGAAAGATTAAAGAACAATCTTGGAATAATTTCATCGAGTTTTATGTCAATAACCAAGCTGAAACTTCAAGGCATACTAGCCCTTTGATTCACTATTATTTGTTTTGTGAGAAGACAGTAGGTTTACTCTTTTCTGAAGGATACAAGATAGAAACAACTCTTACGTTCATGATAAATGCTGACAGATGTTACAGATACACAGTATATGTACTTGGAATAAACACAGCTGAAGATCAGGATAAAGACATTAGACTTACCATTAACAGCACACCAATTGAAGTTTAACAACGAGACCAGCACATTTTACATGGGATCAAAAATGAATTTTGTTGCCACTTCATTTCGAATGAATATCCAGATGATTATTGGGTGCTTGAATATTCATTCAAACTTTTATGCCATTATCAACCTATTTTCAGAACTATTGCAATGAAAATCTGATAGCCCTTGGGTCTTGCATTGGACAAGCCAGACTATTTGATACTACTCTGAATAATACTCCAGCACACAATTCATTCACATATTCCATAGTTTTAATTTTCCAGTCAATCTGGTGAGGTTAAAGGGATCCATTAAGGTTTCTGAACAGCATTGATCAGAGTTTTACTGTTCTGCGATAAACAAAAGATTCAAACTCTAAAAGTTGTTCCTCTTGGGTCAGATGTTCCTCAAAGATCCTGGTTCATCCTTAACCACAAAATTCTTAATAGGATTCAATTTTGAAGTCTAAAACAAAAAAGCCACCATCTTAAAAGAACGTAGGCATAGGCCATTTAAATAATCATTCAAAGAGAGATAAATCTTTGGATTTCTCTATTCTGAAAGGCTGGACAAACAATTGTTTATTGCAATCAAAACTGAGATTGATAAATTTTGGGACAGTAGATTTAGGAATAGACAGGATGCAGAATTGGTTGGAAAAGTGGCAGATGGAGTTCAATCCAGATAAGTGTGAGGTGATGCATTTTGGAAGGTCAAACCAGAAGGCTGAGTACAGGGTTAATGGGTGGATATTTAACAGTGGGGCCTTGGGGTCCAAATTCATGCATCTCTCAAGGTTGCAGCATGGTTGATGGTTGATGGGAGAGTAAAGAAGTCCAATGGGATATCGGGCTTCATTAATAGGACGAATGAGTTCAAGAGTTGAGAGGTCATGTTGCAACTTTACAAATCTCTGGTGAGACATACTCAGAATATTGTATTAATTTCTGATCACCTCACTGTAGGAAGGATATGGAATCTATATAGAGGGTGCAGAGATTTACCAGGATGTTTTCTGGATTGGTAAATATATGCCTATGAGGCAAGGTTAGCAGAGCTGCGACATTTCTCTTCAGAACACAGAATGATGAAAGGAGACTTAATAGAGGTCTAAAAGATCCTGATATGGTGGACAACCAGCACCTTTTTTCCTGGGCAGGAATAGCAAACACCAGAGGATATCTATACAAAGTGAAAGGAGGGAAGTTTAGGGGGGAGGGGTGTTCAGAGGTAAGTTTTTTTTTATATATACACACAGAGAGTTGTGGGTGCCTGGAATGCCTTGCCAGTTGTGGTGGTGGAGGCTGAAACATGAGGGACATTTATGACACTCTTTGGCTCAAAGGTGAAAGAAAAATAGAGGGTTATGACATAGGAAAGGTTTAGCAGTTTTTTTTTGGTAGGAGTTTCTAGATCAGCACAACACCAAGGGCCTGTACTGTGCTGTAATGTTCTATGATCTCTGAATAGCAAAATGGCATTGAGGTCTAAGATCAGCACCATAACAGGCTCAAGGGGATGAAAATCTGGACTTTATCTCAGGGATTGTTCAGGGGCCCTGACCCAAATGGTTAACTGACTCCTGTTCCTTATTTCTTGTGTTTTTGTGACCACAGGCCAAAGATTGCATTTCTTCCATCGACGACCAAGCAACCCAAGTCAGTCTCCTTCAACGTGGAAGGCGAAACCACACAATGCCCTCTCCTGAAGCTCTTTTCTAGCTTGCAGAATTCAACAAGTCAATTTAGTTTAATACATATCAAAATGTGGCAGCAAATGGAATACAAATCTGTAAAGGACTTCTGTGGATTTATAACCTTCAGCATGGTCCACCAATCTGCATTCAGTTAAGTGGCCATATTGGCAGTGCACGATACAATGGCATTTATAGCATTTTAATATATGCTGAACAAGTTTTATAGGTGGATTTAATGAACTGCTAGTTTAAAAAAAAATCTATTCAATTACACAATCGAAAGATTAATTTGCTCTGCCCAGATAGCTTTCAGTGTATAGTGTACATGATGTGATCCGCATCCTAATGAATGAGCAACCGTCTTTGCCAAAAAAGTGTGATGCTTGGACCTGGCTTTTGACTCGGAAACTGCAACTAACCACAGCAGTTCTTCAAAAAGTAAACCGGAAGAAATATATGTTCAGAAATGTAGCTTCATCTCAAATCATGGGGGATGAAAAATGTGTGCAACATTCCTCGGATAGGTTAAAACATTTCAGATAGAAAATGAACCAGAAATATCAATACCTTGCCACTTCCCCTTAGATGGACTGTTATCACTAGGTAACATTTTTGCTTCGGATTTCAATTATTTAAAACTTTATCTTCCTTTCTCCAATATAAAGGAAAATACAATAAAGTAAAATAGGGATAAAAACAGTAAAATGCCTTTCATTGTTTTTTTTTCCCTCTGAATGAAACTTAGCAACATTTAAATATAATCAGAAGGCATGCGGATTAGATATAAACTTGCCAGCTATCATGGCCCCACAGTGTGTGAGAAAACACAATTGGCTCAAAAACAGAAATGCACTGAATACTTTGAAAAATCACACATCCTGAATGCAATATAAAAATACCTTTGAAAGAACTGTACATTTTAAACTTGATATTTTGTAAATCAATTTACATGATCATTGAACATAGAACACTACAGTACAGTGCAGGCCCTATGGCCAAGATGTTGTGCCAACTTATATGTACCTGCACCCTCAAAAATTAACCCCTCCCCACCTCATAACCCTCTATTTCTCTTTTATCATGTGCCTGTCTTAAGAGTTTCTTAAATGCCTCTATTGTTCCAGCCTCCACCACCACCCCTGGTAATGCATTCCAGGCATCCACCACTCTCTGTAAAAAAAAACGTACCCTGATATCTCCCCTAAACTTCCCTCCCTTCACTTTGTACAGATGTCCTATGGTGTTTGCCACTCCCACCCTAAGAAAATGGTGCTGCCTGACTACCTTGTATATGTTTCTCATAATCTTGTAGACCTTTATTAAGTTATTTTTCACTCCAAAGAGAAAAGCTTTAGCTCTGCTAACCTTGCCTCATAATGTACATTTTCCTATCCAGGCGACATCCTGGTAAATTTCCTTTGTACCCTTTCCATTGCTTCTGTACTTTTCCTGTAGAACTGATCAACAATATTCCAATTGTGGTCTCACCAGAGATTTGAAAAGTTGCAATATGATCTCACAACTCCTGAGCTCAATTCCCCGACTAATGAAGCCCAGTATACCATAGGCCTTCTTAACTATCCTATCAACCTGCGGGTCAACCTTGAAAGATCTGTGGATTTGGACCCCTCTGTTCTTCCACACAGCAAAGTATCCCACCACTAACACTGTACTCTGCATCCCTATTGACTGAATATCCTTTCTCATGTTATGCAATATCAATACAAGGGAATGATTCTCTTCTGCCAACATTTAGCCATGCAAACAAATTCTTGAAGTAGTGAGATGGCTTCTTTACTATTCTTTTAACAAATTTTGAACAGACCACTCAGAAGGAAGACACACTCAGGCATCAGAATCTTTAAAGATGATAAATAGAGCACTTTTTGGAGAAGTGAATAGAACCCTTGTGAATAGATATGGAAGATTTCCCAAGCTTGCATGGGGCTGTAAAATCAATTTCTTTCAAAAAAGAATGTGTCCACAATCCCCTTGCACAAAATGCCAAGAAAACATTGACCCAGTGCTTATTTATCTTTTTAATGGTTCAGTCTAGTTAACTGTTTGCTTTGCAGCATGAACAATGTTGGTATGCTGTATGACAGTCTTTGGAAGTCCATTGTAAAATTAATACTCATTCCAAATTCCTCTTCAAACTTCCAGAGAAATTAATCATTTATTTGTTGGGAGCTTAATTGGACACAAGGTTGAGAAATGGCAGGGCAGCATCTCATTCATCTCTAACTCCATTTGATCCCATAACTGGTTCAAGATTTATTGCTGATGTGGAGTGATCCACAGGAACAATTCTCATAACTCCCCTTTAGCCACATAGGCTGATGACATGGCCTGAGATTTGAAGTGACAAAGCAGTCGGTTTTACAGCCCATTCCTCTTGCTAATAAGTATAAATGTAATTTTTATCTACCAAATGAGTGCATGAAGTCCATAATAACAAAATCTTCAGTCTTAATTTTCTCATAACCCAGGGTCTTCATGACATTCCACCAGATAGCTCCAGGAGACAACAGTGATTTGCTGACAAAATTAGGGCCTATAACAAACCCTCCCACTTCAGGGAGGGGTCCAGGGATCAAGCAGGAAAAAGGAAGGTGGTGGGGGCCTGATATCAGTTGGAAGTACAGGTGAGGTAAGATGACCAGTGTTATCCTTGGTCACCTCTATGAGAATCAATATGGGTCAGGCCTAATCCATGCTTCTTGGCAATCACTGCAAATATCTGTTCCATTTCCAAAGCCCCACATCCTTCTTGGAATGGGCCAATGAGGTTTGCACACAGACATAGTCTAGGAGATTTAGTTCAATATACAATGCCTGGTCAATCGTATATGATAAATTGTAAAAACTGATAGACTTGTGTTAACCAGAGGTTAAATATTTATGTTGAACAAATATTTTGGATCATCTCATCTGATGCCAAATTTTGGGTGCCACAGTTAGTGTAGTGCTGTTACAGCGCCAGCAATCGGGACCAGGGTTCGAATCCTGCAATGGTTGTAAGGAGTTTATACTGTCTCCCCATGACTGTGTAGGTTTTCTCCAGGGGCTCAGGTTTCCTACTACCATTCAAAACAAAGTCAATTGGGTGTAATTGGGATGCACAGACTCATTACTGTGCTGTATGTCTAAATTAAATTAAATCTAAATTAAAGATATATTGGACAAATATATATTTGGACCGAGGAATTTTATTGATTTGTTCAAGGGATTTTCAGGCTGTATCACCATTTAACTGCCCAACCTTAAGTGCCATTGAGAAGCTGATGATGAGCTGCCTTCTTGAACCACTGCAGTCATTGAAGTATGGGTGTCCCTACTTTGCCTATCAGGAGGAAGCTCCAGGGTTTTAACCCATCTTAGTGGGGACACACATACCTCAATTTGGTCTTACCCTAGGTCCAAATATGTCTTTGTCCATTAGATATATTTAAGCTCTGGTTAACACAAGTCTATCAGGTTATTTTATTGTTGGACTTTAGCAGCAGAAAGATGTTAAGGACTTGAAGCATTGAAAGCTTGGGGTATTTTTTTTCTTTATAATCCAGACTAGAAGCAGTGATAACATAGGACAACGGGAACACTGACCACTGTTGAACCATTTAAATCTCTTGCTATTTTGTCAGCCAGGGTTTATCTGTATGCAACTCCATCCCACTAATGTTTGACAGCACCTTCCAAACTCATGATCTTACCCATCTAGGACACTTGCCATCCTGACTTGGAAAAACATGGTGAAGAAATGCTACGTTAAAATCTTGGAGCTCCCTCCACAACTGCTCTCTGCTGCCAAAGTATCCTCATGGTCAACAATGAAAATAGGCCTTAAATCATGGTTCTAACCACAAATCCCAAACTTCAACTGAAACTATTAAAGGCACAACACAGTGATTCATGTGGTGCTGGTTTAAAAACATTAACTTAGATGAAGAAAACCTAAAAATGGATAGCTCACCTTTACCACACACTGAAACAGAAGGTGCAGAAAAAATTATTTTTCATGCAGATTTGTGATCAAGTCGGGCTAAATGTAACTTTAGACATACAGTGCAGTAACAGGCCCTTCCAGCCCATGATCCTGGTGCCTCCTAATTAACCCCCGTACATTTGAATGGTCAGAGGAAATCAGAGCACCCGGAGGAAACCCATGCAGACATGGGGAGAACCTACAAACTCGGGTCGCTTGCACTGTAACAGCATTGAACTAACCGCTACGCTAACTGTGTCACCCCAATGTTATCATGCCTGCTGGTTAATTAAGGGAAATAGACACGCAGTGCATCAAATGGTTCAAAATAAGTTCAGTGAAAAAATGGCACCCCTCTGCGTTACAACACCGTTCCCGGTATTTGAGCCATTCAATAAAACTCGATCTTTTCTTTTCCCAACACCCAGATGTTCTCAAGCAGAAAACTGAGGGCTGAAGGCCAAGCGTGTTTTGTTTTTGCACATCAGACTCAAATGTAAATTCAATTGTCCAGCAGGAAACTGCTATGTAACATTTATCCTAAATGCCTTAAGTAGGCATTACATAATACTGGGCGACTTCTACACCAAAAATTCTCCAAGCGCTTACAATGCCATTCCATTGGCAAGGCTCTCATTTGAAAAAAATATTTGGAGTGGAAAACGATATAATTTTAATACACATCGTGAGGAAAATTAAAATTAAAATCTTCTCCAGGTTTAAATTTTTATGCACAAATAATCACCGCAATGCATCTTTTAATGGGTTATAAGAATTTTGGTAAATACCGAGTAATCCTCTTCCAATTATCAAGCAGAATAATTAACATTCTGAAAGATAATCAAGAACACAGCACTGAGTTCTTAACAGATTTCAGTTCAAAGTCCTTCACTTTTTCATTCTCCTAATGCCGCCACTGAAAGTTGTCAATCACCATCTGGGCAAGCACATCAAAGGCTTGGGGACAGCCTGGAGGGGTCAGAGAAAATTCATGGCAGAACCTCGGACTCCCACAGAAGGAAGCCCTGAGAATAACAGTTGCCCTATATAGACAAAATTAACGATTGCAACCGAACACTTCAAAAGGCTCCTGCATTGGCAAATACATTCATTCACAGAGAAAATTGTACACAGTCGGGACACTTTATTGGCAGACTATACACAGACATTAGTGGACTGTTCAATGCACTGAATGGCACAAAGAGCATTCCAATCAAATGTTTCCATTTGAAGACAGAAATTAAAGCTGTTAGGATGGGAAAATTCCTTCCATCTCATGATTCAAAACGAGTAAGGCACCATAGGTCTGTTATGAATTTAATGGATAATCTAACAGGAAGTGGGTTCTTCAGTCAACTGTTTGAAGCCAGTTTTTCCATTGTATTTCTCAAGATGCTCCTCTACACACCATAAACAAAACCCCAAAACAAAATTGGTGGTATCATAGGATAAACTCTAAACTTGGTTAAAAAGTTTTCTTTTTAAAAAAATAAGATTAAATGGGAAATTATCTAATTTTGTGTAAGAGCATGGTGTAGCACTCTTGATATGCAAGCTGACGGGATGGCGAGGTTTGGGGTAAGGGGAAAGTGGGGTCTTCTTGTGGCAGACCTGACAAAGCAGCACACCTTCAGTCAGTTTTGAAAGCTGTCTTATATTATGTGCTTAATCTGAAGGCGATGACTTATCATATTCTTTCTACTGAAATGAAAATGGTACAAATGACCAGAGATAACACATAAACACTGGGCAGCACGGTTAGCGTAGAGGTTAGCTCAACACTGTTACAGTGCCAGCAATCCGGGTTTGAAACCGACGCTGTCTGTAATGAGTTTGTATGTTCTCCCCATGTCTGTGTGGGTTTCCTCTGAGTCCTCTGGTTTTCTCCCACCCTCCAAAACGTACTGTAGATCAATTGAGTATAATTGGGCAAAACAGGCTCATGGGTCGGAAGGGTCTGCTATCATGCTGTATGTCTAAATTTAATTTAAAATTTAAAATAAATTGATAATGCGATCCATCTACAGTACAAGATCATATCTAAGCCTCAACTGTTACTTCTATATTCAAGATTCTTACTGTCATGCAATAACAATATTGCTTTTAGTCTGCTGTCAGGCAGACAAAGATTCGCTATCAGTAGCAATTGCCCAGTGCCCATTACAGACAGAAAGAGAAGCAAAAGAGAGTCCCTTCAGAGTCACTGAGCATCTGTGGATTCGCCTCCAGTGCTCCTGTAGCCCCTGCAGCCGTACAGACTTCAGTCCAAACCATCATCAACCCAAGCTCAAGATCCAAACCTCCAACACAATCAGGAAGCCTTCAACTCCTGAGGCTCATCAGAAGCCCCTCCCTCATTCGGCAGCCTCTTGCATCTCAGTTCCTTTACTTGGTACCCCTTAGCCAGTCTCCACCAGCCCTCAGCCTGCATGGGTTTATCGCCTCGAGTCACCCCAGCATTTGCGTGTTTTTCAGCAGCAGAGCCCCTCACTGATCTGCTCCCGTGGTCACCATCTTGTAGAGGCATCTCATCCTCAATATGTTTTCTGGTGCCCTGTGCATCCTCTGCTGCCCCAGAATCTGAACCCCCCCCCCCCACCCCACTCGAGGCCACTGCCAGCACAGGCGTCACCATCTCTGGTCTATGAGCTTCATCTCAATGGGTCATTTTACCAAGGCTGTTGGGTTTATCAGCAAGCAGGATGAGCAGAGAGGGAACATTTTAAGATCATACCTTCTTGGCCTATGTCAGTCATGGTCGACCATGGGTACTGTGCCTCTGGTTTATTGAGGAGTGTCGACTGTGGCTCTCCTGGAATGGCAGGCTCTGCCACAGTTGCTGCATGTGTAGGGGATCATTGAATTGTTGTTCACTATGCTCTCCGTTTAGCTCTCTGCTCCTCAAACTGACTCAAGATCACTCTCTTGCCTTGCTCTAGGGGTTGATGAAGAGTATCTCTCCATTTGTTGCAGTCATCTGCTGTATCCTCCCAGCATTTTGTGTTGATTTTTAAAGCTTTTATGTCATGCTTGCAGAGGTCCTTGAAGTGAAGCTGAGGTCTACTAATGTTCCTCTTGCCTATTGCTAGTCCTTCGTAGAGGATGCCCTTTGGGTATTGAACAAAGGACCATACCTAAAGTTCTGCATATCCATACATCCCTACATAGTGGGAAATGGGGCAAACTTTGACTAACAGGATCTTCTTCAGTTCCTGCTGCATTACGCAGTCTTTCAATAAACATCAGGTTACACATCAAGAGAGCACATGCAAAAACAACTTGAAAACTGTCTTGATCCCAATGGTTTATTTACTGTTGTCTTGAACTCTTTGTCTGAGGTAGTCAGGGACTAATTATGAATACAAGGATGAAAAAGACACATTTTCAAAGTCTCCTGAGCAGATCCTAATGCACTTTATTCCCACTGAAATCATTGCTGTACGTTTTGGAATACATGGTGTCAAGGAGAATGAAAACAAAGGTATTTAAATAGTGCATACTCCAGGGTGCAAATAAAGAGTGAGGGAATTAGGAGGAGGAAAGATGAGACTGGCAGGTGCTGGCCAAACAGGAGACAGATTTAACTTCATTTAGAGATATAGCATGGTTTGCACTGAAGATGGCTGCATGCGCGACGGAAGGCTTGTTTCTTCTCTGGCCAGGACGGCTTTGTAAGGTGACCCTGGTGGGCAGCTCGCTTCTTTGCCAGCAGCTCCTGGATTTCCTGGCTGTTTTTGTCGAACCAGTCCTTGTTTTTCCTGGAGGAGAAGCCCAGTACCTCTTCAGTGGATTGCAGTATGGTAGTCTTCAGCTGTTCCCAGAGGGTTTCAGGGGACGAGTCCATGAGGCAGATTACATCCTCGAGCGGTGGACTAGCCTCGCCAAATGAACCCAGCTCAGCGTGGACATTGGCGACTTCAGGGGTTTTTACGAGGCTCTAAAGGCTGTGTACGGCCCCTCACCCAAAGTCCAAAGCCCGCTGCGCAGCTCAGACGGCAAAGTCCTCCTCAGCGACAAGATCTCCATCCTCAACCGATGGTCAGAACACTTCCAATCTCTTTTCAGTGCCAACCGCTCAGTCCAAGATTCCGCCCTGCTCCAGCTCCCTCAACAGCCCCTAAGGCTAGAGCTGGATGAGGTCCTCACCCGGGAAGAGACATATAAGGCAATTGAACAACTGAAAAGTGGCAAAGCAGCAGGTATGGATGGAATCCCCCCCAGAGGTCTGGAAGGCTGGCGGCAAAACTCTGCATGCCAAACTGCATGAGTTTTTCAAGCTTTGCTGGGACCAAGGAAAACTGCCTCAGGACCTTCGTGATTCCATCATCATCACCCTGTACAAAAACAAAGGCGAGAAATCAGACTGCTCAAACTACAGGGGAATCACGTTGCTCTCCATTGCAGGCATAATCTTCGCTAGTATTTTCCTAAATAGAATAATACCTAGTGTCGCCGAGAATGTTCTCCCAGAATCACAGTGTGGCTTTCGCACAAACAGAGGAACTACTGACATGGTCTTTGCCCTCAGACAGCTCCAAGAAAAGTGCAGAGAACAAAACAAAGGACTCTACATCACCTTTGTTGACCTCACCAAAGCCTTCAACACCGTGAGCAGGAAAGGGCTTTGGCAAATACTAGAGCGCCTTGGATGCCCCCCAAAGTTCCTCAACATGGTTATCCAATTGCTCGAAAACCAACAAGGTCGGGTCAGATACAGCAATGAGCTCTCTGAACTCTTCTCCTTAAACAATGGCATGAAGCAAGGCTGCGTTCTCGCACCAACCCTCTTTTCAATCTTCTTCAGCATGATGCTGAACCAAGCCATGAAAGACCTCAACAATGAAGACGCTGTTTACATCCGGTACCGCACGGATGGCAGTCTCTTCAATCTGAGGCACCTGAAAGCTCACACCAAGACACAAGAGCAACTTGTCCGTGAACTACTCTTTGCAGACGATGCCACTTTAGTTGCCCATTCAGAGCCAGCTCTTCAGCGCTTGACGTCCTGTTTTGCGGAAACTGCCAAAACGTTTGGCCTGGAAGTCAGCCTGAAGAAAACTGAGGTCCTCCATCAGCCAGCTCCCCACCATGACTACCAGCCCCCCCACATCTCCATCGGGCACACAAAACTCAAAACGGTCAACCAGTTTACCTATCTCGGCAGCACCATTTCATCGGATGCAAGGATCGACAACGAGATAGACAACAGACTCGCCAAGGCAAATAGTGCCTTTGGAAGACTACACAAAAGAGTCTGGAAAAACAACCAACTGAAAAACCGCACAAAGATAAGCGTATACAGAGCCGTTGTCATACCCACACTCCTGTTCGGCTCCGAATCATGGGTCCTCTACCGGCATCACCTACGGCTCCTAGAACGCTTCCACCAGCATTGTCTCTGCTCCATCCTCAACATTCATTGGAGCGACTTCATCCCTAACATCGAAGTACTCGAGATGGCAGAGGCCGACAGCATCGAATCCACGCTGTTGAAGATCCAACTGCGCTGGGTAGGTCACGTCTCCAGAATGGAGGACCATCGCCTCCCCAAGATCGTGTTATATGAAGAGCTCTCCACTGGCCATCGTGTCAGAGGTGCACCAAAGAAGAGGTACAAGGACTGCCTAAAGAAATCTCTTGGTGCCTGCCACATTGACCACCGCCAGTGGGCTGATCTCGCCTCAAACCGTGCATCTTGGCGCCTCACAGTTCGGCCGGCAGCAACCTCCTTTGAAGAAGACCGCAGAGCCCAAATCACTGAAAAAAGACAAAGGAGGAAAAACCCAACACCCAACCCCAACCAACCAATTCTCCCCTGCATCCGCTGCAACCGTGTCTGCCTGTCCCACATCGGACTTGTCATCCACAAACGAGCCTGCAGCTGACGTGGACATTTACCCCTCCATAAATCTTCGTCCGCGAAGCCAAGCCAAAGAAAGAAGCATGGTAACAGGCTCTTCCAGCCCACAAGCCGGCGCTGCCCCAATACATCGATGTGAACAATTGACCTACAAATCTAGTATGCATTTGGAAGGTGGGTGGAAACCAGAGCGTCCGGAGGAAACCCACAAGGAGATGGAGAGAACGTACAAACTCCTTACACAAAGCGCTAATTTGAATCGAGGTCATTGGCACTAAAATAGTGATGTGCTAACCGTTATGTTAACTGTGGCACCCACAGAAAACAGAAGAAATTAATTCCTCAAATTTGAATAAACAATGAACAGTATGTGCTGTATTTCATAATAATTGTAGAGTTTATTGTCATTTTGGACTGCATAATGTACACATTCTTACTTGCTGCAGCTAAACAGGTACTTTGTAAAAAAAAACTATATTCTAAATATTACATTGAATTAAAAAGACAAAAAATACACAAAAAGATAGATAATAAATGTTCACAGTTATCCTACTGCAAAAAAAAGTGACTTTGCAGTAGTGCAGATCATCCTTTTTGTGGTGTCGGAGCAGTCCCTGATTAATGTAACATGGGGAGGTTCAAGAGCCCGATAGTGGTTGGAAAGAAATTGTTCCTGGTCTTCAGGCCTCTGTACCTTCTGCCCGAAGGTAATAATGATGACCAGGGCGACGGGGGCCCTTTGTGATGCTGGCTCTTGGCTTTATGCACACAATTTTGTTATTTCTGATTTTTGTGAAAACTTTTTGAAATTTTGTTCAAACCATTGTTTAAAATGTTTAGACCAAAACGGTATAAAAGTGACTCTTTTGTAAAAGGCACCATATCTTAAGTCTTTTGGAAACTTCCTTCCTAGTAGGATTTGAAAAACATGAAATTATTGAATATGCACAATGGGCCACAAGTGTTACATATGAAACAAAGTATAGTACATGGCAAGCCAATGAGCTCTTTGAACTTCTAATACACGCTCACGTCAGGGCAAAGGCCTCCATTCGAGCTACAGCTGAAATGGAGATTCATATTCCTTGCCGACCAGTCAAAGGCCTGCAGCTATGGCAGCACAGATTTAGAATCAGAAAGATGGAAGTAAAACAGGGAATGGCATTAGTAGTATCACTGTTTAATCACCTTGCAAGCTAAATGATGAACATGGAATCAACCAAGGGGAACATGAAGTGAGTGGAAATGTTATTTGCCATTTTTAGTTCATTTTCAAACTGTTCTTGAAAATATTACTTGCTATTTTGACAACAAAGTTCTAGAGAACCTCAGCAGGTCATGCAGCATCCATAGGAAGGGTAGTCCATGTTATGGGCCACAGGATCTGCAGAGTTTCTTGCTATTTTGATATATATAAGTCTGCAGACATTGTGGTTGAAGTTAAAAACACAAGGCTGGAGAAACTCAGCAGGTCAATCGGTGTATTTTATATAGCAAAGATAAAGATACATAACCGATGTTTCAGGCTTGAGCCCTTCATCAAGGTATGAGCAAAATATAGGCAGGGGCTCAAAAAAAAACTGCTATTGTCTTGACAGGTACTCTTCTCAAGTCATTTTTACTGCTTCATTCCGAAAACCATGACAGAATTTGTTTTATTTATTGTATGGTATTATATAATCAACAGGATATTTATTAGTTTACACCCAGTTCTTGCATTCCCATCATGACTTTCATCCAGATCAAGTGCTCTAATCTTTTCCTCTAATCATCCAGTTAAAAACATACATTAGTATTGCTATTTGCAAAACATGGAATTTAATAGTGTAACAGACATGTTGTTTTTAGTCTGAATAATATCGATTACATCTGTCAGAATGATGGCAGTTTTTTTTTGCTTGGGCACCTATCTACATTTTGCTCATACCTTGATGAAGGGCTCAAGCCTGAAACGTTGGTTATCTTTGTTATCTAAAATACACTGTATGACTGAGTTTCTCCAACATATCAACATTTGTTGATAGTCTGCAAAGCCAACAGTGGATAATGATAAACAGACATGGTCTTGCGCTTGGAGTTCAGCAGAGATTTTGCTTTCCTTAAAGACACAAATACATTTGAACAGCACATTGCCCAATGATATCCAAAGCATTGCCTTGTAATTCATGAATGGATGCAAACTGCACCCATGCCTGAGCAATAATCCATGTATTTTACAAACAGTGCAGCCACATGTGTTTGTATGTTTATTTCAGATCCTTCCCAAGTAATCTGATGGATTAAATCAGCATTTGAAATTACTATCATCTTGTTTGCCCAAAGCAAACATACTTTTGGTATTGCTGTACATCAATGGAGATTTTTGCTCTTCAGCCAAACAGCAAACTGATTTTACATAATTGTGTGTGTGTACCAAAAATAAAACCCTCCAAAAATTAACCCCAAGTGATAAAAACAAATTTTACTCTTCTCAAATATGTGTGTGTTTACAATATGAAAAGGGAAAAGTAAAACACGGAAGTCTGCACACATTGTGATTGAAGTAAAAACACAATGTTGGAGAAACTCAACAGGTCAAAACAGTGTACTTTATATAGCAAACATAAAGATACATAACCGACAATTCGAGCTTGAGGCGTTCAATAAGGTATGAAAAATGTTGGCAGGCACCGGAACAAAATGGTTGGGGGGGAGAGGGGGAGGAGCACAGTCTCACAGGCAGGACGTAAAAGGTGGATAAGGGAGGAAGGGCACTGCAAAGTCAAGTCACCTTTATTTATCGTTCATACCATGCTTGCACAGTAAAGACAAAATAGCATTTCTCTAGGATCACGGAGCATATTTACATAAATATAAGAGAATAGAAGTTAAACACATTGAAATATTAAAATATTAAGACATATGCAGTAAAAGTCTATGGTACACTATCCACATATGCTCTAGGGATTCAGGAGCCGGCTTGGGGGAAAAAAACTGTTGTCCGATTTGGGCATAAAGACCCAAGCGCTATGGTACCTCCTACCAGATGACAGAAGGGAGAACAGTTTACATGAGAGGTGTGTGGCGTCCTTCACACTGTTTATTGGCTTTTGCCTGCATCGTGTGTTGTAGATGTCCTTCATGGTAGGAAAAGAGCCCCCAATGATCTTTTCTGCTGACTTCACTATCCTCTGCAGGGTCTTTTGGTCCGAGGTGGTACAGCTTCCAAACCAGGAGGTGATGCAGTTGCACAGGATGCTCTCAATACATCCTCTGTAGAAAGTGGTGAGGATGGAGAGTGGGAGAAGAATTTTCCTCAGCCTTTGCAGGAAGTAGAGGTGCTGCTGGGCTTTCTTGGCTATGGAGCTCATGTTAAGGGTCCATGTGAGATTCTCTGCCAAGTGCACACCAAGGAACTTGATACTCTTGACGACCTCAACGGTCAAGCTGTCAATGGTCAGTGGAGCATAGTCCCCCTGGGCCATCCTAAAGTCGACAACCATCTCTTTTAATTTATTAATGTTCAGATCCAGGTTGTTGGCTCTGCACCAGTCTGTTAGTGACTGCACCTCATGTCTGCATGCTGACTCCTCATTCTTACTGATGATGCCCACTACGGTTATGTCATCAGCGAATTTCAAGTTGTGTTTAGTTGTAGTTATGGGTCAGCAGAATGAACAGTAGTGGACTAAGCCCACAGCCCTGGGGGGTCCCCGTACTCACTGTGATGGTCTGGGGATGTGCTGTTACCGATCGGGACTGCTTGAGGTCTCCCTGATAGGAAGTAAAGAATCCAAATGCAGGCTCAACTTCCTTATCAGGTACTGAGATATGATTGTGTTGAATGCTGAACTGAAGTCAATAAACAGCATTTGAACATATGTCCTTATTTTCCAGGTGGGTGAGGGCTACATGGAGGGTGGTGGCATTGTCTGGAGAATGGTTGGATCTGTATGCAAACTGCAGGGGGTCCAGTGATGGGGGCAGCAGGAGCTAACAGGGGAAGGGGGATGGCCCTGTGAATGGAGAGGAAAAGGGGTGGAGAGCTGGAGGAAAGAAGATAGAGGGAAAGGGGAGAATAGAAATTGGGCTAGCAGAAACCAGAGAAGTCGATGTTAATGACTTACAATATGTTTTCTGTATTACATTTAGTCAGCTACATATTTGAATTTGCTGACACCTTGGGTACAGAGGACACCCAGATTTAAATATACAAATCAATGTTGACTTATTCTAAGAGTTGTGAAATTACACTGCTCCTTGTTCATCTGTATATTGATAAGAATGTGATATTTGGAAGTGAGCATCGATACCAAAGAGCCCAAGGGCAGCTGAATGTCAAAGATAACAGAATAAAGAGCTACTCTGATGTCCATCACTCACATCTGTCAGCTTCCTATTCCCGTCCCATTAAAAGCTCCAGTTTTTTTCCTTCCTAACCTGAAGCCATTAATTTCTTTTTTACATCAAGGCAGCAGATTGTCAGACAGGGCCAGAAAACATCAAGCTACCATCAGATAAACAAGTCTATTATTGGCAGGACTGATCAAAGCACTGCATATCACTCAGTTTGCCAATTCTCCTTGGCTTTCTAGTTCTGAAAATCAAACACAGATGAAACTTCATAGATCCTCAAAGTGGAATTGGTATCAACTCCCTTTAAAAAAAATTCTATTGTTCTTTTTTTTAAAAAAAAGGAGCATGCTAGAAATAGCATTGAATATTTGGATCAACCTTAAAGCGAATGAAGTGCCACAGCTCCACAAAAGTTAATGTGTTTGGAACCACTGCTTTAATGCAATCAAACACTGATGGTCCCCATCACATTGCAAGTGTCCTGTTACAAGTAAATAGCTAAGAACTATGGGCCTCATTCAGAAGGTGGCCTTTTGGCAAGGAATGGAGATAAAAGTGATGCATCTGGCCTGCACAATATTACAGGGCAGATTTGATGTTAAACATGAGCACCCACATGGTAAAAGCAATGCACCATTGTGGCCTGTCCATTTTAATTTTGTGTGCTATCTACATTGCTGGTACCCAAGGTAACATAATTGTAACTCAAAAATTCAACAAATTCTTGCAGTTCTGCCTACTTAATGAATAAAATACTTTTAAAAAGTGACAATACCAGTCTGAGAATAGGATTTGTGGAGTTTCACTGCAATATTTATGGTCCTTTTGACAGAAGTTGAGAGCCTTGGCTTTACATACACTGTGCATACTACAGCCCGGAAACTTTCCACGGTTTATCAGCAGATTTCTGTCAATCCAATAAGAAGGTCTTTGTGGACGATCTGAAGCTTTTGTGAACAGCCACAGCAGAGGCAAGGAGAATCTTCACAACAGAGATGATAGGCTTGTGAGAAGAAAGTTAAAGGAAGAAATGGATGTCCAATCACAGAGCAGGCCCTTCAGTCCACAATGACCATCAATTCACTGCTCATTGAAGTAGTGGAGGCAACCTTAGTAAATATATTTTAGACAAGGTTGGAAAGATTTCTACATAGTAGGGGTATTAAGGGATATGGGGAAATGGCAAGTAGGTGGAGATGAGCCTCTCATCAGATCAGCCATGAACGGCAGAGCAGGCTAGATGGGCTACTCCTGCTCCTATTATATTTTTAACAAGCAGATACCCCAAGTCATTGACATAAGTGAGAAGCTGGCTGATTGCTGAAAGCTCATAGGGAAAGGAAATGAAAGGAAAGATAAAAGACTGACAATAAACATAAAAGGAAACCTGAAGAGAAACAAGATTGCAAGGGAAGAAGTGTGTCAATCAGAAATCTAAAAGCAAATTAGCTCAGAGTCGAAGGACATGGCTATGGGACTAAAGTAATGCTTTGCACCAGTCTTCACCACAGAATGTGATGCTATACTCTCAGTATTATAATATGTAATCAAAGTTCTTGATGGACTAAAATTTGATTGGGATGTGATGCCAGAAAATCTAGTTGCATTTTCAGTGGATGGGCTCAGCTGCAAAATGGCAAATGGAATTTAATGCTGACAAAATGGCACTATTACACCGCCAACAACCTGCCTTTGTCTACAAGGAATTTGTATGTTCTCCCCGTGTCTATTTCTTCCTGATGCTCCCACCCTTCAAATTATTCAGGAGTTGTAAGTTAATTGAGATATTTGGGGGCATAGGCTCATGGGCCAGAAGGGCTTGTTACCATAATGTCTGTCTAAATTTTTTTAAAACATTTAAAAAAAATGTAAGGTGTTGTATTTTGATAGGACAAACTAAGGTAGAAATGCACATTAAATGGTAGGGCATAGCGGAGGGCAGTAGAACAGAGGGATCTGGGAATACAGTTACATAATTCCCTGAAAATAGCATCACATGTCGATAGGGTCATAAAGAGAGATTCTGACACATTGGATATAGGAGTTGGGATTTTATGGTAAAGTTGTATAAGACATCGGTGAGGCGAAATTTGAAGTATTGTGTGCAGCTTTGGTCACCTAACTGCAGGAAAGATATCAATAAGATTGAAAGAGTACACAGAAGATTTACTCGGATGTTGCTGGGTCTTCAGGAGTTAAGTTGCAGGAAAAGGTTAAACAGGTTAGGACTTTATTCCTTGGAGCACAAAAGAAAAAGATTTTATAGAGATATACAAAATTATGACTGGAGTAAATGAGAGTAGCTGAGAATAGGTGAGATACAAACCAGAGGACATGGATTAAAGTTGAAAGGGAAAAGTTTAGGGGAAACATTAGAGAAAATTTATTCACACAGAGAGTGCGGAATGAGCTGCCAGCTGAATTGGTGAATGTGGGCTCAATTTTAACATTTAAGAAAATTTTGGACAGATACATGGATGGGAGAGGTATGGAGGGATATGGAATGGGTGCAGGTCAGTGGGACTAAGCAGAGTAATATTTCGGCACAGACTAGAAGGGCTGAACATTTCTATGGATAAATCATCTCAGCCAGATGGGATGCAAAAATTCCAAAGGCAATTTCCATAAACTTACAAACAACCCTGAAATTCAGAGATGATGCATGATCCCAGGAAAATAGTAAATATTACAATTGGATTCAAAAGAAAGACATTCAATAACTAATGTCAACCAATAACTAAAAAAATATTCAATCCAAAAAAAAGTGGGAGTACTGCTGGAACTGCTGTAATGGAGAGCAGGCAGTGAAGACACAGTGCTCCTCCGCAGCATCCTACCACCCAATCCTCCTACTGATGGCTCTAAACAGGTTTTAATGGCCTGTTAAAGGAGCCAACAGTGCAACTGCGGGGTCTGGGCCAAAGATAGTGATAGTTTGCCTCGAAGGGTTGCAGACTCTGGAGAAGCAGAGGAGCAGTGCAGGCCATCAGAAATGGGGAGAACACACCCTGTTTGAAAAGGAGAAGCAGAGAAGATGACCCCCCTCTGGGACGGTGACCACAGTGGCAGACCTCTGAGGGGCTCTGCGGCTGAAGAACACACAGGCGGCAGGCTGAAGATGTCTCAGGGCAAGGAACCCACGCAGGCTTCTGGTGACCTAGTCAAAGGTCTCACACTGGGCTGTGGACTGCTGGAGACTGACTCAAGACTGGTTGAAGGGGTACCAGGTATCGGAACCAGGATGCAAGAGGGTGCACAGGGCAGGAGGACATACAAAGGCGATTGATCAGGTGCCACATATTATAGGTGTGTTATACAGATTGAAGCCCATGGAACAAAGCAGGCTGTGGAAGCATGGATGGAAATCTGAAGGAGAAACCAGAAACAGTAGAACTGAAAGCTTGCTTTTCAGACTGGTGGGAGGTGCATAGTAATGCTTCAGAGAGAACGGTCAAAGGAGCACTGCCTCTGGTAATATATTCAATAATATATATATATTCTTTGGCTTGGCTTCGCGGACGAAGATTTATGGAGGGGGTAAAAAGTCCACGTCAGCTGCAGGCTCATTTGTGGCTGACAAGTCCGATGCGGGACAGGCAGACACGGTTGCAGCGGTTGCAGGGGAAAATTGGTTGGTTGGGGTTGGGTGTTGGGTTTTTCCTCCTTTGCCTTTTGTCAGTGAGGTGGGCTCTGCGGTCTTCTTCAAAGGAGGTTGATGCCTGCCAAACTGTGAGGCGCCAAGATGCACGGTTTGAGGCGTTATCAGCCCACTGGCGGTGGTCAATGTGGCAGGCACCAAGAGATTTCTTTAGGCAGTCCTTGTACCTCTTCTTTGGTGCACCTCTGTCACGGTAGCCAGTGGAGAGCTCGCCATATAACACTATCTTGGGAAGGCGATGGTCCTCCATTCTGGAGATGTGACCCATCCAGCGCAGCTGGATCTTCAGCAGCGTGGACTCGATGCTGTCGACCTCTGCCATCTCGAGTACTTCGACGTTAGGGATGAAAGCGCTCCAATGGATGTTGAGGATGGAGCGGAGACAATGCTGGTGGAAGCGTTCTAGGAGCCGTAGGTGGTGCCGGTAGAGGACCCATGATTCGGAGCCGAACAGGAGTGTGGGTATGACAACGGCTCTGTATACGCTTATCTTTGTTAGGTTTTTCAGTTGGTTGTTTTTCCAGACTCTTTTGTGTAGTCTTCCAAAGGCACTATTTGCCTTGGCGAGTCTGTTGTCTATCTCATTGTCGATCCTTGCATCTGATGAAATGGTGCAGCCGAGATAGGTAAACTGGTTGACCGTTTTGAGTTTTGTGTGCCCGATGGAGATGTGGGGGGGCTGGTGGTCATGGTGGGGAGCTGGCTGAATGGAGGACCTCAGTTTTCTTCAGGCTGACTTCCAGGACAAACATTTTGGCAGTTTCCGCAAAACAGGACGTCAAGCGCTGAAGAGCTGGCTCTGAATGGGCAACTAAAGCGGCATCATCTGCAAAGAGTAGTTCACGGACAAGTTTCTCTTGTGTCTTGGTGTGAGCTTGCAGGCGCCTCAGATATTATTTAATTATTATTCATCAATAATATATCATTGAATTCTTAGCCCTCTGCTCTACTCGCTATACACCTATGCTTGAGTCATTCAGTATGAAAACACCATCTAAAAATTTGGTGATAATACCACGGTTGTATAAAAAGGGTGAGGAGTTAGTATACAGGAGGGAGATTGAAAATGTGGCCTAATGGAGCACCAACAACAATGTCACACTCAATGTCACCAAGACCAAGGAGATGATTTTTTACTTCAAGAAGGGAAAACCAGAGGTGTATGATCCAGTAATCATTGGGGGATCAGAAATGGAGAACAAACTTAAGTTCTTGGGAATCACCATCTTGAAGGATCTTTCCTGGACACTAATGGCATCATGAAGAAAGCACGTCAGCACCTCTACTAACTCAGGAGTCTATGGAGGTTTGGTATGACATTGGAAACCCTGGAAAATTTCTACAGATGTGTGTAAAGTGTGCTGACCAGCTGCATCATTGTCTGGTAAGGGGATACCAATACCCCTGAGTGTAAAGCCCTCCAAAAGGTAGTGGATGAAGTCCAGAACATCACAGGCAAAACCCTCCTCACTATCGAGAACATCTACAGGGAATGCTGCTGTTGGAGGGCAGCAGCAATCATCAAGGAATCACATCACCCAGGACATGCTCTGTTCTCGCTGCTACCATCAGGAAAGAGGTATAGATGCCACAAGACTCATTTCACCAGGTTCAGGAATGGTTGCTACCCCTCCACCATCAGACTACTAAACAACACTCAATCAGAGACTCATTTAAAGACTCTTAATTTGCACATTCATTTATTAGTGAATATTTATTATTTTCTGTATTTGCACAGTTTGTTTACATTTCTCTCTTTTATACACACATCTTTTTCTTGAGTACAGTTTACAGTATTGAAATTCTGCCTGGCCCGCAAAAAAAATAATCTCAGGATTGAATGTGATGTCATATTCGTACTCTGACAATAAATCTGAACTTTGAAAGAAGCTGGCATGATGTCTCCCAGCAGTTATTCTGTCCTTCAACTGCAGAGTAAAAGAATGCACAGACCCAGAAATGATATGCCATAATAAATAGTGACTTCTTAACATGCAGGGTTAGCCAAACAAACACCAATTTCATAAAGGTGTCTTTTTCAAACATTTCTTTAAATAATTTAACGATGCATAACAATGCCTTAAAATTATGCTAAGAAAACAGTGTGCAGTCCCAAACTCACTGATTTGGAAATAAAATGAACAATCGAATCAATTTCTCATGTGATAAAGCAGTTTGCTTCTGCACTCTCTGCTACACATCAAGATCAAAAGGCTAGTATTTCCATGTTCAAGTGCCTAAAGAATACCTTTCTCTCCGAGACTGTGAGTACAAGTTTAGTATTTATCTTGATTGCTCTTGTCTGTTTTGATCACTCAATCTGTCTGAAGTGTTTCCGTTTGTCAAGTGACCATTTACAAAGAAGGTTCAGACACCGACACATACATATGAGATAAAATTAACTTGTGATACTGATTGCAGCTGGACAGAAAGAACAATCTGCTATATTTCTAAATTACACTAACATCACAGGCAGGAAGCAGAGAACTGATGTGTTAGCGTCTCATTAAATTACATTTCAAAGGAGGATCTCCAGATTAATCGCAAAGCCATCAGGTAAAAAGACCCACTGTCATTTATTTTCACTGCATAACTTAAGCTATTAAATAATTTATGCATTAATACTTTTCATAACTTTTACATCACAATATACCACATCCAAACCCATTTGATGTATCTGGGAATGATGGCAAACACAAGCCATTTTGCCTTCAATGCATCCATGCAATTCGCTGCGATTATTCCCTTTGCGAGAGAATTCCCCATTCATTCTACACTCTAGTTGAAGTTCCTCCTGAATTCCCCCTTAATTGTGTCCCTGACAAATAGATACTAATGCCCTTCAAGCTCTTGTTCCAACTGTAAATCACATTCTCTATATTCACAACACTTCTATTCAGTTACCTCACTCCTTACTCTTCTTGATAAATGTGCCCAACCCAGGGCTTCCCAAACTTTTAGCTCACAGAACCCTTTTGGAGAGCACTTGGAAATCGCAGAACCCCAATCATCAATTACAGCTTAAAAGATCCAGCATGTACAGAGTTGGTGTCATGGTGGGAGGGGGGGGGGGGGCCATGTCCCACAGATGAGTTCTTGCCCCCCCCCCCCCCATTTGCAGCACTAACGTCTGCAGCTCTGGGTTGTATTACTGCTTGAAAAAAACACCAGTGCAAGACCAAGGGGCCCCCTGCCCCCAACCCCAGTTACCACTTACTGTTCTGCCCAGAGTTCAACAACTGACCATTTCTCCCCACGGAAGCTGTCTGACCTGTGGACTTCCTCCACCAATTCTTTGTCTACTTTTAAATTTTCCAAATCAAGCATCCAACCCCAAGGGGAAGCCTCCTCCCCCACACCTTTATGCAGTTGGACAACCTACCTATACTAGTGGTCACTCCAGCCCCGGTGCATTCTCAAGCTGAAGTGGCAAACCATCACACCATTGTTTGTTTTAACGAGAAGCAAGGCACCAGATCCAAGTTGCTAAGATCGCGCCAATCAAGCCAATGAATGGGTTTCCCCTCTACCTATGCTTTCAGGTGCTCCCTCAGCTTGAAGAAGCAGGTTAGTTCCAGCAGCACGGTTTGCAGCATCAGTTAATGAGAAATGGAGCTCACCACACAAGTGGTGGGTGGGGGGGGGGGGGGAGAACTCCTGCCATGCTGATCACACATGGGGAGTGAGCGCTGTGCATTAGTCCGGAAGGACCTTAATACTCATGGAGCCTGTCTGCCCTTTGACGTCACAATGGGTCACAGCCCAGTAATGGGCTTCACGGGTGGGGAGAAGAGATGTCACAAATCCCCCACACCCCCCCCCCCGCCCCCCAAATCATTCTGCCTGCTAATTGGTCTGGAATCCCACTGCCGGAGCCTTTGATGGATAGGCAGAGTCCAAGCACCGATTGGAATAGTGAGGTGGGTGTTGCAAATGAGCTGCTGAGATGAGCGTCAGTGGAGGGTCACGCCCTCCTCCCCTCCCACCCCTGGAAACAAATGGAATTAAAGGGAAAAAGCAATTTAAAGAAAAACTGATAGATCCCTGTCATTTCTTCCACGGAACCATTGGGAAACTTTGGGCCTAACCTGTTTGACCTCCTCCTAAAAAAAAATCTTTTAGTTCTGGTAGTAAGAGTGTGTGTGTGAATTATATATATATATATATATATATATATATATAAAAACAACTGTCCAGGTATCTTTGCTGTGTACCAACTTTGAACAGCTCACTGTAAATCTAGTGTGCTTTGTAGTTAACGGAATTTAAAATGTTGCTAATGTATAATGTAAAAGTACAATGGAGCCTTCTGAGACCCTTGCAAGTGAACGGAGGCAAGGTATCTGAAATTCAATCCACATTACAGTGTCTGACATCATGATTCTATTCATGTGGGCAACCTTAAACAGTAAATGGGTGGAGGCAAATTCTTGAATTTTGATACACGACAGACGATACAGGGTGGATCTAAAAGTCATTGGTAATTAATACACACCTTTGGAATAGGTAGAAACTATAGTTTGTAGTAAACACTACACCATTATTGTCTGGGCCACCTGTAAAATAGAATCTTCAAAATAAATTCCCATGCCACTTTTATGGAATAACAAGTCATTCTTTAACGTTTCAAACTACTCAGAAGTGCTGCCTCTCCTGACCTGTCAGTTCTGGCAACATTTGTTAGTTTTTTATTCGTATAAATCTTCAGTGGCCTTTATTCTTTTCAGGATATGGAGATCAAGACTGCTCAGTAGTTCGAGGTCTATAAAGAGTTCAACAGGGCATTCACACAACTTCAAAATTACCATGATAATCTGAATAACACATTTCCTTTACTACATTTTTGGTTTTAACATCAATAGATAATTAAATTTTTGTGTAAAGAAAGAAGGATTACTTTCAGATTTTAAACACTGCATTTGTTTGCCAGCCAATGTGAAACGTTCTCGTCGTCGGCTGTTACTTATAGGCAGCCTAAACCATTGAACACAAGATGCATCTTGTGCCCATGTAATTTAATTTGATACAAATCATAGCAACTTAAATAGATTTAGGAGGTGTGAAGTGATACATTCTTATGGTTACTTGAAAAGATAAAATAAAATTTGCCTTGTAAAAAAATATTCTGATTAAAATACTCAGAGTGGTAGGAAGGGTTTCATGTTCATTGAAGTACACTGCCTAAAATTATCCTCCCAAACATTTCACAGCACGAAACATCATTACTTCTGCATCCATAATGGCTCCCTACCCCCACCCTCTAAATACCATTTATTGCCTTACGAGTTTCAGATCATAATAAAGCTTGCTACAAATTGGAACATTTCTTTGTCAATTTGTCAGCCACACAGACAGACGTCAAAACTAAGAAGTCTGCAAAAAACAAGATGAGAAATGTACCTAACGCAAATAGGTGTTAGATATGCAGGCTACTATGATAATATACCATCTGGACACTTTCCAACCAACGACATTAACATCGACTTCTCTGGTTTCTGCTAGACCACTCCCCATTGTCCCTCTCTTCCCCATCCCTCTGTCTCCTTTCCTTCAGCTCTCCACACCCTTCCCTCTTCATTCAGTTATCCCCCCCTCCCCCTGTTTGCTATTGTGCCCTCCCTCCCTTATCTTCCTGTGGGACTGGGCTCCTTCCCCTGCCCAAGTTCCCCACCATTTTCTTCAGGCACCTGTCTACATTTTGCCCATACCTTGACGAAGGGCTCAGGCCCAAAACGTTGGCTATGTATCATTACCTTTGCTATATTAAGAACACTGCTTGACCAGCTAAGTTTCTCCAGCATTGTGTTTTTACTTCAATCGCTGTGGCTAAAGGCTACTACACCACTTTTTGCCATTGCATTATTAAGACATCTTTAGGCATCAGAAAAATGTAAACACACAGAATGGATATTTTGACATTGTAAACTATTCAATATTTTGGATGTGCTCTGAAATACACATTTTACTCTGAAGTTGCTAGAAAGTTGTTTAACATGGTAGTTTATTACAAGGAATAATTCTGTTGACAGTGTGGCTTGCCTGATGTTTCTAAAGCACTCAAGTATCCTTGTGCTAATGCATGAAATATTACACGCTATAAAAATCCGTAATTATAGATCATTGCAAAAGATACTTAGTCCTTCAATGCATCTTTTTTAAAAAATTGAATGATTCTCCAATTATCTGCTAGAATCGAAAAATTCTTTTATGCCAAACCTTATCCAATTTTGCCAGACTTTCTCCGAACAAACTTCAAAATACAAGATCCCATATTTATTGCTGTCAGGAAGAGCCTCATTTGCTTGTCAAAGCCATACCAATTATTCCCAAAACTGACTTAAAGTGTTCCAAGTCCTCAAGCACTTCATTGGATATAAAAGTTTCCGATTGTTGAAGACTTCAGTCATTGAACAATAACACAATGGTACTTGAAATAAGTCTATTTTGCATCCATATGGTCTAAGTTAGATAGGTTCTTTCTGACGGTGCTACCCAGAAACTTTCTGCTAACTCTATGCAATTATCTTGGATGTTTCATCAGGGTATTTGGCAAAAATTCCAACTGTCCGTAGTTATGCAAAATTTCCTCAAAAATAATTGTTTCCCTTTCTGCCCCCTTTCTTCAAATCGCCTGCTTTTCTGCCATCTCAGTGCTGTGATACAGGTTACTCCAAAAGAATTAATTAGCAAAAGTAGAAAGTATTAACAATTACTATCCCAGCTATTCAAGCTCCCCAATGATGTCAAGACAGTGACAGATGCATATTACACTTCCATGGATCTACAATGTCAACCACAGGTCCAATAGGGCGAACCAACATGAGAAAACTCCGTGATCTGGTGCAGTGTGATTAATTGCAACCACTTCAGTTGGGGGCAGTTAACTCAAGCCAGACTGGGAATTGAATCCAATACCTATAAAATGCACTTGATGAAGTACTACATTATACTGTGCACAGGCTATCCTTTGGTTTTTCACTGGTCAGATATTTGTATCACACATTTGTATCAGTTGGTGATCATTTTGAAAGGGTTCTATGCTCACCTCAAATTCAGGCCAGTGATTACGAAAGCAAGTACGCACATAGCCTTGTTAGGCAAACTTTTCTGAAGTTATAAAACTTCAAAGCCAGTGAAGGCAATGATCAAAACAAAAGATCAGATGTGTGTTGTGAGCATGGAAAACTTTACTACCCAAGATCCAATTGAAAATTAGTGAAAACCTGGAACCCAGTAATCCTTCAGACATCAAGTCTGAGGGTTGAGGTACAGATCAGTAACATGAAGGAACAGTTTGTATCCACAGATATTATACCCGCACTTCTATATCTTGAGCTAATTAAGACATCCTGAATCATCTTTTAAATTGAAAACACAAGTATTTAGGGTTTAACCACTTTCATTATAAATCTCTAATTAGATTTCTGTTATTAATTATACATGATCTTTTATACAATGCAAACCGTTAAAAGGGAAGCTAAGTTTCTTTGAAGCAATGTCAACACAATAAGATTGTTCATCATTATTAAGTATTCCAGCTGGTTTCCAGAAAATTAATAAAAAGAAGCTTCCAAAGTATTGAATATCAATACACATACTCTTTCTAATGGGATAGAAAATTAAATGCTTTGTGAATTAAATAATTATAAAGCAGTGAAATTCTCTAACACAATTGGTTAATCAGAGCAAGTTTAAAACACAGCAGCTCTTAAGCAGCTGTGTATTCTATCCCTTAAATCTCCCTCTACATCTCTACCCCAAGATAAAAATCTTCCTTCCAATGCTATTCAGGTTCAGGCTGCCTACAATGGTCATGGTCGAGGAGTAGACAGAAGCTCAGTGACTGGCTACATCAGCAAGTGCACTGAGGATGTCATGGAGATCAAATGCAACATAATCAGAGCTAAACAGAAACCATGATTATACACAAAGGTCTATGCACCTCTCAGAGCTCGCGATGCTGCCTTCAGGACAGGAGACAGGTTTTCACTGAGATCAGCCAGGGCTGAACTCTCCTATGCAATCCAGAAGACAAAGTGTGGAGATAGATGCACAGAGGATCCTCAGTCAGCTGCGTGACACCGATGGCAAGGAATCAAAACTATAACTGATCACAAGACCACCTTGCAAGTCAAAGAAACGACACCTCCCTTCTGGATTGACTGAACACCTTCTATGCACGGTTTGACAAGTAGGACAGGCTGATGCTGAAGAAAGCTGCGTGTTCCTCCATATAACTACTGCCAAGGTGAGGAGAATCCTATTCAAGGCAGCGGGACCGGACAACAGACATCTTCAACATGTAACCGAACCAGTCCAGGTTTCAAGACCAAAAAAGGGTAACAGTAACAGGCCTCAATGACAACCACCCTGTGACACCGAGCTACATCATCACGTATTTGGTGATGGAACGCATTAAATGGGTCCTCCCTGAGTCAATGGACCTATTTCAATTTGCCCACAGATGGAACTGTTCCAGTGATGATGCTATAACCTTGCACCTCCATTCCATCCTGACCCTCCTGGAGAATGATGACGCGTATGCCAGGCTGCTGTTCATCAACTTCAGCTCAGCATTTAATGCAACCATTCCCCAGAGGCTGGTGGAGAAGCTGTCCTTGCTGAGACACAATTGCCCACTCTGTAAATGGACTTTGGACTTCCCAACGGAAAGACCACAGTCTGTCCGGGTTGGCAGCAGAATGTTGAGCAAATCCATGCTGAGCACTGGCGCTCCTCAGGGCTGTGTGCTCAGCCCACTCCTGTTCACACTACTGACCCACGACTGCAATGCCAAATCCAGATCCAACAGAGTCATCAAGGTTGCAGATGACATGACAGTAGTTGGCCTCGTCGGCAACAATGATGAGTTGAAATAAAGAAAAATTTAAATTTTTTAAAAAATTTCGGCATACAGAACGGTAACAGACCCTTCTAGCTCATGAGCCCATGCTGTCCAATTACACCCAACTGATCTACACCCCCGGTTCATTTTGAAGTGTGGGAGGAAACTGGAGCACCCTGGGAAAACAATCTTTATGAAATGGTGCGAGAATAACAACCCGAGTCTCAAAGTGCACAAGACAAAGGAGATGTATGGACTTCAGGAAGGCTATGGACAACCACTGTCCACTATGCATTAATAGCTTGGTAATGGAGAGCACCAAGTTCTTCAGAGTTCACTTAGGAGTGACTTATCCCAGATACACATTTCTTCACTCATCAGGAAGATGCAACAGTGGCTGTGCTACGTGACAAGACTGAGGTGGGCAAGACTACCAGCCACCATCATATCTACTTTCTACAGGAACTCTATCGAGAGAATCCTGGCCGGCTACATTACACTGTGGTGCAGTTACTGAGGAGCATTGGATCGGCGGTCAATCCATAGGGCCATAAAAGTGGCAAAGAGGATCACTGGGGTCTCATTGGGCAGAAAAAAAGAATCTCACTGTTGTACATGATGCCATGTATGTACTCTGACAATAAATTTGAACGTGACAGCACATAAAGAGACCCCTTCGGCCCTTCTAGACTGTGCTAAACCATATTGTTTTGCCTAGAACCACTAACCTGCACCCAGGCAATAGCCTCTATACCTCTCCCATCCATGATCTGCCCAAATTCTTCTTAAATGTTAAAATTGAGTCCGTATTCACCACCTCAGCTGGCAGCTCTTTCCACACCCCCACTATTTTCTGTGTGAAGATGTTCCCCTTCACATTCCCCCTAAACTTTTCCCCTTTCACTCTGAATGCACATTCTCTGGTTTTTATCTTACCTACCCTCAGTGAAAAAAGCCTTTTTATATTTACTCTGTCTATCCCCTCATAATTTTAAATACCTCTATCAAATGTTCCCTCATTCTTCTATGCTCAAGGGAATAAAGTCCTAACCTGTTTAACCTTTACCTGTAGCTCTGTTCCTAAAATCTGGGCAACATCCTATTAAATCTTCTCTTAACTTTTTCTATCTTATTGAAATCTTTCCTGTAGTTAGGTGACCAAAACTGCACACAATACTCCAAATATGGTCTCACCAATGTCTAATACAACTTTACCATAACATCCCAGCTCCTATACTTAATACTTTGACTTATGAAAGCCAATATGCCAAAAGCTTTCTTTACAACCCTATCCAGCTGTGATGGCACTTTCAGGGAATTGTGTATCTGTATTCCCAGGTCCCTCTATTCTACTGCAGTGCCTTACACCTTACTGTATAGGTCCTTTCTTGGTTTGCCTTCCAAAATGCAACACCTCACATTTGTTTGCATTAAATTCCATCGGCCATTTCTCAGCCCATTTTTCCAGCTGGTCCAGATCCCTCTGCAAGCTTTAAAAACCTTCTTTGCTGTCCACAACACCTCCAATCTTAGTGTCATCTGCAAGTTTACTAATCCAATTTACAACATTATCATCCAGATCATTGATACAGATGACAAACAACTATGGTCCCAGCACTGATCCCTGAGACACACCTCTAGTCACAGGACTCCAGTCTGAGAAGCAATCGTCCACTATTACTCTCTGGCTTCTCCTGTCCAGCCATTGATAAATCCAGTTCACTACTTCACCTGAACCTCCCATGCAGAACCTTGCCAAAAGCCTTACTAAAGTCCATATAGACAACATCCACAACCTTTCCTTCATCAACTTTCCTAGTAACCTCTTCAAAAAACTCTATCAGATTGGTTAAACACAAACTAACATGCACAAAGTCATGTTGACTATCCCTGATCAGCTTCTGGCTATTCAAATATTTATCCAAATAATTGATCTCTTACCTTCTAATAATTTACCTACTACTGAAGTCAGGCTCACTGGCCTATAATTTCCAGGGTTACTTTTGGAGCATTTTTTAAACAACGGAACAATGTGAGGTGCCCTCCAATCACCCGGCACCACACCCATGGTTAAGGATATTTTAAATATTTCTGCCAGAGCCCTTGCAATTTCTACACTAGCCTCCCCCAAGGTCCGAGGGAATATTTTGTCAGACCCTGGGGATTTATCTACTCTTATTTGCTTTAAGACAGCAAGCACTTCCTCCTCTTTAATCTGTATAGGTTTCATGACCGCACTGCTTGTTTTATTTACTTCCCATGACTCTGTGCCCTTTCCCTGAGTGAATACTGATGAAAAAAAAACATTTAAGATCTCCCCATCTCTTTTAGCTCCATACAAAGCTGACTACTCTGATCTTCAAGGGGACCAATTTTGTCCCTTAATATACCTTAGGATTTTGCTTCACATTGTCTGCCAAAGCAACTCACGTCTTTTTCTCCCCACTCTGATTTCTTAGATTTTTCTTGAATTTTTTTTTGTTTATCCTCAAGTGCCTAATTTGCTCCATGTTGCCTACACCTGCTATACACCTCTCTCTTCTTCCAAACCAGATCCCCAATATCCCTCAAAAAAATCATCATTCAATAGCATGACACAAAGTGAAACAAAATGTGATAAAATATGAAGATGACTTTAGGAAAACATTTACAGTTTACTTTCATTCAATTGCATGTTAAAAGATGCAATGTATAGCTGAAAAAAGTCTGGACTTACCTGAACCAACGTGGCAGTTGGATCATTGAGAAGTACTTTAGGCGGTGTTTTAACTGGGAAAAAAATTGAAATCTCTGAGATTAAAGTAAAACCCCAATAAATTAACTGGTACAATCAAGCTTATCTGATGGATTTTATTCTCAAGACATTCAATAGTCATTCATCTCTATTGATTTCAGACCTATTTTTCAAATAAATTTGTTACAATTCTAAAATTGTTAATTAATTTACTGGCAAGTGAAGCCTTTTACTTCAGATCAACAGAGAATGCAAAGTGTAAAATAACAGATGACTGTCTCCAGTCTTTGTAGATGGGATTTTATTCTTGTGCGTGAAGGAGCCATATAAGGTGGACGTGGAGACAGTGGTGTGAGAGTCCAGGACCAGAGGGCAGGCACAGTCTCAGAATTAAAGGATATCCCTTTAAAACAGAGATGAGGAGAAGATGCTTCAGCCAGATGGTGAGAATCTGTGGAATTTATTGCTCAGGAGGCTATAAGCAGATTGATAGGTTGGGGATGGTAACAGAGGTGCCAACACTCAAGAAAAAACTCTAGAGGGTTGTTAACTTGGCCTGCGACTTCACAGACACCAGTCTTCAATGTATTGAGGACATCTACAAGAGGCAGTGTTTTAAGAAAGCAGCCTCTAACCCCTACCAGCCAGGGCATGCCCTCTTCACTCTGCTACTGTCGGGAAAAAGGCTTGAAGACGAGTACTCAGTGGCACAAGGACATCCTCTTTCCCTCTGCCATCAGATTCCTGAATGATCAATGGACCACAGACACTGCCTTACTTTTCCTTGCACTATTTTGATTTATTTTGCAAGGTGGCTGTCTGAATGTTTGCTCCGTGATGCTACTGCAAAACCACGAATTTCCTGACATATTCATGACAATAAATTATGATTCTGAGGTTTAAAAGATTAAGAGAATGGGATTGGGAGGATAAATACATCAGCAATGATTCTAATGGTTGGGGCATTGAATACAAGTATTGGAACATCATGATGAAATTTTACAAGACGTTGGTGTGGCTACATCTGGAAAATCGCATGCAGTTTTGGTCACCTAGCTAAAGGAAGGAAATTATAAAGTTGAAAAGGGTAGAAAAAATGTTTGAGATTGTGGCCAGGATTAATTATCTTAAGAAACTGGAAAAATTCAGCCTGTTTTCCTTTCCCCTCTCTATTCCCTTGCTGACGTCTGTCCATGGTCTCATGCACTGACAGACTGATACCACCTGCAAATTGGAGGAAACACATCTCATATTCAACTGGGCACCCTCCAACCAGATGGCGTCGATTTCTCTAGTTTCTGATAGACACCCTCCCATCCCTATTTCTCCTTTCCTCCAGTACTCTCTTTCTCTCCTTTTCCCTCTCTCTCCAGTTCTAACCTCCCCCAATCAATTCTCACCTTTCGGCCGCTGTCCTCCTATTTGTCCAATTATCACCTTTTGTTTGTTGGTTTGTGCCTCTCCCTCTGCTCTTCCTTTCCTTCTCCCCAGCCTTTGAATTCAGGTGCTTGCCTGTTCTTTACTCACACCTTGAAGAAGGGCTCAGGCCCTTTACCTCCTATGGATGCTGCAAGACCTGCTGAGCCTCCAGTTTTTCTGTTTTTACCACTCAGAGGGTGAAAGGCTCATGGAACGAGCTCCCAGTCAAAGTGATAGAGATAGGTACGTTAGCTTCCTTGAATAAACATTTGAATAACTACATGAATGGGAGGGCTTGAAGGGGTCTTAGCCTAAATGGGCACATGGGATTAAAGTAGGAGGGAATGTTGTTCAGCGTGGACAAGCTAGACTCATTTCTATGCAGTATGTCTCTTCAGGAACACCTATATACACGTTTCCAAAGAGGGACATTGCTCAAGTTGGAAGAAAATTATGGCTTGTAATATTCTCATGGTTCTACTCCCTGCCTCTTTCCAGATCACAGAAGTTGGTAGCTTAAGGAAAACAATCAAGGAAGCTGTGGAGAAATACTGCAGTGTATTTTATAGATGGTGCATATTACAGCCAGCAGTGTTAGTGTATCCAGGAAACAAGCTGTTCTGCCCGAAATTGTGCTGAACCATTTACAAGTCATTGGAACAATACCCAGCCAGGCTAGTAGGCAGCATTCAATGCAACTGTGCATTTGTACTAAGCAAAATCCTCACAAGTACTATTTAACTTCAAAGATTTTGTCTGGTAGATCATCTGCAGCCCATCAGTGAGAAACCTCACTGAGATTCTTTGGTATGATGATCTTAAAAATCTTCAACAATGTGGTCATTCAAATTTATTTTGAAGAGTTCAATTCAGAACCAAGACTGAATAAATTTTTCACATCAAATAATTAGGAATAATTTATTTTCTACTGTAAATACCCAAGATTGCTTCATTTCAAAATAATCATTGAGAAACTGTATCCCCCACAAATTTTACTTTTTAAAAAAAAAAGATGTCTTTCAGCTTTACAGTTCAACTAGTTCACTGGAGAAATGAAACTGCTAATCCTCATTGCTCTCTCTATGACCTGCTTTTAAACCACACAGTGAGTAACCAAAATGAGGTTAGTCCTGAAACCCACTCAATTCTAACTGGTGAAAGATTTTGACCAAATAAATGGAAATGATTATAAAAGTCAGCTTCAACACAGGGCAGAGTGCCAAGATGGGGTAACATTCAGGAAATTTAAAAGACTGCTTTAAAATTAAAAATATCTTTACCCATGGATAAAAGGCAAATAACAACAGAGAAATTTGGAATAAGATTTTGCAAAGTATAATATTAAGTAAATATATCACATCCTTCCATAACCATTCTTAACCATAAGAACAATAGTTTAGCTTGATGAAATACAAAAATTTTTTATTTAAATGAGGCACTTTGTGAACATAAAAAGGATTGAGCAGTCGTATATTTTCTGTAAAATAAATTTATTTTATTCTACCTTATCTGAGGGAGATTTATTTGCATCAGCCTTTAAGATCCTCCATCAAAAAACTTATCCCTTGACATGATTTGTATGAATTTTCTTTGGACAATAAGTCAACAAGTTTTGGTTAAGACAATGAAATCTATGACGACTGTCCATCCTCATTAAAAAAAAGGGTTTAATCTTCTCAAAGGTTGGCGTAGCGGTTAGCACAAGCCTTTACAGCGCCAGTGATCGGGACTGGATTTGTGTTCGAGTCTCATGCTGTCTGAAAGGAGTTTGTACGTTCTCCCTGTGTCTGCGTGAGTTTTGCCTGGGGACTCTGGCTTCCTCCCACTCTTCAAAAACATTACAAGGTTAATTGGGTGCAAATTGGCCTGTTATAGTATATGTCTAAATTTAAATTCAGTTGTAAACAATTTACTTACATAAATAATATGAAAGATTCGGATCTTTCAGATGCATCTTCACAAATTCCATCAGTTCCCCAACTGTGGAGAAAAATTAAGTGGTTTTACAAATGATGGTCTCGGTAGACTTTGGAGTTAACAGTAACAGAATGTCCAATCTTTGAGAATAATGCACACAGTGACATTAGCACATGGACGTAGACTTCTCACATTTCTACAGGTGTACCATAGAGAGCATTCTAACTGGTTGCATCACTGTCTGGTATGTAGGTGCCAATGCACAGGACAGGAAAAAAAATTACAGCATTCGTTGTGAACTCAGCCAGTGCCATCATGGACATTAGTCTTCACTCTATTGAGGACATCTACAAGAGACGGTGTCTTAAGAAAGCAGCCTCCTTCCTCAAGGACCCTCACCACCCAGGCCATGCCCACTTCACACTGCTACCATTGGGAAGGAAGTACAGGAGTCAGAAACTGTCCAGTGGCCCAAGGACAGTTTCTTCCCCTCTGCCATCAGATTTCTGAATGGGCAATGACTTACAGATATTACATCACTTTTTCCTCTTTGCACTAATTTATTTATTTTCTGAAAATATAATTTATAGTAATATATGCACTCTAATGCTACTGCAAAACAATGAATTTCCTGACATGTTCATGATAATAAATTCTGACTGCAGCCGCTCAGCTGCTGTGGAGCTTGGGGAAGCAGGTGTTTGTCTTCAATCCCATCTGCACCTCTTGATTCTCCTACTCCACTTTCCATCCAATATCCTTTCTTGTTGGCTCAGCTTTTACAGACATTTTGGGAACAATATTCCAAATACTGACAACATTAAAAGATGTCTTCATCTCTCTTATAAATCTTTAACCAATAACTTTAATTCTAGCACCTCTGCCCTCTCAACAGTGCAAGATTCTCATTTTGAGAAATGTTAACCTTTTGTACTCCAAGAAAAGTCCTAACTTTTTCAAACTCTAAATTCACTCAACTCTGAGGAATCCCTTTTATACCCATTGTAAGACATTTTATCCCATTCCTTGAATGTGTTAGGTGGAATACAGTAAAACCTCCGCTATTTGGAATTCAAGCAACCAGCAGCCTCAAGCTATGGGCAAAATAAATTGTGGAAAATAAATAGGTTAAAAAATACAAAAGTTTAAAATTGGTATGCCTCCCCATTAGTTCAACATTCACACAATCTCAAGCAACTGGAAAATTCACTAATCTGGCATCTACCAATACCGATAGGTGCTGGATACCAAGGGTATATTTCATAATACTCTGTAGTTAAAGCCAAATTAATAAGCTTCCAGCATGATCTTTGTTTTTATGTTCTATTCTTTGACTTAACCTAACTAGATTTTACTATAACTCTCTATATTAACAGACCTGTAGCGGCTCTGACACAGATGACACCATTCGAACACGGCAATTGAGTGGGCTGCACGAGGCATCAGTGGCCTGTTCCCATTGGCCCCTGCAAAACAAGCTCTGCCAGCCAATCACTGAAAGGGTCGATCGGCCCCCAAGGAGGCACAAACCACTCCTATCGATGATGCTGCAGCAAAACGGGCAGCTCCAGCCAATCGCCGACAGTGAGTCGTGAGAACACCAATCAGAACCTGAAGGAACACAGGTCATGCCCGTCTGTCACATGACAGCCAGGGTCTGCCTGACTATATAAAAGAGAGCAGCCAGTTATTAAATCAGTGTCAACTGCACTCCTTATTATGTGTGTCTTATTTCCGAGCTCTAACCTCGAGACACTCCACAGACCCATTATTTACTTTTAATGTTAACATTGAAATCAATCTATTAAAAATCTAAATAAAAAATATAATAAAGAATTATGATTGCGTAGATCAGAGGTTGCGCTCAAGCCTCAAATCAGACCGGAGACTATGATCTTTTGTTCTCTCTCCAAATAACACCACGTGGGAACAAGTTCCATACAGAGATGCGACAGTTGCACCTTGACATATCTGATCACGGTAAAGGCAACACCAGCAGAAAAAATGCTTACTATCCACTTCTTGTGGTCGTAAATTACCTGGAATATGAGCTTGCATGTAAAAATTTCAATGCAAAAGTTAACTGAACTGCCAGCTGCCTTGTTGGGTCAGTCAAACAGCCTTACACTGTGAATACACATCGTCCGTCATCTGCTTTCAGCATGAGAAGAGGTTGCTCAACTGCTGATGACCCGTGTTAAATCTGCACGATACTGGCAAACTCATTCAGAAAACATGGGGCTAATTGACAAGGAGGCTGATTGAGTTACTTTACTGTAACAGAATTTCTTTGTCAGTACAGGCAAATCATTAAAGTAGCGTAAAGCACATTTTTGAACGAGGAAAATTTGTTCCTGAATTCCTATAAATGTAAAAATTTCCATTCTCAATAAACAACATCATACCATCAATCATGGCATTAATGTTGTGGGAAGAACGGATCATCATTAAAACCCCGTCTCAGAATGAACCATTAGTCTGCTGCAGTCACCCGTCTGCTTACAGCATCAATCGAGGTATGGCACCAGTTTTGGGTGAAAGTACTCCGGGTGAGTGAGGTGAGAAGACATCAGCCGAGCTGAGTGACAGCTTTATTCACTGAGTAAGAAAGATGGTTTCTCCGAGTTTAAGACTTTAAGCATTCTGTTAACAAAGGTGTAGAGGTTAGAGCAATACCATTACAGTGCCAGCAACGAGGGTTTGAACCCGGCACTATCTGTAAGAGGTTTGTACATTCTCCCTGTGTACTACGGTTTCCTCTCGCCCTTCAGAAAGTATGGTGCTTGTAGAAGTAATTGGGTGGAATGGGCACCTCCACATACTGCACTTAGAGCCCTCTAAAATGCTTGGGACAAAGAAAGTTTGAGGTCTGGCAGAGCATCACAGAGAAGATACTCACCACCTGCTAATATCTATGAATCTCAGACTTCAAGCAGTCATTGCATGCAAGGGATATGCAACGAATGCTAAATATGATTACTTTTATGTTATGTCCCAAATATTATGGTACCCTGAAATGAGGGGGCTATGTCTAAAAAATGCTGTACTTTCCACATGGTCAAACGAAAATGTATGCAAATAACCTTGAATAACCTTGAATGTGCACCTTAATCACATATGAATTGTTTGATAACAAATTTAAAACTGTGGAGCAGAGGCAAATAAAGAAAACAAAAATGTCTGGCCCAAACATTATGGAGAGCACTGTATCTGTTCACTTACCAACTATGTGTTGGATCTTATTGTGTGCAATATGGTCATCACATTCTTCATTTAAAAAGTGAACATACATCAAAAACTGGCTGTGAGATGCTTTAGAACAGAATTTCTCAACTTTGGTTCTATGCATTTGTTAGAATCGCTGCAGCAATGTGGCAAAAATGTTCTCACCAAATCAAAATAAAATTCCTGTCAGTGATGTGGGATTAACTCACCAACATCCCCGCAACACCCCCCCCCCCCCCCACAACCCCACACACAATTGGTAATCTGTAGTTTTGTTATAGGTGGCCCCTGACAAGTAAAGGAATACTTAAAGTGGTCCTTCAGTGTTAAGAACTGTTGTGTTCGAGCATCTCCAGGTAGTGAAGGTATTATAAAAATGCATGCTTAATTAAAACTACATTATCCTCACAATGCTCATTTCAACTTTAATCTTGGCTCTTGTTAATAGACATAGAACACTGCAGCACAGAAACAGGCCCTTTGGCTCTTCTATCCTGTGCTGCACCATTATTCTGCCTCTCCCACTGACCTGCATCCAGACCATACCCCTCCCATCTATGTACCTATCCAAATATTTCTTAAATGTCAAAACTGAGCCTGCGTTTACCAATTCAGCTGATAGCTCGTTCCACACTCCCACCATTCTCTGTGCGAAGTTCCTCCTAATGTTCCCCTGTTACGTATAAGACAGCAGCGATAAAAATTAGCCTGTTGATGTTATATTTTAAATTATTAATTAACAATTACATATCACCTACTCTAATTTAACTCACTTATCTAAACTTAACTAAATTTATATACAATTATCTAACAAACTCTAACTATGTGCGAATATATTGGTGTGTGAAGCCACCACAGATCAAAGCTCAATTTTGTTAAGGCAGGTCCAATTTCCAAGTTCAGGAATTTGGTGATAACATTTGGGCTTGAGATTGATGGGACACACTGGCTTTAGATGGTTGAGCCATGCAGGCCTTAGATGAATGGTGAGACACGCAGGCTTTAAATGGTTGAGGCACACTGGACTTATGATGAAGTTAGCAGTTCCTGAAGTGAGTGAAAGAGTCCAGGGGTGATAGAATGTTGATTACTCATGGCACCCTGGTTGAGGTGCTTCAGAGAAATGTCCTTTTTTGACGAATGCCTTCTTCAGCAATTTTTGTGGGTTAGTAGAGTGCAGTATTCCTTCTGCAACTTTTAAAACTCCTTTCGAGGGTCAAGAGAGTGCTTTAAAACCCCTTTCATGAGCCAGGAGAGTGCTTTAAAATCCTTTTTGTGGGTCAGCAGAACTGGTCTCTCATTCCTCTGTAAGCAAACAGAGGAAATCTGACAATTCTGTCTATAACCACACAATGATGCTAAGTGGGTTTCTCATTCTCACAGAGGATGTCGTTGTCGACTCTTATGGTACTTCTGTAGTGGGCCACCAAACGTCCTATGCCCGAAGCGGCAACCCGACACCAGGAGCCTGAAGCCTACACAGCCGGCCATGATGGACTACGTTCTTCGAAGTCCGCACCTGACTGAACACCACGTGGCTGCAGCATCCCACTCCGATGGGCTGGCCAGTAGCAGCCAATTGGGTGGAGCAAGGGAAGCAGCCACATTCAGGGATGAGAGGTGATCATTACTTTGCCGGTCCCCGGATAACACTAAACAACCAATCACAGGAAGCAGATTGTAATGCCACCAGTTGGGTGGCATAAGCCCTTTATAACCAGAGGTGCCAGCACAATGAACCAGTGTTGAATTCACTCTCTTCTTTGAGCAGAACCTCTCCAGCAGTAGCAGCCACTACACTTCCTCAAAAAATGGCTCCCAGCCACTCCTGTGTATTTAGTCTTAATCTGTTGGTCACATGGTCTCTGCACAGAGATGCAGCCTTGCTTATCTTCGAATATATCCATTTAGGAACATGATGTCTTCAAATCTTGCTGCTAGTTTCATAGTCTCTTCAAATCCTGCAGGCAGGTTGTTAAATCTGTTTTCTTAAAGAGACAATCCCACACAATAAAATGAACTGAAAATAGGGGTAATGTCACCCCCCCCAAACCTTTCCCCTTTCACCCTTAACCCATGCCCTCTGGTTTGTATCTCTCCTAACCACAATGCATTTACTCTCTCTATACCTCAGTCAAATCTCCCCTCATTCTTCTATACTGCAGGGAAAAATGTCCTAACCTGTTTAGCTTTTGCCTCTAACTCAGTTAGCCAAGCCCCAGTAAAATCCTTGTAAATCTCCTCTCTCAGACTGATTGATATCCTTCCTGTAGTTAGGTGACCAATTCTATGTGTGAAAAAATTAATTTAAGCACAGTTGTTTCAAGCTATTTATGTTTCAACAACTATTGCTGTATATCTACCACTATATTTCCAACAAACTGTTGGCATAAAATAATCCAATTCTGTATTAAAAATGCAACTGGAGAAGAGAAACATCTAAGGAATTTTTAACAACTGTTACTGAAAGTCCCCAATAAAATCCACCCAATACAAAAGAGAGGGATAGACTTCAAAGCAAGTGTAAGTTCACCAAATGTCTGACTCTCCATTTAACCATTCAAAAGCTTAACAACTTTCATTGTTTACACATTTTTTCCACATTATATTGTGACATTATGCTTTTATTGAGAATTTTGCAACAAAAATCCCAGTCTTAACACATAATTTTGGAATAACATTGAAAATTATATTTGAATACATCCTGCATGGTGCTACTGCAGTGTCCAAGGGGTTAAACGGTTCTTTGCCATCATTGCTACAATGCCTGGCTGTTCACTGACAGTATTTACCTTTCTTTAAAGGGAGAAATTCTTGTCATTCTTTCTTAAACACAACTGCAGGCATAAGCATGTGGAAAAGATGTATTTTTTTTTGTAATTCTTTATTTATCGCACTATGAACCATACCAACCAATATATTTGGTTGATGCATCTCTTTAAATATTCACAGTGACATTTTCTCTTTTTTTGAAATGGTGGCAGTTTCCGTACTAGCGCTCAATGCGCCCTTTCGATTTCTATTTCTTCATGTGATTCTGTCGTTCCGAGCACCTTCGGGATCCATCCTTTTATAAATTCCTTCATATATGACCCTTCTTTGCCTTCTTTCAGGCCCACTATTTTTATGTTGTTTCGCCTATTGTAGTTTTGCAATATGTCAATTTTTTGTGACAATAATTCTTGTGTCTCTAATTTTTTTTTCGCTCTCTTCCAACTTCCCTCTTAAATCATTTATCAACATTTCTACAGCAGCTTCTTGTTCCTCCACATTTTCTACTCTTTTCCCTATTTCAGTCATGACCAACTCTAAGCTGGGCCCTCAGCGGCAGGCCGACCCGCTGCTGGGCCCCCCACTTCAGGCTGACCTGCTGCTGGGCTCCCTGCCGCAGATCATCCCACTGCTGGTCGCCCCATTGCCACTCACCCTCTTCCAGCCCTTCATTCTCTTTCTCACCACTCTTTTCTTTTCTTCTTTCTTGCTTACTTCCCCCAGCCGAATGCTCCAATACTGGGCGTCTCTCAGATGCCTGTTCCGCAGCTGGCTGTTCCACAGCTGAGTCCCCCCCCCGCCCCCGCCGGCGTTAACTTTTTCTTTCTTGTGCACTGCTCTTCGCGCATGCGCAGTTGTGCACCTCTTCTTGGCTCTGAGAGTCATTTTTTAAGTCTGCCGGTCGGGAGTACACCGGTCCTCTGGAGATCAGCCGCTCCTCTCCATGGTGGCTCTCTGCTCCGACGTGCAGGTAAGACCTTCTTCTTTCTTCTCCGTGAATTTCTTTCTTCCCTTTTCTCTGTTATTCTTACTTTTTCTCTTTTGGGTGTCATCTTCTGTAACTTTATCTTTCTCTTCCTATATTTTATGTTTATTGAGCTCTGTTTTTTCAAACTTTTTTTCTTTTCTCTGGAGAGCGCTGGTTCCACTCGACATCATGTGACTCTCCGGAAAAGTTGTCCTTGTAGCAACTTCAGAGAGCTCAACAAGTACAAGTTATATAAATGAAATATTTCATTCAAGTTTCCATATCAAAACAAAATCTGATTACATTGTTGACCAAGAAATTCCTTCACCACATGGCAGGCAGGAATTACAATTGGATAAAAATCTCACAGGAATTTGTATATTATCCAAGTAAGTTAAATAGCACTTTTAAAGTAAGAAAGTTGTTCCACAGAAATATAACCTTGGTTACAATTTGCAACATGCTCAGCAAATTCTGTTTGTCATATTTGGTCCATTTAAACAGCTCAGCTTTGATATGAAAATGTTTTTGTCATCCCTCAACCTTTCTGCCTCTCTTTCCTTCACTGTTCAACGAAAATTACATTTCTTCAAAAATCCAACTAAATACACAAAACATTCTTTACTGGAACCATACAAAATATTTACAGTACAAAGACCACTTGCTCCAAAAAGTCTTTATCTCATATATTTCATGACACATGGTCATAACAATAAACCTGATCTGATTATCCACTACCCACCCTGATTCACCGCAGATTAACTGGCCTTCTAGCAACTTTAACTAAAGCTATTTACTTTAACTAAATCCTGTGATAGTAAGATCCACATTCTATCTTCTGGAAGGGCACCTGAGAGTTACAGAGAAGAAGGTATAAGTATTGCAAATTACAATGAATAGGAAAAATAACCATATATTTAAAAATATATGGAAGAGCAAGAATAAAGGATCTTGTGAAAGGTATATTTAAGAATAAGATTACAAAATTCTTTTTCAAACACTGATTGAATGGACACAGAGTCAGAGGCTTAAGGATGCTGAATTTGTGAGGTGGGTGATTGTAGTATCAATTAATTTTTTTTGTGATTCCTTCTTTTCATCATCTTTTAAAGGCTTTGAGAAAGTGTGAAAGATATGCTATTATGAAATTGGAAATAGTGGCAGAAGCAAGGAGACAGAAAAATAGGACATACCAAGTTCATCACAAAGAATTCACTTTTTTTGTTTATATCCAACTTGAATATTAATGTTTTAAAAGTATTCTCAATGTATGAAAGGCCAAGGAATGTAGATCCAATGTAGCTCACGATTCACAACAAATATATTCAACGATTTGCAAGTATGAAGGAAAAGTGCTACATTAATTCTAAGTTGTACGTCGGTTAAAAACAAACTCCAAAGGACAAAAGTTGTGTAATGTCCTCTTGGTTAACAGCTCATGTCATTCCAAGCACATGTCTGCTCTGCCTTTCCTCCCTCGAGCTATCAACTAGACAAACATGTGGATTTGGGCATTGACCAATATCACTTAGTAACTTGTGATGGAAGGTACCATGCAAATTCTACATGGACTTTAGTAAGGCCTTTGACAAGGTCGGGAGGCTAGTCAGGAAGCTTCAGACGCTTGGGATTCACAGTAAAGTAGTAAACTGGATTTGTCAATGGCTGGATGGAAGAAGCCAGAGAATAATAGTGCTTCTCAGACTGGAGCCTGTGACTAGTGATGAGCCTAAGGGATTGGTGCTGGAGCCATTGTTGTTTGTCAGCTAGATCAATAATCTGGATGATAATGTGGAAAATTGCATCCACAAGTTTGCAGATAACACTAAGATTTAAGGTGTTGTGGACAATTAAGGTTTTTAAAGTTTGCAGCGGGATCTAGACCAGCTGCAAAAATGGCAGATAGAATTTAATGCAGACAAGTGTGAGGTGTGTTCTGGAAGGACAAACCAAGAAAGGACATACACAGTAAATGGTAGGGCACTGAGATTTGCGGAGGAACAGAAAGATTTTGGAATGCAGATAGATAATTTCCTGAAAGTGGCGTCACTCAGGGTTGTAAAGAGGGCTTTTTGGCATATTGGCCTTCATAAATCAAAGTATTGAGTATAGGAGTTGGGATGTTATGGTAAAGTTGTACAAGATATTAGTGAGGTTACATTTGGAGTATTGTGTGCAATTTTGGTCACCTAACAGCAGGAAAGATATCAATAAGATAGAAAGGGTTCAGAGAAAATTTACTAGGATGTTGCCCAGACTTCAGGAACAGAGCTAAAGGGAAAGGTTAAACAGGTTAGGACTTTATTCCTTTAAGCATAGAAGAATGAGGGGAGATTTGATAAAGGTATTTGAAATTATCAGGGAGATAGACAGAGTGCCCTCCATAATGTTTAGGACAAAAACACCTATTTCTTTTATTTGCCCGTGTGCTCCACAGTTTTCAATTTGTAATCAAACAAGTCACATGTAATTAAAGTGCACATTCCAGATTTTATTTAAGGTTATTTGCACAGTATTCATTTTAGTTTGACCGTGTAGTACACTTTTTATGCATAGTCCCTTCATTTCAAGGCTCCATAATATTTGGGACATTAGGCTTCGCAGGTGTTTGTGAGTACTCGGGTATGTTTAATTGCTTCATTGGTGCAGGCATAAAGAGCCAGGCTTGCCTCTAAACCCTTGATCACCTTTGGAATCTGTAGCTGCCATTTTTTCAACATGAGGATCAAAGTTGTGCCAATGAATGTCAAAGAAGCCAGTATGAGGCTGAAAAATAGGAATAAAACAGTAAGAGACATTACCCAAACTTTATGATTACCAAAATCAACAGTTTGGAACATCATTAAGAAGAAAGAGCATAGTGGTGAGCTCAGTAATCGCAAAGGGACTGGTAGTCCAAGGAAGTCCTGCACTGCTGATGAGAGAATAATTCTCATCATAATTAAGAAAAATCTCCAAACATATATCCAACAGATCAGAAACACTCTTCAAGAAGCAGGTATAGATTTGTTAATGTCTACTGTCTGCAGAAGACTTCATGAACAGAAATACAGAGGCTGCACTGCAAGATGCAAACCATGGCAAAGGTGGTAGATTTTGGATCTTGGGCTGTTTCACACTTTGCTCCTACCATCACTCTGATACAGGTTCATCTTGGTCTCATCTATTCACAAGGCTCTTTTTCCAGGATTGTGCAGGCTCTTCTAAATACTTCTTGGCAAACCGTAATCTGACCATCCTTTCTGTGGCTAACATTTTGCATCTCAGAGGATATTTCCTGGCCCAACACACAAACGGCATCATGAAGAAAACACACCAGCGCCGCGATTTCCTGAGGAGTTTGTGGAGGTTTGGTTTGACATCAGAAACCCTGGTAAATTTCTACTGATGTGTGGTGGAAAGTGTGCTGACCAGCTGCGTCATGGTCTGGTATCCCCGAGCAAAAAATCCTGCAAAAGGTAAGGATATCACAAGCAAAACCCTCCCTACTATTGAGAACATCTACAGGGAACGGTGCAGTTGTAGAGCAGCAGCAATCGTCAAGGATTCACACCACTCAGCACACGCTCTGTTCTCACTGCTACCCTCAGGTAAGAGGTACAGGTGCCTCAAGACTCGCACCACTAGGTTCAGGGAGCAGCTACTTCCCCTCCACCATCAGATTCCTCAACAACAAACTCAATCAGGAACTTATTTAAGGACTCTTACTTTTGCATTTTATTGATTTTTTTTCCTCTATGTTGCAGTCAGTTTGTTTACATTTCTTTATTTGTTTACATGTGTATGTTGAGTCAATTTTTTTTTGCACTACCGATAAATAGAAATTCCACCTGGCCCACAGGAAAAAGAATCTCAGGGTTGTATGTGATGTCATGATTATCCTCTGACAATGAATGAATCTGAAGTGGCAAGGACAAGGAATGAAATGCTCTGAAAATGCAGAAGTTTTTCCAATCAAGGGGAACAAGAATCAAAAGATGTCAGTTTAAACTTCCCTCCCCCAATGCAGAGTCAGCCAACACAACCATTCAACATAACCAAACTAGAACAAAGTAGAATAAATAATTCACCTGTTTCGAGAGGTCTGAAGAAACCTTGCAAGACGTGTCTGTCAGGAAACTGCACTCTTAGAACAACCTACAAGTCCAAAGATTTAAAAAAAGTGAAATCAAAGTAAAAATGATTTATTAAAGCCACATGAAAGAAAACAAAAAACAAGCAACATTGCCATTGCAACACCTCCAAGCTTTTGATCCGTCACTATCTTTATGTTTACAAGTATTTTAAGTGCTCCCATGCAATCCTTTATACATGAATAAACTAGATTTGTCTATTCAAAGCAACTACTCAAAGTGTGGCTCAGCTTTCGAGTGGAGAAGAACCCCCAAGTAATTCCCCTGATTGGGAGCTTTATTCTGAATCAGGATGGCAAAGGACACATTTCAAAGTTGCATACTACTTCATGTCAAACTGTCAAGGACAATGCAATTCCTGCTTACTTTTCTAACTCTAAATATCAGATCGATGCGTGCCTTCAAAGTTAATGAAAGCAACATAGAACAGACTAGTGAAGGAAAATCCTAAGGAATAGGAAATTACAAGAGGTGAATACTTGTATATTTTAAAGTTTTCTTTGGATTTATTGATTGAAAAATAACAAGGAGCACAAGAAAATACCACAGCAATGTGTTTAAACATGTAATTTGCATGAAAGAGAGCTTTCTTTTCACCTTAATGACTTTACTAGTTGATATTTTATTTGCGCGCAGTTCAGTTTTGATTTGGATGTAATGTTCGAAGCACCATCTATATTCATGTCTATTTGCAACTTCACATTAAATTTATTTAATTTTGCCAAATTATTTAACAACTGTGATTTTTTTTCAAAGATTTAAACATGTTTTCTAAACATGATTAGTCACAGTAGCATATCCACAACCTTCAGCAGAAAACATCAAAGAAATATAGCAAAGGATCTGGAATATCAGCGGAACATTACAACAGATACCATTTCAATCTGGCCTAAAGCATTCCACGGTGAACATGCCCCATAATATCAAACAGACTGTCGCAGACTGGATTGTGTACGGCCATGTTTGAACAGAGAAGCAACAACTTCATTTTTAACCAGATGTTTGGTGTAGCACATTTTAAACTTCATTGTGTAACCAGTTATGACAAACTCTACTCCATTCATCTACTCGGTAACAGCAGTGAATTACCATAATTACCATTCAGATAACGTCTATTGAAATATCTTGAATAAGTCTACATTAGCAGTTCCTTCCAGGTTTTAAAGACTGATAGTGCAAACTAGTTAAGAAAAACAAAATCTAATGTTCACAGGGAAAAGTGAATGAGAGAGTCCGAGAACAACAACATTACTTAAAAAATGAATGGATCATGAAGTATTTGAAAGAAATAGCAGACATTTCTTAAATATTTTCTTAACAGAGAGAAGAAATGCAACTGTAAACCAAGATAGAGTGAGATGAAACAGGAACTGCTGCAAATAGATTTCCTAATGAATTCTGCAACCGATTACATAATTTGGGCTAAAAAGTGAGCTCTGCAGGCAAATCTACGGACACTCTGAAGGGACTCACTTTTGCTTCTATTTCTCCCATACTGTAAAGGGTGCCAGACGATAATAACGGTGACCCTTTGCCTTATGACAGAAAAAAGTACATCATGTATGATACATTTTTAAAAAATCATAATCAGAATTTATTGTCATGAACGTGTCATGAAATTCGTTGTTTTGAGGCAGCTTTACAGGTGTAAATATTGCTATAAATTACATTTTTTTAAAAATTAGTGCAAAAGAGAAAGTGATGTTCATTGTCCATTCAAAGATCTGATGGCAGAGGGGAAGAAGCTATCTTTGTGCTGTTCGGTGTTCATATTCAGGCTCCTGCACCTCCTTCCTGATGGTAGCAGTGTGAAGGGGGCATAGTCTTGGTGATGAGGGTCCTTGAGGATCTTGATGCAAGGCTTTCTTCTTTGGAGTAGTTCAAGTTAATCGCATGAAAACAGATACTATACTGGAAGTAAAGGGGAATTAAATTTTAGTTCTAATGGTGGATTGCTACTTGCAAACTGTTCCTCAATGAAAGAATTGGCCAATGCAAGGATTTTATGTTGTTTAGAATGCTTCATTCCAATGATGTTCTACCAGGTTTTTCATTCACTTACAGGGTATGCTGTATCTGGCAAAATCAACAATAATTCTCAATTTTAAAAAAAAGATTCTCAATTAATGGGAGTTATCTACTGATCTGTGATGCTATTTTTACAAAATGTGACTTGCACCAACCTTAGGATAGCGTTCCGTCTTTTCTTTCATTTGAGATTCTCTCATGGATTTTGTTATCAATGGTGCCTCTTCGTAAAACTGCCTAAGCAAACAAAGCAATGAAAATCTTATTAAAAAGTACCAAATTATTGCTCTGTACTCTCCAATGTCCCCTGCCCCATACCTCGAAGAAGAGCTCAAGCCTGAAATGTCAGTTATATATCCTTCCCTCCTGTGGACGCTGCGAGTTCCTCCAGCATTTCTGTGTTTTTATTACAATCACAGTGTCAGCAGACTTTTGTCTTTCATCCCTAGCCCCATCTACACCTCTTCTCTAAAAAAGAGCAGTTGGTACAAGAAAATGCAATTTTTGAGATAGACACACTAATTAAAAATGTCAATATGAATGTATTCGAATAAAAATAAAAGCTTTCATATGCTCATTCAGAATGCATATACCCATCTCAAGATTCAAGATTTCTTTATCATCATGTAATAAAACAGGTGTAATATTACACAAAATTAGTTTTAGTCTGCTGAAAGGCAGACAGATTCACCATTAGCAGAAATTGCTGGGTGCCTCTCACAATTAATTAATAATTTGGGAACCGTATCTCAAGCCTGCTGTTGAAAATATTCCACTGATGAAACAACTGATCTCCTTTCATTTACTGAAGTTATCAGGAGTGAATGAACAGTTCAGACTCGGGCTTTTCTTTGTCCTATTAATGGGGAAGGACCCAGGGCATTATCTCAATCTAGAGTGCATAAACCATGAATTGACAACTTGGTATCCATTCAATTGCCTCTGGAAAGTAAGATTAAAATAGCATCGACCCATTTAAAAAAAATTTAAACAACACAAAACAGTTTGAGCCCCAAGATCAATCTTTACTCAGTCGATAAATAGTACTATGCTATTACAGTGTCAGCGACCTGGGTTCGAGTCCAACGCTGTTTGCAAGGGGTTTGAACATTCTCCCTGCTGTTTCCCATGCTGGACAAGAGGACACAACTTCAAGATTGAAGGGCGCCCATTTAAAACAGAGATGCGGAGGAAAGTTTTTAACCATGGGGGGGGGGGCTGTGGAGGATAGGTAGTTGGGGGTACTTAAGGCAGAGATTGATAGGTATCTGAATAGTCAGGTATCAAAGGTTATGGGGAGAAGGCAGGACAGTGGGGCTGAGTGAGAAAATAGATCAGTTCATGATGGAATTGCAGAGCGAATGGGCTGCTTCTGCTCTATATCTAATGTTCTTATGATCTGCATGGGTTTCCTTTGGACTCTCTGGTTTCCTACCACCCTCCAAAAATGTATGGGCTTTGTAGGTGAATTAGTGTATATGGGCAGCATGGGCTTGTGGACTGAAGAGCTTTATATCCAATTTTTTTTTTAAATGGTAAAGTAAACTTGAAGCATTTTCCTTGGTAATATAATGTTGTATCAAAAACAAATTGGTCTTTATAGGTCACTAATGTCACACGGTTCAAATCTTGTGATGCCAAACTTAAAATTTTTCGTGCTGTTTTAGTCAATGAATAATCACCATCAAATCTTGATTTCCTTTTCACATCTAATTCGACATACAGTACAAATTAAAATTGTTCTACATAGGGCAGATAATACAAGTGATTCCTTGGAGTGAATTAGAGATAATAACTGAGAAATTCAGGCCATTTAGATATCAATAACGGATACCTACAATGTGTTATTGTTTGGAACTAATCGGAGGGTTCAAGTTATGGATAACGAATTTTGCATATTAGATACAACTGACTGAAAAAGTGAGCAGAAAATTTATTTCCTGATTTTGGGGGATAAACGTTTATTTATTACAAACCAACTGGCCCAGTGAGAAGGGTTCTTTTGAGAACAGACTAATATCTCTAGCATTCATCAACCTGGGTAAAGACCACAGGACTACAATGAAAAGAATCAGCACTAATCAAGAGCAGTGTGAGAATACTGCTGGGGGTTCATTCAGGAGCCTGATGGCTGCGGGGGAAGACCCTGTCTTTAAGCCTATTGGTGCGTGCTTTCACACTCTTGTGCCTTCTCCCCGATGGGAGGAGGGAGAAGAGAGTGTGCCCTGGGGTGTGATGGGCCTTTCAGGGTGTTGCTGCCTTTCCTAGGTGGAGGGAGACGTAGATGGAGTCCATGAGGAAGAGGGAAGTTTGCATGATGTTCTGAACACCATTCATCACTTTTTGTGCCTTCTTCTAATCTTGAGCGGAGCAGTTCACGGATGACGATGCACCCAACGAGTCTGTTTTGATGATGTACCTGTGCATGTGGTCGAGGCACAAGGTGGGGCAGGTGGAACTTCCTTCATCTCAGAAAATAGAGGCTTTGTGCATTTTTGTGACTGTGACTGTCCACTTTCCACTTCAACTCATTGAAGATATTTACTCCGAGAACATGAAGCTATCTATTCTATTGACTTCAGCACTATTAATGTGGACAGGGGTGTGGACTCTGCCCACTAATCCTGAAATCAATGATCATCTTCTTTGTCTTGACATTGAAAGAAATGTTGTTATCTTGGCACCTTTCAGTCTCTTTACTCTGTTCCATCTCATCTGTATTTGATATGTGGCCCATTACTGTGGGATGTCCTCAGCAAATTTGAAGGCGAAATTGGAACAATATTTAAATTATAGAGTTGTTGGTGTAAAGGGAGAATAGAAGAGGGTTAAATACTCATCTTTGAGGACTGCTGAGGTTGAGGAGGAGATGATATTATCCATGCAGATTGTTGGACAGAAAGCTAAAGATCTGATTGGGAACCACATGTACAATCCATATCCTTAGTGCTTGGCATTGGGTAGTGACAAGAGATGTTGAAAATGTATTGTCACGTGTACCAAGGTCAGTGAGAAAGCTAGTTTTGCAAGCAGTCCACATGTGGTAGAGGAAGTAAAACACACCACAGTGATAAAATACCAGGTAAGTAAGCAACCAGTTTTACAGCAGGAAACAGACCCTTCAGCCCAACCCGTGCATGCCAACCTAGTTGTCTTACTAAGCTAATCACCTTTAGCTACATTTGTCCCATATTCCTCTAACTCTTCCCTATTCATATAACTATCTAAATGTCCTATGAACATCTTAATTGTATTCGTCTCCACCACTTCCTCTGACAGTTCAATCCATACACCCATAAGATATAGGAGCAGAAGTAGGCCATTTGGCCCTTTGAGTCTGCTCCACCATTCCATCATGAACTGATCCATTCTCCCACTCAGCCCCACTCCCCTTCCTTCTCCCCATAACTTTTAATACTTTATTCAGATACCTATCTCTGCCTTAAATACACCCATTGGCCTGGCCTCCACATAGCTGCCAATGGTAGTCAATTCCAGAGGTTCACCACTCTCTTGGTAATAAAAATTCCTCTGCAACTCTATTTTAAATGGGCGCCCTCTGTGTGAGAAAAGTTGCCTCTTGGGTTCCTTTTAAATCATTCTCTACTTATTTTAAACCAATGCCCTCTAGTTTTAGACTCCATTACTCTGGGAAAAAGATTGCCACCAAAGAAAAGGTTACCTTTCACTTTTTAGTTGAGCAAGACGTTTTCTGACATCATCTACTGTAACTTGAAAGAATTCATCAGGTGGTTCTTCAAAAGCAGGACTTTCTTGCATTTGATGGCTTTTTATATCCATATGGTAAACAAGTGCCTCTCTGTCAATAGGCTTGAATGGAAAAGAGGTCAGTTGTCAGGACAACACAGGCACATCAACAGTTTTATTCAGTCATAGCATACCCCATTTAGTTTTGAGGGATGCTTGAAATCAAGGGCAAAGTTTCAAAATAAATGGCTGCTCATTTTGGACAGAGTTAAGCAGGAAATACTTCTCTCAGAGGTTTGTAAATCTTTGGCAAAACTGATGGATGTAGAGTTCAAGTTAAGTGTCACATGTATCAAAATGTAGTGCTGGAAGTTGATTTGTGGGCAGCCTAGTAGATATCACATACATAGTATAACAAGGCACAGGACAAAAGCACAGGGAATGATCAGCTGGTACAGAATAATCGCACCAAAATGTTTCCCTTTTGGGGTTCATTCAAGAGTCTGATAACAGCTGTAAAGAAACCGTCCTTGAATCTGGAGGTGCGTGATCTCACACATGAATCTTCTTCCTGATTTGGTGGGGGGGTGGGGGAAGGTAAAGAGTGTGTGGCCAGACTACGAGGAATTAAAGGGGTAGAGGGAGTGTCACTGGAAAACTATTCTATTGAATGGAAGGAGCAGGTGGGGGGGGGGGTAACACAGTTAGCATAGTTGTTACAGCACCACCAACCTTGGTTCGAGTCCTGCGCTGTCTGTAAGGAGTTGGTACGTTCCCTCATATCTGTGGGTTTTCCACAGGGGCTCCAATTTCCTCCCACCATTTGAAACATACTGGGCTGATAGGTCAATTGGGTGGCATGGGCTTGTGGGCTGAAAGGGCCTGTTACTGTGCTGTGTCAAAATTTACAATTTGAGAGGGCAGACAATCGACTTGTGTATCTCATGCAGACAACACAGTATCTACCTTCAAATATTCTTTTGTTGTGGATGTTTCAGAGCTCTCCAACTTCAGGGGCTGAATATCACCTGGGCTCCACTAAAAGAGAACAGGACAGAGATCACAGAATAATCAGCATTTCCTTATGTGGACAGGAATTAAGTTACATTTGAAAAGATAAACAAGTTTGGGTGGTGCAACTTTAAGGGGAAATTTTAGAACGGTAGATTATAGTACAGTGGGTTAAAATTATAGTTTGTTTTAAATGTGCACGGTGGTCTACTTTCGACAGATCTCCAAAACATTTCAGTCTCCCAATTTCCGTGCCTCCTTTTTTTTATTAAATTTTTTATTTTTCACACCATAAATCACAATAGCCATGATATACACTTTTTCTTTTTCACACATTTACAGTGACTTTTTCTCCCCCCCCCTCCTCCCAAGCCACCCCCCCACCCCCCCCCCTCTCATCCATTTTAGGTATACAATCTAGGTTGCATTAATTCAGTCAGACAATGTTGTCATTAAACAAAAATACACCAGAAATTCTACAGAGTCCATTCTTTTCTTTCCTTCTCCTTCCATCAACTTAGGTAATGTTTGTCCCCGGTAGGTTTTCGCTATTGTATTTAATGTAAGGCTCCCATACTTGTTCGAATATTTCAATATAATTTCTTAAACTATATGTTATTTTTTCTAATGGAATACATTTATTCATTTCTATATACCATTGTTGTATTTTCAAATTATCTTCCAATTTCCAGGTTGACATAATACATTTTTTTGCTACGGCTAGGGCTATCTTAACAAATCTTTTTTGTGCATCTTCCAAGTCAATTCCAAATTCTTTATTTTTTATGTTACTTAGATTTCCGTGCCTCCTTAAAACAAAACAGAGTCTTCCTCACAGTATATTTAAAAGAGCCATCATAACTCGGACCATCAATGAAATTCTTTTTCATATACAACAGATAATTACTGGTGCTCAGAACCCAGAACTAAATTAAACCTCGTATGAGTAACAAAGGTCTTAAGTGAACTTTGAGAGGTGAAGCTGGGCGTGAAGATCTGTATGCAAGAGCCCCAAGGCTTCAAATATGCACTTTTTATTCAAGATTCTCTTTGATTAGGCCCTTTCATAAATCAAAAAAACACCGAATGTAAAGTTGGAGATTCTCTGCCCTCATGTCAGAAAACTCACCTTCATGAACGCTCCAAGGCACCAACTCCAATGCCTATCTGAGGTAGTATCAGGCAGCAGGGCACAGTGCTCTGCCATACATCATGAATCCACTGCCACTGTAAGCAGCTGGCATGGGGCAGGCTGATGATGTCACAGTGATGTCATAAGCCAGAGACGCAGGAGCGGGATTTTTAAAATGCCGACAGAGTGCATGGCAGGGAGCCATTTCTGCCTGGGCATTAAGACTGGCTACAAACATCCCAATCAATTTTCCTACCTGCTCTGGGGTTGCCCTTTTCCACTATAGGACTCTTTCCACGCTTGGCATACGTTAATGACGTTGACTCAGCGAGCGGTGCTATGGCACCAGTCGCACTGCCTCCATCAGCTCCAGAGGACACTATGAGATGCCGCTATTCATGAAAGCAGTGCAAGAGCAGCCTTTTAGGGCTCCACCGTGAAAGGGTAAATTTGAATTTTTCTCCGCGAATTTAGTTGGCCTCGAGGCAGAGGGTCGATTTGTCATGTAATATCATGTAATAAAACAGAAGATGTAATATTACACAAAATTTCCTTTAGTTTGCTGTAAGGCAGACAAAGAGTGGCCATAGTATTGCCTTGTGCCCCTTACAGCAAGAGAAAAAGAAGCAAAGGAGAGTTCCTTCAGAGATTAAACTTTAGATTCAATTTAAATTTATTTACAAGCAGATTCCAGCCATTTATGCCTGTACTGCTAATTTACATCCAATCAATCTACAATCCCCATACATTTTGAAGAGTGGGAGAAAACCGGAGCACTAATAGAAAACCCATGGAGACACGGGGAGAATATACAAACTCCTTACAGACAGCGCTGGATTCAAATTTGGGTCATCAGCATTACAGTAGCATTGCACTAACCTTTACACTACTCATGCCTCCAATGCTCCCACAGCCATTAACAAAGATCCCTAAAATAGAGGAGAAGGTACCGGAACATATACTTTATAAATGGGATGAAAAACTGCTACGATATAAAAGTTCACCAGTATTGCATCATTTACTCAATATATGGAAGAAGATTCACTTAGAAAGGAGAAAAAACAAATTACCAAATACCAAAATTATTATTGACACAAAATCCGCGAATCCCTTTTACAATAGATAACCTTTCCTTTAGAGAATGGGAGAGAAAAGGGATTAAAAGAATAGAAAACTGTTTTTTGGGAAATAATTTAATAACCTTTGAAGAAATGAAGTACAAATATGGAATAACTCATGGTACAATGTTTGCATACCATCAACTGAAAGCCTACTTAAAGGATAAATTGGGAAACAGACTGAGGTTACTAGAAGGAAGCAGCTTTGAAGATGTGATTACAGACACAATGATAATAAAAAGATTTATAACGAACATGTACATCAAGCTGCAAGAGAAGGAAAATGAAATAAGCTATAAACCCAAACAAAAGTGGAAAAAAGACTTAAACATAAAGATAAAAAATGAAACATGGGAAAAGTTATGCTCTGGAACTATGAAGAATATAATAAACACAAGGTTATGCATGATACAGTATAATTGGTTACACAGGTTATATATATCACGCCCCAAAAGTTAAAAAAATGGGATGCAACATTATCAGATAGGTGTTTTCGCTGTAAGAAGGAAATGGGTACAACAGTACATGTGAGAAAGTGAGAAAGTTTTGGGAAGATCTAAATCAGGTATTAAATAAAATCACAAAAACCAACATACCAAAAAACCCAGAGATCTTTCTTCGAAGTAATATAAGAAGTAAAGAATTAGGCCTCAAACCGGATGAAGTGCAAAAAAGATTTATTATGATAGCCTTAGCTGTAGCAAAAAAATGTATAATGTCAACTTGGAAATCAGAAGAGAGCCCGAGAGTACAGCAATGGTACATGGAAATGAATAATTGTATTCCATTGGAAAAAATAACATATAATTAAAAAAATAAAGTCACATTATTTGAACAAATTTGGGAGCCGTATATAGAACAATACAGAGAGGGCTTGCCTCAGACCTCCACCCCCTAAAATGATAAGAAGACAAAATGACTTGATCCAGTGTGTAAAAGTAGATGACACATTTTTCTTGTTTATTTTCATTGTGTGATGACATTGTTTAATGGTTTTATTGTATATGTTGAATGTTTAATGAGTTTGGAGGGGGGGTGGGAAGGGGGGGAGGGAAGGTAGGGGGGAAAAAAGGGGAGAAAATGCCACTGTGTATATTTAAGAGGGAAATGTTTATATGTATTTTGATTGATATGGTTCACAGTGTAAAAAAAACAAAGATCCCGAAAAATGGATTGAGCCAGGGTAACATTTTCACCAGTGTATGGGTGCTGTATGAACTTGGTGCAGAATGTGGGATAATTCTAACAAGCCCCATTCATACATCTCACAAGGCCACATCTCCCCTTTCCTTCATATAAAGCATGTCAGGAAACTTTAAATACTAGTAAATGTGTTATATTCCTCAGAATGAATTCAAGGAATCTGCCAATATAACATCTAAAATGCATTAACTGATGATTATATTATTATATCCCAAAATTTTAAGAACACCTTTGTCAGTTTTCTACTGAATGGGATCACAGTGATTTATTGCTTTTAAAGTAAAAAGGAGACCTGGTTTGAAGTAGAAGATGGCACACATATGAGGCCCTGAGGTCAATATATCGTGGACCAAGGCTTTTAATAAATCTTAAACAATATTACAAAATTGTAACAGGAGAAAAATCTTAATAAATCAAATCTCAATTAAAAAAACCTCTGCTATGTTCAAGAGATATAGAGCCAAAGCTGAGAACTATTGTGGTTTGTTTCTGGAACAGCTTGAACTCATCGCGAATCTCCAATTGCCTTTCAGTAGGTGGTGGTAGACCAATGGTGGATATCCCTTCTGATGAACATGCACTGGGAGTGGTGTTGGCCAAGGGGTTTTAGGATTGGACCAACCAACAATGAAAGAACAGCAACATATTTCCGGGGCTAAGTGACACATACGATGTGGAGGATAGCTTGCAGATGTGGAGCACAGAGGTGCTGTGGTTAGTGCTGCTTCCACAATGCTCCAGCATGCCCATCTCCCATCATGATCTTGAGTGCTGTCTGAGTTTTTACCTTCTTTCTGAGATTGTGTGGATTTCTCCCAGATGTTCTGGTTCCCTCCTACATCCCAAAGCTTTGGGATTGATAAATGGCTCCTAGTGTAAGTTGGTAGCAGGAGGGGTGGGGTATGTAGGAGAGGAGAAGAATTGATGGTCCCAGTGAGAGACAGCACAGAACAGCCCCCTCGGCCTCCCTAGTCCTCACTGATTAACAGCCATTCATTTACATTCATCTTAAATTAATCTCACATTTTATTCTTCACCCATTTACATCAATTCCATCCAGAGTTGACCACTTATGTTAACAATAATGTCAATTTACGGTGGTCAATTAACTGACCAACATGTGGAAGGAGACTGTCACAGACAATACTCCATGTTGTAAGAAAATATAAAAATATCAGACCAGAGTTCAAAAAGTTCATAGTTCAGATTTACTGTCAAGGTACATATATAACATCACAGACACAGATTATTTTTCCTGCAGGCAAGGCAGAATTTCTACTTGTCAATGGTGCAAAAAAAACTGTACTCAAGAAAAGATACGTGTAGAAAAGAATGAGAGGTAAACAAAGAAAGAAAAGTAAACAAACTGACTGCAAAATCAAAAAAAAAGCAGTAATAAAATAATGGATGTCCTTAAATGAGTCCTTGATTGAGTTTGTTGTGAGGAGTATGATGGTGGAGGGGTAGTAGCTGTTCCTGAACCTGGTGGTGCGAGTCTTGTGTCCCCCAGACCTCTTTCCCGATGGCAGTACTGAGAACAGGGCGTGTGCTGGGTGGTGTGGATCCTCGATAATTGCTGCTGCTCTCCGATGGCAGTGTTCCCTGTTCATGATTTCGATAGTGGGGTTATATCCTGGGCTATATCCACTACATTTTGGAGGGCTTTATGCTCAGGGGTATTGGTGTCCCCATGCAGCCAGTCAACACACTTTCCACCATACATCTATAGAAATTTGCCAAGGTTTCTGATGTCATACCAAACCTTTACAAACTCCTGAGATGTAGAGGTGCTGACGTGGTTTCTTCATGATGTCATTAGCGCTTCAGATCCAGGTAAGATCCTCTGAGATAGTGACTCCCGAGAACTTAAATTTGCTCACCCTCTCCACCTCTGATCCCCCTATGTATATCTCTAGTTTTCCCTTCCTAAAGTCAACAACCAGCTCTTGGTTTTGAGTGTGAAGTTGTTGGTGGATCATTCAGCCAAGTTTGCAATCTCCCTCCTGTGTGCTGACTCATCTCCCCTTCTTATAGAACTCATCTTGACAATGTTCAGTGCATGGAAAGTCAAGGCAAGGTGATTAATACAATGAGTATCCCCTTCCAAAGACCCCAATATGTCAAAGGATCACATATGGAATCCCATCTGTTTTAAATATGACAAAATTCATAAGATTGAGGAAACCAACTTCCAAAACTTCCCAGTTAAAGATGTGGAGGTGCATTATTCAATAATTCAATAAAAAGGCAAAGGAGGAAAAACCCAACACCCAACCCCAACCAACCAATTTTCCCCTGCAGCCGCTGCAACCGTGTCTGCCTGTCCCGCATCGGACTTGTCAGCCACAAACGAGCCTGCAGCAGATGTGGACATACCCCTTCATAAATCTTCATCCGCGAAGCCAAGCCAAAGAAGAAATATTCAATGTTGCAGCTTTACCAAATGAATAAAGATGGATTCAATGTGCCGCTAAATTGTGAATGTTAGTAGTATTTTAGTTGTTCAAAAATAATATTTACAATTAATAAAAACATTTTGCTGGAAAGTATACTTTTAAGGATTAGGAATTCGTCACAAATAGATTGGATGTCTAGTGCAGAATCAAATAAAAGTTGAAGATATTGCCAGTTTCCTTCCTGCTGTTATCAGTCCCCCAACAGAATCTCACCAGTAAAATTAGGTTGCCCTTGCTCTATACTAATTGATCTCTCCCTTTTGTACCATGTTTTACATGCTGTACTATGTATAGGATATACAGGTGGACTGATTTCAAAATAAATTCTTAATGCATCTTGGTACATGTGACAATAAACTTGAACTTGCCTCAATGCATCACAAGAACCAAGTTCACCAGGTGCAACCAATCACTGACCAATCAAAATCTCAAAAAAATTGGGGAAATGATCAAATGCCCATGACCATAAGAAATGGGGAGGGAAAAAATCAGCCCATCGAATTTCCCCTACCATTTAATCTTGGGCTGATTCATTTTCCCATTCAGCCCCACACCCAGCCTTCTCCCCATAACCTTTGATACGTTGAATGCTGTGGTGCAGCAATGAAGTACATTCAATACAAACTGTACCAAAGTCCCAACATCTATCACAAAGTGAATAAGCTAAAGCAATTCCTGCTTGCTTCCAAACAATAGGAATAACTTAGAAAGCAGAAATTAAACATTACATTTTGTTTCATTATTAAATTAAACCACAAGACAATGTTAATTCTAATTAAACTACACTTTTCAGAAAGGGGTAAAATAGGAAAGCCTGAAGACATGAATGTTGAAGTAAAAACACAATGCAAGCAAACCTCTGCAGGTCAAACAGGGTACTTTACATAGCAAGAATACAATCAACATTTTGAACTTGAGCCTTTCATCAAAGTATCTCAGAGAGGGAATGGTTGAAACTAAACAGGTTTGGAATTAGATTACAACCAGGCTATAGAAATATATTAATGCTACAAAATAATTAAAAAAAAATCAATACTTCATGTCAAATGGAATACAAGCATAAATTGAATTGGTCAAAATTATGTTTGACCTTTTCTTCCACAAGATAAAAACTGACAAGATAGAATCTTGCTACTGCACACTTCCTGTCCACTTACAATAAAGAAATATTCCCATAAACACCAACTTCTAACAAACTAAACAATGCTCTGACCACATGCATCTTCACTAAAGCCACAAAGAATTGAACAAGCCCTTGAATCTGCACTTTTCTTGTACATGATGGTTCAACAGTCATCTCACACTATTCTCCCACATTTAGACCATTTGTGTTCGGCACAGTGAATAGACTGGTGCTCCCACACTTTGTAAAGATGAAGTGTGCTTATTTGGGGTCCAGTGTATGAGAGACATGAAAACACCCCTACGTTGTCTTAATGAGTCAAATTTTAAATATTCTGGTTATATTTAGAAGATTGGAAATGCCTGAATACATCATTTCAGTTTAAGAATATCTAGCACAAATAGAAATGATCACATTACATCATTCTCGTAACACTCTACTGGGAAGAATATTAAAACACAAAGTTTTATACAGAAATGTATAACCAAAATAATGATTGTTTCTACATACAAAAAAAGCTACACGTTCAGGAATGAGATTAATAGGCAGTCTTCTCAATAAATAAAATGCCAGCCTATTTATTCAGCTACCACCAAAATGTGTTTGTCTGCAGCAGTAGGTTATTGCCTTTAAGGCGAGGAGTCAAAAGATGATGCTATTAATAACAAAGCAATCACTCCCAATTACAAGCACCTGGTCATTGATAAAGACAAGAAATATCAAGGGGTCAGACATGTTTTACAAAGCCACATGCTTAATTGCTACAAGAAGCCATTCTTTCATTTATCATGGGGCAATGTTTGCGGTCTCTGAATATGTGGCTTTGAAGTTTTAAGTCAGAAAGTATGCATGTTTCCTACTTCTTCATTCTCACCATTACCCAAAAAATACGTTTCTTCAGCATAACTATCATATGCACATCTCTCGTGATGCTGGGATGGATTAAAGATTGCAAAATATATTGGTATCATTTTGACAATATACAATACTGTTTACTCAATAAATACCTGCTGTTGCTTTGCGGAAACTGCCAAAATGTTTGGCCTGGAAGTCAGCCTGAAGAAAACTGAGGTCCTCCATCAGCCAGCTCCCCACCATGATTACCAGCCCCCCCACATCTCCATCGGGCACACAAAACTCAAAACGGTCAACCAGTTTACCTATCTCGGCTGCACCATTTCATCAGATGCAAGGATCGACAATGAGATAGACAACAGACTCGCCAAGGCAAATAGCGCCTTTGGAAGACTACACAAAAGAGTCTGGAAAAACAACCAACTGAAAAACCTCACAAAGATAAGCGTATACAGAGCCGTTGTCATACCCACACTCCTGTTCGGCTCCGAATCATGGGTCCTCTACCGGCACCACCTACGGCTCCTAGAACGCTTCCACCAGCGTTGTCTCCGCTCCATCCTCAACATCCATTGGAGCGCTTACATCCCTAACGTCGAAGTACTCGAGATGGCAGAGGTCGACAGCATCGAGTCCACGCTGCTGAAGATCCAGCTGCGCTGGATGGGTCACGTCTCCAGAATGGAGGACCATCGCCTTCCCAAGATCGTGTTATATGGCGAGCTCTCCACTGGCCACCGTGACAGAGGTGCACCAAAGAAAAGGTACAAGGACTGCCTAAAGAAATCTCTTGGTGCCTGCCACATTGACCACCGCCAGTGGGCTGATATCGCCTCAAACCGTGCATCTTGGCGCCTCACAGTTTGGCGGGCAGCAACCTCCTTTGAAGAAGACCGCAGAGCCTACCTCACTGACAAAAGGCAAAGGAGGAAAAACCCAACACCCAACCCCAACCCCAACCCACCAATTTTCCCCTGCAACCGCTGCAATCGTGTCTGCCTGTCCCGCATCGGACTTGTCAGCCACAAACGAGCCTGCAGCTGACGTGGACTTTTTACCCCCTCCATAAATCTTCGTCCGCGAAGCCAAGCCAAAGAAAGACCTGCTGTTGAATCTCTTCCACCCTCTCAATTCAGGTTCTTTCCTACATTCTTGCAATGGGCAACACAATCTGCAGCTGAATTTCACCAGCGATTTGCCCACTGGCAAATGTTGTTTAATTTCCCTCCTTTGATGAGGCATCACACATTTGCCCACCTAATTTAACATCGCAAATACTATCACTTAGACTATGAGAAAATACCACACTAAGAATATTGTGTTCAGTTCTGATCATCTCTCATTACAGGAAAGATGTGGAAGCGATGGAAAGGGTGCAGATGAGATTTATCAGGATATTGCCTAGATTGGAAAATGTCTCATGAGGCAAGGTGAGCAGAGCTTTGACTTTTCTCTTTGGAGCTTAGAAGGATGAGAGGTGACTTAATAGAGGTCTACAAGATTATGAGAGGCCTAGATATAGTAGACAGTCAGCATCTTTTTTCCCAGGGCATGAGTAGCAAAAACCAGAGGACATGTACAAAGTGAATGGAGGAAAGTTTAGGGGAGACATCAGGAGTAAGTTTTCTTTTTACACAGTGATATGTGGGTGCCTGGAATATATTGCCAGGGGAGGTGGTGAAGCTGGAAAAATAAGGGATGAAAGAAAACCAGAGGGTTATGAGGTAAGAAGGGTTTAGGATTTTTTTTAAGGTATACATAGATTGGCACCAACATTGTGGGTTGAAGGGCCTGTACTGTGCTGAACATTCCATGTTCAAATGAATCAGAAACTATATGATAGATGGAAACTATGAGGGTCTCCAAACAGACCTCTCCACAGGCCAACTTGCCGCCTTCCTGTTGCGAGCTGCATCCTATCTTTCAGCAAATTAGGATACAAGTATCGGCAAAATAAGCAGTGCCCCTTTTCCAATTTCTACATATAGCTTCAGGGAGGCAGGGAGGAAGCAGCTGATCACTTGTCACACTATGAATGGGATCAAGGCCATCACAGCATGGTTCAGGAGCTGCTCGACAAGGTCAAAAGAAGCTGCTGAAGGTAGTAAAGCCAGTCAAAAGAAAAGAAAATCTTCCTTTCCCTCCATGGACTCCATCTACATCTCCCATTGTGTAGGAAAGGCAGCCAACATATGGAAGGACCCACCACACGCCCAGGCACACTCACTCCTGCCTTTAGGGAAAGGTTTGTGTGATGGCATGCACCATCATACTTAAAGACGGTTCCTTTCCAGCAGCCATCAGATTCTGGAATGAATCCCACAACAGTGCTCTCATGCTGCCCTTGCTTGGTGTTGATTGATCTTCCTTTCCATGGCAATCTTACACACTGTTAACTGTGCCCTTTACACACCTGTATGAATGTAAGAGATAACCTGTTGGTCTGCTCACAGAAGATCCCTTTTCACTGGACTAGGTATTTTGTGAGAAATAAACTTAAACTAAGTGGGGGCTTCAGTTGAGAACAAAGGTAGAATTTTCATCACTAAATGGTCCTGGGCACAAACATATTTCAATTTTAAAGTCATACCTTGTCCTCATCTTTATAAAGTTGCATACAGATGTATTTACAATCAAAAGTCTCTGTGATTCTTGTTCCCTAAATGGTGATCTTATGACTTTTCCACTAGAGAAGTGTAGATAACATGACAGGTTACACATACCACAGGTTTAATTGAAGAAACAGGCAAATTAGGAAGAAATTGTTGGTAAATGCAAGACGACGTCTAAAAAAAAAACTTTGGATAGCGTCTTGCTCTCATTTCTTGATTTCCTTCTAATAGTGCTTTTCTTTACAGTTATACTCTCTCAAGACATATTACTATTTTAACCAAAAAAACCGCAGCAGAATTTGTTTTATTTATTGTATGGTATTATAACTTAATTAACAGTACATTTATTTAGTCTGCATTTATTAGTTTACACCAGTTCTTGCATTCCCATCGTGACCTTCATCCAGATCAAGTGCTCTAATCTTTTCCTCTAATCATCCAGTTAAAACATACATTAGTATTGCTATTTGCAGAACATGGAATTTAATAGTGTAACAGACATGTTGTTCCTGGTCTGAATCATATTGGTTACATCTGTCAGAACAAAGGCAGTTTTCTTGTTCAGGCACCTATCTACATTTTACTTACACCTTGATGAAGGGCTCAAGCCCAAAGCGTTGGTTATGTATCTATAGCCGCTTTCAGGTGCATTCTCCGCAAAGAATGCGCCTGCAGGAAGCGGATTCAGACCTGTGGAATGGTCGTTCAGGTGGCAGCGCTAAAAGCGCTGAAAGGGACAGCTGCATGGGAGGCACCTCAGAGCTCCTGTCCCTTCGGGCCATCCCAGCACTGACAGCCCGCACCGGCCACCCCAACACTGACGTCCCATGCTGAGGGGCAGAGGCAGCGGGGAGGGGGCTGTCAGGCGCTCGCCAGCTGATTGTCATCCCCTTTGCAACCGCTTTCAGGCAGCTTAATTCAGGTGCCTACAGGGACTTCAGTCCTCCGGCGATTATCCCTCTCAGAGGAGGGTTGTAAAGTGTGCCTCAAGAGATGCCTCCTGCTCTTTCAGATGACCTCCCAACAGCTGCATGGGGGTAGAGTTGTTTGACCTGCTGAGTTTCTCCAGCGTTGTGCTTTTACTGCAATCATGGAGTTTGCAGACTTTCATGTTTTACTGTAGCTTTATTGTTGCTAACTTAGGTGAGCATCTGTGTAGACTCCATAGATTATGTTCGATGGCTAAAATTGCTCCACCTGATTTTTCTGGTTGTACTTTCTTCCTATTTATTTGGTGAGCATTTTTGTATTTAATTTTGAACTGATGATCAATACTAAACCCAAGAGTTACTTTTTCCTTGGTGGGTAATGAATATTTCTTAATTTGTTGTGAGCAATGGTTCAATATCTCATTTTTAAAATTTGGCATTTTAGGTTAAATATTCTGTTTCCATCAATCTTTTGAATCACAACATCCTTCCATAAAACTTTAACTCTAACCATATTTTTATAAAAGCCTTTGTTGGATACTTTTCCTATATAGAAATAGAATTTCCCATGAGGGAGAAGCTGTACCATACTGAAAATAGGCTCTCAATAGAATGAGAATTAAGGAATTACTTCTAATCACAAGACATCAGTGGCCCTCTGAACTGTGCAAATTTCTATCACCATTTTAGTCAGGAATGTATAGACAAAATGACCCAGACTTCAGCAATTCCACTTAGGGAAAGCAAGATTGGTGCGAGAAGAATAAACATCTTTGCATGATCTTTACTGAATTTGGAATTATTGAAGGTAGAGGAATGAAACCTCACTTTACTTCCAGCTTTGCTCAATGCAATGATGTGGACAGGATGGAAAAGGGAAAAGCCAGCAATAGCATTTGTTGCAAATTAAAAATGAGCACATTACATATTCTTTAATTTAAAAAAAAACTTCCAGTTTACCATCTTTTTCCAAGAAAAAAAACTGTGCCTTTTGTTTTAGTTTAAGTGAAGCTCTTTACATCATAATCTCAATGATGGCATTTCCACAGAAAGATCAAAAGAAGAAATGGAATACAGCCAACAGATATATTGCAATCAATGTAGCGTTGTAATAATGAACAATGTACTGAGGGTTCACTGTAGATCATCTGAGACCTTTTCTATTCTAACTTCCTCCTCAAAGTTTGCTTCTCATTTTGAGTAGCTTGCCTCTCAGGAAAAACAAATCACAGTGTAGCAACTGCAATTGGAGCAATTTAATCAAGCAAACAAATATCCATTATTATGCATCCAAAAATGGTAAAGCCTTCTACTGCTGTTAGTGAATGATTGTAATACAACGTGCAATTGACATGCTTACTAATCAAGACCAGCATTTCCATCTTCCTGTGTATATTTTTAAGGTTTCAGTAATTGCTCCATTTTGTTTGAATTAAAAAGTGAGTGGTTGAAACAAATGTAATTCAAGACTGCAAAACATGGTTACTGATCGTTCAGGATTAGGCAACAGTTTCACTGAACGGACTATTTTTCATTATCAGTCCTGAAGAGGCCAAGCAACACGTTTTCTCTTCTGGATGACCATTCTCAAAAATCAGATACTTCAATATTGTGTAGCTCAGATTGTTCATTCCCCAACTACCAATAATCACTTAAATCCCCTGGATTTAAAAAAAATTACAATCTGGATTAATTCCACACCTACTGATTGTTTTTCCGAGTCGTGTTACTTTTCTCTTCTGATCAACTAACAGACAAGGAAATATTTGACCAAAGAAACAAATGGGAGATTTGTTCCAAGATCTTGACCTTAAGTTATGGAACATCTTTCTCATTTCCTCATATTATCTGAGCCACATAGAGGAATGGACATTCCCATGCAAAGGTCGGCAACCTTGTGGAAGCATTGCTCTCTCTCTCAGCCACAGTGGCACACACAATGCACTGCTGGCAATGTTGTGAGTTGACTAGTATCACTGGTACATCCTTGACCTTCGTGCATCATGAGGTTTGGCCCAGAACACCTTGGCACCTGAATGCCCCAGAATGGATTAAACAGAGAAAGAGAAAATAGATCTTTGCCTATAACTCCAAAAGGTAGAGTGCAATTTTCAAATTTGTTTTAATACTTTGAATTGGTGCATGAACTGAAAAAAAAGGTCAGAAAGATTACATTTATTCAAATGTTATGGGTAAAAGCCAAGCAAAGAACAAGTAAAATTATATGCTCCATGACCTGTGTTATATTTTTAACTCACTTGTGAGGTTAACAATAATGCTTTGTAAAGTGAGCAGACGTTAGCATCCGTTTGGTATGGGACTGACAATTGGGCCTCCTTCATTCCCGTCATCACAAATCCATATTCTGGGCTGACATGTGAAAGCCACTTTGCGTTATGCCATAGAAGGATTTCAAGGTGAATCAATTTGCTCATTGTTTGGATAATGGAGGTATCTGTCACCAAAGAGACTGAGTTGACATGCTACAGGGCCCTACATCCCCCTCCCCTGCCCTTGGGGTTGGGGGGTGGGGTTGGGAGGGTGGCACTGGACACTTAAGTACAAGACTTGTTTCTTTTTACCTCATAACAAACATATTTTTTTATGATTTTTATGTAGGCAGTGGGAGAAAAGTACAGAAGAAAACAACTGAACTTGACTGCTTCACAGGGAAGGGGGCCCATAAACTTTGAGCAGAGTCCTATATAGACAAAAAGAGGTTGAGAATAGTTGGTCTAGTCCATAGAAAATAAGCTGAATTACACAAATGTGTGCAGCAATATTGACTTGGAATGTTCAGGTATTGTTTATCACCTGCAGTTTCGTTCCAATTTATTATGAAAACCAAAAGTTTGCCTTTTTTAATATGAAAAAGTTAAATTCAATTTTGGAAATAATAATTAAAAATAATCTTCTAACTGAACAAAACAAATTAGGTGAACTTCTCTAAACAAGGAATAAGACCTGGTATTACATTCTATGAGTTTGAAGATCGGTCAGTTAATATTCAGCACCTGCGGCATCAGTTTTAAGGCACCCAAGGCTGTGGGTGAAATGAAATTGTCCTACAACAGTCTTGTACACTGAGATTGCATTGGTTCATAATTTGATTTTGTAGCGGAAAAGAATCCCTGCCAATTGTCCATTAATGCGGAATATCTCTATTTATTCAAACTATTAAGGTAAATGCTTGAAGCACAAAGCAAGAGCAAATTGTAGACACTCAACATCTCCTCACTTGTCAAGAAGGCGCAATAGTGACTGCACTTCCTGAGAAACCTGAAATGGGCAAGGCTACCGGCCACTATTAGGTCAACCTTCTATAGGAGCAATATCGAGAGTGTCCTGGCCGGCTGCATCACAGTGGGGTACTATTTCTGCAGAGAAATGGATTGGTGGTCAATCTACAGAACCATAAGGGTGGCAGGGAGGATTACTGGAGTCTCTCTTTCCCCCCCCCCCCCCCTCACAGCGACATGATCTACTGGGATCATTGTCTGAAGAGGGCGTGCAAAATCATGGAGGACCCCTTCCACACTGCACACAGCATCTTTCAGCTGCTCCTGTAGGGGAGAAGAGATACAGGAGGATCAGAGCCAGCACCACCAGGCTGAGGAACAGCTTCTTCCCATGGGGCAGTGAGAGTGGTGAACGACCAAAGGAGTGGCTCACACTAACCACCAGAGACTCTCATATTCATGAAACAATATTTATTTATTTGTATATTGTTTGCCTGCATATGTGTTATGTCCGGTTGTGTGTCTGCGCATTTTACACCAAGGACCAGAGAACACTGTTTTGTCCGGTTGTACTTGTGCAATTAGATGAAAATTGTCTTGCCTTGAAATGCTAAGCAAGTTAGATTTCAGGTCACAAAGTACACAAGCTATTTACAAAAATAACAACTTGGAGGAGCAAACAATGTGAAAATCTCAAACTGCAACATCATGGTTTTGAAATAGTGGGCCTGAGTACGCAGCAGACAGAATTTCCGTCTGCTCTTAAACTTGTGTCATCTCGGGCCAGATGTTGTACCAGATGCTGCCTCCTTGCCTCCCACCATTCCTCAGCTCAAGCCTCCGAGTTATGGCTAATATCAAAGTGCAATATTTACAGTTATCTAGTGCTTTACAGGAAGTAATCAGTTCTGTTCTGGGTCACTGCTTTGGGCCTGGGACAGAGAAGCAAAGCAACCAATGCAAACATCAAAGTGAGGTGCTCCTCACAGTTGCTGTAACTCTTGACTACAAACACTATAATCAAGGAAATTTCAGCTCTGATCTGCAGCAAGCTCAGTGAAACTACCTTAGAATAATTAAAGTTAGACATCAAAGGCTTGCTGGTTCGGTCTGCTAAACATCCATGTCAGAAGAAAGCAGAGTACATATTTTATCCTGTTCAATATTTGATTGCAAACCACACTATCAAAACTGAGTGAAAAATGTACTAGGTTTTCTTTTTTTAAAATTATTAATCAAGCATACCTTTGAAGTACAAAATCCTGTTCCAGCACAAGTAGCTAAAGTGGGAGAAATAAAAGCTGATGCAAACATAAGCTCATGCTTATAATTTCCATGCAGCCAGCTGGGCCCATATTCAGTGATCTTCAACATCAGCCACAAATGTTCAAGAGAAAAGATCACATCTCTGCAATCCAAGTTCAGCAATTAGATCTCATTACGTTACAATGGAAGCCAAAATTGTCTGGTGGACATTTGGGTTGATATATCCGTGTGGCGCACCATTATTCATACAAATTCATGCCAACAATAATGGCACAAGATATTCTCGACAAATTATGAGCTTCCAGTCACACTGTGCCAACAAAAGCCATGTAGAAAGGCTGCAACTGTATGCCAAGAGAACATTAAGAAAAAGGGAAAAATATAATTAAGATTAGTTGAGGCAGAACCATGAACTTTCCAGTGGATGACTAGATGGGTCAGGTAATATACACGAGGAGTTGAATAGCCAGTTAAGTACACCCCTTAAAACTAAAATGCAGCATAATAAGAATTATTGTGTCAGCAATTATTTTCAATGCTTTGTTTAAAACCTGAAAATTTAACAAAGTTCAGAAATTTACTGGGAACTCAAGATCAATTTTCTTATTCAGCCAAGCACGACTATTATCCCGATTTTCCCCTCCTCATATATACCCACTCCCTCTGATCAGCTTCATGTAGGTTTTTTTGGGGCTCTATTCCTTTACGTGCAAAACCCTGCTCTAATTAAATTCCTTACCTTGAGGTCCAAGAGCAGCATTCTGATTTATAGTTGGCTAAAAAATTGCCTCAAGTTACACAACTGCGAATACTATTTTTTCCAAATGTGTGCTTATATTAAAAAAAATCAAGAAATTATTCATGTGCTCAATTTCAAAATAATAATCCCAAAAGCATAGATGCAAGTGAAGGCCTTTCGAACTGTTTTCTATTCCAAAAATTGGAATCAAGGAAAAGATTTTAAAGCATTATAAATGCTTGCATCAACAGTGGATCAACCAGGAATGCACATCATGCACCTATTAGATACATGCATATCTAAAATAAACTTTAAGTACCCTTTCCAACACCTTCATGTCTTTGGCTTGGCTTCGCGGATGAAGATTTATGGAGGGGGTAAATGTCCACGTCAGCTGCAGGCTCGTTTGTGGCTGACAAGTCTGATGCGGGACAGGCAGACACGGTTGCAGCGGTTGCAGGGGAAAATTGGTTGGTTGGGGTTGGGTGTTGGGTTTTTCCTCCTTTGTCTTTTGTCAGTGAGGTGGGCTCTGCGGTCTTCTTCAAAGGAGGTTGTTGCCCGCCGAACTATGAGGCGCCAAGATGCACGGTTTGAGGCGATATCAGCCCACTGGCGGTGGTCAATGTGGCAGGCACCAAGAGATTTCTTTAGGCAGTCCTTGTACCTCTTCTTTGGTGCACCTCTGTCATGGTGGCCAGTGGATAGCTCGCCATATAACATGATCTTGGGAAGGCGATGGTCCTCCATTCTGGAGACGTGACCTACCCAGCGCAGTTGGATCTTCAGCAGCGTGGATTCGATGCTGTCGGCCTCTGCCATCTCGAGTACTTCGATGTTAGGGATGAAGTCGCTCCAATGAATGTTGAGGATGGAGCGGAGACAACGCTGGTGGAAGCGTTCTAGGAGCCATAGGTGATGCTGGTAGAGGACCCATGATTCGGAGCCAAACAGGAGTGTGGGTATGACAATGGCTCTGTATACGCTTATCTTTGTGAGGTTTTTCAGTTGGTTGTTTTTCCAGACTCTTTAGTGTAGTCTTCCAAAGGTGCTATTTGCCTTGGCGAGTCTGTTGTCTATCTCGTTGTCGATCCTTGCATCTGATGAAATGGTGCAGCCGAGATAGGTAAACTGGTTGACCGTTTTGAGTTTTGTGTGCCCGATGGAGATGTGGGGGGGCTGATAGTCATGGTGGGGAGCTGGCTGATGGAGGACCTCAGTTTTCTTCAGGCTGACTTCCAGGCCAAACATTTTGGTAGTTTCCGCAAAACAGGACGTCAAGCGCTGAAGAGCTGGCTCTGAACGGGCAACTAAAGTGGCATCGTCTGCAAAGAGTAGTTCACGGACAAGTTGCTCTTGTGTCTTGGTGTGAGCTTGCAGGCGCCTCAGATTGAAGAGACTGCCATCCGTGCGGTACCGGATGTAAACAGCGTCTTCATTGTTGAGGTCTTTCATGGCTTGGTTCAGCATCATGCTGAAGAAGATTGAAAAGAGGGTTGGTGCGAGAACGCAGCCTTGCTTCACGCCATTGTTAATGGAGAAGGGTTGAGAGAGCTCATTGCTGTATCTGACCTGACCTTGTTGGTTTTCGTGCAGTTGGATAACTATGTTGAGGAACTTTGGGGGACATCCGATGCGCTCTAGTATTTGCCAAAGCCCTTTCCTGCTCACGGTGTCGAAGGCTTTGGTGAGGTCAACAAAGGTGATGTAGAGTCCTTTGTTTTGTTCTCTGCACTTTTCTTGGAGCTGTCTGAGGGCAAAGACCATGTCAGTAGTTCCTCTATTTGCGTGAAAGCCGCACTGTGATTCTGGGAGAACATTCTCGGCGACACTAGGTATTATTCTATTTAGGAGAATCCTAGCGAAGATTTTGCCTGCAATGGAGAGCAGCGTGATTCCCCTGTAGTTTGAGCAGTCTGATTTCTTGCCTTTGTTTTTGTACAGGGTGATGATGATGACATCACGAAGGTCCTGAGGCAGTTTTCCTTGGTCCCAACAAAACTTGAAAAACTCATGTAGTTTGACATGCAGAGTTTTTCCACCAGCCTTCCAGACCTCTGGGGGCGGGATTCCATCCATACCTGCTGCTTTGCCACTTTTCAGTTGTTCAATTGCCTTATATGTCTCTTCCCGGGTGAGGACCTCATCCAGCTCTAGCCTTAGGGGCTGTTGAGGGAGCTGGAGCAGGGCGGATAAACTGGTTAGGGCATTATTCCCTGAACTGTAGAAGAATGAGGGGAGAATTGATAGAAGTGTACAAAATTATGGGTGATATAGACAGAGTAAATAACTTTAAGTACCCTTTCCAACACCTTCATGTAACATCCTCTTATAATGACGGTAGCAAGTGGATGAGCCGAAAAGGGTTATTTCTCGAAGTGTTGCAAATCTTCGGTATTGTCTATGCTGAAGAGCAGTGGATGTTGAGATTTGATACTTAAGGCTGAGATAGATGGGTTTTTATGAAATCAAGTGTAATAGATATCAACCAGAAAAGTCAAGTTAAGTCAATGATCAGATGTTTGCACTGGATGACAGGGGAGACTTGAGAGGCTGTCTGCCCTACCTATTTCCAGATTCATTGTCAGATGACATACATGACATCACATACAACCCTGAGATTCCTTTTTCCTGCAGAATCACCACTAATAGGTAGTGCAAAAAATAAATTATTCCTATTGTTTTTGTTTTTATTTAATACTAGCAGCATTATAAAAACTTCCTTTCCATTTTTAGAGGCATTGCAAGAATATACAATTAAAACTTAATAGAAAGTAACAGAAATTATTTCAACAACATTTATGAAAATGACACCCAAATGAAAAGGGAGGCACGTTTAGCATAGTGGTTAACACAACACTGTTTCAGTGCCAGTGAGCAGGACTGGGGTTCGAATCCGACACTGCCTGTGAGGAATTTGTACATTCTCTGTGTCTGAGTGGGTTTCCTCTGGGTGCTCCGGTTTCCTCCCACCCTCCAAAAACGTACCGGGGGGTTGTTGGTCAATTGAGTGTAATTCGGCGGCATGGATTCGTTGGCCTGTTGCCGTGTCTTAAAATCTTAGTTTATTTTTTTTTTTAATCATCTCAGCTTCCACGCAATTTTGTCCTAGCAGAACACAACCAATGATCTGAACCAAATTCCAGGCAAGGTTAAGCTTCAAGCATTTGGGAATGGTAGCTCTATGATTTTTCTATAGAACTAACATTAACTACGTTCAATTTAAGAATATTTTCTTTTGAACTCTACTACTCTGCCACAAGGTAGTCCTGCAGTAGTTTTGGGTTAAAGATTGGTAATACAGGTACTTATCTTTTTTTCCCCCCCTTGAGATCCTTGGGACCAGACAGTTCCCGGTATTTGGATTATTCCGAATTATGGAATTAAAATGGCGGTTGTACAGATTTGCACAAAACATAAGCCCTTTTTATGGAACTATGCCACATTGCAGCTGGCTCAAAGAGCAATGGCCGGCTTGGTTACCCATAATCCCCCAAGCAGCTGAAACTGCTCTGGGAAACACAGAGTGGTTCCAACTGCATGGAGAATTATTGATAACAAAGACAGAGATTGATCCCACATGAAAACAAAAGCAGCTCATTCCGCCAGGCTCCACCACGTCCTTGGCTGTCTACTTCCGGCCCAGCTCAGCTGCCTCCCATCATCTGGTCCCTCTGCACCAGCTCAGCTGCCAGGGGGCTTCCCATCACCTGCTCTTCCCTCAGGCTCGGCTCTTGCTGCTGCTCAGGCTTGGTTGCTCCCCAGCGTCCTCTTAGCTTCTCTCCCTCTGGCACCACCTTCTCCTCCTCCCGGGCTGTGGAGCTCAGGACCCAGGTCCCTTCATCCTCTGGCCCTGGCAGCTCGGCAGGCTCCGACTCTCTGCTCCTGCTGGGCCTCCATGCTCTTCGAACCGTGTTCGCTCTTTATTCTCTCTCTGCTTGCCGCCTGAGCAGTGTTCTTTCCTCGCTCTCTCTCCCCACTCGCGACCCGAGCCACATTCTCTCCCCGCCCGAGCCAGGTTCCCTCCCCGCTCGCCGCCCGAGCCACATTCTCTCCCTAGAACACCTGAAAATATATTCTACATGGCAGTAAAAAAAGTTGTTCGGTTTTCAGAATCATGGATAAAGGTTTAAGGACCTGGTAGTGATGATCTTGTACTCACTTGTTTGTAGATCACTGCCCCCATGCAAATTGAACACTATTTGTACTGCCTGAAACAAAAAGCTGTTTCACAATTCTTCTGATTAAAAGAAAACTTCTAAATCTGAATGGACGGTAAGCCTCACAAGGCCAGACTTGAGTATTTTAAGTTTCTTGACAATTGGTGAGGCCAAATTTGGAATAATGAGTGCATTTTTTGGTCACCTTGTTCCAGGAAGCAATATCAATAAGATTGAAAGGATGCTAAGAAGATTTCAAAGGATGTTGCCAGGACTGAAACAACTGTGTTACAGGAAAAGGTTAAACTGGTTAGGACATTATTCCCTGAACTGTAGAAGAATGAGGGGAGAATTGATAGAGGTGTACAAAATTATGAGTGATATAGACAGAGTAAATGCAAGCAGGCTTTTTACACCGAGGTTGGGTGAGAACATGGGTTAAGGGTGAAAGGAGAAAGGTTTTTAAAAATATTTTTTTATTTTTCACACTATGAACCATATCAACCAAAATATGTACAAACATATCTCATTAAATTTACACAGTGGTCTTTTCTCCCCTTCCCCCCCCCCACCTTTCCCTCCCTCCCCTCTACCCACCCCCTCCAAAACCCATAAATATTCAACATATACAATACAATAAAACCATAAAACAATATTTTCACACAAAGGAAAATAAACAAGAAAAATGCATCATCTATTTATTACACACTGAATCTCATCATTTTGTCTTCTTATCATCTTCATTATTTTCATTCTCATTTTAGGGGATGGAGGTCGTAGGCAAGCACTCTCTGATATGTTCCATGTATGGTCCCAAATTTGTTCAAACATTGTGACTATTTTTTAAATTATATGTTTTTTTTCCAATGGAATACATTTATTCATTTCCATGTACCATTGCTGTATACTCATGCTCTCTTCCATTTTCCAAGTTGACATTATACATTTTTTTTTGCTATCGCTAAGGCTATCATAATGAATTTTTTTTTAAACTTTATCCAATTTTCGGCCTAATTCTCTACTTCTTATGTTACTTAAAAGAAATATCTCTGTTTTTTTGGTATGTTATTTGCGCTTTCATCCCTAACGTCGAAGTACTCGAGATGGCAGAGGTCGACAGCATCGAGTCCACGCTGCTGAAGATCCAGCTGCGCTGGATGGGTCACGTCTCCAGAATGGAGGACCATCGCCTTCCCAAGATCGTGTTATATGGCGAGCTCTCCACTGGCCACCGTGACAGAGGTGCACCAAAGAAAAGGTACAAGGACTGCCTAAAGAAATCTCTTGGTGCCTGCCACATTGACCATCGCCAGTGGGCTGATATCGCCTCAAACCGTGCATCTTGGTGCCTCACAGTTCGGCGGGCAGCAACCTCCTTTGAAGAAGACCGCAGAGCCCACCTCACTGACAAAAGGCAAAGGAGGAAAAACCCAACACCCAACCCCAACCAACCAATTTTCCCCTGCAGCCGCTGCAACCGTGTCTGCCTGTCCCACATCGGACTTGTCAGCCACAAACGAGCCTGCAGCTGACGTGGACTTTTACCCCCTCCATAAATCTTCGTCCGCGAAGCCAAGCCAAAGAAGAAAGAAGAAGATTTAGTATCTGATTTAATTCTTCCCAAAATGTATTTACTTTCGTCCATGCCCAAGTTGCATGTAATGTTGTTCCCATTTCCTTCTTACAGTGAAAACATCTATCTGATAATGTTGAATCCCATTTTTTTAATTTTTGAGGAGTGATATATACCCTGTGTAACCAATTATACTGTATCATGCGTTACCTTGTGTTTATTGTATTCTTCATAGTTCCAGAACATAACTTTTCCCATACTTCATTTTTTATCTTTATGTTTTGATCCTTTTCCCACTTCTGCTTAAGTTTATAATTTATTTCATTTTCCTTATCTTGCAGCTTAATGTACGTGTTGGTTATAAATCTTTTGATTATCATTGTGTCTGTAATCACATATTCAAAGCTGCTTCCTTCAGATAATCTCAAGCTGTTTCCCAATTTATCCTTTAAATAAGCTTTCAATTGATGATATGCAAACATTGTACCATGAGTTATTCCATATTTGTACTTCATCTGTTCAAATGTTAATAAATTATTTCCCAAAAAAGTTTTCTATTCTTTTGATTCCTTTTCTCTCCAATTCTCTAAAGGAAAGGTTGTCTATTGTAAAAGGGATTAGCGGATTTGCGTCAATAGTAATTTTAGTATTTGATCATTAGTTTTTTTTCCTTTCTAAGTGGATCTTCTTCCACGTATTAAGTAAATGATGCAGTACTAGTGAGTTTTTATATTGCATCAGCTTTTCATCCCACTTATAAAGTACATGTTCCGGCACCTTTTCCCCTATTTTATCTAGTTCTACCTTAGTCCAGTCTGGTTTTTCCCTTGTCTGATTAAAAATCTGATAAATACCTTAATTGTGTGGCTCTATAATAATTTCTAAAAATTTTTAACTGTAAACCACCCTGATTATACCTCTCTGCTAATTTATCTAACACTACCCTTGGATTCCTCCCTTTCCATAACAATTTCCCTATTATTCTCTTTAGTTCCTTAAAGAATTTTTCTGTTAAGGGAATTGGTAATGTTTGAAATAAGTATTGTATCCTTGGGAACACATTAATTTTAATGCAGTTTACCCTCCCTATCAATGTTAGCGGTAATTCTTTCCAATGTTCTAAGTCTTCCTGCAATTTCTTTATTAGTGGCTGATAATTTAGTTTATACAAGTGGCTTAAGTTATTATCTAACCTGATCCCTAGGTATCGGATTGCTCGTGCTTGCCATTTAAATTGTGATTCTTTTTTTAAATTCTGCATAGTCTGCGTTACTCATTGGCATCACTTCACTTTTATTTGCGTTTATCTTGTACCCCGATATTTCTCCATATTCCTTCAATTTCTGATGTAATTCTTTTACTGATACCTCTGGTTCTGTTAGGTATACTATGATGTCATCTGCAAATAAGCTGATTTTATACTCCTTCGCCTTTATTTTTATCCCTTTTATTTTATTTTTTTATTCTTATCAGTTTTACCAAAGGTTCTATTGCTAAGGCGAACAATGAGGGGGATAGTGGACATCCCTGTCTAGTTGACCTACTTTATTTAAAGTGACTCGATACATATCCATTTACTGTTACCTTCGCCAATGATCCATTATACAATGCTTTATTCCAATTTATATATTTTTCTGGTAGATTGAACTTCTGTAATACTTTAAATAAGTAATTCCACTCTGCTCTGTCAAAGGCTTTTTCTGCGTCTCGAGCAACAGCCACTGTTGGTTTCTTATTTCCTTGAACTGCGTGGATGAGATTAATAAGTTTGCAGACATTGTCCGCTGTTCATCTTTTCTTAATAAATCCAGTTTGATCTTGTTTTACTATTTTAGGTACACAATCGGCCAATCTGTTTGCTAATAATTTTGCTATTATCTTAGTCTGAGTTAAGTAGAGATATTGGTCTATATGGTGTTAATGGATCCTTCCCCATCTTTGGAATTAATGTAATTATTGCTGTCTTACATGAATCTGGAAAGTTTTGTGTTTCTTCTATCTGGTTCATTACTTCCAGGAGAGGAGGAAATCCATCCTCTCCTGGTTTTTTATTATTCAGCAGCTTTTTTAATATATCCTGTATTTCCTCTATTTCAAATGGTTTTCTTAGTTTGTTTTGTTCCTCCTTGCAATTTCGGCAGTTCAATTTTACCTAAAAAGTCTTCTATTTTATCATCTTTCCCCTCGTTCTCAGTTTGGTATAATTGTTCATAAAATTCCTTAAAGTTCTCATTAATCTCTGTTGGATTATATGTAATTTGTTTGTCCTTTTTCCTTGATGCCAGTATCCTTCTTTTAGCTTGTTCTGTTTTAAGTTGCCAGGCTAATATTTTGTGTTTTTTCTCCCAGTTCGTAATACTTTTGCTTTATTTTCATTTGTTCTTCTCCACCTTGTACGTTTGTAATATTTCGTATTTAATTTTTTTGTCTGCCAATTCTTTCTTTTTTGTTATATCATCCCTTTTTACTAATTCCTTTTCTGTACTTAGTACCTCCCTTTCCAACTGCTCTATTTCCCAATTGTAATCCTTTTTCATCTTAGTCACATAACTTATTATCTGTCCTCTCATGAAGGCTTTCATTGCATCCCATAATATAAATTTGTCTTTCACTGATCCTGTGTTTATTTCAAAATATGTTTTAATTTGGAGTTCAATAAACTCCCTAAATTTCTGTCTTTTAAGTGTCATGGAGTTTAGCCTCCATCTATATGTTCTTGGTAGGATGTCCTCCAGTTCTATTGCTAATAATAGGGGTGAATGATCTGATAGTCTAGCTTTATACTCAGTTTTCCTAACTCTCCCTTGTATATGGGCTGACAACAAAAACATATCAATCCTTGAGTAAGTTTTGTTCCTACTCGAATAATATGAAAATTCCTTCTCTCTTGGGTGTTGCCTCCTCCATATATCCATAAGTTTCATTTCCTGCATTGATTTAAACATAAATTTGGCTACTTTATTATTTTTACTTGTCTTTTGTCCAGTTTTATCTAACATTGGGTCCAAATTAAGGTTAAAATCCCCTCCTATCAATATATTTCCTTGTGTGTCTGCAATCTTCAAAAAAGTATCCTGCATAAACTTTTGATCCTCCTCGTTAGGTGCATATATATTGAGCAAATTCCAAAATTCTGAGTATATCTGACACTTTATCATTGCATATCTCCCTGCCGGATCTATTATTTCCTCCTCTATTTTAATTGGTACATTTTTGTTAACTAGTGTGGCTACCCCTCTAGCTTTTGAATTATAGGATGCTGTCGTTACGTGCCCTACCCAGTGTCTCTTTAGTTTGTAATTTTCCGCTTCAGTTAGATGCGTTTCCTGCACAAATGCTATATCTATTTTTTCCTTCTTCAATAAATTTAGTAGCCTCTTCCTTTTAATTTGGTTATGCATTCCATTAATGTTTATAGTCATATAGTTCAACATGGCCATCTGCATGCACCTCTTTTTTACCTTTTCGCCACCATAATTCCCCTTTTCCCCATTTTCATCTCTTAGTTTTCTCTTATTACACTTAATATATGACAACACATTTAAGACATAAAGTACCCCCGCAGTTCCCACATCCACTAATACCTTAACCCCAAAAGTTCCCCCCTCTCTGAATTGCCCCATACCCCTTGCTGGGCAACCACAACTCCCCTTTTCATTTGGAATGTGACCTTGTTCGCAGCATCAACTGATTTTGCAGTGATGGTTATACCCCTCCACCCACCCCTCTCCAGAAAACACTTTTTTAAAACACATATAACAAAGCTCTCTCTTTTTCCCCCCTTAGTCCCTTCCTTCCCTTCTCTTTTCCCTCTTTAGTTCTTTACACATACATTGTTTTTACATCTTTATATATACTTTATTGCCATTCTTCATTCTTGTTACATCTCTTCATCTCTTCTCCTGTCCTGCAAATGTTCTGTGAATTCTTGCGCTTTCTCTGGATCCGAGAACAGTCTGTTTTGCTCCCCGGTATAAATATTTTAAGCACGGCTGGATGTCTTAATATGAATTTGTAACCTTTTTTCCATAAAGATGATTTTGCTGTATTAAATTCCTATCTCCTCTTTAAGAGTTCAAAACTTACGTCTGGGTAAAAAAATATTCTTTGACCCTTGTATTCCAATGGTTTATTATCTTCTCTAATTTTATTCCTTGCCAGTTCCAGTATATTTTCTCTTGTCATATATCTCTAAAATTTTACTAAGATGGATCTTGGTTTTTGATGTGTCTGTGGTTTCAGAGCTAATGCTCTGTGTGCCCCTTTTATTTCCATTTCTTCCTGCATTTCTGTCATTCCCAGGACCTTCGGGGTCCATCCTTTTATAAATTCCTTCATGTCTGTGCCTTCTTCACCCTCCTTCAGCCCCACTATTTTTATGTTGTTTCGCCTTCTATAATTTTCCAACATACCAATTTTCAGAGATAACAACTCTTGTGTCTCCTTAATTTTTTTGTCACTTTCTTCCAATTTTTCTCTTAAGTCATTTACTTCCATTTCTACAGCCATTTTCCACTCTTCCACATTCTACTCTTTTCCCTATTTCTGTCATGACCAGTTCTGACCTTCGCATTTTATCTTCTGTTCTTTTCATTTTCCTTTTAATTGCATTAAACTCTAATGACAACCATCCTTTTAGTGATCACATTAGTTCTTCAAAAAATATTTTATCTATATTCTGTTCCTCAGTTTTACCTTCTATTTCTCTTTATCCATCAGTCTTACCTCCCATTTCTCTGTGAAGATCTTGGTCTTCTTCTTCCTCTTCTTCTGTGTCTGTATCTGTGTTTGTGTCTTCTTCTCTTCTTTTTGTGTCTGTGTCTCTTCTGTTTTTCCTGATGAGCTGCTTGTATCTCTTTGTTGGGCCTCTTCTTGCTGGTCCTCTTGCTGCTGTTCCTCCCCTCCTGGGCTGCTCGTCTGTTGTGCTTCCTGACGTTGGTTTTCTTGTCGATCTTCCTTCCGTCTGTCTTCCCTGGTGTCCCTCAGCTGCTCGCTCTGTGACAGCCCATTCCTCCGCTGAGCCCCCCCTCCCGCTGATGTCCTCTTTCTCCTTTGATTGCGCACTGAGAGCCATTTTTGTAGTGCACCAGATGGTGGGTCGCAACTCTGTAGGGCAGACACCGACCTCGAGGGTCGGGCGCTCCTTGACACCCCAGCGTCCTGTTCCTTCCTGCAGGTAATGCCTTCTTTTTTCTTCTCTGGCAACTTTTTAACTTTTTTTTCCAGTTGTTCTTACTTTCTCCTCCTTGGAAGCCATTTTCTTTCTCTTCTCTGTATCTTTATCTTCTATTTCTTGTACTCTATTTTTGTTATGCTTTGCTTTTTCCTAACTTTATTCCTATTTTCCTGGAACGGGCTGGTTTTCCTGACTGGCCACTACTCCATCACATGACTCCTCTGAAAGGAGAAAGGTTTAGGGGGAATTTCTTCACAAAGAGAGTGGTAAGGGTGTGGAACGAGCTGTCACCTGAAGTGGTGAATGAGGGTGCAATTTTAACATTTAAGAAAAATTTGGATGGATACATGGATGGGATGGGATGGAGCGCTATGGATTGGGTGTGGCTCATTGGGACTAGGCAGATTAATAGTTTGGCACAGACTAAAATGGGCTGTTTTCTATGCTGTAATGTTCTATGATAATGGATTCCATCCACTTGCCGAAAGCCATCTCCTATCAGCGCCACAGCTTAAACCAAGTGATTTGACCCATCTTGTTGAGTATTCTGAGGAGATCCACTTCCATTGATTTGATTCTGAAATCCTTCAGACAAGTATCTACAGAATGTCACAACATACACATTTCTGTCTTCTAATTCTAAAAAAATATAATTTATTAAAAACATTTCAAGGGCAGGGCAAAATACAAAATAGGTCTTTATTGTGCTGTCATTTTGAACCCTGTAATTACTTCTGGATCAAAAAGTGTAAATTTGGCAACTGGCGAGCCAAACCACGATTTAGACAATACTTCAATTGTGGTTTCAGTACAACTGTTCAAGATTATAAATAAATAATTCACACTAGTTATATCCTTAGTAAATATGCAAAAGACAATGCAGTATCCAGAAAATAAAATTAACATAATGTCATCCAAAAAAATTATCAAAAAATGAAATTCAGGAGGACCACATCTTCAGTTACACTACACAATACCATCAGCCAAATGGGAAATGTAGTCTGCAATATATGGCAACCACATAGAATACTTCCTATCATATAAACCAATGGATTATTTTTCAGTGCCTCTTTCATACAAAGTTTTACTGACAAAGCCACCAAAAATAGATTTTTCTGCCACTTTTCACATCTTCATGAAACAAAAACTTCATTTTGTTTGATATAGAATTTGCACTTCATTTAGAGTCGAAAATTTCTCTCGCAGGAGAAATCCAGGCACCACTATATTGCACGGACCTCTTGGTTCTAATTTCAGGTTAAGCCTAATCAGTAAATGAAAGTTCAGGTGGAAGTTATAATTCATATTGAACATTTACATTCTCTCTCCCTTCATTGCTAAAGCTCACACTGATGTACACTTTCAATTTAAAATTTTATTGATTCAGCACCCTTTAAAACTCAGCAATCAAATTTATAATTGCATTTTTTTAATTAGGAACTATCAAATAAACATAGGAAAAAATTAGTAGCTCAAAAACTGGTTAGTTGAGGACCATGGAAGTCAATTCACAGTGAAGGGATCACATACCCCTATGACCGCAGGATGTGCTATACTTGCGCCAACACCTCCTGCCTCACCACCGTTAGGGGCCTCAAAGAGACCTTCCAAGTGAAGCAACACTTGTGAACCTGCAGGAGTCATCTACTGTATCTGGTTCTCCCATTGCAGCATTCTCTACATCGGAGAGACTGGACACAGACTAGGTGATCATTTCGCTGAGCATTTTTGCTCTGTCCGCCTCAATGACTGGGATCTCCCAGTGGCCAACCATTTCAATTCAGTGCCCCACTCCCACGCCATGTCTGACCATGTCCTCATACACTGCCAAACCAAGGCCACCCATAAATCGGAAGGATTAACATCTAATAATCCGTCTAGGCATTCTGCAACTGGATTGACTTCACCAGTTTGTGCTAGCCCACTCCTCATTCTCCATCTCTTCCCTATCCTTGTCTCCTTTCCTCCACCTCTCCCCTCTCCCCTCTCCAATCAGAGCCATCCCCTTCCCCATTTGCTGTTGTGACTTGCCTCCCTTATCCATCTATTACCTCTCGTTTGTGGGATTGTGCTCCACCCCCAGCCCCACCCTCCCACCATTTTATTTAGGCACTGGCCTGAATATGATACTTTAATATTTGCTACATCAAGTACTGTACATACTAGTGTAATAGTTGAGTTTTTTTGCACCAATTTTTCAGATCAAGTTTTGGGATCAACTTTTACATGGGTCATACTTTTGACTGCAGTTAAGTACCTGCACTGTTAAAGGTGATGGGAGCTCCAATGGCTGGGACAAGGTAGTAAGTCCAGGTCAGGGTGATGGAAACTGGATGGGCAGGTGACCAGGACGAGGTTCCTTGGTTGATGCATCAGAAGCTCAGATGGATGGCCGGCCAGGGCGTCAGGAGGTCAGATGGTCTGGCAGCTGGGGCGTCGGTAGCTCAGATGTACAGGCAGTTGGAGCATAGGGATCTCAGATGGGAGGGTGAAGGGGCGTTGGGAGCTTAGATAGGTGGGCAGTCGGGGAGTCAGGAGCTCAGATGGATGGGCAGTCAGGAGGTTGGAAGCTTGGATGGGCGGGTGGTCGGGGCCATAAATAAGGGGAGGGGCGACTTTTACATGGGATTGACTATTACACAAGTATATACAGAACCCTGTTTGACCTTCTGAGTTTCTCCAGCATTGTGTTTTTAGAGTTTTGAAGATACGGTTTCAAGTGAAAGAAGTGAAGTAATACTGCGCCTTTAGCAATGTCCGGAAAAAGATGTTTCACACATGACTGGAAATTCAGCTGAAAGGTTCACAATGCAGAGAACTGGAATATACAGTCTGAGATTCAAAGATTTATAATGAGAATAACAATAAATATTGATATTAAACTGAACAATTCCTTGATGTCTAAAAGATGAATTAAGGCTTAAAATTCATATAATTATAAATTTCCTTTTTCCAGACTAAAGGGATTCAAGACAAAGTTTCATAAAAATAACTCAACTAAAATCTCATTTGAGAAAGAAAGAAATAATCAAAAAGTTGAAAAAAAAGTCTACTGGAATGAAGAGAGTTATTTGATACCTCTGAAATAAAATTAGGCCACACAGAACATAGAAGCCAGAGACTAACCCAAAAATAAGAAAAAGGAAAACAGCAGAGGTGTATCTTTCATGTTTTTGTACCTGCTGCTGAGTCCACGCTGCTGAAGATCCAGCTGCGCTGGATGGGTCACGTCTCCAGAATGGAGGACCATCGCCTTCCCAAGATCGTATTATATGGCGAGCTCTCCACTGGCCACCGTGACAGAGGTGCACCAAAGAAAAGGTACAAGGACTGCCTAAAGAAATCTCTTGGTGCCTGCCACATTGACCACCGCCAGTGGGCTGATAACGCCTCAAACCGTGCATCTTGGCGCCTCACAGTTTGGCGGGCAGCAGCCTCCTTTGAAGAAGACCGCAGAGCCCACCTCACTGACAAAAGGCAAAGGAGGAAAAACCCAACACCCAACCCCAACCAACCAATTTTCCCTTGCAACCGCTGCAATCGTGTCTGCCTGTCCCGCATCGGACTGGTCAGCCACAAACGAGCCTGCAGCTGACGTGGACTTTTTACCCCCTCCATAAATCTTCGTCCGCGAAGCCAAGCCAAAGACCTGCTCCACCATTCAACAAGATCATGCCTGACCATTTGCTTCAGAACTAATTCTTGGGCTAACCTGATACCCATGGTTTCCCTTAATACCTGGAAGTCTATCCATTCCAGCCTTGAATACTGAGCATTTGCTATGACTAACAGCAGATTCCCATCCACCTGGTGATGACTAAACAACTCAGAATGGCATTTATGGTAAAAGTAGATTCCAGTCATTTAAACCTTTGCCACCCAATTACACCCATTAATTTACAACTCTGTACATTTTTGGGAGGAAACTAGAGCATCTGGAGGAATCCCATGCAGCCGCGGGTAAAATGTACAAACTCATTACAGACAGCTCTGGATTCTAGTAAAAACACAAATGCTGGAAGAACTCAACAGGTCTTGCAGTATCCATAGGAGGTAAAGATATCTAACAGGTCTGAGCCCTTCATTTAAGTATGGAAAAAGCAGGTGGGTGCCTGAATAAAAGAAAGGGTGCAAGGTGACAAAAGACAAAAGGTGATAATTGGAGAAGAAGGAGGCCAGGAGAAAGGAAAAGTGAGAACTGAGAGGGGGAGGTGGGAGGTTTAGCTCTGTGAATGCAGAGCCGAAATATAGGAGTTAGAGGGAAAAGGGAGGAGAGCAAGATAGAGCAACAGGAAAGGAGTCAAGCTGCTCAACAAAGCAATTTCCTGTCTGTGACCAGGCGGATGTAGAGGAGACCACAGCAGAATGCAGCAGATGACCCCTGCAGATTCACAAGTGAAATGTTGCTTCAATTGGAAGGACTATTTGGGGCCCAAAATGGTGGTGAGGGAAGAGGTGTGGGCACAGGTGGAGCATCTCCTGTGGTCACAGGGATATGATGGCGGAGGGGGCAAGGGCAGATGTACCGGTAATGGCGGTTAAAGGCTGATGGTCATTGAGGGGAAGCTAAGTTGTTTGAAGGAGGAAAATCTCTGATGAACTGGGATGTAAAATCTCATCCTGGAAGCAGATGTGACAGAGACAGAGGAATTGAGAGAAATGAATGGAATCCTTACAGGGGACAGGGTGTGAAGAGGTGTAGTCTAGGAAACTGTGGGAGTTTGTGGGTTTGTAGGAAATGTCTGTAGAAAGTTTGTCTCCTGAGATTGGGTATTGAACCCGGATCACTGGAGCTATGACAGCATCGCCATCTAACCACATTGCTCATTTGATTTCATTTGCCCATTGCATTAAGATGCTGGGAACCCAGTTTCACCATTGTCATGTTAATCTTGTTACTCTGCTTTTACCATGTTTTCTGTAAATTTGAAACCTAAGATGGTGTCAGAAAGTGCTGACTTGTTAAGCACAGGGGAGAATAAACTAAACCATACATGCCATCTGCCTTCTTCTGCACTGTGTCTAATTGTGTTGCCACTTTTAGTGAACTTTTAGTGTATCCCAACGTCTCTCTTCAAGGAGTGTTGATAAACACTCTTTAGGGCCTTGCCATTATCTGCATGTGTCCTGTCCTGGTGTAACTTCCCAAAATGTATACCTTTGCACATGTCTGAGTTAAATTTAATCTGCCAGTTGATCTATAGCCTGCTTCATTGTCTACTACAATACCAATCTGCAAACTTTGTTACCATGCCACCAGCATTCTCATCCAAATCATTAATATGTGTGATAAACAACAGAGGACCTGGCACATCACTCATCACAGGCCTCCACTCTGAGAAACAACCTGATACTACTAAGCCAAAATTGGCCTGCTGTAGCATGAATAAAAGATTTTATTACCTTATAACTAAAGGTAGGGTTCAACAGTAATCTTCAGAAGGGTTCTGGGTTTAGGCAGGAAACCAGGGTTATATGTGGGCAGATGGGGGAGGAGCCGGGAGGCAGGGTCAGCCATCAGCACAACACCCTACCAGTGAATCCTAGTTCACTGCACCTGCTCTCTCTAGATTATATGTATTTCAGCTTTCAGGCCATGAGAGACCTCGTCAAAGGTTCTGCTGAAGTCCATGTCCACTGTGTCTCTAGCAACATTCCTGGCCTTGTGCACCCTGCAAAAGTTGTCATCCATGAACTTAATTTCAACAGAGACATATGAGGGATGCTGGAATCTGGAAGAACTCAGTGGGTGAGCAGCATTAGTGGAAGAAAAAAAGAATTGGTAACGTTGCAGCCCAGAACCTCCATCTTGTCTGCAATCTCCAATGTAATCCATTTCCCTGTTAGCAATTAACACAAAACAAATGAACACCATATTTAGCATTAATTGCAGGCTTCAACTGTGATAGATTAACAACTCAAAAATTAATGCTTCGCAACCCATGCATATTTTAAAATTTTTGTTACTGATTTTCCTTTATTTACTCCCTCTGTCAGACTCTGCTATCCAGTTGCTTATGTAGACACCAACAACATTTGAACTTGAAGCAAGGAGTATATGAGCAACTCCAGAGGGCACCACAGCCAAGCCTGACCTTTCTCTCGCCCTTTGTACAGACATGTGCTATTCAGCAGGGGTCACTGCACACCAATCAGATGTAGTATTTCCCTCCAACCTTTCAAAGTCAGGTATAACACACTGCTCGCCCCACCCTCCCTCCCAGCTGGAATCCTGTAAATTGGAAGACCAAGATTAAGCATTGAAAATGTCAACAGAAAATTAGTTTCTCATCATTTTAAGAAAAAAAATCTGCTGGAGAAACTCAGCTACTGGAGATGTATCAGTGGGAGATGTTTCAGGTCGGAACCCCTTTATCTCCCATTGATGCTGCTTAACCTGTAGCAGATTGTGTGTAGCTTAAAATTCTAGCATCTGTAGTCCCTGTACATCCCTCCACTCATTGTATTAAGCAGTTAAACCATATCTCTAAAAGGCAAATTAGATCCATGACTTTTCCCCACACATTTGAGCAATGTATGTTTGCACCCTTAACACATCAGGGTCAGGGTTAGGATAAGAATTCTGGAATCAAAGTCCTGCCAGTTTTTAACATTCTTTCATGGTATTTTAATACCAGGAGATTCAAAGGCCTGAAAGCCTTGGATAAAATCTGTTCTGGAATCTAGAGGTGCTGGACTTCAGGCTTCTGTACCCCTTTCATCTGTGGGTTCCTTTAATTGAATTATATTTATTTCAAGGAACCCAAAGATTTCTGCCTCACTCAATGCGCTGCTGACTAGTAAAATAGAAACTAGTGGTGGTGAATCTGAGGAATTTTTTGTTACATGTGGTTGCGGAAGCCGAATCATTGGGTGTATTTAAAGCAGAGATTAATAGATTCTAGGTTAGCCAGGGCATCAAAGGTTACGGGGAGAAAGCTGAGCAATCGGGCTGAGTGGGAAAATGGATCAGCTCATGGTGGGGCAGACTTAATGGGCTGAAAAGCTTATTTCTGCTTCTATGTTTTATGGAGTTAGGAGAAGGGGAACACACAGCCCCGAGCCTCCTCGGCCCTTCATGATTATTGTTCATCAGATTAGAACCTCAATTTTGTGTTTCTGCCCATATTGGTGACCACTTAGCTCTCTTAAATACCAAGAATCCATCTATCTCTGCTGTGAAAACATTCAACAACTCTCTTCCTCAAAGACAGTGGAAGTAGTTCCAAAGATTAATGAGCTTCAGAAAGCATTCACATCCGAGCCTCCTATTTGTGAATAACAACCCACTAGTTCTAGATTCTCCTCCACAGGAAGAAAAACCCTCCCCGCATCTATCCTGTCAAAACACTTTCGGTCTGTGAATGCTTTAAGAAATTGTCCCCCATTCATGTAAACTGCAGCAGATACAAACCTTGCCTGTACAATCTCTCTTTCGTAAACATCCATTCATTTCAGATATTAGCCTGGTAACCTCTCTGAATGACTTCCAACAGTTTTGCATTAGTTCTTAAATAAACAACCAGTGTTGTACATAACACTTCAGATGTACCCCCTGCCCTATATAACTGGTGCATACATAATCTCTACGTTTGTATTCAATTTCCCAAGAAAGGATAGCATTGTTTTTTTCATGTTTTCTATTTGAATACTTATTTTTTTGCAAATCATGCACGAGGACCCAAGATCCTTTTCCATTTCAGATCAAGTCTTTCTTAAAAAAAAACTACCCAAGTGTATAACATCACATTTTTCCACATTTCCGCCATTTATGACTTCTTTTCCCGTTTACTACACCTTTTTTGTCTCCCTGTGGGTGTGATGTAGAAAAGGATAAGTTTGTTGAGTAGGTTTATATTGATGGGAACAACAGCGTGGGTTCAAGGGCCTGTACTGTGCTGGAATGTTCTATGAATAGTGACTGCATCTTCCAATGCTAATGCCCTAAGCTCTGATTTTCTCCATAAACCTCTACTTAATTTATGTCCCTCTTTAGCCGACCATTTTTTTGATACCTTTAACCTAAATGTAACTTCCTAAAAGGCTACTTTTTTGCTGCCGCATCTGATGCATGGGTTTTCTTGCCAGCACCATCCTGGCACACGAGTTAACATTTCTCTTGGGAAGCATATTTGGTTTGGACATGGCACTATATCAATGGAAGCAGCTCCTAATAGTAACTGGAGATGGTCTGATTTCTTAAAGCAGGAAAAGCTGGGAGAGCAAACCAACATTTGGAATAAATGCTTATGCATGAACATTCAATCAGAGTTCGGCATTAAGATGATTTCAGAGACAAGGCAACTTAAAAGGAAATGGCTAAAACTAAACATCAGTCTTAAAAGGTTCAAAGAGGAAGGAAAGATCGGGATGCCAAATACAAACTATCACAACCACACTTGTTAGAAAAGATGACATTTGCAAAGAAAAAGACCTCTGTCGGAACTGAAGATGGTTAGACTCAGGTACCCACTGCAAGAATCAAAGGCTCTGCTGCAAATGAACATGGGTGTATGGGACTCTTGGTTAAGGGGTGGGGGGGGGGGCAGAGAGGTTGATTTGCCCAAAAGTTTACATGGGGCCTGCACTGTGCTCAGGCCACTTTCAGGCTTGGACACAGGCCGCTGCCTCCTCTGTGAAACAGTCACCGGGCACAGGAGGGCCATCCCCGACCGCTCTGACCCTGCACTGTCTGTGGCCTGGACTCACATCCATCCCCAGGCCTGGGCTGCTTCATCATCTAGGGGAAGGCCTGCTGTTATGGGAATGACGCTGGGAGACATTACACAGATCCTCTGACATCATCACCTAGAGACACGGGAAGTTCACAGCAAGTCATTCCATCCGTCAGCAGCAGCCCTGCACCTGGGCTGCAACCATCCAGTCACATGACGGGCCAGCCCCGGCATATACGCAGAGCCTGAACACTGACACTGAGCACCATTGCCCCAGCAATAAGCCGGCTCCTGGAGGATGGTGCGGCCCATGTCAGGACCCCGGGTTGGAGGCGAGATGCGTGGCGCCCCTGGCCAGGATGTGGTGGAGGAGGACCACTGTTTTTGTTCATTTATCTTTTTGCTTTCTCTGTCTGATTTATTTTCTTCTTCCTTTGCCCAAATGTTCCCACTGTTTGTCTGAATTTGGGAGGATAGTTGCACCCCGCCCCCCCCATCCCCCCCCCCCCCCGTATGCCTATGCAAATGAAGTACATTTGTGTTTTATAACTTCACTTGTTACTGCAAATTAAGGAATCAGGAGAAATTGGGCACTGTTACACCTACTCTATTTTATTTCAAGGTAATTTCTTACCTGTGGAGATGATTGAACAGTTTTGGATTTCTTTGGATGTGGTGGACCAGCCAAAGTGGAAAAAGGATTTATTGCCTCTGATGGTTTATCAGATGTATACTGATGTCTGTAGATTTCTGTTTGGCCCAGCTGTAGTCCAGCCAGTGGAATTGCATTAACAACAGGACTTTGTTCTTTGGATAAGACACTGGAGCCCAACTCATCAGAGCTCTCTAGAAGGGGAACTGGCTCAGGAACAGCAGGGTCTTCAGTACCAGAACTTGGCTTTTCCGACGGATCTGATCTGATCTTTTCAGTTGGCAATTCCCCTTCACCTTCTATCCTTTGGACAGTGTCTTCAACCTTCTCTCTTGGTTCTTGTGTCAAGTCTTTTTCTTCTGCAGATATGTCCACACTTCCACTTGAGTTGGTCTCTGTGATCAATCCATTGGAATCCGACTTAGCTGCAGATCCATCAACAATCTCAATCACAATGTTGGATTTATTCACTGGCTGCTTGTTGGATACTGCGGTCAAATCCATAAGTTCATCTCGTCCATCCATATTGGATTTCTTCAAAACATACCTTCATGAAAGATAACACAAATTTAAAGTTCAATCACACATACATGACTATACAAACACATGAATTAATCATTTCATTGGGTAGTTTGCAACCTCTGAAAGGCCTGGGATTAGATAAATTTCAGCTTGCTTTTGTAGATTTAGCTTTATCCGTAGCGAAAAAATGTATTGCTAGTACGTGGAACGATACAAATATGATTGATATTAATAGATGGCATAATGAGATGAAATACTGTTTAATAATGGAAAAAATTACGTATGTTTCGTGTGATAATTATAATTTTTTTATTAATGAGTGCTATATTCAGAATATTTACATTTCAATTTACATTGATTAGATCTTAATATGTATATTTAATTCTTTAATATTTTTTCTTTTTTCTTTCTTTATGGCTATCCTTAGGAGAGTTGGCTGAAGGGGGGGGACTTTTTTTCTATATATATAAAAAAATAACGTTCATGTTTATGGTTAATTGTTGTATATGTCATATATTATTTGTTTTTTGAACGAATAAATAAAGTTTTTTTAAAAATTAATCATTTCATATTATATTCTGTGAATTATCCAGAATTGCAGGGAAAAGAACAACCTTTTGCAAAAAGTGAAACATTGAAGCATTTAATGCAATTCTACTCAACTGGAAAGCTTCATATTTTAAAAATATCCATTGCTGCATAATAACAATTCTATTCAACATATTAAGACACACCAAGATAATTAACCTCTGTTAATATGTACCTATGTAGGTACAGCAAGAATTTCTGTGCATCTGGGGTGTTTGGGGAGGGTGTGTGTGCACCCGCGAGAGAGCACACGAGAGAACAGACACACAAATTTAGACATACAAATGACAATTAACTCGTATCATAAAAGTAAGGTAGTACTGGACTCCAAAATAAAGAGTCCAAAAGTAATCCATTTTTAAAAGTTATTTATTTTATTTCAAGTTCTCAAACAGAACATTTGCCTAGCATAACATTTCTTCCTTCATGCTCAGCAGCCACCAGGTAAATAAAATTGGAGTTCCCAGATCAAAAGGCTGTGCAATGAAAACCTCATTCATCGCCACTCAACTGAATCTTCAGTACAATTACAAGAAAATGTTAGGCAGCCAGAAGTTCTGCATGAAAATGTTCAACTTGGGTTTTACAAAACCTCCAGCGCTGCTCAGTGAGCAGAGCTCTCTCAACATATTGGCCAGCATTCCTGATGTAACCAGTGTTGGGAAAAATAGATCAACTGGTCATTCAGCAAGCTATTATTTGTGGCATTTTCCTGTGTTAAAAATTGCAGAATGCTTCCCCAAAATAAAAATAAAACACTATTTGGAGCAGATATGTTTCTATAAAAAGTGTACATCTTTTTCTTCATTTCAACACAGTGGATACCATTGACAAATGTATCAATGACCTCAAATAGGTTCCAGAAAACTGTAACAATGAATAAATACATCAATAATATGGCAGAAAACATATCTAAACTGGAAAAAAAAACGCAAAATTGCAGGACAAAGTTGATCAAAGTGTGAATATTAATCAATCCTTTGATATTTTTATTAATTTTTTCTAGTCTTGGCATATTGTGGTTTTACTTTGGTATAACTTACAACTCTGTGTGGCTGCAGCAAGCAAGAATTTTGATGCATCTAAACATTATATAGTAAAACCCCTAGATTGATAGATGCTGGATAGGGTAATTTTCCATTTGCTTGTGAATTACTTTTACAATGCCTAACTAATACACCTGTATTAAGAATATACAGTTTAAAAGACAAAAATACTACAGTGTACTTACACTGAACAAACTTCACTTGGATGAATATATACACAAATCATTTTACTTTATTTGCAATCACAATTTTGAAAATATTTAACCTTCGCTCTATCTGCAGGTCCCCCCCCCCCCCACCTCTACAGAGCTATCCAAAATATGAACAATAACATTGTAGAATATTATCCCCCTCTCCCTAAAGTTTACAGATAAAGCTTCTGACCGGGGCGATTCTTACTAAGCAGCAAGAAGGAGACACTAAGAAAGTCACCCCAACAGCAAGCAGCATCAACCAGCTCTTCATCCTGGGTGATGCCATTTTATTCAAACAACTTTATTCAAACAGCTGCAACAAGCAATGCACAACCAAGGCACTCGGCTGGCTGAATATTTTCTCCCATCTTCACCAAAGGTTTATGTGTTACTTTAGAGAACATCCACTTTTATAATTTTAAACTTATGTATTTTTACCTATTATTTTATTCTTATTTAGTTTAAATTTTAAAATTTATTTTACGATTTTTTGCCTGTTGTTTGACGGTGCCAGTACCAAATAACAAGGGTTTTTACTGTTCTTATGGATATGTCAATAAACTCTCATTGACAAACAAACAAGTGCAATTTGTATTGCAAGCTGAGAAATACAACTTAAGCTGTACAAAACATACAGAACTCTGAACAGGCATTAGAAATACTGAAATCTTAGCTTCACGCAATACGTTTAAAAATGGAATGCAAATCTTCTCCTGGGAAGAAAGAAACTCAGTATATGGATCTCCACATCCAACAACAAAGACTGACTGAGAAATGACAACTTTAGATAAATGAAGGTGGTCAACAGATTGACAGTGGACAAGGAGGAAATGGAAACTTTGGAAAGAGTAACAAGCCATTCCTGTGGAGTGCAATATGGAATTGCCAATAGCCTGCAGCAAATGAGGAGTCAAATGCTTAATTTCCTTCCGAGATAAATAACTCAACCTTTTCGAAAAAGTTTACATTTTGCTTGAAATCACATGAAGGAGCAGACAAATGTAATTTTTATTTTTCAAAAATATAACTTTATTAACTATAAATACAATCACAACAGTGTTTCTCTACATTCACTGCACCTGAATTCAACATGGTCGCTTAAAATAAATTCCTTGCTGCAAAGCACATTTTTACCACAAATGCAAAATTTAATAAGAAACATCCATTGAGTCATCATCAGATTTCTGAGTTATGTTACTGTTTGCACAACCAAGCACTATTTTTGCAATCATCTAAATGAATTCAATTAATCCAGTCATTTTAAAGTTTTGGCTTGAAATAACTGCCTTAATGAATCTAACAAGCCTGCCTGATTCATCATCAAGTCACATTACATCTGTCCATCTGAAGTGACCTTCCAAATCACTAAATAGTTCAAATGAGTGCTTGAAACATGCAACCTTCTATAAGGTGGCCCATCACCCCTTTCTGGCACGACCAGCGGAATAAATGTGCCTATTCCAGCTCCCACACATGAAATAAATTTTTTAATGATATTTGATTTGGTCTGGGTTAAAGTGCAAAAGAATTACTATGGCAATTAGAGCAGAAAGTAATATACAATGCTTGATACAGAACATTTAATTGCATTCCATCTGCTATTTGAAGTGTATAATCCATTCCAAAACTGTCAAGTATCAGGATCTTCCATTAATATATTGCGCATGAAGATACTAAATGGTGGGAGGAGTCACGTGATGGAGTAGTGGCCGGACGGTGAACTCCAGCCCTCTCCAGAAAAGTCGGGAAAAACGAGTGAAAATACAAAGGCACAGAAATACAAGTTAAAGAAAAGTGAATATAAAGGTGGAAAGAAGATGGAGACAAAAGGAGAAAAATCAAAATCAACGGAAAGAAGAGAGGAAGAGAAGACAACGGAGGAAAAAGGTGAAGGCCTTACCTGTCCGAAGAGGCCCGCTGCGGAGAGAAGACCCCACTACCTCAGGTCGGTAGAAAGAGAACTACAACAATGGCTCACAGAGCCGAGTAAAAGTGCGCAACCGCGCATGCGCGACTCCTCGCGCATGCGCGATGCGCATACAAAAAAACACACCGACGGGAGGGGGGACCAGCTGGGGAGTCGATCTCCACAGCCGGCAACGACAGCTGCAGAACACCTGCAGCAAGAAGACACCACAGAAGACAATGGAAACAAGAAAGAAGAGGAGGAAAGGGCAGCAAAGAAACAACAGATGGACAACCTAGAGGAAGAAGAAGAGGAAGAGGAAGAGTACAGGGAAATAGAAGAAGAAAAGATAGGCAAGGTAAAGGAGGTACTTGCTCTTGTTAGAGGATACATGGAGTCATTTAAAGAATGGCAAACACAGGAATTCAATGATTTAAGAAGAAGAATAAACAATACAGAAAAGAAAATAAATAAAATGGATATGACCTTAACAGAAATGGGGAAAAAAATGGACAAGATGGAAGAACGGGCAATAGCAGCAGAAATGGAGGTAGAAGACTTAAAAAAGAAATTGGAGGAATCTAATAAAAAAACTAAAGAGACACAAGAATTACTAGCCCAAAAAATAGATATAATGGAAAATTATAACAGAAGAAATAACATAAAGATAGTGGGCCTTAAGGAAGATGTAGAAGGCAAGAATATGAGGGAGTTTATAAAAGAATGGATCCCTAAGGCCCTAGGATGTCCAGAACTACAGCAAGAAATGGAAATAGAAAGGGCACATAGAGCATTGGCCCCTAAACCACAACCACAACAAAAACCAAGATCTATTGTAGTAAAATTCCTAAGATATACTACAAGAGAAAAGGTGCTGGAGAAGACAATGGAAAAAGTAAGAGAGGGCAACAAACCACTGGAGTATAAAGGGCAAAAAATCTTCATTTATCCAGATATAAGCTTTGAACTCCTAAAGAAGAGAAAAGAGTTCAATGCAGCAAAAGCGATTTTATGGAAGAAAGGATATAAATTTACACTGAAGCATCCTGCGGTATTGAAAATATTTATTCCAGGACAACAAAACAGACTATTCTCGGATCCAGAAGAAGCACGAAAATTTGCAGAACAATTACAAAAATAGACTGAGGGATGAAGACGGGTAATGAGAGCAAAAATTATCACGATTGATATGTATGTGGGTAAAGACAAAAATAGACTGAGGGATGAAGACGGGTAAGGAGGATAAAAATGACCACGATTGATATGTATGCGGGTAAAGAGGTATAAGAGTGAATAGAGACAACGGGCATATGTGAAAGTATCTGTAATTAGAGGAAAACATAGAAAGTATAGACAAGAATTAATAAGGGAAGGTAATGGAATAGAGAGAATAAGGAGGGAACTAAAAGAGTGACCTTTGTGACATATAAAAAACGAAATCTTTTCTGGGGGGGGCTGGGTGGGGGGAAAAGAGCGGTCACTGCAAAATCAGTTGACGCTTGCGAGTGGATTCGCAAATCCAAATGGAGAGGGGAGATGTGGTTGTCCGACAAGGGATAAAGGGCAACTCAGGAGGGGAAGGGGAGATTGGGGATAAAGAAGATAGAAATAGGAGAATAAGGAAAATGTTGGATGTTGTAGGAATGTTGTCTGGTAAAGAGTTGAAAATAAGAAAACAGAAATGGAAAAGGAGGAAAGGTAATGATGGAAAAACGGAAAGAGAAGATAAACAAAATATAAAATGGCTACGCTGAACTATATGACTCTAAATATTAATGGAATACATAACCAAATTAAAAGGAAGAAACTACTAAATTTACTGAAAAAGGAAAAAATAGATATAGCATTTGTCCAAGAAACACATTTAACTGAATTGGAGCACAAGAAATTAAAGAGAGATTGGGTAGGACATGTAACAGCAGCATCGTATAATTCAAAAGCAAGAGGAGTGGCTATATTAATTAGCAAAAATGTGCCATTTAAAATAGAAGAGGAAATAATAGATCCAGCAGGGAGATATGTTATGATAAAATGTCAGATATATTCAGAGCTTTGGAATCTACTTAATATATATTCACCTAACGAAGAAGATCAAAAGTTTATGCAAGATATCTTATTGAAGGTAGCTAATACGCAAGGGAACATACTAATAGGAGGGGATTTCAATCTGAATTTGGATCCAAATATGGATAAAACGGGGAAAAAAATTAACAGGAAGAACAAAGTAACCAAATTTATAATTAAATCAATGCAAGAAATGAAACTTGTGGACATATGGAGGAAACAAAACCCAAAAGAAAAGGAATACTCATACTACTCGACTAGACATAAAACATACTCAAGGATAGACCTATTCCTGTTATCAGCCCACATACAAGGGAGAGTTAGGAAAACGGAATATAAAGCTAGACTATTATCGGACCACTCACCCCTGTTATTGGCAATAGAGCTAGAAGACATCCCTCCAAGAATGTATAGATGGAGATTAAACCCCATGCTACTTAAAAGACAGGATTTTAGAGAATTTATTGAAAAACAATTAAAAATGTACTTTGAAGTAAATACGGAATCAGTGGAAGATAAGTTTATACTATGGGACGCAATGAAAGCATTCATTAGAGGGCAAATAATAAGTTATGCAACCAAGATGAAGAAGGACTATAATCAGGAAACAGAGCAGTTGGAAAGGGAAATAATAAACATAGAAAAAAAATTAGCAATAAAGGAAGATACAACCAAAAGAAGAGAATTGGCGGATAAAAAAATAAAATATGAAACATTACAAACATATAAGGTGGAGAAGAATATAATGAAGACAAAACAGAAATATTATGAACTAGGGGAAAAAACACACAAAATCCTAGCATGGCAGCTTAAGACAGAGCAAACTAAGAAAACGGTATTGGCAACAAGGAAAAAAGACAAACAAATTACATATAATCCAAAAGAAATTAAGGAAAACTTCAGAGAATTCTATGAACAATTATACCGAACCGAAAACGAAGGGAAAGAAGGGAAAATAGATGAATTTTTGACTAAAATTGAACTACCAAAACTACAAATAGAGGAACAAAATAAATTAACAGAACCATTTGGAACAGTAGAAATACAAGAGATAATAAAAAATTTACCAAATAATAAGACACCAGGAGAGGATGGACTCCCAATAGAATTCTACAAAACATTTAAAGACCTAATAATACCGCCCCTCCTGGATGTAATCAACCAGATTGATGAGACACAAAACTTACCAGATTCATGTAAAACAGCAATAATTACAGTGATACTAAAACAAGGGAAAGATCCACTCTCACCAGCGTCATATAGACCAATATCTTTGCTAAACACAGATTATAAGATAATAGCTAAACTATTAGCGAACAGATTAGCAGAACAGGTACCGAAAATGGTAAATTTAGACCAAACTGGATTTATCAAAAAAAGACGCACAACAGACAATATTTGTAAATTTATTAACTTAATTCATGCAGTAGAAGGAAATAAAGCACCGGCAGTAGCAGTTGCTTTAGACGCAGAGAAGGCCTTCGACAGAGTAGAATGGAATTACTTGTTCAAAGTATTGCAAAAATTCAGTTTACCGGAGAAGTATATTAATTGGATTAAAGCATTATATAAGGGACCGTTAGCGAAAGTGACAGTAAATGGACATGTATCAAAGCAATTTAACTTAAGCAGGTCAACGCGGCAGGGATGCCCACTATCACCATTATTGTTTGCGCTAGCTATAGAACCACTAGCAGAATCGATAAGAAGAGATAATAATATAAAAGGAATAAAAATAAAAGACAGGGAATATAAAATCAGTCTGTTTGCGGATGATGTGATAGTGTACTTAACAGAACCAGAACTATCAATAAAAGAACTATATAAGAAATTGAAGGAATATGGAGAAGTGGCGGGATACAAGATAAACGTAAATAAAAGTGAAGCAATGCCTATGAATAACGCGGATTTCTCAAAATTTAAGGAGGAATCCCCATTCAGATGGCAAACGCAGGCAATAAGATACCTAGGTGTGCAAATAAACAAAAATCTAGGCCAATTATATAAACTCAATTACAATCCACTAATGAAAAAACTACAGGACGATTTAGAGCATTGGAAAGAGCTACCACTAACACTGATAGGAAGGATAAACTGTATTAAAATGAACATTTTTCCAAGGATACTATACTTATTTCAGGCATTGCCAATACAACTGACAGAAAAATTCTTCAAAGAGTTAAAGAAAATAATAAGGAGATTTTTATGGAGAGGGGGGAAACCGAGGATAGCACTAGACAAATTAACAGAATGGTATAAACAAGGAGGCTTACAATTGCCAAACTTCAAAAATTATTATAGAGCCGCACAATTAAGGTACCTATCAGATTTTTATCAAACAAGGGAAAAACCAGACTGGACGAGACTAGAATTAGATAAAATAGGGGAAAAGATACCTGAACACATATTATATAAATGGGACGAAAAATTGGTACAACATAGAACTTCTCCAGTATTACACCATCTCCTCAATATATGGAAGAAGATACATGTAGAAAGAAATAAAATAAATTACCAAATACCAAAACTAATATTGACGCAAAATAAGCTACTCCCTTTTACAATAGACAACCTTGCCTTTAGAAAATGGGAAAAAAAAGGGATTAAAAGAATAGAAAATTGTTTTTCAGGAAGTAGATTCTTATCCTTTGAACAAATGAGAGATAAGTACAATATAACGGGAGATACAGCGCTGGCATATTACCAACTGAGATCCTACTTGAAAGATAAATTAGGAAGCAACTTGAGTTTACCAGAGGGAAGTAACCTTGAATATGTGATTACAGATACAATGTTAATCAAAAGATTTATAAAAAATATGTATATTAAACTGCAAGAAAAGGAAAATGAGGAAACAAATGGTAAAACTAAACAAAAATGGGAACAAGATTTAAATATAAAGATAAAAAAGGAAACATGGGAGAAGTTATGCTCTGGAACGATGAGAAATACAATAAATACGAGGCTGCGTATGATACAATATAATTGGTTACACAGACTATACATTACACCGCAAAAGTTAAATAAATGGGACCCAACAGTATCTGATAGATGTTTTCGATGTAAAAAAGAAAGGGGAACAACAATTCATGCAATCTGGACATGTGAGAGAGTAGAAAAATTTTGGGATGATCTCAATCAGATATTAAATAAAATAACAGAAAACAATATACCAAAGAATCCAGAGATCTTTCTCCTAAGTAACATAAAAAATAAAGAATTTGGAATTGACTTGGAGGATGCACAAAAAAGATTTGTTAAGATAGCCCTAGCTGTAGCAAAAAAATGTATTATGTCAACCTGGAAATTGGAAGATAATTTGAAAATACAACAATGGTATATAGAAATGAATAAATGTATTCCATTAGAAAAAATAACATATAGTTTAAGAAATAATATTGAAATATTCGAACAAGTATGGGAGCCTTACATTAAATACAATAGCGAAAACCTACCGGGAACAAACATTACCTAAGTTGATGGAAGGAGAAGAGAAGAAAAAAATGGACTCAGTAGAATTTCTGGTGTATTTTTGTTGAATGACAACATTGTCTAACTGAATTAATGCAACCTAGATTGTATAACTAAAATGGATGAGAGGGGGGAGGGATGGGGGGGTGGCTTGGGAGGAGGGAGGGGGGAGGGAGAAAAAGACACTGTAAATGTGTGGAAAAGAAAAAGTGTATATCATGGCTATTGTGATTTATGGTGTGAAAAATAAAAAATTTAAAAAAAAAAAAAAAAAAAAAAAAAAAAAAAAAAAAAGAGATACTAAATGGTAAAATAAGGATATGCAAAAACATATGCAGTCAATTACTACTTTTCAAAACAGGTTGATTACTAGAAAGCACATCACAAGAACAAGTTTCATTTAAAAACCAAGTCTTGTTTCCTCACTGATTGAGACAGCACTAGTCTTCCGTTTGATGTTCAAGTCTATTATTCATTCAATTGTACAAGTACAACATGATGAAACAGCATTCTCCGGTCCTCGGTGCAAAAACACACAAACAAACATTTGCAGTACATATATAAAAATAAATAAATATTGTTCAATAAATAGTAGACAAGGAGGATTTGTAGGAGTAGTTCATAAGTCATTCAGCATTCTCACTGCCCATGGGAAGAGCCCGTTTCTCAACCTGATGGTTCGGGCTCTGACACTCCTGCATCTCTTGACAGGAAGAGCTGAAAGATGCTGTGGGTGGGGTGGAAGGAGTCCTCAAAGATTTTGCAAGCCCTCTGTAGACAATGATCCCAGTAGATCATGTCAATGGTGGGGGGGGTGGGGGGGGGAGCGAGAGAGAGACTCCAGTGATCCTCTCTGCCACTCTTACAGTCCTGTGGCTTGACCTTCGATCCATTCCTCTGCAATAACTTACCACACTGTGATGCAGTCAGCCAGGATGCTCTTGATAGAACTCCTGTAGAAAGTTGACAGGATAGTGACCTTGTCTGCTTCAGTCTTCTCAGGAAGTACAGTCACTGTTACACCTGCCTGACAAGTGAGGAGATGTCGTGTGTCCACGATAGGTTACTTCAGAATCAGGATTTATTGTCAAGATTGTGTCATGAAATTCAGTTTTGTGGTAACATCATAGAGCAAACATTCATATTATAACCATTCTATGACATTACTAAGAAAAAATTAAAATAATAGTGCACAAAAAGTAAAGCAGTGTCATATCCCTCCCCATAGATTTTGTGGTCAACAGAAATTCTGATCTTTGGATTTTAGAATCAGAATCAGGTTTATTGTCATAAACATGTGACGTTTTGCAGCAGCAGTATTGTGCAGATTTTAAAAATAAATAATTAGTGCAAAAAGAAAAAAAAAGTGAGGTAGTGTCTTGTAATGGAGGATTTAGACCAGCTGATGCAAGAAGGGATGCAGTTGCATCAGAAGGCATCATCTAAATTCCACCATGGGGCATATGAATCAATAGACATAACCTAATTTACACCATGAGGCCCAAAGAAGTTGCCTTTTGTTGGTCGCAGACTGTCAGGAGACCTTGAAGATAATTAAATCGTTTATTCAAAGAGATAAGCTATGAGTAAACAATTTTTTGGGTAATATAAGCCATGGTCCCACTGCTGAAGTGGAGACTCTCTGAGGGGTGGAAATGTCTCTTAGCAAGAAGAACTTCTAGAGTCCAGCTAACGTCCCGGTCGGGGGAGGTGGAGAAGCTGCTACCAGCGCCCCGACAACCTACTACAAGTGTGCGGTCATTGCCTCGCTTTGGCAGCTAGGACCAGTCCAGGCGTTGATAAGTATAATTGGGAAGGGCTTGCATATTGTAGTTGGAAATCAGCTTTTGAATTTGTATAAACTGAACTGCTCTCAGTGTGGGTGTCTATTTTCTTTCAGTAGCTCGAACACTGTGACCAATCTTAAACGAACAAAGTGAGAGGTACAAGTTTACCCAGGACATGTCTATAGATTCATTGTCCATTCAGAAATCTTAATGGCAGAGGGGAAGCAGCTGTTTTTGTACCCATTGGGTGTTGTCTTCAGGCTCCTGTACCTTCTTACTGATGGTAGCAGTGAGAAAAGCACGTGGCTCCTAGGTGGTGAGGATCCTTGATGATAGAGGCTGCTTTCTTGAGACACCGCCTCTTGTAAACATCCTTGATGAATACGCACATCCATGATGGTGCTGGCCAAGTTCACAACTCTCTCTCTAGTCTTTTCCTGTCTTGTGCACTGACAGTGATACAACCTGTCAGAATGCTCTCCTTGGTACACCTGTAGAAATTTGCAAGGGTTTTTGGGGACATACCAAATCTCCTCAAACTCTTCACCAAATATAGCTGCTCACATGCCTTTTACATGACTGCATTAGTTATGAATAGTGTCTTGGCTAATTTCTGCCTATCCCAAACTTGAATATCACAGAAGCAACACCGCATGAATGGAATGACCCTTTGCTCGAGTACTTTTCTCTTACCTAATTATGGCACCACCTCCAGTGAGTCCAATCGATTTTAGGGTGGTTTTCTTCAGGGCTGCTTCTCCAGCTATCTGAAACCGACACAGAATGAAAGTATATATTGCATACTCAAAAATATTTTAACATTTACTTCTGTTGTACAATTAACCGACCAAACTCAATGAAGCTTTGCATAAAGCACAGAGTGAGAGTTGTAAAGAACCTAGAATGGAGAGTCTTCAGGAAAATACTCAGGAAAAAAAAGATAAATAGGGAATTTTTAAAAATCATGAGGTATCCACCAGAATGCTCCCAGAGTTAAAAAGATCAAGTTTGAGAAGTGGATAGTGCACCTGTCTAATTGCCTTTTGAATCTAGGAGTACACTGATAAAAAACAGTATCCATGGGAAGTAACAGTTAAGTAATGTTTTGGGCCTGAGTCCTTCACCATACCATCCTTTACCTCCTAATAGCCTCTGCCAATTTATATTTGCTAACTTTTGTCTCAATTTTTAAAATTTAGACAGACAGCACAGTAACAGGTAGTTTCAGCCCATGTTGCCCAATTTCACCTAATTGACCTATCACCCAGTACATTTTGAAGGATGAGAGGAAACCAGAGCCCCCTGGGAAAACCCACACAGACACAGGGAGAACATATAAACTCCTTAGAGACCACGTGAGATTCAAACCCCGGTCCCGCTTGCTGGCACTGTAACAGCGTTGCGCTAACTGTGTCACCCCTATGCTAACCGAGTCATAATGGCATCAGAATAAGCTTGAGGACGAGTTGAGACAGATAAAGGGGTAATCAAATAAAGATATACAAACTGATGACAGATTTAATAGGATTGATACTAAAAGAATGACAATTAGACCATGTAGGAGGGAAATCGAGTCATAATTTTCCTAAATGATGCAAATATTTGAATCAGGCAACACCTGGGACAAAGAAACGGCGCTACCATCTCAGACTGAAGGCCTTGCGTTTGAACCATTGGCCTAAAATGTTAACCCCATTTCTCTTTTCACAGATAATATTTGAACTGCTAAGTGCTTCCAGCTTTTTCTGTTTTAAATTTTGGATTTCCAGTATTTTAGTTTTGTTTTTGATTTTGAAGCATTTTTCATAGTCACAAAATGGGAACTCTGGGACTTGATCCTTAAAAAGAATCATCAGGATCCTTACAACTCTCACTCTGTGCTTTATGCATAGGACCAACAGCCATTTATTTGCAGGGAAAGATTATCATGGAACTAAAACAGGACAATTAAATGGAGGTAAAATAAAATAATAAGTATAACAGACTTGTAGGACTGAATTATCTAATCCTTAAAGAGCAGAAATGATCCAACTTATGAACATGTGAATTGCAACAGAAATATCAATATAACAACAAATTCCCATCAAAGTCAGAGGCTGAGTCAGAATGGGAGACTGCACAACACATTTAGACCCAATGATCAGGAATAGCAAAATAATAAATCTATCCGGCTTCATGGGCAAAAAAAAATCTTCTTCCATGCTGGAATGTCAAACATTTAATGTTTAACAGTAATATTTAAACCATGGTTCATTTGATTAATCAGCACACCGTCATCTTGACCACGTATAATTATTACAGTCATGTTTCAAAGATCTAAAAGAATCCTGCAAACCAAAGTTTAGAAATATAGTGTGAAACATTTCTTGCCTGTAAATTATTTCTTTGTGGCTTTTTATTACTTCTAAGTACACTTTAACAGGAATTAATGTTAATGCTGATCATCTTTGGCTTGACAATCACTTGTCAATATCCAAGAATGCAGGGGGCAGCAGCAAACTGCACTCTCAGTGAAATCATCCACATATTTGACAACGTATGACCAACTCAGTCATTCATTGTAATGTTATTGAATGTAAAACTATGTCAAAACATTCCTGTTTGGACCTGCAGGCTTGATTGCTTCCCCTGTGTAAATTATCTGAACATTTCTCATTCAGCATTTGCTTACAAAATATCTCAAGTGGACATATCCAATTCAAAACAAAACACTTATCAAATAGTTCAAAGCATCAGTTAATAGGAAGCACTTTTAAAAAGATGTGTCAAGAGCAGCAAAAACTTTAGAATTAAACCACTGCTAGAAAAATACTTTACTTGGCAAATGGACCCTTTTTCCAAACTTGCCGAAATCAGCTATTACCTTGCCAAAAATTGTTCCTTGAACTTTTAATCAGAACTTGAAATGGGGAAAAAAAATATTTGCAGTGTAGATAGTAGTAAGGTGGGCAGAGTTGACCTGCCTCATAAAAGCTGTGACTGCTAAAGCAGATCACAGTCTGGGGACTCTGTACCAAAGGAATCACTGGTCCGAAGTCCACTCTGTATGGATTTATGGAGGTTTCAATGGCATTAGGAGGCTCAACACCAGTTAAGACAAAGCAGCATATTTTACAGACACCCAATCCAATTGCCTGAACTTCTTCTACCACTAAAACACCACACCTACAGTTAACACCTTCAACATGATGCATTGCAGTAATCTGCCAAGACTTCATAAAAGTACCTCTCAAGCCCCAGCTGTCAATCACCTTAAAGGGTAGAGTGGTCCATGAAAATTGCACCTCTTACAGTGTCAAAGAAGCTCTCTCATGGACACTTACTTTCAATTACTTACCCATCTCTCCCATGATTAGTTTCAACATTGTCCCTTCTGTAGTAGGGTCTTCTTACATGTTGGCTCATTTAAAAAGCCTTTCACACTAATACGATTCCAGTTAATCCATGGGAAATACTGCTATAAACAGTTTCTTTTGCATTTCTGCTTCTCTGTCTCAACATGACAAAGGCTTATTCTATATCCACAACAAAGTTATAACCTCTTTCTAAACTTGACAGATCATGACCTAATTTGAAGATCCTCCCAGGATAGTCTCCTTCATTATTGCAGTAATGGACTCCTTTCAGCAATATTGCAAAGCCACTTCTTTTACCTCCTCACACCTCTCCATCATACCTGAAAATTTTATTGAATATGGAGTGTACGATCCTGACCCTTTTTGAACCACATCTCAGTGATATCACATTCCTAACATCATATTCCCAGGTGCCAATCAACTCATAACTTCACCTGCCTTACGAGTCTGATGCCATGCTTTAAAATATATATAATTTATTCTTTCATTCCTCCCAATTGCATTATCACGCCAATGTGCTCTGCCTATTAATTACTTAGTGTTTCTTCTATATTTCACCCTTGTCTCTCTCCCACCTGTACACCTACCCTGTGTCCCATTTTCCCACCAAGCTAGCTTAACCCCAGTGTTCCCACCCACCCCACCAAACAACGCCAGGAAACCTCACAGCGACGACATTGCACCTGCCCCATTTTAGGTACAACATTCTTAAGGGGAGCTTTGCGAGTTGTTATTGGAAGGGTTTAAACAGATTTGGTTGAAGTGTGACACAGGGATACTTCTATCAGGTCCCCTCACAACACCTCTGTTCAAAGGAAAACAAATTCCTGATTCTCCCGTAACTACACAATGTAAGACTCTCATCCACATGAAGTTCAGATTTATTGTCAGAGTACATAGATGACATCACATACAACCCTAAGATTCCTTTTCCTGCAGGTGAGGCAGAATTTCTACTTATCGGTATACTTATGTATACAAAAGAGAAAAATGTAAACAAATAAATATAAATAAAGTGATTATGCAATACAGAAAATAAATATTCACTAATAAATAACATGCAAAGTAAGAGTATTTAAATTAGTCTATGATTGAGTTTGTTGCTTAGGAGTTTGTTGCTTAGGAGTTCTGCTTCTGAACCTGGTGGTGTGAATCTTGTAGCACCTATACCCCTTTCCTGATGGCAGCTGCGAGAACAGAGCTCATCCTGGGTGGTGTGGATTCTTGACTATTGCTGCTACTCTCCAATGGCAATATTCCATGTAGATTTTCACAATGGTAGGGAGATTTCTGCCTGTGATGTTCTGGCCTGTGTCTACTACCTTTTGCAGGACTTTCTACTCAGAAATATTGGTGCTCCCATACCAGGCTGTGATACAACTGGTTAGTACACTTTCTACTACACATCTATCGAAGTTTGCCAAGATTTATGATGTTGTACCGAACCTCCACAAACTTGAGAAAGTAGAAGCTCTGACATGCTTTTTTCACAATGACATTTGTATTTTGGATCCAAGAAAGGTCCTCCGAGATAGTGACTCCCAGGAATTTAAATTTGCTCACCCTCTCCACCTATGATCTCTCAATGATAACTGGATCCTACGTCTATGGTTTTCCCCTCCTGAAGTCTACAATCAGCTACCTGGTCTTAGTGGCATTGAGTGAGAGGTTGTTGTTAGTACACCATTCAGACAAGTTTTCAATCTCCCTCCTGTTGGCTGACTCATCAACACAATCACTTTGGGAAATCTCATTTTCCCAAATTTTTGAAGCAAAAACTCACACAAGGTGATAATGAAGAAAGAAAATAAGGGCAAGTCTTCTTTCACCCAGGCTTGAGAATTCACTTCACAACGGGCTACATTCATTCAGTGTCATTGGAAGAGTGGCATGTCCATCTTGGCCAAAGGAAATCCTTTTAATTATTTCTGATATTTCTCATTAGATTCTTACCTTAGCAAACAGCATAGATAAGGAGTTCAAAATTGTACTGACAGATGGAGAAGTTTCAGCACATGGAACAAAACTCCAGAGTAATGTTCCTTTGATAGCAGAATAGGATTGAAGTCTTAATCATTTGCTTTGAGATGCCAGAATTGCACCTAATACAGGTCTCATGAATGAGCCACAGGAGCTGTGTAGAACAACTCCAGACAGAGGAGTGTTTACATTGGCTGAAAGCTTTGATTTATTTGGCCTTGAACCTTTTTTAATTTGAGCTCTGATGGGATGATGGAAGAACAGATTCTGCAACAATCAAACCCAGCCAAAATACATCCCTCAAGCAATAGAACCAAAAAATCTTTAATCTCTCATCTTTGCAGTATTTAGGACTTTTCTGTATTTAAACTGTTTGTTCCTTTTGGCTGAAAATCAACAAGTTCACTGACTCCGAAATGCCTTAGGACAGAACATGAAAGGCAAATACTAAGTCAAGTCTATCTCTCTCGGAACCACTGCAAGAAATGAATCAGGAACTTCAAAGCTTGGACAGTGTCCTCTATGCCAACTAGAGTTCAACACTGTGATGTCCCAGCATTTAAAGTAAAGCTGTGCCTTCCCCTGCTCAAAAGATCTATATTCTGGGACCAATTTCACTGTTCTACTAGTAAGTCAGATTTATTCCAGTTTATTTGTCCTCCTACAATGGAAAGGGATCGTCTGAGAGTTGTATAACAGATTACTTCTAATATTCTTATAGCTATGTAAAGAGCACAATTTATCGGGTATAGAGTTACAAAAGGAAAGAATAATACATTCGCACCAAGTAAGGGCATCATGATAGTACCGTTATGGGGTTCATTCAGAAACCTGATGGCTGCAGGAAAGAAACAGTCTTTAAGCTTGCTTTCACACTCTTTCTCCCCAATGAGAGGAAGGAGAAGAGTGTGTCCAGGGTGTGATGAGCCCTTCAGTATGTCGGCTACCTTTCCTGGTCAGTGGGAAATGCAAAGTTTCATAAATAGTTTTAAAATCAATTGACTGAAGAACATTAGCCAAATTCTGCCAGCTTCATAAAACTATAGAATGTTAACAGCACCAGAGGCTGCCATTCTGTCAATCATGTCTGCACTGGCCCTCTTACCAGAGCAACTCTCCAAATGAACACACCAGCCTTAATTTTATTAATTTATATATTTAAACGTCGACATACTGCATGGTAACAGGCCATTTCAGCCTATGAGCCCGTACAACCCAATTACACCCAATTAACTTACAATCCCTGTTACCATATAACCATTTACAGCACAGAAACAGGCCAGTTCGGCCCTACTAGTCCGTGCCAAACATTTTCTCCCACCTAGTCCCACTGACCTGCATTTGGCCCATAATCCTCCACACCTCTCCTGTCCAACTGTTCCCTTTATATTAACATTGATCTCGCTTCTACCACCTCTGTGGAAGTTCATTCCACACCCCCACCACCCTCTGTGTGAAGAAATTCCCCCTCATGTTTCCCCTAAACTTTACCCCTTTAATCTCAATCCATGACCCCTTGAATGAATCTCCACTATTCTCAATGGAAAAAGCCTGTCCACATTGACTCTACCATTCAAATGGTAGGAGGAAACCAGATTCCCCAAGGAAAACCTACACAGACACGGGGAGAACGTACAAACTCCTTACAGACAGCTCAGGGTTTGAACTACCGTCCCAAATGCTGGCACTGAAACATCATTGTGCCCTTCTCCACCACGCCCGTCCTAGATCACTCTTGAAGGCCACAATGACACTTGTCTTTATCATAAATGTACGTAGTATATTCCAGGTTCCAATCATGCACTTTGGAAACATTTCTTCCATGCATCACTCTTAATGCCAGAAGTAAGAATATTTTGAAATAGAGACAGCTTGAAAATCAAAAATTTTGCTGATGTTGGAAATCGGAAACAAAACAAAATGCTGGAAAAACTCAGCCGGTCAGGCAACATCTGCGGAAAGAAAACGGTTAACTTCTTCAGCAAAAACCAAAACACTGCAGATACTGGAAATCTAAAATAAAAAAAGAAATATTCAGCAGGTTATCTGATGTTAAATAGTCTTTGACCTGAAATGTCATCTCTGTTTCTCTTCCCACAGAGGCAGCCAGACCTGCTGGGTATTTCCAGCAAGTTTGGTTTTTATTTCAGTAATTTTTAGGTTAGAGTCACAGGGCTTTACAGCCCTACTTGCTTATATTAGGCACAGCTTCTCCAAGCCACTCCCATCCATGGGTTTGCCCAAATGTTGTTTTAAAGAACCCCCAACATACCCATCCCTACCACTTTGTGTGGCAGCTTGCTCCATATGCCCATCACGTCCCTTCTAAATTCCATTCTCCTCACCTCTCCTCACTCTGGGAAACAGACTGTCACCATTCATTTTATCAATGTTCCATATGATTTTATAGACCTCATGAATTCCCCCCTCAATCTCCTATGCTGTAAAGAAAACCAGCCGCGTTTTTACAGTCTTGCATGATGACTCAATTTGCCTGATCCTGGAAACAACTTTGTAAACCTCTTCTGTACCCTTCCTATAGCTAGATGGCCAAAATTGAACACAATATTCAATTCCATAACTGATGAAGGTATTTGTCTCAAACACTCTCTTCATTATTGTACCCCCTGAGCTATCAACTTGCACCCCTTAGTCCTCGATCCAAAGCACTCTTTAGAACAATCCTGTAATAAAGCAAGTTCTGCCCTGATTCAATTTACCCAAATGCACATTAGAATTGAATTCCATCAGCCATTCCTCAGCCCAGTTTCCCATCTGATCTAGATCCCACTGCAAACCCAAGTAGCCTTATTCACTGACCACCATAGCACATATTTTCGTGTCATCAGCAAATGTACTTACTTTTCCACAAACTTACTTGTCCAAACCATTCACACACATGGAAAAAAAAGCAAAGATTTTCGTATCGAACCAAAACACTCCACTGGTTACAGTCCTCCAGTCAGAATCTTCAGTTCTGATGAAAATCTGGGATCCCTCATCAGAACTGAAACTGTGAGCTCGAGGCTGGGAAACCTCTTTTACATGTTCTAATTACCCAGCAGTAATTTGCTCTTAAAACAAATTGTAATAGTTCAATGCACACTCCAGATGCAAATCATCACCAGGAATAGGAAAGGAAATGAATGATTTCTGACAATAAATTTGAACTTGAAACTTGAAATAATTAATTAAGTGGCAACTGAGTCAATCATTCTGCAGATGAAAGATTTATTGGTTCAGATCAACTGAAACTGATTGAAAACAAGTATAAAATGGATTTACACTTATTTATTCTGATATTCCTGCAGCAAAACAAATGTCACATCGCTCAAAGTACTTCCACTGAATGCTTTGAAGATTCAACAGCTGTAATATCATTCTACTCAGGCTCTGGAAAGGACAAGGTTACCATTTCTTGAACACAATTTTCGTACATATTCATATATCTATATTTATTTTGAAAAGGTAGCCTTTTAAAAAAAAACTCCTTGGGTTGGTTCAAGCATACAGAGTCTCTTCATCCAATTCCATATTCTTTTTTTTAATAATTCTTTTATTTTTCACACTATGAACCATATTAACCAAAATACACACAAACATTTCCCTCTTGAATATACACAGTGTCATTTTCTCCCCGTTTCCCCCTCCCTTCCCTCCCTTCTTCCCACCCCCCTCTCTATCCACTAAACATTCAACATATACAATACAATAAACCCATTAAACAATGTCATCACACAATGAAAATAAACAAGAAAATTGTGTTATCTACTTTTACACACTGGGTCAGTTCATTTAATCTTCTTCTCATTCTGTCATTTTAGGGGTTGGAGGTCCACGGTAGGCCCTCTCTGTTGTGTTCCATGTACAGTTCCCAAATTTGTTCGAATACTATGACGTTATTTCTTAAATTATATGTTTTGCAATAGAATACATTTATTCATTTCTATGTACCATTGCTGTACTCTCAGGCTCTCTTCTGATTTCCAGGTTAACATTATATTTTTTTTGCTACAGCTAAGGCTATCATAATAAATCTTTTTTGTGCTTCATCCAAATTGAGGCCTAGTTCTTTACTTCTTATATTACTTAGAAGAAAGATCTCTGGACTTTTTGATATGTTGCTTTTTGTGATTTTAAAATAAAATAAAATAAAAGGGATAGAAATAAAAGAGAAGAAATATAAAATCAGTTTATTTGCAGATGACATCATAGTTAACAGAACCAGAAATATCAATAAAAGAATTACATAAGAAATTGAAGGAATATGGAGAAGTATCGGGGTACAAGATCGACGCAAATAAAAGTGAAGCGATGCCAATGAATAATGTGGATTTCACGAAGTTTAAGAATGAATCACCATTTAAATGGCAAACACAAGCAATCCGATACCTAGGTATTCGACTAGATAAGAATCTAGCCCATCTATACAAGTTAAATTATCAGCCATTAATGAAGAAATTACAAGATGACTTAGAACATTGGAAAGATTTACCACTAACACTGATAGGAAGGGTAAATTGCATTAAAATGAATATCTTCCCAAGGATACAATACCTATTTCAATCGTTACCAATTCCTTTAACAGAGAAATTCTTCAATGAACTAAAGAAAATAATAAGGAAATTCTTATGGAAAGGGGGGGAACCGAGGATAGCGCTAGATAAATTAACAAACAAGGGGGCTTACAGCTACCAAACTTTAAGAATTATTATAGAGCAGCACAATTAAGATATCTATCAGATTTTTATCAAACAAGGGAAAAACCAGATTAGAGCTAGATAAAATAGGGGAGAAGGTACCAGAACATATACTATATAAGTGGGATGAAAAGCTGGTGCAACATAAAAGTTCACCAGTACTGCACCATCTGCTCAACATTTGGAAGAAGATTCACATAGAAAGGAAATGAAGACACCGAGATTAGAACATTGAGGTGGAAGGTTCCAGATTTTTCTCATGAGCTTGACTGGAATTTCACAAATTATTCAAATTGTCTTTGGTGCTAAAGATGTTCGAGTACCCTGAGCACTAAAATTTTATGGAACAAATTTAAATTACCTGAGGGGTATTGGGAGCACAGACTCTTGGATTATTTCAGTACCTCAACAAGCAGGAACTGCAAAGAAGTGTAGGTTAAATAAAACGAATTTGAGTGGATGCTCAACAGTCAGCTTTGACGTGGTGAAATGAAGTGCTCATTGCTGTGCCATTTGACGTTAAGTCAATACAATCTGAACAAATGACTCAAATTACTTGCTCATTCCATCTGAAAAAAAACTAATGTCACAGAATGAATCAGATAAAAGTCTACAACATTGGGACATATTATAAAGGCATGGTCAAGCTGCAAAAAAATGTCAAAACAATTTAATAGCAAGGGTCATTTACACACAGTAGCTAGCTATTAAAAAGCAGGATTTTTTTTTCCTTTACTTACCTCATTTCTCATATAAACACAGACTGGAATCGCTTCCAACAGCTGCTGTTCAGTAACCCTAATAAAACAGGGAAAAAAAATGTCAACATTTGATCTTGTACAGGGCAAAAATATTTATCACCTTGGTGCACAGAGAGCTCACGATCAAAACTTGAAGCAAGGGCAATAAAAACATCATGAACCTTCAGGTCTTTTAACTGTTTTTGTTCCGCAAAAGTCAATGCCACACAGATTTTAATTTGATCCACTAAGAAATACCTTGGGTAACCCAGTTACAACTGCTAACGTGTAACTATAAACAGCTGTCAACATCTCCACACTAAAGACACACTCCAGATGCTTATCCATCTACCACAAGCTTAAAGGTGTTGACAGTACAGAGCGTATATGGAGGCAGTAGCACTCCACAATGTCACTCTCAGTGCCAACATGAAAGTGAATCAAACCTCACCTGGCTCCGAACAAAGTGCACTGTTTGATCATTTTAGCACCATCTGTGACCAAAAAATCTGGTTCCAAATTGTTGACAACACTGATTTTAAATAAATCCAACAAGTTTTTAAAGACTGGGCTAATCAGTGATTTTCAATCATTTTCATCTACATCTCTGTCAATTCTTAAAAAAAAAGGGGGGGCTGCAAATGCTGATTAAGACAGCATATCAACCTTCTTATCAAAAATTTCTTAATTTATTCATGTTACATGATAACTCTGCTCATTTTTCCAACACAGATAGGCAAAATTTATATTTGTGGCTTTGAATCACGTGGAAATAAGCTAACTTCCTAAACATACAGATGATGCATTTACTCAAAGCAAAGAAGATCACAATAAGAAAATAATAAAAATTTAAGATCACAAGAACATAATGAGGCAAGAGGTGAAATGTAAACAATATGCAACGTTTCCTCTTTCTGATGGCATCAGAGCAGAACTGGTAACACATGTTAAATAACCAAACATAGTATATTCCACACAAGGAGTGACTAGTCAGAGTTCTGGAGCATGGAAACAGGCTCTTCAGCCAAACGTCCATGATGACCAAGTAATCCCCCATGGCATTTTGCCCATATCCCTTTAAACCTTTCCTAGCTCTGTAAATGTAAAAAATGTCTTTTATCCATTACAAATGTCCCTTCGTCTACCACCTCTTCCAGTGAGGGTGCAGCACTAAAGTTCAAATTTGTTACCATTCAATTGTCTTCTTCTTTGGCTTGGCTTCGCGGACGAAGATTTATGGAGGGGGTAAAATGTCCACATCAGCTGCAGGCTCGTTGGTGGCTGACAAGTCCGATGCGGGACAGGCAGACACGGTTGCAGCGGTTGCAGGGGAAAATTGGTTGGTTGGGGTTGGGTGTTGGGTTTTTCCTCCTTTGCCTTTTGTCAGTGAGGTGGGCTCTGCGGTCTTCGTCAAAGGAGGTTGCTGCCCGCCAAACTGTGAGGCGCCAAGATGCACGGTTTGAGGAGCATTCTCTGGTCCTCGCGGCAAAAACATGCAAATGTACATCCAGATATAACATGCATACATACAAATAATACATATACAGTATGTATATACACATATAAAAATAAATATTGGTAAATAGATAGTAGTGTCTCGGAAGGTTTGTATGAGCTGTTCCTCAATTGTTCAGCACTGCCCATGGGAAGACTAATGGTTCTGGCTCTGATACTCCTGTATCAATGGGAGTAGCTGGAAGATACTGTGTGTGGGATGATTGGGGTCCTCAGTGATTTTGTGAACCCTGTTTAAACAATGATCCTGGTAGATCATGTCGATGAGAGGAGATGAATATTCTTATTGTCTTGTGGATTGACCTCCTTTCTAATGCTCCACAGCAACTGTGATGCAGCCGGCCAGGTTGCTCTTGATAGAGCTCCTGTAGTAAGTTGACAGGATGGTGTCCGGTAGCCTTGCCCGCCTCAGTCTTCTCAGGAAATGCAGTCACTATCATGCCTTCATGACAAGTGAAATGTTTATGTGTCCGGTAGAAGTCACCTCTTAAGAGGACTCTAAGAAACTTGGTGCTCTCTACTCTCTCCACTTCCGAGCTATTAATGTGTCGTGGACGGTGATCATTCCTGGTACTCCTGAAGTCCACGATCATCCCCTTCATCCTGTCCACATTAAGAATTAGGTTGTAACTCTTGCACCATTTCATGACATTTTCCATCTCTTTTCTGTTACTGAGGCCAACTATTGTCTTGTCATCTGCAAGCTTGATGATTCTGTTGGAAGTGATCTGGTGATGCAGTCGTGAATCTGAAGCACGAACAGGAGTGGGCTGAGCGCACAGCCCTGAGGTGCACCAGAGCTAAGCATGATGGTGCTCGACATTCTGCTACTGACCCAAACAGATGGTGGTCTTTCCATTAGCAAGTCCGGAATCCAGTTACAGAAAGGGCTGTTGAGTTCCAGTGAGGACAGCTTCTCCACCAGCTTTTGGAAAATGTTCGCATGAAATGGTCAGCTGAAGTTAATGAATAGCAGCCTGGCGCATGAGGCGTTGTTTTCCAGATGGGTCTGGACAGAATGGAGGGACAAGGTTATAACATCATCAGACCAAATGCTCATCTATCAACCTTACCTTATGGGCCCCAGTGTTTACAGACATCTTGAGAAAGATATATTTCCCATCTCTTAATGTTGTAGGAAACACCTGTGATTGTGGAACATGTTAGAATGAATACTTCCAAACTCTTTCAAGAGTTGGAAACAACAGAATGGAATTCGAATGACCTACTCCTGCTCCTATCTTCTATGTTTCTATGTTTCTATGTTAAAGCAGACAATGTGCGAAGGAGTCATGTGATGTAGTGGCCGGCAGGGGAATACCAGCCCTCTCCAGAAAAGAAGAAATAAAGTGAAGAAAATACAAAGTTCAAGAAATACAAAAGATAACAAATAAAAGATAAAGTTGTAGAGAAAAGAAAGAAAATGGCACTCAAGAAGGAAAAAGTAAAAACAACGGGAAAAAAAGAAGAAAAGACGCCGGAAGAGAAAGGAGAAGGCCTTACCTACATGAAGAAACAGGGGGCCATTGTGGAGAAGAGGGCCCATTCTCCAAGGTTGGCGATGACCCCGCAGAGTCGCAACTCCCCCCCCCCCACCCTGACCACTGGACTGCAAAAATGGCTCTTTGAGGCAAACAAAAGTGCACTTACTAAAGAGAAGGAGAACACTGACGGGAGGGGGGCTCAGCTGAGGCGCAGGCAAACACAACGCGACCAGCTGAGGGATGCCCGACACCAAGGGTCTCAGCTGGAAGAAGAGGAAAGCAACAGGAAAGGGAGTAAAAGGAAAGAAGAGCAGCAGTAGGAGGCCCAACAGATGAGTAGCCCAGAAGAAGAGGACCAACAGCAAGAAGCCAAGCAAGAAAAAGCCCAGCAAAGTGAGTCAAGCAACTCATCAGGAAAGTCAGAAGAGACACAGATACAAGGAAGAGAAGAAGACAGACACAAAAGAAGAGGAAGAAGAAGACCAAGATCTGTACAGAGAAATAGAAGGTAAAACAGATGGACAGAATATAGATTAAAAAATTTTTCAAGAACAAATGAGATCATTAAAAGAATGGTTGACATTAGAATTTAGTGAAATGAAAAGAAAAATGAAAAATACAGAAGAAAAAGTGAATAGATTAGAGCTGGTCATGACAGAAATAGGGAAAAGATTAGAAAATGTGGAAGAACGAGAAACGGCTGTAGAAATTGAAGTAAATAACTTAAGAAGAAAATTGGAAGAAAGTGACAAAAAAGTTACAGAGTCACAAGACTTGTTAGCTCAGAAGATGGATATAATGGAAAATTATAGTAGGCGAAACAACATAAAAATAGTGGGCCTGAAGGAGGGTGAAGAAGGCACAGACATGAAGGAATTTATAAAAGAATGGATCCCAAAGGTCCTGGGAATGCCAGAAATACAGGAAGGAATGGAAATAGAAAGGGCACACAGAACACTAGCTCTGAAACCACAGACACATCAAAAACCAAGATCCGTTTTCATAACATTTTTGAGATATATGACAAAAGAAAATATACTGGAGCGGGCAAGGAATAAAATTAGAGAAGACAAAAAACTATTGGAATACAAAGGTCAAAAAATATTTTTTTACCCAGACAAGTTTTGAACTCTTAAAGAAGAGGAAGGAGTTTAATACAGCAAAATCGATCCTATGGAAAAAGGGTTATAAATTTATGTTAAGATATCCAGCTGTGCTTAAAATATTTATCCCCAGGGAGCAAAACAGACTGTTCTCGGATCCGGAGGAAGCACGAGAATTTGCAGAACGCCTGCAGGTCAGAAGGAGAGATGAAGAGATGTAATAAGAATGAAGAATGGCGATAAAATACATATAAAGATGTGAAAATAATGTATATGTAAAGAACTAAAGAAAGGAAAGAGAAGGGAAGAAAGGAAGTAAGGGGGAAAAAAAAGAGGATGAGCTTTGTTCTATGTGGAAAAAAAAACTTTTCTGGTGGGGTTGGGTGGGAGAGAATAACCGTCACTGCGAAATCAGTTGATGCTTGCGAGCGGATTTGCAATCCAAATGGAAAGGGGAGTTGTGGTTGCCCGGCAAAGGATAAAGGACCATTCAGAGAGGGGTGACGACATTTGGGGCTAAGGGAATATTGGATATGGGAGTTGTTGAAGTATTTTATGTTTTAAATGTGTTGTCATACATTGAGTTTAAAAAGGGAAAACTGAGAGATGAAAAGGGGGATGGTGGTGGTGAGGAAGCGAAAATGAGGTGTAAACAGGGTATGAGATGGCCATGTTGAATTATAGGACTATATAAAACCAAATTAAACAAAAGAGGCTATTAAATTTCCTGAAAAAAAAGAAAAAAATAGACATAGAATTTGTGCAGGAAACGCATTAACTGAAGTGGAACATAAATTAAAGAGAGTCTGGGTAGGGCACATTGCGGCAGCATCATATAATTCAAAAGCCAGAGGAGTAGCTATATTAATTAATAAAAATGTACCAATCAAAATAGAGGAGGAAATAATAGATCCAGCAGGGAGGTATGTAATGATAAGGTGTCAGATATATTCAGAATTTGGGAATTTGATCAATACATATGCACCCAATGAAGAGGATCAAAAATTTATGCAAGATATTTTTTTGAAGATTGTAGATACACAAGGGAATAAATTGATAGGAGGGGATTTTAACCTTAATTTGGATCCAATGTTGGATAAAACTGGACAAAAGAATAGCAAAAAGAATAAAGTGGCCAAAGTTATGGTTAAATCAATGCAGAAAATGAAACTTATGGATATATGGAGGAGGCAGCACCCAAGGGAGAAGGAATACTCATATTATTCAAGTAGGCATAAAACATACTCAAGGATTGATATGTTTTTGTTGTCGGCCCATATTCAAGGGAGAGTTAGGAAAACTGAATATAAAGCTAGATTGCTATCTGATCATTCACCCCTGTTATTAGCAATAGAACTAGAGGACATCCCACCAAGAACATATAGATGGAGATTAAACGTTAGTGGTAAAACGTTAACGGTAAAACGTTAGCATGCTGCTTAAAAGGCAGGAATTTAGAGTTTATTGAATGCCAAATTAAAACATACTTTGAAATAAATACAGAATGAGTGAAAAACAAATTTATATTATGGGATGCAATGAAAGCCTTCATTAGAGGGCAGATAATAAGTTATGTAACTAAGATGAAAAAGGACTACAATCGGGAAATAGAACAGTTGGAAAGGGAGATAGTAAGTACAGAAAAAGAACTAGCAATAAGGGATGATATAACAAAAAGAAGAGAATTGGTGGAGAAAAAAATAAAATACGAAACTACAATCGTACAAGGTGGAGAAGAACATAATGAAAATAAAGAAAAAGTATTATAAACTAGGAGAAAAAACACACAAATTATTAGCCTGGCAACTTAAAATAGAACAAGCTAAAAGAACTGTATTGGCATCAAGGAAAAAGGACAAACAAATTACATATAATCCAATGGAGATTAATGAGAACTTTAAGGAATTTTATGAACAATTATACCAAACTGAGAACGAGGGGAAAGATGATAAGATAGAAGAGTTTTTAGGTAAAATTGAACTGCCGAAATTGCAAGAAGAGGAACAAAACAAACTGATAAACCCATTTGAAATAGAGAAAGTACAGGATATATTAAAAAAGCTGCCAAAGAATAAAACACCTGGAGAGGATGGATTCCCAATAGAATTCTATAAAACATTTAAAGAGTTATTAATTCCTCTTTTCCTGGAAGTAATGAACCAGATAGAAGAAACACAAAACTTGCCAGATTCATGTAAGACAGCAATAATTACAGTAATACTAAAGATGGGGAAGGATCCACTAACACCAGCATCATATAGACCAATATCTCTACTTAATTTAGATTACAAGATAATAGCAAAATTAATAGCAAACAGATTGACCGACTGTGTACCAAAAATAGTAAAACAAGATCAAACTGGATTTATTAAGAAAAGATGAACAGCAGATAATGTCTGTAAATTTATTAATCTAATTCATGCAGTTCAAGGAAATAAGAAGCCAACAGTGCTTTAGACGCAGAAAAAGCCTTTGAAAGGGTAGAATGGAATTATTTATTCAACTTGGCAGGGATGTCCATTATCTCCCTCACTGTTCGCTTTAGCTATAGAACCATTGGCAGAACTGATAAGTATAGAAAATAAAATAAAAGGAATAAAAATAAAGGAGAAAGAGTATAAAATCAGTTTTTTTGCAGATGACATCATAGTATACTTAACAAAACCAGAAATATCAATAAAAGAACTACATAAGAAATTGAAGGAATATGGAGACATATCTGGGTACAAGATCAACACAAATAAAAGTGAAGCGATACCAATGAGTAATACAGATTATACAGAATTTTAAAAAGAATCACCATTTAAATATCAAACACAAGCAATCCGATACCTAGGTATTAGATTAGATAATAATTTAAGACACTTGTACAAATTAAATTATCAGCCACTAATAAAGAAATTACAGGAAGACTTAGAACATTGGAAAGAATTACCGCCAACGTTGATAGGGAGGGTAAATTGCATTAAAATGAACGTCTTCCCAAGGATACAATACTTATTTCAATCATTACCAATTCCCTTAACAGAGAAATTCTTTAACGAACTAAAGAGAATAATAAGGAAATTTTTATGGAAAGGGGGGAAACTGAGGATGGCGTTAGATAAATTAACAGAGAGGTACAACCAAGGTGGTTTGCAGTTACCAAAATTTAAAAATTATTATAGAGCAGCACAATAAGGTATTTATCAGATTTTTATCAGACAAGGGAAAAACCAGATTGAACTAAGATAGAGCTAGATAAAATAGGGGAGAAGATATACCGGAACATATACTTTATAAGTGGGATTAAAAGCTGGTACAATATAAAAGCTCACCAGTATTGCATCATTTATTCAATATATGGAAGAAGATCCACTTAGAAAGGAAAAAAACAAATTACCATATACCAAAATTATTATTGACACAAAATCAGCTAATCCCTTTTACAATAGATAACCTTTCCTTTAGAGAATGGGAGAGAAAAGGGATTAAAAGAATAGAAAATTGTTTTTTGGGAAATAATTTATTAACATTTGAACAAATGAAGTACAAATATGGAATAACTTATGGTACAATGTTTGCATACCATCAACTGAAATGATAAATTGGGAAACAGACTGAGATTACCAGAAGGAAGCAGCTTTGTATATGTGATTACAGACACAATGATAATTAAAAGATTTATAACGAACATGTACATCAAGCTGCAAGAGAAGGAAAATTATGAAATAAGCTATAAACCCAAACAAAAGTGGGAAAAATATATAAACATAAAGATAAAAAATGAAACATGGGAAAAGTTGTGTTCTGTTACTATGAAGAATATAATAAACACAAGGTTACGCAAGATATAGTATAATTGGTTACACAGGTTATATATCACGCCCCAAAAGTTTTTACAAAATGGGATCCAACATTATCAGATAGATGTTTTCATTGTAAGAAGGAAACGGGAACAACAGTACATGCAATTGGGGAATGTGAGAAAGTGAGAAAGTTTTGGGAAGATCTAAATCAGATATTAAATAAAATCACAAAAAACAACATACCAAAAAATCCAGAGATCTTTCTTCGAAGTAATACAAGAAGTAAAGAATTAGGCCTCAAACCGGATGAAGTGAAAAAAAGATTTATTATGATAGCCTTAGCTGTAGCAAAAAAATGTATAATGTCAACTTGGAAATCAGAAGAGAGCCTCAGAGTACAGCAATGGTACATGGAAATGAATAAATGTATTCCATTGGAAAAAATAAAGTCACATTATTTGAACAAATTTGGGAACCATACATGGAATATAGAGAGGGCTTGCCTCGGACCTCCACCCCCTAAAATAATTAGAAGACAAAATGACTTGATCCAGAGTGTAAAAGTAGATGACACATTTTTCTTGTTTATTTTCATTGTGTGATGACATTGTTTCATGGTTTTATTGTATTGTATATGTTGAATGTTTAATGAGTTTGGAGGGGGGTGGGAGGAAAGGTAGGGGGAAAGAAGGGGAGAAAATGCCACTGTGTATATTTAAGAGGGAAGTGTTTGTATGTATTTTGGTTGATATGGTTCACAGTGTAAAAATTAAAAAATATTTTAAAAAAGCAGACAATGTGCTCCTGAGGAACTCTACCATGGGAAGAAATGGCCGGTCAACATTTTGGCTCAGGGTCCTTTATCGACACAAAGTAATAAGGGGATGATATTTTATTTATGAGGAAAGATGGAAGTTGTTATTTTGGTCTTGATACGGGGTCTTAACCCAAAATATTGACTGACCATTTCTACCCATGGATGCTGCCTGACCCACTGAGTTCCACCAGCATCTCCTTGTTTGCATCTGCATTTCTCTAAGGAAATTAACTACAGGTATGCCCTTTTTTTTTTATAAAAAAAGGAAATTTTAACCCTTGTCTTAAGTAATTTTTAAGTGTATTAATTAGAATTTTATAGTTGATATGTTTTCACCAGTTCCCAACACATTTTACTGAACAAATAAACTTGAGGACCACTTTATACTGATGTCATTGCAGACCATTGGAATTGCTTTGCATGTAAAAAGCAAGAATATATTCTGCCTAAAGAACGAATATGCTGAAAAAATATTTATGTAACATTTAAATTTTATCGTGTTTATAATTTAAGAATTCAGATTTTCTCATCCTGGAAAATGTAGCTGACATAACAAAGGGGTTTCCCTCCCTGTGCATCGTAATGGAGACGAGATCAAAAACAGAAGATTTATGAAGTTTCACCCCGAGAATCTTTGGTGTCTCATTCTCACTGGTGAGAATGTAAAAGCTGCTTACATAATAGACCAAGAAGTAAACATTTGTCCTCGTCATTAAGAATAGTGCAACCTACTTCAGAAATAAATTTTTTTAAAAATTAAGTACATAGCAAATCTACTCCAGTGAGTGCATCAAATGTTTTCTTTTCCAAAGATAGGGGAACAGCAGTGACCTTCCTCCTTTATCAGGCCATTCATCTTAGCCTTTAACCGCCAAGAATGTTTCATGAATATTTGCTTTTACAATAACCTGACCCCAGTTCTTTTTGAAGAGTAGGGGTCAGTACTCAACACGATAAAGGGCCCCCGACCCAGAATGTTAAGTGACCATTTCCACCTGTGGATTCTTGGTGACCCAAGTTCTTCCAGCAGCTCATTGTTTGCTCAATGCTTGACTTGTCAGCATGCAGAACTCATCCCCAGACCATTGTAAAGCAGCATGGCATGAGGTACAATTAATGGAGTGCTATTTTTGTATTTAAAAAGCTGCAACATTATGTTAAATTTAAGTTGTCCACACTTCAAAGAGTGCCTACCATACAAGTTCAATTAGATAAGTACTACCACACCTCCAAGTGAACAGCCCTATAGGTCTATGAACACATTGTTTCCAAAGAGCTTCATCACATCAATAAGACGAAACATTGAGCATATGGTGAAAATGACAGCTAAACCTTTGAGCAAACCACAAAAAGTGGTATCACACAGTGCTACAGGAATCTTAATAACCAACACACACATGCAAGATCAAAAACCTGAAACATGACACATTCTGCAAGGCCACATTATAATGTGTCAATAATAAATTATATAAATAGTACCATTTCTTAGAGTTAATTTGAAAAACATTAATTTCACCTGTATAAATATTGGAATCCTCACAAGTTTCTACATAACAGGAAAATTGTGGGCAAAGGATAGAATTTTACAAATGCTGAACTAGTTTTTGAATCTATTTATGTAATAAAAATTTTATTTATATTGTGCACTTCAATAATTTTGAAACAACATACTTTTCCCATTTACAAATCTACATTTTCATTGATTACTCCAGATTATTACTTTACCAAGTAGTTTTTATGGAATGAAAATTCATCAGTTAGAGTCATTAGTGAAGTCACCTCAAATGGACTGACACTTTCACATCAGATACTATTTATCATCATGTAATAAAACAGAAATGTTATATTACATGAAATTGCCTTTAGTCTGCCATAAGGCAAATAAAGATTTGCCATTAAGATTGCCCAGCACTCCTTACAGTCAGAGAAAGAGAAGCAAAAGAGAATCCCTCCCGAGAGACCAAGAGTCCATGGATTTGCCTCCACTGCTCCCGCAGCCACACAGGACTCCAATACAGTTCAACCCGTCGGTAGCCTGATCCCAGATCCAAACCTCCAACACAATGAGGAAGCCTTCAGCACTTGAGGCCCTTTGGGAGCCTTCCTTTCCCTCAGCATCCTCTCAAGTCCCTGTTCCTCTATCTGGTTCTCATGACCCAGTCTCCAAATGCAAACAAAAATCAGTGACTGGGCAAGGATTACAATCTTGGATTCTCATTCCAGCTTGACCCACTCATCTAGATTTTTATTTGCACAGGATAGGCCTGTCTTTTCCCACAATCCAGTCCTTTAGTTACAGGCACAGCCCAGAACATCACAGGCAAAACTCTCCCCACCATTGAGAAAATCTACATAAAACACTGCAGTCAGAGAATAGTCATAATCATCAATGATCCACACCACCCAGGACATGCTCTGTTCTGGCGGCTGCCATCAGGAAAGAGGTCTAGGTGCCACAAGACTAGTAACTCCAGGTTCAGGAATAGCTGCTCCCCCTCCACCATCAGACTCCTTTAACAACAGATTCACAGATCTCATTTAAAGACCCTTACTCTGCACATTACTTATTCCTGAATATTTTTTTCTGTATTGCACAATTTGTTTGCATTTCTCTTTTGTACACGTATCTTCTTGAGTACATTTACCGAGAAGTAGAAATTCTGCCTGGCCCACAGAAAAATGAATCTCAGAGTTGTATGTGATGTCATGTATATACTCTGCCAATAAATCTGAACTTTGACTGTTCATGCACGTCTAAAATTGCTTACAGTGGAACTTGAGACCTCCCAAAAGAGATTGATTTTCAGTGTACACCATGGATGGAAAAAATTTCCAAGTGGCAGAAATAGTCACTGGCCAGCCAAATGTTCGAAATGTCTCTGCAGACGGCAAGAAAATTCATGGTATCATCTTCTCTCAGCAACGAGACTGATCAATTCATCAATTCCAACAGGAGAGCTGAAGTTCCATTACTGTTCTTATTAATAAACTCTTCATTAGCCAGTGACAAGCAGTCTTTTATTGTAATGTTCATTTCCAGCAAGTTGTTCTTCTATTATCAGAAACCAGAGATGGCCATTCAGCACCTTCCATCTGTTCTTCCAGTCACCGAGATCAGATTTTCAGAATCAGAATTTTTTGTCATGAGCACGTTACTAAATTCCTTGTTTTGCAGTAGCATTAGAAGTGCAAGTATTGTTACAAATTATATTTTAAAAATGAATAAATTAGTGCAGAAAGAAGTGAAAGTGAGTTGGTGTTTGTGTGTCATTATCCAATCAGAAATCTGTCCAAAGCCACGACTGTTTTGATTTTTACATGCTTGCTGAACCTGTGCGTTAATTTCCATTAATTCATGTATGAAAATACCCAAGTTCCTCTGAATAACACCCATCGATCTCATACATACCTTGATGAAGGGCTCAAGTCTGAATCAGCAGTTATGTATTTGCTTTATAAAAGACGCTGTTTGACCTGCTAAGTTTCTCCAGCATTGTGTTTTTTAACTTCAACCACAGTGTCTACAGGTTTTCATGTTTTACCCATCAATCTTTGGTATTTAGGAAGAGAGGCACCTGTTACAGGACACCCATTTGCTGATTATCTTTTTAAGCCAGAGTTTTAAGTGGGTGGTCATTAAGTTTGTTATCAACTGTAGACAGTGTTGAGAAGCCGGTGACGATAATGCCCTTGAATGTCACAGGAGATTGTTTGAAACTGAGGGTAAATGTTACTTGCCAGATTTTCCCATACATGAACACTCCCCATGTTTTACTGTATGCAAATATTGGCTCATTCATTGGCTCAGAAGTTTCAAATGGAACTGAACATTGTGCAATTCATAACCATGTTCAGTTCTGGCCTTAAAATGTAAGATCATTGAAGAGCAGATATCTGGACTTCGGTCAAGGTGCTCAGAAATGCCTGAAACAGAGGTGAAAGATGTAATATTGTAACTCTGTTACAATGCCAGCGATTTGGGTTCATTCTCCCCAGGTTTGCATAGGTTTCCTCCGGACGCTCAAGTTACCTACCACCATTTAAAACGTACAGGTGTTAAGTTAATTGGGGTATTTTGGCATCAGGCACTTGGGAGCCAGAAGCCTGTTACGTGCTACATGTCTAAATTTTAAAAAATACTTATTTCCTTCATGGTACATGCAACTCCAGCCAGCAGAGAATTTTCCCCTAAATTCTCTTGAATTGTCACCATTTATTTTCCATTATTAGCAAACAACATTCCCCTCTCTGCTGATTCATGCTCTAAGCAATTTGTCACTTTATTTAGTAGCTCTGGGGTTTCTTGAAATAATTTGGAGCTTTAGCGGTGGTACAGAGGAGGTTCACCAGGTTGATTCCAGAGATGAGGTGGTTAGCCTATGAAGAGAGATTCATTTGTCTGGGACTGTACTCCCTGGAATTTAGAAGAATGAGAGAGGATCTTATAAAATCATATATTATGAAATGCATTGATAAGTCAGAGGTAGAAAAGTTATTTCCATTGGTGGGGGAGACTAGAACTAGGGGACATCGCCCCAAGATTCAGGGTGGTAGATTTAGGACAGAGATGAGGAGGAACTGCTTTTCCCAGAGGGAGGTGAATCTATGGAATTTGCTGCCCATTGAAGCAATGGAGTTGACCTCAGTGAATACAGTGACCTCCATATGTTTGGGACAAAGATGTTTTATTTCCTTTATTTGTCCCTGTGGTCCACAGATTTAAATTTATAAATCAAACAATTCACTTGTGATTCAAGATTTTATTAAAGGTTATTTGCATACATTTAAATCTATTTCTGAATAAAAATATGAATGTTGATAATCAAAGCAAAAAATAATAACCTATTGTAACACACATTTCTTACTATTTTTTGTAATATTTTAGTTATAATTTTAAATATATTGAACAATCGTACCAAATACAAAACATCAAGAGAAACCGTCCCTCCACCCTCCTCTCGTCCTTTTTTGTCTCTGATGTTCCAGCCCAAACAAAACATGTTAAGAGAGAACCAAGAACTGAAGCACTTGACATCTTTTATGTACAGGAACATTCTCAGTATAGAACAGAAGATCTCACTCACTCAATCTTGGAAAGGTTTGGTTTTTAAAAGAACATATGATTGGGCTACAAAATGCTCAGCAAGTCAAGCAGCATCTGTAGAAGGAAAAACCATCAACTTTAAATATGCCATCTCTTGCCCAAATCCAGCTGTTCTTTTGATGTTCAGACTATACATCATGTGGTTGGGCTCTCATCTTCATTCAAGAGAATTCAATAATTAATTTTGCCTAGACTAAGATGAACTTGTTCTTTACTATAATCTATTAAAGGACAGATGAGATGATGCTCTTGGGTGAAAGAGCAACCATTTCATCTGCTCTCACTCTTTACAAATTGAGTATAATTAAAAGCAGACACTGCTTATCCTTCAGAAGAGTATTGAATATCTGAAGGAAATGAAGTAAACATCAATTTTATGGAAAAAACTACAGTAAAGAATCATAAAATGGCAGCAGATATTAATTATGTGCATAATACATTGATAAAAGGATTTAATATTGAAAAAGCACAACTGGTATTTCTCTTTCATGATAGATAGAGATTTTTTTTAAATCAGTGTATCAAAATAGCAACTTGAGCCTCAGTTCTGCAATGCTATGATTAATAAACTGAACCTTTTTCAATAAAAAGGTGCCAAAATAAAAACTAGTAAATTTAAAGGGAAATTCTTCACATCAATGGGGATTAACAGTGAATATTGTATCACACTAACACTATTAAAAATGGTGAAATGCTGTTGTATGATACAAAAAGAGACTGGAAACACAGAGATTGGAGATGTTGGAATCTGAAGCAACAAACACCTGCTGGAGGAACTCAATGGGTCATTGTGTGGGAGACAACAGTCAACTCTACAGGCTAACCAAAGGGGTGTACATTAAAGTTTATAGAAGGAACACAATACAACAAAAAAAATTCAAGCAATAAAATGGTTTCTCCTCTATATCCCAGGGGAAACAAGTTACTGGGATGCATTCCTACCATAACATCTGTCCTTGTTCCGATAATGTTCCACGCAAGTCTTTCAAATTTTGACAAACATACAACCACCTTTGGAACTCAATTGCTACTGCTTACCACATTGACCACAATTTATGGCTGCTCAAAAATGGTATAATTTTCTCAAATTCTACCTTGCCATCAGCGCATTTGTTGACCTCATCCATTTCTGCCTACTGCCTCCTCAACACTACATTCCCTCATTTTCAAATTCACATTTCCTTTAGCTTGCATCTCACTTTTACCTTTAACCACAGATTTGATAACTATTCATTCTTTATTCTTTTTGGTTTGAGACATTTTTGTCCTCTATGTCTAGTTCATTGAAATCTACTTCAATGGCTATTTTCTGATACCTATACTAGATATATCAATATTTGCTCCAAAAATATGACTCCCTTTCACTGAAACTTTTACTCCGTGTTCCCTTGACAAACTGGCCCCTGCATTGCCGTGGTTGAGGTGAGGAGAGCTCTATCCAAGGTAAACCCACAAAAGGAACCAAATAACATACCTGGTCAGGTACTGAAGGACTGTGCAGACCAATCGATGGAGGAATTCACAGACATCTTCAACCCTTCCCTGCAGCAGTCCATCATTTCAGCAGGGCTCAAGATAGCCACCATCCTCCCGGTACCAAGAGAGCGACAATAATAGGCCTCAATGTCTACTGTGCTGTGGCACTGACCACCATCATTATGAAATGCTTTGAGCATCTGGTGATGGAAGGCATTAAAGCATTCTTCCCAGCGTCACTGGATCTATTTCAATTTGCCTATAGAAGAAACGGTTCCACAGACGATACTATAGCCTTGTCACTCTGTCCTGGCCCATTTGGAGAACGATGCCTCATACACCAGGCTGCTGCTCATTGACTAGCTCAGCGTTTAATACAATCATTCCCAAAAGGCTGGTGGAGAACCGGTCCTCCCTGGAACTTAACACTCCTCTCTGTAACTGGATCCTGGACTTCCTAATGGATCCAGGTCAGTCTCAGAATATCGAGCATCTTCACGCTGAGCACTGGGATACCTCAGGGCTGTGTGCTCAGCCTATTCCTGTTCACACTACTAACCCACAACTGCATTGTCAGATCCATCTCCAACAGTGACATCAAGTTTTCAGCAGATGCAAGAGTAGTTGATCTCATCAGCAATAATGAATCACACTATTGAGAAGAAGTGGAAAATCTCATAAAATGGTGCAAGAGTAACAAACTGAGTCTCAACATGTACAAGACAAAGGAGATGATTGTGGACTTCAGGAGGACCAGGAACAATCACCCTCCACTACAAATCAACAACTCTGTAGTAGAGTGGAGAGCACCAAAGTGAAGGGAGGGACGTTTAAGGGAGATATCAGGGGTATACACACACACAGAGTTGTGGGTGCCTGGAATGGCTTGCCAAGGATGGTGGTGCAGACTGAATCATTATGATCATTTAAGAGACACTTAAGCACATGGATGGAAGAAAAATATAGTGTACGAGGTAGGGAGGGTTTTTTTTAAAGGAAAATATGGGCCAGCACAACGTCGAGGACTGAAGGGCCTGAAATGTGCTGTCGTGTTCAATGTTCCTTGGAGTTCACTTAACCAGTGTCCTATCGCGGACACTTAAAATCTCCTCACTTGTCAGGAAGGTACAAATGCAACTGCACTTCCTGAGAAGGCTGAAGCGGGAAAGTTTACCGGCCACCATTATGTCAACCTTCTATTCTATAGGAGCTCTATCGAGAGCATCCTGGCCAACTGCATCACAGCGTGAAGATCCAACTGCGCTGGGTAGGTCATGTCTCCAGAATGGAGGACCATCGCCTTCCCAAGATCATGTTATAGGGCGAGCTCTCCACTGGCCACCGTGACAGAGGTGCACCAAAGAAGAGGTACATGGACTGCCTAAAGAAATCTCTTGGTGCCTGCCACATTGACCACTGCCAGTGGGCTGATCTCGCCTCGAACCGTGCATCTTGGCGCCTCACAGTTCGGCGGGCAGCAACCTCCTTTGAAGAAGACCGCAGAGCCCACCTCACTGACAAAAGACAAAGGAGGAAAAAGCCAACACCCAACCCCAACCAACCAATTTTCCCTTGCAACGTGTCTGCCTGTCCCGCATCGGACTTGTCAGCCACAAACGAGCCTGCAGCTGACGTGGACATTACCCCTTCATAAATCTTCGTCCGTGAAGCCAAGCCAAAGAAAGAAGTTTTAAATTTGAGTAGCCACACATAGTGCCAATTTCAGAATGAGAGATAGCTCTATTATGCTGCAAATAGACAGAGAAGTTGCTGACATTTTAAACTGAATGCAAATCAAGACCGTGTCAATATCACATCAACACCATGATATGCATTGGTATGGTACATACTGTTCACATAAATTTAGAATTTTCACAGTTCCTTCTGCATTCTATGACACACAGGGTTCAAACTCTGAAGTACAATATTCGTACATCAGATCAGAGTTCAGTTAACTTGCAATCTATGCAAATTGGTGGAAATCTGACACATCCTTAATACTGTATACAGTTCATTACACTGATTCAAAATAAAGGAATTTTATAAGGATATCCAAACCCAGAAAGAATTAAACAGCTGGCAATGCCATATTGCTGCATTCTTTAAACCCTATTCATAAAACAATAAGAAAACAGGCACAAACTAATATTTTTGACATGCATTATCCTTTACTGAATGGAAAAATAGGCGCAATACACCTAGATACAATGTTAATAAGAAACCTGGATTCATGAGATCTATCAGAATCTGATGTCCTGAATAAAGAGAAAAATGTAAAAACACACAGAAATGCTGGAGGAACTCAGCTGGTCTCTCAGCATCTAGGAGGTAAAGGTATATTACTGACGTTTCAGGCCTGAGCCCTTCTTGAAGAAATGTCAGCAATGTACCTCCTATGGACGCTACACGACCAGCTGGGATCCTCCAGCATTTCTGAGTTTTTCCAGCAATCCCAGCATCTGCAAACTTTTGTGTTTCAAACATATAAATGTGCCTCTATCCATTGAAATCAAATGAAGTAAGGTTACCTTAAGTCACAAATGGAGCATACTCCCCTAAAACGCAAACTCTCAAACTCAGCAACAATCATCATTAACCTCCATCAAATACAAATTTCAGTTTTCACTTGAAACCAAAAGTAGGTTCCATAAAACAGAGCTTCAGCTCTGCACAATCCTGCATTTCTCTTGATCATTTGAGATCACGAAACTTGTCAAGATCAGAAGGTAGCATAAGGAAATGAAACACTTTATACTTATTCTGAATGTAGAAAAAGACTTTGGCAAAGAATGCAGTACAAAAATAAAATCTATTTTAGCTCCACTAGTATTCTTCAATTTCTATTCAGAGAAATATTTTTCAGGATCCAGACAATATTCCACTTAACTGCACCAATTACGTTAGTGGTACACCCAAGTCCAACGACCTTAAGACATAGGAGCAGAAATGGGCCGATCTCTAACACACCATCATGATTTCATGTAATTTTGTCTAAGGAACAAAACGTTGCAATTCTCCATCTAAAATTTAAGCTTTTGTTTCTCCAAAAGGAAAAATGCAAACAGATGTAATTTGGACCTATTATAACCACACTTTAACACAGTGGTCCTCAACCTTTTTTGCCCTAGGCCCCACTTTAATTTTTCAAAAAAACATTCCCACCATTAGAGGGAAAAAAGTTGTATTCAAAAGAAATTTACTGCAAGTGTATTTCAATACAATTAAGGTCGGGAATACACTGGAACACACATTTCATATTCAACTACTACTTGAAACACACATTCAACAATTGTCTCATTTGCCCCTAACACTGGCTGCAGATTTTATTTTGATTCTAGGGACTAATTTTGTTAGTTTCCACCTTAACTCTCCAAGTTTTGTAATTTCCAGTCGGCTTCTCCTAGCTTGTAGCAAATCAATAACAGCATGAAGTCACATTCCACTAAGTAAGTGGATGGAAAATGTATCAATAGTTCCCTTGCTAAAGTAGTCGAGATTGGGTATTTCTTTTCGATCTTGTTCGACTGCCATATCATGTTTCTTTCACTTTGAACAGAGTTTTCACAGATTCATCATTTTGCAACTCAGATAACTCCTCTTGGACTTCAGATAAGTCCACCAGCAATGGTTGAGTTAACCAATAGGAAAAATCATTTGCCTTTAAATCACAAAATCTATCAGTGAAGTCGGTAACCAACATTTTCAAATGGTCAACAATGATGTTTGTAGCAGCATTAGTTATCTCACACTTAATCAACCACTAGAATTGACTGAAATTTCTTGCAGAAATATTCCTTTGGCATAATTCTTGAAGTGTCATGAATCCAAATATCTTTGTATTTGCATCAACAAGCGTCATATTTTCTACTTGGAGTTTCGTGTTCAATGTACTTAGTTTCTCAAAAAATGTCCGTCAAGTAATTCACATAAGCTTTGCCATCTGTTGTTAGCAAGAGCTTCATTTCAGGTTTGTCCTTCAAACAGTTCCATAAACCTTTTGAAGCAGTTTCCCTTTAACAACCATCTTACTTCAGTGTGAAGCAATAATCTCATGTTCTGCATTTTAATCGACACAAAATTGCTTAAACAGTCGTTCACATTTGGCATTAGATTTGATGGCATTGATACACTTGATCACAGAATGCTCATGTAGAATAGGGAAAACTTTCTTGGCAACCAAGTTTTTTTGGTGGATAACAGTGCAAAACCAACATGTTTGGATTTTCATCCTTCATTAATTTTAAACATCCTGATTTTTATTTTAAACCCATCATAGCAGGTGCACCATCATTTTGGTATTTCATCTTCAATCAAAATAATTTTTTGAGCTTGCTGTAGATATCAACTGCAGTAGTGGTTGTTTCTAATGATAACAACAGTTAAGAGAAACATCGGAAGAGCACAAATGCATGTTACGAAAATAAAATGAACAAAGTGATTTTACTTGGAAGTTACCACAATTGTGTTGTATTGACAGTGTTGCCAAGTTACATCTTTCACGCCAACATAACGAGTTTATTTTTTCAAACCAACTTTTAAAATTATTTCCCAAAATATTCCTACACCCCACCAAAATATTCCAGTGGGGCATACGCTCCACCTTGAGAATCTAGGTTTGTTTCTGCTAACAACAGTTAAAATAGCATCCTCCAAAAATTTACAAGAACCATTATATGGCAAGTTTCATTAAACTGAAAAACTGCTCAGTGAAAGACTAGGTGTAGACACATGCACACAACACTAATGTCTACTTCAGGTATTGCTGAATCCAGAAAAGCATTAGTGTTTGAACCTGATATGCAACGATTATTCTACCTGCTAAAGCAGATAAAGGATAAGGTACAGATTTAGTTCTGCAGTAAACTTTTATCGCCCTTAACCTCGCTATGCCCCCTTGAAGTTAATGATAAGGATGCGGTTCAGTACCAAAAGGTTTTGAAGGCTTCCATCTCCATAATTTCACATCAACCCCTTTGACCTCAAATATTTCCTCCAATTCTTACCTTTAAGTGTTTGATCTAACTAATTTTCTCCAGTTGTAATTATTCTGCATCCCAATTTTTTTGAAGTCATATTGATTCAATACCTTCAGTGTGGCAGATTACTCAACTTTCTACTCACGTAGCTTCTCTATCATGTTAGGGAGATCTTTCAAGACTTTTTTCCCCCTCTCATATTCAAAATTGTGCTGCCTTGGCTAATCAATGAATTAGCTTTCCACAGCACCATGACAGATTTCAATATTTCACAGAATTTCTCCTTGCAATTTATTGATTTGTAACAGGAAAATAAGAAAAAAAATGTAGTCAAATTTAACATTTCAACAATTCTTGACTTACACAATCCCTCTTTGGATTAAGTCATAACTTTCCAGAGAACCACAGGATGGACACATTTCAACAACACCAGTAGAGTTAGTGCCGTGGTTAGCGCAATGCTATTACGGTGCCAGGGACCAGAGTTCAAGTTCAGGACTGCCCATAAGGAGTCTGCACTATGGGTTTTTTCCAGGTTCTCCAGTTTCCTCCCACCCTCCAAAAGGTACAGAGATTGGAGGTTAATTGGGCAACTTGGGTGGCACAGACTCGAAGGCCGAAAGGGCCTGTTATCCTGCTGTATGTTTTAATTTTTTTTTAAACTAAAACATTTAATTTAACACCCATATGGAAAGTTAAACCCTATGGTATTTTAATTAAACCTGATATCCATCTACTTCTCGTGCCACTGCTGCTGGTCCAGACCCACATGGAGCAAGGGAGCAGAGATGCAGCGCTTCCATGGGGTCCAGCCACCCAGTTGACTGTCATCGGCTCTGCATGGGCTTTGGATGGCCTGTTGAGGGAGCAGACGGTGGTTTTATTTGAAATCCCACAACTGCAGGTTAGCGCCCAAGACGGAAGCAACTATTAATCAGCAGCAGGCACGTGGGGCTGCAGACTCCGGGGAAGTGGTGGGCTGGAGCAGGGCACCAGAAGACAGGAAGAGCACACCTTGTCTAAGAAGATGACCACGGGGACAGTGACCACAGCGGTGGACCAGTGAGGGAGCTCTACGGCTGAGGGACCAGTGCATGCAGCGGGCTGTTGGTGATTCGAGGTGAGAAACCCGTGAAAGCTGTGTGTTGTTGGAGACTGCTCGAGGCTGGCTCGAACTGGCTGGAGGAGTACCAGGTATTGGAACCAGGATGCAAGGAGGTGCCGAGGGTGCTGAAGGGTTCCAGACCGTGTCGGAGGTTTGGATCATGAGCTCAGATTGCCAATGTTTTAGGCAGGGGCTGCGGAAGTGCTGGAGGTGAATTTACAGACACTCAGTGACTCGGGGGGGGGGGGGGGGGGAGGGGGAATCTCTCTTGCTCTCTCCCTCTATCTGTTAAGTCTGACTGAAAGACTGTAAGAAGCACTTAGGCAATTCCTGCTGGTGGAGAATCTGTCTGCCTTACAGCAGGCAAAAAGAAATTTTGTGTAACATGACACTGTTTTATTACTATGATAATAAATTGAATCTTGAATATAGCCTTTCAGCTTGATGCATGGTTGAATAAAATGCTGCGGTGGTGAATCTACTCACATGCATCTGAACCAATATCTGCACAAATATTGATTTCAATTTCCAAACCAACATAAAATTCCACGACTTCATCAACATGATACAGTGTAAAAGGTCAATGTTACTTGTGATATTGAACAACCACCACAGATCTACCACCTGATCAATAAATTGTTCCAGGGTCAACTCATCCACAATAAAACAGTGCTCAGAACTGACTACAAAAAATTCAATATCCAATGCAAAATGTGAACAGAGTGGAATAACCCAGACTAGGTTACCCTGGCTATAGAAGTCCCTTGGTTATTTAAAATCTGTATATTGGATGCAGTGGTTCCAAAATTCAAACACTCTTTGTCAAGAAACAAGAAAAGAAAAATTTTTGAGAGAAACATTGACACAAAAACAAAATATCAGAATTCCTTCCTGCAGCATGCATCTCCTTGCAGTGGAAGCCTATGGTTCACATTGCCAGAAAGTCCATTCTAGGACACTGACAAATCACCATAAAATAATCTCGTGCCAACCTAAGCTACATTCACATAATATATGAAGCAAAATTCATCTGACTTTTTAAACATTGTTTTATACAATTTTATATTTATTTATAAATTGTTTTATAACAGTGGAGGGAGAATAAAGCATTTAGAATAATATGAAACTCATTTCATATAACCATATAACAATTACAGTACAGAAACAGGCCATCTCGGCCCCTCTAATCCATACCGATCTAAGTGATCTCCTCTAATCCCACTTAACTGCACTTTGCCCATAACCCTCCAATCCCCTCACATCCATGCACCTATCCAACATTTCCTTAAATGACAAAATTGACTTTACTGCAACCACCTCTTCCAAAAAGGTCATTCCACTCAGCCACCACTCTCTGAGTGAAGAAGCTCCCTTTCATGTTACTGCTAAACTTTTGCCCCCTAACTCTTAACTCGGGACCTCTTGTTTGAATGTCACCTACCCTCAAGGGTAAGAACCTACTCACATCTACTCTATCTATCCCCCTCTATCAAATCCTCCCTCAACCTTCTACGATCCAATGAATAAAGACCTAATCTACTCAATCTTGCTTTGTAATCTAGATTCTAAAATCCACGCAACATTTTAATAAATCTTCTCTGCACCCTCTCTATCTTATTAATATCCTTCCGATAATTTGGGGACCAGAACTACACACAATATTCTAAATTTTTCCTCACCAATCTTGAATAGTCTCAACATCAATTCCCAACTTATATACTTTGATTTCTAACTTTAAGATGCAGGCTATACTTTTTTTTATTTTCCATGAACACATCAAGAAAAAAATTCATGCAGCCTGAACTCTCAAGGTTTTTAAAAAAGGATTTTTCACTGAAAAAGTTTTTTTTTAAATTTGGAAATAAGATGTCAGGTTTCTGAAAAATTAACAACGGCATTTGTAAAATTGACTTCTCTGGTAACACAGCAGATATATCCAATGATTAGCTGAGCCTTGAAGACCAAAAAATTCCACGTTTAATCGGCATAGTTGGCACAATGTCTTTACAGTGCCAACGATCAGGACTTGGGTTTGAATCCTGTGCTGTAAGGAGTTTGTGCATTCTCCCCATGTCTGTGTGGGTTTTCCCCGGGGGGGGGGGGGTTCCAGTTTCCTCCCACCATTCAAAAACATATTGGGCGTGTATGTCAATCAGGTGTAATTGGGCGGCATGGGCTCATGGGCCAAAATGGCCTGTTACCACATTGTATGCCTGATTTTTTTTTTTAAAATCACTGCATTCGGCTCGGTCAGCCACTGTGCTTGGAACTGGCCTCACTGCTTCTGAGGTAAAACTAATCAGGCTTTTTTTCTCCTTCTATCTGATAAATACTTCCTTCAGAAAAATATTTCAGTATCCACTTCATTTGTGATGACCCCCAATTTTGAACACCATGCCACAATTCATTTTCAAGGTTAATTTGAAAAAAAACTGTTTTGGATGAAATGAAGGGACATTCTTTTGGGAGGGGAGGGGAGTGATGGAGAAAAGGAGGCTGAGATGGAAGGGCAAATTATACTTTGGTGTTGCAAAGACTTGGTGGATGAAGAGAGATGCTGGAACTCTGGGATAATTGCTGGAAATTCTCAGGTCAGGCACTATCGCATGGTGAGTATTTCCAGCACTTTTCACTTTTTCAGATAAAAACAGTTTTGAAGAACGGTGCCAATTCCAGCTGATAAAGAAACTGGTGCAGGAGTAGGTCATTCAGTTCTAAGGGCTTCCTTAGCCATCTGATAAATCAGAGTTGGCCTTTTATTTTTAGCACCACTTTCCTGCATTAACCACAGACTCCTTAATACCTAAAAATGAATTGATCTCATTCTTGAATAGACTCAACAACTGAATCACCTCAGGATTCTTGAGAGAATTCCAAAAGATTAACCACTCTCTATCTGGGAAATTTTCTCTCATCTGTCCTGAATGACTGAACTATTATTAAGAATGTGAATCCTTGTACTGGACCACACAGACAAGGAAAGCATCATCCCTTTATCTACCCTGCAAGAATCTTAAACCACAAGATATATGAGCAGAAGCAGGCCATTCAGCCCATCCAGTCCTCTATGCCATTCCATCATGATCCATTCTCCACTCAGCCACACTCCCTTGCCTTCTCTCCATAACCTCTGATACCTTGGCTATTCAGATCCCTATCAATCTCTGCCTTAAATACACCCAACAACTTGGCATCCACAGCCACCAGTGGTAGTAAATTCCAAAGGTTTGATGCTCTCCAGCTAAAGAAATTCCTCTGCATCACTGTTTTAAATGGATACCCTTCAATCCTGAAGTTGTGCCCTCTTGTCCTCGACTCCCCTACTATGGGAAATAACTTTGCCACATCTTCAGGCCTTTCAACATTCAAAATGCTTTCATGAGATTCGCCCCTCATCCTTCTGATCTCCAAGGTGGACAGTCCAAGTCTTGTAAGCTTCAATAAGATTAAATCTCCTGTATTTACATTAGAACTGTTTAATTACCCTAATGCACCAAATCATCTTTCCTAAGAAACAATCTAGTGAAGCTTTATCACATTCCCTCCATCACATACGTCCTTCCTTGGGGAAGGCAACCAGATTGGGACATAATCTTCCTAAAGCCTGATACTCTTCTTCTCAGGTTTCTAGTTTAGGTTTGTCATATACACGAGTACAGATGCAATGAAAGACATGCCGCAGCTTCCTAGATATATAAAACTTAATGCATAACATGTAAAAGAGGAAGAAGAAGAAAAAATAAATAATAATGAATATTTACAGCTGGTCATAGAGCAAAAAAGCCTGAGTCAGCAGTACAGACAAATCTTTAGTAGTGTTATAGTCAATACTCAATTCATCTTGCAACAATTGACAGGAAACTGTTGGTCTGAAAACAGAAAACTCAGATCAGCAAGCCTCTGTGTAAAGAAAGACAAAGTTACCTTGCACTTGTGGAAGGCTGGGCTGATCTGCAAGTGAACCGGGTCATGGAGGTGCAGGCTCGTGCGGGGCTGAGAGCCCAGAGACCCTGGGAGTGTTGGCAGCCCTCCAGGCTGATGTCACAATGGTCCCGGGGGCAGCAAAGTATCATGGGAGTTGTCCTTGAAGCTGCCTACACTCTGGACCTCACAGCCTGTTGTCTGGTTCCAGTAGGCTGAGACTGCTGTGATAAGTTTACAACTCAGGAAGGTACTTTATATCATATGTTCTAGCTTTGTAGTTACTGGAAAAAGGTATTTAATACACTAGTTCTTGATACAAAATCTTTCTGAGACCTTTTATTGATATTTTTGGAATGTGTGGACCAATTGACTTAATTTTGACTCCATCTCAATCCCATTAGTCGCTTTTGCTTCACTGATTGCTAGAAAACTAATTTTGCTGCAGTGGAAAGATGTTGTCCTTCCCACGCAGGCACAATGGTTATCAGATTTGATGGCTTCCCCTCTCTCTAGAGAGAATTAGGTGTTCAACTATTGAAATGAGTGAAAATAATTCTATTTGTGGGTTCTTCTTTTCAATTATTTATGCTTTTTATTAAAAATCTTTTCTTTTTTTCTTAATTTTTTTGAATTATTAGTATTGAAATTCGCAGTTGACGCCTGGCTTTGATTGTAATCGCAGATAATAGGTTGAGGGTTCAAAATTACATTAGTTATAGGTTTTGTTTTCCTTTTCCTTTTTTATTGACAACATTGATCACATGCATCTTGTTTATCTCATTTACTTTTACCTGAACTTTATATCATATATATCTATGTATTTGATATTATTTTCTCAAAAACCAATAGAGATAGATAGATGCAAAGTCAAATTTATTGTCATCTGATTGCACAAGTACAACCCAACAAAATAGTGTTCTCTGCTCCTTGGTGCAAAACACGCAGACGTAACACACATACATACAGACAAACAATACATATGCAGGACAAATATTCAAATAAATAATAAATATTGTTTCATGAAGCAGTGAACCGGTGTGGACTCGAAAGGCCAACATGGCCTGTTTCTGCTCCGTAAATGGTTATATGGTTATATGGAATATGAGAGTCTCAGATGGTTAGTGTGAGCAGTTCCTTTGGTTGTTCAACATTCTCATCACTTGTGGAAAGAAGCTGTTCCTCAGCCCGGTGGTCCTGGCTCTGATATTCATATATAACTTTCCTGATAGGAATACCTGAAAGATTCTATGTGTGGGGTGGAAGGGGTCCTCAATGATTTTGCACACTCTCTTCAGACAATGATCATGTCGATGATTGTCCTTCAATCCATTTCTCTGCAACAAACATACCACCCAGTGATGCAACCAGCCAGAACTCTCTCTCTGGAACTCCTGTATAAGGTTGACCTAATGGTGGCCGGTAGCCTTGCCCGCTTCAGTTTTCTCAGGAAGTGCAGTGCACCTTCCTGACAAGCGAGGAGATGTGGAGTATCCACAATAGGTCACTAGTTAAGTGAACTCTAAGGAACTTGGTGCTCTCTACTCTATAGAATTATTGACTAATAGTTATTAAATGTTGAAGGATAATGTTACTAAGAAATTAATATTTTCCAAGCTTGAAATTTAGCAAATATTTGCATTTTATTGTCCTGAGAGGAACTGGTAACTCAGATACAAAAGTATTAAGCCTTCAAAGTAAAAGAGCAAGAAAATTCAACATGAAAAGTTAAATGTTAGTAAAATAAACAAGATTCACCTGGTCTGAGGAAAGTGACCAAGAAGATCCCACAGTGTCAAACTGGATGGAAAGAGATGCTGAAGTCTGGATCCATCTTCCAACTGCAACGCAATACGAACCTAAGAAAAATAAGAAACAAAAATGTCAAATAGTTCTCCAGTTTAAATCAGAACATAAAAGTCCATTCAGATTGTGATTAAAATTTTACATCATGAATAACAGAAGATGAAGAACATTTTCTCTTTTCTCAATTGTTAACATTTACAGATGGTAAATAGACATGCTACCAAGCCACCAAAGTTAAATTGCAGTAATCCTTCAATTATCTACTCCCTTTCCCAAGCTGTTCATCAGAAATCCAAATTTTTAAATCTCCCTCCCCTACCCCTTCAAGAATTCTGCTTAAAAAACCTGAATTTAAAATATACACCATATAACACTTCATTCTTACGCCTGTAGTAAAAATGCACAGAATGAAGATCAACTTATCACTTGCAAAGCCCAGAAACCAAAACTTCCCACCTGGTTCTGCCATTAAAGATATTTAACCTTTCACCAACAACCATAAACCAACAGCTCACGTATCACAAACATCTCATTATTTATTCTAGTAAACCTCAAACTCTATTAACTGATGTCATCACCAGAAATTCTACAGTCTTCAAGCCATGGCCTAGTCATTACCAATTTGTTAAAAACCAAAAACCAGGTAGTATATTATGCTTGGCAGAAATTCAGCCAATGGATTAACAATTAATAAATAGGTTTATGGATCCCACTGGATTTCGAATTGAAGGAGCAATGCAAGCATCAAGGCTACATTTGTTCAAAATTAACTATGATAATCAATAATTTCTCCTCAGTTGCATGAATTGAGTACGTTTTTTTTTAAAGTACCACAATCAGATCCAGAAATCTGTCCAGAAGGGAGGCTTAGAGGTAAATTCACCGGAGCACAAGAGCAAATACCATTGTACTATGCTAAAAAAGGGTGACACAGTCAGAACTACTGACCAAAGATGTTGATAATTTGTGTAGATGGGTTGTACAATAATAAAAATAAAATTCTTCCTATATTCCAGTCAAAATTTGGTCCCAAACCAGCAACTTAAAACATAGCAACTGCTCACCTCATTGCTACTTAGGAATTTTTTTTTGTTGCAACATCATATACACCAAGATATTTTTATTCTCAGATAGTATCAACAGGTAAAGAAGTTCTCAATGTCAATCCAAATTACGTCCTCAGTCCAACTTGAGTGGCGACAAGCATAGGATTCACATATCAGTGGAGATAGGACATATTTTCAAAGCACTGTGTATTCTTGAATTTCTTGCTTGGTTATCAACAATGGCTGGATCTGTTGTACTCTCTACTGGCCATCTTAAGTTTATGTGTTCAAACTGGATGGAAAGAGATGCTGAAGTCTGTGGATCATTTGGTGCTGTAAAGCTTCCTTTCCTCATCTTCTGCTGAGGCATAATTTCCAATGTAAACCTTGCATTTTCTGTTCATTTTCACCCAGGTACAGTATATTGATTATTTTCATCTAAATGGTCCAAGTAGAGAAGCCATAGGTCTTTTCATAGGTTCTAATTGGACTCCAAACACTGCAGCCACTCCACAACTCCAATTGTTTGTTCAACAACTTGTCTGTGAAGCTATACCTGAGAAGAGCTAAGTAGCATGGAACAGTACATCAACATGGATTTTCTAAAAGCTTTGGATGTGTTACTATTGCTTTGGGTGATAACAAAGCTGATGAGGCAGTAGTCTTGTAGTCAGTACAAGTCATGGATCTCTGTCATGGTGTAGGTACTAATGATATCCTTGTAGTCTCCCACTTGGATCCAATTGAAGCTCAATCCAACAACCTCCCAAAATTTGAACTAATACTGAGATGTTGTTCTAAGGGAGTGGTCCATCTGCAACCTCCGTCTCGTGCAAATTTATCCATGGCACTCTTTAGGAAAATCTGTGCAGTGCTCTTGATGTTCTGGCATAGATTTATCACTCAGCCAACATCAACAAACCAAATTCATCTGGTTTTATTTCAATGACTACACATCAAAGGTGCTTCTCAGAATTGTATTATTGCTCATTTTACCTGGTCATAACTCTGGAAGCTATTAAAAGGGGAAAATGGCAAATGTAAACATGTTTTGCACGCGAGAACATAGCAACACTTCAGCACAAATGTTGTCACTGGAGTTGTAGCAGAATATAATGAGAGGAAAATAGTTATACACAAGTTCTCTACATTCCATTAGGTTTTCAGGTCCCTGCTGAGTCATGCCAAGGTAGCTTAGTGGGAGTGACACAAGGTAGCACTGTTATGTAGCATTCATGGCAAGGTAGCTCAGTAGGAGTGGCACAAGGTAGCACAGTTATGTAGCGGTCATGGCAAGGTAGCTCAGTAGGAGTGGCACAAGGTAGCACAGTTATGTAGCGGTCATGGCAAGGTAGCTCAGTAGGAGTGGCACAAGGTGGCACAGATATGTAGTGTTCATGGCAAGGTAGCTCAGTAGGAGTGGCACAAGGTAGTACAGCTATGTAGTGCTCATGCCAAGGTAGCTCAGTAAGAGTGGCACAAGGTGGCACAGTTATGTAGTGTTCATGGCAAGGTAGCTCAGTAGGAGTGGCACAAGGCAGTACAGGTATGTCGTGCTCATGCCAAGGTAGCTCAGTAGGAGTGGCACAAGGTAGCACAGTTATGTAGTGGTCATGGCAAGGTAGCTCAGTAGGAGTGGCACAAGGCAGTACAGGTATGTCGTGCTCATGCCAAGGTAGCTCAGTAGGAGTGGCACAAGGTGGCACAGTTATGTAGTGCTCATGCCAAGGTAGCAATGTGGTGCGACTAGTGGACCTGCTGCTGCACTGTTACAGTGACCCACATTCAATCCTGACCTCCAGTGCTGGTTCTGTGGAGTTTGCACATTCTATGAATGCATTTCCTCTGTGTGTTTCAGTCTCCTTGTACATCTTAACTTTGGTAGATTAATGGCCAGTATAAATTGATGCTATTAGGTGGAATAAGTGATGGGGGGGGGCATGAAAATGTGACAATAAATCCTTAGAATTATTGTAAACAACAAGAGAAGACTTAGTGGGCCAAAGCTGTAAGTTTATGTCCTTCTGAACAATTTCTGTGCAATATACAAATTTGATGAAAGCTAGAAACATTGGATGTTGCATGCCCTGCGAATTCTCCAGCACATTTATGGATTGCACTTGACCCCAGCAACTGCAGATTTTCTTGTTGAGCTCCTATAATAATGTCTATACATCCATTGTCAAGAAATTACTGAAAACAACATTTGTAAAAAACAAAGCATGAAATTTTGGTACTGGAAACAAATGATAATGACAAATGCACATGACCTGTGGAAGCCAATATCTTTTGATATTATATTGCTACCTGGTTGGGTGGTGCCAGAACAACAATCTCGCCCTCAATGTCACTGAGACCAAGGAGCTTATTGTTGATTTTAGGAAGGAGAGGGTGAGGGACCATATACCCAACTGCATTGATGGGAAGGAGGTGGAGAGGGTCAGAAGCTTCAAGTTCCTGCAAGTCCATATACCAAAAGACTTTTCTTGGAGCCAGCACATTAAAGCCACAGTGAAGGCGGCATACCAATACCTCTACTTTCTAAGCAGATTTGGCATGTTGTCAGATATTCTATCAATCTTCTACAGATGCACTGTGGAAAATATTACTGGCTGGTTGCATCACAATCTGGTTTGGCAATTCAAGTGCCCAGGAATGCAGAGCTGCATAAGGTAGCAAAGATAGCCAAGTAAATCAAAGGCTCTGACCTCCATCCACTGCAGACATCTAGGTAAAGAACTGCCTCAAGAAGGCAGCCAACATCATAAAGGACACCATCAGCCTGGTCACAACCTCTTCTCACTGCTACATTCAGGCAGAAGGTAAAGAAGCCTGAAGACTAGGACCTCTAGGTTCAAGAACAGTTTCTTCCCGATAGCTCCCTCTTGGACCTGTCCTTGGTACCCTAATTACTCTCTGGACTTTTGCAACTCACATTTTGCACTAGAATTATTATGAATATTGATTATCTATCATATGTATTTATTGTCTTTTAATTCAATTACAGTGAAACCTCATTAGAACGTGATTTGTTAATCCTCAAACTGCTAAGGGGCGGGCTGATGACAATCAGCCGGCAACCCAACCTGTCAGCACCCCTCTCCGCTGCCCATGCCCCCTGGCATGGGACGTCAGAGAAGGAGCGGCCGCCGCAGGATGTCGGGGCAAGGGCGGCCGCCCCTGCATCTGTTCCGCGACTCGGCTGTAACGCGGTATGAAATCTTGGACCCCAACTACCGCATTCTAACGAGGTTTTACTGTAGTTTACTATTATAGTTTTTATTTTATTTTATTTTATTTATTTTTCACACTATGAACCATATTAACCAAAATACACACAAACATTTCCCTCTTGAATATACACAGTGTCATTTTCTCCCCTTTTCCCCCCTCCCTTCCCTCCCTACCCACTAAACATTCAACATATACAATACAATAAAAGCATTAAACAATGTCATCACACAATGAAAATAAATAAGAAAATTGTGTCATCTACTTTTACACACTGGGTCTATTATCGTTTTTCTTTACAAGTACCTGTTTGGATGTAGCAAGTAAGAAGTTTGGGCACAAGTACATTGCAAGTTTATTGTCAAACAAAGCATACAATCATTATTATCAATACTAATAAATCAAACAGATGCAGAAGAAGAAAATATTCAACTGTGGTGGCATGCCACTAGGCAGGCGAACCGGTCCCGCTCATAATCCACGCGGCGGGGCAGCCGGCCAAAATGGTGCCGTCGGGAGTTTCCCCTTCTTCTCAGCACTGGCCTCAGAAGCCCGAGCTGGGGAGCATGTGACACCTGAGTGATGTCGGCACCCCCCCGGTGCAGTCTTCAGCCAGGTCCAGGCTGGGAGTACGTCCAGCCTGGCAGCCAGCAATAAACCAGTTTTTCTGCTCATTGAGCTCAACCCGTCTGGTTGTGTGTTCTTTCAGTAGCAGTGTAGCTGTCGCTACAATTGGTGACCCCAACTGGTTCAAACGTCTTTGAACCCAACATGAGCGAACATGGGATCAGTGCTATACCCGTCAAGCTGCCTGACTTCTGGGTTCAGGAGCCGGAGACCTGGTTCGGCCACGGCAGAGGCTGTTTCACCTCCGCCAGATTTTGTCCGACATGACCAAATTCTACCATGTGGTTGCCGCCCTGGACCAGGCCATTGCCAAACGTGTGCTGCACCACGTTCAGCACCCGCCCGCCAGAGACAAATACGGGACTATCAAGTGAGTGCTCACCGGATCCCTTGGACTATCCAGGCGTCAGCGTGCTGCTCGGATGCTGCACCTCAACACCTTGGGGGCAGGTCCCCGGTGGAGCTGATGGACAAAATGCTCGTGCTCATGGGTGATCACACAAACTGCCCACTCCTTGAGCGAATTTTCCTCGACCATCTGCCCGACGACATCCGGCCATTAATGGCCCAAGAGAGCTTTACCAACCTGAGGAAGGTTGCTCAGAGGGCTCGAGTACTATGGCTCAAGCGATTCCCAGAGGGCTCAGCGGTCCAGCAGGTCACGAGGCATGGTCATGACCACGCCAAGCCTGCCCTTAGCGCTGCGGTAGAACAGGGGCTACCAAGAGCATAACCAGGGGCACGGCATCTGCTCCAGGTCTCTGTTTCTACCACCAGCGCTGGGGAGCCAAGATCGAAAGTGTTGTCAGCCCTGCTCATTCCAAGGAAACTAGCATGTCAGCTGCTGTTAATGGCTATGGCGGCTGGCCAAGGACACAGCCTCCTCTACCTGTGGGACTCAGTCAGAGGCCAGCACTTCCTCGTCAACACTGGGGCCTAGATCAGCGTCATCCCAGCCATCGAGTCCAGGAACTGACCTCGAGGTCCTCCCATCCGTGCCTCCAATGCAACAAAGATCTGGATGAATGGGAACAAGACAGTCCACTTTCAGATTGGCCTGTGAAAATTCTCGTGGAGGTTCACCGTCTCATCCCTTCCAACTGCCATCTGGGTGCCGACTTCCTCGGTGGCCTCCTGGTGGACATTCGAGGTTGGCGCCTGGTAAACGCCCGGACTTTCCAGGACATTCGCCTCGATGCCTCCAGCACAGAGTAGCCGCAGATGGCCACGATCAGCACTACCAGAGATGAGTTCCAGCGAATCCTGGATGAGTTCCTGGCCATCCTCAGGCCACAGTTCTCCGCTGCCTCACCGCGCCACGGTGTGTTCCACCACATCCCCACCCAGGGTCCACCGGTTCACACCAAGGCACGCCAGCTCCCACCTGACAAGTTTCAGGTGGTGAAGGTAGAGTTTTCACATCTGCTAGAGCTGGGGATCATTCAGCGTTCTGACAGCCCGTGGGCCTCGCCGCTCCATCTGCTGCTGAAAGCCTCTGGCAGCTGGCGCCCCTGCGGAGACTATCGACAGCTCAACAAGGCAACAGTTCCGACCGTTACCCTATCCCTCACATCCAGGACTTTTACTATCTTCAATGACCATAAACCCCTCACTCAGGCGCTCGAAATGGCAAAGGATCCCTGGTCGGCCCGCCAGTAGCATCACCTCTCCTTCATGTCGGAATTTACCACCGACATTCGGCACAAGGCGGGGAAGGACAACATGGTCGCCAATGCACTCTCATGACCGGCCATCTGCGCACTGACACCCAGCCTCAACTTCGACCAGCTTACCCGAGACCAGAAGTTCGACAAGGAGACGCGAGCCTTCAGGACTGACATCATGGACCTGCAGTTCCGAGACCTCCTGACTCCTAGCGGTGAAGGCACCGTCCTGTGTGATGTCTCCATGGGCACCCGGCGGCCAGTGGTTCCCCAGCAGTGGTCCATCACATCCACGACCTTTCGCACCCATCCATCAGGTCCATGGTGCGTATGGTGGCAGAGCGGTTCATTTGGCATGGGCTGCAGAAGCAGATTGCAGGCTGGGCCAGAACGTGCACCCATTGCCAGATGTCCAAGGTGCACAGGCACACCAGGGCGCCCGTGCAAGAGTTCGAGCACATCCGGGAAAGGTTCAGCCATATTCACGTGGACATAGTTGGGCCCTTACCAGTTTCCCGGGGCAACGTTACCCGTTCACGGTGGTAGACCGCACCACTCGTTGGCCCAAGGCGATCCCGACGCCGGTCAGCTCCACGGACTCCTGCTCCCAAGCGCTGTTGCATGGTTGGGTCGTTCCGAATCACCTCACCAGCGATCAGGGCACCCAGTTCACCTCTGCACTCTGGGCAGAGCTCGCCAACAGGTTGGGGATAGAGCTACACCGCACCACGGCCTATCACCCACAGGCCAATAGGCTGGTCTTAAGTCGGCACTTATGGCCCAACTCATCAGTCCTGAGTGGGTGGTCGAACTGCCTTGGGTGCTCCTGGGCATCCGCTCCACGCCCAAGGAGGATCTGCAGGCGTCATCAGCTGAGCTAGTCTACGGCGCACCGCTGGCACTGCCCGGTGGGACTCAGTCAGAGACCAGCACTTCCTCGACAACACTGGGGCCTAGATCAGTGTCATCCCAGCCACAGCCATCGAGTCCAGGAACCGACCTTTAGGACCTCCCATCCGAGCCGCCAATGCAACAGAGATCCGGATGAATGGAAACAAGACAGTCCACTTCCAGATCGGCCGGCGAAAGTTCTTGTGGAGGTTCACCGTCTCGGCCCTTCCAACTGCCATCCTGGGTGCCTCAACGCACCTCACAACCCCCAGCGGTCGCTACACAAGCTACTTCCCCACCTCCGGGCCCACTTGGACTCCCTCGCACCCCCACCACCTCCCAGACAAGGCACACGGCCATCTTACAACCCCAGCAAACTGCACTCCACAGAGTATATTTTTATTCGGCGGGGCACACCCGTGGCACCTCTGCAGAGACCTTAAGAGGGGCCATGTAGGTTGTCCAGCGTTCAGGGTCTATGTTCACTCTGGACATCGGCGGCAGGCGCGAGCTGTTTACTGTAGACAGGCTGAAGCCAGCTCACCTCGACCCCAGCGAACCAGTGACTGTGGCCCAGCCCAAGAAGCAAGGCCACTCAGCTAAAAAGGACATTGGCGCCGGTTCTGCGGGGGGGGGGCTGTGTGGCGGCATGCCACTAGGCAGGCGAACCGGCCCCACTTGTAATCCACGCGGCGGGGCAGCCAGCCAAAATGGCGCCGTCGGGGGTTTCCCCTTCTTCTCAGCACCGGGCTCAGAAGCCCGCGCTGGGGGACCACGTGACGCCCGAGTGACGTCGCGCCCCCCCAGTTCTCAGCCAGGTCTGGACTGGGAGTACGTCCAGCCTGGAAGCCAGCAATAAACCAGTTTTTCTGCTCACTGAGCTCAACCCATCTGGTTGTGTGGTCTTTCAGTAACAGTGCAGTTGCCACTACACAGTTTTAATTCATCCTCTACCACTGAGAACACCATGATGTACTGGTTTCCTTGGATGGCAAAGTTATTAGCACAACACTGTTACAGCCCCAGCGAGTGGGAAACAGGATTTGAATCCCGTGCTATCTGTAAGGAGTTTGTACATTCTCCCTGCGTCTGCGTAGGTTTTCCCCCCCGAGGGCTCCAGTTTCCTCCCAACATTCAAACCGTACCAGGGGTGTAGATTAATTGGGCAGCATGGACCCGTGGGCTAAAACGACCTGTTGCCGTGCTGTATGTCTAAATTTAAATTTAAAGTCATCCTAACTTGGAAATCGATTCCATTCTTTGATCATCCATTGGGTCCAAATCCTATAATCATCTGAGCTATAAAAATACTTTCAACAGGACAGCCTCAGTTCAAGGAGACCGTTTATTGAAATCAGCAATAAATATCAGCCTTGCCCAGACTAGAAAAACAGAATACATGTGGACAGTTCAGCTTAAAAACCAAGTTGTTTTATTCACCTGTTAAAACAAGACCTTTGCCCTTCTTAGCTTCCACACTGATAAGATAAAGGCAGAAAAGCTATTTCTAATAATTAAAATAAAACTAAAATTTACAAGAACAATTTTGAAACAAATGCTTGTTCTTAGAAGCTTGCTGTCTCACACGATTACAATTCCCACCATGGGTATCTGCAATATACCCAGAACACTGCAGACAATCTGCTACAAACAGATGTGGGGAAAAAAATGTATGTTTACGGAAACCAGAAATTACAGTGTGTCCTGGGCTATTAATACCAAGTTGTTTTTGAAAAAAGCAGTATTTATGGAAAAGAATGATTCATTCAACAACAATAAAGGATGTTCTTAACTAGTCACCAGTCTCCCACAAAATACCCCGAATATATCAAAGACTATTAGGCTTGAGAATTCTTTTATGTGGTTACAATGCTCCAGAGCTTAGCTCATTATAGACAGGTTTAAGATTTGAAGGCACATTTGAAACCCCAAATCCATCCCCAATATCACTCCTGCAGCAGTGTACCATCAGATCATAAAGTAGGATGCAAATTCTTTCAAATCCAGCAGCTGAAGACAAGTTGCAATTCCCAATTTAATCATTACCATATAGTCACCGCAACAGGATGCGTCTTGTGTGTTTTATTTGATGGTATTTTTTTTTAAATCAGACTCTGTCTCCTTTTATTTAAATCTTCCATACCACCTTGGGTTTTTCGGGAAAAAAAAGTCTGTTAGAACTACACATAACTTTGGATGTCAAATAAATAAGGGTTTGAAACATAATGAGCAAGATTATGGAAACCTTTTCAAACAACGTGCTGGTGAAATGAGCTGAGAAATAGCAGATGGAATTTAATCCTAATAATTGTGAGGTGACACATCTTGGGAGTGCTAATGAGGCTAGGACATATACCATGAATGGCAAAGTCCAAGGGAGCATCAAGGAACAGAGGGGACTTGCCAAGCAAGTTCAAAGTGAGCAGTGCAGGTAGATTACATGGTTAAGAATACATCCATCGGAACATGGAAAACAAGAGCAGGGAAGTTATGCTCTAGTTTTATAAAACTATAATCGGACCTCAGCTAAAGTAATCCAAAGAAAAACGTGATGGTGGCCAACAGTGTGCAGAGGAGGTTCACCATTTTCAGTTATGAGGGAAGACTAGATCTCCTCTTCCCTGAAGCTGAGGTGATTAATGGAGTCATAAATGAGATACTTAAGTTGTGAGGGTATAGTCTATCTGATCAGATGTAGATAAAAGTAAATGATATAGGTTTAGCACAAAGACTAAGGCAGGGGGGGGAGGGGATGGATCTGCCAGGAACCTTTCTTTAATCCAAAGTAGCAAGTATCTGGAAAATACTGCCAGGAGAATGGTGGAAGCATTTAACAAGTGTCTAGCTGAGCAGTAAAATCACCTCAGCATAGAAGACTATGGATCAATTGCTGAATGATGGGATCAATAAGGATGGTTGTGATGTGCTGACTGGCTCGTTTCCAAGCTATATGACTCTACAAGATAATATGCTTACATTTATTTGTATTTTACAGGAAATGCACATGCAATTTTTACCAAAGTTGAAAAAGTCAAACCAATATTCACAGCCCTGCTCCACAACACAATTCGACCAGAAGTGCTGCAATTACATTTGTATAGCAATGCCACAACTCGGGACATCATCACAAGCCCTGTCTGAGAAACAACTGAATAAAGAAGCAATATACCCAATATTTAGCCAATGACCAAAGCTACTTAACATGCTAAAATATTAGGTTAATTAAAAAATTTCAAAATTATCAACAATTAAAATCTTGAAGTTGATGCTACCTATGGGACAGGAACCAGGTGTTTCATAAAGTTTTGTTTAAATGCAAAAGTTCATTGGAAAATGGCAAACCTGAATAAAAATGAGATGCATGACTGCAGTGGGGTTCCACAGAGTGCAGTGAAAACACAAATGCTGGAGGAACTCAGCAGTCCATGTAGTGTCCATAGCAGGCAGGGCCCGTCCACAGCACCTCTACAAAGACCATATGAAGGGCCGTACAAAGTCATCTAGCGTTCAGGATCCACTTTTATACTGGACATCGGTGGTAAGAGGGAAATGTTTATGGTAGACAGGTTAAAGCCAGCCCACCTCGACCCCACCGAACCAGTAGTTGTGGCCCAACCCAAGAAGCGAGGCCGCCCGGCAAAAAAGGTCATTGGCACTGGTTCTGGGGGGGGGGGGGGGGCTGTGTGGCGGTACGCCATTACGCAGGCGAACTCCCCCGCTTGTCACGCACGCGGCGGGGCAGCTGGCCAAAATGGCACCATCGGGGGTTTCCTCGACCTCAGCACCAGGCTCAGAAGCCTGCGCTGGGGACCCACGTGATGCCCCGGTAACGTCAGGGCCCCCCAGCACAGTTCTCAGCCAGGTCCAGGCGGGAGTACAAATCAGTTTTTGCTCACTGAACTCAACCCGTCTGGTTGTGCGATCCTTCAGATAGCAGTGTAGCCACCACTACACAGGCACCTATATTAAAAGGCTGGTGAATAGAGAAGAAGGGGGAGAAGTAGCAGTCCAACAGACAAAGGATGTCAATTGGATACAATAGAAGAACAGGAGAAGGGAAAGGTGATTGGGAAGGGGATGTTTTTGGCTTTGTGATGGGGAAAAGGAAAGAAGGGAGAAAGAGAGTTCGAGGAAAGAAGACCCAAGATGGAGGGAGGCAGATAATGAAAATAGTTAATGCCATCCAGTTGGAGGGTGCCCAGATAGAATAGGAGGTGTGGTTCCTCCAATTTGCAGGTGCTCCGAGTCTGGCAGAGTGCATGAGACCATGGACAGACATGCCAGCAAAGGAATGGAGTGGAGATTTGAATTGGGTGGCCACTGGGAGATCCACACTATTGCAGCAGATAGAACCAAGGTGCTCAAAGAGGCAATCTCTTAGTCTGCATCCAGTCTCTCTGATGTAGAGGAGAACACAATTGGAGCACCGGATACAGTAAAAGACTCCTAGAGATTCATAAGTGAAATGTTGCTTCCCTTGAAGGACTGTTTGGGGCCCCGAATGGTGGTAAGGGAGGAGATGTGGGTGCAAGTGGAGCACCTCCTGCGGTCACGGGTAGGTCCAAGGGAACGATTGGTGGGGAGGGAGGACTGCCGAGTTCCTCCCGCATTTCTGCTTTTACTACCATCATAGTGTCTGCAGACTTTTGTGATTCAATTACTTCCAGAGTGCAGCCCAAGCTCCCTCAGCAATATACAATTTGAAATTAAATGATCTGTTCAATTTGAATTTAAATGATTAAGAAATATGAAGATAGTGTCAAAATCTGCAATGGCTTATAATGAGGAAGATGTTGCCCATCACTGGGTGGGACAGTATAAAGAAGTGGTCCAGATGAACACAGAAGGGACAAACAGAATTTATTTGAGGAAGGCTAAATTTGTGTATCTAACATCAAAGTGCAGGCAGTAAAACTCCACTGGTCTGGAAAATGTTGATTGTTCAGTGAAGAACTGCCAACTTTTCCAGCAAGTTCAAGGCCAATGACAAGCAGCCATTGTGTAGTCATTTAAAGTTTTGCCTTCAACTCAAACACACACACCCCCTCAGAAAACTGAGTGGTGGCAGTTGTTTTATTAACTTTTACTGAATAATTCAGCCATTTATTTAAACATAGCCCCATGGCCCAGGACAAGACTCCACTAAGAAATCTTATCACAGCGCATTATGTTTTTCCAATTTCGCAGAAACCCAGGAGATTTCCAACTCCAAAGGCCCTGACTGTTATAAAATACACCAATATACCACAGCACAGACCACGTGCACAAGAATCCATCAGAGTCCAAATGCCAATCCAGACCCATCTTTCCAAAGCACAGTTGATCATGGTCTTGCTGGATCTTCACACGTGCCTTGACCATGCAAGTAGGACAATTCAAATACATTAGGAATTAAAGAAATAAGTATTTTAAGTTTATTCAAGTAGTGCTGACAAGGTAAATGTATTTTTTTTTTAAAATATAATAATGCCTTCCCTTCACTCACAACTAAATGGCAGAAAGCAAATGGTTCTCACTGCACAGGAGCAGGCCATCTGGCCCATGCAGCTTGCTCCACATTCAATAAGATGATCAGACCATGGACACAGCTCCACTTAACTGCATTTTCACTTTATCCCTTCAAATTCAAATTTATTATCAACTGAATGTACACATACATCTCTCAGTCCATGGTGCTCCCACAGAAAACATAAATCCAGTAAATAATCAAAATAAATACCCGGTGCATGTAAATATTTTGGATGATTTACACAGTTATAGGACACTGTTTGGCAATCTCACAGCCTCTGGGAAGAAGTTATTCCCCAGCCTGGCAGTCCTGAATTTGATCTCCTCTACCTCCTTCTTGATTTTAGAGGTTTGAACATACTGTGTGCTGGATGGATAGGTTTTTCTATGATTCCTCGTGCCCTATTTAGATAATGCTCCCAGTAAACATCATCCATAGAGGAAAGGGAGACCCCAGTGGCAGTTTTCGAATATCCTCTATATAGCCTTCCAGTCTGATGCTCTACAGTTACCGTCCCCCACGATGATACAGCCAGACAGGACACTCTCATCTGTGCTCCTGTAAAAGGTCATCATGATGTGGGCTAATAGCCTTGCCCCTCCTCAGCCTCCTTAGGAAATGTAGGTTCTGCTGAGCCTTCCTGATTAATGAGGAGTTGCTGTGGGTCCAGAATAGATCACCCTTTATATCCACACCATAATTTTGTGCTCACAGCAGAACCTCCCTGTACTCCCTCTAGCAAGAAAGGCCAATAACCCACTTTCCTGCAAACCAAACTTTTGCAAATTCATGCATAAGCACTCCCAATTCCCTCTGCACAACAGCATACTGCAATCTTTCACCATTTACACAAGAATCGGATTTATTTTGCCTTCCCATGTGTTGATGGGGATTTTGGGGAAAGGGCGAAACAAAGTCTGATCTACTTGCAAAAATATTACAGATGCTAAAAGCACCATGTATCAAACCAAGCAATATTATTCAGTGTGTCACTGCACTGCCACGTAAACTAAATGAAGTAAATAATATAGTACTTAATAATTTGCCCATTTCCTTTTCATGATCTTACATTCATTGTTTATGTTGTTTTAACTAATTAGCAGAGATCTCATCAAAAACTCTCATCTCACTCTTGAAACCATGTTGGGCAGATGTCTTGTATTAACTCTCTCACGAAATGTATATTAGATGCACTTTTTGACATAATCCAGACATAACAGCATTTACAGATTATTTTTATTTCATTATATGAGAACCATATGGAGGTGGGGTTTTACACCATTAAACATTGTCAATGGTTACATTTAATATTGACAAGTGGGAGAATGTGGTTAAACAGATGTAAATATGCAAAGGTTTAACCAAAGTGTGCACTGCAACATTCAAAGTATTTGCAAGGTGGATAGGAATTATCTGTTTTTCAGGTCTCCAAAACCAATTTGGAAACAGTTTGGGAAATGCACTGAGGTTCAAGAAGGTGGGAGACCACAGTAATGGACCAGTGCAGGGCTTGGTTCATTTGAGGATGGAAGTGATTGGCTTGTGGGAAGTAAATATCGTGATTCAGGAGACCTGCTGATGACAAGAAGGTCATCCAAAAGGTCCTCAGGCACTGACAGATTTTTAATTGAACTAGGTGTTCAGAACCAGGGGCCAAGGACAACGACTTTGATGAGCTCGGGTACACTGCTGCAACAGGCAGAAGGCCATAAGGCTATAGAAACACAAGAGGCAACAGCTTAGGAGGAGGTGGTGGGATTCACAGCCAATCAATGTCTCCAAGGAAACTCTTTTTTTCTCTTCCTGGTCTTGATTGGGGCACTGGATTTGTGGCACCACAGAGAACTTTTCAGGGAAAACATTTTTTCTGTATTTAGTGTACAGGACATAAAGGGATCTTGGGAGATTGAGGTAAATGGATCAACTGTGATGTTAATGATGAAGAAAGCATAAGAGGGGCCAAATGGCCTCCGCCTGCTCCCATGTTTTACATTCTTATAAAATTCTACATGGACCAACTAAGCATTAGATGCAACAAACACAGGCATGTCACTGATGCCCAAAATCTAGAACCATATTTCATTGTTTTATCAGCTCAAAGGCCACTTATTGGGGATCCTTGCCTAGACACAACAGAAGTTGAAAGCAATTCTTAATGTTGGTGCTCAAACTATTTGATTTCTGTCTCATCTCCATAGACCAGCAAGTCACTCACCACTTGTATACAAATCCTTATCAAAGGCAACTACCGAAATCCAATGACGTTTTCTGTTGTCAGTTTTTTTTTTAAACCAATCATGGTGTTTTAAAAAAATTAAACTGTATTTGGATTTTTGGAAACTAACAATCCATTGGGCCCAATTAAGTAATGGAAACAATGAGACAACAAATATTATCTATGCACCTATTCAGAAAATCTATTGCAAACCCACAAAATCTTTTACAAAAATAATAACAGTAAAACTGCAGACTCCTTCATAATTTCTGCCAAACAGTACTGTTTGATTCTGGTGCTTCACAAAGTCAACATGCATTCTTCAAGATGACTATCAAGTTTTTCATTCATCTTTATTTTATTTATTCATGTTCTGAACATTACTGGCAATTATTGCTCTTGAGAGCGTGGTGTGAGCTGCCTTCTGGAACATTGCTGTGGGCAGGGAGCTTCAGGATTATGACCCAGTAACCAACTTTCAATTCAGAATCATCTGCCACTTAGAGGCAACCCAGCATGCACATTGGGTCCCCATGCACCTGTTGCCCTTGGTCAGGTATTAAGAAATTACTGTCAAAGGAGCCAGGCAATTAACTTATGCATTTTGTAGGCAGTACAGACTGAAGTTACTGTGTACTAGTGAAGGGAATGAATGTTTAGCAAACAAACAAATAGGCTTCTTTGCTCTTGAGCAAATTTTATTGAAGGTCCATTTATCTATCACATTCCTGATTTGTTCCTTGAAGACTGTGGAAAGGCTTTGAGGTCCAAGTGTCACTCACTCCAAGATACCCAGCTTTTGATCAGGTTTATAGCCATGGCGCGCAATGCCATTGAACTTCAGTGCTAGGGGATTAAATTGTTTCCCAAGACCAGGTTATTGTTTGGCATTTCTGTGGTGTCCATGACTGAATATTGTCTATGTCTTACCTCATGCAGACACAGGCTGCTTCATGTACCGAGGGGTTGCAAATTGAACTGACTGAGCTTTGCACCACCATCAAGAAACATCCCACTTCTGATCATTTGATGAAAATGGTGGTTATTGGTGCAAGAGAAGCTTCCTTATGGTGAGAAGATTGACCATTGATATCTCTCGATTTCAGTTTTATCCTGGATGCCACACTTGTCAAATAATGCTTTGATGTAAAGGGCAGCTTTCTGATGCATGCTTGGACCCAAGGTTGCAATGAGACCGGGAACTGAATGGTCATTTTGATTTGACCTGGAAACAGTTATTCACAAGTGCTGCTTGATAGCACTTTTAAAATCACTTTGCTGATACTGAAAGCAGGTGGATTAAGGTTGAATTGGGGTGGCACAGTTAGCACAGTGCTATTACAACACCAACAACCCATGTTTGAATCCGGCGCTGTCTGTGAGGAGTTTGTACATTCTCCCCACATCTGCATGGGTTTTCCCTGGGTGCTCTGGTTTCTTCCCATCCTCCAAAATGTACAGGATTGCAGGTTAATTAGGTATAATTTGGCAGCATGGGTTTAAGTGGCTGGAATCAGCCTCTACCATGATGTAAATAATTTTTAAAAAATTGTTAGTTTGTATTCATCCTGTCCATCATATCTGTGCAGAAGACATACCTGAGCAATTTTCCTCATTGGTATATTGATGCTGATGCAACTATTGCACGAGTTTGGCTAGAGACATAGCTAGTTCTGGAGCACAGGCTCTCTGTACTACAGCTGGGGCGTTATCTGGTCTCCAGCCTTTGTTGTATCCACTATTCCCAGATATCAGGTAGATTGAATGATATTAGTTTAAGACGGTCTCCTGCAATGATGGATACTGAGGAGGAAACCATTAGATTACATTGATTCTGCACTTGAAATGAGTTCACCATCTGGACTGGATTCTCAAGGCTGATTTTTTTTGTAATATGTTAATATTTTTGATTGGCTGGCTGGGGAGGAGGGGATTGCACGAACTTCTTTGTTAGTCATCAGTCACTAGTGGGTAATCCACACCCAGTTTTTTTAGGGAAGTTACTACCTTTTGGTAGTTTTTTTTGTTGTTTTTGTTTTTCTTTTTTCTTATTAATGAATATTATTTTTATTTGGAGGGTCCCATATAAAAAAAAAATTTCTCTCTTTGTTATTATTAATTTTGTGACTATTTTTGGTATTTAGTAATTGTATTAGATATGTCAAATTTGAAATTTGCTACTTTTAATGTTCAGGGATTAAACAACCCAATCAAGCGTAAGTGAGTTTTAGCATATATCAAAAAGATGAAGATTGATATTGCTTTTTTACAGGAGACACATTTGAATGAAAAAGTATGAAATTGAAAAGGGACTGGGTTGGACATATTTTTTCTTCTTCATTTAACTCCAAAGCTAAGGGAGTAGCAATTTTGATACTTAAAAATTTTGCTTTTGAATTACAATCAATGGAAATGAATGCAGGACATATTCTTAAATTGAATTGTAAGATTTTTAATGAATTTTGGACTTTACTCAACATTTATGCACCAAGACAGGAGTGACGTCATTGCAACACCAGCCTCCTACTGGCTGTTGCCCGCTGTGTGGGAGGTCACATGGGATAACAGCCGATGGTCCCTGTGGGGCCCTCGGGATCGCTATGTTTACCGGCCAGATTGTAAGCCAGGTCACAACTATTCACCCCACCCCACCCCACCCCACAGAACCAGCGATCAGAGAGTCTGCTGCTGCTTTGGGAGGCCTACCTCAGCGTCCCAGTGCTGAGTCTCGACTGGCTGGCCAATGTCTATGTGGGCTGGTTTCAGGTGGTTGAGGGTAAACATTTCCTCTTTGCTGGCAACATGTCCAATGCACATGTCAACTCATTAGGCCGGATGACTCTGTACAGCCCCTCATATGGCCATTGGAGGGGAGACCAATGCGCTCCCCTTCACAGAAAAACATTCACAGGTGTGTAAGTCCTTGGGGACAAAAGATTTGGGTTGGCTGTGAAGGGGCTTGGGTATCCAGTCTTTCCCTCAGTTGTTTCAGTGCAACCATGGGGGTTTCTGGATCCTTGGCAGTGGCCAAGAACTCCCCTGGGATTACCAAGGGTGTGCCATACACCATTTCTGCATTAAAGTCCTCCTTCAGCATAGTGTACATCCCCAGAAGGACCCAAAGCAGTTCATCTGTCCAGTTGGGCCCCTTGAGCTTGGCCATCAGAGCTGTTTTTAAATGTCTGTGGAACTGCTCCACCAACCCATTGCCTGTGAGTGATATTCCATGGTATGGGGGAGTTGGGTTCCCAACAGCATGACTCGTGCCACCCAGAGCCAAGGTAAACTGTGCTCCCCTGTCAGAGGTGAGATGTTCCAGGACTCCAAAACTGGACATCCACGTTGATTAGTGCCCTGGCACAGGTCTCTGTAGTCGTGCTGACCATCGGGATTACCTCACGGCACCTCGTCAACCATAGTGAGTAGTTATCTCATCCCAAGGGAAACCAATAGCGGCCCCATGATGTCGTTGTGGTTAACTTACGCTATGCTGGCTCAAAAGTCTAAGGAGGTGCTTTAGTGTGAGTTTGCACCTTAGACGCCTGGGAGAACATGTAGTTCTTGGCCCACTGACTGACCTGTTTGCGGAGCCCATGCCAAACAAACCTGCTGGCCACCATCTTTACCATAGTTCTGATGGCTGGATGCATCAGGCTTTACACCGCATCGAAGACCTTCCATCTCCATGCTGCTGTTCCGATGGGGGGGGTTTGCCAGTGGAGACATCACAGAGAAGCATCTGGTTGCCAGTGGCAATGATGACATCCTCCAGCTGCAACCCAGAAAGTGCAATCCTGTACACCAGGATCTCAGGTTTGTCATGTTGTGCCCTTACTAGGGCTGAATAGTCTATGCCCTGGGATAGGGCGTGGATGGATTTGATGGTGGGACAGGAGAGTGTATCGCCCACCACTTTGGATGTCCATGGTGAATTTGGACACATAGGAAAGGTGCCTCTGCTGACTGGCCAACCACAGATCAGGCACTTTGCAGAAGGCAAATGTTAGTGATTGGTAACCTTGAATTATCTACCTGACCACCAAGTATAGCGTCAATAGCTCCCAGTCAAAGGCATTATATTTAATTTTGTGTGGCCAGAGGTGCCTGCTAAAGGCCAAAGGCTTCCACTGCCCATCGATTAGCTATTCATGGACTCCTCTGACTGCTGAGGCTGGAGGTGTCCACCGTGAGGGCAGTTGGCACCTCCAGCCTGGGGTGAACCGGAAGGGTGGTATAAGCCATGGTGTCCTTAGCCTTCTGGAATGCCTCCGAGCCCTCCTGTCCCAGGCAACATCTTTATTTTACCCCCGCCGTGAACATGAAAAAGAGGGCACATGATCTGAACTGCTGCCGGTATGAACTGATGTTAGAGTTAATCATACTGGCAAAATCCTGCAGCTGCTTCATGGTGCAAGGTTTCGTGAACCATCAAATGGCCTCCACCCTCTCGGGCAGTAATTACGCCCCATGCCTATCAATAACGTGCCCCAGGAAATCAATTGTGTCCCACACGAACTGATACGTGGTAGGGTTAATGGTCAGCTCAAGCACCTGTCCGAGGTGGCCTGTGATTGCAACTGGCAATATGGTCCAAGTAGATGAACATGAATGGGAGGCCCTGACTCACTGCATCCATCAGCCGCTGAAAAGTCTGAGCAGCGTTCTTAAGTCCAAATGGCATCCTCTTAAATTCAAACAGGCCGAAGTGGGTAATTATGACGGTCTTGGGCATGTCCTTGGGGATTAACTGGGATTTAATGATAACCCCTGATTAAATCAACCTTTGAAAACACCTTGCAAGTTGGAAGTAAAGTCGTGGATATGGGGCACAGGGTAGCTGACCAGTGTGGTGTCAGTAATCACCACACAGCCTTCTGCTTCCTTCAGAATCATGTGCAGGGAGGAGGCCTAGGGGTTATCCGACTGCCACACCATCCCCAAGTCCTCCATTTTCTTAAATTCCTCTTTGGCAAGGGCATTTTTTTTTGGGGGGGGAGGGGAAGGTGGCACACCCTGGCATGGATCCCTCAGTTAGGATGCGGAGGAATTCTCAGTGAGAATGGTGGTGCCAAGATTGCGGGGAACTCCGCCAGGATGCGTGTAGACATTGATAGACAGTGTGATGGAGTCAAGATTGGAGCCGGTTGCTTGGCTTCCCCCAGGGGCATCATCTGAAAAGTTCTGGCCTGCACCAAACTCCGCTCTTTTAAATCTACTAGCAAGTGCACTGGAAGTCAGGTCCAAGGAGCGATTGTGCCACTGCCGTGACAGTAAAAGTCCACTTAAATTGGTCGCCAGTAAATCATAGAGGCACAGTGCGGGTGCCACAAGTTCATATAGTAGTGCTGTTCACTGACTTTAGTGCTGGGCCCAGCTTAGCATTGGTGTTATAGGCAGGAGTGGTATAATTGTAGCGCTGGTCTCTGACTGGCTGGCGTTCCCGCTGTTGCCTGCTGTTTCCTGCCATGTGGGGGAACATGCGAGATAACAGCCTTTGGTCCCTGCGGGACCCCTCACAATCTCTGTGTTTTGCTGGCCATTTTGTGAGCCAGGTTACAACTCAGTTCACAGGCTGCTACGGTATCTTCGTCATCCATAATCCTCCTTGCAGCTAGCACCACTGTGGAATGCAAAGTAGTGCCAGCTGCATGGGGGATTATGGGTAATGAAGATGGCCATTGATCCTGCATTTAAACAAAAAGAGGCTCACCCTGCCACACCCTTGTCTGCCTCCTTCTAGACTAGCTTGAAGGAGGGGGAACGGGAAGAGGTCATTTCCAGGTGAAAGGAGGGAGCCCTAACCTCAGCACCAATCACTAGAGGAGCCCTGGTAGTGGCTTCTGGGTCGCTGGCTGATGACATCATCAGCCTGGCCCCAAGCAGCTGGGCCTTTATGAAGCAATGTGAGTCCACATCCAGCATCTGCCGTTGGTGTTTTTAAAAAGGTAGGTGCAGCAATGTGAAGGTGGAGAATATCTGCCTTTATATTCATTTTTTTTTTAATCCAGTATAAAAAGGCCAAATGTGACATTAGTACAAGGGGATCACATCAGGAATGTTGGTAGCTATTGGTACCAAGCTGCTGCTACTTGTAATATTTGTTGAACTCCTTAAAAATCACTACAGTAAGTGTTCCAATGTCACCAAAGTGATGGGAGGAAAAAAATTGCCTGGAAAAGCAACTTCAAAAAGGAAAATGACACCAAACTGTTCCACAGCAGTTTCTGGCCATTGTACGCAATCATTTTCTTTTAAAGCTGTGAATATAAAACAAGGCAATATCATCAAGCAAGGGGGATTATGCTTCAGCTGTAGAATTCATCTGGTTTTGGACAATGTCCACCATCTAGCATCTAACACCATCACTGATATGGTAATAACCATAAATGCTCTTTCCTATATTTCTGTGGTTACTTTTCATTGGACACAAAGAGCTGTGAAAAATTAAATCCCCTGTATTTCCATGTAATTCTTTCATGGCAGTGATGCCTCATTCTTCACAAACTTGTTCATCCTCCCTTCAACTTCTCCATCTCACAAAGAAGTTCCTGTACTGGGAAACTATACTTGAACATCACCTGCTTTTAGCATATTTTGTTGGTAAACTTCAAACAATTTAACATGGCTTCCAAACAAATTGACCTCTTGAGAAGGCCGAATCTGTGAAGAAAAGTTGTTTTTCAACTCAATAACTCTCATTGCATCATCAACCTAGGTTTAAATTTGTCCGTAAGGAGTCTGTACGTTTTCCCAGTGAGAGTTTCCTCCAGTTGCTCCAGTTTCCTCCCACCCTTCAAAAACATACAGGAATTGTAGGTTAATTGGTGTATTTGGTTGGGGGGCGGGGGGGGGGGGGGGGGGAGGGGGGAGGGCATGGGCTCGTGGGCCAGAATAGCCTGTTACCATACTGCACGTCTGTTTAAAAACAGATCAGAAAGGTTAACAAGATATCAAATTGAACATTTACTGTCTTTCTCCTGTTATAGATACCTTTTGAGAGTCTAACAATAGTTTCAATTAAACCTGCCAGTCCCAGCATAAAAATTGTTTTTTTTGATTCAGTAACCAAAACTAGCAACCCTACCTTGCTCTCTATTCCAACACGTTGACGTGTAGCTGCAACCACCTCCAGTTTCGCATTGTTAGGTACATTGGCAAATCTCCACTGCTGACTCAAATCCAAAACTGTCCTCTGGAACCTATAATCAAAAAAAAAAATCTTCAAAATGTTCTCCCCAAAAAAAACTGTGAACACTTGTAATATGTAGGTCAGATACCGTAGGTGATGTGAAAATGTTAACATTACATCCATAACTTTTCTTGAGACTACCTTCACAGAAGTTAACTGCTTTTTAAAACTTCTAGCCATATGCAGCTGTTTTTGGTTGAATTTAACAACGTGCACCTTTACATCATATGTGCTTCGCTAACAGAAAAGTGGTAAAGAACACAAAAAAATAACCAAAGAACCAATATCTCAGCATCAGAAATACAGAATTCAAACTGGAAAATAGGGTGAGAGAGGTAGTTAGACAAAGGCCAGCATGGACAACAGGCATAGCAACAAAGAAGTACGAATTCAGAGCACAGGGATAACAGCCAAAGTTAAGATGTCAGTTTTATCACAAGATAACCAATGGAATTCAAAAGAATATGCCACAAGAAAGAGATCTCTACCACAAGAAACAAAAGTCTGAGGCGAGCAACATTAAAAGTGAAGCTGGATAAATACAGTAGAAAGGAGAAATGTGCAGTAAGACCATAAATTAATAAAAGGAGGCTCATATCTACATAAGCAACGGCATAGTCGAAATGTGCTGAACATCTTATTTCTGCACTGTGTAATAAAACATAACAGAATGCCTCAGAACTGGAAAAAAAGTTTAACCATTCAACTAAGAACGCATATTGAACAGATAGTAAAACATGCAAGTCTGCAGACACCGTGGTTGAAGTAAAAACACAATGCTGAAGAAACTCAGCAGGTCAAACAGTGTCCTTTATATAGTATAGTTTCTCCAGCATTGGTTTTCACTCTATTGAACAGATACAAGAAATCTTTTGAGGATTTGCACATGGATAATATTTTTTGAAGACATTATACCAAGTAAACAAATTATTTTGGCACAAAAACAATGGTGAACCAATCCTTGTCAGAACCTCCATGCCCAAAAGACCTCATCATGAAGTAATAAAGGTCTCAAGTGATGGAGACTGAAACTGCATTTTATCAGCAGTTGGTGAGGTTCGCATATGTTCGCCAAATCCAGGTCATAGCTCCAAGTAGCTGTAAAGAAATGACAGGATAGAGTTCACTAAAGCATACCATTTCATTGTATTACTGTGTGTTGTAAATTATATCGCTTTGCATCTGCAACTAGTTGAGGGTCTGGACACTATTTTTTTTATATATATCCTCCTTGCAGAACCACTGTAGCACAGCTCCCAGCAATTCCAAAACATTTGTGAAATAGTTGCACTCTAAATGCAATATTTCAATTGTCCACTGATATTTAATAGACAACCTGAAATAAAGCACTCAGTGCATAAACATCTTTGGCTTGGCTTCGCGGACGAAGATTTATGGAGGGGGTAAAAAGTCCACGTCAGCTGCAGGCTCGTTTGTGGCTGACAAGTCCGATGCGGGACATTATTTATATGAAAATATTTAATGTCACTTAAAATCAGCTTGATCTCGAGGTTAATTAATTTAATTGTTACAAAACACTGTTGACCTGAGAACCTCAAGTATTGGGAATCTCACGAGTTTAAATATTTTAAACACAAAGCATCACAGAACAAATATCTAGCCACCTATAACAGATTGCTGCTCTCAACATTGAAGTGAAAGGCTTTAAACAAAAACAGACTATTTAAACAAGATTCTTACTTGAGACCATATTCCTCAGGATCCAAATTTTGCTTTCTACACACCTCCTCTAAAACCTAAAACACAAAAATAAAACAATAAATTGCATTTAACTTTGGAAAGATAATTTGTCAATAATAAATAAATAAACAAATCTTATCCATTTCAATTAAAAATTAAGAAACATTGCCTTTTTAGGAATTTACTTTGATCAAGGAAACAGACTGCTATTATACAAGAGATGCTAAATATCCATCATGGTTTAAACTTAGCCAAATCACAAGTCTCAAGATGACAACAAAAATTCCATGGATTTTTGCCAAGCCAGATGTAACAGATACTACAAGCATAACAATTCAATAGCAATTCCAATAATTATCTTACATTAACAGAACACGTTATAATTCTGGATTTTCTTAATTGCTTTTTGCTTTTCCTTTGGAAAGTCTAGATTGTCCATTTTAAGAAGGAAGTTCTTTTCCCTCCCCTCCAACCAGAAATTAGAGAAACACTAACAAGCATTGCATTAAAATATCCAATCCAGAACAATATTATTCTAGAGATTTTATTTCTCCACTGAGAGCATTTAAGGCGCATCTTCATCAACATGTGTTTCAAACTGATCCAAATAAATGACAGCATGAAGTATATTCAGAAATCTTGAAATTGTAATCCTTTCCATATTTTTAGTCAAACACTAATTTTATACTAAATAGGAATGTAATCTTGATGTACTTCCATCATACTAGGTCCTACAAAGTGATTACACTTTAAAAGTTAATTAACTATAGGAAACTAAGGTCCATTTGGAGGTGCTGAAATGTTTTATATTGGTTCAGTTTTGACAAGTAGATGTTAGCCAACAAAAAACAGATTTTGTCAATCTCCAACACACGTGGTGGATTTGAGGACAGATTTAAACTTTGCATCTTTTTGGAACATTTAATCCAACAGATTAAATTATCTAAAGTACTGTATAACAAACTGCAGGATTGGGTACAAGAGTAATTAATTCATTCTTAGAGGCATCAGATTCAGTCCATAGTAGCACTGTCTTCTCTCCCAAACTGTGATGTGGATTTGAATTCCAGACGAGAATTTCATTAAAGTCAAGGGGTCCTATGAACAAACTATTTAAGGATTCAGATAGAAACTACATCCTCAAGTGGAAAGAATGGTGTAAAAAAAATACATGTTGTCAGGGTTGAACCCTGAAAACATTTCTTCACAATATAAATATTCCTCCACAAAATACTACTTTTCTTTTTCAATCTTTTTATTATTATTATAATTTATAAACACATACAGTTCAAAGAGATATAAAAAATACATAGTAAGTAATGAATTAATACAGAGATATTAAACAATAATATTACAGAATAAAAATATATCATAAAAAAAAATTTTAGATCAGTTTAGGGTGTGAACTATCTCTAAAAAAAAGATATAATTAATAACAATATATGAAAAAAGAGAAAAAAAAAACCCCAAAAAAGAAAAAACAAATCTGAATTTAAAAAAAACTTTTAAAAAAACCTACAGATATAGCTAAACCACGCCGATCACTCCGATCTCATCTTACAGCCCAATTATCATACATAATCATAGAAAGAAAACAGAGCCAGATCAACTCACCACAAATGAAAATATTGAATAAATGGTCACCAGGTTAACTCAAACTTAGAAGGGGATTCATAGACAGAGTTTCTAATTTTCTCTAAATTTAAACATGGTATAGTTTGGGTAAACCATTGGAAAACAGTGGGAGGATTAACCTCTTTCCAATTCAATAGTATAGATCTTCTAGCCATTAGTGTAAGAAAAGCAATCATACGATCCGCAGGAAGAGATAAATAAGTCAAATCTATCATAGGTAATCCAAAAATTGCAGTAATGGGATGTGGTTGTAAATCAATATTCAAAACAGTAGATATAATGGAAAAAATTTCCTTCCAATAATTCTGTAAAGAGGGACAGGACCAAAACATATGTGTAAGGGAAGCTATTTCCAATTGACATTTATCACATATAGGATCGATATGAGAATAAAAGCGATGGAGTTTATCTTTAGACATATGAGCTCTATGAACACTACGTATATGGTTTCAATTCCGGAGATTTTTTGGCCTAAGTCATTTTATCTTGGAAACTCCTATTGTACTAAATTTCCTTTTTCATCCCTCTCTAATTGATCAAGCTTATTTACTCTGGAAAGTTAAAGGTATAACATGCTTTTCGGATTTATTCTTGGATAACTCTTTCATGTCATTTGAACAATTATCCATGAAATATGATTTACCTCGATCTCATTTCTTTCGATATTTGCAGATTAGGAGTTTCTTAGTTTCGACTTTACCCTCTTTTCCCAATCGGGAGACTACGACTGTTTTAGAGGATTATACTATATTCAAAATTCCCTCCAAAAGGTGTGATATCTAAATTATATAATATAATTACAAAAATAAATTCTGGGACTTTTGAAAAGTTTAAAAATGATTGGGAAAGAGAACTCAACCTTCATATTTCCAATGAAAATTGGAATAAAATTCTGCGACTGGTAAACTCTTCTTCTCTATGTGCAAAACATTCACTAATACAGTTTAAAGTTGTTCACAAAATACTACTGAGCCTGTCAAATGCAAATTTTAAAAGAATGATAAATATTAGACAAAAATCTGAGAGCTATACAACAAAAACACTGCCCATTTACTTTAAATTTTTTAATGTACATTTTGACATTCACAGAAACTTATCCTCAGGTAATACCAAGAGGTATCAGACTAATCCTGTCTATGGTGATCACTGTGCAAATTAGTTGTACTTCACAAGAAGTTACTACCCAAAATAACACAGCTGGAAAATCTATTTACCATATATTGAACTCCAGCCATCTAGATCACATACCACTTTAAGTAACCACTTACTTATGGCATACGATGCCACAGATGCTCTGTGGTTATTAAGGGATTACTTAAGATTGTATGTGAGTGGGGAAAAGGTTGAGAACTATTAGTCTATTAAATTGGTCATTTAAAAGTGTGTATATAGTTATATGGCTACCTATGACACACCCAAACAAGATATGCAACTCAATGATGAATTATTGCGAAGCTCCAGGTTCAGTTTTTTTTTCATTCCAACAGCTTTTCAACCTCTCCATACTTCTTTAACCATAAACTAAACCAGGAACACCAAAAAGATCCATCTTCACTATTGAAGCATCATGTTTAAACTACTTGCTATTGTGAACATTTATCTACCCTTATATATAGATCATGTATACTTGTGAGGTTACAGCAGGAATTTCCATGCATCTGCACACTCTTCTTCTCTTTGGCTTGGCTTCGCAGATGAAGATTTATGGAGGGGGGGTAAATGTCCACGTCAGCTGCAGGCTTGTTTGTGGCTGACAAGTCCGATGCGGGACAGGCAGACACGGTTGCAGCAGTTGCAGGGGAAAATTGGTTGGTTGGGGTTGGGTGTTGGGTTTTTCCTCCTTTGTCTTTTGTCAGTGAGGTGGGCTCTGCGGTCTTCTTCAAAGGAGGTAGCTGCCCGCCGAACTGTGAGGCGCCAAGATGCACAGTTTGAGGCGATATCAGCCTACTGGCGGTGGTCAATGTGGCAGGCACCCAGAGATTTCTTTAGGCAGTCCTTGTACCTCTTCTTTGGTGCACCTCTGTCACGGTGGCCAGTGGAGAGCTCGCCAGATAACACGATCTTGGGAAAGCAATGGTCCTCCATTCTGGAGACGTGACCCACCCAGCACAGCTGGATCTTCAGCAGCGTGGACTCGATAACAACTCTCATCAGTGATCAGCAGTGGAGAGGGCAAGAAACATCAGATTTCTGCAAGTTAACATCTTTGAAGATCTATCCTGGGCCTCCATATCAATGCAACTATGAAGGCAGCTCATTGGCAACTATATTTCATGGGAATTTGAGGAGATTTGGTAATGCTACTAAAGACTCTTGCAAATTTCTACAGGTGTACTGTGAAGAACACTCTGACTGACTGCATCACTGTCAAGTGTGGAGGTGCCAATGATCAGGACGGAACAGGCTGCAGAGGATTTTAAATTCAGCGAGCACCATCAAGGGCATCAGTCCTCACTCCACTAATGAGATCTTTAAAAGGCAGTGCCTCAAGAAAGCACCCTCTATCCTCAAGGACCCACATCACCAAGGCCATGCCCTCCCTCTTCACAATGCTACCATTAGGAAGGAGATACAGGAGTCTGAAGACCAACACCCAGTATAAAAACAGCTTCTTCCCCTGTCATCAGATTTCTGAATGGTCAATGAACCTTTGGACAATTCCTTACTTTTAAATCTGTATTTAAAAATTGCAATTTACTAATTCTTGCACAATACACCTGCTGCAAAACAACGCATGTTATGACATGTTCATGACAGTAAACCTGACAGGAAAGCATCCCCACACTGACAGTGCTGCCCCCATGTGTGAGGGGCACGGCCCCTGCTCCATCAGCCGGCCGCACAACTCGTGGGTGTCAGGGCCAGAGGCCGGACCTCCTTCTTCTCGACTCACCTGCAGCAACGGGGCACCAGCCATCACCCTCACTTGCTGCCGTCGCCCGTTCGGAGCCAGCACCGTCACCGTAATCACCCCGCTCGCCGCCATTGCAGTGACGTAAGCCTGCTTGTTCAAACGCAACTTTATTCGCACAGCAAATGGCGTGTCAGTTTGTGGTGCGCACGCACCCTGGACGCGACGGGACCCGTCCAGGGCATGCGCTCGGGAGCCGGCACCGGGGCAGATACGCATGTGCGACCATCCAACTTCTGTTTCGGAACAGCCAATCATATCGATAGGGGATCAGTGCACTATTTCCCCACTGCAACCAATCAAAGCAACAGACTCAATCCGGCGGTTAATGCAAAATAAAACCACACTGGAGCAGCCAGTCGATATTTGATGTGTTTTATTTTTCTATTACTTGAACCCAGGAGTAACTAGCCCATCAAGGTCCAATGAGTATGCATGTGTCTGAGGGGTGTACAGCTTCTTTGTTAGGGATGTGCTTAATTACCAAGGTTGGACTGGTGAAGAACCCTTGACATATTGATTCATAGCAGATCCATTCTCATATACTTTGAACAAAATGTCAACAAGGACAGTCAAAACCCAATGCTGGAGAAACTCAGCAGGTCAAACAGCGTATGTTATATAGCAAAGATAAAGATACATAACCAATGTTTCAGCCCTTCATCAAGGTATGAGCAAAATGTAGACAGGCACCCAACCAAAATGGACCATTTTATTCAGGCACCTGCCTACATTTTGTTCATAACTTGATGAAAGGCTCAAGCCTGGAATGTTGGTTATGGATCTTGCTATTTATGCTTAGTGTTAGGTAGTATGGGAAGACTCAAAAGCCAAATAGCTGATAGATAACAATTCTTCTTGAACCTGGAGATCTTGGGCTTGATAGAGGTGTCTACATTTTGCTCACATCTTGATGAAGGGCGCAAGCCCAAAGCGTTGGTTGTGTATCTTTATATTTGCTACATAAAGTGCCCTGTTTGACCCACTGAGTTTCTCCAGCATTGTGTTTTTACTTCAAACACAGTGCATGCAGACTTTCATATTTTACTTATGTCAACAGGACACAGAGCTGAGCCTCCAAATGTTCATGTTCAAATATCATCTATGTACTGCAGCTTGCCTCCTGGAATTGCCTGGACCTTGATCATGGAAAAAAAGGGTTGAAGATTTGCAATCACCAAGGATCCACATCATAGGATGTGCTCTGTTCTTGCTGCTGCCATCAGGGAGAGGTATAGATGCCACAAGACTTGTACCATCTGATTCAGGAACAATTGCTCCCCCTCCACCATCAGAGTCCTCAACAACAAACTCATTAAGAGACTCATTTGAGGACTCTTACTTTTCATGTTATTTATTACTGAATGTTTATTTTCTGAATTGCACATGTTTTTTGCACTTCCTTCTTGCTAACATTTCTCTCTTTTGTGTACTTATCTTTTCTTGAGTACAGTTTTTTTTTATTTTTGCACTAACATTAATCAGAAATTCTGCCTGGTCCACAGAGAAAGAATCTCAGGGTTGTATTTGATGCCATGCATGTACTCTGATAATAATTCTGAATTTTGATTTCCCATTCATCCTGTGGATTGGATCTACTCTGGCTAGAAACCAAGTCTAAAGTTTCAATAATGAAAATTGAGAAGAGGTATGCAGTAATGATACTTCCTTGCTTCACTCTAGTCTGTACCAGAATTGTCTCAGAGGTAGGTCTATTAGTTATAATTGTAACTTGCTTGACTTTCATTTCATCATGAAACAGGCACAGAATGAAGATAAATTTCTCACGGCAGCCAGATTTGTGACTGATGATCCACAAACCTTTTTTATTGACAGAGTCACAACCTTTTGTGAGGTCAAAGAATGTCTTGAAGAGTGCTTGATGCTGTCCCAGTGTTTTTATTTCCTGGAATTATTGTGCACTAAACATAATGTTCATTGTAGCTTTTAATGGATGGACTTTGCACTGTACTTCAAAGACTAGTGAGGTGCAATAAGACCAAATGCAGATTAGGTGACCAGATCTGACTGTCTGTGGGTCAAAACTTGAACTTTCTGTAGCCAACTATTTTAATACCTACAACAACATATCTGTTCTTGGCCTCATCCATTGTCAATATGAGGCCAGATGTAAACTTGAGGAACAACATGTCATATTCCTCCTGGGCAGCCTTAAAATTAGACATGAACATTGATTTTAGAAATTTAGCATAACCCACCCCATCTGGTTCCATCTCTTCTTCACCTACTCGTGTACCTTTCCCCCTCTTTGTAACTTTTTCATTCCCCACCAACCCCTTCCAAATGGTCTCTCCCTCTGACTGTCCCTCCACTTATCACACCTTCTGTCCTATCATCTTTCAGCCACCTTCTCAGGAATGTAATATCTGTACCCTTTCCCTGTAGTCCAGTATCTTATCGAGGTGCAAACCCAAAATGTTGGGTATTTCTCCCCATGATGCTGTCTGACCTGCTGTGTTCCTCCGAAAATTCTTTATCAACTCTCATTATACCACTATTATCACCTTGAATGCAAATTTCTACTGGTGTACAATGGAGAGTATTCCCACTGATTGGATCACCGTCCAGTATGTAGATGCCAATGCACAGGACAGCAAAAGACTGTGGAGTTATGAACTCAGCCAGGAAAGTATTCTGCTTGGAGGTCAGTGACTAGTGGAGTTCCACAGAAATCTGTCCTGGAACCCCTGCTCTTTGTAATCTTCATAAATGACCAATGAAGAACCAGAAAGATAGGTCAGTATGTTTGTGGATGATATGAAAGTTGGAAGAGTTGTGGATGATGCTGAAGGTTGTCATAGAAAGGAAATAGACAGGATACAGAGTTGGGTTGAAAAGTGGAAGATGAATTTCAATCCGGATAAGTGTGAGGTGATGCATTTTGTAAGGTCAAACTAGAAGGCTGGGTACATGGGTCAATGATTGGTTACTTAACAGTGTGAAGGAACAGAGGAATCTTGGGGCCTAATCCATACATCCCTCAAGATCACCATACAAGTTGATAGGATAGTTTAGAAGGCCTATGGGATACTGGGCTTCATTAATAAGGGGATTGAGTTCAGGAGTAGAGAGGTCATGTTGCAACTCTACAAATCTTTGGTAAGACCACACTTTGAGTATTGTGTTCAGTCTGGTCACCTCATTATAGGAAGGATGTAGAAGCTATGGAGAGGCTGCAGAGGAGATTTATCAAGATGTTGCCTGGATTGGAAAATGGCTTATGAGGAAAGGTTAGCAGAGCTGGAGTGTAGAAGGATGAGAGGAGACTTAATAGAGGTCTACAAGATTATAAGAGGCATAGATAGGGTGGACAACCAGAGCCTATATCCCAAGGTAGGAAAAGCAAACACCAGAGGACATGTGTACAAAGTGAAGGGAGGGAAGTTTAGGGGAGATATCGGGGTAAGTATTTACACAGAGAGTTGTGGGTGCCTGGAATGCCTTGCCAAGGATGATGGTGGAGGCTGAAACATTAGGGGCATTTAAGAGACTCTTAGACAGGCACATGGATGGCAAAAAAATAGAGGGTTACAGGGTAGGGAGGGTTTAGTACATTTTTTAAGGAATATATGGGACAGCACAACATCGAGAGCCGAAGGGCCTGTACTCTCCTGTAATGTTCTATGTTCCATCACGGGCATTAGTCTTCAGTCCAAGGTCATCCACAAGAGGTAGTGTCTTAAGAAAGCATCCTCTATTCTCAAGGATCCACACCTCCCAGGCCTTGCCCTTTTCACTCTACTACCATCAGGAAGGAGGCTCAGGAGTCTGAAGACGAACACCCAACATTACAAAAACAGCTTTTTCTGCTCTGTCATCAGATTTATGGACCAGACCCGACCCCATTTCTCTTCTTTTGCACTAATTTATTATTTTTTAATGTAATTCATAGCAATATGTTCACCTGTAATGCTGCCGCAAAGCAATAAATTTTGTGACATGTTCATGGCAATAAATTCTGATTCTACCAGATTCTAACACTGACAGTCTTTGTCTCTAGATGTCTCTTTGAGCCCACCCCCCCCCCCCCCCACTTCCCACCTTCTTGTTTCTCTTGCCTCTCTTCTCCCTTTGTCCGGAACGTGCCAATCATCTCTCTGTGTCCATCCATCTGAGGAAGAAATCATGAGTTCCTCATTGGAATTCAGAAACACATAAAATTATGAAAGGGATACATAAGATGGGACAGGAGAGACTAGAACTAGGAGGCATAACCCCAAGATTTGGGGGAGTAAATTTAGGATGGAGATGAGGAGGAAATGCTTTTCCCTGAGAGTAGTGAGTCTGTGGAATTCTCTGTCCAAGAAAGGTGTAGAGGCAGCCTCATTAAATATATTTAAGATATAGTTAGATTTTTGCATAGTTGGGGAATTAAGGGTGATGGGGGAAAGGCAGGTAGATGGAGTGGAGTTCACAGCCAGATCAGCCATGATCTTATTGAATGGTGGAGCAGGCTCGACGGACCAGATGGTCGACTCCAGCTCTCTCGCATGTCTGTCATCCTACCCTTCCTGATTCACCCAACCTTCCCAATCTGTCTACGTTACAGCAGCTATCCCTCACCTACAATCTCAGTCCTGAGGAAAGGTCCAGCCTGAAATGTCAACCATCATTTTTCTTCCACAGGTGCTACTTGACCCACTGAGATCCTCCAGCTGATTGTTTGCTCCAGGTTTCAGGATCCGCAATCTCTTGTGTGTCTCCTTTTGTATTTCATTCATCTGCAATCATTCTCCATGCAAATAATAGTCTGCCTTTAGGTTTCTCCTTCTGAACTGCTTGGCCTCACAATTTCCTCCCACTGGCCAAGTTTGGCACTGTACAAAACACATCCTCTGAATACTTGGAAGAGGATAAACATCCTTGAGAGCACTTCAGCAAATAATTATGTTGATATCCACATTGCATCATCAAGCCTATTATCACTAGCAGGGATCTTGTCAGATGACAGTTGATATTTTCTTTATTATCTTGTTAAGTGTGTTAATTGGATGTTGTAAGAAAAAATTACTATGAAACTTCATTAGTGTCCACATCATTCAATTTATAAAATGGTTGGCTATCAAATGTTACTTTTCCTGAATGGTTTCAATGAAAAATATTCAAGTTATCAACATGAATGGACTTAACTGTGAAACTACAACATGGTATTATTGTTGATGAGAATTCATTGACCTGGAGCAGGAACAGATTCTCATTCTTTTATGTTTTACACATAGAACTTGCAGGATTTTTCCATTCTGAAGTGTCTCCCTACCTTCTGCAAGTGGCTGTTCACACAGGAATGACCAAAACTCCAAATGTCCACATCACACCATGAGTTTAGACAGAATACCTGAAGTGAGGTGCTTAAGGAGATTGGGTGTCCTATTCATTAGCTTGTTGTTCACAGATCACTTGCACTTCAGTCTATGCAGGCAATCCATAAAAATAATTAGGGGTCAAGGAAGTAACATGTCAGAATGGGAGTGAGTTCTTTATTCCCGTTCCAATCTTTTTACACAGACTGCGTTCCAGGAATGCAATGGCTGTGTAAAAAACTTATTTGTCTTTCTCTCTCACTCACTCTCTCTTCCCCTTCCCTTCTCCCCCAATACTTTCAGCACTCTCTGTATTTATGTCAAGACTTTATGTTTTTTTTAAATTTTAACACAACTAATTTAAAATAAGAAATGTATTTTATTTTGAAACCCAGACTTAACTTGATATCAAATGTCTTTGTCCTTTAGAGGCTTCCACTCCCATGTTTGGGGATTCTTGGGTTGCCCTGGTGAGGTCAATGTTATAAATGAAGGTTCCTTCCTAATGGGACCAGTAGGTGGCTGACAGTGCTGGTAGGTGGGCTGTTTACGATGACCTTGTGTGGCAGTTTCCATAACAGAGCATTTTGAGGCCTAAAAAGAGAAGGTGTGGCAAACATACACATTGGCCTTGAGGTTTTTTCATTCACATTATTCAGGATCCGGTTTTGTCACGAATGTGTATCACGACATGAAAATTGTCAAGGCCAGCATTTATTGCTCATCACTTCATTCTGAGTGGCTTGCTTACAAGTCCTTTTCATTGGGATTGTCTAAGCCACCCGTGAAGCTGGATCTGAAAACATATGCAAATAAAAGAATGGCAGATTATCTTCTGTGAGACAAATGGGATTTTCACACAGTCTGATGATCTCATTATTACTAATTACTATTTTTTTACAAAATCCAGATTATGAAATGAATTTAAATGTTACTGATGCCACGGATCAGTAATCCAGGCCTCTGAATTATCTTTGTACTCCAACAATTTAAGTGCTATGCTTAATTTTCCTCATTAGCAGCTCTGTAAAACTTTGGCCACATTTCAAGTTATTATGTGCAGTTCCTTCGATTCACTCCAGCCGATCCTGTAGCTCTCTGAGTGTTGATCCACTCCAGCCAATTCTTATCGTTCCCCTTGGATAGAACTTTGTGATACACACTGAGTGGAATATGGCTTGCCTTTGCAGATTCTGACATGCTTCCACTCGAAGCATTCTGTATCCACTTCCAGCAGTTCCAGGCCCACCTGGTCCTCCAGCACCCAGTACAACCTGGCTTGTAAGGAAGTGGCTGATCCAGACTCTACTGCTTGCTGTCATCTAACCTTTCTGTGATGGAGGGCAGGAAGTTCTGGGAGGCTGTGTTGTTGTCTGTGTACTTTCTGTCATGCAGACCATCACAGAAATTTGTACAAACTCTCATAACATCAATCCTCCCCCCCCCCCCCCCCCCCGCCCCCTGTGAATGTTTTGGAAGAAGTAACGTGAGCATGTATCATCCTGCTCCCCAAAGCACTTTGCAGTCAATGAGGCCTTTTGAAATGTGGTCACTGCAGCTCTGCCACTGGTGTGGACCTGGGCGAGCGGGGAGCCCAGGCACAGCTTTTGATGTTTCTTTTATTCTAATAAAGAAACCTGGGTTATTTTAAAACAACTATATTTATTAGCTAAAGCGCACACACACACACACACACACACACACACACACACACACACACACACACACACACACACACACACACACACACACACACACACACACACACAAAACCTTGTGGACCCTTCCATTTTGAGTCTACCCCCTGTGGTGGTCAGGATTAGCACTAGGTACACACACTAGCACTTTATCAGTGCACAGCATTCCCTCGCGGGGTCCTACCGCCAGTCCTATTGCTGATGGCTTCCTACAGGCTTTAAACAGACAGTTTAAAGGAGTCAATGGTATTTTATTTATAATCCTGTTTTATTACATGACAATAAATAGAATCTGATCTGATCATTTTGATATGACTGAAGAAGTGGAGGTTGGCGATGTTACTTAGGACAGGGATTTGTAAGATGCCAGAGAACTTCAGTGTTTACATTATGAAGCTATTTTGTTGTTTGTTCAAGGTTAACTCAGCTCTCAGCCTAGGTCCTATGGTCTGTCTGATAATGATTAAAGCAATCAAATTAAGTCCAGGAAGTACAAACATTCTTTGTTGACACATTAAATGAATTGCACGAGTCCTTAATGGGAAAGTGCTCTTGATGAATCTGTCATTGATCTGAAGAATGCTTTAATCTGATGCAGGAACAACCAAGAGACAGAAACAAATTTCCTTTGAAACATATGTCACACCTCAAGGTGTCAATAAATGGAAAATAAAAGACATGATTGGATATCCAATTGATCATGCAAACCATGCCAATCAGACGACTTGTCACATACAGTCATTTGATGATTTTGGTATTTATTGATTTACTACACTTTTGTGTAGAGATACAGCACGGTAACAGGCCCTTCTGGCCGACAAGCCTGCACCACCCAAATACATCCATGTGACCAATTAACTACCACATCTTCGGAATATGGGAGGAAACCAGTGCATCCAGAGGAAACCCATGTGAACATGTGGAGAACATATTCGAAGTCTCTGATCAGTTAATTTTGCTTGTTTGTTTCAAAGTTCAGATTTATTGTCAGAGCACATACATGACATCACATACAACCCTAAGATTCTTTTTCCTGCAGGCGAGGCAGAATTTCTACTTATTCGTAGAGCAAGAAACTGTTCTCAAGAAAAGATACAAGAGAAATGTAAACAAGAAGGTTGTGCAAATAAGCTGACTGTGCAATTCAGAAAATAAATATTCTGTAATAAATACTATGAAATGTAAGAGTCTTTAAATTAGTCTCTCAGTTTGTTGTTTGGAGTCCGATGGTGGAGGAGTAGCAACTTTTCCTGAAGTTGGTGGTACATCTTGTGGCACTTATATCTCTTTCTTGATGGCAACAGCAAGAACAGAGCATTCCAGGGTAATGTGGATCCTTGGTGATTGCTGTTGCTCTCCAATAGCGTTCACGTAGATCTTCTCAATGGTAGGGAGAGTTTTGCCCGTGATGTATTGAGTTGTGTCCAGTCAGCACATTTTCGACCACACATCTGTTGAAGTTTGGCAGGTTTCTGATGTCATGCCAAACTTCTGCAAACTCCTGAGGAACTAGAGGTGTCAACAAAATTAACTGATCAGTGACTTTGAATATCGTTTCACAGACTTTATTTCATGTCCTCCATTTATTTCACACCCTCCACCCTCACTACATTCTACAGAGGATGTATTGAGAGCATCCTATGCAACTGCTTCACTGACTGGTTTGGAAGCTGTACCTCCTCAAACTGAAAGACCCTGCAGAGGATAGTGAAGTCAGTGGAAAAGTTCATTGGGGGCTCTCTTCCTACTATGAAGGGCATTTACAATACTCGATACAGGAGAAAGGCAATAAACATTCTGAAGGACTCCACACACCCCTCGTGTAAACTGTTCTCCCTTCTGCCCAGATTGGGAAAGTTTTTTTTCCCCCAAGCCATCAGGCTCCTGAATTCCCAGTACATATGTGGATAGTGTACCATGGATTTACTGTATTCCTCTTAATATTTTAATATTTCAATGTGTTGAACCTCTGTTCTAACTTATATTTACGTAAATATGCTCCGTTGTTCTGGGGAAACTCTATTTCGTTTTTACCGTGTGACCATGGTATGAATGATAAATAAAGTTGATGACGATTTATTATGGAGAGTAGATACCAGTCTCCACTGCTGTCTGACTTTGAAAGTTACTTCTCCAAGCATGTATGTTTATACAAAGCGACAAACAAGCTGTTACAGAAAGCACACTGGATTACATCAGGGGATAAAACTCTTCAGTTAAGACCTTTATTCTATTTTTTTTGTATTAAAATCTTTGTTTTACCTAATATGAAGGAGAAAATGCCAAAAACCATTGTTATTATCCTTGACTATAGTTTAGGTTAAAATTTAGTTTCTAAATAATATCTCACTGAAAAATGCTGCATTGAAACAGGCTATTCACCAAGGATGAATACAAAAACATTCTTTCACAGATTTGTTGTCAATTATGTTAGCGACAGCATCAATCTTGATAAAAATTTCTTCCACAGAGGCTCTATGTGCTTTCTTCATGATGACATTTGTGTGTTGGGTCCAGGAAAGGTCCTCTGAGATCGTGACTCCCAGGAATTTCAATTTGCTCACCCTTTCCACCTCTGATTCCCAATGATAACTATCCCCAAGTTTCAGACTGCAGGATCAAGTTAAACAAGAAAATAGTTTAATTTTAATTCATGCAGTTAGTCATTACTGATCAGCATATTGAATCAATTTACAACACAGATGTACGGCCATATTTATCAGAAATATGAGGTTACGTAAAGCATAAAGCATGAAAGAAAGGCTCAAGATACAAATGAGAAATATAAAAGCTGGCAAGCTAAATGCAGGGATGTCAGGGTGAGTGATGAGGTCATAAAGGAGGGGGAAGGACTGATGAAATGGAGAAGGGAAGTTCAGAGCAGAGGACTTGGATGAGTGAGGGTGCAGCTGTCAATTGGACAAAGGATGTGCAGATGAGCAGGCATCCCGAGATACGGGAAGACCTGATCTGAGAGGTCAAAGGACCTGGTGGCAGCTGTGAAAAGACATTGTTAAAGGATGAGAATTCTTCAATTGGTAAAGTTTAAGAGTACAGGGGGATGATGATAACCTAGATCACTGAGGATGCAGAGAAACACATAGATGCTAAAATCTTGAGCACACTAACTGGCCGCCGGAGGAACTCAATGGTTCAGGCAGCATCTGTGGGGCAAAATGGCCAGTCAACATTTTGGGTTGGGACCTTGATTCAGGAAAATTGAAGTCACCCATTTCAATGACTCTGTGGCTTTTATATCTTTCAATTATCCACCGATCGACTGGTCCCCTATCTCCTGCTGGCTTTTGGCAGGCCGTTAGTATAATCCCGTCATCTCAATGATTGCACCTTTTTGATTGCTGATTTCTGCCCTTAATGACTTGCTAGTTGAGCCCTCCGGATGCCCACTCTGAGTAGTACTGTGACATTCTCCCTGGTCAGCAGGGCAGCTTCCCCACCACATTTCCATTGCATATTGGCACCTCTCCAGTTGAGGTGCAACCTGATTTTCTTGCACAGGTCCCACCTGCTCTGGAGAACCCAATGATCCATGTACCTGAAGCCCTACCTCCTGCATCACCTCCTCTCCAAGTATTCATCTGTGTTTTTAAAAAAAATCGCCCTACTTTGGTGACCTTGTGTCACATGATTGAGCTAGATGGCCAAGGAACTGTCCACACATAAGTGGGGAAGTGGGTTAAACTCACCTGGAGACCTCTGACTGTTTTGGAAACAAACAAGTAAGACTGTGGATGTTGGAAAACTGGAGTAACTCTCAAAGTGGACTGTGGATGTTGGGAAACTGGAGTAACTCTCAAAGTGCTGGAGGAACTGAGTTCATGAGGCAACAGGCCAAGGAAGGCAATAGATATTCAATGTTTTGGACCATATCTCTTCATCATGAATAGCAAGAAAAAAGCAGGTCAGAATAAAAGCATGGGAGAGGGAGGAGTATGGGATGGCAGGTGGGAGGGTTTTGAAAGAAGCTCGAGAGCTAGCAGGGTTCAGTGATGGAGAGCAGTGCAGAGCTCTCTCAGAACTCCCATCAATGAGAGGGGTGGGGGGAAGCAATTCCTCGAAGAGCCTGCAGTGGAGCAGCCAAACACAGGGTAAACATGAGAATCTGCTGATGCTGGAAAACTGGAGCTACACACACAGTGCTAGAGGACCCCACGATTGGTCAGGCACCATCCATGGAGTGCAATAGATGGTCATTGTTTCAGGCCGTAACCCTTCATCAGGAAAGGCAAGAGAAAGGCAGGCCAAAACTTGGAGGGGGTGGGGTGCAGGACGTGTAATGTTGACTGGACATTTCTCCCCACAGATGCTGCCTGACCCATTGAGTTCATCCAGCAGTCAGTTTTCTCAGAGAAAACAGAGAGTGCTAGGTGCCTAGAATGCTGTGCCGGGATGGTGGTGGAGGCTGGAACATGAGCCACATTTAAAAGACTCTAAGACAGGCCTCTAAATCAAAATGATCAGGAGTAAAGGACTAAATCATCTCACACAAACTTTTGAAACTGGTTACACAAGCCAAGGCAATTACACCACTGATGGATTTTGTTGAGTTGATTATGCCAGTCAGGATAAGTGTGGTATGCTCCAACTAGTTGGTACACCCCTCCCCCCACCCCATGCTAAACCAGCAGCAGTGATGTAGCTGGTTCAATTCCAACCTTTGATGCTGTTTGAGCAGAGGTTGCACATTCACCCTGTGCCTGGCTGGATTCCCTGGTTTCCTCTCACGCCTTAAAGACATACTGGTTGTTAATTGGCAACTGCAATTTAACTGGAGCACTGGTGAGTGGTGGAAAACCAGAGGGCATATGTGAAAAAAATTGGTTACAGGACAATAAGTGGGGGTGGGGTTGCTCGGAGAGCTAACATAGATTTAAGACCTTATGACATAGAAGCAGAAACAAGGTATTCAGCCCATTAAGTCTGCCCACCATTCAATCATGAGCTGATCCATTTTCCCCACTCAGCCTCACACCCGGCCTTCTCCGCATAACCTTTGATGCCCTGGTTATCAATCTGCCTTAAATACATCCAATGACCCAACCTCCACAATTGCCTATGGCAACAACTTCCACCCTCCACATCTCTATTCTAAGCGGATTCCCTTCAATCCTTTAAGAGTTGTGCCCTCTTATCCAAGACTTTCCTACCACGGGAAACAATCTTTCTTCATCTACTCTGTCCGTGCCTTTCTACTATTCAAAATGTTTCAATGAGATCCCCCCTCATTCTCTTATTCCAACAAGAACAGGCCAAGAGCTGTGAAATGCTCCTCATATGATAATCCCTTCATTTCTGGAATCATCCTTGTGAACTTCCTCTGAACCCATATGGCCTTCCATCTTGAGAGAAAATATAAGTATAATATTAAACAAGATGGGTATCCACTAAAATTTCCAAACACAATTGACATCCAAATAATAAAAATACAATAGGCATGGACATCAGCTGAGGTTGGCTTCTAGATGGGCAACAATGCTCTTGAGAGTCAATTAGTTCATTAGGCAAGTATGTTTAGGATGGCCATGTCACCAGATCACTGAGGGAATCTAGTTGTGAAGTCAGAATTGTTCAGATTCCTCACCAGCGAGTTAACCCTTCAAATGGACCAACAGTGACATAAAAAAGGTTGGTGAAATGTTGGGGGGAAAACCCAAGGATTATAGATGTGAACAATGCAGATTTCTATGTTTTTTTTGCTTAAGATTATATCAACTCCAGTGGGTTGGCGTATTCAATCGGGACAACTCGTGCATCACAACCAGTTGGGAATGGGTTTGCCCATCATTTTTGAAATAATCATGTTTTATAAGGATGATTAACACAGTTGACTAGGGCCAGAAATGATATGATCCAAAAGTAATTAATGATACCTTTAAACAGTTTTATATTTTTTCTTTGGCTTGGCTTCGCGGACGAAGATTTATGGAGGGGGTAAAAAGTCCACGTCAGCTGCAGGCTCGTTTGTGGCTGACCAGTCCGATGCGGGACAGGCAGACACGATTGCAGCGGTTGCAAGGGAAAATTGGTTGGTTGGGGTTGGGTGTTGGGTTTTTCCTCCTTTGCCTTTTGTCAGTGAGGTGGGCTCTGCGGTCTTCTTCAAAGGAGGCTGCTGCCCGCCAAACTGTGAGGCGCCAAGATGCACGGTTTGAGGCGTTATCAGCCCACTGGCGGTGGTCAATGTGGCAGGCACCAAGAGATTTCTTTAGGCAGTCCTTGTACCTTTTCTTTGGTGCACCTCTGTCACGGTGGCCAGTGGAGAGCTCGCCATATAATACGATCTTGGGAAGGCGATGGTCCTCCATTCTGGAGACGTGACCCATCCAGCGCAGCTGGATCTTCAGCAGCGTGGACTCGATGCTGTCGACCTCTGCCATCTCGAGTACCTCGACGTTAGGGGTGTGAGCGCTCCAATGGATGTTGAGGATGGAGCGGAGACAACGCTGGTGGAAGCGTTCTAGGAGCCGTAGGTGGTGCCGGTAGAGGACCCATGATTCGGAGCCGAACAGGAGTGTGGGTATGACAACGGCTCTGTATACGCTTATCTTTGTGAGGTTTTTCAGTTGGTTGTTTTTCCAGACTCTTTTGTGTAGTCTTCCAAAGGCGCTATTTGCCTTGGCGAGTCTGTTGTCTATCTCATTGTCGATCCTTGCATCTGATGAAATGGTGCAGCCGAGATAGGTAAACTGGTTGACCGTTTTGAGTTTTGTGTGCCCGATGGAGATGTGGGGGGGCTGGTAGTCATGGTGGGGAGCTGGCTGATGGAGGACCTCAGTTTTCTTCAGGCTGACTTCCAGGCCAAACATTTTGGCAGTTTCCGCAAAGCAGGACGTCAAGCGCTGAAGAGCTGGCTCTGAATGGGCAACTAAAGCGGCATCATCTGCAAAGAGTAGTTCACGGACAAGTTTCTCTTGTGTCTTGGTGTGAGCTTGCAGGCGCCTCAGATTGAAGAGACTGCCATCCGTGCGGTACCGGATGTAAACAGCGTCTTCATTGTTGGGGTCTTTCATGGCTTGGTTCAGCATCATGCTGAAGAAGATTGAAAAGAGGGTTGGTGCGAGAACACAGCCTTGCTTCACGCCATTGTTAATGGAAAAGGGTTCAGAGAGCTCATTGCTGTATCTGACCCGACCTTGTTGGTTTTCGTGCAGTTGGATAATCATGTTGAGGAACTTTGGGGGACATCCGATGCGCTCTAGTATTTGCCAAAGCCCTTTCCTGCTCACGGTGTCGAAGGTGTCGACGGTACCAACCGCTCAGTCCAAGATTCCGCCCTGCTCCAGCTCCCTCAACAGCCCCTAAGGCTAGAGCTGGATGAGGTTCCCACCCTGGATGAGACATATAAGGCAATCGAACAACTGAAAAGTGGCAAAGCAGCAGGTATGGATGGAATCCCCCCAGAAGTCTGGAAGGCTGGCGGCAAAACTCTGCATGCCAAACTGCATGAGTTTTTCAAGCTTTGTTGGGACCAAGGTAAACTGCCTCAGGATCTTCGTGATGCCACCATCATCACCCTGTACAAAAACAAAGGCGAGAAATCAGACTGCTCAAACTACAGGGGAATCACGTTGCTCTCCATTGCAGGCAAAATCTTCGCTAGGATTCTACTAAATAGAATAATACCTAGTGTCGCTGAGAATATTCTCCCAGAATCACAGTGCGGCTTTCGCGCTAACAGAGGAACCACTGACATGGTCTTTGCCCTCAGACAGCTCCAAGAAAAGTGTAGAGAACAAAACAAAGGACTCTACATCACCTTTGTTGACCTCACCAACAGTTTTATATAGATTTATATAAATTGGAATTACTGCAGGTCCAAATGAAAATAGATGACTTTTTGAATGGAGTCGAGCTGCTGAGATTGAGCCAAGAAGATCAGATGAGGTTAAATGCCCCCTTTACTAGGGAAGAAATTGAAAAAGCTTTATGATTGCTACAAGCCAATAAGTCTCTGGGGGAGGATGCCTATGTTTTATAAAGAATTTAAAGATTTGTTGATGTCACTCATGAAGGATGTGGTTAACCAAGCGGTGGAGACAATTACTCTCCCGGACACCTTTTCAACAGCAATAGTGAAAGTGTTATCTAAGAAAAATAGGGATCCATTGAATCCTTTGTCTTACAGACCTATTTCACTATTAAATACAGATTATAAGATAAAAACCAAGGCATTGGCTGAGAGATTGGGCTAGTACTTAACAAAATAAATAAATCCGGACAAAGTAGGCTTTATAAAGAAAAGACATTCTGCTGACAACCTGCGAAGATTATTGGACATAATACATTTGGCACAGTCTAGAGAGGATCCTAGAGTGACAATATCTCTGGATGCAGAGAAAGCCTTTGATAGATTGAATTGGCCATACTTATTTAAAATAATGGAAAAATTTGGATAGGGACAAACATACATTAATTAAGTGAAAACATTATTCTCTAAACCACAAGCAAGAATTATTACGAATGGCCAAATTTCATTGACATTCCCCTTAAGTAGATCTAGCAGACAGAGTTGTTGCAGTCTCCAGTGTTGTTTGTATTGGCTATTGGATTATTAGCGGAACATATTAGAAAAGACCCAAATATAAATAGATTCAGGGCGAGACAGGTCAAGGATAAAATTAATTTATTTGCAAACAATGTGCTATTATAAATGATGGATCCAGCTGAGTCTTTGCCCAAATTACAGGCGACCCTGGAAGAATATAGTATACTTTCTGGATATAAAGTAAATTATAAAGTGAGATTATGGCCTTAACTAATATGGATTATGAGAAATATAAACAGGGGAACCATTTTAAATGGCAGCCAGGTAGTAGTAAATACCTAGGGATAACAATAGGTAGAGATCTGGGGAATTTATATAAATTTAACTACACCCCTATTCTTGAAGAAAAATTGAAGATGATTTAATTAGATGGAGAAACTTGCCCATCACTTTAGTGTCAAAATGAAGGTGTTGCCAAGGCTATTGCATCTTTTTCAGTCCATTCCTATTTATTTGCCGCAAACATTTTTAAAGCATTGAATGGAACCATAAGAACTTTTCTTTGGAATAGTAAAGTCTCCAGGCTCTCCATGGAAAAAATTGACGTAGGTTTATAAATTGGGAGGGGGGGGGCTACAATTGCTACATTTCAAGAAATATTACTTGGCAGCCCAGTTGCGGTTCTTCGGATCTTTATTTGAAGATGATCCATCAAAATGGGTTAACATGGGACTACATAGTATGGGGGAGGGGGTGAAAAAAGATTTCATTTACAAAACAAATACCAAATTAATAAATAAAAGAACAGATAACCCCATCCTAAAACATCTTATAAGAATCTGGAAGAAAATCAATGATTGTATTGGTAAAGATATCGCCAAAAGCATCCTTGATACGTAATGAGTTGATGCCTATGAATTTAAATAACAAAATTCTGGATATAGTATTTGGCATCAAAACGGAATCCGTAACATTGAGGACTGCTATGAAAATAGGTAGCTCATGTCCTTCGAACAACTGAAGGATAAATATGATTTGCCTAATGGAACCTTTCATTATTTTCTCTAGGTAAGATCCTTCCTGAGGGAAAAATGGGGCCCCGCAATGACTCCCCTCCCAAAGGGAACGAGGTGGAAAGGTTACTTCGACTGGGAGGCGCTCCCAAATTGGGAGTCCAAAACTGGGACTGCAAAGATCAAGGGAGAGGTGGGAATTAGACTTGGGAACAGTGTAGGTCAGATTTATGCAGGGAGAGCATGACATCAGTGATCAATGCCAGACTTAGATTGGTAAATACAATTTATTACACCAATTGTATCACATACCACAAAAATTACGTAAAAAAACCAAGGATATCAGAAATGTGCTTCAGGTGTGGGTTATAAATTGGACTTGCGCAAAGGTGAGGCCCATTTCGCTTGAATTATCTAATATGTTAACTAGAATTATGGGAGTAGACTTCCCGCTGGATTTGGAGTTGTATCTATTGGGAAACCTGGTGGACATGGGCAGAAAATTAACAAAATTCCAAACTAAATTTGTAGATATTGCCCTGTCAGAGACAAAAAAAAGTATTGCAATAACCTGGAAGTCCAACTCCCCCCTGATTCCCCCCTGCTCATCACTCGGTCTATGGGGATGCACAACTGCGTGTCCATGGAGAAAATAACATATAACTTAAGAAATAAATATGACACTTTTGTCAAAATACAGCAACATTATCTGAGCACTTTAATGCCCAGTTACAATGGTAGCTCAGTGATCTAATGATCTGACAAAACATACAAAAACTGCAGCACCTCAGAGAGTGGAAGGAGGTTAAAAAGGCTGCCGACAGGCTGAATTTTTCTTCATTTTTTTCCTTTACTATTTTTTGTCTTTTCATTTCTTTGGTTTTCTTTTGATGTTTGGGGAGGGAGGAAGGAGAATTACAAGTAAATTGATATTATTTTTGAACCCCAGAAATGAAGTGTACTAAATGAATGACTGTATTTTTAAATGCAATACTACGTTTGGTTTGAAAAGCGGAAAAATAAAATTTTCAAAAAAAAAAATCACATTTCACTTAAATCCTTCAGGAGCCATTGATTCCTGGAATTTGTATAGCACCGGGAAACAGCATTCACCCACTGACACTCTTCGTGACCCCAAAAAGCGCAAACCTTGGACCCCCTTTCACACTTCAGAAACAGAATCAGAATTTAGCGTCATGAACATATTATGAAATCCATTGTTGTGTGGCATCAAGTCAAGTTTATTGTCCTCTGATTGTACATGTACAACCCGATGAAACTACGTTCTTCAGTCTTCTTCAGGGTCCTGTACCTTTTTCCCGATAGTAGCAGTGTGAAGAGGGCATGGTCTGGGTGGGTGGGTGGGGTCCTTGAGGAGAGAGGCTGCTTTCTTGAGACACTGCCTCTTGTAGATGTCCTAGATGAAGTGAAGACCAATGCCCATGGTGTCACTGGCTGAGTTTACAACTCTCTGTGGTCTTTTCCTGTCCTGTACATTGGAAACTCTGTACCAGACAATGATGCAACCAGTTAGAATGTTCTCCATAGTACACCTGTAGAAATTTTCAAGAGTCTTTGGTGACAAACCAATCTTCTCAAGTCACAATGCTTTCTTTTGGCAGCTCTTTGTCTGATCAATCATAAATACTTCTGCCATTGATATTTCAAGCCAAGCAAGTCATGATGTAACCTCTGAGAATGAAAAGCGGTGCCTTCGGTATCATTTTGTTTTAGCAGTTTTGACAGTTCAATGAGGGTCACTCTAACATGGTATCATTAATGATATCACATTTGGTCTAGTGTCCTCTGAGATAACGCCCGTCTGGGCGGTGAGTTTTTTGTAAACCAAGAGTGTATTCACACCAGTCTGTGGTATTAAAGCTGCATTGTTTCCCTTTGTGCATGGGGGTTGGAAGCTCGCCACTGGCACTCTGCACCTGTTTCCGATGATGAGCCGTCTGCCTCCTAATGACTACATTTCTTGCCTTTTCCCTTTGATGTAACCTGATCTGCACATTTCCATATTATGGGATTTTTGAGGCTTATAAAACCACATTTGAAGCACGTGCAAATCAAAAATAACCGGGGAAGGAGGTCGCTGGAAGGAGAAAGGTTGCATTTTCAATTGCATATGCAAAATATGTAGAGTAATGAGCGGATTTAAATCACAAACGCTGAAAGACTGAAGTGTAGAAAATGATCACCACTCAGCACCGTGTGTTTGTTACAATCCGGTGTTATAGAAATACATCGAACACAAGTTACAAAGAATAAGGAGAATAAATAGTCGTTTCTGATCTGCCTGAGAGTTGGAATATTATTGAAGTAGATCTTCATTCTTGACAATTATTTATATTATAACTTACCACGTCTAACCTTTATTAGGGTCATCAGCTCTGTTTCACAACCTATTGGGTTTGGTTTTTTTTTTGCCTAGTGCTTCGACTGGGATTTTGTGATATATCTTAGAGAATCACAATTTATTGTCAAGAAAAGTCACAAAATGTATTGTTTTGTGGCAAATATTCATATAAACCATCTTACAAAATAAATAAAAGTCAAAGTAAGGCAGTGTCTGAGGTTCATTGATCATTCAGGAATCTGATGACAGATGGGAAGAAGCTGTCCTTGTCCTGCTGAGTGCTCATCTTCAGACTCCTGATGGTAGCATTGTGAAGAGAGCATGGCCTGGGTGGTGGGGGTCCTTGAGGATAGAGTTGTCACGGATTCTTTATCAATATGGTTGGCTAAACCCAATTCAAAGAGCTAGCATGAGAAAATATAGCAAGGAGCTTAAATTATCTTAAGATATCTTGTTATTCTGGATTTAATACATTGTGATAAACAAGGATGGAATTTTGTGGGTTTACTAATCACCACTGTCAAACCTATGAGGTATGCATTTCGGGTGAAACGTGAACGTCTCAAGATGCTGTGATTGTAGTAAAAGCACAGAAATGCTGGAGGAACTCAGCAGGTCTCACAGGATCCATAGGAGGTAAAGATATATTCTTGACGTTTCGAGCCTGAGTCCTTCTTCAAGTTATGAGAAAAAAACAGGCAGGTGCCTGAATTAAAAGACTGTGGAGAAGAGAAAAGGAGCAAGGAGAGGAGCACAGACTAAAGGTGATCATTGGATATGGATAGGATAGGAGAAGAAAGGTAAGAATTGATCGGGGGAGGGAGTGGCTCTGTGAATGCAGAGATGGAAGAAAGGAGACGGAGGGAAAGGGAAAGAGAGAGAGAGAGAGAGAACAAGAGTCCAGAGGAATGAAATAGGGATAGAATGGGGTGGGGGGCTAATAGAAACTGGAGAAGTGGATGTCAATGCCATCCGATTGGAGGGTGCCCAGATGGAAGACGAGGTGTTGTTCCTCAAATTTGCGGGTGGTCTGGTAGTGCATGAGACCATGGACTGACAAGGCGGCAAGGGAATGGGATGGGGAATTGAAATGGGTGTCCACTGGGTGAACCCCACTATTGTAGCAGATAGAGCTGAGTTGCTCATCAAAGCAATCTCCCAGCCTGTGTCCAGTCTCTCTGATGCAAAGGAGACCACAGCAAGGTTCTCATTTGCTCCAGAGCAGATGGAAAGTTGCTCTACATTGGTGGGAGTCTCCTCAACCCCTCCAATATGCTGATCACCAAGAGCTGACTGTGTGGCACCTGCATGGATAACCACCAGGTTCTGTGGTTTTCTCCCACATCCTGAGTACAGGTGAGCTCGAAGATTCATTGGACATTTTTGTAAATTGCCTTTAATTATAGGTTAGTAGTTGAATCTGGGGAGGGAGGTTTGATGTGAATGCGAGGAAAAAGAAAATTGGATTAATATAAATGAATGTGTGATAGCGAGCACAAAGTCAATGTTCCAAGAGCCTGTTTCCATCCTCCATAATTCATTCTGATCAGACATGACTTTCTTGGGTGGATAGGAGAGATCCTGTGGCAGCGTTCTGAAGAATACTATTTATTCTCTGATTCCATCTATATTTTTCATATTTATTTCGCTTATGGCATAGGAGACCATTTATACCATTGATTCTATACTAACCCACAGAACATTCCTATCTCCCCACCAGCTTTCCATTCAACCTATTCTCCCAGATTCAGTCACTCACTTTCACAGCTGGGCCAATCAAGGATAATCCACCAGCTTTCATGTCCTGGCTAATATTCATCCTGCAACCACCAGCACTGAAGCAGATCGTCTGGTCATTATGACATTGCAATACACAAACATCCCCCCCCCCCACCCATTAGGAACTGGAGAAAAAAGAGACAGATGAATAGGGAAAGTTTGCTGTGTTTATTTGTCTGTGAGATTCTGAGGTAATGGAAGGCAGTATTCAAAGGCAAATCTCTCATCTGGGACAGCAACCCTTAATGTTTCTGTTCCATTCTGAGATGCTCAACACTTTCTTTTTCTTTGGCTTGGCTTCACGGACGAAGATTTATGGAGGGGTATGTCCACGTCTGCTGCAGGCTCGTTGGTGACTGACAAGTCCGATGCGGGACAGGCAGGCACGGTTGCAGCAGTTGCAAGGGAAAATTAGTTGGTTGGGGTTGGGTGTTGGGTTTTTCCTCCTTTGTCTTTTGTCAGTGAGGTGGGCTCTGCGGTCTTCTTCAAAGGAGGTTGCTGCCTGCCAAACTGTGAGGCGCCAAGATGCATGGTTGGAGGCGATATCAGCCCACTGGCAGTGGTCAATGGGGCAGGCACCAAGAGATTTCTTTAAGCAGTCCTTGTACCTCTTCTTTGGTGCACCTCTGTCTCGGTGGCCAGTGGAGAGCTCGCCATACAACACGATCTTGGGAAGGCAATGGTCCTCCATTCTGGAGACGTGACCCACCTGTGATAGTACAGATCTCTCACCAATGTACATAGTGTATATAGTTACTGTATCTAGACTGTGCTTACAGCGATTGGCTGAGAGCTAAGCCACACCTATTGTCTGGGCCTTAAAGGGTTGTGTCCCTAGCCAGGTCGGATCATTCCGGACTGGTCGGCCACCTGTGAAGTGCTCCGGTCTTTTGCTAATAAAAGCCTTGGTTTGGATCAACAAGTCTTTGGTCCTTTCGACGAGCTCTACACCACCCAGTGCAATTGGGTCTTCAGGAGCATGGATTCGATGCTTGCGGACTCTGCCAGCTCGAGTACTTCGATGTTGGTGATGAAGTCATTCCAATGAATGTTGAGGATGGAGCGGAGACAGTGCTGATGGAAGCATTCTAGGAGCCGTAGGTGATGCCGGTAGAGGACCCATTATTCGGAGCCAAACAGGAGCGTGGGTATGACAACGTCTCTGTAGAAGCTGATCTTTGTGTGTTTCTTCAGGTGGTTGTTTTTCCAGACCCTTGTGTAGTCTTCCAAAGGTGCTATTTGCCTTGGCGAGTCTGTTGTCTATCTCTTTGTCGATCCTTGCATCAGATGAAATGGTGCAGCTGAGGTAGGTAAACAGGTTGACCGTTTTGAGTTCTGTGTGCCTGATGGAGATGTGGGGGAGGCGCAGCACTATTACAGCTCCAGCGAACTGGGTTCGAATCCGCTGCTGCCTGCATAGGGTCTGTACATTCTCTCTGTATCCGCATGGGTTTCCTCTTGGTACTCCAAAGACGTTATCATTTGTAGGTTGATTAATTAATGCATGGGTGTATTTGGGCCACACAGGCAGGTGGGTTGGAAGGCCCTGCCACCATGCTGTGTCTCTACATCAAAATGAATGACAGAAGCACATCTGGAAGAATAACATTGGTCTTGGAGAGTGACATCGGAGCAATACTGTACAGATTAGGAAAGCACAACAGCTAGCAGAAAGACCCCAGGTAATTGCAGCCACAGCTTGCTGCATCAGTGGACACACAGCTGCAGTTTGGTGTCTGCTCTCACCTCTGCAGAACAACCATTTGAAGGGATATCAAAAGATCATTGATCCCATATAAATAATTCCAAGTAAAATTCAATGCTTTCAGGAGTGATAGAGGAAACAGTGAGGTGGAAATTCCATTAAATGCCTGCATCCAAATTTCCCTTCCTTGTTTAAACAGATCTCATATTGTCAATTATGCAAAATGAATTGAAATACCAATTTTGAAATGCATTTTTGTTTTTGTTATCATCCCAGCGGTGTGGAATAAGTCAGTTGAATGAATCAGAATTAACTGTTATGAACATGTCATGAAATTCGTTGTTTTGCAGCAACATCACAGGTGAAAATATCATAATAAATTACATTTAAAAATAAATAATTACATTAGTGAGAAAATGATGCAGTGTCTGTGGTTCAGTGTCCATTCAGAAATCTGATGGCGGAGGGGAAGCAACTGTTTTTATGCCACTGGGTGTTTGTCTTCAGGCTCCTGTACCTCCTCCCTGATGGTATCAGTATGAAGAGGGCATGGCCTGGGTGGTGAGGGCCCTTGATGAGGATAGAAGCTGCTTTCGTAAGACACAGCCTCTTGTAGATGTCCTTAATGGAGTGAAAACTGATGCTTGTGATGACGCTGACTGAGTTCACAACTCTCTGTAGTCTTTTCCTGCCCTAAGCATTGGCTCCTCCATACCAGGCAGTGATGTAACCAGCCAGAATGCTCTCCACAGTACACCTGTAGAAATTTCGAAGAGTCTTTGGTGACATAGCATATCTCCTCAAATTCCTCACAAAGTATAGCTGCTGGCAAGCCTTCATCGTAATTGCAAGGCCCCAGGATATATTTTCAGAGATGGTGACACCCAGGAATTAGAAGTTCTTAACCTTTTCCACTGCTGACTACCCATGTCTCATAATTTCCACCTCCACAAGTCCACAATCAGTTCCTTAAGTTTGCTGATATTGAGTGCAAGGATGTTGTGATACCACTCAACTCCCTCCTGCATACTTTCTCATTGCCCTCTGTGAATCTATAAGTTTTAATAATTGACATTAAAAGAGGAAATAATAATTGGTTCAATTGCTCATATATCAATATGTTCTTTCAATCCAATGCATGGGGATCCTTGGAAACAAAGCATCGGAAGCCAACAGAGGGGCCCCAGATCTGTTTCTCCCTCCACAGATGCTGCTTGACATCCTGAGTTTTTCCAGCATTTTCTGTTTTTACCCCAGATTTCTAGCACTTGCAGTATTTTTTTTGTTCAATGTTCATTTCATTTGGACCCGCAGGCAAGTGGTGGAATACTGCCATCTTGAAATGTGGCAGTTCTTCACGTGCAGATACTCCCACAGTGCTGCTTGTGGGGAGATTCTGAACGTAGACCTTGTGACAACCGAGGAATAGCAATATATTTCCAAATCAAGATGATGTGTGATTAGGGGGAACGTTCAGATGGTGGCGGCCTCATCCACAAATGCCCCTGACTTTTTCAGCAAACAGTTGAGAGATGATGTCCAATGTCATTGTGTGGAGGGAATGCATGTTTAGAATGTTAAAGTGAGAGGGGAGGGATTTTAGAAGAACCTGGCATGCAACCTTTTTACTCAGCAGGTCTCTGGAACTAGCTACCTGTACCAAAGGAAGCCATCTCGTCAGATATAATTGCAACATTCCAGAGCATTTGGGCAGATATATGGTTAGGAAGAGCTCAGAATGATATGGACCAAGTCCAGGCAAATGGAACCAGTCCAGAATGCCAACTTGGTCAGCATGGATGGGTTTGGCTGAAGGACTTGTTCTGTGCTGTATGACTATTATTCTATGGTGCATGGGATGGCAAACAAGTGGACTTCTATGTTCTGAATAGTGCCGAGTGTTATCCAGACTGGCCTCAGCCAGGCAAGTGGAGATTATTCCACCAAACTCCATTCTTAAGTGTGGTATAAATTTTTGGCAAGTTGGAATGTGAGTCACTCACCACAGGATAGTCTGATCTACACTTGTAGCCACTTATTCCTGTGGCTTGCTCTAACCTCAAAGGAAGAAGGTTACAGGTTCAAGACTCACTTGGGAAACGTGAGCATGAAACCTCAGAGTCTTCTGTAGAGAGAGAGCAGAACCGGAGCTGGCACCTACTCCCAAATAGTTATGATGCCCAACGAAAAGTACGAGGCAAGTTCTCACCCAGATGTTAAAGGTCCTACAGCACTACTTTAAAAATAAGGGATTCCTGGCAATCTATTTCTCTTAACCAATATTGCAGGAATTTCAGAGACACATGAGAGACTGTAGATGCTGTAATCTGGAGCAATAAACAATCTGCTGAAGGAACTCAACAAGTCGCGCATTGTCAGTGGATGAGAAGGAATGGTCAATGTTTTGGGCTCGAACTTTTCATCAAAATGAAGGATGTTGATAAAAGGCTCTGACCCAAAAGGCCACCATGGATGATGCTCCACCTGCTGATTTTGTCCAGCAGATAATTTATTGGCGAAATATCGTTTCGTTGTTTAGAACTTAGAACATCCATCGGTACAGCTTCAGCCTTCTGCACCAAACATGATGCTCAAATTAAGCTGAAACTCTGCTACATGCACATGACAGATAACTACAATAGATATCAATAAGATATGGGGACAGCCTGGTTGGTGTAGCAGTTAGTGCAACACCTTTACAGCGCCAACGATCAGGACCAGGATTCAAATCCCACTCTGTCTGTAAGGAGTTTGTATGTACTCCCTGTGTCTGTGTGAGTTTTCCCTGGGGGTTCTGGATTTCTCCCACTGTTCAAAATGTACCGGGGGTGTAGGTTAATTGGGTGCAGATTGGGTGGCACGGACTCATGGGCCAAAATGGCCTGTTACCGTGCTGTGTCTAAAATTTATAAAAAGATTGAAAGAGTTCAGAGAAGATTTACTAGGATGTTATCAGGATTTCAGAAACTGAGCTGCAGGGAAAAGTCAAACAGGTTAGAACTTTATTTCTTGGAGCGTAGAAGAATGAGGGGAGATTTGATAGAGGTGTTTAAAATAATGAAGGGAATAGAGTAAATGCAAGTTGACTTTTTCCACTGAGGGTACGTGAGATACAAACCAGAGAACATGGTTAAAGGATGAAAGGGGAAAAGTTTAGGGGAACATGAGGGGGAACTTCTTCACCAGAAGTGTGGAACAAGTCAGCTGAAGTGGTGAATGCGGGCTCAATTATAACATTTAAGAAGAATTTGGACAGGTACAGGGATGGGAGAGGTATGGACTGGGTGCAGGTCAGTGGGACGAGACAGAATAATAGTTTGGCACAGACTAGAAGGGTAGAAGAGCCTGTTTTCTCTGTTGTAATGTTCTATGGTTCTAACCCTTTTACCCTGCATATTCCTGTGTCTATCTAGAAACATCTTAAAATCCACTATTATTTCTGTTTCCACCCCTCCTCGCAGCCCCATTCCAGGCAACTACCCTTCTCTGGCTAACAAATTTGCCTCACACATCCCCCTTTACCTACTTCTCCTCTCCACTTAGACACATTTTTAAGGGATCTTGCTGAGTGAAAATTGGCTAATGAACACATGCACAGCAATACAGGTGCTCCTCTACTTACAATGGGATTATGTTCTGATGAACCTATTGTAAGTGGAAAAATCCTAAATTGAAAAAGAATACCACACCTACTGAGAACATCATAGCCTAGCCAACCTTAAATGTGTCCAGCCTATATCTGGGCAATTTTATCTAAAACAAAGCCTATTTTACAATTAAATGTTGAATACCTTTTATTCCACATTTCCTATAATTGAATCAGCATTCTGGTTTTATCGCCATTAACGTGTCACAAAATTGTGGCAGCAGTATTGTGCAGTACAAAGTGCAAAATTACAATAAATTTCAGTTCCGTAAATACAAGATCAAATAAAATAAATAATTAGTGCGTAAAACAGAAAGTGAAGTAGTATCTGTGGTTCATTGTGCGTTCAAATTTCTGATGGCCGAGGGGAAGAAACTATATTTGTGCCACTGGGTCTTTGTCTTCGGGCTCCTGTACCTCCTTCCTGATGGTAGCAGTGAGAAGAGGGCCATGGCCTGGGTGGTGGGGATCCTAGGCTGTTTTCTTGATGCACTGTCTCTAAAAGATGTCCTTAATGGAGTGAAGACTGATGCCCACGATGGTGCTGGCCGAATTTACAACACTCTGTAGCCTGCTCCTGTCCTGTGCATTGGCATGTCCATGCCAAACAGTAATGTAACCAGTCAGAATGCTCTTTGCAGGTCTTTAGTGACATTCCAAATCTCCTCCAACTCCTAATGAAATATAGCTGCTGGCGAGTCTTCTTCATGATTGCATCAACGTGATGGCCCCAGGATAGGACTTTGGAAATGCTGACACCCAGGAATTTGAAGTCTTTACCCTCTCCATTGCTGATCCTTCAATGAGGACTGGTTTGTGTTCTCCTGGTTTCCCCTTCCTGAAGTCCACAATCAATTCTTGTGTTTTGCTGACATTGAGTGAAAGGTTGTTGTGACACCACTCAACTACATGATCTATCTTACTCCTGTACGTTTCCTCTTTACCGTCTATGATTCGGCCGACATCCGTGGTGTCATTTACAAACTTGGAGATGGAATTTGAATTGTGCCTGGCCAAAACTGTGGGATGCAACATTGGTCTGGATCAACAAAGCAGCAGAGGAACAGCTTGCTCCTGAGTAAGGCAGCAAGGCTGCTTTCCAGAATCAGCCATGTGCGTATCTGCAGAGTGTGTCATAGTCTCAGCGAGTTTCCATCTGTGATTGATTTAGCTAGAGTACTTCAGGATAGATTCTTGTGTGTGATGGAACAGAAGCAGAGCTGGAGGAGACTGTAATAAATGAGTGACAGCTCTTGGCTCCTGGGGTTCCCACATGTCCAAACCCATTGAAACATCTGTTTGAAGTTTCCAATTAATAACATGACATGCCGAGCCACTTCGTATCAATTTCCAAAGTTTCCACTTAGAACAATCACTACCTTTATAATTTTGGATCAGAATGATTTCTGACTAGGAGTGTAATGCTATATTAGCAGTGTTACCTGTCTCATTCTCTGGGTTGCAGCCACTGTTAAGAGTCTATCTGTAATGTATATCTCACTTTTGTGGCCTTACCAATGAGTCATTGTTAATTTCCTGTAACATCAGTACTTCAAAATTATGGTTGTAGAGAAGTGAAATGTATTCCTTAAAGCAGGATTTGCAGTGTGTTAAATAATCTTTTGTAAAACAAATTTACATTTGCATCTGAAAACATTAAGGTCTCCACCACTTATTAAAAGCCCATAAATATCCTAACGAGCACTAGGTAAGCCATTTTAGGGAAGGGGTGTATTGTACCTATTTAAAATATCAAGCATATTTATCTGATGAATCTTCCGATTATTCTGTTTAAATCCCGCTTATAGATGGACCACTTTGATCTAATATAACAGATCCCATTTAAGATGTACTCTGACAAGATCAAATACATGTTAAATAAATGTTACCATGAAAGAGCGAAGTTGGTCTTATCAGAGCTCTACTGTACCACTTTGAGGTCAGTTGTGTTGAAGGCAGGCTCTGTCGGGTGGCTTTTGAAGTGGCTATTGTAGTCTAATAGTATTTTCCAACAGCTGTGCTTTACGTTCTTGAAACCTTCTGTCTAATCCCTGAGCTGACCTGACCTGTTGTACATAGCTACCAGTTTTAATTTGGATTCTTCAATGCTGTAATATTAGTCCTGAAATAGGACTTCTTAATGATGTTTACACTGGAGAAAGGAAAAGCCAACAAGATTTAAAAAAAGACATAAATGCAGTGTGTTTCTTCACTTTTTCCCCTTCCTTTTATGAAGTCAGTACCTCTCATGTCAGCGTCAGAGGCTATATTTCATATGTCAACTTAGACAGCAATTGTGCCCGATATCATAGCTCGCCCTCATTACATTCTCCCTGCCCCGCACACTACCCAGCAAGCTGGATAGCCAGAGGTGATGGAGCGTGAAAACACAGGCTAATTGTAACACCGCCTTTGCACAATGGTCAATTGTACCACCCACGTTATCACTCCCTCACTAATGACAACTTCCATTGATCCCACATGGTTAGTGCAGCAATCGGTGCCTCATCTCAGCGTGTTGGATGTGGAGAGGCAGAGAAAGAACTTCAAAGCTGAGGACTTTGGCAGATGTGGCACAGCCACTAATGATCAAACTATTAAAATCAGAGACCAAACTTAAGGCAGCCACAAGATCTTAATGGCAATAGGTTGGAGAATATAACAGTGATAGGGGCAAAACCATAACAATTTGAAAGCAATGGTACGGTTTTGGGCGGTATGGTTAGTGTAGCGGTTAACAACACTGTTACAGTTCCCAATGATCAGGACCAGGATTCGAATTCCTTACGTTCTCCCTGCGTCTGTGTGGGTTTTCTCTGGGGGTTCTGGTTTCCTCCCTTCCACCAAAACATATCAGGGTTGTAGGCCAATTGGATGTAATTGTGCAACACGGGATTGTGGCCAAAAGGGCCTATTACCATGCTGTATGTCTAAATTTAAAGATTGAAAAAACATTAAAGGTACAAGATGCTGGGGTCAAGTGTGCTGCAGTACAAATGTGCTGGAGAAACTCAACAGGTCACACGGTATCCTTAGGAAGTCGAGGGTAATCAATGCTTTGGGTCTGGACTCTACATCAGGTAGACCATATTCCTTGATGAAGGCCTCAGGCCCCACCATTTACTTCCTATGGATTCTGTGTGACCTGCTGAGTTTCTCCAGCATTTTTGTGTATGTTCTAATTTTATAATTGAGGTCTGGGACCTGATATTGGAAAAAAAATATAAGGGGGATTGGTGAACTGGATTTGGTGTGTTTTAAGATGCAGAGATGAGAGGTTTGGATTAACTTACATTTGTGGAGTGAACCAGAATAGTCATCTAAAATGGATGAAGGCTTCAGAAACAGAGGAGATACAGGAGGGATGGGAGTAGACAAGGTTATAGAGGTTTTAATGTTGACATGGAAACTCAAGTTGGACTCAAATATGACATCAAGGTTGTGAACTATCTGTTTCAGTCTCAATCAGTTGCCTGCTGGAGGATAGGATATGTGGAGAGCAGAGTTCATGGCAGGGATCGAAGATTAGTGTTAGACTCCCAATATCAAGGTGGTGGAAGTGTTTACTGATCCAGTACTCTGTGGCAGGAAAAGTTTATTGTCATATACATGTGTACAATGTACAGATGCAACAACGGTCTTACTCACTGCAGCTTCTTGTATACATAAGACACAGAAGCAAGGATATTAAAAGTAACAACAGAGTTAGTTTTCAGGTTGGCCAATTAAAAAAGAACACTGAAAACTTTATCTGGCAGTTTGGTGTTGGTCACAAGACAAGGTTCTATTGCTTTGTCGAAGTTATAATGCTCACTGCATGGGAATGATTATCAAATCTCTGGCCTTATGACACTGAGCAATAACTTGCCTTGAGATCAAACAATAAACGAAGAAGTTAGCAAGAGGTCCAAATATATCAACTTCCTGACCAAATATAAAAAACATCCTAGGCTGCAGACAGACAGCATCCTTCAAAACTGACTCAAACGTGCCATGTATCCAGAGAACCATCTGATGCATTTCCGAGGTATTTCCAGCAAGTCATCAATACTTAAACAAAATATATCTTTCCTGTTAAGTATGGCTTGACATCGCAACCCCCTTCCCCCACCCCCCCCCCCACCCCAACACCTCCTCATCATTTACTCTGCTAAATCACCAGGGTTAACTGTGCCAGGCTTCCATGTGGAACACTCACTTGCCTCTTCTAAACTGCAGCACCTGGGTTGCCCTCCTGTGACTCGGGTGCGATTACTGAGGCAAAGGTACTGGAAGCACCTTTTAAATTGCAGGGGGATTGACCCAGTGATTTAAGGGGGATCTTGCCCCCACAATGATATGTCACATACTCAGTGGAAGTACTGCTGGATGTTCGGATGTTGGATGCCCAGTGACCCACACGCACAAGCGCTGACATCACTGGAATAAACTGGTTGGCAATTTTTGTTTTCAAATCTCCTGCAGACACAACCTAGGTGAGTTTAACTGGGTTCCTTGACTACCTCTGAGGCAGGCCAGGGACCTGGTTGGATTCATAACTGTGCGCTAACCAGGCAAATTGCCCAGTTAACCCCATTTTACCAGTTTGAAAGGGACTACTGACACACCATATTAATCCATGATAAATACATTGCTGAAGATACATTTCCACAATGTGTGCCACTAAAATTGGAAATCTTAAAACAAATCCATAAATTACAATGTTTCAGGAATTAGGGTTGCACTTTATATTGGTCCTGACAACACTGAGGTGACTTAATTGAAGAGTTACCTACAAAACATGATTGAATTGCACCACAATAAATAACATAAAAATCAAATTGTAGTAAAGCAACTTAGGTTGGCAGCGCCGTGATCAAGACTGGGGTTTGAATCCCACGCTGTCTGTAAGGAGTTTGTACGTTCTCCCCGTGTCTGCATGGATTTTCCCGAAGCTCTGGTTTCCTCCCACCCTTCAAAATATACTGGGAGTGTAAGTTAATTGGGTGTAATTGGGCAGCATGGGCTCATGGGCCGAAAGTGCTGCATGTCTAAATTTAATCTACATTTAAAATTTAACTTAAATTGCATTTTCATTTGATATATTGATGTAATAATTTGTCAGTTCTTTTCAAGCCATGGATACGCTATTACAGCACCAGCGACCCAGGTTCGAATCAGGTATTGTCTGTATGTGTTTTCCCCAGGGGTTCCGGTTTCTCCCACCATTCAAAGTGTATGGGGGGTGGAAGGTTTGAAGGTTAATTGGGCGGTATGGGCCCATGTGCTAAAAGAGCCTATTACCATACAATATGTCTAAAGTTTCTATTTAAAATCATGTAGAGTCAACAATAATGTTCTCCTGGTTTTTTTAGGACTTGGAATACTGATATGCAGAGGGATCAGGGGGTTCAGGTGCACTGTTCCCTAGAAGTGGCTATACCAGTAGACTGGGTGGTAAGGAAGGTGAATGGCATTGCTTGTCTTCATTGGGCGGGGCACAGAGTACAAAACTAAGGAAGTCACGTAGTCGCTATATAAAACTTTGGTGAGGCTGCACTTGGAGCATGTGTGTACTTCTAGGCATCCCGTTTCAGGAAGGATGTGGAGGCTTTGAAAGGGTCGAGAAGAGTTCTACCAGGAAATTAAAGGGTACGATCTGTATGAGCAGTAAGGGGGCGGGGCAAGGTGAGAGGGAGTGTACAAGTTGGATTGTTTTCTCTGGAGCATCAGAGGCTGAGGACCTTGTTAGAAGTTTACAAATTCATGAGCGAGGTAGACAAGGTAGACAACTAGAATCCTTTCCCAGGTATCACATACTAGAGTGTTTAAGATGAGATGGGGTGGAGGGGGTTAGGTTGAGGATGTTAAACAGGACGAGTGTTTTTCCCACAAATATTGGTAGGTGTCTGGAACCATTTGCCAGATGTAGTAGTGGAAGCAGTTACAATAGAAGTGTTCAAGAGGCTTCCAGGTAGACACGTAATATGCAGGAAATGGTGGGACATGTACTAGCAGCAGAGCTTTAGCTTGGCGTCATGTCTGACGCAGACACATGGGCTGCAGGGCCTGCTCCTGTGCTCGATGGTTCGATGTTTAATGTTATCAATAAAATTGAAAGAGTGCAAATATTTACTCAGATGTTGCTGGGACTTCAGGAACTGAGTTACAGGGAAAGGTTAAACAGGTTAGGACTTTATTCTCTGGAGTGAAGAAGAATGAGGGGAGATTTGATGGAGGTATTTAAAATTATGAGGGCTGGATAGAGTAAATGTAGGTAGGCTTTTTCTACTGAGGTTAGGATGAGATATAAACCAGAGGATATGGGTTAAGGGTGAAAGGGGAAAAGTTTAAGGGCAACATAAGGGGGAACTTCTTCACAGAGAATGGTGGAACGAGCCTCCATCTGAAGTGGTGAATGTAGGTTCAATTTTAACATTTAAGAAGAATTTGGACAGGTACATGGATGGGAGGGGTATGGAGGGCTATGGACTTGGGCCAGATCAGTGGGACAAGGCAAAAAATGGTTCAGCACAGACTAGAAGGGCCAAAGGGCCAGTTTTTGTGCTGCAATATTCTATAGTTCTATGATTTGTTCAATTAGAAATTCTATTTGAATTTAATGATGATCGAAGTTCTGGTTTCTTCCCAATTAATTAGTTATTTTTATATTCCTGTCTGGGATTTGATCCACCAGGAAGACAAGCATTTATTGTCTATCCCTCATTGCCTTTGAGAGGGTGGTGTTGAGCTGCCTTCTTGACTACTTCATTCTTTCTGCTAAAGGTGCTCCCACTGTGCTATTGACAGACAATGCAAGATTTAGATCTGGAGGTAGTGAGGGAACAGCAATATGTTTCCAAGGCAGTGCATGACACAAAGTGGGGCTTGTAAGTTGTGATGTCTCTGGGCACCCAGTCATAGAGGCACAGAGCATGAAAACTGGCCCTTCAGCCGCACCCACACTGGCCCTATCCTATCCATCTATTCGTCTAGTTTTCTTCTTAAACTTTGCAACAGGCCCTCCCTTAAACACCTCCTCCAGCAGCCTGTTCCATACACCCACCAACCTCTGTGTCAAAACATTACCCCTCAGGTTCCTGATAGATCTCTTCCCAATGGCTTTAAACCTATGTACTCTGGTTACTGAGGGTCCAGGTCAGTGGGACTAGGCAGAATAATAATTTGGAAAAACACAGAAAAGCTGGAGGAACTCAGCCAGTCTCGCAGCGTCCATTGGAGGTGAGGATACACTACCAACGTTTCAGGCCTGAGCCCTTCTTCTAGGTATGAGTAAAAAGCAGGTAAGTGCCAGAATTAAAACGCTGGGGAGAAGGGAAGAAAGGTCAGGGGGAGGAACACAGACCAACAGACACAGGTGTAAATTAGATATGGATAGGAGGAAAGGGGAGAATTGATTGAGTGAGGGATGACTTGGGCTCTGTGAAAGCAGAGCTGGGAAAAAGGAGACAGAGGGGGGAGAGAGTGAGCGAGCGCATTGTGTCCCTTGGATGCTGCGTGATCTGCTGAGTTCCTCCAGCACCTGTGTCATGCTCTACCCTTGACTTATTGGTAGAAGATGCGGAATCCAGGGATGTTATCAGAACTAGAAATGAGAATAATGTTAGTGTAGGTCAAAAATATAAAATATTCAATAGATCACAGTTAATGAGAACAAGGGAAGAGCAGAAAGATGCAACTAAGTTGTTGAGATGGGGGAATGCAGGAGGAGTCACGAGATGGAGTAGTGGCCGGACGGTGAACTCCAGCCCTCTCCAGAAAAGTCGGGAAAAACAAGAGAAAACACAAAGGCACAGAAATAAAAGTTACAGAAAAGTGAGTATAAAGGTGGAAAGAAGATGGCGACAAAAAAAGAAAAGTCGAAAGCAACGGTAAGAAGAGAGGAAGAGAAGACAAAGGAGGAAAAAGGTGAAGGCCTTACCTGTCCGAAGAGGCCCGCTGCGGAGAGAGAAACCCGCTCCCTCAGGTCGGTAAATAATGGACTACAAAAATGGCTCGCAGAGCCGAACAAAAGTGCGCAACCGCGCATGCGCGAAGTTTCGCGCATGCGCGATGCGAATGAAAAAAAACACACCGACGGGAGGGGGGACCAGCTGGGGAGTCGATCTCCACAGCCGGCAACGACAGCTGCAGAACACCTGCAGCAAGAAGAGACCACAGAAGACAATAGAAACAAGATAGAAGAGGAGGAAAGGGCAGCAAAGAAACAACAGATGGCCAACCCAGAGGAAGAAGAAGAGGAAGAGTATGGTGAAATAGAAGAAGAAAAGAGAGGCAAGGTAAAGGATATACTTGCTCTTATTAGAGGATACATGGAATCATTTAGAGAATGGCAAACACAGGAATTTAAGGATTTAAGAAAAAGAATAAACAACACAGAAGAGAAAATAAATAAAATGGAGATGACCTTAACAGAAATGGGAAAGAAAATGGACAAGATGGAAGAGCGGGCAGTAGCAGCAGAAATGGAGGTAGAAGACTTAAAAAAGAAATTGGAGGAATCTAATAAAAAAACTAAAGAGACACAAGAACTACTAGCTCAAAAAATAGATACAATGGAAAACCATAACAGAAGAAATAACATAAAGATAGTGGGCCTTAAGGAAGATGAAGAAGGCAAGAATATGAGGGAGTTTATAAAAGAGTGGATCCCTAAGACCCTAGGATGTCCAGAACTACAGCATGAAATGGAAATAGAAAGGGCACATAGAGTATTGGCCTCTAAACCACAACCACAACAAAAACCAAGATCTATTGTAGTAAAATTCCTAAGATATACTACAAGAGAAAAGGTACTGGAGAAGACAATGGAAAAAGTAAGAGAGGGCAACAAACCACTGGAGTATAAAGGGCAAAAAATCTTCATTTATCCAGATATAAGTTTTGAACTCCTAAAGAAGAGAAAAGAGTTCAATACAGCAAAGGCGATTTTATGGAAGAAAGGGTATAAATTTATACTAAAGCATCCAGCGGTATTGAAAATATTTATTCCAGGACAACAAAACAGACTATTCGCGGATCCAGAAGAAGCACGAAAATTTGCAGAACAATTACAAAAATAGACTGAGGGAGGAAGACGGGTAATGAGAGTTAAAATGATCACGACTGATATGTATGTGGGTAAAGACAAAAATAGACTGAGGGATGAAGACGGGTAATGAGAGTAAAAATGATCACGATTGATATGTATGCAGGTAAAGAGGTATAAGAGTGAATAGAGACAATGAGCATACATGAATGTATCTGTACTTAGAGGAAAATATGGATAGTATAGACAAGAATTAATAAGGGAAGGTAATGGAATAGAGAGAATAAGGAGGGAATTAAAAGAGGGACCTTTGTGACATATGAAAAGTGAAATCTTTTCTGGGGGAGGCGGGGTGGGGGGAAATAGCGGTCACTGCAAAATCAGTTGACGCTTGCGAGTGGATTCGCAAATCCAAATGGAGAGGGGAGATGTGGTTGTCCGACAAGGGATAAAGGACAACTCAGGAGGTGAAGGGGAGATTGGGGATAAATAAGATAGAAATAGGAGAATAAGGAAAATGTTAGATGTTGTAGGAATGTTGTCTTATAAAGAGTTGAAAATAAGAAAACAGAAATGGAAAAGGAGGAAAGGTAATGATGGAAAAACGGAAAGAGAAGATAAACAAAATATAAAAGGGCTACGCTGAACTATATGTCTTTAAATATTAATGGAATACATAACCAAATTAAAAGGAAGAAACTACCAAATTTAAATGAATAAATGTATTCCATTAGAAAAAATAACATATTGGTTAAGAAATAACATTGAAATATTCGAACAAGTATAGGAGCCTTACATTAAATACAATAGCAAAAACCTACCGGGGACAAACATTACCTAAGTTGATGGAAGGAGAAGGAAAGAAAAGAATGGACTCAGTAGAATTTCTGGTGTAATTTGGTTGAATGACAACATTGTCTGACTGGCTTAATGCAACCTAGATTGTATACCTAAAATGGATGAGAGGGGGGGGTGGGGGGGTGGTTTGGGAGGAAAGGGGGGGGGGGAGAAAAAGTCACTGTATATGTGTGAAAAGAAATAGTGTATATCATGGCTAATGTGATTTATGGTGTGAAAAATAAAAAAATTTTAAAAAAAAAAAAAAAAAAAAAAAAAAAAAGAGATGGGGGAATGCAAAGGTATTCAAAAGTGCTAGAAGGACAGAAGTAAAATAAAAAGTAAGGCTTCATAGTTGTGTATCTGCTATGTTTCATTGGGTGCCCATTGAGCTCTACAGGATGGAAACAGGCCCTTTGGTCCAATTTGTCCATACTGACCAAGTTGCCCATCTCTTGCGTCTGTGCATCTGATCTGCTTGTTCTACTCTCAAAGGATGTGCACGGGACCTGCAATTCCTCTGTGCTTTATGTAGCAAAGATAAAGATACATAACCAATGTTTCAGGCTTGGGTCCTTCATCAAGGTGTGAGCAAAATGTAGACAACTGCCCAAACAAAATCGTGGGAGTGGGGGTGGGGGGTGGGTGGGCAGGAGGAGGAACACGGTTCCACAGGCAGGAGGTGGATAAGGGAGGGACAGCACCTGTCAGCAAGTGGGGGAGGGGGGGATGGCTTTGTGAATGGAGAGGGAAGGGGGCAGAGAGCTGGAGGAAAGAAGACAGAGGGAATGGGAAAAGGAAGGAGAATGGATAGTAGGCTAGTAGAAACTGGAGAAGTTGGAGCGGGTCCTGATGGAAAATCAAGTGTTGTTCATCCAATTTATGTGGTCTTGGTTTGATAGTTCATGAGGCCGTGAACAGACGTGTCAGCATTGGAGACAGGCACAGAATTGAAGTGGTTGGCCACTGGGAGAATCCTGTCATTGGTGTGGAATGAGCCTTAAAGAATGGCCAAGTTCAAAGCAGAAAATCCTGGGGATGTTCAGCAAGTCATGTATGGAGAAAGGACCAAAGCGAACCTTTCAGGTCAATGACCTTTGTTTAAGAACAGAACATATTTACTCCATTTCTCTCTTGGGTCTGAATAAGGGATTGCTGTTGAGATGAGATACTCCATGGATGTCTGGACAAGACCTGTGCTTTCCTCTTCAGGATAGAGTGAGGAAAACTGGAAAATAAATTAAAAAAAATTTTAAACAGCTGATGCTGGAAATTTGAAATTAAAACAAAAAATCCTGGAAAGAAGCTGTCCTGCTGAGACTAGCCAACAATTCCTGGTTGTGTTTCAGAACTATACACATTGATGTAAAAGTACTGGAAAATCCCAAACTTAAACAAAACTGGAGATTATCCCCTCAGGGATAACATCCAACAAACTGCCAACATCGTCACAAAATTTGACCAGTTCATTTTTTTTCTTTTTGTTTAATTTATGGTTAACAAAATTAGCAATAAATCAAAATTCAATCTAAACATAAAGCTAAACAAAGTGGAAATATTCAAGTTAAAATGCATGTTTTTTTTTAAAATAGCATGCTGCAGTTTATCATGTAAACCCAATGATTTGTCATTGATCTAATTTACAATGTCACTGGGTCCTTTGTATTGTAAAAGCAGTCATACTAAATAGAATTACATATGAATGGAGAAATCCACAGAGGCATCACAGGAAGTCACAAATCGCTTGATTTAAGTGAAACTGAGGAAGTCACACAAATGTGTTGCTTGTGAAGTTCACATTCATTCAGAGATGATTATTTTGAGTCATGATAACTCAATGGCTGTTGCCTCCACCAAGCCAAGCAGACAGGAGCTCAGTTCATACTTTACCATTATCAGTAGAGCAGGGGTTCCCAAACTTTTTTTTAAGCTCACGGAACCCTTTTGGGGAGCACATGGAAATCGCGGAACCCCAATCATCAATTACAATTTAAAAGACCTCTTATATACACAAGGAGAGTAAGAAAGTAAATAAACTCACCATTCTCCATGTTGAAATCCACTTATTGCCTCTAATTTACATTCAATGGGATGAATGGAATTGTTTTTTTTGTCCTCACAGGTTTTCTTAATGTTTGTGCATCTGGAGCCTCTTTATTCCCACTTGATTTTTCCCAATATAGGCATAATCAAAGGATCTTCATGAAAAAACGGTGGCACCTCAGTACATTCTTCACTTGAATGATCCCGTCTCCTAGTTTATTTTTTAATTCTGCGATCTATGGTTCTTAATATTGCACAGTTTCCAAAAGAAATTGGATTCTCATGTTAAAAAAAGATGCACAGGCCTGATATCTGCGTTTCTGACGTCAAGTCTCACGATGCCATTTTGTTTTCTTAGGGTGGGATGTACTGTTTGTTGCCAGCCCAGAAACAAATTGAATTAAAGACAAAGTTAATGTGATTTAAAGGAAAACAGGTAGATCGTTATTACTCCCTGTCATTTCATCCACGGAATTCCTATGCCTTTCCACGGAACCCCAGGGTTCCACAGAACCCAATTTGGGAAACCCTGCTGTTGAGTAAGCCTCCCCGATGGGAGTCTAGATTATGAACATCATTTTTTGTGTGCTTTTTGCATTTTGCTCATTATTTATTACTGAATATTTATAGATCTGCATTTGCACAGTCACTTTGTTTATAGTTTTTTCTTCCTTAGAGTAAAGTTACCAATAAGTAGAAATTCTGCCTGAGCTGCAGAAAAAGAATCTCAGGGTTGTATATGATGACATGCATGTTCTCTGACAATAACTTGAACTTTTGTACTGAGGTTTGAACCCTCAACCTTCTGACTTAGAGGGTAGATTTTTTCCAACCGAAAAAAACAACCAACACAGAATGTTAAAACTTTGGAACTTAAAGACAGGGGTATCCAAACCATGGCCATCAAATTTCATTGTTCTTTTATGCTTTAACTCCAACCCTCAGAGATTTGCAGGAAATCCCTTGGTGCAAGAACATTTTGACAGACCCATGTCAGGAGAAAATGTCTAGTACACATGAGCCAAAATGTTCTGCAACCATGCTGTGCATCTAAATTTAAAATTTCCAAAAAAAAAATTTTGTGGTTCAGAGTAGCATTGCTGAAACACACATGAAGAAGAATACATCATACAACCATAGAACACTACAGAACAGAAACAGGCCCTTCAGCCCTTCTAGTCTGTACTGAACTATTAATTTGCCTAGTCCCATTGACCTGCAACTGGACCATAGCCCTCCACACCCCTCCCATCCATGTACCTGTGCAGATTTGTCTTAAATGTCAAAATTGAGCCCACATTCACCACTTGTTCCACACACCACCACTTTCTGTGTAAAGAAGTTCCCCCTAAACTTTCCTCCTTAACTCCTGCTCTCTAGTATTTATCTCACCTAATCTGAGTGTAAAAAAGCCAACTTGCATTTACTCTATCTATACCCATTATAATTTTGCACACCTCTTTCATTCTTCTGTGCTCGAGGGAATAAATTCCTAACCTGTATAACCTTTCTCTGTACCTTATTTTTTCAAGTATTTTTTTCAAATTTATTTGATATAGAATGATAGAAGGCCCTTCCAGTCCATGAAACTATGATGCCCAATTACACCCAATTAACCTACCAACCCCGTACATTTTGAAGGGTGGGAGGAAACCAGAGCACCTGGAGAAAATGCGAGTAGACACGGGGAGAACATACAGACTCCTTATGGACAAAGCTGGCTTCAAACTTGGGTCACTGGCGGTGTAATAGCATAACGATAACCATCCCGCCAGTTTAGGAACTTAAGCAATAGGAGCAGGAGTTGGCCATCCAGCCCGTCAAGCCTGCTCCGCCGTTCAACAAGATCACAACTGATCTGGCCGTGGACTCAGCTTCATTGACCTGTTGTGCAAAAATTTATTTGTGTCTTAAGTGCATTTAATGAGGCAGCCTCTATTGCTTCCTTAGACAGAGTTTTCTGCAGATTCACTACTCTCTGGGAAAAGCAGTTCTCAAATCTATTTCTTGAATCTTGAAGCTCTGTCCCTGAGTTCTTGTTGCATCTGCCAGCAGAAACGGCCTATCCATTTCTACCTTATCTATTCCTTCAATAATATTTATAGATTTCTATAAGATTCTCCTTCATCTTTCTAAACTCCAATGAGAACAGTCTTAGGCAACTTAATCTTTCCTCAGAGGCTAATCCTCTCATCCCTGGAATCAACCTGATGAACCTCCTTCAAATCCAGTACATCCTTCCTCGAGGAAGGAGACCAGAACTGCACGCAGTTCTCCAGATGTAGCCTTGCCAGTACCCTTTACAATTGCAGTAGAATCTCCCTGCTCTTAAATCAATCTTTCTTGGCCAACATTTCATTTGCCTTCTTGATTAGCTGCTGCATTTGCAAACCAACTTCCAGGTCACTGAACAATAGCATGCTACAGTCTTTCACTGTTTATATAGCAGTCTAATTTACTATTTTTTCTTCTAAAGTGGATGACCTCATATTCACCACCATTGTACTCCATCTGCCAGACCCTAGCCATTCACTTATCTGTCTCTCCACACACTCTCTGCATCCTCTGTGTAATTTGCTTTTCCATGCATCAGGAAACTTAGATATCCCACATTTGCTCCCCTCCTCCAAATCATTTATAAATCAGTTTAAAGTTGAATCAGCAAGATGCTTTAGCATATAGCACTGATTAAAAAATAATGGCAGCACTGTTGCTGGTGTGGACCCTGAGGAAAGCAGGGAGCAGATACACTGAGCTGCTCTACGGGGTTATACTGCTCCTGTGGCCTATGGCTCAGTGCAGGTGTTAAACAGCATGTTAAAGGAGCCGATGGTGTTTTATTTAAAACCGCGAGGTCTGGGCCCAAGATGACGGTGCCATGAGGGGATTGCAAACTCTGGAGGAGCAGTGATGGGGAGAGCAGCAACAAGGGGGAGAGCACCCCACCCCCCAATGAGAAGGAGAGGCAGAGGAGATGACCCTAAGGCAGTGACCACCGTGATGGGCCAGCGAGGGGCTCTGATGCTGAAGGATCTCCACAGACTGCGGATGATTTGCAGTCAGGGGAATTGCACGGGCTGTGGCCTGCTGGAGCCTAGCTCATGGGGACCAGGTATTGGAACCAGGATATGAGATAGCGCTGAGGGCGAGGAGGGCTCCTGAAGGGCTTCAGGCACTGAACACTTTTTCATTGTGTTGGAGGTTTGGATCTAGAGCTTAGGTTGCCAGTGGTTTAAATTGGAATCTATGTGGCTGTAGAAGCAGCTGGGGCACTGGAGGTGAATCCTTGGACACTCAGTGACTTTGAGGGGACTCTCTTTTGCTTCTCTTTCTCTGATTGTAAGGGGTGCCAGGCAATGCGAATGGCAAATCTTTGTCTGCCTTATGACATGACAATTAATGGTATCTGAGTATCTGATACTGGTAAAGCCTCTGTGCCTTAGCTACCAACTATTGCCACAAAGCAACAAAAAAAAACTTAGAATCTTTCATGGGAATTGGTCACTATAAAATGCCACTTTGAACAACAGTCCTTTTGAATGTATAATTGTCCCAACATCATCAGCTTCCTTGTAGTCCTGCTTTTGAATACTTTGTACTTTCATTTTGGGGCTGAATGTTTCATCCCAGGAAGTTGAACCTGACTAAAGTTGAACATCCTGACCAGAAAACCAACAACAAAATTGGAGTGATGGATGGAGAGGGAGGCAGGTAAATGGAGAAAGAGGAGGCTGAGGCCACAGAGAGAGAGAGAGAGAGAGAGAGAGAGAGAGAGAGAGGAAAACAGACGCGATCTGGGCAAGTGAACTCGCTTCATTACCTCTGGGTTTCTTCCAGCCCCAATATTCTGAGTGAACCCATCCCACATATGAGCAGAAAACGCTAGATAGACTGTGGTAAAAGAGACGCAGAGGGTTAAGAGCCAGGGCCAGGACAGTGGGGGAAATCGGGGCCTGGACAGTGGGGGAAACCAGGGCTGGGACAGTGGGAGAAACCGGGGCTGGGATAGTGGGGTAAACCGGGGCTGGGATAGTGGGGTAAACCGGGGCTGGGATAGTGGGGTAAACCGGGGCTGGGACAGTGGGGGGCCAAACTTGAGCTGGGTCTGGGATAGCCAAGGAAACTGGGGCTGGGACAGTGGGGGGAAACCGGGACCGGGACAGCGAGAGAAACCGGGCTGGGACAGTGGGGGAAACCGGGGCCAGGACAGCAGAAGAAACTGGGGCCAGGACAGCGGGGGGCCAAACTTGAGCTGGGGCTGGGATAGCCAAGGAAACCGGGGCTGGGACAGTGGGGGACCAAACTTGAGCCAGGGCTGGGATAGCCAAGGAAACTGGGACTGGGACAGCAGGGGGCCAAACTTGAGCCAGGGCTGGGATAGCCAAGGAAACTGGGGCTGGGACAGTGGGGGGAAACCGGGGCTGGGACAGTGGGGGGAAACCGGGGCTGGGACAGTGGGGGGAAACTGGGGCCGGGACAGCGGGGTAAACCGGGGCCTGGACAGCGGAGTGCCAAACTTGAGCTGGGGCTGGGATAGCCAAGGAAACTGGGGCTGGGATAGCCAAGGAAACTGGGGCTGGGATAGCCAAGGAAACTGGGGCTGGGATAACCAAGGAAACTGGGGCTGGGACAGTGGGGGAAACCAGGGCCTGGACAGCGGGGGGCCAAAATCAAGAGCCGGGACCGGAAAAGTGAGAGCCAGGATTTGTGGGTTGAACTAACAGTGCTTCGACTTCCTACAAAAGGTTGAGGTGGCATGGGAGAGTAAACAAAGACCTGTGGTGCAAAGGAACAGTTCATATGCTTCATCTCATGAAGTGTGGAAATACATCTGTGAAGTGGGAATCAGTAAGGTGGACCTGTCAATGGAAGACATAGAAACCATTCTAAATTAATTGATACAAGATGGGAAGGTAGAGAGATGACTATTATAGCTTCAAAGGAAGGCACTGTTGGTAGGATGGATGGGCAAATGAAGTTTGTATAGAGCAGTCAATCCAATCATCCAGCCCACTGATCTGATGAGATCACCTTGAAGAATGTGCCCATTATTTGTTGATTGCCACAAAGGTGGAGACATTACTCCAGCAACTGAAAAAACACACCAATGCTAGAGAAACTCAGCAGGTCAAAGAGTGCCTTTATGTAGCAAAGGTAAAGATACATCACCAATGTTTCGGGCTTGAGCCCTTCATCAAATTACTCCAGCAACTTGTATTTACATGATGGTGTGGCTACAGAAAAGTTGAGGGGTCGTCCTTGGGTTTGATGTTCTTCAGCTCTGAGAATATCCAAGAAAGGGGAACACCCTCCAGTACATTTAGAAGACTAGGTGCAGTGACTTGCAGACTTTATTCAGTCCGTCTCAAGGACTATGGGCTACTTACTTAAAGACTTTGTATTTTTCCAGTTAATACATTTTGAGTGAAGTAGCACAGGATCTACAGTTACCATGATCAGTGGAAGTTATAGTCAAATTCTCTGTAATGTTAAAATTGAGTGAGTACAACTGAGCAATACTTGGTCTTATTGTTAAATTATACAGGACTCTCAATTATACAACGCCAAATACAACATGGTGGCCACCAAGGCCAGGTTTTGTGAGACCTCCTTGTCACTATTTTTGGTGAGCTCCAGCACTTAAAAAGTTAGCACTGGACCCTGATTGTGACCCAGCTAGTCAGGAATGAACCATGGGACAACACCACAGAATAGTACTTGCAATTAAAGTACATCCAAACCAAATTCAGATCACCTTGGGACAGACAGATGCTCTGCAGTTAGTCTGGGAAGCAACATCTATTTATATCAAAGGATTTTGTTTGAAGGAAGTTCTGATTGGAGTGGCGGAGAGGGCCCAGAGAATGCCATCAACACTCCCAATACCAAGTGGGCAACATAGTTTGTTTGTGTACTCTGGACTCCAGGATCTGAGGAATAGACTCTCACCCCCTGAGTAATGCAACTCAGGACATCAGGCAACTGACCTCCATCGACACCTCCTGCTGCCTCATTAAAGGACCCATTCAACCTAGGTCACCTTACAGTCTCCTCATACTCTTTCTGTCAGGCAGAAGATAACAGGAGCCTTCAGATTCAAGGACAGTTTCTTTCCTCTTGTTTCCAGTTTCTTAAATGAACCTCTCTCTGATCAGTAAAAGACATGCCCCTACAGCGTTTGAATGTACTTTTCACTATACCCTGCACTTGGCCCAAGCAACACGATACCTTGTCCTTTTGAACTTACTGTAACACTACACCCTGCACTTTTATTTTATTATCACTCAACCTGTTGTATTTAAGTATGTGTTGAACATAGAACATAGAACATTCCAGAACAGTATAGGCCCTTCAACCCAAGAGGTTGTGCTGACCTATGTAAACCTACTCAAAAATCTAATCCTTCCCCATCTCGCACCCATAATCCTTTATTTCTCTTGTATCCATGTGCCTGTCAAAAAATCTTTTAAATACCCCTATTCTTCCAGCCTCCACCAGCACCCCTGGCAATGCATTCCAGGCACCCACCACTCTGTGTAAAAGTCTTGTCCCTGACGTCTCCCCTGTACATTCCTCCCCTCACCTGAGGCAGATGTCTTCTGGTGTTTGCTAATGTCACCCCAGGAAACAGGAGCTGTCTGTATACCCTGTCTGTGCCTTTTATGTTCTTGTAGACCTCTTTTAAGTTGCTTCTCATCCTCTTTAGCTCCAAAGAGAAAAGCCCTAGTTCTGTTCTTCATAAAACATGATCGCCCTGTTAAATCTCCTCTGCACCCTCTCCAAGCCTTCCATATCCTTCCTGTAATGAGGCAATGAATACAATATTCCAAATGTGTTCTAACCGGAGTTTTATAGAGTTACAACATTACATCGCGACATTGAACGCAATCTTGCAACTGATGAAGCCCAGCACATACCATAAGCATTCTTAACTCCCTTATTAACCTGCATGGCAACCTTGAGAGATGTATGGATTTGGACCCCAAGGTCCCTTTGTTCTTCCACACTTTTAAGCATCCTATCATTAATCATGTACTCTGCCTTCAAGTTCAACCTTCCAAAATGCATCACCTCACACTTATCGGGATTGAATGCCATCTACCACTTTTCTGCCCAACTCTGCATCCTGTCTATATCCTGTTGTAAACTACAGCAAACCTCAACACTATCCTCAACTCCAATCTTTGTTGGAGGTGACTGACCTGGAGAGCATGCAAAACAAAGCTTTTCAGAGTATCTTGATGTAAATAACAATGAACAATTACATTAATTTAAAAAATGCCCTGGAATTAATCAACAGAAAATTGCTTTTATAAAATGGCATGGGTGGCGTCTGTCTGTAATTCAGTCAGGGTGTAGCTTAAAACAAATGGTGGTGCTGCGGAGCCCATGGTGCATACCCAGGAGAGCAAGGAGCAGAGACACATTGCTGCCCTGTGGGGTGGCATGGAGAACAATGACCCCCCCAATCACCACCACCCCCGTTGAGAAAGAGAAGCAGAGGAGACGACCCTTCAGGACGTGACCACGGCAGTGGACCAGCAAGGGCTCCGCTGCTGAAGGACCCCCACAGGCTGTGGGCTGCTGACCACATGCAGTCGAAGGACTCACACAGGCTCATAGGAGTCAGGTATTGTTATCAGAACCAGGGTCATGAAGATGCTGAGGGCAAGAAGGGCTCTCAAAGGGCCTTGGGCGCTGAAGGTTTCCTAATTCTGATCATGTTGGAGGTTTGGATCTGGTGCTCAGGCTGCTGATGGTCTGTGAGGCTGCAGAAGTAGTCCTATCAGAGAAAATCTTCCTTAGCACCCTGCCTCCTTGTCACAGAGTTCTTTGATAATTTCCATTTCTTTCCCTGTTCACCGTCTTTCCCCTCCCATCTATATTCACTCAAGCCCATGCCCTATCCTCTCTCCCACCATTTTATTCTGGTTTCCACCCCCCCCCTCACTTTCTCCCACTTCTGGGGGAGGGTTTCAGCCCAAAACTTTGACTCTCTATCGCCTGCCCCGCTGAGTTCCTCCTGCATTTTGTGCATTGCTCCCGCTTTCCAGTATCTGCAGTCTCCCTTGGTGCAGTGAGAAAGTTTATTTCAAGACCTGTCCAGCTAGATAATTCATATATAACACAGCAAACAAAACTCAGGACCGAAGGGCACTATTAGAGGGAACGATCAGTCGGTGCAGAGCAAAGGCAGCAACATTTTACTCAAGTGGGGTTCATTCAGGAGTCTGACCGCAGCAGGAAATAAAGTGTCCTTGTATCTGGCGATCTCACACTGGTGAACCTTTTTCTGGATGTCAGGAGGGTGGCTGGGTGGGAGGAATCTTCTAATAGGTTAGCTGTTGCCGAGTGGATGGAGCTGATGAAGTGCTTTGGAGTGTAATAGATGGACTTCAGTGTCGACCTTCACCACCCCCTTCAGTGCCCCTAAGGGAAAAAGTAATTTGTAGATGAGGACCTCAGATGTCTCACAACACGTTTTACTGGGCGGCAGGGGATCTTAAACCTCTGAGACCTGGACAACGAGAGAAGGTGTCTTGGTAGATCATCATTGCTGTCTCAAGTAACAAAAAGGCAAACTCTGGAAATCTAAAGAGCAGAGAGTGTTGGAAGCAGGTTGGGGATGAGACACAACCCCTCTCCCACCCTCCTGGCAGTTTAATGAAATTCTGCGGTCGCCCTGATGAAGGGTGTTTTATCTAAGACGTTTATCCCATTCCTCTTCCCACGGATGCAGCCTGGACTGTTGCTTTTGTTTTCCGCCAGGATTTTCAGCTTCGACGCTGTCGCTACTAAATCGTCCAAATTGATCAGGAAGATGTGAACCAACGTCAATGTCGAAGGTAAACACGGAGTCTGCAAATGCAGGCATCCAGTGGAGCACATAACAGTACTAGAGGAAATCAGCAGGTCTCGCAGCGTCCATGAAAACCAATGGATGTTTCGGGCCGGAGCTTTTCTTCAGGGAGAGATCAGTGTCCTCTGACCAGCCCACTTAGAACCATAGAACACGACCACACAGAAAACAGGCCCTTCAACCCTTCTAGTGTGTGCTGAATCATTTTTCTGCCTGGTCGCGTAGCCCTCCCTACCCCTCCCATCCATGTATCCGTCAAAATCCTTCTTCCTACCCCTTCAGCTGGCAGATCCCTACTCCCACCGCTCCCTGTGTGGAGAAGTTCCCCCTAAACGTTTCCCCTTTCATTCTCTGCCCATGTCCTCACCTTCGCTCAGTGGAAAAAAGCCTACTCTCTGGACCTTTCAGAATGTTGCATGCCTCCCTCAAATCTCACGGCTTGCTTTCTGTGCAACCATGTCCTACGGTCCTCTCCCGTGATACACGCAAGCCCTCGCCGCACGAAGGGAACCCTCCGACCCAGCGGCAAAACGTTAACTTGAGTCGGTGTCGTTTCTTCAATAAACATCCATGATCTCGAGTTAACATCCCCTTATCTGAATCAATCACTTCAAACGGATACGTTTGATTGTTAATTGAAAACAGAGAAAAGCACAACCTGTTTGCTTTCGCACGAAGTTTCCGCGCCGCTCAACTGCAGACAATTTGAGATTGTTTACTGCAAGTAAACAAGACACGATTGACAAATAATAGCGGGATGTGACTGCAACGGGCAAGACACTGGGACTGCCGACACTGCAGGCTCATTGAAGAAGCCGCCTGTTGTTTGTGAGGGTATAATCCCTGTCCAGCAGTTCGCCAGCGGTGGATGTGGTGGAGAATCAATAAAATGCAGACTCACTGGGTGAGGGAGTGATGCTCAGAACCCGGGGTCCGCACTATAATAAATCGTTAATGCTTTTGAGACAGGGTGCTGGAATAATTTGGAGATTTAGCCTGGCAGAGATTGTAATTATTGCAAACTAACGGAAACCCATTTAAAAACACAATTGCACGGGGCTTTGCTGTCCCGGCGGGAACCATTCGGATAACTGTATCCACTGCAATTTCGCGCAATGAAATCCGCTAATCTGCGGCAAAGTCCCCGGAAAGGGCCTTTCTATCTAAAAATAATTCGCTGTGGGAGAGAGAGCAGGTAGGATTTTCGTCTCTCTTTCCTTTGCCATTCCACCGACGCCCAGCTGCGTCTGATCTCCGGTAGCGGCGGAATCTCTGCTGCTAAGGTTCAATCCTGAGAGAGAGTGTGTGGGTCTCCATGCGTGAGTTGAAGTGGGTGTGTAAATGTGTGCGCGTGTGAGTGTGAGTTGGGGAGGGAGTGGGGGAGTTTTGCTGTCATAACTGGGCACCTTGAAGGAACCAAGACCCTCACCCTTCCTCCCTCCCTTTTCTCTCTCTCTCTCTCAAAAACATCAAACGGTATACGTGGAAGCACCTCGCCCTCGGGGGGAAATATGTGCATCTACAAACGGTATAAATAAAGTACGCCCATTTTCAACCTAGGGATTTGTGAGCTCCTTCATTGGCAGCGAGTCAGAGGGGATAATGAAATAAGTGGGGAGAGAGAGCGAGAGAGAAGTAAAACCCTCCGTCCCACATTAGTTATCTGAATGCACTGGCCTTTGGAGCTGAGTATTTAACAAGGCGGAGGTAAGCGGCAAGAGAGAGGAAGGAGCCGGCAGAACAAAAGTTTCTGAATAAATCCCAGAGGGTTCGTTTAGCAATTATACAGAACTTCTTGCGTAAAGTCAACGAGAAAAAGGATTTGAACCAAGGAACCCCTTATTTAATTGGAAAGGTTTATCGTGCACTGTAAATTAAATGATTTGAGTGGCACGTTTCCCTATTTATTGCCTTTTTGTTGACTTTAGGGTGCCGTTTTGTACTCTATTCCCCGCTTCTCATCCTCGCTTGCCTTGGGATAGTCTCGCATATTCCAGAGAGAGGGGAAAAGAATGGGATCTGACCTGCAGGTCACCCCTCGGCTGTGGCGCCCGCTGCTTCTTCTGGTCGTCCTTCTGCAGATCGGCGGCTTCTCGGAGGCGAGGAAGAGTTGGAGAGCGGGCCGACAGAGCTCGCACTACCGCCGGGCACAAGGGCCGTTGTCCCGGGACAGGAACCAACACCACCAGCCCGGCACGGCAGCCACCGAGGAGAGTTTCACGTTGGACTTCACTGCCGTCGAAGGAAACATCGATAATTTCATGGCTCAGATCAAGAGCCTGGCTCAGTCCCTGTACCCCTGTTCCGCCCAGAAGCTGAACGACGACATGAAACTCCACTTTCTGGCCAACTCCTCCGTGACCTGTAACGACGGCACTTCAGCGGGGTAAGTGTTACCGAGCAAACTTGCCTCAAACTCTCCGCCTGCCTCGCCCGCATATGTCAGGCAACCAGAGGTATCACCCAACCCGAGAGACGGGCATTCGGCCCACCCTCTCCGTGCTGTCTACCCGGAATAGTCGCAACTGCACTCCACAGGTGAGACTACACTGCCCTGCCACATTATCAAAGGGCGGGTGTCAGGTGTCGTTCGTGTTCATTAAAAGGGGCATTTATTTTTAGGGCAATTACCTTAAATTATGCCCGCTCCCGAGTTTCTAAAGTCTTACTATCCCTTCCCACCGGCCCTGACATAAAATGCTTTGGAGGGGACAATTCTTCAGGAGGTTGGTTTTAAACCAACAGTCCCGAAACCTCAGGGGGGGCCAGACTGGAGCACAGACACGATGTACACACTCCCTGCCATTCCTGGGCGTTGGAGTGTGGCGGGCAGGAGGGGAATCCGCTCTCCATTTCAATACTGGGCAATTAAAAAGGGCCTGTGTGAGGGAGGTGGCTGGATTGTGGTTACCACTCCTCGTCGGGAACGCGGACTCCTCCATCTGAACCCTCTGCTCTTGGTGAAACGGGCTCCGCGGTTAGTTTCAGACACCAACTTGTACCAAGTCGTTCTAACGTGGATGTGTCTCGCTGACATTTCGAGGAAACACTATGTTGGGCGAGTGTGACAGTATATTTGGTGAGCATTGATAAAAAGTTATTATTTTTTAAAAAACCGTGGAAAAAAACCCGAAGTGGCAACGTTCAGCAGTTCGGACAGTGACTGGAGCAAGTGAACGTTTCAGACCGTCAGAACGGGAGAAAAAGGAAACCAGTTCGCCAGCTGTTGATGCGAGCTCGTCGTTAACACATTTACGGTCCACATCGTTTCAACTTTCATTTTCAAACTAAGAAGCGTTTTTTAAACATTTTTAAAAAAAATTCGGACATATGGTAACAGGCCCTTTTGACCCACGAGTTCGTGCCGCTCAATTTACACCCCATTAACCTACGTTTCGAACGATGGGAGGAAACAGGGGCCCCCGGGGAAACCCACGCAGACACGGGGAGAACGTACCAACTCCTGACAGACAGCGCGTTTATTTCTGCTCTGGAGGGAGAGGTGAAGTAACCAATGGGATCTCAGTCTCTCCTATTGGAAAATATAGTTACGGTTTCTTTTCTCAAGGAAGCGCCTGTTTTTCTCTCTAACTTCGTCCCCGTTCCCCAAACCATGCTTCATCCACTCTCCGGCTCTCAAACAATCCCTTCTGGAACCAGACAGGCGCGCACCTCGTGGACGAAGGAGTTGTCACCTTTCTGAGGGTCGGCCGGTCGAAGGACCCCTGGGTCTGGCGGAACTCCATTTCACACTGATCGTCCTTAAACTAGATTCCCTGAGAACAGAGAGCAGGGCAGTCGGCCCTTCGTGCCTGTGCTGAACACGATGTTCAAGCCAAACTTGAACTCCGCTGCTTGCACCTGGTAGATATCCCCTCCCCTTCATCTTCACGTGTCTGTCTGGAAATCTCCTGAATGATTTTAATGTAAAATGACTACCCCTTTGCAAGCACCCACCCTCTGTGCGTAACCAAAAAAAAAATGCTAGAGAACCATAGAACATAGAAAAGGCCATTCGGCCCGTCCAGCCTGTGCCTGTTCCCACTGACCTGCACCCGGTCCATATCCCTCCAACCCCGCTCCCATCCATGGACCTCCCTCAACTGAAGGCAGCGCATGTCCCCGGGTGTACAACGCTTTCACCCTGGGGAAAAGGTTCAGATTGTCCACCCTGTCGATCCCTCTGGTGAGTTTATGAACATCAGACTGCCCCGATCTAACTGCTACTCCCGCTCTTGTTCCCACAGATACTACATTAAAGAGTCGAAAGGCAGCAGGCGGTGGCTTATCTTCTTGGAAGGTGAGTGTGGGGCTTTCTAACGGGATGATCGGGCCACGTGTGAATGGGTCGGGGCGGAGAGGAGGCTCCGCACTGCGATCGCTGATACACGGCGGGGCCACGGCTCTCGGAGGGAAGAACGCCACGTTCCGCTTTTCGTTGCGAGGGACCACTTGCTCTCTCTGCCCAGCCCCACGCTCCCATGTCCTCGACTTAGTCTCCACTCTTTCCTCTCGCCCCGAACCGCCCCGGGAGGGTGTCTGGCTACCCTCCCCGATGTTTTATTTCTGGAAATGCTCTGCCCAACCCTGTCAAAGAACTGAGGCGGGTTCTGCCTCCTCTGAGGCCGAGTTTGAGTCGCCGACACGGCCGGATAAGGTGTCAGATCCCTACCAACACTTCCAGGCTCCGAATGTCAGTCACTTCTTTTCCTTCAGACGGAAAGCAGGATTCCCAACTCCCTTTCGCACCAAACGTCCTTAATCTATTCGACTAGATTCCCAGAGAATCTAGTGCAGCGCAGGAACAGGCCATTCGGCCCTCGTGTCTGTGCTGAACACGATGCCTAAATCGAACTCGCACCTGATAGATATCCCCCCTCGCCTCCATCTTCACCTGTCTGTCCGGACGCCTCCTGAATTCTTTTGATGCATCTGCTTCCAAGACTACCCCGGCAGATCGTTGCAGGCACCCACCACTCAGAGAACCTTAGCGCATGACAGCACATTCCGCCACCCTGTTTGGAGATAGAAAGAGCAGAGAAGATTTACTCTCGGACTTCAGGAACTGAGTTACAGGGAAAGGTAAACAGGTGAGGACATTATTCCCTGGAGCATAGAAGAGTGAGGGGAGATTTGGTAAAGGTATTTAAAATTATGAGGGGGGTAGACAGAGTAAATGTAGGTAGGCTTTTTCCACTGATGGTAGGTGAGATACATCCAGAGGACATGGGTTGTTAAGGGTGAAAAGGGAAAAGTTTAGGGGAACATATCCATAATTCGTAGTCCAGATAGTATTTTTTTAAAAGGAAGTAATAGTTAGGAAAAGGAAAATAAAGAAATAAGGAAAATAATAAAAAAGGAGAAACAAAAGAAAAAGAAAGACCTCAGTCCCACTCCCCAGCAGTGTTGCCAGATGCTGTATATGATCAGCATTTTTAAAAAAAGGGAGAAAATATGAATAAGAACCTGGTAAAGACACAATTCAGATAATTCAATTACATTGAAGTGAAATTATAAAATCAGAAAGTGAGTCATAAATGATCCCCATACCATCTGGAATCTTATATCTGAATTATAACTGAATAATAAATCTTTTCCATATTCCAACAGCATCCCTCCATTTAAGTAAAATCACACAACTCACCAAAAAAGATCGCATGACTGTGATTTAAGAAAATGCCAGATTTGCAAGTATCTAAAAAATTGAGGTTTGGGCAGGTTAAATTTAGCAGAATGCTGTATGGATGATGCAAAATATCCATCAATGAACAGATCCTTAAAACTTTGAATCCCCTCTCTATACCATTTCTGAAAAATAGCGTCATGCAAAGAAGATTGAAAAAGGTGATTAGATATGATAGGGCTTGAAAGAGAGAAACTATGAAATGCAAAATGTTTCTAAACTGTGCCCAAATTCTCACTGAAGGTGAGATCATCTATGAACTCAGTTGAGAGTGAAACTGAAGAGCTGAGAAGGGCTAAATTGGAAAAATTTGGGGGGGGGGGGTGAAATTCAGCTCCATTGCTCTCCACAATTGGCGATCAGGATGATTATGAAAAAAAGGATCAAAACATAAGACATCGTATATTGATTGGCCAATAATAAAATCTAAAGTTGGGCAGAGCCATTCCACCATCTCTTTTAGATCTCTGTGGAAGAACTTTAATGTGAGGGTGCTTACCCTTATAGCTGAGTCAAGTAAGTAAAAAAATAATATCGGAATAGATTGGAAAAGATATAAAAATTTAGGTAAGGAATTCATTTTAATAGAATTTATATGGCCAACTATGATTGTATACAAAGGTGATCATTGAGTCAGGGAATGCTTCACTTGTTTGAACGTAGCAAGGTAATTCTCCTTAAAAAGATGTTTATGATTCTTTTTAATTGTAATACCACGATGGGTAAATTGATCTTTAACTATCTTAAAAGGAAAACCATCATACATTGATGCAGGAGAATTCAATGGAAGGAGTTCAATACAATTTATATCCTGAAAATTGACTGAATTGTGAAAGTAATAACATCAAATGGGGGGTGGGGGGGTGGGGGGGAGGGTGGGGTGGCGGGGTGGAAGGCAACTGAATCTAAATTGAAAAGTTGGAGACCATCTGCATAAAGGGAGACCTTGTGTTCAATTGCTTTCCCCTGTATCCCTGAAATGTCCTTGAATTCACAAAATTCAATTGCTCATGGTTCAATCCCAAGATCAAATAATAAAGGACTTAATGGGCATCCTTGACAAGTGCCTCATTGCAGATTGAAAGGCTGAGATTGTTGTAAATTTAATATCATGACAGATGGATGTGAATGCAATAATTTAACTCATAATAAATTCAGAACCAAAATTAATATTTTCAAGAGTTATAAACAGATATGCCCATTCTATTTGATCAAAAGCTTTTTCTGCATCCAATAAAAGAATACACTCAGGAGTTTTCCTGGAGGGCAAATACATAATATTCATTAAGCGACATATATTAAGGCCTGTTTCTGTGCTGTAATGTTTTATAGTTCTATGATAATGGAAAGGAAATGCCACTGATCCCATTCTGATCCCTTCTCGGCCACTGTGGAACTTGTAATTCAGTTATCAATCAACTCATCTTAGCAATGTTGAAAGAACTCACTTGGTTCTCTAATGCCCTTCAGATCAGGAAATCTACTGACTGACCATTTCTCCCCATGGATGCTGCCTGGCCTGTTGATCCCTCCTGCTTCTTGTGTTTCTCTTGCTTTAATCTGTCATCTTTATCCAGTTAGCTCTCAATTACATGTGATTTCAGATCACACCTAGTACCTGCTTCTTAAATGTCCCTGATGTTGCCAAGCAGGTCACTCCTTCATCAAAGCCATGGAATTAGAATGGACATTAAATCCTGCCTTCCAGGCAACATTGAGATCCTGAAAAAATGAATTAAAACTATCAATGGAAGAGTTTAATGAGATGCATAACCCCCTTCTGAAGGACAAGGTTTCAGAGGATGGGTGGTCTGTCAGATAATGGACAGTATTTAGAACCATAGAACACTACAACACAGAAACTGGACTCTTCGGCCCTCAAGTTCATGCCAAACCATTTTTTTTTTTTGCCTATTCCCACTGACCTGCACCCAGTCCATAGCCCATTGTCTAATCTGTCCAAATTCTTCTGCATCCTCTGTGTATCCTCTACACTACCTGCTCCTCTATCTACCTTCATATCATCTGCAAACTTGGCCACAAAACCATTCATTCCATAATCCAAATAATTAATAATCAACATAGAGAAGTGGCTCCAACACTGACCCCTGTGGAACACCACTAGCAACTGGCAGCCAGCCAGAATATGATCCCTGTACCTGAGTCAGTTTCCTGCCAATCAGCCAAAATGCTCTCCCCTGCCTATTATACTATGGGCTCTTATCTTCTGTAGCCTCATATGCAGGACCTTGTTAAATGCCTTCTGAAAATCCAAATACACAACATCCACTGCATCTCCCTTATCTAGCCAGCTTGTCATTGCCTCAAAGAATTCCAATAGGTTTGTAAGCAAGATTTTCCCTTAAGGAAACCATGCTGGCTTTGGCCTATCTTGTCATGTGCCTACAAGTGCTCTGTCCTTGATGATCAACTCCAACATCTTTCCAACCACTGACATCAGGCTCCCTCCCTTCTTGAATAGTGGGGTGATATTTATGATTTTCCAGTCCTCCAGGACCACGTCGGAATCTATTGATTCCCTGCACGATGCTTGAATACTCTCTCCATACCCTGCACCATTTGACCATAGTTACATTTCTCTGACTTATTTGTAGGATTGTCTGCAAAATTAAACTATCTCAGTACATATGACAAATAAACAATTCCAATCCATCACCACCCTACTGTGTTCATGGATTTACACTAGGTCCCAGCACATCTGGAATTGGGATTCTACAACTCTCACCCTTCTTCCCCCCCAATCTCCATATCTGTAATGTTCTCCTTTGGGCCTCTACCTTGTCTTTGTTTTTCCCCCTCTTTCATTGACCACTGAACCATTAACAGTGAACACCCTGTGTTGTCATTGTTTCTCCCAACTTCTCTATGCCCTCTGCCATCTACTTTCCCCAAACCATCCAGCAGTGTCCCATCTCCTTTTAAACCGACCTTGGTGTTTATTCTTGTCTGACTGCAGACCCTTGAACCAGACATAGAACAGTACCCCACAGGGACAGGCCTGTCCAACATGTAGGTAGGCTATTTCCACTGAGGGTAGGTGAGGTACAAACATGGGTTAAAGGGGAAAGGGGAAACATTTAGGGGGGAACATAAGGGGGACCTTCTTCATACAGAGAGTGGTGGGACTGTGGAATGAGCTGCTAGCTGAAGTGGTAAATGCAGGCTCAGTTGTTACATTTAAGAAGAATTTGGACAGGTACAGTGATGGCACAGACTAGAAGGACCAAAGGGTCCTATTTCTGTGCTGTACTGTTCTATGATTCTAATGTTCAAGATTCCTTTATTGTCATGTAACTGTACAGAACATGTAATATGTCACAAAATTGCCTTTTGCCAGATGTAAGGCAATGTGTCATCATTAATGTCACCCAGCACCCCTTACAGTACGAGAGAAAGAGAAGTAAAAGAGAACCCCTTCAGAATCACTGAGCGTCCATGGTGCAGGGAGCTCACAGAATCATATGGCATGGAAACAGGCCTTTTTGCCCATTGAGTTCATGTGGACTATCAGGACCCCATTTACACCAACCCAACACTGAGTCCAAGTTGTTTCCCGACCCCACCCACCCCTCCCCGCCAATATCCCCATCAACTTGCCCCAGATTCTACTGCTCATCAGTGTACCAGGAGCAATCTGCAGCGGCCAACGGCCCTACCACCCAGCACATCTTTGGAAAGTGGGTGGGAACTGGAGAACCTGGGGAAATCCTGTGCATTTGTAGGGAGCAAGGGAAAACTTCACACAGGTAGAACTGGAGGTTGGGATCGAACCGGGGTCGCTGGAGACGGAAGGGAGTGGAGGTTGCTCTGGCCACGTAGGAAATAGTTACAGAAAAAGGCAACCTGCTGGAGGAATTCAGCATGCTGAGCAGCATTGGTGGGAGACAAAGAACAGTTGACATTTTGGGTCAAAACCTTTCGTCAGGACTGAGTCTTGAGAAAGGGTTCCAACCCAAAACTCAGCCATTCCTTTTCTCCCACAGATGCTGTTCAACCTGCTGAGTTCCTCTAGCAGCTTGTTTATGCTCCAGATTTCAGTATCTATGGTCTTTCACGTCTCTCAGGAATAGTTGGACGGCTGATTTGATGGAAAGGCAATAAGAATCTTTTGAATAAACATTTTGGCACAGTTGGTGTAGCGGTTAAGTACAATGCTATTACAGCATCAGCCACCTGGGTTTGAATCCGGTGCTGTCTGTAAGAAGTTTGTATGTTCTGCCCACATCTGCCTGGGTTTCCTCTGGGCGCTCCGGTTTCCCTCCACTTTTCAAAATGTAAGGGGTTTGTAGGTTAATTGGGGCATTTGGTCTTGTGAGCCAGAAGGACCTGTTTCCATGCTGTACATCTAAACTTAAATTTAAACTTCAGCTGGTCACCAATGCCTTTTTAATACCCTTGGAATAAATCATGAAGGAAACAGATATTTCCTTACTGGCGTCAATCTTGCAAGTTTCCTCCCCTTATAAACTTTTAATGTTCCTATCTTTGCAGGTATGTACTGGGGACAAAATAGTTCAGGATGTGTGTCCTGCTTTTCCACAGAAGGGTTACTGAGTAAACTTTAACCCATCATTTGTGGCAGTTTGTCAGGGACTCAAAGTTGATTAATTTTGGGATTAAAATGTGGCAAAAATTCAATAATTCTTAATGCAATAAAGCTATGTCACAATTGACATCAATGTCTTCCTTTTTTTTAAAAAAGAACTAATCTTAATGTTAATTGAATTTACCCAACCTAGTAAAATACCAGGTAAATAAAAAAAACAATGGAATGAGAAGCCAGATATCTGGGTGTTTTTCATATGCAGATTCTTGCCACCTTCTTATGCCGAGAGCTGAAGTTGTATAGGAACCTCCTTGCTTGTCTTTGGATAGGTGGAATTTTGTTTATGGCATGGTTATCGCGACACACTTACAGTGCTGTCTGTAAGGAGTTTGTATGTTCTCCCCATGTCTGCATGAGTTTCCGCTGGGTGCTCTGGTTTCCTGCTCCCACCCTTCAAAATGTATGGGGTTTGTAGGTTAATTGGGCAGCATGGGTTTAAGTGGCCAAAACAGCTTCTGCCATGCTGTTAATACAATTTTAAAAATTAAATTTAAAAGTTTTAAATCAAAACTAAAAGCAGAGGGCCCTTTAATGTGAAAGGCTCATTTTCTGGCTCATTGGGCTTTTCATCTGCTCCTTCCCATGTGCCAAATGGGACAAGGCTTTTCATCAATCCCCTTCTCTCTCAGCGTCCCTTCCTGTATCTTTCCACCAGTGATCCGCAGTTACTTTCTGATTCCTTTGTGCTTTTTGTTTGCTTTATGATCACCACAATTCACCCACCACCTTTCCTTCACGGCCAATATATAGGTTTTAGAAGAATTGTAGGCTAAAGGGGCGAGGCTGGAATACCAACTTGGTCAGCATGGATGAGTTGGTCCGAAGGGCCTCTTCTGTACTGCATGATCCAGTAATATCTATAACTCTGCTGGAACATTCTTCCCATTCCCCTCGCCTCAGAACTTCCTCTCCCTCGAACAAGATCGGAGGTCTCTCTGTCTCCCGAGTTCACGTTCAAGATTCTGATGAGCAGCTCACGTCCAACAGTTCACTGCCTGCCACTGATGCTGAAAAGCTTGTTTGTGGTTACATACATCCAGCCAATTGCAGCCTTTTGATTGGCGTAGAGCCAACTCTTGTAGGAAAAATTGAGGCGCACACTCACACCAGACAGTTTATTCCTAACCTGCGCTCAGATTACCTCCTTGATGAGCAGCCAGAAACCCCACCCATTTCTTAAATTGAGGCATCCCATTGGATGAAAAAGTGGCTGATTGTTATGGAGCTGGGTTGTTTCATAGCTGTGATCTCGTATTGATTCTTGGCAGATTTACAAAAAGTCCAGATATGTGACGTACGAATAAAATGAGCCCATACTATCAAAATATTAAAGCAACTTCAAAAAAATAAGTCTGTTCTGTTCGGTACAGGTGGACAATGTGGGGTACTTGTGGACAGACTTGTGAATGCTTGGACTTCATGGTTGCATCTGGGTGGCACAGTTGACGGGCTGCTGTTAAACGCCCCCTGATGTGCAGCTGAGGGGTAGAATCTGTGGGGAGTTGATGACAATGGAGAGAATAAAGAAACTGAGGACTAATACAGACAGGGTTCATGTGACTGGGTTGGCATGGACTTCTTGACTGTTTCTCTGTTGCTCCTCTCTGTGGCTTTGTGACCACTTGTCCATGTGAATTGTAATTTCTTTTCTGTTTTCCCAGGGGGCTGGTACTGCTTCAGTAAAGAGAACTGTGACACCCGATACAGCACCATGCACAGGTTGATGAGCTCCACCAACTGGCCCCACAGTAAAACAGGTGCGTGTCGGTCATTCAAAAGCAAGCATGTACAGGACTAGAAACATGCCGAAACGGGGAATGTTGGATATGCCCAGCAGGCCAGCCAGCATCCGTGGAAAGAGAAATGCCTTGGGTGGTCAGGACCAGCGAATGGAGATATTTATAGATTTCCTATATTAAGAGAAGATTTTCTTTTTAGCAGGTTCAGAGGCAGAGAGAAGATGGAACATTTGGGAGGGAGTAAAGAACTGAAGAACTCTGGGAGAGGGTGAAAGGCAGAAGAGGGTAAAGGGTTTATTGTGCAGGGGAGATTCACCAGAGTGGGCACTGTTTTGATGTTGAAAAGGCTGAGAAGGAATGGAGGAAACACAGGCAATGGGATGATCCCAGAATGCCAACTTGTCAAGTTGGCCAAAGGACCCATTCTATGCGCTTGAGTCCATAGATCAGGAATATGGTCCATGATTTGATACAGATTTGCATCAGCAATTGTCCACACATAGTATGCTTCATTGCAACCTTCGGGTACATTAGCCTGACACATCTGCCCAATGTGCATTGTCGTCTCATTAGATTTCTGACAAGCTGCAAGAATTTTATCCAACAGAATGTGGAGTGTTGGCGATGTCATGGACATGACCTCTTGGATTTTTATCTCAACAGGAACTGGAATACTATCTGCTCAGCCAGAAGAGAACCCTTACTGGTGGAACGCTAATATAGTGTAAGTTCTGGTGAACTGGATAAACAGGACAAGGGCGTGCAGAACTGAAGACGCTAGGAAAATGCTAGGATCTCTCAAGAAAATTGGACACCATCTGTGGGAAGAGAAACAGTGAATATGCCTCGGGTCCTGGACCCTTCATCAGAAGTGGGAAAGAGGAGGCACATATTAGCTTTAGGAAGCAGAGAAGAAGGGAAATGGATGGGTAGAACAAAGAGAATACCCTTGATAGGGTGAGACCAAAAGGTCAGATGAAGAAGCTTAAGAGGTGATCTTGTATGCAACTTAACTGGCACATTAAGTCTTCTGCTCTCTATCAGAAATGTCCTGTTTATTATACTGATGCCTCTCCACTTCTGCTGATATATCCACATCTGAATGCATTTCTGGCATTTATTGTTCATCCATAATTGCCCTTGAACTTCGGACGCAGTAAGAGTCAGCCAAGCTTGAGGATCTGAAGTCATATACAGGCCAGGCCAGATTGAGAACCAGATATGAGTCCACATCTCCTGTGCAATGGTGGCAACTTAAACTCTGTTCCACTCAACTGAGTGAAAGAGAGAGAAAAGGGTGATAGGAAAAATAGAAAGAGGCTCCTATCCATTGTACCTCCCAATTTCATTGGTTAGAGAAAAACAGTCATGGATTTGGCGTAGTGATGCGGCCAGTTGAGCTGTGGCTGCATTGTTCCAAAGACCCAGGTTTGATCCTGACCTCTGGTTCTGTCTGTGTGGAGTTTGCACATTCCCTCTGTGACCTCTTAGGGTTCTTCCAGATGCTCTGATTTCCTCCCAGCTCCGAACAACATGAAGGTTGGTAGGTCCATTGGCTGCTGTAAACTGCACCCCCCCCCCCCCACCCCCAGATGAGTGGTAGAATGTTAGGTTAGTGCAAGATCAGTGAAAATGGATGGGAGATACAAACTTGGTGGGTCAAAGAGCCCATTCCATACATTGGGGCTCTATCACTGTAACTTTGGAACGATAGACAGATGATGGAGGGTTAATAAAGAGGCCTTTCTTTGGCTGAGTGAGTCCTCAAGATTGAGCAACATTTTAGAGTATGACAATCATTGATGGGCTGAAGGGCCTGTTTATATGCTGCATGGCAATGGTTGGATCTGGATGAGAGTGCACTGCAAGCAAGAATTGGTGCCTTTGCGTGAGGAGGTGACCAATGTAAATAAGTTGGAAAAATACCTTATAATGCAGCAGTTAGCACAAAGGTATGACCACACCAGTGACCTGGGCTTGAATTCACCGCTGTAAATAAGGAGTTTGTGCATTCTGCATGACTTTTCCCCAGGTGCTCCAGTTTCTACAGGGCTAGTAGGTTAATTGGTCACATGGGTGTAATTGGGCAGCATGGTCTCGTGGGCCGGAAGTTCCTGTTACTGTTCTGTATGTCCAAATTTTAAAATAAATACTAGACCTATGGAAGAAAGCCTGAAAATGACCGGGCACTGCAGAACCTCTAACGTCTCTCCTTGTGTCTGCTTCTATTAACATTGAGGCTTGTTAAATATTAATGACCTGTTGTGACAGGATCAAGTTGTATTTACAAACAGATAGCTCTGTTGAAGCTGGAACTGTGAAATTAAAAATGGGAAACACTGCAAAAGCTCAGACAGGATGTGCAGAAAAGAGGAAAGGGTAGTTAGCGTACTTCAGTTTATCCCAACTCTCACCACAGATGCTGCCTGACATCCTGAGTATTTCCCAGCATTTACATTTCATTTGGTTTTCCCTTGGGTCACTGGGAGGACGCAAAAGGTGCAATCATTCCAACCTCTTCTGGAAGACACACTGAATGTATAAATAGTATAGACTAGGAACTATACATGCATTGGTGACTCCAATGTTTAAGTTATTTTTCAGCTTGTGCCTTCGTTATTTACCATCCCCAGGGCAGAGGAGGATATTGGCACACTATTTAACCTCAGCCTCTCTGACTTTGCTGACAGGGGAAGATTTCAGAATGCGATTACCCAGGTGAAGGTACCTCTCGGCTCTTATGCCCGACCTCTGCAGAACTGCCTGTGGTCTGCTTTTTTTTTATTGGCTTGTCGTAGCCAAGCTGAAACCTGAGACAGGCTTAATGGGTTATTAGAGATGGAAGGACTTGTGCTCCTACCTTGCATCACCCAGAGTACTCCACTGCCAATGAAGATCCTGCCAAGTCTGGTCATGACTGCACACAGCAAGATCCCACAACCAGTGATGTGTTAATGAGGGCATTTGCAGATGGTTCAATATATATATTATATATATATATATATATATATATATATATTAAATATATATATATTAAATATATATATATTTATAAAATATATATATATATTATAAATATATATATATATATATATATATAAATAACGGAGGCATGAGAGTGTGTTCTGAACAGATAAGCAACTTATAATGCCAATATATTGACTTGACATATCTTCCCCATTGGAGTGCATCAGCAGGTCTGTTAACAGGGCATCTGTTTTCCATTTCAGCTTCATCCCTTACTGCTCAAGTGATGTTTGGAGTGGAGCATCGCAGAAATCCAAGAGAAGTAAGCTCTCCCCTGCTGTCTTACACAGAACTCATCCAAAGAAAACTGAATGGGGGAACGTTCAAATGCCTTGTTGCGTAACATCACTGTTCAGGGATGGGATATTTCAGAAGATTGACGACTGATCTGAGTTTAGGCAGCTGATCATTCCAAACAGAGGGGGAGCCTCTGTATATTTACCCAATCTGCAGAATAGGCTTCAGCTGCTCATGACCAGTGTGGGTGCAAGTGACTGTGCTCCTGGGTGTGGTAATTCAAACGTAATCTCACTGTGTTTTCCTCTTCCGAAAGCCCCCTGTCATCTTCCTCCAATTCACAAATGATTCCACATTTTTTTGGAAAAGTCTCTGTCTGAACAACTCCCTGTGGCAAAGCAATGATTCAGTGAATAAACATCACTTAATTTTTCTTCCCACCCTTTTAGCAGCATTTTTAACTAGTCTTTCTTTCACTCCATCAGAACTCATCAATCATCATTTAGCTGCCAGCTCTGCCAGTGGATGTAGTTCTCCGAGTCCTGCCCTACTGCCACTCGTGTCCTTCCCAGAAAGTTCCTGGCAATAGCATGGATCTCCCAATGGCCACCCATTTCAATTTCCCATCCCATTCCCTTGCTGACATGCCTGTTTGCGGTCTGTGCACTGCCAGACTGTGACCATCTGCAAACTGGAGGAACATCACCTCATCTTCTGTCTGGGCACCCTCCAATCAGATGGCACTGACATCGATTTCTCCGGTTTCTGCTAAGCCACTCCCCACCCATCTTCATCTCCCTATCTCCTTTCCTCTATCTGTCTCTCTTTTCCCTTTTACCCTCTGTCTCTTTTCTTTGAGTTCCACATTCACAGAACCAAAAACAACCCTCCCCATCAATTCTCACCTTTCCTCTCCTGTTCTCCCCATATCCAATTAACACCTTTTGTCTGTTGGTTTGTGCTCCTCCCCATCCTTTCTTTTAATTCAGACTCCTGCCTGCTTTTTGTTCGTACCTTGAAGAAGGGCTCCGGACCGAAACATTAGCAATATATCTTTACCTCAAATGGAAGCTATGAGACCTGCTGATTTCCTCCAGCATTCCTGTGTTTTTACTGTTTGGCTTTTATGTACTTAGCACAAACCCACTTTTCTCTACATTGGAGAGACTGGTGCTGACCAGGAGAACTCTTCACTGCGCATCTTCACTCTGTCCGCACCAGTGACAGAGATCTCTCAGTAGCCAACCATTTCAGTCCTGTGTCACATTCCCACACGCACATGTCTGTCCATGGCCTGATGTACTATCCCACCAAGACCACCCGCAAATTGGAGGAACAACACCTGATTTTCCGACTGGGCACTCTCCAGCCAGATGGCATTAACTGACTTTTCCAGTTTTGCTAACCTGCTCTTCCCCCTCCTTCCCCTTTCTAGTTCACCCCTCCTCCCTTCACCTAGTCATTCCTCCTTCCCTTGCTGCTGTCCCCTCCCTCCCTTCTCCACCTATCACTTTCTGCCTTGGAACCACACCTTCCCCCTACTCTTCTGTTCAGACGCTTACAGACATTTTTCCATAACTTTATGAAGGGCTCGAGCCTGAAGCATTGGTTATATATTTTTACCTTTGCTATATAAAGGACACTGCTTGACCTACTGTGTTTTTACTTCAACCACAATGTCTGCTGACTTTTGTGTTTTACTTCCACTCTTCTAAGAGGGAAGCAGGAAGAACAAACACATGATTTGTGACACGTAGCATTAGGTATTGTTCCCCAAGTGCCCGCCAGCAGAGCCCCTGCTCACAGTGACAGAAACTCTGGTTCAATCCAGGCCTCCGATGATGTCTGTGTGGCATTTGCTCATTCTCTCTGTCACCATGTGGGCTTCCTCTTAGATTCCAAAAACACAAGGGTCGGCATGTAAATGGTGAACTGTAAATCGCCTGCAGTGGGTTAGTGAGTGATAGAATCTGGGAGTTGAAAGAATAAAATGGAATCAGTGTAGGACTACTGTAAACGAGAGTTTGATTGAGCAGAAGGATTTGTTTCCATTCCGTACACCTCTATCCTAAATAACAAAACAATTTTTCTACAAGTCATTCCTTATATAGTGTTCCCTCATGTTTCTCAACCTGTTATAGATCATAGAGACAAACAGTGTAGAAATAGGTCCTTCAGCCCAACTTACCAAAATTTCCCACAGTAGTCCCACCTGCCTGCATTTGCCCTATATCCCTCATAACTCATCTTATCCACGTATCTATCCATTTTTTTCTTAAACATTGCAACTGTCCCTGCCTCAACCATCTCCTCTGGTAGTCCATTTCATTCACCTACCACCTTCTGTGAAAAAACGTTACCCCTTGGATCCCTGTTAAATCTCTCCCACCTCACCTTAAACCTCAGGTCACTGATTCACCAACTCTGGGCAAAAGACTCTCTGCGCTCTCGTGATCTATTCCTCTCTTCTTTATTAAAGGTGAATATGCTTTCATGGGAGCACTGATAATACAAGAGGTTATTAAAGAACTGTTGACCAAAGGCCTTGAAAATGCCAAGATCCTTCTGCTAGCAGGCACCAGGTACGTGGTTTATGTCAGTGGGGCCCCAGTACCGAGGTTCCCTCCTCCTTTTTGAGATAAAATCAAATGCTTCTTGAAGATGAGAGTGAATTCCGTGTCTTGAAGATAAGAGTGAATTCAATGTCGAGAACAGAGCCCTATCCTGCAGTGAGAATTACCTTGGTTACGACAAGTCTTATTTTAGATCTTAAATACTACCCACAGTCTTTATAGATTCCATTCCATGTCACCTACAATTTGACAAGATCAAATGTTGGTGTGGATTAATTAATCTTTGCCTAAAATCAACTAAATAGTTCACAGTTGTTGCCTTTGAATGAAAGTATATAAGTAATAACTTCTTTCTGATGTTTCCGTCTAATTAGATTTCCTCATTCTCAAAATCCAGACACAAAATGTTGAAGGATCATTCATCAAATATGGGGAAAGGGGAAAGGAAAAGGGGTGGTCACTTTGTTGACCTAAGTCTGTGTAAGGAAATGAATGGATATGTAACCATGGGTAATGAACAGGGTGAAGATGCAGTTGCCATGATGTATTTGAGAATTGGAACTGGTTTGAAGCGCTGGGCTTGAAGGAATTAGAATCAGAATTTATTGCCACAATCATGTGATGAAATTTGTTGTTTTGCAGTAGCAAATCACAGGTGCAAATATTGCTATGAATTACATTTAAAAAAAATAAATAAATTAGTGCAAAAGAAGAGAAAGAGAGTAGTGTCTGTGATCATTGATCATTCAGGACTATGATGGCAGAGGGAAAGAAAGTGTTTTTGTTCCACTGGGTGTTCGTCTTCAGGCTCCTGTACCTCCTTCCTAATGGTAGCAGTGTGACGAGGGCATGGCCTGGGTGGTGGGGGCCCTTGAAGACAGAGGCTGCTTTCTTGAGACATTGCCTCTTGTAGATGATCTCAATGGAGTGGAAATGTCCATGGTGGCACTGGCTGAGTTCATAACTCCCTGTGGCCTTTTCCTGTCCTGTGCATTGGCACCTCCAGACCAGACAGTGATGGGATCAGAACGCTCTGCACGGTGCACCTGTAGAAAGATTGAACAGTATTTGACCTTGCCAGATTGAGTTTGCAGACACTGAAGAAAAACTCAGCAGGTCGGGCAGCATTCGAGGAGAAAGAAACAGAATTAGAACTAGGAAAAGATCAAACAAGAATGCAGGTGGGATGGTGGGGTGGAGAAATGATGATGTATATAAGCAGTTACTTTGTGCACAACAAATAGAAATAATGTCCAACTGATGTTCCGCTCTTTCAATTAAGAGCAAAATTTCAGTCTCTCAGCCTTTCTCGACAAGTTTTGACAATGTGACTGGAAAAGGGAGCAGGTTTGTGCACATGACCAGGCCTACTTTATTGAAACAGTAAATAATTTTAATGAACTATTGAAATGACAGAATGTAACTGTGAGGGATACTGCTAGCTTAATATCAGTCCAATGGTAATAAGCCATCAGGGATGGTAGTGTCACGGGTAATTTACTGATGTAGTAGTAGTAATCCACTGTCTATAAACTAATGATCCAGATATGTGTGATCCACTGAGAATTTTAAATGTCATTCATTGCTAAAAACCACCTTTCTCTGAAACATTTCACAGTTGGAAATGTGAACTCTTTTCCATATATGATCCCAGACTATGAGGTGGTTGACTTTGAACTCTGAAATAATCCAGTAAGTTATTAGTTTGTGTCGGACTACAGGATGAACAGCTTCATCAATCAGACAGCAGTGGTTCTCAGTGACCCACGACAACTTTGTCAAAGGCAGCGACAGACTAGGTCTGGCCTTATCAGTGACACCCAAAGCTGTGAATGAGAAAAGCAGCTACACTGGCAGTGAAATAGAATGGGGCCCCTTTCCCCAGACTATATGGAACTAAAGTGGGGACGCACTGCCATGGTGAGGCCCGAAGTAAGTGAGAAGAACCATGTCATAGTCATTCCAGGCCTGTCTGCAGCCCAAGGACATGAAGATGGAATTTTCCAATTTCAGATTCCTCTGCTCTCCACCCAGTCCCCTCACCCATTCTTCTCCCCTCTACCCCTGCTTCCACCCACATCTCCTGACAGGATTTCTCCCACCTGCTCCCCACCACCCCTCCCACTTCCACGTGGACCCATCTTTCCTGCAACGGCTTTCATAGCACCACTGTCATCGCCTTCTCTTCTCATGTGATATTTCCACATCAACCCTCACACATCCCCCAACCATCACCCATATATATGGCTCTCCGTCCTCCACCTGACTCCTTTTATCTCTCTCCCTATGTCTGGCATCTGCCGATCACCTGTCTCAGTCCATAATCCTTTACCCCTCCCTGGTTCACCAGTCCCCTTCAGGCTTTTATCCCACCCCTCTCAACCTGTCCTCATTATCCTGATTCACCTTTCCCTATTCTTGGATGATGAAGGATTCCAGACAATACTGCTAATACCTGCTGAGTCCCTCCTGAAGATTATGTGTTATTTCATATTGGCATTTAAAAAACAGTACCAGCTCATGTCAATCCAGCACAAAAAAAATCCATTATCTCCTATTGTATCGTCTTGAATTGAAAATCACAATCTTGTGGCATACACCTCGTGGTTGACCAGAGAACAGCTTGGTAGAACAGCAACAACAGTTCAGAGAGTTGCTTAGTTCCTTGCTGTATGAGATACAGTTACTGCCAAGGATAAAATTGGGAAAATAACATCACAGATTAAAATAGATGTGAACCAGGAACTGAAATTTGAGTGTGGCCAAATCAGGATGAGTAACTAAATATACCTGGATGTAAAACTTTTAGCAAGTCAAAATAGTCATGGGAGAATAGGAAGGCACCCATTTGGCTCAGCCTCTCCACAGCAACCATGTCGGCATTCTGGGCTTCACCCATTTGCCTGCATTTGGTCCACATCCTTTTAAACCAGTGGTTCTCAACCTTTTTTATTCCCACTCACATACCACTTTAAGTGATCCCTTACTAACCACAGAAAACATATTGACTCCTATGCTAAGGGATTACTTAAGGTGGAATGCGAGTGGGGAAAAAAAATTGAGAACTGCTATTCTAAACCCTTCCCATCCAAATGTCTTTAGAGTGTTTTAATTGTGCCACTTCTATACCTTCCTCTGCCAGCCCGTTCCAGATACGAACTTCCCTCTGAATGAAGAAGTTGCCTGTCAGGACCTGATTAAATTTTTCCCTTCTCTCCTAAGCAACACAATACAGAAGCAGGCCCTTCGGCCCAAGTGCCTGTGCTGATCATGACGTCAGATTAAACCAAAGGGAACATGTTGCTACTTTGCCAGCCAAGAAAAGAACAATTTCATTTGTAACTGATCTTTTTGAAATGGGAAATTGAGTGAACACTTTGGAAACAGTGACCATAATATAATTATGCTCAATGTAAGAACAGCAAAAAAACAAGGAAAGTGAGAGCCATGTGATTTGGCTCAAAATAGCTAATTATATTGATAAAAAGAGACCTTGTCTAATGTAAAGGGAATGAAAAATTGGCAAAAAGGACTGTACTTAACAGGAAATAAATAAGCAGGATACAGAAACAGTGCATATGAAAGTTATCCTAGTGAGACAAAAGAGAAGGATATTGATGATTATTAGGGAGAATAACGAAAGCGTTGCTGAGAGATGAAGAAATCAAATAAGGGAACAGGGGAAACAGAAACTGGTATATCATCATTCTCACAAATCTTGGCACTGAGGTCAAGGCTGCAGTTTGCAGAGAAAGGGGAGAGACGTACTCAAAGCTCAACTTACAAATAATCTGCATGTGATCAAAGGGCATCTGGACAGCTCTGCAGCCACACAGACTCCTGTTGGGTCCATCGGCAACCCGAACCCCAGATCCAAACCTCTGATTTCAGGACCCAAGGCCCTTTGGGAGTCCTTCTTGCCCTCAGCACCCTCTTGAATCCAGATTCTGATACCTGGTTCTCCAGTAGCCCGTGTGGGTCTCTGCCGCGTTGCCACCACCTGGACCTGTGTGGGTCCAGCAGCTGCTGAACCCCTCACTGGTCCGCCACTGTCTTGTAAGGTTGTCTACTTTGCTTCTCTTTCTCAATGGGGGATGTTCTCCCCGTTGCTCATGCCCTGATCACCCTTTGGTCCGCTGCCGAGCACAGGTGCTGCCATTTCGGGACCATACCTCTGAGATTGCAGCATTTAAAAAGAACACACCGTTGGCTCCTTTAACAAGGCATTTAAAGCCTGTACGAAGCCACCGGCATTAGGACAGGGCAGTTGATCTCTGTGGAGCAGTGTTGTGTCTCTGCTCCCTGCTCTCCTAGGTCTCCAGTAGCAGCAGTGCTGGCGTCATGGCTCCTCCAGCAGCAACACCATCTTCCTCTGTTTCCACCTTGGTTGGAGTTAGGAATGTGCTGCTTGAGGTGAGTGGAGGCAGAGATCTTCACACCAGCGAAGACATATCTGGATGAACACTTGGACAACTCGGGTAGGGAAGGGTTTGGACCAAGTGCTGGTAAATAAGATTAGTATTGATAACCATCACTGGTCGAAGGGCTGATCATCTGACCTACAGCTTAGCTGTGAGAGGTAGAAGGTTCGTCATATTGACTTTTTGGAAAGGGGATGGGTGGGGGGAATTGTGAGGAGAAATTGTCAGTGACTTCATTGGAATACACCAAATGCTGTTGGGGCAAAGTTTCACCTGGGAGCCCAGGAAATGCAAGATTAACCATTCAAGAGCCAAATCAGGAAAATGGAAACATTGGAATCCTCTACTCAAGGAAACGTGGAGGACCAGTCACCCTGTGTGCTGACAGCAGAGATGGATGTGAATGGTTGGCAATGCAGATGGAAGAGCAAGAATGGGTCGGCCAAATTCCATCTTCTGTTTTTTAATTGTTGAATTGGAATCAGAAGCAGAGCTAATGTTTCCAGTTGATGACTTTTCATCAAAACCCTGTGTCAAACTGAATTGTTAACCCAGTTCCTCTCTATGCCTGGCTTGCTGAGTATTTTTGGGTTGATGCAGCAGTTAGTGCTGCTGCCTCACAGCTCCAAGGGTTGGGGACCTCTGGTGTACTTGTATATTCTCCCATGACCTTGTGAGCTATCCCCAGGCTCTTCCCCCAACTTCCTCCCCCCCCCCCCTCCCCCCTACCGATCCCAATGATACTGCTAGGTTAATTAGAAGCTGTAAAAGGATGAAGTGTTTACGTTGAAACACAATGCTGGAGAAACTCAGTAGGTCAAACAGTGTACTCTATCTTTGGCTTGGCTTCGCGGACGAAGATTTATGGAGGGGGTAAAAAGTCCACGTCAGCTGCAGGCTCGTTTGTGGCTGACAAGTCTGATGCGGGACAGGCAGACACGATTGCAGCGGTTGCAGGGGAAAATTGGTGGGTTGGGGTTGGGTGTTGGGTTTTTCCTCCTTTGCCTTTTGTCAGTGAGGTAGGCTCTGCGGTCTTCTTCAAAGGAGGTTGTACTCTATACAGCAAAGATAAAGATGCATGTTCAATGTTTCAAGCTTGAGCCCTTCAAGGTGTGAGCAAAATGTAGGTAGGTGTTAGAAAAATAGAGGGTTATAGGTATGAGGTAGGAAAGGTTTAGATTGTTGAGTAGGTATATATATATGTTGGAACAACATTGTACTGTGCTGCAGTGTTCTATATACATAGGCAGTAGTCAAAGCCTGGAAGGAGCTGCCAGAGTGATAGAAACCGTATGATGCAGCATTGATGAGGCATTGAGACCGACACATAAATAGTCAGGGAGTAGAGGAATACAGACTATGTGCAGGGAAGTGAGATTTAGTTAGTTGGGCATCAAGGTCAGCACAGACATGATAGGCTGAAGGTCCTGTTCCAATGGGATACTGTCTAATTAAGCTATCATGTTTTTGGAGCATGGGAATAATATGGGGCATCCAGAGGAACCCATGGCCACAGGGAGAATTTGCAAACTCCACATAAACAGCACCTGAGGTCCAAATCGAACCTAGGTCCCTGGAGCTAATAGGCAGTGGGATTATGACCAGTGTTAAATATTGGTTAGGCATTTGACTGATTATACTTGGCCAACTTCCAGACCCTTTGAAGCAGAAAGATTATATTCAGGAAGTGCAGCGGATGTAATTTATGTAAATCTTCATAAAAGCCCAGGGACCTCCAGCAAAGAAAAAGAAATTGCATGGATTCTCAGGGATGGACCAATGACTGCCAGTCAGAGAGAAGAAGGTGGGGGGGAGGTAAAAGATGTTACCCTTCGTCACATGTGGAGCATCAAGTACATCCCAATTTCCAACCTTGGCACGTGGTTTAGAATCTGGTGCAACGCTGGAAGCTTTCCTGATGAAGGAATACGTCTCAGAACATAGATGGTCCATTGCTTGCCACGGATGCTGCCCTAACCTGCTGAGTTCCTCCAGCAGTAATGTGTATCCTGCTCCTTGACATTGTCACTTCATTGTTGGAATCTGGATCCTTTGTCCTCTGGAGTCAAGTTGTCTCTTCACCAATGATTAGTGAGCAAAGCTGATGAGAGGGGTATCTTGACAGCATTTCTAGTATTGACAAGGAAGGAGCTGTATGGTGGGGCAAAAGTGCTGCTCAGACTGCATTTTTCTGTGCTCAATGTGGATTAGCCCAGTGGAATAGACGGTTATGCTGCAACACCAACGAGCACACCTAGATGAAGGACTCAGGCCTGAAATGTTGGTTGGTTATTTATCAGCAATTACAGGGATCTCCCAGTGGCCATTTATTTCAATTCTCCCCATTCCCAAACCAACATGTCTCATGCTCTGCCAGACTGAGACCACCCGCAAATTTGACTTCGATTTCTCCAGTTTCTGTTAGCCTCCCACTGTCTAACTCTATTTCTCTTTTCCTCTAGCTCTCTCTCTTTTTCACTCTGTCTCCTTTCCCCCAGTTCTGCATTCACAGAGCTTCCCCCTCATCTGATCAAAACTCTTTCCTGTCCTATCCATGTCCTTTAGTCTGTTGGTCTCTGCTCTTCCCCCTACATTTTCTGCCCTTCTCTCCAGCCTTTTAATTCAGGCACCCACCTACTTTTTGCCCATACCTTGAAGAAGGGCTCAGGGCTGAAATGTCGGTTATGTATCTTCACCTCCTCTGGACACTGCGGGAGCTGCTGAGTTCTTCCAGCATGTTTGTGTTTTTACTCCTTCACCATATTCACTTGGATTTGCCTGCTGACTATTTTCATTGAACTTGTAAACACATTCTTTCAGTTCGTGCCATCACTTGTGATGGAAATACTGAACAAAGGAAGTTTTCAACAGAGAATTTACCATATATCAATCAGAGGAGGTCTGAATTCAGCTCGAGCACACACTGTGGTCTTCGTCATTTTGAAATTCTTTGTCAGCCTCAAAACTATTGCTGTCTGTGCATGAATGGGAGTATAATTGGGAATAAGGATGTCGCGTTTCTATAGTAACATGATAAACACATCTCAACAATGATCGTTAGATAAAACTGGGAGCAAAATACCTGGTCCAGTCAGTTTGGGCGAGTTTGAGCTTGAAGCTAGAAAAATATAGCTACCTGCTTTTTTTTTGATAATGTCCATCTCCAATAACTCTTGACTCTCCAAAAAGGATGCAAAGAGCAAGCATGCGTGAGGCACCAGCTACAGTAAAAAGTACTCGGCTGTGGAGGTGAACAAGGAAATCTGCAGGTGCTGGGGTCCTGTGCAACATGCAACTGTGCTGGAGAAACACCATGGGTCCTCCTTGACCTGTTGAGTTCCTCCAGCACCTCTGTGTTTTTCTGGATCGTGTACCCACAACAACTGCTCATGAGTGAGCAGTTTGATTCATGAATCGGGGAGTGGCAGAAACAGGAGGGAAACAAGGGATAGTAATAATGACTTGACTGGAGGAAATTATTAATCATAGAGTTAACTTGTCCATGCCGACTCCATTCTCGACCAATTCATTTAGCCGAGTGGTTTTCAAATGTTTTCTTTCCCCTCACATACTGCCTTATTCCCTATGCCGTAAATGGTCTGTGATTAGTAAGGTGGTATGTGAGGGGAAAGAAAACGTTTGAAAACCACTGTTTTAATCGTACCTAATTGACTCGTTATATGCACGGTTTCATAACTCCAAAGGATATGGGCCAATGAATTTTTCTCAAGCAAAATATTTCAGTTAACAACTTGGTCTAGAGCAGTGGTTCTCAATCTTTTACCCCCACTCACATACAGTATCACCAATGTCCTTTTTGGAGATTGGAGGAACAACACCTCCTATTCAATGTTTAATTTTAGTAGTCAGAAAAGTATGTGTGCACTGAATGCTTTTTTTTAAAAATTTTTTTATTTTTCACACCATAAATCACATTAGCCATGATATACACTATTTCTTTTTCACACATATACAGTGACTTTTTCTCCCCCCCCCTCCCTCCTCCCAAGCCACCCCCCCACCCCCCCCCCTCATCCATTTTAGGTATACAATCTAGGTTGCATTAAGCCAGTCAGACAATGTTGTCATTCAACAAAAATACACCAGAAATTCTACTGAGTCCATTCTTTTCTTTCCTTCTCCTTCCATCAACTTAGGTAATGTTTGTCCCCGGTAGGTTTTCGCTATTGTACTTAATGTAAGGCTCCCATACTTGTTCGAATATTTCAATATTATTTCTTAACCTATATGTTATTTTTTCTAATGGAATACATTTATTCATTTAAATTTAGTAGTTTCTTCCTTTTAATTTGGTTATGTATTCCATTAATATTTAAAGTCATATAGTTCAGCGTAGCCCTTTTATATTTTGTTTATCTTCTCTTTCCGTTTTTCCATCATTACCTTTCCTCCTTTTCTATTTCTGTTTTCTTATTTTCAACTCTTTATAAGACAACATTCCTACAACATCCAACATTTTCCTTATTCTCCTATTTCTATCTTATTTATCCCCAATCTCCCCTTCCCCTCCTGAGTTGTCCTTTATCCCTTGTCGGACAACCACATCTCCCCTCTCCGTTTGGATTTGCGAATCCACTCGCAAGCGTCAACTGATTTTGCAGTGACCGCTATTTCCCCCCACCCCGCCCCCCCCAGAAAAGATTTCACTTTTCATATGTCACAAAGGTCATTCTTTTAATTCCCTCCTTATTCTCTCTATTCCATTACCTTCCCTTATTAATTCTTGTCTATACTATCTATATTTTCCTCTAAGTACAGATACATTCACGTATGCACATTGTCTCTATTCACTCTTATACCTCTTTACCCGCATACATATCAATCGTGATCATTTTTACTCTCATTACCCGTCATCATCCCTCAGTCTATTTTTGTCTTTACCCACATACATATCAATCGTGATCATTTTTACTCTCATTACCCGTCTTCCTCCCTCAGTCTATTTTTGTAATTGTTCTGCAAATTTTCGTGCTTCTTCTGGATCCGAGAATAGTCTGTTTTGTTGTCCTGGAATAAATATTTTCAATACCGCTGGATGCTTTAGTATAAATTTATACCCTTTCTTCCATAAAATCGCCTTTGCTGTATTGAACTCTTTTCTCTTCTTTAGGAGTTCAAAACTTATATCTGGATAAATGAAGATTTTTTGCCCTTTATACTCCAGTGGTTTGTTGCCCTCTCTTACTTTTTCCATTGTCTTCTCCAGTACCTTTTCTCTTGTAGTATATCTTAGGAATTTTACTACAATAGATCTTGGTTTTTGTTGTGGTTGTGGTTTAGAGGCCAATACTCTATGTGCCCTTTCTATTTCCATTTCTTGCTGTAGTTCTGGACATCCTAGGGTCTTAGGGATCCACTCTTTTATAAACTCCCTCATATTCTTGCCTTCTTCATCTTCCTTAAGGCCCACTATCTTTATGTTATTTCTTCTGTTATGGTTTTCCATTGTATCTATTTTTTGGGCTAGTAGTTCTTGTGTCTCTTTCGTTTTTTTATTAGATTCCTCCAATTTCTTTTTTAAGTCTTCTACCTCCATTTCTGCTGCTACTGCCCGCTCTTCCATCTTGTCCATTTTCTTTCCCATTTCTGTTAAGGTCATCTCTATTTTATTCATTTTCTCTTCTGTGTTGTTTATTCTTTTTCTTAAATCATTAAATTCCTGTGTTTGCCATTCTTTAAATGACTCCATGTATCCTTTAATAAGAGAAAGTACCTTCTTTATCTTGCCTTTCTTTTCTTCTTCTATTTCACTGTACTCTTCCTCTTCCTCTTCTTCTTCCTCTGGGTTGGCCATCTGTTGTTTCTTTGTTGCCCTTTCCTTCTCTTCTTTCTTGTTTCTATTGTCTTCTGTGGTCTCTTCTTGCTGCAGGTGTTCTGCAGCTGTCGTTGCCGGCTGTGGAGATCGACTCCCCAGCTGGTCCCCCCTCCCGTCGGTGTGTTTTTTCATTCGTATCGCGCATGCGCGAGGAATCGCGCATGCGCGGTTGCGCACTTTTACTCGGCTCAGCGAGCCATTTTTGTAGTCCATTATTTACCGACCTGAGGGAGCGGGTTTCTCTCTCCGCAGCGGGCCTCTTCGGACAGGTAAGGCCTTCACCTTTTTCCTCCTTTGTCTTCTCTTCCTCTCTTCTTACCGTTGCTTTCGATTTTTCTTTTTTTGTCGCCATCTTCTTTCCACCTTTATACTCACTTTTCTGTAACTTTTATTTCTGTGCCTTTGTGTTTTCCTTTGTTTTTCCCGACTTTTCTGGAGAGGGCTGGAGTTCACCGTCCGGCCACTACTCCATCACGTGACTCCTCCCTGTGCACTGAATGCTTATGGAAATTTAAACTTGACATGGTTCCATAGGTGCTCTGTAATTAGTAAGGGATTACTTAAGGTGTTATGTGAGTGGAAAGAAAAATGTTTGAAGACCATTGATTTAGCCAAAACCCTTCCTATCTATATATCTGTCCAGATATCTTTTGAATGGTGACATGATTAGCGCAGCAGTGATCCGGTTTTGAATCCAGTGCTGTCTGTAAGGAGTTTGTATTCACAGAGCTACCCCCTCATCTGATCAAAACTCGTATAACCATTTACGGAGCGGAAACAGGCCATGTTGGCCTTTTGAGTCTGCACCGGTTCACTGATTTTGTGCACCCTCTTCAGGCATTGGTCCCGGTAAATCTTCAATCAATAACGATGGGTGAATTCAATGCAGGTGGAATCAGATAATAGTAAAACTATGAGCAAACAGATTGGCTGTCTGTGTACCAAAAATAGTAAAACTTGACGAAACTGGATTTATTAAGAAAAGACAAACAATGGTCAATATCTCTAAGTTCATTAACTTAATCCATGCAGTACAAGGAAAGAAGACTCCAACAGTGGCAGTTGCTTTTGACACAGAGAAAGCCGTTGACAGGGTAGAATTGAATTATTTATTTAAAGTACTACAGCGGTTCAACCTACCAGAGAAATATATTAATTGGATTAAAGCATTATATAAGGGACCATTGGAGAAGGTGACAGTAAATGGATACATAATCGAACCAAGGTCAACTAGGCAGGGATGTCCACTATCTCCCTCCCTGTTTGCTTTAGCTATAGAACCCTTGGCAGAACTGATAAGAACAGAAAATAAAATAAAAGGGATAAAGATAAAAGAGAAGGAATATAAAATCAGTCTATTTGCAGATGATGTCATAGTATACTTAACAGAACTATCAATAAAAGAATTACATAAGAAATTGAAGGAATACGGAGAAGTATCAGGGTACAAGATCAATGCAAATAAAAGTGAATAATGTGGATTTCACAAAGTTTAAAGAATCACCATTCAAATTCCAAACACAAGCAATCCGGTACCTAGGTATTAGACTAGATAATTTATTTTGTATAGATGGCCTAGATATTATCAGCCATTAATGAAGAAATTACAAGATGAATTAGAACATTGGAAAGATTTACCACTAACACTGTCTGGGGTTTCCTCACATTCCAAAAAAAACGTACGGGGTTGTAGTTTAATTTGGGTGTAATTGGGTGGTTTAAATGGCCGGAATTGGCTTCTATTGTTCTGTAAATAAGATTTAAATTTAATGTCGTAATTGTGCCATCTTCTACAGCTTCCTCTTGCAGCTCCTTCCAGATATAGACCATTCTCTAGGTGAAAAAGGTTACCACTGAGGCCCTCTTAAATCTCTCCCCCCTTCACCTTAAACCTATGGCCTCGAATTATAGAATCCTCTACCCTGGGGAAAAAAGACTGTGAGGATTTGCTCTGTCCATGCCCCTTATGGTTTTCTAAGATTACCACTCACCCCTTTGGTCTAGGGAATAAAGATTCAGCCTTCCAATCTCTTCTCACAACTCAAACCCTCCAATCTCAGCAACATTGTGGTGAATCTCCTCTGCATCCCTTCCAACTTATTGACATGCTTCCCACTGCAGAGCAACCAAAACTACACACACTAGTCCAGGTGGGCTCACAATGTCCTTTTTGGAGGAACAACACTTCATATTCAATATTCCCTCTAATCTTTAGTAGTCAGTGCGCACAAAAATCCTTCATCAAGGTATGGGGAAAAATGTCCACAGTCACCCGAATGAAAGGGTGGGGGGGGAGCACAGTCCCACAGCCTGTTGGTTATGTATCAAGGAATAGGTTTAAAACAGGTTTTATACATCACATTATACCCAGGCAATATGAAGGGTTCTTTTGTAAGCAGTCTAACAAGTTATCTCTAACATTCATATCGCCATGTAAAAATCAGAATCTACAGATTCGGATTGCAATGAGAAGATGGGGTTGAGGAGGAACTGCTTCTCCCAGACAGCTGTGAATCTGTGGAATTCTCTGCTCAAGGAAAACTGTATTTAAGGCACAGGTCGGTAGACCTTTTCAGAGTTGGGGAATTAAGGATTCTGGGGAACAGGTGGGTAGGTTGAGCTGAGTCCACGGCCAGATCACCCGTGATCTTATTAAATGGCAGAGCAGGCTCAACAGAACAAATGTCCGATTTCTGCTCCTGTCTCTGATGTTCTTTTAATCCCTCATCACAAATTTGGGTGAGCACTTGGGAGCAGTGGGCTGGATGGATGGAGACGGGAAACAAGCTCTTACCCATTGTCTGACTGGTAGAGACACTGTGGTGGAGATTTAATTTTTAATTTAGAGACACATCACATTTACAGGTGATTCCGACCTACAAGCCCATATTGTCCAAATAAATCCATGTGACCAATTAACCTATTGTCATGTGAGGAAACTCATACAGACATGGGGATAATGTTCAAACTCCTTACAAACTGTGCAGGAGTTGAACATGGGTCGCTTGCGCTATAATAGTGAAGCTACACTAACTGAGCTGCCCGAAATGACTTCTATCTTTGAATCATCCAATGCAAAAGCTGTAGCACCCAAGCTTGTGAAATATAAAACGGAGCCCCTTCATTAAGATTCTGCAAAACTGTTGTAATCTGACATTCAGACCACATCAAGTATCTTGACACTTTGGAAAATAATGAGATGCACAAAAGAGCACCATCTTGACTTCATTTGTTGACAGTTGAACACACACATATCTAGCAGCAGAACACAACAACTTTAAACTATAAGACATAATAGGAGAACTAGGCCATTCAGCCCATTTGAGTCTGCCCCACCATTCAATCATGTGCTGATCCATTTTCTCACTCAGCCCCACAGCCTGGCCTTCTCCCCATAACCTTTGATGTTCTTGGTAATAAGGAATCTATCAATCTTTTCCTTAAATGCACCCAATGACCTGGCCTCCACAACCATTCATGGCAACAAATTCCACAGATTCACGAACCTCTGACTAAAGAAATTCCTCTACATCTCTGTTCTAAGAGGACATCCTTCATTCCTGAACTTGTACCCTCTTGTCCTTCATTCCTGAACTTGTACCCTCTTGTCCTAGACCCTCCCACCATGGGAAACAACCTTTCTACACCGACTCTGCCCATGACTTTCAACATTCAAAACATTTCAATGAGATCCCCCCCCTCATTCTCCTAAATTCCAATGAGTACTGGCCAAGAGCTGTCAAATGCTTCTCACATGATAATTCTTTCATTCCCGGAATCATCCTTAAATGAGGAGCCCAAAACTGCTCACAATCCTCCTTGTGAGGTCTCCCCACTGCCTTATAAACCCTCAACGTCACATCCTTGCTCTTGTATTCTATTCCTCTTGAAATGAATGCCAGCATTGAATTTGCTTTTTCCACTACCGACTCCACCTGAGTGTTTATTTTAAGGCTATCCTGCACGAGGACTCCCAAGTCCCTTTGCATTTGGGTATTTTCAATGTTCTCATTTAGAAACTTGTTGATAAGGAACATTCGTCTGGATAAAATCTGTCAATAATTGATCCCATTGATATCAATGGGTCTTTATATTCAGCGGAGCATGTAAAACATTTAATCCTGTCCAATGTGACTTCCACGCACGCATGCAAGATGTGACATCATTCCACCAACTGATTGATGTTGGCGCGAAGTTTCCAATCAAATGTTTGCCACAACAGCTGGTGTACACACATTGAAAAGGAGCCAGAGGAGCTGTTTTGACATTTCTTGGAAGAGGGACTGGGTACACAGTAATTATTCTTTCATGACAGAGCTCAGCCCTTCAACTATCGAGAATGTAGCTCAGCTGTTTCTCATTGTTCCTCCGCTGTTGCATTTCTGGTGAGAACAATAATTGCATCTTGTGATCAAGATGCACGGCCACTGAGTTCAATGAAAATTCAACGGAAAACAGCAGATGCTGGAAACATGCCATAAAAAAACCCAGAAAATGCTGGGAGTCGTCCACAGGCCATTCAGTGAGGGAAGAGAAGCGGGTGAAGGGCCCTGAACCTGAAATACTAACCTGCTGAGTGTTTACAGAATGTTTTTTTTAAATTTTAGATTTAAATTTCAACATACAGCATGCTAACAGGCCATTTCGGCCCATGAGCCTGTGCCGCCCAATATACACTCAATTAACCTGCACCCCTGGTACATTTTGAACATTCAAATTGGTCTCAAGGCAGAGAGCCATTGTGGATGCAAGTAACTGCAGATACTGGAATACAAAACAATTACCAGGTCAACCAGCATCCGGTGGGGGAAAAGAACGGTCGACATTTCAGGTCAGAGCTCTTTATCAAGTCTCGAGAAGTATTCTGTGTAGTTTTGGTTACCTAACTACAGGAAAGATAGCAGAGAAGATTTACTAGGATGTTGTTGGAACTTCAGGAACTGAGTTGCAGGGATAGGTTGAACAGGTTAAGACTTTGTTCCCTGGAGCAGAGAAGAATGAGAGAAGATTTGATAGAGGTACACAAAATTTTGAGGGGTGTAAATAGGGTAAAGCCAATCACGAGTTTTTCCACTGAGGTTTAGTGAGACAAGAAGTAGAGGATATGGGTTAAGGGTGAAAGGTGAAATGTTTAAGAGGAATGAATATTCAGGAGGGCATTTCTTCATTCAGATGGTGGTGAGAGTGTGGAATGAGCCACTAGCAGAGGTGGTGAATGTGGGTTCAATTTCAACATTTAAAAGAAGATTGGACAGATGGGAGGGATATTGAGAGCTGGAAATCAATGGGACTAGGCAGAATAAATAGTATTCTATGAAATGTCGACCATTTGTTTTCTCCCACTGATGCTACTCAACAGACAGTTCCTCCATCAGATCATCTTTTGCTTCAGATTCAAGTGTCTGCAGTCTCCTGTGTCTCCAACCTGCTGGGGAAACACAACAAGTCGAGGAGCATCAGTGGGATATAAAGAATGGTCAACATTTTGGGCTTGACAAAAGGCTTCAGCTTGAACCGTCAACAACTCTCTTTCTCGAGGGGGCGTGGCCATGCAAAGGGCCTAGTCAGACGTGTTTTGGTTGAGCTCTCCATGAAGAGTGCTAAATAGACATTTAAAACTTGAAAATCAAAATTTTCTTCATCACAAATGGATAAAACAAGCACAAAGGACCAAAGCAACCAAGAACAAAGACTGAAGAAGCTCCTATTCAACCAGGTACTTCGGATGAAAGTCCGAAAGGTCAAGGTGCATAAATGGTGATGGGACCAGCAGAACCAGGTAAAACTGGGGAGTTTGGACAAGAGCTGAGCATCATCTGGAAAAAATGGAGAATTTAAGTAACTGATTCATAAGTGTGGAAACAGTGATGAGAGATATGACGGAGAAATTGACCAAAATAAAAGAGATCGTTGAAGATCTGATGGAGAGAATGGGTCGAGCAGAGATTGAAATGATGAAATGCATGAAAAAGTTGAGGCTTTGGGGAAAAAAGCCAAAGAATGGGAGTCAGATAAGCAAGGACTACTGGACAAAATTGATCATGTGGAGAACTTTAGTTGATGAAATAATGTCTGAATTATTGAACTAATGGAAGGAATTGAGGGAAGAGACCTGTTGAACATTTTTCAAAAATGGATCCCACAAGTGTTGGGAGAAGACAAATTTGGAGAAAAATTGCATATCAAGAGAGGTCACCGAACATTTGGACCCAGAAGAGCTGGCAACCAGAGACCAAGACCAGTTCTGGTGAGGCTTTTAAGTTACCGAGAATGGGAGTTAATTCTGGGAGCAGTATACAACTTCTCTAAACAGAATAATGGCCCACCCGAGGTTGATCATGAAAAGGTAATATTTTTTCAAGACTTTAGCCCAACTTGAATTAATCAAAGAAAATAACCATATAACCATTTACAGCACGGAAACAGGCCATGTCGGCCCTTCAAGTCCGTACCGGTTCACTTGAACAACTCCATTAGCTCCTCCACAAACTCCTAAGGAAGTAGAGGCTTTCTTCATGATGCCATTGGTGTGTGGGTTCCAGGAAAGATCTTCCGAGATAGTGACTCCAAAGAACCTACATTTGCTCATCCTCTCAGACAATTAAAATAATTTGAAGATATGAAAAGACTTGAAATATTCATTGATATACACTGTAACTTTGAGGGTTGAAGTAGTGGAAGGGAACCAGCGATTTTTCAAGACCAAGAACAAGATGGAAGATTTTCTGCAAAGTTTGTAAAATAAAAAAGAACAAGGTTGCCGAGGGAGAAGATTGTGAAAATATTTATAATGGAACTAAGTAAAGTTTGTATTTTTAATTTTTATTAAACCGTCTTGTATTTATTGTTTAAAAGTAAAATGTATATAAGTGTTCACAGAGAGCTCAATAAAAAGGGGAAAAAATCTGGGAGAATTGGTTACAGGGTGGAGACTCCAGTCTAATGGGGAGAATGGTGCCTGGAAAGGAGCAACAAAAGATGGCACTAAAGGGAGGGGTTCTTCTTCCTCGAGAGATTCTGCAGGTTTTTCTCACGGGCTTTCAGGGCTTTACGTTGGGGCAGGGACATTGTGTGTTTTTTTTTTAAAGTGGATCACTTTACTATTTAAAGGGATAAAGAGATTTTACTGTTAAAAAGTATTGCTTTAAAGAAGAATATGGATAGAACATTGAAATGTATTAGTTTTAATGTCAATGGAATTAACAGAATGGTGAAAACAGGTCTTGGGATAGCTAAAATAATTACAGGCAGATATTGTCTTTTTACAAGAAATACATCTCACCAAATTGGAACATGCAAAATTAAAAATAGGATGGATGGGGAAAGTAATATCATCTTCGTTTGAATCAAAAGCAAGAGGTGTAGTGATTTTAATTAATAAAAATATACCAATAATAATAGAAAGACATTAACAGATCAAACTGGAAGATTTGTAATGAAACACTGCAAAATATATGCAGAATCAAGGACAGTTATGAACATTTACGCCACAAATTATGATGATGAAGTCTTTATGAAAGATATCTTTTTAAAATCCACAGGGGGGAGACAAAATACATGATTAGAGGAGATTTCAATTTTTGTTTAGATCCAATACTGGACAAATCAGTGAGAAAAAGAACAAGGGGGAAAGCTGCAAAAACAACATTATCATTTATGAAGGATTTAAATTTGATTGATATATGGAGGCAGCTTTAACCCCTTAGAAAGAGACTACTCATTCTATTCAAGGGTACATGATTCACATAACAATTGACCTATTTTTAATTTCTGCTTAGTTACAAAGTAGAGTGGTAAAAAGGGAGCATTTGGCTCGACTTTTATCAGGGCCCTCACTGTTAATGTTAACTATTACGATCATGGAAAAGCAAGAGAGTATGTTTCGATGGTGCCTTAATACTACATTATTTAAGAAGGATTTTTGTGAATTTATTAAGAGACAGATAGAAATATTTTGTGAAGAAATCTTCCTGACAATAGTTTTTTTTAATATGGGATACACTTAGAGCTTAGTTGAGGGGACAAATTATTTCTTACACTAAAAATCTTAAGAGAGAATATGTTGGAGAATTAGAGGGTTTGGAGAAGGATATAACAGAATTGGAAAAGTAATATCAGATATCAGGAACACAAGAAAAATGAAGAATATTAGAGAATAAAAAGTTACAATATAATACATTGCAAACATAGAACAGGAACAATGACACTAAAAACTAAACAAACATATGAGTTCGGAGAACACGCACACTAAGTGTTGCCTTGGCAGTTAAAAGCAGAGGAGTCATCCAGAATGATAAATGCAATAGAAAGATACTGTAACATATAATCAAAAAGAAATAAAATTGTACGCTCAGACCAGTGGTTCTCAACCTTTTTCTTTCCACTCACATACCACTTTAAGTAATCTCTATGCCATCGGTGCTCTGTGATCAGTAAGAGATTGCTTAAGGTGATATCTGGGTGGGAAGGGAAGGTTGAGAATCACTGTTCTAGACCCAATTGTTATTGAAATAATTTGCTTGAGAAAAAGTGTAATTGGCCCATTTCCTTCGGAGTTATGAAACCGTGCACATAACGAGTCCATTAGGTACGATTAAAACAGTGGTTTTCAAACTTTTTCTTTCCACCTTAAGCAATCCCGTACTAATCACAAAGCACCTATGGCATAGGGAATACTTAAAGTGGTAAGTGTGTGTGTGTCTTTGTTGCCTTTTCCTTTTCTGCTCCATGTGCTGTTAATTATATCTCCATGTGTCCCCCTGAGTCTCCAGATGTGGATGAAAGGAAACAAAGCCGACCAAATGGATAAATTTTTAAGCTGTTCGTCTTTGCTCTGTGCCACCATTAACATTCCAACTGCTAGCGTCCATTCACAGGGCTTGGACAGCCTGTTGGGGAAGGGAATACTATTGCAGAGCAGTGCATATGACACATTCACATCAGATCCAGGGTATGGCAGAAATTATTCCTTAAAAGGCAGGGGTGGTGATTTGATGCAGATTAGACAACTTGCTTACCTGGCTTGGCGTAGACCACATGAGAGCACTATGGGGAAGGGCCACAGTCAAGAGTCCTTCTGCTACCAGCATTGAGAGGCTGAGATCAGCAGGGAAGCCCTAGAAACATCGGAGGGGGGTTGGGGTAAACTACAAGGAGTCATGGTGGTGGCAACGATGGTACATCGGACATTGGAAGATGATAGTAAAATGTTTAGCCATGGAATGTATGAAGATGACACTAGGGATTCAAAAAGACTTTACGTGAATGGAGTTTATTTTTTGGAGAATAAAAATACCTGGTGTTAGGTTCTCTCCTAAATCCTCCCAGGTCCTACAGCTTGTCGGCAGTCCATGAGAGAATCCCAACCTGTGGGCCCAAGAGATTTGAATCACCTTAGATATCTGCTATCACAGTTGTTGATTCACAGTTAAAGGTCGAGACTTTTCAATCAAAACATGCTTGCATCCAATCAATGAAATCAATTCAAGGAGATTGGTGGCAGGGAAGGTGGCCATTCAGCCCATCTTGTTTTCATCAGTTGAGGATGAGCCACCAGTGTAAATCCATAGCCTTACAGACCATTGGGTCTAGAGCAGTGATTCTCAACCTGCCCCATTATCCCTTCAGACTTTATCCATCCTCTGGCAGAACAACAGAAATTTATGCTTCCTGTTTATTCTATGGGGAACAGATTCCTCCCATCCACAACAACCAGGCCTTTAAAGACTTTGTTTTGAAATACCTCAATTAAATCTTTTCTCAGCCTCCTTAAAATTCTCTGGGGAAAATAGTCTAGGGATCCTTGGAACTGCCAAAAAAGAAGCAATTTTAACAACGGAAAGACACGTTACTTCACAAGCCTCCTGTCAATCTCATGAATTTGCCCACCTCATTCAAGTCAGGTTCATGTACATCCATATATTACAATAGACTCTTCTGGAGGACACTTGAGGATTACTACATATCATCTCTAAATCATTCTTAATGAAAAAAAAAACAGTCTAATTGTTGAGTTACTGGATCATAGATTGAAGATTTGAGTTCAAACCCTTCCATGGCAGCTGCGATTCAAGTGATTAAATACACTGGAATAAAAAACAGGGTTGACATTAATCAAATTGAAACTGCCTGAGAGCTGACTCCAACCTATCTGTTCAGTTGAATGTTAACTGTTCTCAGGAATAGCCTTGTGATGGGAAATTATTATTAAAAAATGCAGGGTTTGACAAAGATATCTACTGTGAAAATACTCAAGAAAAGAGTCAGTCAGGAGTTCACGGGGCAGTCGGTGGAACATAATCTGCAGAGTTGTCGAGAAAAAGGAGGGGGATGAGCTTTACTGGACTGGTCCTCAAAGGTTGGAACTCCTTTTAGCATTGTAGCGTTGTGCACACGGGGACGTCAGCAGCGCAGCTGGTGGGGCCGCTGTATTGCGGAGCCAGTGACCAGAATTCAATCCCCACTCCCTCCGGTACTGTCTGTGTACATCCTCACTGGAAAATGTGAGTTTCCTCTGGGCACTCTGGGAGATAGGTCAATGGGCCACTCTGCTGCCACCATTGTATAGACCTGGAGGGAGGGGAGACTTGTTGGGGAGAATAGATTACAAAGGAAATGACTGGTGGATTTGGATTGGTCAGAAAGATGGCATAGACTGGTTGGTCTCCTATGCTGTTAGAAATATGGAATAGTTTGTTTATTATCAACTGACTATACATGTACAACCAGACAGAACATTGTTTCTCCAGACCACGGTGCACACATATAATACATTTCTCACCTAGCACATAATAAACAACAAGGTACATAACAATATAGTATAAAATAAATATGTATAACTATTCTGGGATAATTTACTCATTTTATGTTTATAAGAACATAAGAAACAGGAGCAGGAGTTGGCCATCCCATCTGTCGAGCTGCTCAATAAGATCACAGCTAATGTGGCTGTGGACTCAGCTCCATGATCCTGCATTTTCCCTGTAACCCTCACCTTCCCTATTTTTTCAAAAATCTATCTCTCCATGCCAATTAGTGAAGCCGTCTCTTGTTTCCTTGGGCAGAGAATTCCACAGATTCACTCTTCTCTGGGAGAAGCAGTCCCTCCTAAATCTACGCCCCTAATCTTGAGATGAGGTAGCCCAGTTATAGCCTCGCCTGCCTGTGGTAACAACTTTCCTGCTTCTATATATGCTTTTCAAAACTTTATGTGTCTAAAAGGCCTTCCCTCATCCTTCAACATTTCAACAAGAACAGACCCAGTCGACTCAATCTCTCCTCAGAGGCTAAGCCTCTCATCTCTGGAATCAACCTGGTGAACCTCCTTTGCATACCCTCCAGAGTCTGAATAACCCTTCCCAAACATTAACAGGCTCAGCGTTGTAGTCCTGATATACCACCAAATCATTGGAAACTTGGTCAGGGAAGAACTCATTCTGATGAGACATAATACTGTCTGCCTTCTCTCTGGAATTCCATGGAGTTAAACAGGTTAGGACTTTATTCCCTGGAGTGTAGAAGAATGAGAGGAGATTTGATAGAAGTTTACAAAATTATGCGAGGTATAGATAGAATAAATGCAAGTAGGCTTTTTCCATGGAGGTTAGGTGAGATACAAACCAGAGGGCATAGGTTAAGGGTGAAAGGGGAGAAGTTTAGGGGGAACATGAGGGGGAACTTCTTCACACACAGAGAGGTGGGAGAGTGGAACAAGCTGCCATCTGAAGTGGTGAAGGTGGGCTTGACTTTGACATTTAAGAAAAATTTGGACAGGTACGTGGATGGGAGGGGCATGGAAGACTATGGGCTGGGTGCAAGGCAGTAGGACTTGGCATAATAATAGTTCAGCACAGACTAGATGGGCTGACGGGCCTATTTATGTACTGTAATGTTCTTAAAAAATACTATTACTGAAGGATTACATGTCACCATCTGTGGTCCCTGTTTGACATTGCTGACAACTTGTGCACTACTTCATTGAGCTTTGCGCAATGTGTGACCTGCTGAGGGTGAATGACAATGTCTCCGATTGTGTTTGTTCAGTGCGGGAGGAACTGGAGTTCTCCTGAACGTCGACCGGGTGGCTAAGCAACTTGTGGAGCTGGGAGTACGTGGCGTGCAGGTGCGCGGACTGGCTGATTCAGGCTGGTTTCTGGACAACAAACAATACCAGAGGACGGACTGCATCGACACAGTATCGTGTGCCCCCACTGATGCAATCAAAAAAGGGATAAGGTACAGATATGTTGCTGCCAAACATTTCCTGTTGAGGGCTTATACAAGATTCACTTGGATGCTGCCTGGACTCGAGGAGCTGAGTTACAGGGAAAGGTTAAGGTTAAACAGGTTAGAACTTTATTCCCTGGAGCATTGGAAAATGAGGGGAGATTTGACATTAGGGGCATAGTACATGCAAATATGCTTTTCCACTGAGGGTAAGTGAGACAAGAACTAGAAGACAAGGGTTAAGGGTGAAAGGGGAAAGGTTTAAAGGGAACATGAGGGGGAACCTTTTCACATAGAGAGTGATGGGAGAGTGGAACGAGCTGCCAGCTGACAGCGGGCTCAAATTGCACATTTAAGAAACATTTGGACAGGTACATAGATGGGAGGGCTAAGGACTGGATGTAGGTAAATGGGACTAGGCAGAATAATAGTTTAGCACAGACTAGAAGGGTTGAAAGGCCTGTTTCTGTATTGCAGTGTTCTGTGGTTCTATGTATTTATTATAGAAACCTAATCAGGAAATGTATGTGTGTTCTGTATGCTGTTTTTGTAACAGCAATCCCATATTCTGAAGGATTTGTTTCCAAATCTAACTGAGCACCTCTGGCCCTGATAGCCACCTTCCAATCTAACAAATCTGCTTCCTGCGCAACACATCACAATAGGTGTTCCTGACACATGGGGATTATTACCTACCAGCTCCAGATCACTCTTAATGAAGAAGGCATAAATATTAATTTTCGGTGATTCAGTTTCTGGAGATGGTTCGAAATGAAGACTTGTTTGCCGGAATGACATGGCAGGAGCTAACAATTGTGATGATAGTTCAGCGGTGGAGTTGCAAGAATTGGGTCTCAGCAGAGTGAGAAAGCTCCATATGGGCACTTCATACAGCTCTCTGCAGTACTGAGGCGGTGCTGCCCTTTGGATGTGACCTTGAACATAACCCCTGATGATACGCTGATGAAAGTATGGTGGAGTTCCGTTTGCCTGGCTTTGAGCTCTCCGTGCAAGCTTGCTAATCAGTTTCCAACATTGCAGCAAAGCATCACATCATGCTTTGGGACACTGTGAGGTTCTGAGGAGAAACATATTAATCCACGGCCTTCTACTTCCCTGAGATTGCTTACTTAAAGGGCTGCTCTGCTTTGAAAGATAGGATCATGTCAGGGTGAAATGACTAAAACCATTCTTTATGCTTTCAGTTACTGGAATGGAGTTGTGCCAGAACGTTGCAGGCAACAATTCAAAGAAGGGGAAGAGTGGAACTGCTTTTTTGGATACAAAATATATCCAACATTAAGAAGTAAGTTAAACAACTTAAAGTTGATGTTCTCCAGACACCATCCGGAGTGAGTCTGGAAGAATGGCCCAGTTTCTCACGGGAAATAGGGCTCTCCAACTGAATCAGAGGGAAAAGGAATTACATAAATTCTTGGATTGGTAGCTCTCTGCCTGTAACCTTCTTCTTTAAAACACCTACTGCAGCCAAAGATCCTGGAGGAACTCAACAGGGTAGAAATGGTCACTCAACATTCCAGGTTGGGTCTCTCTAGCAAGACCATTTCTATCCATGGATGCTGTCTGACCTGCTGAGTTCCTCCAGCAACTCTTTGTCATCTCAGGATTCCAGCATCTTCCAACTCTGGTGTTTCTCTCATTCAACCCACTCATTATAACTTGCAGGTGGATCCCAATCCCAAATTTGGAGACTGATGCAACGAATCTGTAAACTGTGGGCCAGAAATACAAGAGGCGCAGCAGTTAGCACAGCGCTATTACAACACCTGGTTCGAATCTGGAGCTGTGTGTGGGGAATTTGTATGCTCTCCCCATGTCTGCGTGGGTTTCCTCCGGCGCTCCGGTTTCCTCCCACTTTCCAAGGGGTCGGCAGGTTAATTGGTCACGTGGGTATAATTGCAGAGTGAGCTAGAGGGTTGAAAGTTTAAAAAAAAAGAACTGAAGATTTTGATTAGAAACATCGGATTGATGTAAAAATATAACTGGTTCTTTAGGCTACTTCAGAGATGGAAAACTTCATGTCCCTGACCTCTGACCAATGTCATCTCTCCACTCCTCAACTGTAGGACATTTGAAGAGTACTTTTAAGGCAATGAGCAGAACTTGTATCTATCAACACTGCTAACAAGTTATGGGTTCTGATGTGATGGGTAGATGTTCAAACCGAGGAGAGAATGACTAAATAGAATGCTCAAAAACAATGAGGGCTTCCAATAAAAGTTAATGGGGAAAAAAACTAATTTAATTGGAGGGCTGGTGAGAAATGGAGGGCTGGTTCGGATTTCAGATGATCAGCAATGGAAACCAAGGAGAGAAGGAATTTTGTTTTATGAATCTGGATTAGACCATGAAGGCCGACGCAAAAGCAGAGTCAGAAGTAACTTGAAATAGCAAGTTAGATTAATGCTAGACAAAGAAAGGGAAAGGACAACATGGGGGAAAAGTTCCATTTAAATGTATTATTATATGTACCAAGGTTCAGTGAGAAGGTTTATTTAGCGAGAAGTCCAGCAAGATATCCCATACATATACAGCAAGTACATCACAACACAGATATGATTTGCAGCATATTTCTGGCCATTTAAACCCATGCCACTCAATTTCTCCCAAATTAATGTACAAATCTGTATGTTTTGAAGGGTGGGAGGAAACCGGAGCACCCGAAGGAAACCCACGTAGATGTGGGAAGAACGTACAAACCGCTTACAGACAGCACTGGATTAAAACCCTGTTCGCTGGCACTGTAACAGCATTGCATTAACCAGCAGAAAAGAAACTGTCCTTGAGTTTAGTGGTGCGTGATTTCACACTCATGAATCTTATCATTTTCCCAATGGGAGGAGGGGGAGGAGAGTGTGGCCCGAATGCTATGAGTTTTTTTAAAATGTAAATCACGAAAGTCTGCAGACGTTGTGGTTGAAGTAAAAACTCAACACTGGAGGTCAAACTCAGCAGGTCAAACAGAGTCCTTTATGAAGCAAACATAAAGATACACATCCAACATTTCGGGTTTGAAATACAGGCATAGAAAAATACAGGCAGGTGCCCGAACAAAATAGTGGGGGAAGGGGCAGGAGGAGCAGCACTGTTCCACAGGCAGGAGGTAATAAGTGCATAAGGGAGGGAGGAGGGCATACCATCAAGCAGAGGAAAGAGAGATGGCTCTGTGAATGGAGAGGTGGAGGAAAGAAGGGGAAAGGGAGGGGAGGGAAATGGAGAGTGGGCTAGCAGAAACCGGAGAAATCAATGTTAATGCCATCTGGTTGGAGAGTGCCCAGACGAAAAATAAAGTGTTGTTCCTCCAATTTACGAGTGGTCTTAGTGGGATGGTACATTTTTTTTAGATATTGGCTGCTTTTCCAAGAGAGCAAGATGTTTAGGTTGAGTTGCTGGAGAGGAAGGGCTTATGTGAAAGCCACCAGCATAAGTATGATGGGCTGAATGATTCATTTCATTCTGCATTATTCCAATGGTTAAAGTCCAAGAAACCTGGTAGTTGGTGGCAGAGTGTCGGTATAGCAATAACTAATGTGGAGTGAGTTAGTTGCACCTGATTGGGCATAGTCAGATTCAATCTCAGATTCTCCTGATGTGTTCCCAATGAAGGGTGAGATACTTGTAGAGTTCAGAGGGAGGGTGATCTGTAGCAAAGTCCCAAGAATCCTGACCACGATTTGTAATCGCAGGCCCGATGTTCGTGGTTCAGTGGCTGTTTGATGAAGCGCAGCTCACAGTCGATAATGTTCATCTCACTGGACAACCAGTTCAAGAAGGCCAGTGGAACTACATTCAGAACCTGGGCCGAGAGCTGAAGAACACTCTGAAAGATGTTCCGTAAGTGTAGCACCCCTCTATAGATCCTCGCATGCTGTGGTTCAGTTTGGGACAATGTTATAAGTAGGCTCATGGACTAATTAGAAGTGGTGCATTCTATTTGATTGTCGGATGATTTGGTTGGGGAGTTTGGGGTGGGGCATCTATTTGTCTTACTGTGGCCCAGGGAAAATTAACAGGAGTCCTTCAGTGAAAGAACCTCACAGATGCTGAACCCCCACTGTATCGGTGAGTCCTTAGTAAATCAGGGGAAATTTCTCATTAACAACTGAATGCCTTGGTATGGACCAGTTTCCTGAGGTGGGGGGTTTGGAAGCAGGTTTCTACCTTGTTTCTGTGCCTGAAACTCTGGAGGCAGAGGGATGTAATCTTGCTCCTGTGTCTTGGGGAAATGGAGATTTCATCCATCTTTGCACACACCTTAATGGAGCGACACCTGGTGGTCATTTGTGTGAGATTCCCAAAAAGCTGCAGGACTTTGTTGGTGCAGAGGTAACAAACCCTCGGATTCAGAAGGTTGGAACCTTGCACTTGACATGTGTCTTCAAGCCAGCAAGAAACTTTAGTACATAAAATCACAAGGGGCATCCCGGAGTACTGAATGCATCTGATCTCCTTGCTTGAGAAAGGATAGGGTATGGTGAGACAGCTGTTGAAGAAGAAGAAGGAAGCATACATTAGGTTTATGAAGAAAGGTGAGGAAGGGTTGCCTCACAACTCTTGAACACTGCCATTCTATCACCTTCTCTACTTGTCAAATTCCACCATCCTCCATCCCCCTCCTCCGGCTTCTCCCTGTACGGTGACTTCCTTCACCTGACCCCACCCCCCTGCGTCATTCTCCTGCCTCTCTCTCCCTTTGTCCAGCATAGATCATGGAACATTCCAGCACAGAATATCCCCCTCAGCTCACGATGTGACACCAACCCATGTAAACAGTTAAACAGAAAAGTCTGCAGATGCTATGATTGTAGTTCAATACACAAAAGTGCTGGAGAAACAGCAGATCATATATCGTCCGTAGGAAGCAAAGTTGCGTGACCTACGGAGTTTCTCCAGCACATTTGTTATTGTATCCCAAAAATCTCATCCTTCCTTACCTCACACACATAACCCTCTATTTCTCTTTCTTTTGTACCAGCCTCTACCACAAACCCCTGGCACACACCACTCTCTTGAATTAAAAATATAGCTCTGATACCTTCCCTAAATTTTCCTTCACTCACCTTATACTGATGTCTTCTGGTATTTGCTATTGCACTTCATTATTATATAACTCTATGAAATCACCTCTGATCCTTCATTACTCCAAAGAGAAAAGCCCCAGCTCTGTCAGTATTGCCTCATAAGACATGTTCTCCAATCCAGGCAACGTCTTGGTAAATCTCCACTGCACCCTCTCCATCGTACCCATATCCTTCCTGTAATGATGTGACCAGAAATGAATACAATATTCTAAATGTTTTCATGAGCTGCAATATTGCCTCACAACTCTTGAACACTGCCAGTCTATTGCCTCTGTCTCCCAACTCCTCCATTCACCCTCCCTATCTGTCCATCATCTTCCATCCCTCCCTGGGCCACCAGCCCCTATCCAACTCCTCCCATCCTGTCCTCATTAAATAGGCTCTCTCCCCTCGCACTCTCAATTTTTATGAAGGGTTTCAACCTGAATCATTGGCCATTCCTTTTCTCCTTCAGATACTACTCAACCCGCCGAGTTCCTCCAGCAGATTGTTTTGCTTCAGATTCTAGCGTCTCCAGTCTCCAGATATCAAGGCAATGCATTCATTTGAAAAATCAAATCAAGTTTATTGTCATCTGATTGTACAAGTGCAACCCAACGAAACAACATTCTCCAATCCTTGGTGCAAAAACCTGCAGACACACAACCAGATGAAACACACATACAGACAAACAATACATATGCAGGATAAGTATACAGCTATACAAATGAATAAATAAATAGACATTGTTTCATGAATATGAGAGTCTTGGTGGTTAGTGAGCAGTTCCTTTGGTCGTTCAGCATTCTCACTGCCCTTCGTAAGCTAGCTGTTCCTCATCCTGGTGGTACTGGCTTTGATACTCCTGAAAGCTGATGAAGCTGAAACCACTGAGTGCTTTATTTGAACTGTACAATATTTATATTGTTCCATCATTGATTCAAAATATATTTTTGACTTTAGGGCAGTTTTTGCACCTGCTTGCTTGTCTCACGAAGTTATCACAAAAAGGTAAGGCAGAAACTAGGGGAAAGGAAGACCTTTATTGAATACATAGTTTTATTAACAATTGAATTGGTTAAATTCTGCTTGCTAATGTTGTTAAAATCCTGCTCAAAAGTGTGCCAGCAACAAATCAGTATACTTTAAGTGTTGCACTGAACTGTCGATCACTCTTCCAATCCCCATTGATTCAAAGCGATGTAAACCACCCTGATTTGGCTCAGAGGGAGATTTTTGGCAGCTGGCTGTGGTTGTAAACTAAATGAAAAGCATGTACCGGTAATTAATCCCCTCCACAGACTCCATCTATCTCTCCCACTGCCTAGGAAAGGCAGCTAACACACTGAAGGACTTGTCACACCCTGGATACATTCGCCTCTCCCTCTTCCTGTTGAGGAAAATGCTAAAGAGACTGAAAGCATGCACTAACAGCGCAGAAACGCTGGAGGAACTCAGCAGGTCTCGCAGCATCCAGAGAAGGTAAAGATACAGTATATAGCCAATGTTTTAGGCCTGAGTCCTAACCTTGAAGAAGAGCTCAGGCCTGAAATGTCTTATCTTATCCTCCTTTGGACGCTGCAAGACCTGCTGAGTTCCTCCAGCATTTGTTTTTTTTCTACAATCACAGTGTCTGAAAACTTTTGTGTTTCACACCAACAGGTTAAAGACAGTTTCTTTCCCACAGCCATCAGGCTCCTGAATGAACCCCACAGCAGTGCTCTCATGCTGCCCTTGCTTGAGCCAATGAATCTTTCTTTTTGATTGCAATCCTCTCTGCTCTTTACATGGCTGTTTGAACGTCAGGGAATACCTGTTAGTCTGTTCGCAGAAGAACCATTTTCAATGTACGAGATATGTTGTGACAAAAAAGAAGTTAAAATTAAATCTTCAAGGTCATGCAGCATCTTACACTCTGGCATTAGTAGAACACCATGTTTAAAACTAAGGCCTGGAAGTGTGAGTTGTATTTCCTCAGAAAAAGGGCAGAGATAAGAATTGGAGAGGGTGTTAGCTGGGATTAATTGGGAGGTCGTGATGATAGGAGAACAAGCAAGTTTTAATCATCTGGAGATACTAAGAAAAAAAGAGTTCATGATTTGAAAATCCGAGGAAAGGATGATTTGAATTAACAAAGAATGGAAAAGAGGCAATCATTTAAAAAAAATTATTGGAGATACTGAAAATCCGAAATCCAAACAGGACGTACTGGAAACTCTTGGTAGGACAGGCAGTATCTTTCGAGAGAGAGAGGCACAAGTTATCACGTCGAGTTAAAGCCCTAAGTCAGAATGGAAGGAGGGACAGCTAACTGCACATTGAGGAGAAAGAAATAGAAATGATATTGAGGAAAATGTTCATGGGAATCTTGCATAGAAGCGACCTGTGGAGGTGACCAGATATGATGAGAGATCTATCTCTGTTTAGTAAATTAATTCCATGAATTAAAGAATAGTATTTGAGGAAAGATTCAGCATATTGGACTGAGCCCTTTTGTGGAAGATTGAGATCTGATATCAAGTACTGATTCAGGAAGTTGACGGGGTCAGTGAAGGAGAAGATTGTTCTTCCAGTGAGGTAGTATGTAAGGGGAAAATGCATTCTGCAGCATTTAAGGACTGAGGTAAGGTAGATTTTTGTTTGCTCAGGGAGTTATAGATCTTTGGAATTCTGTACCCCCAACAAATATGGAGGTTCAGTGCTGTGGTTGTTTTTTAGACTGGGAAAAGCAAGGGTTATGGGGAAACAGGCAGGAAGGTAGAATTGAGGCTGAGATGTGTTCAGTGTGATGCAATGGGCTTGAGGGAGCTGTAACATTCCCTGCTGTGCCTGTTTCTTACATCCTCACACTTCCTGATGATTTATAAGGAGGCTTTGCTGGCTATCTGACCCATGCTGGCTCGCAAAGTGTTGCCATTCTCACCAGCCTCTCCCCCCCCTCCCCCCAACATACCCATCACCTCGCCTCAGATTCTACCACCCTCTGGTTGCCTGGGGCCATTTTCAGTGAATAGATACCAACCCTCACGAGTCTTTGGGATGTGGGGGAAACCGGAGGAGCCAGAAAGGAGAATGTACAAACTCCACACAGTCAGCACCCAAGGTTGGGATCGAACCCAAGCTCCTGAAGAGGGGACTGACAAGATTTGTCATTTTGAAGCATCTTTCCCCCCCCCTCCCCCAAATATAATTCATTTATAATAAAAATGATAAATACATATAACTGGATCCTCTAAATGATCCTACTGACAGTTCTCTCCATCATTCCTATTACCTTCTCCTTCCTTGTACAATTGGTTAGCTACATTCTCTTAAAATGCATTAACACCCCTCATACTTTTTTCCCATGAATTTTTTGACAGACTGTTGCTCAGGGCTCAATCCATTAACACTGCATGAGAAAAGATCGCTCAACATTCATCAAAGAGAACAGGTGTCAGGAAGGTGGAAATGAGGAGGAAGAAACACACAAGTCTGCAGACGCTGTGGTTGAAGTTAAAACACGATGCTGGAGAAACTCAGCAGGTCAATCGGTGTACTTTATATTGCAAAGATAAAGATACATTTTGGGCTTGAGCCCTTCATCAAGGTACGAGCAAAATGTAGGCAGGCGCCCAAACAAAATGGAGGTGGGTAGGAGAAGGGGGTGAAGTGCGGTCCCACAGGCAGGAGGTAATAGGTGGATAAGGGAGGGAGTGGATACCAGTAAGGAATGGCTCTGTGAATGGAAAGGGAAGGGGGTGGAGACCTGGAGGACAGGGAAGTGATGGAGAAGAACAGGGAGTGGGTTAGCAGAAAAAGGAGAAGTCAATGTTAATGCCATATGGTTGAAGAGTGCCCAGATGGAAAATTAAATGTTGCTCTTCCAACTTACAGGCGGCCTTGGTTTGGCAGTGCATGAGGCCATGGACAGACATGCCAGCAAATGTCTTGTCACTCTCCAAATGAATGGCATTAACATTGACTTATCGGGTTTCTGCTACCCTGTACACCCTATCTTCCCCATCCCTGTGTCTTCTTTCCTCCAGCTCTCCACTCCATTCACAGAGCCACCCCCCTTCCCTTGCTTGCTTCTGTGCCCTCCCTCCCTCATCCACCTATTACCTCCTGTCTGTGGGACTGTGCTCCTCCCCCTGCCCCTCCCATCCCCACCATTTTGTTTGGATGCCTGCCTAAATTTTGTTAATTCCCTGATTAAATGCTCAAGTCAGAGATAAAGATACATTGCTTATGTACCTTTATCTTTGCTAATATAAAGTGTACTGTTCAACCTGCTGAGTTTCTCCCGCATTGTGTTTTTACTTAGGTGAACTTGAGAATTGTGGTTCACGTTGTTGTTGACTAGAATGCTTCCTGTTCATACAGCACCAGTTATCATGTCTTGTTTTTAGTTATTGGTTGAACCTTCAAGTCAAAGGAGTCTCCCTACCCCGGGCATTGCACTGCTGGGACAGGAGTCTGCAAGACAGCAACAAGAATGGCAAGAATTCCCTGAAGGGATGTCCCATTCATCTGACCGACAGCTGCCACTGGCCACACTGTAACCCGACCTGCCCCACCATCAGAGACCAGTACACAGGTCAGGAGATGACTGTCATACAATTTCTAATGCACATGGGATTCGATATACAGAAGATGGCCCAGCAACAGGGCTTGGAGGTTAGTAAATTACTGGGGATGTTGAGCAGCGAGAGCTAAAATATCCCCACAGTGGGACTGACGAGACTTTAGGCGAGGAAAAGAAGGCAAAGTCCACGGTGAGGAAAGGCGGGCAGCCTTTGCCTTTTGTAACCTCACAACCTCTCACAACATAACCTGCAAGGACACAAAATTAACATTCAACGTGGTGGAAAGCACTGGATTGTTTAATTAAAGGTGACAGAAAGAGGAGCAGAAAGAAATACCGGTTGTCATGGATTGGATCGCAGAAAGATAAAATGCGGACGGAAGCATTCCTTTTCCCATTAGTTAACGGTGTGACGCCATGCAGGGCGATTTAACACAGGAACACTGAGGTCAAAAGTGATGCAATCTAGAATGCCGTGCATTTTTTAACAAACTAAAACCCATGCTGAGTTGGTAATTTTACATATTTATTTTATTATGTAAATCATATTTATAAGTGTTATGCAGGCAGAGAGCTAAATATGTTTCTTTATAAATTGTAAATACTGTTTCCTAATCGCATGTTTTTTTGTAATGGAATTAAAATCATCTTATGACAACCACTTTAAAGTGTTAGATGCTGTGAGATTTATTTTTAAAATTTTGACATACAGTGCAGTAACAGGCCCTTCTGGCCCATGAGCCATTGCTGCCCAATTACACCTATGTGACCAATCAACGGATGAGCCAGTCTCCAGCTGCCCACATCCTGTGTGGGTTCTTCAACTGCAAGTCTCCAGCAGCCCACACCTGTGAGTCCTTTAACCGTTGAAGCCCTCGCTATTACACTGATATGTAGGGTTGTCTCTTGTTCATTCAAAATCTGATGGTGAAGGGGAGGAAGCTGTTTCTGTAACATTGAATGTGTGTCTTCAGGCTCACGTGCCTCCTTCCAGATGGTAGCAGTGAGAAAGAGCATGGATAGGATGGGTTTGAAGGGATACTAGCCAAGTGCAGGCAGATGAGACTTATGTGGGTGGGACATTTTGGTTAGAATGAGCAGATTAGGCACCAGGGCCTGTTTGCACGCTGTATGACTCTAGATCAGAATGAAAACGTGAAACCATTTTAGTACAGAGAAGATAAGCATCTGCCAAGCTAAATTTCATAAACTCAGGACAGGAGAGCAACTGAAGGTCTGTTTTATTGTTAGGGGTGCAGGGCAATGCTCATGCTGACACTTTGTTTGCCTTAAGACAGGCAAAAATTGAAGTGCATCATGTATCATTCATTCATTCTGGTGCCTCGATGTTCAGTGTGGGCAATCATGTCTCTCCATCCATCACAATCTCTGACCCTCCAAAGTCAAGTAGTTGTTGTTACCCTGTTCTCCTTCAGTGAAGGCTCCATCTTTGAGTTGAGACCATAGTCGATATTGAGTTCATGATTATACATAGGAAAAATACTGAAGTGGTTTCCCATTGCCTTCTTCAGTTACAGTGTCCAGACTGGATGGGTAACTCTGGCCATTGATCAACAGATTAATCTGCCCAGTGTTTTTAGTTTCAATATGTACAAATTCAAATTTGTAGAATCTGCTTGTAAAATCCATCCACCATATACAATCCATGGCTTCACGTGACCCTGATCGGAAGGCAAAACAGGGACTAACACCTTGCCCAAGAATGACCTGCAGGCTCTCGGACAGAAGGAGCGCCTTCCGCCTCCTTTTGCAGAGCAACTGTGCAGCACTGACACCATTAAGTGACAATAAAAAGAACCTTGAGTGAAGATTCTGACAAGAGCACTTTAGGAAAAGTACCCATGAAAGTAGACAATTTGACTCACTGAAGGGGGTCTGGCTGGAAACATCGACCGTTCTTTCTCCTTTGCAGATGCAGCTTGACCCACTGAGTTTCTCCTGACCTGGGGACTGAGCGGGCAGGAAACTGCTTTCATTAAAGGTTCACCTCGTCACAGTATGGAGGCAAGCCATCTGTGTCAGCTCTTTGCAAGTGGCTGGTGTAACTGGGAAGTTGCATTAAAGTTCACATTGACATTTAATTTCGACCTGTGTCCTGTGCTGCCACCATGTGTCAACTGAGGGGGCTGCAGGCTGATGGGCTCACCGGCTGTTTGAACTTAGGCACAGTACAGGCCCTTCAGCCCTCAGTGTTGTGCCAACCAAGTAACCAACTCCAACAATTGCCTAAAAATGTCAACCCCCTGCTCTGCTTCTTTCGAGCAAATCTTGATTAAATGCAGAAGCTTCTATCTACCCCAAAAGTTCTCATCAGATTTATTGTCCAGAGTACATGCATGCATGACATCACATAAAACCCAGAGCTTTTATTTTGAGGGCCAGACAGAATTACCACAAAAAAAATAAACTGTACACGGTATAAACATGAAAAACAAAGATCTGTAAACAGATAATGAATGTCAACAAACTGACTGGGCAATACAGAAAGAAAATCAATAAAGTGTACAAGTTAAGAGTCATTAAATGAGTCAGTGATTCTCCCCAGAGTTTATATCCCTCCCAATGCTGATTACAAATAGGCACTTGCAGAGCTGAATGATGTGGTCAGTGAACAAGAGTCGGACCAGCCCGATACTTTAACCAGGCCTGGGTCATCGGTCACGTGATGCAAGGAGCGAGTAGAAACCAGGGTTCTAAAAGTAGCAGTAAATCCAGTCAGGAAAGCAAAGAAAGTAACAAACACGAACAGTAGCAGAAAGGGTAATGGGGAGGAAAGAATATCTACCTTGGCGGCTCCTCCGTCCCGCAAGCAACAACCAGGAGAGAATACCTCATGACGATGAAGTTGGTGGGTGCCTGCAGCAGCAGGAGACCCCATGAGGGCCGGGAGCAGAGCACCGGCAGCGATGTGAGAGTTGGAGGGACGGGTGATCCCAGCCATGGGTCGGAGGGCAGCGCTGGGAGAGTGACGCTGTCCCAATGCGGGACACCCGTGAGCAGCAGGGATGGCCCGTCGGCGGGAAGGGTGAGCCCAGTCGCCCTTCTGAGGCTTTGGGGAGTGGGGCAGACGGAGCCGCGCTGCCAGCAGAGCAAGGATGAGCCCTGTGCAGGCAACGCAGAAGAATCAGACCTAGTGTCCGGAAGCAGCGAGGAGGGCGACGTTTCGGGCAGGGAGGAGAAAGAACACACATGGGAGGGAGAGAGGGGGGCTTGGAGCCCTCCATAAGAGAGTGGATGAAATATTTAAACAAATCAAAAGGGCTGTCAATGGAGGAGGGCTATTGGGGATTTGTGGGGTGGGGGAGGTGGGTAGGGAGAGTAGAAAATGGGGGAAAGAGAGAAAAGATGTGGGAAATATTGGACGGGCTGGAAAACATTAGCCGGCGGGGTCCAGGTCAGACACTTTGGTCTGTCTTGATCTGACTCCTGAGCAGATTCTTCGAGTGGCAGCTGTGGGCTCGAGGGAAATGTGAGAGGGAATTTGAAGGGGGTGAAGTTCTTTTTTATCCAGATATCAGTACATTCAAAGGGGGGTTTATTTCGATGATGTATTTCATATTCCAAAGGGAGATCCTGAAAACAGGTTTACACAGGTTGAGGGAAAGGTGGGAATCAGACTCCAGCATCTGCAGACCTTCAGGGACCTTGGTGCTGGTCAGATTTGTAGCTGGCAGCATGACAGCTGTATTAATGCTAGGTACAGGTTAGGGCAATACAATTTCCTGCATCATCTGCACCTCACACCACAAAAATTACATCAATCTAAATCAGAAATGTGCTTTAGGTGTGGTGCGGAGATTGGAACCTTTATCGACTCAACCTGGCGATGTGCAAAGGTGAGATCCTCTCCTGGGGGACATTCTGAAAAAAAAATTACAAAGGTGGATCTGGAAATGTTCCTTCTGGGATACATTATGGACATGAGTTTTAACCTGTCCAAGGACCAAATGCTGTTCGTGAAGGTCATTTTGGCAGAAGCCAGGAAATGTATAGTGGTTACATGGAAGTCCGAATCCCAATTAAATATTACACTGTAGTGACTTGCACACAGAGACGCAGACCTACCCACAAAATGGCCAACAAACGTGGCAACCACGCTGATCTGGGAGTGACACCGCTGTCGTCCCAGGTGACCTCCTGCACCGAGAGAAAATGGGGAACAATGGCAGGAGCGCTGGCCAATCCCAGGCTGGCGCTCCATTGACACGGGGCCCTAACGTCAGCACCTGGGGCCCATTTAAACACGACAGCCAGAGCAATAAACCAGTCTTGATTTCAAGGCTTTGGAGGGCGTTTCATTCTTCTCCATGCTCGAGTAGCGTAAATGCTACTTTTGTGACCCCAACAGGTCCAAGTAACAGTGACCGTCCACATGGTCTCACTCAGGGTCCCAATGTTTTGGGTGTCACAGCCAAACATGTGGTTCGAGCAGGCCAAGTCTCAGTTCCAGCTTCAACACATGGCCACCGCTGACACTTGCTACTTTTACATCATAAGTGCTCTCAATCAAGACACAGCAGCAAGGGTTGTAGACTTCCTAAGGCAGCCTCTGGAGCAAAGCAAATATGCAGCCTTCAAAGAGCTGTTAACCCACACTTTTGGGCTCTCCCGGCGCAAGCACACCACCCAATTGCTGCATATGGATGGATTGGGGGACAAATGCTCACTTCGACTGAGGGCCAGAAACATTGCCTGGTCTTTGAGCAGATCTTTCTGGGAGCAGCTCCAGGATATTCTAGTCTTGGTCATGGATGAGGACTTCAGCGACCCTTGGAGAGTTGTGGCCCGGGCGGACATGCTCTGGAGAATGAAGAGCATCAGCGCCATCATAGACCACATCAGCAAACCCCACGAACAGCCCCCTGCGAGGCCAAGACCAGTGGAGAGGAAAGTTAATACTTTGGGATAATTCTGTTACTATCATCAGTGATGGGGTGCAGAGGCCCATCGATGCCACCCACCCTGCTAGTTTCCAGGAAATGCCCTGGCTAACTGTCGTTGATGGCTGCGGTGTTTGGCCCAGGTGATGGCTTCCTCTATGTTTGGAACTCCTTGTCGGGCAAGCATTTCCTGGTTGACACTGGCGCCGAGATAAGTGTCCTACCCACTGTAGGCCTCGACACCCACAATAGCAAGCAGTGCCTAGCACTGAGGACAGCCAGCAGCTCCTCCATTCAAATTTTCAGGACCCGCACCATCCACTTTCGTTTTGGCAACAGCCATTTTACGTGGACCTTCACAACTGCTCCTGGGGGCCGACTTCCTTCGCACCTACTGCTTGCTTGCCAACCTCAAGGGATGACTCTTGGTATATGCCAGAACTTTTCAGAGTCTGTCTCTGGGGGAAGCCAAGCTACCCAGCCCCCACCTGGACTCCATAATGCTTTTGGTCAATGAATTCACCCACATCCTGGCGGAGTTCTCCTCAGTAGTGGCACCACATTTCTCTGCAACGGAGCCAAAGCATGGGGTAAAGCACCACATTTGACCGAGAGCCCCCACTCCACGCCAGGGGTGCCGACTCCCTCCTGAAAAGATCAGCCTAGTGAAGGAGGAGTTTAAGAAAATGGAGGAGCACTCCGACAGTCCCTGGGCCTCCCCCTCCACGTGGGGCCCAAATAGTGGTGGGTTGGAGGCCATGTGGCAACTACAGCTGCCTCAACGAGGCCACTACACTGACAGACATCCTGTGTCTCACATCCAAGATACTGTACCTGGTGATAAGACATTTCCGTTACTTTTTGGAAGGTCAGCAATTCAAGGTCTTCACCAAACACAAGCTATTGACCTTAGTCTTCCATAAGGTATCGGACCCATGGTCGGCCCGACAACCGAAACACTTGTCCTACGTGTCCGAATTTACCATGGACATACAGCACATTGTGGGAAAGGTTACATGGTAGCCGACACTGTCACTCCCCATGATCGAGTTGGTGCATGCCCTGTCCCAGGGAGTCGACTATGTGGCCCTTGCCAAAGCACAGCAGCAGAACCCCGAGATCCATGACAGTATTGGGACAGCTGTCTCTGGTCTTAGGGTGGAAGATGTCCAGTCAGCCCAGGTAACCTGACACTGCTGTGCAACATCTCTACTGGCAGCCTTTGCCCCACTGTTCTGTCCGCATGGAGGTGCCAGATGTTCGACGCCATCCACAACCTGGCGCATCCCACAATTTGAGCTGTGGTCAAAATGGTGGCTAGCAGGTGTGTCTGACATGGCCTATGTAAGCTGGTCAGCCAGTAGGCCAAAACCTGCACAAACTGCTAGTCCTCCAAAGTGCAGATTCACACGAGGCCACCCACACAGACATTTGAACCAGCCCGATGCAAATTCAGTCACGTACATATTGATATAGTGGGCCATTACCACTTTTGCATGGGGTGAAATTCCTCTTGACCATGGTTAACCATTCCACCGGTGGCCTGAGGCAGCCCTGCTGGCTGATACCACCACAGAAGCCTACACCAGGGCACTCATCGACACATGGGCATCCAGATTCGGGGTCCCAACATCAGACATGGGGGCACAATTCACCTCTGGGCAGTGCTGGCTAACTTCCTGGACACAGCTCCAACACACCACAGTGTATCACCCTCAGGTCAATGGGTTGGTGGAGTGCTTTCACAGGCACTTCAAGGCAGTTTTAGCTCGGGTCCCAAATAGATGGACAAACTGCCTTGAGTCCTGCTGGGGATTCATACTGCACCGAAGAAGGACTTCAATGCCTCAGTGGTGTCGTTCTTCTTCACGCTCGTGTATTGCGAATGCTACAACACAATAGAATATGAAAATGCAGAGTTGTATTCCCTTGGAGAAAATTACATACAGTTTAAGGAGGAAATATGACACTTTGTTTAGGGTATGGCAACCTTATATGAAATATATTGGTGTGCAGACATGTCTACCCCTCTTCGGAATAAGGGTACTGAAACAATCCATTCCAACAGGGAAATGAATGGAATCAATGAAGTGGGATGTGGCACACATGATGTGCTCTTTTATTCCTTACCTTTGGTTACTTGATCACTTTGGTGGTTTTTCCTAGATATTTGTGATTTTTTTCCCCCAGTTGTGTTGGGGTTGGGGAGATGGGGATATAAAAACAGACTCATTTTGGTATTGAAATTGATTGTATTCTTCCTTTAAATTTATTTGAGTCTTTGAAAATCAAAGATATTAAAAAAAAAACCAGGCCTTTGTCATGCAAACCCTGCCAGCTACCACCAACATGTAACCTGCTGTACTAGGGGTCCCGGCACACTCGATCACTGCTACACCAAAATAAGGAAGGCCTACCGTTCTTTCCCAAGATCACATTTTGGTTAGTCAGATCACCTGGCTGTGCTCCTTCTGCCTTCATACAGACAAAGCTTAAAAAGAGAGGCTCCAGAGACCAGGACAGCTGGAAAGTGGTTAAAGGAGGCTAAAGAACAATTACAGGACTTCCTCGAGTCAGTGGATTGGGCAGTGTTCATAGAGTCAGCTGAAGATTGATCTTCACTAGGGCTGTCACAGACATTATCAAAACAGTTGTGGATGATTGTGTCCCCACCAAATTGTTCAGGGTTTGCCTCCAACCAGAGGCCTGAATGGACAATGAAATACAGAATCTGCTGAGAGCCAGATCACAGGCATTCAAGTCTGAAGATCCAGATCAATATAGAAGGAGCAGGTATGACCTGAAAAAATCTATCTTCCAGGCGAAGTGGAGATTCTGGATGAAAAATGGAAACAACAAGGGACATCTGACAGCTGTGGCAGGGCCTAAATGCCATAACCTGCTACAAAACCAAATCCAGTAAGGTAGCAAACGGCAAAGCTTCAATCCCAGAGGAACTCAATGTTTTCTACGCCCGATTTGACAACAGTAACAGCAAAAAAACCACCCCTCCGCACCCTCGAGTACCCTGAAGATCCCATCCTGTCCATATTGGAGGATGATGTACATGCTGCCTTCAGGAGAGTGAAGACGAGGAAAGCATCCTGCCCGGCTGGAGAACCTGGCTGAGTATTAAAAATCTGTGCTGACCAACTTTTAACAATGTACTCATGGATAGCTTCAATATCTCATTCTAGCAGGGTGTGGTACTCACCTGTTTCAAACAGGTGTCAATCATACCACTGCCCAAGAAGTGTAGTAAATCATCTTAATGACCATCAGCCAGTATATCAACAGTGATGATTTGTTTTGAAAGGGTAGTGTTGAAGTATATCAGTTCCTGTCTGAGCAGTGACATGGATAGTTCCAGTTCGCCTTTCGTAGCAACAGATCTACATTAGATGCCATCTCACTGGCTCTACAGAAAGCCATGGAACACCTGGACAGTAAAGTTACATTCATCAGGATGTTCTTTATTGACAACAATTTGGCATTTAACACCATCATCCCTTCAAAACTGATCAGCAAACTCTAAGACCTGGGACTCAACACCGCACTGTGTAATTGGATCATGGATTTCCTCACCTCCAGACCATAATCAGTGAGGATTGGCAAGAACATCTCCTCCTCAAATCTCCATCAATTCTGGAGCACCATAGGGCTGTGCTTTAGCCCCCTGCTCTACTCACTTTACACCTACATTTGTGTGACCCAGTAATGACAATAAAACCATCTACAAAATTTGCCGATGATACCACTGTAGTAGATTGTATAAAGGTAATGAGTGAGCATAGAGGAAGGAGATTTAAAAATTGGCTGAATGGTGCACCAACAACAATCTTGCACTCAATGTCACCTAAACTAAGGAGCTGATTGTTGACTTCAGGAGGGAAAGCCAGAGGTAAACAATCCAGTGATTATTGGGGGATCAGAGATGGAGAGGGTAAGATTATTTGTTCTTGGGAGTCACCAGCTCGGAGAATATTTCCTGGACCCAACCACTAAAGGCATTGTGAAGAAAGCATAACAGCACCTCTACTTCCTCAGGAGTTTGCGGAGGTTTGATACGACACCAGAAACCCTGGCAAATTTCTACAGATGTGTGGTGGGGACACTAATACCCCTGAACGTAAGCCCTGAAAAAGGCAAGTGGACACAGCCCAGATCCTCACAGGCAAAACCCTCCCGACTATCAAGAACATCTTCAGGGAACACTGCCATTGGATGGCAGCAGCAATCATCAAGAATCCACACCACCCAGCACACCCTCTGTTCTCAATGCTGCCATCAGGAAAGAGGCATGGATGCCACAAGATTCTCACCACCAGATTCAGGAACAGTTGCTGTCTCTCCATCATCAGACTCAACAATAAACTCAATCAGGGACACAGTTAAGGTCACTTACTTGTGCACTTTAAAGATTTTTCTAATTCTCTGTGTTGAAATTTGTTTACATTCATTATCTGTTCACAGTTCTTATTTGTTTAGATGTATAATGTCCTGCGGCCCACTCCGTGGGCTGACACAGTAAACAGTTGTCAAACACAGTGATCAAGCAGACAGCACATGGGATGAGATGCCCACTCCCATAGGCCGCAGGAATAGCAGTGGAATCGGCCAATCACAGACAGTGGATCGCAGGGGGTCCAATCTGGGCCCATGCATCTGGGACAACCAATCAGCAGCCGGCTTAATCCACGCCCCAATGGTGACATGGCCGGCTGCCTATAAAAGGCAAAGCTGCAGCCCAATAAAGTCAGTGTCGATTCCAATCCTTTGGTGAGCAAATCTTTCTACCTTGAGCTATAACCTTAGCTATAACTGTAGCGACCCCGCTACATATGCACTGTGTACTATCGTTTTATTTTGAACTATCTGTGTGCCTTGCCCACAGAAAAAGAATCTCCATGTTGTATGTGATGTCATGTATGTACTCTGACAATAAATCTGAAATCTGAAAATGAAATCTGAATCTGAAATCAACAACATCTGCATGTTTTCTCTTCTTTCAACATATGTAATGTTAAACTTTTTCTTATTAAAATAAATCTTTAATAATAGTTTTGGTTAAACTCTTTCCAGAACAAGCATTAACAAATGAGAAATAAAATACAAAATAAAGTTTGCTGTAAAACCAGACTTCTTTTCATCTCCTCCACCTTCTGGAGCTTTTGCTTCTCATTCAGATCCTTATACCTGTCCTGGTGTTTCGTTTCATAGTGTCATCGTATGTTATATTCTTTAACTACTCACACGCTGGCTCCACACACAAGACAAACAGGTTTGTCTTTTAAAATGATGAACATATAGTCTGCCTCCCACCTGTCTTGAAAGGTCCTGTTTTCTGTCCTTCGTTTGGCCATTTTTCGTAAGGGGTTTATTACATGTGAGTTGGGCGACAGGTCGCAGATACTAATGAAAGTAAAGAGAGGAGGTGGGGGCGATTAGCGGGCTGACGGGCTGGCGCCAACGCATTTGCAAAGCATTCTGGGATTTGTAGTATTAGCTGTGCTTGCAGTATACTGGCGCGGCGGCCACCGGGCCATCTCCAATACATATTTGATATGATCTTGCGGGTCAAATATAATTATATCACGGGCCAAATTTGGTCCGCAGGCCTGAGTTTGACATGTGTGCTCTATGTGAAGTTCCCCCTAAACTTTTCCTTTTTCACCCTTAACCCATGTCCTCTGGTTTGTATCTCACCTACCCTCAATGGAAAAAGCCCACATACATTTACTCTGTCTCCCACCTCAGTTTTAAATACTTCTATCAAATCTCCCCTCATTCTTCTACACTCCAGAAAATGAAGTCCTAACCTGCTGAACCTTTTCCTGTAACACAGTTCCTGAAATCCAGGCCACATCCAAGTAAATCTTCTCTGCACTCTTTCAATCTTATTGTTAGCTTTCCTGTAGTTAAGTGACCAAAACTGTACACAATACTCCAAATTTGGCCTCACCAATGTCTTATGCAACTTACCATAACATTCCAACTTCTACACACAATTCTTTGATTTATGAATGCCAATATGCCAAAAGCTGTCTTTACAACTCTATCCACCCGTGATGCCACTTTCAGGGAATTATGTATCTGTATTCCCAGATCTGTTCCACCACACTCCTCAGTATCCTACCATTTACAGAATATGTCTCTTTTGGATTTATTCTTCCAAAATGCAACACTTCACACTTGTCTGCATTAAATTCCATCTGCCATTTTTCAGCTGGTCCAGATCCCACTGCAAACTTTGAAAGGCTTTCTTGCTGACAACAACACCTCCAAACTTTGTGTCATCTGCCAACTTGCTGATCCAATTTACCACATTATCATCCAGATCATTGGTATAGATGACAAATAACAATGGTCCCAGTACTGATCCCTGAGGCACACCACTAGTCACAGGCCTCTAGTCTGAGGAGCAATTATTCACCACCACTCTCTGACTTCTCCTGTCCAGCCAATGTCAAATCCAGTTTACTACCTCACCATGAATATTGAGTGTCTGAACTTTCCTGACTAACCTCCCATGTGGGACCTTGTCAAAAGCCTTAATAAAGTACACGTAGACAACATCCACAGCCTTTCCTACATCAACTTTCCTGGCAACCTCCTTGGAAAAACTCTGTGTGAAGAAGGTATCTCTTACATCCCCCTGGACTTACCAAGCACCTTAAACTCGTGTTAGACATTTCAGCCTTGGAAAAATGCCTCTGGCCATCCACAGGATTAATGCCTCTCATCATCTTGTACACTTCTATCAGGTCACTCCTCATCTTCTGTCTCTCCAAGGAGAATAAAAAACCAAGTTCATTCAACCTATCCTCATAAGACATGCTCTCCAATCCAGGCAATGTCCTTGTAAATCTGTTGGGTGTTCTCCAGTTTTATTTCAGATTTCCAATATCTGCAGTTTTCTTGTTAAGATGCTCACTGCTCCTCAATGTAAATAGTCAGAGCTGATAAATGTCTACTCTTTCTGAACAAATGTACTGACAGATTTGTGAGAATTAGGACATTATGGAGCATTCGTTTCTGGAACATGATAAAGAGGTTCAGGAATAATTTCCTTCCAACAGCTATCAGACTCTCAAACCTCCCTAATCAGGGACAGCTCCAACATCACAAAAGGACTGACTGCTCGATTGCAGGCCACATTTTCACTAGGGTTATTGTGAATATTTATATCTACTTTGTATATTCTTTTTTATTTTAATTACATTTGTTTACCATTATAATCTTTCTTTACAAGTGTCAGTTCAGCTGCTACAGCAAGAATTTTGGTGCAAGTGTACGTGGTACAATGTTCATGACGAGAAACTGTCATTATTCCAAAGTACTCCATAGACAATTTAATATGGATAGAAGGGTTCAAAAGGAAATGGACCAAATGCTGGTTACTGGGGCTAGCCCAGAAGGGCAACTTGGTCAGCATGGACAAGTTGGGCTGAAAGGCCTGTCTGTGTGGTATGACTAGATATCACTGATGTACCAGCAAGCTCCCCAAAAACAACCAAGTAATCAATCAGGTGATGTTTTGACGTGTTCATGGTGAGAACCACCCAGACCATGTCCTCTTCACACTGTTACCATTGGGAAGGAGGCACAGGAGCCTGAAGACGAATACTCAGCAGTACAAAAACAGCTTTCCCCCTCCGCCATCAGATTTCTGAATGGACAATGAACTTATGGACGCTACCTCACATTTCTCTTCCTTTACACTTATTTTAAAATGCAATTTATAGTAATTTTGCACCTGTGATGTGGCCGACAATCAACAAATTTTGTGACCGGTTTATGACAACAAATTTTGATTCTGAATGGATCCTTGGGATAATTCTCCTGATCCCTGAACAATAACATGGATTCTTCATTTATCTGCACTATTTTTAAAGAAAGGTTAACTGCCAGTGGGAGCAAACTTTCTAGAATAGTGATTACACTTCAACATCGGACACCTGCCTACATTTTTCCATACTTTGATGAAGAGCTCAAGACTGAAACGTTGGTTATGTATCTTTATCTTTGCCATATAAAGAACACTGTATGACCTGCTGAGTTTCTCCATTATTATGTTTTTACTTCAATCACGGTGACTGCAGACTTTTGTATTTTACTGAAGCACGTTTGAGTATGGTTTAGCAAAAAATCATTTTATTTCAACTACTTGCTGCTTGTATGAATTGTATTGCCAGTCACCATTCACAATAATCACAAAGAATTCAAAATAAATGCTTATCATTAAGTATAAAAATAGAAAATGCTGCAGAGTGATTTTTTTTTCTCTGCAAAACCTGTTCTTTTATCTGTTTTGCTGTAGAATGGTGGAAACATACTCCATCCTGAGCAGCAAGTCTAAAGGTTCTGATCCAGACCTTGAACAGGCACAACCTAAATTGGCCTTGCTTTGTGGTGGGCTCCCAGGGCTTTGCTTACGTCAGTCCAGCATCCTTGGCCATGTTGTAGAAAATTCCTTTCTGGGCCATGAGGTTGCTTGGGGAATCAAACTCTGCAATGCTCCCTTTGTCCAGCACCAGCACTCTGCCCAAGAGGAGAAAAAGGCAAGTTAACACAGTGAAGGATGAGGTGCATCTCCCCTCAGGGTCTCCAGCCGTGCTTCAGAGCAAGGGGAACCCTTTTGTTGGCAACAAGGAGATTCCAAGGGAAGAAGCTGTTCTAAATGAGCATCCTAATTGAAATTCTAGAATATGGTCTCAGTCTGCCCTGAGGTTTATCCCAGAAGGATGTTAAAACACAATTCTGTAAATACTCAGCAGGTCAGTACATTAATGAAGATAAAGACACACAACCAACATTTCGGTCTTAAGCCCTTCATCAAGGTAATGAGCAATATGTTGATATCTCTATCAGAACCAGCACCTTTAGGTTCAGGAAGAATTGTTATCCATCAGCTATTTGCTTTTGAATCTTCCCAGACTTGCCCAACACTAAGCATGGGGCGGCACGGTTAGTGTAGTGGTTAGTGCAATGCCTTTACAGTGCCAGCAATCAGGATTCGAATCTCACACTCTCCCAATGTCTGCGTCGGTTTTCCCTGGGGGCTTCCTCCCACCGTTCGAAATGTACTGGGGGCTGTAGTTTAATTGGGTGGCATGGACTTGTAGGCTGAAATGGCCTGTTGCCATGTTATAAGCCTAAATTTTTTTTTAAAGGCTTGAACCCTTCATCAAGGTATGAGCAAAACGTATGAGTTTGTTCCCCCTATCCGAAATTCCGTGACTTGAAAAGTTCTATTCAAACTTCTTTCAGTGCCGACGTGATGGCACATGTTGAAAAAAATTTAGCACCCGACTTGCCCATGTGTGGCTCTGATGTTCTGTTGATGCCAATTTGGTAATATCAGAACTCAGAAACAGCCAGGAAGACAGACGCTGAACACCTGGATGTCGGCGCTCAGAGGTGAGGTGTCAGGGATTGGTGGCAGTGGCAGGGAGGTGTCTTATTTTGTAAGCAGAGATCACGTTTTTTGGTAAGAATTAAACAACATTATTTCATACTTGAAAAGCCTTCCATTGTGTTTTGCTGTTGCTTAACTGCTGGGACAGCTGCTTAAAACCATTAACTGAAAAACCCCATGAGCCAAAAAAACATTCGGTCCCAAACTTTTCGGATGTGGGAAAACGTTCTGTACCTTGATGAAGGGCTCAAGTCCAAAATGTTGATTATATACCTTTATCTTTCTTATATAAAGTCCACTGTTTGACCTGCTGAGTTTCTCCAGCGTCGTGTTTTTACTTCGATCACAGTGTGTACAGAATTTCATGTTTTACTCTTACCACTGAACGATGTTCCATCTCTTCTCCTCCCACCCTAATGAAAGAGTGCAGGATGGAATCTCTGTACCTGTCATAGTCCAGAATTGTGTTCAGACGATGTGCGATGGTGAGGACTGTACAGTTGTCAAACTGGGTCCTGATGGTAGACTGAATCAGGTCGTCAGTCTCCAGGTCTATAGCAGCAGTGGCCTCATCGAGAATCAAGATCCTCGTCTTCCTTAGGAGAGCTCTAGCGAGGCACACAAGCTGCCTTTGTCCCACACTGCAACAGGAGTAGGGAGAGGTTTTAATTGTCAACAGTGGAAAAGGGATGCTTGTGCTGTGGGCATCTACCCACATCCACTGCAGTCCAGAGTACTAAGCCACAAATCTGAACCCACCCAGCAAATTCACTAACTACTTGTTTAAAAAAATGCCCCTCAGTTCTCAGACAAATGGATCCACATTAGATATGTTGGAATGAGGAGCTAACTAGTCACAGAGCCTAGTCGATCATTTCAGCAGATCGTGGTTGCTCCGAAACCTGAATTCTACTCTCCTTCCTTTCTCTGCTTATTAATAATCTGTCTACTTCTGATAAAAATCTTCAGAGACTACATGTCCTCCACACTGTGGCATGACCCCTCCTGATTCTTCTGCAAGAGGCAATGGAACCACTGAAGAATGTGTATGTTTCAGGCAAGTGCCCACGTTTCCAAACTCCAGTACATACAAGCCTTGTTCCAGGTATCAGTCTGGCAAATCACTTCCAATGCATTAACATCCTTTCTTAGAAACTAATACTGCACACAATTCTCCAAATGTGGTCTCATGACATTAGAAGTGAAGGAAAACCTGTTTACAACCCCCCCCCCCCACAATAAACAGTGATAATTTTCACCTTTCTAATTACATGCAGAGCCCCTGTATGTCTGAGTCATGGGCAAGATGCCAAAGTCTCTCTGCAACTCAATAGCCTCTCACCAGAAAATGAAGCAAAGTGGATAGTTTCCCATAATCCTGCAGAATCCTTGCTGGATTCTTTCCTACTCAAGGAAGGCTACCTGACTGCAGGGATCTTGGCTCTGTGGCAGTGCCAACCTGGAAAAGAGATGGCCCAGGTTGAGGTCCTTCCACTGTCCTCCACCTACTTATGAAACCCATTTGTTGATTGGTACACAGCATGGAAATTCACCCTTTTGCCCAATTTATCCTTGCCCCCTGAGCTTGCACATTTGCCTCCTTCTAAACTTTTCATATCCATGTAAATGGATAGAGAGCAAGCAGAAATACCATGGGAACTGCCAGATAACAAGCTCCTTCCTTTCCCTCAGACCTTGCAGTCAGAATTACCTGAGGTTTTCCCCTCCTTCCGAACACTCATGGTGCAGCCCAGCCGATAGACTGAGGACATATTGTTTGAGGTGAGACAGTTCCAGCACACTCCACACTTCCTCATCTGAATAGTGATCAAAAGGATCCAGGTTCATTCTCAAGGTGCCAGAAAACAGCACGGGGTCCTTGAGGGAGAAATCAGAATGTGTCTGTTATGCAGCCAACCACCCCCAAAGTGCAGATTGGATTGAGCTGCCCAAGGTCTCTTGACTGTAGTGTGATATTCCACAACTTCACCTCTGTCCAGTTAGACATTGAGAAGATATTGACTACTGATTTACTGCCAATCTGCAGATGGGAGGCAACACTCCCTCCCCTATTCTTGTGCTGTGGGAGAGGGTGGGTCTGCTGCTCATGAGTCAAACCATGGAGCCAAGTGTTATAAGCTCAGAGGACCCCAAAACCCAGCAGCAATAGATATGCACCAAGACAAATGGTTAAACAAAAGTTGCTCTTAATTATCTTTAAACATGAAAGCACAATCAAACTTTAACTTATCTTTATTGACTTACTTAACCCCCCTTCTAATTCTAAGCACATGTGTATGTAATGTGTGTGTAAGTTCAGAAAAGTTCTTTGGTTCACAGTCCAAACTCACTTCTCATTCCTCTAGTTCACTGGTTGCAGGCAATTCTTATACTGTGCACAGAATTTAACATTTATTAAGTTCACCAGGCTTTGGTGCTTAAAAGGTAAATGGTTACTGCTCAGAAAGGTTCTTGTTGGTTTTCAGAGAGAGATTTGTTGTACATTTACTTCCATCAACCAGTTCAGTGTCTTGCCAAAGAAACTTGCCCCTTCAGGGTTCTCCAGATGATAACCTCTTTCTTTTAGGTCACCAGAGTTCCTTTTTGTTTCACTTATTCCAAGTGAAACATTAAACAGCCAGTCTTCTCCTCTTGCATAAATCACAAGGGGGTTGACCAAGCCGTCTTCCAAAAGGGGACTTTCCTTTGTATAAACAAGGAGGCTTACAACTGCCAAACTTTAAAAATTATTATAGAGCCGCACAATTAAGATACCTATCAGATTTTTACCAAACAAGGGAAAAACCAGATTGGACCAGTTTAGAACTAGATAAAATAGGGGAGAAGATACCTGAACATATACTATATAAATGGGATGAAAAATTGGTGCAACGTAGGAATTCACCAGTATTGCATCATCTGCTCAACATTTGGAAGAAGATTCATGTAGAAAGGAATAAAACAAATTACCAACTACCTAAACTAATATTGACGCAAAATCAACTAATCCCTTTCACATTAGATAACCTTTCCTTTAGAGAATGGGAGAGAAAAGGGATCAAAAGAATAGAAAATTGTTTTTCGGGAAATAAGTTATTATCCTTTGAACAAATGAAGGATAAATATAATATAACTCACGATACAATGTTTGCATACTACCAACTGAAAACCTACTTGAAGGACAAATTGGGAAACAGTCTGAGGTTACCAGAAGGAAGCAATTTTGAACATGTGATTACAGACACAAAGATAATTAAAAAATTTGTAACATGTACATCAAACTGCAAGAAAAGGAGAACGAGTAAACAAACGGTAAACCTAAACAAAAATGGGAACAAGATCTAAACATAAAGATAAAGAATGAAACATGGGAGAAGCTATGCTCCGGAACTATGAGAAATACAATAAACACGAGGTTACACATGATACAATATAACTGGATACACAGGCTATACATCACACCTCAAAAGTTAAATAAATGGGACCCAACAGTATCAGACAGATGTTTTCGCTGTAAAAAGGAAATGGGAACAACAATTCATGCAATTTGGACATGTGAGAAAGTGGAAAATTTTGGGAAGATCCAAACCAGATATTAAATAAAATCAGAAAAAGCAATATACCAAAAAAACCAGAGATCTTCCTCCTAAGTAATATAAGAAACAAAGAATTTGGACTCGATTTGGGTGGAGCACAAAAAAGATTTGTTATGATAGCCCTAGCTGTAGCAAAAAATTGTATTATGTCAACCTGGAAATTAGAAATCCCATTTGATCACCATGTATAATTTTAGGCAGATATTAAGCTAATCTATTAGCCATAATTTTAGCTACAATTTTATAATCTACATTTAACAACGATATTGGTCTATAAGAAGAAACCTGTAAAGGGTCTTTATCTTTTTTTGGTATAACCGTAATTATTGCATTAGAACAAGACTCAGGTAATTGAAAAGTATTATAAGGTATGCGTCAGATAATATTTTATGGTTAATAACCTTGATAAATAAATCTAAATTTCAGTTGAATCATCCAATAGTGGTTTCATTGGATGCAGAAAAGGCTTTTGATAGAGTGGAATGGAAGTTTCTGTTCAAAGTACTTGAGAAATTTAGTTTTGGTTCTTCATTTATTGGATTGATAAAGGCTTTATATAATAGCCTGAAGGCTAGAATTGCTGTTAATGGCCAAATTTCAGAATCTTTTAGTTTGACAAAATCTACTAGACAAGGATGTCCGTTGTCACCTGCTTTATTTGCTATAGTTATTGAACCTTTAGCACAATTAAATACGTCAAAATGAAAATGTTAAAGGTATGAGAGTTCTGAATGAGGAATATAAGATTAATTTATTTGCTGATGATGTTTTATTATATTTGGTGGATCCGGATACTTCTTTACCTGCAGTTCAAGAATGTTTAGAAATTTATGGCCAATTATCTGGTTATAAAGTAAATTGGGCTAAAAGTGAAATTTTGCCAATTTGTAAAGATGATTATTTAGTGTATAAAAATATTACAAATTTGAAGTGGACTACACAAATTAAATATTTAGGAATTAATGTTAATACGAAATTTCAAGAATTATACTTAATTAATTATCTTCCTTTAATAAAAAGGATTAAATTAGATTTGATTAGGTGGAGGGATCTACCTTTGGGTTTACTAGGGAGGATTAATACCATAAAAATGAATATTTTTCCTAGAATACAATATATGTTTCAATCAATTTCTTATTTTAAAAAAAAAGATTTTTTAAGGACTTAATATAAAGCGATTAGAGAATTCTTATGGAAGGGAAAATTTCCGAGAGTAGCAATGAGAAAATTGATGTGGGATTTTCAGTTTGGAGGTTTAAGATTACCGAATTTTCAGCATTATTACGAAGCAGCTCAATTTAAATTTCTTAGTGCATTAATGAATATGGACGACCCACCTAGTTGGGTAAAGATAGAAATGGCGGTTATTTTATAAAAATTTCCTCATGAGTTTTTGTTTCAATGGAATAAAAATTTACTACGAACTTACGATGTGCCAATATTGAAACATTTATTGAATTTATGGACAAGTAAACTTAAAAAATTGGGACTTAAAAATATATATTCTGGAAGATTGCCATTATATAATAATCAACTTGTTCCTTTTACGGTCTCCAATGCCACTTTGAAACAATGGGAAAAGAAGGGAATAAAAAATTTATCTGATTGTTTTTCTGAGGGTTGTTTTTGTTCCTTTGACGAATTACAAAGGAAATATGATATTAGTGGAAATTCTATATTTGTATATATCAATTAAGATCTTTTGTAAAACAGTTATGTGGTTGACATATGATTTTATTACCTGAATCTAGTTTTGAAGAATATGTACTTTCAATACCAAAAAAGGGATATATATCTGATTTGTATTGTATTTTACAAGAAATTGATTGTAAAAAAGACTGGGATAAAGATAAGTTGAAATGGGAAAAAGATTTAGGACATAAAATAGCTGAATAAGCTTGGTTGGAAATTTGTCAGAATAGTATTCGGAAATTAATTAACGCTAGACTAGTGATGATTAATTATAATTTTATTCATCAGTTATATTTAACGCCGGAGAAATATTAAAAAATTGGTCTTAGTAAGTTGGATTCTTGTTTTCGATGTGATCAGAAGGCCAATACTTTTTTGCATACTGTTTGGCTTTGTGATCGATTGCAACAGTTTTGGAAAGGTATTCAATCTATTTTTAACAGTTTATATAATATCCATCTTGTATTAGATCCCAATATATTTTTATTAGGGAACATGCAATCATTAATTGATTTAGGTTTAGAGGATTATCAGATTTCCTTTATCTATTTAGCTTTAGTCGTGGCTAAGAAATGTATAGCACTTACTTGGAAAGATAAAAATATATTAACTTTAGATAAGTGGTATTTGGAGATGAAATTTTGTTTGACTATGGAAAGGATATCTTTTTCAATTCAGGATAGGATGTCTTTTTATAATTTAAAGTGGACTCTGTTTGCTAATTCTATGCATTTAAGTTTGATTTAAATATATGTTTAAGAGTGATATTTTAGTATTGATAAAAATTTTTTTTGTTGTTAGAATTTTTTTTAAGGTTAAGTTTTATCTCTTTTTTTGTAAGTGGGTATTTTTTTTCCATATATAATATTGTTAATTTTATTAACTCTTCACTCTTTATTTTGGGGGGGGAGGGCTGGACTAATTTTAAGTTAGATTACTAATATTGTGTTACAATTAACAGGGGGGGGGTTATTTTGTGTAGTTTTCTGATGTAATATTGTAATCATAACATTTTAATTTTTTTTATTTTTCTTTAAATGTAATTCTCTATTGTATTCATGTTATAAAATTTTAAATAAAGTCTTCAAAAAAAAACCTGGAAATTAGAAGACAACGAGAATACAACAATGGTACATAGAAATGAATAAATGTATTCCATTAGAAAAAATAACATATAATTTAAGAAATAACATTACAATATTCGAACAAATATGGGAGCCATACATGAAATACAATAGAGAAATCCTACCATGGACTTCCACCACCTAAAATGACAGAAGGAGAAGATAATGAAAAGAACTGACTCAGTAAAATTTCTTGTTTATTTTTATTAAGTGTCAACATTGTTTAATGGGTTTAATGTATCTTATAGATTGAACTTCAAATAAATGGGGAAGGGGGTGAGGGAGGGAGGGAAGGGAGGGGGGAAAAAAACAACACTGTATATCTTTAAGAAGAAAAATGTCTGTATGTATCTTGGTCAATATGGTTTATAGTGTGAAAAATAAATTTTTTTTTAAAAAAACAACACAAGCAAAGGGCACCATCCTACTGCTGCTTCCCACATCCCAGGGGTTGAATAGTAAGGGGCAGAGCAATGACAAGGGGTGGGTTGTGAAGGATACAGTTCTCCCAGGATGCAGGCCAATGTTTCCCATAAACCAAATGACCCGTCATAATGTGAGAGCTTGCTGTGCACAGTGACAGAAGGGAATTCAGGAGGCAATGATGGCAGGGGACCAGGGATTTACAGTGGGAGCACGACTGCTTACCTGGGGAATGATGGTGAGCTTTGAGCGGAGGTCGTGTAGTCCGATGTCTGCGATCTTCACTCCATCGATGGTGATCTCTCCTTTGGATGCCTCCAGGATTCTGAAGAGGCAGAGAGTCATCGAGGACTTGCCCGCACCTGTCCGTCCAACGATGCCAACCTGCAGCATACAACACTCACCATCTGTTCCCAACCAATGGTCAACCACCCACCTATTACCACCTGGCTGAGTGACTGTGCTCCTCCCCTGCCCCCTCCCCACACCACATTTTGTTCAGGTGCCTGCCTATATTCTGCTCATACCTTGATGAAGGGCTCAGTTCCAGAACATTGGTTATGTATCTTTATCTTTGTTATTTATGCTTAGTGTTAGGCTTCAAAAGCCAACTAGCTGATGGATATCAATTCTTCTTAAGCCAAGAGGCGCTGGCATTGATGGAGGTACCGCCATTTTTCCATGCCTTGAGAAAGGGCTCAAACCCAAAATGTTGGTTTTGTATTATTATCTTTGCTATATAAAGTATACTGCTTGATCTGCTAAGTTTCTCCAGAATTGTGCTTTAATTACAAACAACCAGCAAATGCCATCGTCTCACGTGTTAAAGACAACACAACCCATCCTGAATTCCAAGATTCAGGGTGGTGAAGAAGGTACTGGGACAGTTGCCTACATTAGTCGGGGACAGCAGGTTACAACTGCATAAGACAGTGTCAGATTAAGGTATTGCAGGGGCTGTAGCATTTACTTTAAAGGAGCCCCAAATTGTGCCGGCTGGCACGTGTGTGGTCCTAAATAGTGCCAGTTGGAAAGTGCTGGCTGGCACATGTGTAATGAGGGGGAAGTGTGACTAGTGTGCCCCCCCCCACTCGAAAGTTTCTGACGCTGGCCCTGCATGTCCATTATGAAGTTTGAAATAGTCTTTATTCTTAACAAAATGATACTAGCAGCGCCTATGGTAAGCACTGAAATTGCACCTCCCCCCCCCCCCCCCCCCCAGTTAAAATTTACTTACACATTTTCTTAAAACAAAACTTACAGCAGCGGCTGGTTCAATGCGGGACCAATGGTTGTCTTTGTTACCCATAATCCCCCACACAGCTGGAACTGCTCTGCACTTACCTGGCACTGGCAGAGCAGTTCCAGCTTCATGGGGGTAACGAAGGCGGTCATTATTCCACATTGAGCCGATGCCGTGAATTGCCAAGGCGGCCCGAAGTGGCCTGATCAGTTGCCAGAGCAGCGCTCTGGTGAAGTACACGAGCACTGGACCCTTCCGGTGAAGTACACCAGCACTGCACCCTTCCGGTGAAGTACACCAGCACTGGACCTCTGCTGCCGCATCAGGAGTTAGATGGGCGGAGGGGCGGCAACGAATCAGCCGGGGCTAGGAGTGAGGGGAGGACAGTGTCGCTCCCCCCTTTAAGGTTAGTGATTTTAGCCCATTATCATGATTCATGGTACATAAACACGGGGGCCATTGAAAATCCGGGGACCGTAGCATACGCTATTTTCGCTGTTACATTAACCTGGCCCTGGTACAAGACATTGGTGAGACCACACGGAGTGTTATTCGTGGCTCTGGTTGCCCAGATAAAGGAAGCATATAATTCAGCAGGAAAGGGTGCAAAAAAAATTTGTAACTGGCTGATTGAATTAGGAGTTTTCCTTGGATGTAGGAGGCCGAGGGGTGAACTTATAATAGAGGTTTATAAAATCATGAGGGGCACAGAGAAAGTGAATGCTCTTTTCCCCTCTGGGTGGGGGAGTTCAGAACTCGGGGTATAGATTTGGGGTGTGTACTGACAATAACCGCAACAGCAGTGAGAGTATAAGACAGCTTTAATAAACTAATATATACACTAAGAGGTCTTGTCTCTCTGCAAGACAAACCTGGAAGGCTGGACTGTAGCTCTGGACTGCTTTCTGTACAAGGTCACTGCGATAACCCCTGGTGTCATTACATATCACCACAGGGTGGGAGGGGAAAGATTTAAAAGGGAGCAGGGGGAGGCAACTTTCACACATGGTAGAGGGTCGGTCCGTGGAATGAGCTCCCCCAGGAAGCAGCCCAATTACAATCACATTTACATAGGTGCATGGAGAGGGAAGGTTTGGAGAAAATGGGCCAAACTTGTGCAAATTTAACTCGCTCAGTTAGAAAGCCCAGCTGGCATGGATGAGATGGGTTGAAAACCCTTGCTTCTATGCTGGAGGAATCCTCGACGAGGATCTCCCGCCTCTAGTGGCTGAGTCCTTTTCACTGACACCTGTGACATTGCCTTCTGGGGCTGCTTGGCAACTGCAATGAGGAACCAACTGCAGTGAAGAACCTACACCAGCTCAATTCTCCCTGACCCAAGCTCATTCAGCCCATTCTGCTGCTGGCTCTGTGAAAAATTCTTTAACTAATTCCAATGCTCTGCTCATTTTCTCTCCCGAATAATTAACCAGTTCCAGATTAAATGCTCTTGTTGAAATGCCTTCCACTGAGCTTGCAGTCACGGAGCTAACTGTCCTTTCCTCAGTGTCTCAGCTACACCTTGGACACATTACTTCAACCATAAATGCTGACATCCTGGAACAGGCAGAACTGAGCTGCCATGTCCAGGAAGGGCAAGTCTGAGTAGCAGAAAGCTGCAGAGAAATGGGCTGAATGTAGAAATCTGCTAAATCCAGTCATTCAGGATAAGAATGTGGAAAAGTGGGACTCACTCCTGAGGGAGTGGTTGAGGAAGCTGGAGAAACAGAGGAGTGGAGGAGCTGCTGAGGAGAGGGTGGTTGGGGGAAAAATGGCCCAGCTTTGCTGCTTGTGAGAGAACCCTTGGTGCTCATGTTCTGTACTGGACAGGGAAGCGGCCTGCTGCACTGCACAAACCTTTTCTCCGCCCCTGATACTCAGATTCAGATCTTTCAGCACCAAGTCCAGACCCTCTCGGTACCGCACACTGTATCCATTGAACTTGACGTTCCCAGCCTCTGGCCAGGACTTCCCTGGCCGATTGGCCTCAATCACCCAGGGGGCCTGTAATAAACAAAGGGTCAGAGTTCACGTTGGACTCACACCATCCAGTAGTTTCCGTACACGTATACTTCCCCAGATACCTCCCATCAGGGCATTCTGACTCCCCATTAGTGCCTTTGGAGGCGAGTAACCAAATACCTCTTCCCCAGAGCTGTTCTCGGGCAAGATGCTGGACTTCAAGGTCCTGTTTGATGGAGCTAAAACTCAGCGCTGTGGGAATGAGAGGAATGCTCCAGTTGGAGTCAAAGCACACAGAAAGGAAGATGGGTGTTGTCAATGTCCATCATACCAGCCCAAGGACCTCAATACAGGAATTATTTAGGGCAGTGACCTGAGTCTAACTACATTCACTGCTTTATTAATTATCCCATCCTTTCAATTACTTAGCTTCAAAAGACAGATGGGGGGAGGGGGGAGGGGGGAAGAGTGGTCCACCTCTGCAACTTGGAGTACAGAGTCTGTCCTGGACAGGGAAGAAGTCCCTGCCACCACCTTCAATAAGTGTGGCAGAACACTCAACTAGTCCAGGTGACTCACCACCCAGGAGCCCACACTGACTAATGGGTGGACATTGCATCCACCCAAACTGAGGCCGGGAGGTCACATACCTCTGTTGTTGTCTCAGAGTACTCCTTCACTCTTTCCACAGCCACGATGTTGGATTCCAGGTCAGAGGTCATCCTCACCATCCAGTTCAATGCCATGGTGACCTGGTGATTGAACAGAACCTTCAGCTTAACTTCCCCTTTCAAAGCCCCCCCACCAAAAAAAAAAAACCCTTGCCAACTACCCCATCATTTCTCCTCTCACCTCAACAACCAAATGGGACTGAAGCAGCCTGCCACTGAGGAAAGGCGATTAGTCTCACTGGGCCAGTTTACATCTACTGCCGCTGCGCACCCATCACCCCCACCCCCAACCCCAAGGACACCTACAGGAAAGGATGACCGGCAACTAAAAATAAATGGCAGCGCTGCCACTGGTCCAGACCCGGGAGAAAAGGGAGGAAATACGCAGCACTATCCCACAGGATCCTTCTGCCTGGTTCTGTTACTGAAGGCTCCAAACAGGCTTTAAAGGAGCCAACAGTGTTTTATTTTAAAATCATGCAACCATGGATGTCTCATGTCCGTGTCCAAGATGGTGGCACCTGTGCCGGACAGGGTAGCATCAATGGTTGTAGACTCCAAGGGAGCACAGTCCAGCGCAGGGCACCAGAAATGGGGGAACACCCCCCATTGAGAAGAAGCAGAGGAGATGACCCTACAAGGAAGGTGACCATGGCAGTGGATCAGCATAGGGTTCAACAGCTGAAGTACCCACACAGGCTGTGGCGGCTATTGGTAGTGCAATCAGGAGACCTGTATGGGCTGTGGAGGGATGAAGACTGGCTAATAGAAACCAGGTATCGGAACTGAGATTCGAGAGGGTGCTGAAGGAAGAAAAGGGGTTCCCAAAGGACATTGGATGCTGAAGGCTTCCTGATAGTGCCTGAGGTTTGGATCTGGAGCTCAGGTCGCCAATGGATTGTGCAGCTGCAGGAGAACTGGAGGTGAATCTGTGAATACTCAGTGTCTCTGAAGAGAATATTTTTTGCTTACGTTTCTCCTTTTGTTAGGGGAGCTGGGAAAAGCAGACAAAAGTTGAGGTATATCACATGTATTACATTGTTATGTATTATTACATTGTAGCGGCCCACAAACCAAGTTGTGATCCGGCTCTCAAAATGGCCGGCAAAAACAGAAATCACGAGGGCCCCCAGGGACCAATGGCTGTTGTCCTGTGTGCCCTCCCCCATGGCGGGAAACAGCGGGAACGCCGGCTAGTCGGAGGCCAGCACTGTGATTACATCATTCCTGTCGTCAGAGGCAGTAAGTGAGTATAAACAGAGCTGGCAGTGCAATAAATCAGTCTTCAACCTCGACTTGCGTGTGCGCGTCATTCTTACTCCACACTTTGCGTAGCGTGCACGCTACATTGGTGGCCCCAGCCGTTCCAACCATCAGGTGGACCTGAAGATGATGGAGCAAGCAGCTCTCCACGCGGTCTTGCTAAAAGTGCCAATGTTCTGGGCATTGCAGCCACACGTGTGGTTTAAACAGGCCGAGGCCCAGTTCCACCTTCGACAGATTGTCATCCCGACACTCGCCACCACTACATAGTGAGCTCACTCAACCAGGATATGGCATCGAGGGCCGTCGATTTCCTATGGCAGCCTCCAAGAGCTACTAACCCACATTTTCGGCTATCATGGCAGGAGTGCGCCACCTATTTGCTGCACATGGATGGCTTGGAAGACAGGGCCTGTTGTGAGTGAGAAAACAGGTTTGGTAGCTCTCAAAGGTAAGGTCTCTGAATACAGTTTTGGTAGGGAAGGATTTTATTTGTAGAAGGCAAGTGTGGGAAATGGTAATTGATGCAGCACGTGCGCGCACAGTTTACAGCGGCCATGGGAAAGAAATAGCAGACAATTAATAACGAACGTGGGGAAAAAACCATGGAAACAAAATACACACACTCAGCTTGACTCTATGCAGCCATGGCCCTATGCTACAAGGGACCCTTATTAAACACTCCCAACCCTCATAATAGTGCACATCCTACCAACAGTTTCTCCAGCACTCTTACACATTTCTTGGCCCAAATCTTATGACCCCAAGGACTTGCACACCAGAGAATATGTTTTTTGTTCAAAGGGGAGCGCACCGGGCATCCCTCCAACAGCCATACGAAAGGACGTGCAGAGTTGTCGGGCATAATGGGTCGACGTGTGTATTAGACATGGCTGGCAAAGAGGAAACCTTCACACTTGACCACTGGAAACTGGCCCATGTAGACATTAGCCAGCCAGTCGAAGCAGCAGCTGGCACTCTGATCGCCAGTTCTTGGTGGGTGGGGCAGGGGCAAGGTCGTGTAGCGGCCCACCAACTGAATTGCGATCTGGGTCACAAAATGGCTGGCAATCGCAAGGGGCCTGCAGGGACCAACAGCCATCATCCTGCAAGCTGATGTACGGCAGGAAACAGTGGGCAACAGCAGGAATGCCAGCCAGTCGGAGGCCGGTGCTGCAAATGACATTACTCTTGTCATCAGAGGCAGGGAGTGAATATAAACAGAGCTGGCAGTGCAATAAATTAGTCTTCAACCTCGACTCGATTGTGTGTGTGTGGTTCTTATTCTACACTTCGTGTAGCGCGTAAGCTACAATATGATAATAAAAGGAACCTTGAACCGCTGGAATAAAGTCCCAAAAGATTCAGTCCCTACTTGGCTTACAGAGGGTTGTGCACTCCATCACTAACCCATTGCTGTTTGTGGGATTTTGCTGTGCAACATTTCTGATACTTACAGTGTGATGACTTTAAGGGCTTTTGGGATAGTGTGGAATGTAAGGGGAGGGGTGTGTCAGAAATGACAGGTCCTTACCTGCAGAGCATAGGATACTGATAGACCCACGATCCCAGGATTGAGGTGTTTACGGCCAATCACAACAAACAGTGCAGCAAAGAGGACAATGCAACTGCCAATAAACTCAATCCGGATCCCCAACCACCTGAGGAACAGGAAGCAGAGTTAGAGTGGGTGCCAATTCCAACCCCCCCCCCCCCATCAAAGCCATGCCCTCTCTTGCCTCAATGGAGGCTGAGGAAAAAGGGTCTGGTAGTTGGTTTTGAGAAGACGCAACATCAGGACAGATCGCTTCCACCATCAGACAGTCCACAGGTGGGCAGAGTTCACCAGCAAATGAGATTGGAATCGGAGTGATACTTGGTGGTTGGGAACATGGGACATTCTACAACCTGAAAGAAGAGGACGGATTCATGGGGTGGAGGAGCTGTAGGGACGTGAGGGAAAGAATGATTGGGGTGGAGAGGAGCAGAATAGCCTGTTCCTGTCACCGTCGGCACTGCCCGTGACCCACCTGTTGGAAACAATGCCCGGGTAATGACTCTTCTGGTTGGCATCCACTTTGATGTCATTGAGGGCTATGAAGCTCTTCTCTCGATTGTAGGCTCTGATCACGCTTGACCCAGTGATGGTCTCCGAGAAATGAGAGTAGACGGGTGAGCGACTGATCGACTCCAGGCGCTTCAGTTGCCGAGATGTGGCTACATAGAAACGCTGCCAGCGGAGGAGAAACAGAAGGTCACCAGCAGCACTGAACCCTGGACCTGGACAGATGCAGCAGATCTAACTCTAATCAATGCCAGGAACCAGATCTGGTCCACTCTAGAACATTGGAGAGAGGGTCAGGGAGCTGCTCATAGGCTAGGATAATGAGGGCAGGAGCAAAGCTGGAGCTGCTGCAGTCAAGGCAACTTTCCAGGAGCTTGTTATCAATTAGGAAGATTATCATTCATCTGACCCAGCACCTCTCTCCTTCAATAATTCCATATCCCTTGATTTCCTAACACTCAAAACAATCTACCTTTAATTAACCAAGTGAGATTAAATCTCAGCCCTGATGTAGATTATGCTGAGGATTCATCAGTCAGTGGGTGAGTTCTTTCCATCTCTGCCCTAATTTGGAGGCTGTGACCCCAGGTTCTACACAATTAAACATATGTCTTACCAAGACTTGTGAGAATTCTGTACATTTCAATGAGATCACTATTCCTTCATCGAAACACCAGATCCATTCTGTTAAACTCTACCTCAGGTCAAACCTGCCTGTCCAGGAATGTAGCAAGTCTTTGCCGCACTCTCTCATCATGAGTATTTCTTTATTAGGTAGTGTGGCCAGACCTGCAGTTTTCCAGGTATGGCCTCACAGGGCTCTCTAGAATGGAGGAAGAAATCTCTACTCTTGCTATGAAGGTCCACATATTGATCACTTACCCAACCTCCTGCTGTACCTGTCTCTGGTGAAGGTGCAGAGGGACCTGCCTGCCAGGGCACTATTACTCCTCTGTCCAGAACAGCAAGAATGAAGAACTATCTGCACCATAGGGAGGTTGGGGCCAATCTCCAACATGGCACTCAAGAGAGGTTCCAGAGGGTTAAGAGAGGTGCAGGTGGGGAGTTCATGGAAGTCCAGATGACAGAATGCAGGCAGCATAAGGTATGGTCCCCATTGTTGGAGGTTTTAAATCTGGGGGCTTGAGGCCATAAATGGACGAGTAGCGAGAATGGTCAAAGTGACAAGAGAGATGGAGCAGGAAGATGATGACAGTGTACCTAACAGACTGAGGTTTGGGCCAGAACCCAGCTCAGGACCAGTGTACAAGATGTGTTACTCAGTGACCAGAGAGAGGGGTCAGTGAGAGGCCCCCAAGAATTGGCCAGCAGATGCCACGAGCCCAGAAAAGGTCAGGGAGATAACCTGATAGTCAGAAAGGCATGTTTATTTGCACTGCCTTCTTGTTTAAATTTCTCTCTTTTGTACAAGTATCTTTTTTTCAGTACAATTTTTTTGCACCACTCATAAGTAGAAATTCTGCCTTGCCTGCAGGAAGAAGGCCAGGATAGTATATGATGCCGAGCATGTACTCTGACAATAAATCTGAACTTTAAATTTGGCAGGTATGGTTGAGAAAAGGTCGCAAAAGGAGCAAGGTGGTTGTGCTAGGGACACCCATAGGAGCGAAGTCAGGGGGATGGGGGGTGGAGTGCTGGGCTCTCCCACCTTATCACACATGCCAACATGGAGGCAGTATCCTTCCCTTAATGCTGCAAAGCACCAGTGGGACTCACCTGTAGCCCCATTAATTGAACCAGCAAAAAGATGCAGCAAAGAGACAGTCACAAGGAGGAAGGCAGGACACAATGCAGAAAATTGGCCAGGACAGTGATTGTGTACCACACACAGTGGATCCAAATGTCAAGGCCCTCAAAGATGTTGCTGAAACCGGCCATCTCTATACCTTTATCAAGATGGCCCAGAGTTCTCCCAGAGGGAATTGACTCACAGAGAGAGGGCAGCAGAGGAGTTGCAGAAGTACCAAGAGCGAGGCCTTGTGCATACAGTAACCCAAGCTAGAGCACAGGTCAAATCAAGAGGATTCCTGTAAGCGATGAGAAGAGTGAGAACAGTAAAAGGCAGAGCAGGTTGTGCTACACTGTCACTGAAACCAGAGACATGGCCTGGTCCCACTAGGGCTGAGCACAACTCCGCCCACCCCCCGGGGCTGAGCACTGTCCATCTCCACCACCCTGGGTAGTGGGATGAATACCACTTCCCCCCCCCTCCCCCCACGGCATGGCCCAGCGAGCACGAGGATAGAGTGTGATGTTGGAAGGGATGTGCCTTGATGCCTGGTCTCGACCCAAAACACAAACTACCCCTTTCCCTTCACAGTTGCTACTCGACCCTCGATTTGGGGGCTTTGTTCCAAAGAGATCCAAAAGTCCATAATATACAGGAGCAGGCCATTCATTCCATTGCATCCACTCTGCCATTCCATCGTGAGCTGATCCATTCTCCCAATCAGCCCTACTCCCCTGCCTTCTCCCCATAATCTATGATACCCTGACTATTCAGATACCAGGGAACAGTACTCAGTTCAACCATTTGAGGGAGTGGACTCCACAGCTTCCTCTTGTTACATCTGACGGTGAGGGCAGAGACCCTAGGACTTCGAAGCGAGTTGGAACAGTGTAGTTGGAGCAGAAGTGGAGAAAAACTATTGTGCAGAGCAGAGTGGGGAAGGAAAATAAGAAAACAGCCTTTCCATCTAGTGTCCTTGGAGAATTATCACAGCTGGTGGCTCACCATCTCCTTGCCACACCATATGCCTAACTGCCCACACTCACAAACTTACTGAAGATATTTGGTCTTAGAATCCCCAATGGGGGAACCAGGCATGGCCTCTCTGATTCCTATCCAAAGATCAGATTTTTTTAAACCGTGAATGAACCTCACAACAGTGATCTGACTATGCCCTTGCTTTGGTGCTCTTCCTCTTCTACTTTGTAACCTTATATGCACGTTACAGTCAACTTGCTAACGGAAGGCCCCTTCTCACTATAATGTGGCAGCAAACTAGAATTTGCAGTTGTACTTTGTTGGGTTACCATTTGAAGTATTGTACAGGCTTTCAATTTTGGTCACCATGCTGCAGGAAGGATGTCAAGCTAGAGAGTGAGGATGTTGCCAGGATTCAGGGGCCTAAGCTCCAGGAAGAGGTTGAGCAGGTTGGGCTTTATTCCTTGGAGTGCCAGAGGATGAGGGGTGATCTCATGGAGGTGTACAAAATCATGAGAGGAATAGTTCGGGTGAACATAAGAGTTTAGCCTAGAGTAGGAGAATTGTTAACCAAAGGACACAAGTTTAATGTGAGGGAAACCGATTTAACAGGAACCTCAGAATAACTTATTTTTGTTATACACAGAGGGTGTGAGTGTATGGAAAAGGCTACTGGAAGAGGTGGTTCAAGCAAGTACACTGTAGTGTTTAAGAAAAAAATTGGACGGATACATGGATAGGATGGGTTCAGGCAGATGTGGGCCAAATACAGGCAGGTGGAATTAGTGGGGTGGGGGGAGCATTTTGGTGGTGTGGAAAAGTGGTTTCCACACCTTGCGACTTTGATGAGGAAGCAGCTGTGTCAGGAGTATGGATTCAAAACTCACCCGGAGTGTTGATCTGTGAGCCTCAGCCTCAGAGCTGTGGCTTGTGGCCAAGTGGTTAGCAATGGGTAGTCCTCTCCTAATCTACGCCAATGGACCGTTGGCAGCCTGTGTCTTCCCTTTTGGGTGTTGGCTTGTGATGAATGACCTTGGATCTCTCCACCATTCTGCATATGCTACAATAGATTCACTGGCAAATCCCTATCAGACCCTCTTCTCTCACGCTCCCCCAATACCTAGAGAAAAAAGTAGAGGCAAGTAACAGGAAGGGACAGTAGCAGGCTGAGTGGGATTGAATAAGCCAGCAGGGTGGAGAGCACATCAAAGAAGCAGAGCAGCAAATCTTCCACACACGCTGGAATCCGATCATCAATTGTCTCCATGTCCTGTGAGAAACGGTTCAGGATTTGTCCCACTAGCATCAGCTCCAAGTACTGCATGGGACAGCGGAAGGTTTGGTTAAGCAGGTGAACATGCAGGAGGCTAGAGGCACGAATACAGCACACTGCAAATAGCAGATGAGATACGTCGTAGGATAGGATTCCTGTTGGATGAGAATGGGGTGTTACTGCCCTAAGTTACCATCGCAGGCTGTGAACAAGCATCCAACAAACCCTTGCACGCTTTCAGAAGATTGACACTGCTGTGGTATAACTTGTGCTTGTCCCTGCAATGTGTGATGTCGAACTCTGATCTGGGATGCGCTGCTAAAAACAGCTTCAACAGCAGCTTAAAAGAGTGAACAGGACAAATTGGAAGGGCTGGAAAAGGAATAGGTCCACAGATAGAGAAATGTGGCTGGGGCAATGACAACTGCATAAGCTCTCCTTCTGCCCTTGTGTTTCTCTCAACCATTGATCCAGTTTCCAATCACTTGACATGACTCTTCTCCCAAGTCTCCACTTGCACCATCCAACACTGCTTGGGGCTTTCTGCAATCCCATCATTAATAATCATCTTATTCACCATCCTGCAAATGTGCGATAGGCCAGCGGTGAAAGAGTTTCACCCCGTGTTTGACTCTGGGAGAGTGTGACAGGACAAGGGAGAAGGGAGCCTCACTCTGTGACTGACTCTGGGTGTGATGGGACAGTGTAGAGGGAGCTTCACCTTGTGTCTGACCCCAGGAATGTATGACAAGACAGTGTTGAGGGAGATTCATTCTGTGTCTCACCCCAGGAGGGTGACAGGACGGAGAGTTAACTTCACTGTGTCTGGCCCAGGGAGAGTATGACAGGTAAGTGGAAAGGGAGGCCAGTTTGTCATACCATCAGGAACCCATACATTTTAGTCCCATTTATCAGAGCTCAACCTGTAGTCTCCAGTGCATTGATGCCCAGGATGTGACTTGGTGTATACTAGGACATTATGCAAAGCTAGGAAAGAAATTGCGCCAGCTCTGAAGGAACCATTGGTCTCATCATTGGCCGGAGAAAAGCTAGAAGACTGGAGGGTGCCAAATGTTATGCCATTATTTAAGGTGGACAAGGCTGACCCAAGGAACTATGGCTGGTGAACTGACTGTTTGCTGTGGGAAAGTTACTGGGGAGGGCAGGATCTCTCAATGTTTAGAAAGTTAAAGGCTAATTAGGCAGATATTGTGGGTGTATGCTTGGGAAATCAGGTTTCACAATTTAACTGGGTTTTTGTGAAGAGATGAACAGAAGAATGGTTCACATCGTCTTCGTGGACTTTAGCAAGACCTCTGATTTGGTCCTACATGGTAGGCTGGTCCAGAAGGTCAGATCACATGGGATCCAAAGTGAGGTGGACAATTGGAGACAGAGGGTTGTAATGGAAGGGTGTTACTCTGATTGGAAGCCCACGATCAGGGGTGTGCGCAGGGATCAGGGATGTACACCGGGTCCACTGTAGTATGTCATCTGTATTAATGATTTGGATGACAATTTAGTTAGCATGGTTAGTCAGTTTGTGGATGACACCAACATTGGAGGTATGGTGACAGTGCAGGGGATCCAAGGTTACAACAGGATCTACATGATCTGGGAGAGTGGGCATGGAGTGGCAGATGGAATTTAACTCTGACAAGTGCGAGGTGTGAAACCTGGGTAGGTTAAAACAAGTTATAACATACCATACACAGATAACGAAAGAGCCCTGGGGAAAGTTGTAGAACAGAGACCTAGGGGCACCAGTACATAGCTCCTTGAAAGTGGCAACTCAGGTGGACAGGGTGCTGAGGATGGCATTTGACCCGCTAGCCTTCATCAGTCAGGGCATTGAGCATACGGGCAGGGAGGTCACGTTGCAACTGTAGGGAAGACCACACTTTGAGTAATGTGTCGCTCTGCTCACCCAGATATGGAAAATTGGTCAACAAATTGGAAAAAGGTGCAGAAAAGATTCAGAAACAGCCATTCTCAAAGGAGGCCACAGCACATTTAAGTAAAAGTTACTTTTCATCTCATGTAACAATTATTTTTCATGGTTTTTTTAATGTTGTCTATAGGAGTAAAGTATGGAAGAAACCAAAATTTGACTGATTCATAGGGAAGGGGGCCCATAAACTTTGAGCAAAGTTCTAAGGAGACCACAGCCAAAAATAAGGTTGAGAATGGTTGGTCTAAAACTCGGGACACAGACTTGCAGTGAGAGGGGCAGGATTTAAAAAGGATTCAAGGGTACCTTTTTCCACAGAGGGTGGTGGGAATTTGGAAAGAACTGCCAGAGGAAGTAAAAGAGGTACAATTGCAAGGTTTAGAAGACATTTAGTCAGGTACAGTAAAACCCATTATCCAAAATTCAAGCAACTAGCAAAAAAAAAAACCATGGAAAATAAATAGGTAAGAAATACAGAAGTTATAAATTGGCATGCCTCAGTGTGCCAATCATGCAATCTCAAGCAACCAGAAAATTCACTTATCTAGTATTCAACAATCTCCATAGGTGCCAGATGACAATTTAGTTAGCATGGTTAGGGTTCTACAGTACATGAATAGGAGAGATTTTGAGGGAACTGGGCCAAATTCAGGTAGTCAGGGCTAGCTCAAGTAGGCAACCTGATTAGCATGGACAGATTGTGCCAAAGAGCCTGTTTCCATGCCATTTGACTCCACAATACCATGATTTAAGAGCTCATCTAGATTCTGATATGTCGTACTAGCACCTGTCTTAAATTTCTGAACCCTTCCAAAAACACTTTTTCTCTCTCTAACCCAGTGAAACTTGTCAGTTCCCCTGTTGGAGATCCCTTAGCTTTCCAAATACAATGTGATGAACCTTCAAGCCCTGGTATCATGCCTCTGCACTGGCCCCATGATTTTATTCTCTTTGTTGAGGTGGAAACAAGTTCCCATGAATGATCTTGTGCAAGTTTAAGAGACACACAATATTGCTTACTGGTAACTCCACTCCTGACAAGAATACAGTCTGCGAATCTGCCACCAATGCCAGCACATGAAACTGGAATGCTTGTGGTGTGGGGAGCCTCCCAAACCAATGGAACAGGTGACAACAGCTCCCTTCTCCCATGCACCTAGGGAGAATGGACAGGTGGCTCTCTCTGACCAGAGAATGGTTGGAGGTAGGGGCTTCCAGTCTCATTTTCTGCCTTTACTTCTCTAGAACACATCTCCCTCAATTTAAAACCTCCCTGCACACAACGTCCCAAAGGCCATAAATCCAAAAGCTTTAAAAGAGTCTTCAGACCAAATCCTGTTCTGATGTCTCCATACAAAAAAGGGTTGAATTTTTCACAATAAAATAAACTAAAACTACTAACAACAAACCTTCTGGGCTTGATCAGGTAAATATTAAACTTGACCATTCCAGAATTGTGAGAATCTCCAAATGTCCTCTCATAAAAATTACTAATGAAGAATATGACAGGGAGAAAAGTCTCCAAACTCCCTTCCAGGAGTCATTGAGTTTTACTGCCTGGAAACAAGACATAGCCCATCTTATCCCTGGCAACCAAGTGCCTTCCTGAGTAGGGCAAATGCCTTCATTTGAATGACATCCCTCTTAACCTTTCCTATTTTGGAATCAGTCCAAATATCTTTGAGATTTGGTGTTTGTACACAACTTTTCCAACTTCTCTGACAGCTCATTCCATGTATCCATTATGGTTTAAAAAGAATCTTGCCCCCGAGATCCCTTCTCACTTTAAGCCTAGTTTTAGATTCCATTGCCTTGGGGAAAAGATTGACCTTTCACTTTATGTATGTCCCTTAAGGTTTTGTTCACCTTTAAGGTCACCCCTCAGCTTCCTTCGGGAAAATGATCCCAATCTCTCCCTATGGCTCAAGGACTCCAGTCTCAGCAACATCCAAATGGATCTTTTTTGCACTCACTCAGAAGCTTAAACGCATTCAGGCGGCCAGCCCCAGGGCCGGCCAGCCCCAGGGCCGGCCAGCCCCAGGGCCGGCCAGTCTCAGGGCCGGCCACTAGCAGCAGGCTATAAGCAGGTTGCAGAATTACAGTCTCATTTGTACAAATAAACCGCCAGTATTGCACCAAGACACATCAACAATAGCACAAATGCAGTGCATGACACACCAAATTCCCTGGCTATTCACTGCCACGAGAGCAATGGATCAGAGCAGACAGCTGGAGGACAGCCCATATACCACCAGCAGCAAGCTGTGCAAACTTTCTGAGCACCAAGTCACTTTGCCACGTTACCAAGGTGGACATTGCAGCAAGAGCCTCACTTACTTCTCTCCTGGTTTCAGGGATTCCCCATTCTATTAAAAAAAAATCACACACTAATTTCCCCTCTCAGGAAATTAGATCTGGCGCAAGTCCTTGATAAATATGCAGTGAGAATGTTAATAAACCCCATGGAAAAAAAAGTCCAACAGCTTGGGTGCAAAACTGATCTGCGAACATGATAAAGTGGTTTAGCCAGAGGCTCTTCAAGTGGGAAAATATAGGTAGAAGCCATCCCTCCCCCACCCCAGTTAGAAGACAGAGGAGCAAATTGCAGAGGTGAAAGAGCAAAAGGGATAAAGCATGAGGTGATTTCAATGTCCCCAGCATTAACTGAGATCACCTTGGCGTGAATGGTTAGAGGGGGTGGAGAGTTTTTGGACCCAGTGTACCCAGTCCTACTGGAGGAGTGCTGGACTTGCCTCAGGAAACAGAGGGCTGGTGGATGGAGCATTACTGTGAGAAACTTGTTTCAAAGACTGAATGAAAACGAGGTCCTGAATTGAGAGAGAGTCGATTTCACCATCATAAGAAAAATTCTGCCAAAAATGAACAGGGAGCGGCTATTTGCTAGTCAGTCTAAATTAGACTGGTGGAACAGCAAGAGTTCAGGAAAGAACAAAAGGTATGGACTTCGAGGGTGCCTGAATGTCTAGGGTTGGATACAAAATGTAAACACAAGACTATAAACAAAGGGAAGCCTTTCAGGAGTGTGGAATGTGAAGGGGTGGGGACTGCTTCAAAAGAAACAAGAGTCAAGATGGGCCACAAAATATCACTAGTACACATAAAAGAGAGCAAGAGGGTGACTGGAGAAAGGGCAGAGCCCATGAAGACCAAAGGGGCAATCTGTGTATAACAAGGACAGGGCATTTGGAGATTCAGGAAGTGGGATGGTGACTTCTGGAAAATGTTGTTGAATCTCTTAGCTGGTTTGAAAGTGACTAAATCCTCAAAGCTTCTGGAAGGATAAGGGAGGAGATTGTTGGGACTCAACAGAGACATAAATCTTCACTGGCCACAAGTGAACCTCGAAAGGTGGCTGGATAAGTCCAATTGTGGTGCCTTTATTCAAGGGAACCTGGTAATGACAGGCCAGTTATGAGGAGAAAATCTGACAGACAGGAACACTCTACACTTGGAAAGGCAGGGATTAATCAAGGTAGTCAACATAAGCCTCTTTCAGGTGCATTCTCTGCCAAGAATGTGCCTGCAGAAGCGGATGCAGACGTGGAATGGTTGTTCAGATGGCAGCCCTGAAAGCGCTGCATTGACCACCTGAAAGGGACAGCTGCAGGAGATGTGCCTCAGAGTGCACTCCGGCTGCTCTCCCTTCGGGACGTCAGGGCAGGGGCTGCCAGCATGGGTCATCCTGCGCCAGGGGGCTGTCAGGCACCAGCAAGTTGGGTTGCTGGCTGATTCTCATCAGCCCGCCCCTCAGCAGCCGCTTCATAGGGGGAACTTCAGTCCTCCGGCGATTATCTCTCCCAGAGGAAGGTTAGAAAGTGTGTCTCCGAGGTGCCTCCTGCTCTTTCAGGTGGCCTCCAGACAGCCGCTTATGGGTCGAATATGCAGATTTACATTGGGGTATTCGGGCCACCTGAAAAAGCCTATGGTTTTGTTGGGAGAAGATCCTTGCTGAATAATTTAGATGATTTTGTTTTGAAGAGTTAACAGAACACACTGATGAGGTCAATGCAGCTGTGGCTTACATTGACATGTGGAAGAGTGGTCCAAGAAAGCCCCAGAAATCCAAGACAAGTTGGCAAATCCATCCAAACAGTCTTTGGTGATAAGAGGCTGATTATTGATGGGGAGTTTAGTGATTGGTAAACTCTGACCAGTGGTGTACCACAATGATCAGGGTGTGGTGATAAGAGGCAGTGTGTGGTGGATAGTTTTAGAGACTGGAAACCTGTGACATTCCACAGGGATCAGGGGTGGGGCCCTTGCAAGCAACTTTTGTTATATACATGAATAGTTTTAAAGGTAATATAGGAGGTATAATTTAATGTTCAAGATGATATGAAAAACTATGCACTATTTAAAGAGTGAATGTATTCTTAGGTTACTGGATGATATTGATTATTTGGTGAAATGGATAGAGTAATAACAGATGGAATTTAATCCTGAAAATTTCATTTTGTGCACAATGTACAAGGCTTGGATATAGACAATGAACAGTTGCGTTCAAGGGAACATTAAGGGACAGGGGCATCGTTAGCTGTGTTTATACTAAGGATACCTCGCATCACCACGATTTTTTGTCGCTCGCATCACCGTGCATTTTTGGACTACCCGAACTGTTTCTACCGAGCGATGAATACGCGGTGATGCAGGGTGATGCGAGGTGACCAGGAAGTCCGATGCGCAATTGAAAACCGCGGGTGAAAAATCACGCATTCCGGTGAGTCACCCGCGGTGTTTCCACTGCGAGGTCGTCCCTCGCATCACCCTGCATCGACCACCTCAAAAGTTGGACGACGGAGCACCTCGAATCACCGCACATCTGCCGCAACCAGATGTGTTTCCAGTGCAGCAAAATTCGAGGTGTTACCGCGCATCACCGCGCATTTCTCCGCTCACTAGAAATACCCCCAATGTTCATGTCCAAGGATCTCTGTGTTCTGTTCTCATTGTTACACCATACAAAGATGTGATTTCACTGGTGAAGGTGCAGAGATTCACCAGATGTTGCCTGAGACGGAATGTTCCAATTAGATAGGCTTGGTTTGTTTTTAGTAAGTGGAGTGCAGAAAGGGGACCTGAGTGAGGAAATCTAACAATGAGGGTGGACTGCAAGAAACTTTCCCAAGAGTAGAGGCAGATAAAACAAGAGGGTAGGAGTTTCAGAGAATGCCTAGGGAACAATTTCAACTAGGTGATGGGAATCCACATCACACTACCTAAGTGGATATTAGAAGCAGTGTCCCACAACATTCAAGGAGCATCAGGATGAACATTTGAATCATTAAGCCAGAGAAGGCTACAGACCAAATGGTGATAAATTGGATCCACATCGATGGGAACCCAGGACTGGTAACGATGCAGGCAGCAGAAGGGCCTGTTGGCCTGCTTTTGTACAACTTGCACATTTCTCCTGGCGCATTAGGAAGGATGTGAGAATTGGAAAAGATGGACTATAGTTACATGGTTAGGGGGAGTAACTCGCATCATCACCAGTAGGGAAGGAGATGAGAGATGATGCAACAGAAATCAAATCTAATGTTGAGACAAAGTTAATTAAAAAAATGTTTCCACTGATGGAAGGAGTGAATAAATGAAGGTCAAACTTAAGGAGCACAGTAAACAGTAATCTGGGATTCACTATTGTAGCTTTCAAAAGCAACTGGATGGATTTTTTGAGAGAGAGAAAACTGGAGATCATGTTGAAGACTGGGGAATGGAACCTACTACCTTAGTTTTACAGAAAACCCAGCTTAACTCAGTGATCAGCTCCCTCCTCCTGTTAACGCAGTTCCTTCACCCTGCCCCTCAGCAACCCCTCTCCCCAGCACCGTGTCCCCACTGTTATTAATGCTGCTCCGCCACCCTGTCTCTCACTAACCCATCTCCCCCAGCCCCTAGTCCCCACTGATGTTAACCCAGCTCCCTCACCCCGAGACTCAGTAACCCCTCTCCCCAGGACCCAGTCCTCACTGATGTTCCTGCTCCCCAGTAACTCCTCTCCCCAGCATCGTCCCCACTGACATTAACCCTGCTCCATCACCCTGACACTCAGTAACCCCTCTCCACAGCACCCAGTCCCCACTGATTTTAACCCCGCTCCCTCACCCTGCCCTGAAATTAAGCCCACTCCCTCACCCTGCCCTGAAATTAAGCCCACTCCCTCACCATGCCCCTCAGTAACCCCTCTCCCCAGTCCCACTGATATTAATCCCGCTCTTTCACCCTGCCCCTCAGTAACCCCTCTCCCTAGCACTGACCCCTCTGATGTTAACCCAGCACCCTCACCCTGACCCCAGTAACCCCTCTACTACTCCAGCTCCATATTCTCTGGATTGTGAGTGTTGTATGTGAAGTTAAACATTAACTGTGAGAGTGAGGCTCCATCCTACCTGGCAGCTGTGTGAGAGAAAATGAAGCAATGTTTTGTGAAATACCTGCACAAGTATGTACAGCAGGGTCAGTGGCAGAATGACTAATATGAACCACGGCGTGCTGATCAAAATTACTATCAATGTGGACAGGGAGACAAAAAACGTTGTGAGGAACATCTGGAATGTCATTGGAATCACTTCATCAATCACGTTAATGTCCTTGCCGAAGCGATTGATGATGCGCCCGATGGGTGTGGTGTCAAAGAATGCCTGTGGTGTGTGCAACTTGTTGTCCAGGAGCTGTGCCTGGAGGTGCCGAGCAGCCCCCAGGCCTCCGATCATCAGTGTGAAGGAGGCGGCCATTACTAGAATCCCTGCGATGGAAACACAATGCAGTTCCAGAGTGGAGGTTAGCACAGACTAGGTGCCACAACCCAACTCCATCCCCCCCCCCCCACAAACCACCCCACAGCTAGCAGCTCAGTAACACCTGCCCACAACCTACTACCCCTCTACCCTCAGAATCCCCCTTGCTGGGGCTCTGTTACCCAACTGAAGAGGAGGGGCCCTGGAGGGTCAAACTGCACCCCTTTTAGTTCATCTCCACCAGTCCAAATCCCAGCGACCCAATTTGCAACCCTCACCTCCCACCCCTTCCTCAACCTCAATGGCTTGGGTGATGTCTACCCCAGATTCAGCATGACTAGTGGGTCTCAAACTGACCCCAGGATCCCCTTCGAATTGGGAAGGTATCAAGAGATATCAGATACACGAGTGCTGAGACTTGCAGCTTAACTTCACCTTCCCAGGCACTGATACAAGGTGGTCTCATACTCAGGATCTCTCCCACCCCTTTCACTGTCAGTTGTCTCAATCAAGTCAGACTTCCCAACCCCAGCACGAACAGATGATTCGATTCCCCTCCCCAACTCCCCACCCCACCCACCCTGTGCTCAGATTTAGGTGTAGGAAAAGTCTTACCCTGTGTCAGGCCGAGGGCAGCATACACCCCTACACGCAGGCTGATTGAACTTTGAGTCTTGTTGTTGCCAGAGTCATTGGCCCATTCGCTGAGCCAGAAGTTAGCACCTATGGCTGAAGCACTCTGGCAGCAGTAGAGCAGGCAGATCAGCATGGAGACATAGGGGCCAACAGCCTTCAGGTACTGCCAAAACACGATCAGCTTCACCTGCCATCAAAGCACCCACAGTTACATGGCGAAGCTCCTCCCATCCACCCCGCACAACTGAGACCAAACTGGAAGACACATTGCACTGCCAGGGTAGGAGTTATGTGGAGGAAACAAATGGCTACCATCTGGAGCGTGCAGTGACAGAACTAATCATGGTGTCCAGGAATATCCAGTGGTACAGTTCAGTGCCCTCAGCTCTAGCAGCACTGTGGTTCCCTTCATCATCCTGCGAGTCAGCCATCAAATCCCAGGTGGCTCTTCCAGCATTCAAATTAATTCAAAAAGAATTCTGGGATCTAGGTGACCAGACAGTTGTTGGATGGTAGAGAAACCTAACGATCCAAGAACAGTCCCACTGCCATGGACTGCCCTTGCATCCCACCCTGCACTGGTCAGTGATGCCAAGATCAGAAGTCCCACTCTGGTGAGTTGATCAACTGCTGACAGGTAAGAAGGCAAGGTGCAACTCCTTTCCATTACTTCAGGCAATTTTCCCAGCTGTTTGGCCAAGATGGTACCTAGCAGCAGAGGCTGAGGGGGCCCAGCAAGGATGGTCTGTGGCCTTGTGCACTTACCCTGCCTGTCTCTACCTTCTCCATCTGGATGAGCCTCTTCGGCTCCGATGCTGCGTCTGCAGGAACCTTGGCCTGCTTCTGCTTTTGAGTCAGTCGCTTCCTGGTGGATTTCCGTGTTGCAGCCTCTCCATCAGCAGAAAGGACACTGATCTGTCTGGTATTACAGGAAGCACAAACATGCTAGGAAAGATTAAAGATGCTAGCACAGGTATGGACAATGGTCTGGAGCCCAGTAGGACACAGAAAGAAGTAGAAGCAACATATCCAGGGGTCTCCAGGGTCAGAAAATGCAAGTCCCACCTCTGCAACTATAATTAAGATCCAACCTCACAGCAGTGCTGAGGGTAGCTATAACCCACTGTATTGGGGGGACCACTGCACAGTTCGAGGGAGTGTCAGAGCCACAGAGAGGTACTACTGTGGATGTGCTGTACTGTCAAACAGATCATGCTGAGGTTGTGCACACTGTTGGATGAGAAGTACTGAAGGAGAAATAAATTGTTAGAGGATGCAGCACCTTTTGAATGGCAACAGTGAGGGAGGGAGAGTTGGTCTCAACAGTGGTCTGTGTCGTCACCCTGACACTTTTCTCAATCTTTCTTGTCATGACAGTGCACAAAAACTCCCAGGGGAGTGGTAGTAAGATGTTTAAATAACCGATGACCACAACAATCCAGAACCAAACCACAGGTGTCATGCTGCAGTGTGCTCAGAGGCTGAACCACAAGATACCAACTTATCCACTGAGTATACAAGTCATCACTAAACATATGCCAGACAAGACCTTGCTGGATCACACTGCCTCTGATGGGGAACCCTGGACCACTAACCTCTTCTTGGGACCTCAAATCATGGTGAAGTTCACCACGACCTTCAGTGCCCCAGCACCATCTGTGGTCAATTGAAGAATGAGACGTCACACCTGATACAGAGGTCAAGATCACCCAGCAGTGGATCCTGCCCCTGCCCCCTCCTGGAAGCTCCTGATCTCTGTTCTCCATGAAGGTAATCTCAGAGTGTGTCTTCTCAGGTCAGTGAGATACAGGTAACATGGAACCCCCACATCCCAAAATATGATTGGCTTCATTTAATTCATTTCAAACTGGTTGGGTCTGAACCTATGCACTTCAGTTAATAGCTTCAAAACGCACCACTGCCAACCAGAGGTATTGCGTTAAGAACGTGAGCAGCATCATTTGCCTCCAATGACCAGAATTGCAGCTCCACTGCCTCTCCTTGTGTTCAACTCATTCAGAACTCACTGGATCATCCTGCTTGGCATTGCAGCGCTGCAGCCAGTGAACATAGGAGACTGTGGGGGCAGGGAGTTAAGGAGCTTTCAGTCACCAACTACCTGTCCAGCCCAGCACAAAGACCCACCTCATGAAATGTTTCCGCGCCTCCGCAGCTGAAGGCTCTTGGTCACTCAGGTCGATATGGTTGCTGAGGGAATCCTCAGCAAGAATCTCAATGTCTTCATCAGCCACTGTGGATGAGGAAGAAGAGTCAGTCACAAGTGCTGAGAATCTTCATTTTTCAATATTTTATAATCAAAAAGGGAAAAAAATCTCTCTACGACATAATATGATGCAACATATTACATTACACCACAATTAACGAATACGTTCTTATCTCCTCAAACTGAAATCTTCCAAAGAAAAAAATTATATGAAACCCCACCTAATCTTAAAAAAAAGGAAAAAGTCTAAGCAGCCTATCCTGAGAATTTATTATTGAAATTTAATCGTATGATCTTTATCAACAAAGATTAAAAAAATAAAATATAATCTGGAAGAGAAAATAGTTATACTAAGTTATTTGGAAGTGATTTATAAAAGTCTCTTCAAATTCAACAGAAGTATCAAATATACAACTCCTAACTTTCTCTAAACTTAAACATGACATAATTTGAGAGAGCCACTGAGTCAAGGTAGGTAGATTAGAATCTTTCCATTTAAATAAGATAGCTCTTCTAGCCAGCAATGTAGAAAAGGCTATAACCCAATATGTGGAAGTAGAACTTGTCCCACTTCTGGAAGTATAATTCTTAAAAGAGCAGCCAGTGGGGTAGGTTGCAAACAGATATCCAGAATAGCTGACAAAGTCTTAAAAAATATCTATCCAATACTCTCCACATAGGACATGACCAAAACATACAAGTTACAGAAGCCATCTATCACAAATAGGACTAATGTTAGAAAAAATATGGGCCAATATGTCTTTTGACATATGAACCCAATGAATCTCTTTAAACTGAATCAAAGAATGATGAGCACATATTGAAGAGGTATTAACCAATCCAAAGATCTTCTCCCATGATTCGTCTGGAAGATGTAGCTTAAGTTCCTCTTCTAGGTCCTTTTAATTTTGTCATGAGATCTTGATTGCAATCTTAATAACCTATTATAAATGTTGCCTATTAAACCCTTATGAAAGGGGTTCAAATGAAAAAAAAAGTATCAACTAAATGGTATGATGTTGGAAAGTTCAGCAGTATTCAAAAAATTTCTAATTTGAAAGTATCCAAAAATGTGACTTAGGTATATTACATTTATTAGATAATTGTTCATCTACCCATAATCAGAAAAAGAAACAATTCCTTGAATTTTCCAAAAGAGAAGGCTTGATCAATTATAGATGGCTAAAAAAAAATTAAGAAAAATGGTACTAGATAAAATAACATTTTTCAAGTCAAAGAACTAAATTGAAACCAAATCCTAGAAAGTTTAAAAGGAAGAATAAAAAGGCTACTGAATACCTCTGAACAGAAAAGAGCTAGAATCTCCTCTTGGGAAAATACGACTTGGAAAGAAAAAGGCAAGTTGCACCTGAACTGGAGATGGACCAATACGCTCAACATCAAAAATTTTAATTTAAACATACAGCACGGTAACAGAGGTATAACACATAGGATTCTGTTGACACCGTGGTTAAGTGAAAAAACACACAAATGCTGGAGAAACTCAGCAGGTCAATCAGTGCCTTTATGTAGCAAAGATGAAGATTCATCACCAACGTTTTGGGCTTGAGCAAGAAAAGATTTTCCACACAAAGTGGTGGGTGCATAAAATGCACTGCTGACAATGGTGTTGGAGGCAGGTACAATTGGATCTTTAAGACTATTAGATAGGTACATGGAACTGAGACAAATGGAGAGTTATGCTGTCGGGAAATTCAAGTCAAAATTCTAGGTATCTTGAAGGGCTCAAGCCAGAAACATTAGTGATGTATCTTTATCTTTGCTATATAAAGTACACTGTTTGACCTGCTGAGCTTCTCTAGCATTTCATTTTTAACTTTAGAATGCTGCTGTTTCTTTGGGATGCAATGATTCTGTGTCTTCTGAATTACAAAAGTCTAGTCCTGCTGTCATGCTCTGATCACTGCCTCCCAAAGGATCCTTTACCTTAAGCTCCTCAATCAAATCTAGTACCAAATCCAGAATTGCCTTTTTCCTTGTTGCTCTAAAAAGATATCTCATAGGCATTCCACAAATTTCATCTCCTGGGATCAAGCACCAACCTGATTTTCCCAGTGAACTGCATACTGAAGTCCCCCATGACCATTGCAACATTGCCATCTCCAACTCCTTTTGTAATTTTGTAATTTGCACCCTACATCCTATCCTATACAACTCCCAGCAGGGTTTTTTAAAATCCTTGCAGTTTCTCAACTCTACCCATAAGGAGTCTACATCCTCTGAACCCATGTTCCTTGCCACTTAGGATTTGATTTCATTTTTACTAACTGAGCTACCCCCACCCTCTCTGTCCACCTGCCTGTCTTTCCGATCAGATGTGTATCCTCAGATGATTAACTTTCAGCTGTGATCCCCCTTCAGCCACATCTCAGTTATGCCAAAAGTTGTACCTGCCAATTTCTAAGTGCGCCCGAAGCTCATCTATCAGTTTTATACTTTGCCTAATGAAGCTTAACCAGTGACCTCAAGGCTCAGTATTTTCCTTGACTCAATGCTTCAGTTGATAAAAACAAGACTACATTTTTTATATAACAAAAAAATCCTCCCAAACTTGTCCTGTCAACATTAACCAATAGCAGGAAGTTAATGCTTAAAGTGATAAATCAAAAGTAGAATGGCTGCTTGAGAGGAGGCCATTTTCAGAACATGAAACATCCCCTGTTGACCTATGACTAGAAGCCCTCACACCTGTAGGCTCATCCTCCTCCACTTCGTCGTGCTGTGCATAAGTCCGCAGGAACTCAGCAAAGGCTCCATTTTGGTTCTGCAACTCCTGGTATGAGCCCATCTCTGAGACCTTGCCATTCACCAGCACCACAATCTGATCCACCTGAGGCAGGAAATTGATCCCATGAGTCACCAGCACTCGAGTCTGCAAAACCAAGAGGTTGAGAGGTCAGAGACTAGAGCAGGATGGCAAGCAGCTAAAAGACTGTCGCAGAGTAATGCCCATTCTCAGGAGAGATCACAGCAGTGCTCAATGGATAAATACCTTGCCCATACAGCCTCAAACTGGGCCTACATTCTCAACTCATTTAGTCTCCAACTGGATGAAGAGTCAGCTCCAGAAAACAAGGTTTAAATGATTCCACAAATGTTCAGAATTGCTACACTGAGCCACTGATGGATGATGTAGTTTCCAATAGAACCACAGCCCTGTGAACCTGGATACCAAGCAAGGTTGCTCCCAGTACACTTGGTCAGAGAATTGCTTATTCAGAATAAAGGTTACTTCTTGAACTACTGAACAGTAACTGTCTCTTCAAAATAAAGGCTATTCTCTGTACAACTAATGTAGCAACATCTCCTCTGCAAATGACCAACATGGTTAATGTAGTGGTTAGAACAACACCGTTACAGTGCCAGTGATCAGGGTTCAAATTCCACTGTCTGTAAGGAGTTTGTACATTCTCCCTGCGTCTGCATGGGTTTTCCCCAGGAGCTCTGGTTTCCTCTTACCTTTCAAAATCTATGGGGGCTTAAGGTCAATTGGGTGTAATTGGGCAGCATGGGCCTGTGGGCCCAAATAGCCTGTTACCATTTAAAATTTAAAAGCTCATGCCTGATCTACTCAACAGTCTGCTATGAGCTGATAATGTAGAAAAGTACAGTGCAGTAGATTTGGTCCTCAAGGTTGTGCTGACCTATCTAAACCTACTCCATGATCAATCCAACTCTTCCCTCTCATAGCCCCAAATCTTCCATGTTTTCTTAAATCCATGTGCCTCTCGAAGAATCTTTTAAATGTCCATATTATACCAGCCTTCAACATATCCCCGGTGATACATGCCAGGCTCTCACCTTGCTTTATAAGATATGTTCTCCAATCCAGGCAACATCCTGGTAAATCTCCTCTGCACCCTTTCTAAAGCTTCTACATCCTTCCTGCAATGAGGTCACAAAAACTGAATGTAATACTCCAAATTCATCTAACTGGAGTTTTATAGAGCTGCAAACATTACCTCACATTTCTTGAACTCAATTCCCTGACAAGTGAAGGTTAGAACATCATATGCCTTAAACACCCTATCAACTTGTATAGCTATCTTGAGGAATCAATTAACTTGGACCCCAAGATCTGTCTATTCTTCCACACTGCTAACATTCCTGCCATTAACCTTACACTCAACTTTCAAATCTGACCTTCCAAAGTGCATCTCTTCACAATTATTTGAATTAAACCCTGTCTGCCACTTCTCCATCCAACTTTGCATTCTTTTTATTTGTAACCTATAACAACCTTCTACACTGTCAACAAAACTGCAAACCTTTGTATCAACTGCAAACTTACTGACCCACCCTGCCAGATCTTTTATTCAAGTCAATGGTTTAAAAAAAATGACTCTGGTTAAAAAAGATATGAGCAAGGGATACAGAACAGATCCCTGCAGAATGCCACAAATCACCGACCTCCAGTCAGAATATGTTCCATCTACTACCACCTTCTGCCTCTGTGGGGCAAGCCAATTCAGAATCCATGCAGGCAAATTTCCATGGATCCCATGCTCAAAACTTCCAGGATGAGCTTATCGTGAGGGAACTTTGTCAAACACGTCACCAAAATCCAGATGCACCACATCCACTTCCCTACCTTCATCAGCCTTTTTCATTATCCCAAAAACTTAATTGTGTCTTTGAGATGCGACCTGCTCCACACAAAGCTATGCTATCCTTAATAAGCCTAGGCCTCTTCAAATGCTCATAAATCTTGTCCCTAAGAATGCTCTCCAATAGTTTGCTCGCCACTGTCGCAAGACACTGGTTTATAATTCCCTATTACCTTTCTTGAACAATGGAACATTTTCTACTGACCAATCCTCTGCTACCATACCTGTGGCCAGAGAAGATGCAAAGATCATCGCCAACACCCCAGTAATCGCTTCCATCAGTTCCTATAGGTATATCTGTCTGGTCCCAAGGACTTAGCCATCTGAATGCTTTTCAGAAGCTCCAGCACTCCCTTTTAGAACCTGGTGAGCAGTGAGGCACATTAGCCTGACCTCCCCCTCACCAAGGTTCCTCTCCCTGGTGAGCAGTGAGGCAAATAATTCATTAAACGCCTCCATCGCCTCCTAGCACATATTCCACACATACTCTGGTCAATCTCCTGTTCTTCACCCCTTCCCATTCAGCGCGTAGCATCTTTAATTCACTATCATCAAGGAGGAGGTGCAGGAGCATCAAAATCATGACTGACAGGTTGGGAAATGGCTTCTTCCCACAGGCTGTGAGATTGATGATCAATATCCTGTTACCTGATAAATCATACTAAAATATTTATAGATATTTTAAATTCTATGATTATTATGGATTGTGTATCGTGTGAGTGGATCATGGTCTTGAGAAATGCTGTGTCAGGTTGTACATGTATAGCCAGATAATAAACTTGAACCTTGGGCTTTTCCAATCCTATTTGCCAAGGCCTTCATGTGCCCGCTTCTAGCTTCAGTTCCTTCCTAGCTACTTTTCAATGCTCATGAGCCCCGTCTGATTTTTGCTTCCTAAACCTTGTATGATCTTGTCAACCACAGTTCCATTAACTTAAGAGGCAAAGAACCTTTGCACCTCATGGTAAAAGTCAGGAGTGTGATGGAATATTCTTCGCTTACCTTAGCAAGTGCATACCAACCTCATCAGGACGTCTGCTTAATTAGCACCCATCCCCACCACCGGTGCACAGTAGCTGGATGCAATTACACCATCTGCAAAATGCACTGCAGCTCTTCATCCTTCCGACTGCATCTCTTGAACCTGAGCCCTGTGCACCATGCATGCGGGAACACCACCAGAGCAAGTTGCCCTCCAAGACACATACTGCCCCGACTCAGAAATTCACTGCAGTCATTTCATCACTGGGTCTACACCCTGGAACTCCCTCCCTAACAGTACTCTGGCACCAGCCTCACCACATGAGATGCAGCTGCTTACAAAGAAGATGCCCACCAGGTGCTGAAGGACAATTAGGGATGGGCAATAAATGCTGGCCTTCCCAGAGAAGTCCTAATTATCCCAAAGAAGCAACAACAACAAAAAAATTCTATAGAGATCCTGTTTATTTAGAATAGGGCCCACTCCTGGTATAAATGCAAAGCCACAGCTTGATTTAAGTTTGCTGAAAGATTTGTGCTCTCTCACCTTTCCCTTTAATGCTCCTTCTGGCCCAATGACTTTGTCAAAGATATGTTTAGCCACATGAGCATCCACGGCCGAGAGGGGGTCATCGAGAAGATAAATGTCCATATCACTGTAGACTGCTCGAGCCAGGCTTACCCGCTGCTTCTGGCCTCCTGAAAGATTTATTCCCTGCCCAGAGTAAAACAAGGTCAGTAGGAAGTCTTGAGCTAGATACGCGAGAGAAAGTATGATGTGAACAACAACCTTTACCTTTTCACCAATCTCAGTCTGGTCTCCATCTGGCAATACGTTCAGGTCAGATGTCAGTGCACAGACCTCCAGAACCTGATGGTACTTCTCCTCATTGAGAGGTTCTCCAAAAACAATGTTGTCCTTCAGGGAGGCATTCCGAATCCAGGCTTGCTGAGGCACATAGGCCACGGATCCCTGAGACACAGGTGGGGATGGCAAAGGAGGCAAACACTCACGTTTCACCAAAATGTAATCATCACTGCTTCGATTGTCTCCAACTAAGCTAGCAATCACCAATCTCAGCTGCATGGCCCAAACCCAAAACTAACTGTACACTCAAGTTTATTCAGGTAATTTCAAAAATATTCTATCTGGCTAATTTTTGAAGGGCTTTTACAATTCTAGACAGAAAATTTTTTACATTTTGAAATACAGCACAGATACAGGCCCTTCTGGCCCGTGAGCCCGTATCGCCCAAACAACCCCGGTGCATTTTGAAGGTCAAGAGAAAACTGAAGTACTTGGGGAAACCCACACAGACATGGGGAGAACCTACAAACTCCTTACAGAAAGTGCCAGATTCAAACCTGGGTCGCTAGCACTCTAATAGCATTGTGCTAACCGCTACATTAACCATTATACTTAATGAAGCACATGTCCTCTCATCACACTTCTGTAATTCCACAAAGCTCATGATTAACCATTGTCAAACAAGCATTAGCAATAGGTTATCTTGGCATTGGCCCTAGAGGCCAAGCGAAGGTTCCACTGCAATAGGGTGGCTGCTCGGTGGGATTAAATTGTTTTGTTCTCAATACTTCATGCAAGCCCTGAGCAGCTGGTTGTAGCAAATGCCTGAAGCAGCCACTAGAAGTAAGCAAGGTCTTTATTGGAAGAGACCAAGCACTAGCGAGCTTATTACAGCAACATGAAGTAGTCCTGCTCCTAGAGCCTCTTCTGCTATTCAGCAAGATCAGGCCATCAATTTCTGACACATCTCTGCTTCTATCCCACCATGGCCTGTAATCAGGGTGGGATTCCCTGTCCCGTGGCCCTGTAATCAGGGCAAGGTTCCCACATTGCTTTGCTGTGCAGTCAATGAGTGCTGGCACCCATCACAGAAAACCCCAGGGCAGCGGTTTCACAAGCTACCCACCTGGATTGCTACTTTTCCCTTCTGCTTCTCCATCTCCCCCAGAAGGGCAGAAACGAGCGATGACTTGCCACACCCAACATGGCCGACCACTGCCACCAGGGAGCCTCGAGGGACAATCAGATTGATTCTGCAACAAACAAATCAGTCAGGTCATGCAAATAATCTCAACTTGGGATGAGGGTCAATTGGGATCAGGATGCAAGGGGGAGTGATCGGAGTGGGGCAAGGGGGAGCAAGTGAGGGAGCGGGCTATGAAAGGATTTGCAAAAGTTGCCTTCAGTAAATCCAGCCACCTCTGACATGGTAAAGGTTCCATTATTGTCACGCAATACATTTTAAAAATGTAACATACATGAAATTCGCCACTTTGTCCAGCACCACTTTCAGAAACCTACAGCACCTGGAGCTCCTAGGCGGTCTCCCCTCCAAGTACTTGCTAGCCCTGTGCCTGCTTAGCTTCCAAGATCAGACAATCCAAGGCGTATTCAGGCTATTAAATGCTGTTAGCAGAGGAAATATGGAAGTGTGAATGTGCAGAAATGCATCATCCAGCCAGGGATTTTATTATTTGTGGCTCCTATGGCATCATGTATCAGAACACAATGAGCAGGAGGGGACACTGCAGCCAGGACCACTTCTCCCTTACCAGACAGCATTCAAACTAACCTTTCAGGCCTGCCAATTAAAACTGCAGTATATGACAATTCATGGTGCATGGGATCAATTAGTTTATATTTTAAATTTAGACATACCGTATGGTAACAGGCCCTTTTGCCCACGAGCCTGTGTCGCCTAATTACACCAAACTGACCTAGAAACCCAAGTACATTTTTAAAAAGTGGTAGAAAACCAGAGCCCCCATGGAAGAGCAACAATCTCCTTACAGCATGGGGTTCGAACCCCAGTCCCGATCGCTGGCGTTGTAATAGTGTTACACTTGGGAGTCATGTAATACAGAGTAGGGGGTAGACGTGATTCTCATAGCTCATGAAACAGCTAGTGAAAATAGTCCAAAAAAGTCAGAAAAAGAACAGAAAAGTGGCAGAAAAAACAACTAGAAGTTTTAAACTTGTGTATTAAGAAGAAAGAAAATGACAATTCAGAAAGAAAAAGTGACTCCAGTGCAGCACGAAGACCAGGAGAGGTTACTTCATGGCAAAGAAAATGGCAGGGCCTGTTGAAGCACCCATGTGAAGAAAAGAACAACCTACCTGTGCAGGCTGCCAAGTTGGAAGACAATGGGACCCGCTCGTCAGCGGGCCCAGGGAAGAGTGCAGATATTGCTGTGGGAGAGCCGATGGCTGCCTATCAAGGTGGGAGCCGACAGGAACTAGCCAAGAGAGGCGACGAGGGGGAGAGTGTTGAAGAGGAGGCTTTGCTGGTGAGCACTTGACCAGCGGAAGTAACGAGGCGACAGCGGTAGCAGTGAGTGGCTGCAGAAGTAACAACAGTGACGAGGGCAGAGGTGGGAGTAGTGACGGCGGTGATGAGCCCCAGGGGCAGTGGCAAGAGTGGGTGGAAAGGGGCAGTGTGGGAGAGACTGTGGAGGAAACAGGTCAGCCAAAAGGCCAAGACATACACAAACTGTCAGTCCTCCAAAGTGCAGGTTCACACGAGAGTGTCCACACAGACTTTTGAGATAGCGCGGCACAGGTTCAGCCACGTGCACGTTGACTTAGTGGGCCAATTACCAGTTTCCTGTGAGACAAGATGTCTCTTAACCATGAGTTGACCGGAGGCAGTCCACTGGCTGATACCATCACAGAAACCTGCGCCAGGGCACTCGTTGACATGAGTGTCCCGATTTGGGGTCCTTGAGCACCTCACATCGGACAGGGGGGCATAATTCACCTCTGGACTCTGGGTGGTGCTGGCTAACTTTCTGAGGATGCAGCTTCACCTTACCACTGTGTATCTCCCGCAGGCCAATGGGTTGGTGAAGCACTTCCACAGGCACCTCAAGGCAACCTTGATGGTCCAGCTCAAGGGTCCTAACTGGGTGGACAAATTGCCTTGGGTCCTGTTGGAAATCTGTACTGCACCAAAGGAGGACTTCAACGCCTCGGTGTGGAGATGGTCTACGGCACGCCTTTAATCATCCCCATGGACTTCCTGGCCCCTAATAAACACCCAGAAGACCCTGTGGCGATCCTGCAACAAAACTGGGGCACTTGGTCCTGCTACCCCACCACTGCATGGCCAACCCAAGCATAGTGTCCTGAAGGAATTAAAGACTTTCCAGTATGTGTTCATGAGGAGGGGCGCACATAGATCACTATCATTTGAGACAATGGTTCCACCTTCGTCCTCAACATCGGCGATGAGATGGAGACTTTATCGTCAACTGCCTGAAACCAGCATATCTGGACTGTAACACGACAGTCTCCATCCACTCCATCCCTGCGATGCAGGAGAAGACCACCGAAGGGTATGGACAATGGTCTGGTTGCCAGTTCTTGGGGGGGGGGGGGGTCGTATAGCAGCACAAGCGTGGAGAGATGGACCAGCCCACAAAATGGCCAATGAACGCGCGGACCTGGGGGTGACAGCAGCCATCATCCCAGGTGATCTCTGCCCGATGGGAAGACTGGGAACTCTGGCAGGAACACCAGCCAACCAGAGGCCGGGCTCCGATGATGTGGGACCCATACAAGCAGACCTGCCAGTGTAATAAATTAGTCTTCAACTTTGACTCCTTGAGTGTGTGTTTTCCTTCCACACTCACTGAAGTGTGCACACTACAAAATATATTCTTGAAAGTATCTGAGGGGTGTGAGAATATACTGATTGGAGGGGATTTCAATTTTTGAGGGCCAAGGTGGCTAAGTCCACCCTGGCCTTCTTAAAAGATTTGAATCTCAGACACTTTGAGAAGGCTGAAGCTGAGAGAAAGGAATTATTCCTTTTACTCGAAGCAACACAATTCATACACTAAAATTTATTTATCCTCTGGCATCAGCCCAGTTGGAGACAGAGTATATGGCTCGGCTGCTGTCAGACCCCTGACTTTGTCCATCATAATGCCAGATAAGCAGGCTACGGTGTATAGATGGTGCCTAAATCCATTGTTGTTTGGAAAGCTGGAATTTTGCAGCTTTGTCAGAACTCAGATAGAACTGTTCTACAAAATGAATTTGGGACATGTCGAAGGCTTATTTCAGGGGCCAAATAATTGGATACAGTAAAGGAATAAAAAGGAGATATATGAAGGAAATTAATAATTTGGAACAGGGCATAGCTCAATTGGAAAAAAAAATCATCAGATTGGGGTCTGGGGAAAAAAATATTGGGATTTAGTGATTAAAAAGCTCAAATACAAAACAGAGAAGCTGATCTTAAGATCAAAGCAACAGTATTATGAGCTGGGGGAAGGGGCCATAAAGTCTTGTCCTGGCAGGGGAGGGTGGAAGAGGCCTCAGGAACAATTAATGCAATTCAAACGGGGGAAGGCAAGATTTCATACAAACTAAAAGAAATAAATGATATATTTAGTAGTTCAACAAAGAACTGTATAAATCAGAATTGATGGGTGGGGGTGTGGGGGTGGGGGAGAGGAACCCTACCAAAATAGATTATTTTTTTGCTTTCATTGGAACTACCAAATTTGGATCAGGAGGATCGAGAGGAATGAGATGCCTCCTTTTCCAGAGAAGAGATCAAACATACTCTGAGCACTCTGCAGGTAGCTAAATCGCCAGGATGGTTTCTCTGTCAAATTTTATAGAAAATTCAAAGACCATTTAAGACCCCTCCTTCTGAAGGTGGTGGATCAGGCGGCAGAGACACATACCCTCCCAGAGTCCTCAGCAGCAATAATTACGGTGATCCCGAGAAAATACAGGGATCCATTGAAGCCCTCTTCCTATAGGCCTATATCATTATTGAATGTAGATTATAAAATTATAGCAAAAACATTGGCTGAAAGGTTGGTAAAACATTTACTGAAATTAACAAACCCAGATCAGGCTGGATTTGTTCAAAAGAGGCAATCAGCAGATAAAGTAGCTAGATTGCTCAATATAATACACCTGGCACAGTAGGGGAAAGACCTGGGCCATATCCTTGGATACAGAGCAGGCCTTTGATAAATTAGAATGGGATTTTCTGTTTAAGACAATGGAGAAATTTGGTCTTGGTCAAACATTTATTAATTGGGTAAGGTTATTGTATTATAAACCCTAGGCTAAAATTATCACAAACAGGCAGATGTCTCCAGTGTTCCTGCTGAGTAGATCTAGAAGGCAGGGCTGCTCACTGGGCCCAGCTCTGTTCGTACTAGCTATTGAACCACTGGTTGAAGCCATTTGGCGGGATCCAGTCATAAAGGGGTTTAAGGTGGGCCAGGTGGAACACAAAATCAACCCATTTGCTGACGATGTGACAGAACCTTGAGGGGGTGGGGGGGGGGCAGTGTCGTTGGCCAGGATAACGACCATAACGTAGCAGAAATAGGAAAGGACTCTGGGTATAAGGTTAATATGGATAAAAACAAAATCATGCCTTTGTCAAAAAGAGATTATAGACCCTATCAATGGGAAAGCCAATTCATGTGGCCACAGGAAGGCATTAAATAGCTAGGGATAAGAGTGGATAAAGACCTATGCAATATATATAAATTATTTCCCTTTGCTCGAGAAGATTGAGGTGGTCCTGGCTAGATGGAAATCTTTGCCCATAAAATTGGTGGGCAGAATTAACTGTGTAAAAATGAAGGCGATGTCAAGTCTACAATATTATTTTGTTGACCCAGTGCTTCTTTAAAATGCTCAATGGATGTGTCAGAAAACTTTTGTGGAATGGTGTCTAGAGTCTCCATGGAAAAGTTGATATAGATTGGGGGGCTTAAAACTGCCAGCTTTTAAAAAATAACACGACAGGGCATCCCAGGCGACGTTTGTTGCCTCATTTTTTGAGGCGGGGCCCTATTTGGGCACAAATTGGGTTACATGCATTAGGGGAAAAGATAGGGAGAATTTATATACAAATGGTATGCTAAATTAGTTTTTAAAAACAGATAACCCCATAATAAAACATGTGCCAGATGTGGCAAAGAATAAATCATATATTGGATTGAAGGTGGGGTTATCTCCTAAAACCCCCTTGACCCAAAACACTTTAATACCCATGACTCTGGCCAATAAGATCCTGGACCTCTGGTGCCGGAAGGGGATCAGGTGTATCAACTATTGTTAACATCAAAAGCAATTCATGTCATTCGAGCAGTTGATGACTACATATGAGTTACTGAATAGAACATTCTTCTGTTTTCTGCAATTAAGATCTTTCCTAAGGGACAAACTGGGACCAACAATGACCCTCCCTGACGATAGAGACATGGAGACTCTAATTAGAAAGGGGAATGTTGTAAATTTATCTCTAGGATGCATTCCATAATCCAAAGTGAAGGCCCAAAGCCGGCTTACATTGGGAAAAATGGGAGTTGGATTTAGGGATAACAATTGATGAACAATGGTGGGAAGATTTGTGTTTGAATAGCCTGATGGGAATTGTTAATGTCAGACACATGCTGGTGCAATATCATTTCTTGCATCAGTTATACTTCACACTGATAAAATTATGCAAGTCAAAGCCAAAAATTTTGGAAATGTGCTTTAGGTGCGGTGCGGAGGTTGGAATCCTTGTCCACTCTGCCTGGCTGTGTACAAAGGTGAGATCCTCTGGGAAGACCTGGGGACACTCTGAAAAAAAATTACAAAGGTGGACTTTCCACAGGATTTGGAGTGATACCTTTTCAGTGACATTGGGGAAATACAGTTTAGACTGTCCAAACACCAAATTCAGTTTGTGAATGTCACCTTGTCAGTAGCCAGGAAGTGTATAGTGGTTACGTGGAAAAGCTAACTATCGCATGATGGAAATCGGAAATAGAGTGTTGTATTCCCCTGGAGAAATTTACAGAATAGATAAGACGCATTCATTGAAGTGTGGCAACTGTATTTGAGGCACATAGGTACACAGATACAATTCCTAAACCCCTCCCTCCCTGAATAAGGGAAAAGCAGCAATCCGTCCCAGCAAGTAAAGGATTAAGAGTATGAAATGGGGAATGCAGTGTAGATGATGTGTTTTTACCCCTACCTATTTCTATTTAACATCCAGGGTCCTATAGCCTTGAGGAGGATCATTGTCTTTTGTCGGTATTTATGTGATTTTTGTATTGTTATATTTTGGTATTTGTATAATTTAAGGAATGGAGGGGAGGGAGAAAGGAGGGGGAAATAAGGACTCTGTAAATTATATTATGTGGAAAGAGAATGTAATATTTTGTTTATTGGATTTACACGAGTCTTTGTAAAATTAAAAATAAAATGTTTAAAAAAGTGTTACACAAACCACTTTGCTAACCGTGCTGCCCCCAGGTTAGTTGGATGAATAATGCTCTGGACTCAATCACACAGGACTGTCCTTGCATGTGACCTTTACAGCTGGGCAATCTATGCAGGAAATATCAGGTATGCAGCCATTTCCCATCATGTCTGTTGTCAACTCTGCCACCCCCTCCTTACTATTCCTCTCCTTTTCCTCTCCCCTTCCTCAGTCGTGCCATGAATCTACCAGATTTTGAAGACCAATGGGTCCTGTGCATGCGAGATTTTGTTTATGCCTTGATGTGCAGGCTCGTCTGCTAGGTTTCTATTTTACTTTACATTCTTGCCTACTAGGTTTCTGTTTACTTTGCAGATAGAAGGCAGACATCAGTGGGTCTGGTCAGAACAATTATAAAGAAACTCTGCAGCCAATTTCCTTTTGAATTAAATTTAAATTTAGACATACAGCATAGTTACAAGCCCTTTCGGCCCACAAGCCCATGCTGCCCAATTACACCCAATTGACCTAAAACCCATGCAGACACATGAAAAACATTTAAACTCCTTAAAGACAGTGCCAGATTCAAACCCCAGTTCCTGGTGTTATTACAGCGTTGCGTTAACTGCTATCTTAACCACGCTGTCCAAAGGTATGCCCCATACTGGGAGGTACTTGGCAACCCTAATTCAGCTTAGTTTCCATGCTTGTGGTGAAACTGGTCCTCAGCCTTCTCCATAATAATCCCTGTGGATGTTTGCTGGAACTTACATCAATAAGCTTCCTTAACCAGTCAGATAATAAATGACATTAATTGTGATGACATGAAACAGAAAACAGGAGCAGGAGTTTCCAATCAGCCCTTTGAGTCTCCTCTACCATTTAGTAAAATTCAGTCTTGGCTGCAACACCACTTCCCACTCTCCCTGTGACCCCCAACTGTCTTGTGGTTATTTCGCCAATGAACACCTGCATTGTCCCTGCCTGTAAAGCTCTCCATGTTTGGGGGGGGGGGGGGGGGTGGAATTCCAGAGATTCCCTGCCCATTAAAGGAACTTCCTCCTCATCTTTGTCTGAAATGGACAACTCTTAATTATAAAACTAAGCTGTTTGGTTCAAGATATCCCCATAAGAGGTAACAATGTTTTCAGCATCCAACATACCTGTGAACTAACTTTGAACCCCCAAATCCACTTATACTTCAACATTTTCTCATTTCACTCTAACATAAATGGTTTGTTTTTTCATTCTTTCTTCCCAAATGGACAGCTTCACATGTGCCCACATTACACACTTCTTCTGAAAACCACACTCATTTACTCCCTCTATTTTAATTTATATCCATCCCTTACATTTTTGTGCTTTGCTCATAACTTGCTATCACACCATCTTTATATCATTACCAATTTGCCTACAGCGGGTCCCCTCACCCGTCATTACTATAGATTGTAAACAGCTGTCACTCCAGCACTGATCCTTGTGACACCCCATTAGTTACTGGTTGCAAATGGGAAATAGTTTCCTGTGAGCCAACCACTTGTCTATCCATACCAATGTATTATTTCCCAAATCCAATGTGCTGTTATGTTGCACAGTAACCAATAATGTGGCTCCTTATAGCGGTTCAGGATGTAACAAACAGCACTTATCCCTCTGTTTCAGCACTGGCACTGAATGAGTTATCCCTCTGCTCCAGGACCAGAAACTCCACTCCCAATCCAAATCTCTCTGTAAGGGATAATGGAATATGGGGAGTCGAGCAAGTGCTAATTGGAAATGAATTATGATGGGTTAAATAAGGGTGAAGTAAGAATGGAATGTCAGGAAGTATAATAGAATAGGCGTCTTATAGGCAAGTAGATAGATTTAGCAAGTCCTGGGGATTGATTAATGAATAAGAACAAAGACATGACACTTCCTGGTAAACAAGTTTGCAGAAAGGCACATGATAAGAAGTTAGAAGACACGTAGGCAGAATTACCTAATGCTAAACCAATCCAGGAGGCAGAAGAATGTTAAGGAGGGAGGTATCTCTGTACTGAAATGGAATGTATAAAAAGTTGGGTAAGCCCCAGTATCTGTGTGTATTCCCAGGGTAAGGGGAAGCACCCAACTTTGCATTGTTGTAAAATAAATGTTCTTTGTTCTCAATTTTTGTCTCGAGTGAAATCTGTGAAGGCACCTCTGCTTCTCACATCTCCAACAGCTCGACTGCTTGTGTCACTACTGTCTCTGGAACCTGATACCGATCCTTGGGAATTTGTTCATCTTTCACCTCTGGTGTGTACTGTCAGGAAGTACATCCAAGACCTTACCTGTCCAGAACAGCTGGACTCGTTCTTCCCCAAGAGAACGTCCCATTTAGCACTGTGATTGCATCCCCTGTGAAAACACAAGAGCTTTGAAAGACAAATTACCTGAGAAGGGAGTGAGGGGAAGAGTGGGGAGGGTGGCAGACAGAGATACTGGGAAGAGAGAGCAGCAAGGTTGCTGGTGGAGAGACTGGGAAGAGAGCACTGGCATAAAGAGAACACTGAAGATGGTGCCTTCAATCTCCAGGGTATGTAATTTCCCCAATCCAGGAGCCATTCTGAAAAGACTTACACTTCAACATGTTCACTGATCTACCTCAACTCCATTCCTTACATTAACCCTTCATCCCCATATTAGGGGGAGGGAAGGGGGAGACCATTAAGAAAAGAATTTCCTCACTATCTTATTTTGTCAAAGCTCAGAAAATGCATTGTTTCAATTAGATCTACGGTCAGCGTGGGCCTTGTATCTGTTTATTATTTCCTCATATGACTACATTCCAAAGCATTTTTTCTTCAAATAAGACCAAATTGTCTTACCAGAGAGCTGTACAGGTATATTATATATACACTTCCCTAACTTTGAGCTCTATTCCACTTCAATACAAACTTACAAAGCCATTTGCCTTTTAAAATGTTTTCTCTTCTTCCTGCCAAAGTAGATAGCTTCTGCTGACTTCAATGAGATGTCGTGACCAGACCCATCTTTCCTCCCTATTCATGAGAGAACTTTGCTGTTTACCCTACCCCCTGCTCTACCATCTCCATCAATCCTTCCCTTTCTCATGGCACCACCCTATGAATTGGCAAAAGATGCAAGACCTCTCCTTTTACCTTTTCCATTGCCCCTCTTTGTTCATCCCTTGCACTCCTTCCCAATGAGCACACCATTCTCAGGAGGGACTGGATGGCTGATTTCCAGACTGACCTTCCAATTTCCTCTAACTTTAATTGCCCACCCCTTTTCGACCTCTCTGCCTTTGGGACTCTGAAGCTTTTGGGGTTCAATAAGGAATCAAATTTCATATTACCAGCCTTTCCTGTTTCTGTTGTATGTGGATAACTGTGAACAAACACTACATGATCTGCTTAACTTTTCCAGCATTTCCTGCTCCATTGTACAGCAGAGTAGGCATTTTGAGGATATTAGAACAGGTTGGGTAACCTCCAGCACTCAAAATTGGCCACACAGGGCAGCAAGAGATTCACTGACCCCAAAGATGTGATACCAATTCACACTGTGAGAGATGGGAAAATTGATCTAAAATTATGAACATGGAAGAAACTAAAGTTCATCAGTAAAATGGCTGTAACCAGTTCAAACAGGATAAGCTTGGGGGGTTAGGATGCAGGAAAGCAGAGTCAGCACGATTAACATAAGAATCTTCTAGTCTTTGTGACAAGACCATAAGACTAAGATAAGGAATGGTAAGGTACAATAGAATGTAGGAAGTTGAGGTAGTCTGGATCAGATAAGGGTCTCCTAGCCCTGGACAGAAGTACCAAGTCATACATTTCTAATTAGCTAACCATACACAGATTTATACATATGAAATTAGCCAACCCTAGATAGAATGAGTCAACTCTGCATATCAAGAGACTGTAGCCCAGAGAATCAGGAAGGTGTGAATAAGGACAATGACATGATGGGGCACCCACAGGATACCCCCTGGTCCTCCAAGTGTACTGAAACTGCACGTAGGCAGGAAGGATTACCTATGCCCAACCCATCCAGGGGGCAGAAGAACGTAAGGGGGAGGGCATTCTGATACTGAAATTGACTGTATAAAAGTTGGGTGAGCCCCAGTATGTGTGTGTATTCCCAGGGTAAGGGGAAGCACCCAACTTTGCATTGTTGGAGTAATAAATGTTCTTTGTTCTCAATTTTTGTCTCGAGCAATTTCTTTAAAGGTACTTTAATTTCTAACAACACCCTTTGCCATTCATCAACTGTTTCCCTTTCCTCCCTCAGGGGAGTTGACAAAACAAAGACACGGACACAAAGAGTAGGAGAAGGAGGGATGTGTAGAACAAAGGGATTGTCTAGAATGGAGTCAGTTGAAAATGGTGAAAGAGTTGATTGGAATAGTTATCAGCACCAAGTTGCTAGGCCTGTGCAATGAGTTAACAGTAAGGAATTGGTACACGCATGCAGACTGGACTTATCTAAGTAGGATAATAACAGAAAATGTAAAATGTAAAAGCAAACTAAGCAGCTGGGATTCCTGGTGGGAAACTCACTCCAGGAAAAACAACCCTAAAACCAAAAGGTCCTGATTCAAGTGCGAGCTACTGATGTGATTATCAGACTTCCAACCATCAGCAGCAGTCTCTCCCCCAGCCTCCTGGTCTACAATAGGGTATTCTTTGCATGGAAGTTAGGTACATGGATCAGCGGTATGGCGACGTCCCTGATCCCAAATTACACAGACTGAATCAGGTTCTTGGTGAACAGGAGAAATAATGCATAACAGACACAGGACAAAGGAGAGAACTGAATAGAAGGAAACAGAGATGGGATGGAGAAGTAGTTGAGGTGGGAAATAGTAGAGAAACATTATAAGAGCTCAAGAGAGACAACCACAAAACAAATAATGCAAGATTAATAACAAACCATTTCATTCTTAACAGTTCTAATGTAAGCATAGGATTACCTGTCACAGTGTCCTCTCTCTCAACACTTGTGGGATCCAGTTCATCGTGACCCAGAAAATTCTGTAACCGATTCAGTGAAACAGTGGCCTGAGAGAGACAGACAGAAGTGGATAAACTAGTCAGACGTGACCACATATGGAGGAGAGCAGTGTGGTCGAGGTTGTTGTGTAGAAAGTTCAGTATCAAGAAGAAGGCACTGTGATCAAAACAGAAAATAATTGCTCTCCACTGTTGGAATCTAGGGGTTAAAACACTCCCTCACCTGCTTTGAGGGAAGCTATTAATTTCAATGGAATAGATACATGTCGTTGGTTCACAGGAAGTGTTGCTGCAGACCACATTACTGGGTCAGTTCAGTGGAAGCAGGGGAAAATTTCCAACACTTCCTCCTGAATTGACCTCAGGATCTTTATTGTTGAGCTTGCATTTGGAGGTGTGAGAGATGAGTAAAACTGATATAAAAATATGAAGATGAGGAAACTAATATAGATATATGGGTAAATGAATAAAACCAGTATGAACAGGATAAGAAATGGATATTAGAATGTAGGAAGCAGAGTCAGTCTGAGTAAGATAAGAATCTTCTAGCCTTTAAGACAGAATCAGCAAGTTCACCCTATGAATGAGATAAGGATAGACAATAGATAATAGATAATAGTCTGAATAAGATAAGGGTCTTCTAGCCCTAGATAGAATTAGCAGGTTTTGCATATGTAATTTAGTAAGCCCTAGACAGTATTAGCAAGTTCTACATATGAAGAGGTTGTAGCCCAGAGAGTTGTAAATTAGAACAAAGACAGGTTTGTGAATAAGGACAATGAGGATAATGACATGATGAGACACCGACAGGATACCCCCTGGTCCTCCAAGTTCACAGAAACAGCACCCTGGTCCTCCAAGTTCACAGAAACAGCACGTAGGCAGGCAGGATTGCCTAATGCCAAACTTATCCAGGAGGCAGAAGAATGTAAGGGGGAGGGGATTCCTATACTGAAATAAACTGTATAAAAGTTGGGTGAGCCCCAGTGAATGTGTGTATTCCCAGGGTAAGGGGAAGCACCCAACTTTGCATTGTTGTATAATAAATGTTCTTTGTTCTCGCTTTTTGTCTCGAGCTATTTCTGTGAGGTACTTCTGTTTCTAACAAATGGAGGCTCGTCCGGGATCCCACTCCCTCCACTGACAGAGTGCCCAACGACGGGGGTAGGTGCACCCCAGCTAATTCAGCTGGACTCACGGACGAAGGGTGACTGGTCAGTGGATGAAGCGAGTGATATCTGAGAAGAGGCATTGAGAACAAACAACGAGAGGACGTTAAGGAAGCGCACTAGAACTAGCTACTGGATCTCGGTAAGAGAAATTTTACTTACTTGTTAGTATGGGAGGTGTGAGTAGTAAGGAAGAGAGTCCTAGTGAAGGATGGGAGGATCAGATAACCAAGCAAAGTCCGTTAGGATTGGGGTGCGGGGAGAACCCGTGGGAAAGACAAACTGACCATGGTCAGGTATTCCTGTTTGGAATGGGTTAAAAGTCCAATTAAAGGGAGTTCAGTATATTGGCCAAAGCTCGGATCCGAGGATGACTGGATGTGTCAAGCATTGAACATCTGGCTTTATCAAAACCAAAGAGATAATCTTGAGAGCAGGGAATATGCAGCCTGCTGGCTCAGGGGATCGTTTGATCAACTGGTTTTGAATGAAAAGGAATGCAAGGACAAGAAAGATAAGGAACCTTTTGTCCCTGAAACACAAGGATGGATGTGTTACACTCCCTTCCTCCACGTTATGCTCCTCCTATGCCGGCTCCTATCTTTCCCCCCCTCCTATGCTCTACCCTTCTGCACCTTCCCCTCCTCCCCCACAGCTAAAGAAAGGAGAAGAAAGTAGGGGTGGTATGATGACCCTTCACAAAGTACTCAATTACCACCTCTATTGACAAGAGAGAGAGGCGACTTTAATTCAGAGCAGTGTGAGACCCTCCGGGAAGAAAGGGCAGAACCCTTTGATTCATTTCCCAGAGAGCAGGAATCTAGACATTATAAAGGAGAGGATAAGCCAGAAACTAACTGGATGAGACCTTTACGGGAAGTTCCCATGGGAGGGGGTCTCGGTTTTGTAAATGTGCCCCTGACTAGTCCGGAGGTGCGTAATTTTAAGAGAGAATGCCCAATAAACAGAAAGGAAAGGCTAAGATTTTGATGCAGGCAGTCAAGGAAGTCATGGAGGGACAGCAAGGAAAGGGTAGGGGCTGTGTGCGAGCTCCTGGACATTGGGAGGAGCTCCAGGAGTGGAAGAGGAGAGACCAGAGCAGGGGCAAGGGTAGAGGGGAATTCCGGGGACGATGACTGTTCCCGGGACCTCGTGGTAATCCCGGTAGGAATTGGGAAACAGGAGCATTAGTTTGCTACCATTGTAAAAGGAGGGACATTTTAAGAGGGAATGCCCAATGCAAGACAGGGAGACGCGACCTTACGCACTGATGTGTTGGAATATAGGGGTTAATTAATTATAGAAAATATGTAGAATATATGCTTATGTACTATTCAGTTTGTATACATGAATTCAGTACTATGTAACAATTTAATATTTACCTCATGGTGAAGGGAAAGAGTAATGTAAGTAAGGGGCAGCCACAGTATGTAGCAAAGTTGGCTGATTACTGTAGGTTTAGAATTGCCTGCTCCCAAAATAGAAAAGAGAGGATATGTATGAAACAATTTAGTAGGAATGTTAAGGCAAAAGGAGGTGTTGATGAGCACAAACAAAAAGAATCCTGACAGAGACTGTCAGAAACAAAGAGAATGGAAACTAACTCAGTAAGAAGGCTAAGACAGAAGGAGGTATTGAGTAGAACAGAAGAATATGGCCAGATGAGAACAAAGAAATAATTAGAAATATCTGGGGTATGAATTGATTTCTGATCAAAACAACAGGATATTCTGACCTTGAGGATTAAAAAAAGATGGGAGCTCTACACCTCAGATAACTGCAGAATGGTGGAAGTCAGGATATCACGATATAACTACGATGAGACCACGCATGGAGTGCTGTGGGTAGTTCTGGTCGCCCAGCTATAGGAAGGATGTCAACGAGTTGGAAAAGGCTCAGAGTTGCTGGCTCTGGAGAGCTCGAGTTATAGGGAGAGGAAGGATCTGCTGGTCTTCGGAACAGAGGAGGTTAAAAGGTAACCTTCTTTCTTTGGCTTGGCTTCGTGGACGAAGATTTATGGAGGGGTAAAGTCCATGTCAGCTGCAGGCTCGTTTATAGCCGACAAGTCCGATGTGGGACAGGCAGACACGGTTGCAGCGGTTGCAATGGAAAATTGGTTGGTTGGGGTTGGGTGTTGGGTTTTTCCTCCTTTGTCTTTTGACAGTGAGGTGGGCTCTGCGGTCTTCTTCAAAGGAGGTTGCTGTCCGCCGAACTGTGAGGCGCCAAGATGCACGGTTTGAGTCGATATCAGCCCACTGGTGGTGGTCAATGTGGCAGGCACCAAGAGCTTTCTTTAGGCAGTCCTTGTACCTCTTCTTTGGTGTACCTCTGTCTCGGTGGCCAGTGGAGAGCTCGCCATATAACACGATCTTGGGAAGGCGATGGTCATCCATTCTGGAGACGTGACCTAGCCAGCGCAGTTTGATCTTCAGCAGCGTGGATTCGATGCTGTCGGCCTCAGCCATCTCGAATACTTCGATGTTGGAGATGAAGTCGCTCCAATGAACCTTACGGGGGCATGAATAACGTAAATGGACATAGACTACCTCCCAGTGTTGAACTTGCACCCTCCAATTCCAGAACTGGAGGGTGCAAGTTCAAGGTAAGAGGGGAGAGATTTATCAGGGACACGAAGTGCAACATTTTTTTTATTCAGAGGATGTTCCATGTCTGGAACAAGCTGCCAGACAAAGCTATAAAAGCAGATTCATTTATTTATAAAGACATTTGGGACAGATGTACGGATAGGAAGGGTTTATATAAATATAGATCAAATGCAGGCTAATGGGCAAGCCCAGAATGTCAACTTGAATGAGTAGGGCCCAAGAGCTTATTCTGTGTTGTATGGGCTTTCTGACTCTAATGAACTGTGTAACTGGAGCTGTTAGAGCTCAGAGTTTGTTATTCTATTTCTGCTCAGGTACAAACTGAATAAATTGGATCTGATTGTTAGGTCTGAACTTCCCTATGAATAAAAAACAGCAATAAATCAGCCAGGACTCTTATCATATTCTCTCATTTTTGCTTTATGATTACTGTGAATATTATTTGTCTTGTGTATCTATTGTCTGTTTTAATTCAATTAGTTTACTCTTTGCAAGTAAGAATTTAGGTGCATATGTACATTGTATAGTACAATATGTATAACAATAAACTCACTATCAAAGCTCGCTCAGCTCCTCCACATTCAGTGAAGCCCAAAGTTGTCACTTGATTAGACTCACCACCTCTGAATTTAAATCAAATTAATTTGGGCAACATTAGGAAGCTCACCATCTTTGGGGGGGGGGGGGGGGCGGACAAAAAAAACACAAAAATTCTGCCACTGACTTGACTGGGTTCCAAGCCTGGATCCAGCAACAGGAAGGAACACACAACAAAATATTAAGTTCTCAACTCCAGACCAAAAAAAATCCCTCTGCTGGAGAACTCAGGAGGTTGATTTTGAGCAGCATTAATTTCTCAGTTGTCCTGTGTGATTCATTCTGCACTGGTTTTGTCCTCCCAACATAGTCACAAACATTCAAATATCAGCCTTATTTATTCCCAAGACTGCAGTGTCAACACTACACTGAAGGGCCAGAGTAGCTGAAAGCAGAGCTGATGAGGAGGTATATCCATCAGGGGAAGCCTATTCTGGAAGCCTGCAGGAATGAAGGAGGCTTGTTGGCAGAGATTATCCATACAGTAATGATTCGGGGGTCTTGTGGAAATGCTGGAATTTCTTTCCTTGAACAAGAACAAAAGTGGGTGCTGGCCAATTCAACCATCCTCCTCCTGCCCTTCATCAAGAATGCATTAATGAAGAACAGATCACGCCCAAAATGCTGACTGGCTATTGCTTTCTTTGGATGTTTGCCACTTGCTTAGTTCCTCCAGCACTTGTGTATCGCTCTAGATCTCCAGCATCTGCAGACTCCTTGTTTACCCTCAATCCACCCTTCACCATCAAGGAAAGTCTTGCAGCCAGACCACCTTTGCCTTCTTGGATTACTTTAAATGTAATTTAATTTATTACACAGAGTAGACCAGGTGAGCCCATCTCTGCAGAACAGCTGGACTCTCATTGTCATTCATGTGCTCCAGACACACCTGGGGTGGCCTCACCTGAACAATACTACTGATGACCTGAGGCAGCATGTTGAGTGGAAACCGTAGGATGTTAAAGAGAGAGAGGGAAACAAAGGCTTTCTGTGCGTCCAACACGTTATTCTCATCCACGTAAACGTACACCGCAAATGTTGTCATAGTAACCTGAAAAAGATTAGAAGGCACAGCAATTAATAATGCTGAATAAAAGTCAGTATTGACCTAGCAGGACTCCTACGATAGGACTGCATGGGTTTGAGCCAGAGTGAAGATCCTCCACATGGCTCACTCAAACATCAGCAGCCAGAAAATAAAACATGAAACAATTCTTTCTCAGGTGATTAATGGGGTTCAACAGGCTGAGTCTAAAGAACTGATTTAGATGACGAGAGTACAATTACCAAGCTTCTTGATGACACAAGCTGGCTCGGTTGGCAATCCATGAGGACGCAAGGATCAGAAGTGGACTTACTGCTCACTGAGAATGCTGTTAGACCAAAAGACCATAAAGGATGGGAGCAACAGGCTCACTATTTCTGCTCCGCCATTCCACCATTAGCTGATCCATTCTCCCACTCAGACCGACCGACTCCTCTAGTTTCTCTTTATAACCTTTGATATCCTGACTATTCAGATACCTATCAATCTCTGCCTTAAACACACCCAACGACCTGGCTTCCCCATCTGCCATGGTAGCAAATTCCAGAGGTTCACCACTCTCTAGCAAAATAAATTCCTTTGCATCTCTGTTTTAAATGGGTGCCCTTCAATCCTGAAGTTGTGGCCTTTGTCCTTGACTCCCTTGGGAAACCACTTTGCCACAACTACTCTGTCCAGGCCTTTCAATTTTCAAAGTGCTTCTAATGAGGATCTCCCCCTCATTCTCATGAACTCCAAGAACAGTCCAAGAGCCTTCAAATGTTCCTCATATGCTAATACCTTCATTCCAAAAATTGTAAATCTTCTCTGAACCCTCTCCAATGCCAGCACCTCCTTTCTTAAATAAGGATCCCAAAACTGTTACCCAATACCCAAGTGAGGCCCCACCAAAGCTTCAAATTCACATCCCTGCTCTTGTATCCTATTCCTCTAGATCTGTTGTTCAACGTGGCTGACCCAATATTGGCCTCAACACTTTTCCACACTCCTCGACTCCTTTGCAGTTTAAATGTCTACCTGCTACCTTGAATATCTTCACTGAATTCCCCCTCCACACCACACTGGGAAGAGAATTCCAAACATTTATAACCCTCCAGGAAATTCCTGCTGATCTCCATCTTTGATAGCTAACCTTGGGTATAGGTACATAATTTCCTGAAAGTAACGTTACAGGTAGACAGGGTGGCAAAGAATGTTTGGTATGCTTGCTTCATCGCCCAGGGCATTGAGTACAGGAGCAGATACAGGAGTAGAAGACGTTGTTCAGCCATTGCTAATGGAAACTGGAGGTCGATGGTAAATGTCATCTCGGTGGAGGGTGCCCAGATGCAATATGAGGTGTTGTTCCTCCATTTTGCAGATGGTCTCAGTCTGGCAGTGCATGAGACCACGAGCAAGCATGCTGACATGCGAATAGAGCGGGAAATTAAAATGGGTGGCCACTGGGAGATCCCTGCTAATACAGTGAACAGAATAAAGATGCTCAATGAACTGATTCCTAATCTGCATCTAGTCTCTCTGATGTAGAGACTCTGCTCTGTGACAGCACTAGATGCAGTAAATGACCCCTGCAGATTCACAAATTAAGTGTTGCCTCACTTGGAAGGATTGTTTGGGGCCCTGAATAGTGGTGAGGGAGGAGGTGTGAGCTAAATGTAGCACTTCCTGTGGTAGGTGCCAAGGGATAAGTGGACAAGACCCTGTGAAAGGTGGTACAGAGTTCAAAGCTAGAGTTAGGATAGAGAAAAAGAAGAGAGGGCAGAAAAGTCAAAAGCAAAGGATGGAGAGGTCACTAGATTCTAAAAAGACAATGAGCACAAGAGCACTTTATCTGAATGCCTGTAATATTAGAAATAAGGTTAGTGAACTTGAGGCGCAAATCAGTACCCAGGGAAGCATGGTTCCAAGATGGGTATGATTGAGAATTAAATTTTCAAGGATCTCAGGTAGTACGAAAAGATAGACAGGATGGTAAAGGTGGTGGGACGGCAGTCTTAATCAAGGATGAGATCAGGGCAATAGTGGGAGACAACATAAGATCTAAGAAACAGAATGTTGAGTCCATCTGGGTAGAGGTTAAGAAAAGTAAAGGCAAAAGAAAAAAAAATCAATGGTGGGAGTGGTCTATCGCCTACCAAATAACAATAGCACAGTGGCCCAGGCAATTAACCAAGAGATAACTGAGGCACGCAAGAACAGAACTGCAGTTGTCATAGGGGACTTTAACTTTCACATAGATTGGGAAAATCAAGTTGGTCAAGGGAGACTGGAGGATGACTTCACAGAATGCATCCATGATAACTTTCTTAAGCATCATGTTAAGAAAACAACATGGGAGAATGCTATTTTAGATCTAGTATTGAGCAATGAGATAGGTAAAATTAATGATCTAGTAGTTAGAGATCCTCTTGGAAAAAGCGATCATAATATGATTGAATTTCTCATACAGATGGAGGTGCAATAGTTAGATCTAAAACTTGTGTATTATGCTTGAACAGGGGAGACAACAACAGGATGAGGAAGGAATTGGTCTGTGTGGACTGGGAGCACATGCTATTTGGCAGAACAGTTGAAGAACAGTGGAAGACTTTCAAAGTGATTTTTCACAGTGCTCAACAAAAATATATTCCTGTTAAAAATAAGGACAGTAAGAGAGGGAAGAATCAGCTTTGGTTAACTAAGGAAATAAAGTACAAAATTAAAAGCTCATGTGTACAAAGTAGCCAAGAGTAGTGGGAAATTGATGGATTTGGAAAACTTTAAAAGGCAACAAAGGAGAATCAAATGGGAAATAAGGGAAGAATTATGAAGGTAAATTAGAATATAAAAACAGATAGCAAAATATTTTACAAAAATATTTAAAACAGAAGAGGGTGGCTAGAGTCAACATAGGTCCCTTGGAAGATGAGAAAGGGAGATTGATACTAACTAATGAGAAAATGGCTGAAGCATTGAACAGTGGAAGACATATCCAGCATGCCAAAGAGTGGGGGATCTGAAGGGAGGTGAGAGCCTCAAGAAAATAATTGTTACAAATGAGATAGTGATGAGCAAACTAATGGGATTGAAGGTGGACAAATTCCCTGGTCCTGATGGGATGCATTCCAGGGTACTGAAGGAAATGGCGGTAGTCATTTACCAAATTTCTCTGGATTCTGGGCAGGTTCCTTGGCTCAGTAACCCTGGGGATAAATGCCACTGTGAACATACTTCTCATACTCCCAATCCTTCATGTATCCCCTCACTGCTGACCCCTCAAGGACTGGTCAGGTTTCCCATCCCTTTGGTACCTGTGAAAAATCACCACTGAGTACTCCAATTTTCCCAAGTCTTTGCTCAATAGAGTTTTACAGCACTGGTCCTTTGGCCCAACTTGTTTATGTCAACTAACGTCCTATCTGGGGTAGTCCTTTTTTGCCTTTGTTTGGCCAAAATTGAACGAGGAAAAGAGCATCGCAAGCTCAAGCCCTTTGACCCATGTGTCTGTGCATATCTAGTTCTACTACAACTGCTGCCTGTACACAATGCATACTCCTCCATTCCCTTCATATTTGTGGGTCTATTTGGAAGCCTTTTCAACTCTACTGTTGAATCTCCTTCCATCGCTCCCAGCAGCCCGTTTCAAACATCCACCCACTCTCCTGCCCCATACATTACCTTTAAGCTCCACCTTCCACCTTAAATACAAGTCCTTTTGTATATTTTTTCTAAGGGAAAGATTGTGACTTCATCCTATCAATGCTTCTCAAAATTTTATAAACTTCTATCAGGTCTCTATGAACCTGTCTAAATGTCATTTAAACATTGCCACCTCTACCACTTCCTTTAGAGCTCATTCAATGTACTCACCAACACTTAAGTAAAACACAAAAGTCTGCAGACACTGGTTGAAGTTAAAACACAATGCTGGAGAAACTCAGCAGGTCAAACAGTGTATTTTATATATCAAAGATAAAGATTCATAAACAACATTTCTGGCTTGAGCCCTTCATCAAGGTATGGAAAAATGTTGGTAGGCATCCGAACAGGGGCTGAGGTGGGTAGGCACACTGGATCCAAAATGGCTGGATGCTGGGAGGCAGGGGGTAGTGGAGGAGAGTCCAAGTCTGTGGCAAGGAGAGTATTTCAGAGAGTGGTGCTATTTGTATATTTATACACCTGACTTGGACAATAATAGAGGCAAACTGATCAGCAAGTTTACAGGCACACAAAAATTAGTGGTGTTGTAGATCCATGAATGGATCAGCTGCAAAATTGGGAGAAGTGGTGACAGAAAGAACTTCATCCGTACAAGTGTGAGGTAATACACAGCATGCTGGAGAAACTCAGCAAGCCGTACAGCATCCATCGGAAGTAAAAGGTAACCAACGATTCAGTCCTGAGCCCTTTCTCAAGATATTTTATTAGTGGGGTCCTAATTCAAAGATTGAGGTACTGCACTTTGAGAAGTCTTCTTCTGGTAGGGCATGTAGAATAAGTGGCAGGGACTTTGGAGTGTTGATATACATTGTGGATAAGTCCATAGTTTACTGGAGTTCTTTGAGGATATAATGGGTGTGGTAGATAGAGGGGGGACAGGTTGATGTTGAATACTTGGATTTCCAGAAGGCGTTTGATAAGATGCTGCACAAGAGACTTATCAAAAAGATACAGATGAATGGAGTTGGGGGAAGTATATTGATATGGACTAAGGATTAGTTAACTGACAGAGAGTTGGGATAATGGATATTTTTCTGATTGACAGACAGTGGTAAGTGGGGGGCCACAGGGGTCGGTGCTGGGCCCGCAGCTGTTCATCATTTACACTGATGATTTGGAAGAGGGGACAGAGCATAATGTTGCCAAGTTTGTGGATGATACTAAATTGAGTGGAAAAACAAATTGAATTCAATTCCTCTAGCAAATGATGTGGAGAGGCTGCAGAAGGATTTAATTAAGTTAGGTGAGTGGGCAAAGATCTGTCAGATGGAGTACAATGTTAGTAAATGTGAGGTCACCCACTTTGGTAGGAAAAATAGAAGAGCAGACTATTATTTAAATGGTGAAAAACTGCAGCACGTCGTGCAGAAGGACTTGTGCATGAATAGCAAAAAGTTGGGTTGCAAGTACAACAGTTTATTAAGAAGACAAATGGAATGTTGGCCTTCATCGCTAGAGGAATTGAATTCAAGAGCAGGGAGGTCATGCTGCAACTGTACAAAGTACTGGACTACCGCACCTGGAGTACTGTGTACAATTCTGGTCACCATGCATGAGGAAGGATATACTGGGCTTGGAGGCAGGATCACCAGGTTGATCCCAGAGATGAGCGGGGTTGACTTACAAGGAGAGACTAAATTGTTTGGCATTATATTCACTTGAATTCAGAAGAATAAGAGATCTTATAAAAACATAAAATTATGAAAGGGATAGAAAAGATAGAGGCAATAAAATTGTTTTCACTGGTAGGTGAGACTAGAACTAGGGGACAAAATCTCAAGATTCAGAGGAGTAGATTTAAGACTGAAATAAGGAAAAACTGTTTTTCCCCAGAGAATAGTGAATCGTGGAATTCTCTAACCAGGGAAGCAGTTAAGACTACTTCATTAAACATATTTAAGGTTCAGTTTGATAGATTTTTTACATAAAAAATAGAATTAAGGAATATGGGGAAAAGGCAGGTAGGTAGAGTTGAGTCAATGATCAGATTAGCCAGGATCTTATTGAATGGCAGTGCAGACTCGATGGGCTGGATGGCTTATTCCTGCTCCTCTTTCTTATGCTCTTATGAAGGCAGAGAGGGGAGGAGCCGGGAAGATGTGTCTGGTGGTGGGATCACCTCATGGTGGCGGAAATTAAAGAGGACGATATGTTGGATGCTATGGCAGGTGAGGACAAGGGAATCCTGCTTTTGTTATGCAAGGGGATGGTGAGGGCCAGGGCAGATGTACAGGACATGGAGAAAATGCGAGTGAGGCCTGAGTTGATCGTAGGTGCCTAACCTTTTATCCAAGATTTCAAACACCAAAGCCTCCAAAAACCAGAACTTTTTTTTGGTTGATGACATTATACATAAGTAACGTTAATTTCCCATATTTCAGAGGGACACCCCCCCCCCCAATCTCTGCCCCCGTGGGCGCCCTCTCTTACCTTCGATGGAAAGGTGAATCTCAGCCCCCCAACATCTAGTGGGAGAGAAGCAGGCAGCAGTTGGCTCTTCCTTACCCATAATACCCCAGGAAGATGGAACTACTCCCATATTGAGTCACCGCCGCGATTGTTGCAGCACTATGTAAACACCAGGCTCAGCAGCCCTGCACCCCTGCTGCCACGTCAGGAGTTAGATGGGGGTGACTGTGCTGTCAGAGTGTGCTGGAGGCCACCCCGACAAGCTGGTGGAAAACCTAAAAGCAGTCGGCATTTGTCTCCACTGCCCTAACGCCCCACTCTTTCTGCAGCTGCTCTGCACCTCGTGTCCAGCCTTCTGCCCCACTTGGCCACTGGCTCAAAGCAGCCGAAGCTGCCCACCTTTTTGGCTGAGCTCCTGAGCCACCTTGTTGCCTCCGACCTACACCTGACCAACGCGCTGGTCAAGAGCCTCCTGTACGGCACACGCTGAACCACCACTCAGCCCAGTCAGCGCCCCTTCCTCCACCACCCCCCTCCAACCAGCACTCAGCCCAGCCTAGGGTGCAAAATAGTCTGGAACCAGTCCTGGAAGGTGGGGAACAATGGATGGACAGCCAGGGAGGGGACAGACAGCAGGGGCTAGGAACTAGGCATTTGCTTAAAGGGACCAAAAACAAAATGATTCCAAAATCTGGAAGATTCTGAACAACAGCAGGTGTCTGGTCCCGTCGATCCCAGATAAAAGCTTAGGCACTTGTCGAGGGAAAGCTACAATTTTTGAAGGAGAACATCTCGGATGATCTTGAACGGAAGACCTCACACCCTAGGACCAGAGGGAATGGACAGGATAGAACTTTTATTGTTGGAACATGGGAGTGATCTTCTAGAGGTACACAAAATCAGATAGGGTGAACAATTTCCTCAGAGAAGGCGAGTCTAAATCTAGAAGGCCAAGGTTTGAAGATGAGGGGGAAAGAGTAAGGAACACTTTTCCATACAGAGAAGAACATATGATACAAGCAGCCAGAAGAAGAGATTAAAGCAGGGGCAATTGTGACATTTAGACAAGTACATGGACAGGTTCAGAGATTATAGGATCCAGCTGAGTTGGGTGACTTAGTTGCCATGAACAGGTTGAAGGGTTCTATAAATCAATGAACTTATTCTGAAAATATGTACCCATTTCTAGCAATCCTCAATGAGGGGAGGAACATCAACATCCACCCTGTCAATTCGCACAGGAATCCTACATTTCAATGCCCAGCTCTCAAAACTTCTTCAACCTCTTTAGCCTGAGAAGCAACTTTCTCTACACTTCTCCCCAATGCATTTCAATCTAGAGACCAAACTATACACAGGCCTCCAGGTGCAGTCTCATCACTGTCTTGTAAAATTTCTGATCAAATTTGCCAACTCACTGTAGATCCCACATGACTAAATCTTCTGGACAAGCATACCATGAGGGACCTTACCTTTATTAAAGTTCATTTGGGTGCCCTACCCTCAGCGATCTTTATTACCTCAAATAACTGAACAAGAAAATGGTAGTTATGCTAAAACGAGGGAGCAAGGAATTACCTTATTAGGGGGTTGACCCTTAGGACTGAGGTAATAAGGGAGTTACTTTTACTCAGCAGATTGTAAACATTTGGAATTCTAAATATCACCAATGCTCATTAACTGACTAGACCAACATGAGATGGATAGATTTTTGAATACATACAACATGGTAACAGACCATTTTGGCCCACGAATCTGTGCCACCCAATTAACCTACACCCCCAGGGAAATCCCACACACATACAGGGAGAATGAACGAACTCCTCACAGACAGCATGAATTCAAACCCCGGACCCGATAAAAACAAAGAGATTTTAAGAGAGAGCAGGCAAGGCATGGGACCATCCACGATTTCAATAAATACAGCTTGGGCTATTCAGATTATGCCCCCTTGCTAATTCTGCCTGATTCTGTGGTTAACTAAAGAGCTTTAACTCGGTTTACTCACAACAAAGGGGGCAGATGACCAGGTGAAGGTGGAGAGGGCATTGAGATAGGCTGCTTTCTTCAGGATATTCAGTTCCTGCTCTCGAATGCTCAGGATTTTCTGCTTGAATGACTCTTCCCAGGCATAGAGTTTCAGCACCTTAATACCATTCAAAATCTCATTCATCAGCTTGATCCGCAAGTCTTTGCACTGCATCTGTTGAGCCTGCAGAGGATGACAGTACAGTCACATTACATGTTAAACTGGGGAGGGGTGCTGGCACAGTACTCGAGAAGGGCAATCTAAAAAGTCACCTTTGATCATGCCCTTCAAGCACAGATTACACCGAGCATCGTATTCAAAAATGAAAAACTCTTTGCCCTCTCTTTAGGTGAGAAACATCCTTGGCTCTACCCAACATATGAAGCTTATAAAGCCCAGAGCATTCTCAAACATTTGTTTGTTCTCAGGGTATTGTCAGTCACTGACAGGGCAAAGAAAGCATTTATTCTCCACCTGTGCTGTCCTGAAATGTTGGTGGGCCTCTCAAACCTGTTCGAGATGAGCACTTGGCTAGATACTTCACAGGCTGGAACATTAAATCTCACTGACCTATGTCAGGAATCACATCTACATCCAAACCAGCCGCTGCTCCCCTAACTGAAACCTGAACCATTTTTGCAACACTCCATAGTGTCCTAGTCATTTTTCCTGAGTCCAGGTTCAATTTATATAGCTCCCCCATACCAAATTCAATCACACAGGCAGTTTGAAGTAGTGTTTTTTGTGGAATATCAGGCCATCTGCCCCTGTGACTAAGGAGATGGGGCTGCTTCTGGGGCAACTGTCATTGGGCCAGCAATAAAGGGTAGCCAATAGATGGAATGGCAAGTGAAAGAAAGAGCAAACTAAATGAAAGAGTGGAAGGAGAATGAGGGAGTAGAGGAAAAACATTTGCAGACAGGAAAGAGGTAAACAGGAGTTACTGGCAAGCTAATGAGAAAAGAAAAACTGGGGTATCTCCCCCCACCCCCTACCAATTGACATAATCTACATGGATTGTTGTCCAAAGAGGGCTCACAAAATCCGTGAGGACCCCAAGAACCCTGCAAACAGCATCTTTCAGCTACTCCTGCCAAGAAAGAGATACAGGAGTAACGGAACCACCAGGCTAAGAAACAGCTTTTTCCCCCACAGTGAGACTGCTGAATGACTAATGAACTGCTCATACAAACCCTCTGTAACTCAACTATTTATTTAACAATATTTATTTTAATATTTGTATAAAAGTACTGCGCATATGTATCATTTGTCTGTAAGTAAATGTTTTTGCACTGAGGACCAGAGCATGCTGATTCATCGGGTTAGTCTTGCACAATCAGATAATAAATAAACGAACTTGGAAGGAGGAAGAATATAGAATAGGAAAGAGTAAGGAATCATCTTTCTTCCAACATACCTGAAAGCTCCTGCTCTTCATAGCTATTATGGCATTGAAAGGTATGAGCAGAATCATCACAGCCACACCTGCCAGAACCGAAGGACCCAGGTACTGGAAAAGCAAATAGAGAAACATTGTCTTCTTACCACATCAGTGCCTCTGTCCAACATTTCACATGTCAGTAAGGGTAGAACCAAGGGATTACCTGCCACAGAAAGTAGAGAGCCAGGCATATTTGAAGTGGTGCAGACCAGAGCATGTTCAGGAAAGGAGTCAGGTCCATGAATCTCTGGGCATCCACAGACATCAGATTGACAATTTCCCCAACAGTGGATGATTGTTTTGCCGAGTTTGAGATGAATAAGGACTGAAAAATTAAACCAAAAAAGCAACAGATAAGCATACTCAATTTCTTGAGCATTCATCTCGCCATGATATTCGTATAACCATCCCACAGGAATCCAGTCCCACAGGGTGAGCACCCTTTCCCCAGGGTCTCGGGACACAGGTTTGCAGCTTCTCTGTCTCAGTGCACAGGCCTCAGACACTGGCTATCAACTTGAGACATAGTCCAATACATAGGTTCATTCCTCTGTGGGGCAATGGGTACCCTATTGCAACCCATTCAATAGAAAAATTTTCACAGGATACCAGAGCTGGAGAGACCACAAGGCAATGTGTGTCTGACTGCATCTTCTGCTGAGTTGTCTCTATGCCTTTTAGAGATGTTGATGATGAGGAGAGTTTATTGTCATAGATTCAAGTACAATGTAAAAATGCACCAAAATTCTTAGTTGGTGCATCCACACAGGTATGCAAGGTGCACCAACTATAAATGTATTAAAAATTACCACACTATGGCAAGAAAGAAAAAGATCTCATAAATATAAAAGAATAGATGAAGAAATATTCATAGTTGCAGTTAGTGCAAGAAAATAAAGTGAAATTTCAATAGAGCAGACAGATCTTTTATGGTCCCAGGATAGTTTACAGTTAGGGTAACACAGGGAGACTCAAAAGCCTGAAAATGTTGAACAAAATCTGTACTTGAATTTAGAGATGATGTACTTCAGGTTTCTGTACCTTTCACCTGAAGGGAATAGCAAGAAGAGATTGTGACCAAGGCGATGGGGATCTTTTATAATGTTGGCTGCCTTCCTGCATCTCACATTGATGCTTTCAATGGACAGGAGGGCAGTGCCCATAATGGTTTGCCACTTTCTGTAGCATTCAGTGTTCCTGGGAACTTAATTTTCCAAATCAAGCCAGGATGCAACCAGTCCACTTGCAATATTTGACCACATGCCTAATCTCCTCAGACTTCTTAGAAAGTAGAGGCATTTGTGCACCTTCTTCATGGTTTCCTCATTGTGCTGGCTCAAGGAGAGATCCTCGTATATGTGAACTCCCAGGAACATGAAGGGACTAACCCTCTCCACTGCTGCCCTGTCAATGAAGACAGGTACGAGGTCCCTCAGCTTCTTCTTCCTGAAGTTCACAATAAGCTCTTTTGCCTTGGTGATGTTGAGAGCAAGATTGTTTTGGCACCATACCAGAATATTCTTGATTTCCGACCTATATTCTGACTCATTTCCTGTTAGTCAGCCATCAACAGTTTATAGATTGTGTTAGAGCCGAACTTGGCTACACAACCATGCGTGTAAAGGACAAAGAGCAGAGGACTAAACAGAAGTAAATATGAGTAGCTTTTCTGACAATCTTGGAGAAGAAATCTCCAGTAATCAAAATTATCTATAATATTCAATTTTAAGGCTTTCCATACTAGAAATGGATGGTGGGAAATCAACCCTATGGAGGAAAGATTAAAAAGGTATTATAGCAATTAGAATATTTAGCATTGATGTGCTGGGAGATGAAAATAAATGAGTCATTAGGTGAGGACATGGAATTAACAAGATGTAGGAAATTCGGACCATTAATTGCTCAGTATATTAAGATGTTCACTTTTTATGAAGGATATGGTAAAAGTAGCACTAAACATTATAACGATTGAACCATTACCATGAAAAGTTGCTGAAAGATTCCTAGTTTGTTAGAGTAAGGTTAAGCTCCCACTTGCTGGATCAGAATAAACCAAATTGTTGGTGAACCTTACCACTGTTTTTGAGTTTTCTTCTGTGTGGTGTCTCAGTCTGAGCTGTAATTAAGAGGGTGATTGTACCCAAAATGAAAGTCCCACCTTTAATGCAGATAAATCCTTCCAAAAAAATCTTTAGCCTCTATTGCAATTACTAACATTTTATAAATTTTGAAATGTATTCAAGTGCTTCAAATTTCATTTTTTTAAAAATGGATGAAAGAAGAGGAGCTTCGCAAGTTGGTGTAATGTGGAGAATTTGTCGCAAATGGTCATTTGTACAGACCGGGAGGGAGCTATCATCTTTTGCCTCCAATAAATTGCAGCAACTTGTCAAGGTCATGGCAGTCGGTACTTAAAATATCAGTGTTTTAGTACTCGGTGAAATTTAGTGAATAAAGAAAAAAAAAACAAATTAATGTCAGTATAAGTAATAAGTTAAGACTGTGTGGCTGGAGAGCAATATAGTATATGGGGCTAAACACACAGTGGTAGAGGAACTCAGCAGGTCAAGCGGCATCAGTGGGAGAAAAAGAATGGTCAATAATCAGGACTGTGGAGGAGAAAGAGCTGGTAGAACAAGGTCAGGATGGGAGGGGTCAAATCTTACCAAAATGGAAAGCAACAGCTATGGCAATGAAAAAGTCCTTTACTCAATTAAAAATTAAACAAGAGCCCGTCTCAAGTGATGAGCAAAGCAGCTGGTTCATTTTCTGGACTGTTCATAAGATTGGAGTTGGTGGCAGGCGAACAGGCTTGTGAAAGGGACTGGATGTAAAATCTTTGAGTCAGAAAATAATCAATGAATACCCACATTCCTATTAAGAAGGCTGATGTACAGCAGGTTGGAGTGATGTTAAAGTTATCGAAAATACTACATGAAGAGAACAAACTACCAGAGCTGAAAAGAATATGCTGTCCTTAGAAGCTATGCAGGATCAACTTTGCAGAATAATGGCAAGGTTCCAAAGGCCCTACTACCAGGAGAGATGACCAAACCAGATTGTATTCCCCCAGTGAGAGCCCAGAACTGGAGTTCCTGCTCCAAAACCTTGGGCCAGGTCTCCCAAGAAAAACTTCAAAACATTTCAGTACAAGGAGGTCAGCAGAGTATAAAAATTTCAGTAAATGGTAACAGATGCCAAATGGGGCTTGGATAAAGTGAATGCACAGTCTTTTCCTGTAGTAGATGATTCTGGAACCGGGAGGCGAGATCTTAAGGTGAGAGGGGAGAGATTTAAGAAGAACATAAGGGGCAATTTTTTTCCATTCAGAGGGTAGTCCATGTCTGGAATAAGGTGCCAGAGCAAGCTGTAGAGCTGGGTATAATTATGGTGATCAAAAGGAATTTGGGCACATGTGGATGGGAAAGATTTAGAAAGACATGGACCAAATGCAGGGAAATGGGCTTAGCCCAGAATGCCAATCTGGTCAGAGTGGATGAGTTGGGCCAAAGTGACTGTTCCATGCTGTGTGACTCTAATTGTTTATTTTAAATGTCTTAATGCTACAATTAAAAAAAAAAATCAAAAGTATTAAAGGATATGAGGAAGAGGTGAGTGTGTGGAGCTAGGTCTAGTTCAGATATGACACTGCTTGACAGGCTAGGGTGGATGAGTGAAATGGCCAGCCCTGGCTAGGTTGAAACCACAGGGGCAGAGTGGCACTGGAACTCTCAACTATTCGCTATGAATTTCCCAGATCTCTCACCTTGCGGTATATGGCTCCCACAATGGCTGTCCGCAGTCGCATGCCGCTCACAAAGCAATAATGGAAGTGCTGATGGAGGAGGAGGGTCTGCAGAACTGAAGAGGTGAACATCAGAATGGCAATCCCATAACCCCACCAATTCCTGGCCTCCGGGTTATTGATGAACAAAATCAACATCCTGCATGTGAGATAGCAAGAGAATGCAGCAGTGAATTAAACCAGGCCAGCACATCACTGAGTCACTGCACGATACTCCAGTGCACAAGATTTATAGACTAGTAATGCCCAGGCTGCTTGATGCAGCGAATACTGCTGCTGCCTTACATTCCAGTGGCCCAGGTTCAATCCTGACCTCAGGTGCTGTCTGAAGTTTGGACCTTCACCCTGTGATCCATGGTTTCCCTAGGGTGATCTAGTTTCTTCCAAGTCCCAAAGACATGGAGGCTTGAGTGACAATGGCCCTTGTGTGCAGCTCGAGTGGTAGAATCAGTTGTGGGGGGGGGGGGGGGGGAGAAGAGAGGGTGGGAGTTTGGAGGAGAGCTGTTGATGGAACTGTAGGGAGAACAAAAGGAAGGTGGGATTACATAACTGGGTGGCCAAAGATTAAAGTGGATTCAGTGGGCCATACTTTTTCAGCTCCCATCTCCCCACTGTTGCTATGGGATAATTTGTCACCTGGAATTTCCATTCATTCTTCTGGCACCACAAGTGGAGAACACAGACCTGGGACTGCCATCTTCTGTGGAGAACTGTAATTTATCCTGTGACTACAGATGAGGGGAATAAAAGACCACTTTGTATCCCTGAGAAAACGATGTCCAGGTTGGGATGAAGCACGAATGTCTGTAGACGCTGTGATTATAGTAAAATTGTACTGAAATGCTGGAGGATCTCAGCCGGTCTTTATTCCTTGAAGAAGGGTTCAATCCCAAAATTTCAGCAATATTTCTTTGTCTCTTATGGACAAGGACTGGCTGAGCGCTCCAGCATTTTGGTCTCTTTTTATTATGTTGGGATGAAAAACTGGACTCAATTTCCTGCTAGTTGGAGTAGGTTAAATTTCCACATTTTCGTTCAGGAACAACGGACAGAATTGTGAGAATAAACAAGCAGCAACTTGAGGATATAAATATCATACTTGAGAAGCTGTGGGTTGACAAAGGACAACAGGTCCTGGCCCAGCTTCAGGGCTGATCCAATGAGGAAGTATGGTCCAAAGGTCTTGCACAGGGTTATGAGGAAGGAAGGCTTCTTCTGTTGTGCCTTGGGAAGGAGAACATCAACTTCATTGGGCTCACCCTCCAGATTGTTCACCATTGGCGAGCACTTGGTGAAGAACACCTCCTGCTTCCTGGCAAAGGAAGAAACACAGAACATAGATAGTTGCATCACATGCATTCACAACATCAAGCACAATAACTTCTTGACTGTGTCCCAGTCTGTACCTTCTGGATATTTAACAGTCCATGTACAATTTTCCCTTAACAGCACAATTAGATTCCAGCCCAAACTCATTCCCAGGCACCCATCTTTCCATAAATAAACGACCTGAATTCACTGATTAGATCCTAGCCTGTAGCCCCACCCATAATCCCTTCTATCAGATTCCTGCCCCTCACTCACTCCCAGCAATCTCTCATTTCACATGCAAATCATTCATTACTAAGTGGAAGGGGCAGAGCCACCAGTACCTCTGTGCTTTCAGCTTCTCTTTCTCCCATTCTTTGAGCAGTTTTGGCACAATGACATCCGACCTGTCATCATTGTTCAATGCCCAGAGATCCTTGTCCTCCAGGGGGTGCTTGTAACCCCGTATTGCCATGCTGCGGTAACAATTTAATCAGAAACTCCCAATCAATTGGTATTGATACATTGAACTATTACTCAGGTTCAGAAGGAAACCAATGGGTCCAGCATGTGCTGTTTTCCACCAGACCCACTCACCTGTCCCATTCTCCCAGGTTCTTCACAGTAGCAAGGACAATGATCACTCAACATATTCTCCAAAATATCACCTTCACATACAAGACCCGGGGGCTTTTTGTGAGTGTAAAATATGGCAATTTATCCAATTTGTTCTCAAAAGCCACAATAAAGTTACATCCACCATGTGCCAGCAGCACATTCCATGTTCCAACATCTTTCTTTCATGTTACTCTTCCTTCTTCCCTTCTATTTCACATGGACTCTCCAGTAATTGACCCCTTCACCAACGGGAATATCCTCCCACTGACACTTTGCCCAATCCCCTCATCATTTTATCTCCTTTCATAAGTCCACCCCAGCATTCTCTAATATCTCCTTCATCCCCAGAATTATAGTCATAAATATTTTTCAATGCCTCAGATGAGGTGATCAGAATTTGTTTTGTTCATACTGGGGCTAGACCATTATTTTATAAAGGCTTAATATTTTTATATGCTATATCAATATTAAGAAAGCCCAGAACTGTGTATCATAGCATATTTATTCTTTTAAATTCAATTAAATATTTCGTTGTTTTAGATCGTTTTCCAGTTTTTTTTTTTTGTTTTTTTTTTTTTACAAACCTCTTGTTCAACTGCAACAAGTAAAAGTTTTAGTGCACATGTACATCATACAATGGACAGAATAATAAAGTCACCTTATCAACCACTTCCTCAATATGCCCTGCTACTCCCAATGATCCGTCCCCCAGTCTCTCTACTTCAGTACTTCTTTCAGAAGTGCATCCTTTATTCTATACAGGTAGAGCCCGCTTTACAAAACTAGAGCATTCTGACGAAACATTTCAGAAGCTGAAATGGCATAAAGCGAAGATCCATTCACTACTATTGAAGGGTATTTTCGTAAAAATGAAAAAAACATTCAAATCCTTTGGTAAAAGCGAACACAGCTTTATTTGTAAAAGCAAATTTTCATAATTTGAGTATTTGTAAAGCTGGATATACCTGTATTGCCTTTTCAAATTCTAATTCTTCACATCAAACTTCATCTTCCACATGTCTGCCCTGGTAGAAAGGCATCTACTATTTGAATGCAAATTATCACTACCCTCTCATATTGTCAATTCTGCAAATTGAGAGATTGTGGCTTCCATCCCCACCACGATATCTCAGTCATTAATTTAGACCAAAAAAAAAATACAGAACTGATCCCTGCGAAATGCTGATATTCAGCCAAGTCTATCATGTCACCAGCCTGATGTCCATCAAAGGCATCTACACAAGGAGTTACCTCAAGGCAGAAAACATCTTCTTCACCCTGGTCATGATCTTTATTTCCTTCAGGCAGAACTGCAGCACCATCAGCTTCAAGAACAGTTTTCTTCCACAACATCAAGCTTTTGAACTTCCCCATATTATCTGAATCATAATGCTACAACTACAAGACCGCCAAAGATTTGTTTGTACGACTGACACATCACAATTTTTGCACCTGGTCAAATTATATTATTATTTTATTCTTTTCCTTTTATTATTTTTTTGTGGCAACTTAATGGTTTTTAACTGGTTTGTGTGTTTTACATAACTGAGAGGCTGCAGTAAGACTTTTCATTGCATCTGTACATTGTAATTGTGTACATGACAAATTCTCATTCAGTTCTCCAGTGTTCCCAGAGTGACATATCCCAGCTGACTGCAGTTCATTAATTCAGTGTGGTTCATAGATCGGCAACTTGTCTTAGTTTCTAAATCCAGCACACTGCAAGGAAGGCATGCACTTTCAAGGACATTTTAACAAGTCAACCAGCTATTCTCAGCCCTTTTTTTGGCAATGGCACCCCAAGACTCTGCTCAAAGTTTATGAGCCCCCTTCCCAATGAAGCAGTCAAGTTTTGGTTTCCTCTGTACTTCTCTACTACCGACTATACAAATTTAATTTTTTTTTTATATTAGATGAGGTGAAAAGAAAACAAAGCTTTTAAACGTGCTGAGGACCCTATTGAGAACAGTGAAGTAGACCACTTGCCCTTCTACACAACAAAGACAGCACCAGCTCAGCTTGTAGTAAAACATTAAAATCTATAGACACCATGGCTGAAGAAAAAACACAATGCTGGAGAAACTCAGCAGGTCAAACAATGTCCTTTATATAGCAAAGGTGAAAATACATAACCGATGTTTCGGGCTTGAGCCCTTCATCAAGCTATGGAAAAATGTCAGCAGGCGACCAAACAAGAGTAGGGGAGAAGTGTGGTCGCAAAGGCAGGAAGTAATAGGTGGAGAAAGAGGGAGGGGACAGCAGTGATCAAGGGGATGGCTAGGTAAATGGGGGGGGGGAGGGGAGAAAGGAAAGCATGTTAGCAGAAACTGAAAAAGTTGACATTAATGCCATCTGATTGGAGAGTGCCCGGAAGGAAAATCAGGTGTTGTTCCTGATTTGTGGGTGGTCTTAGTGGGATAGTACACAAGGCCAAGATAGACAAATGAGTATGGGAGTGTGACACAGAACTGAAATGGTTGGCACTCGTACGGACAGAGCGAAGGTGCACAGCAAAGCGTTCTCCCAGTCTGTACCCAGTCTCTCCGATGTAGAGAAGGCCACAAACGGAGCACTGGATGCAGTAAATCACTCTTGCAGATACAGATGAAGTATTGCTTCACTTGAAAGGCCTATTAAGGGCCTCGGACTGTGGTGAGGGAGGAGCTGTGGGCGCGTGATACCTCTTGCAGGCACAGAGGAAGGTGCCAGGGGGGCAATTGGTGGGGAGAGATGAGTACATGAGAGAGTCACAGTGGGAAGGCAGAGAGGGGAGGAGAGAGGACAATGTGTTTGGTAGCGGTATCCTGTTGTAAGTGCTGGAAATTTCGGAGGATAATGCATTGGATGTGGAGGCTGGTGGAGTGGTAGGTGATGATAAGGAGGATTCTATGTTTGTTGCGTCTGGGGGCAGAGGGGGCCAGGGCAGATGAGCAGGAATGGAGGAGATGCGGGTGAAGGCTGAGTTGATGGTAGTAGAGGGGAAGGCATGTTTGTGGAAGAAGACAGACATTTCTGAAGATATGGACTAGAAGGCCACATCTTGTGGCAGAGATGGAGAAATTGAGAGAGGGAGATAAAATCTTTGCAGGGACAGGGTGTGAGGACGTGTAGTCAAGGTAGCTGTGGGAGTTAATGGGTCTGTAATATATTATACTGTACATTACAAACCCACCAACTCCCACAACTTCCTTGATTAGGGGGAAAGAGGGCAAAGAGCAAAGAAGAGTAGCTCTCCGAAAGGAGAGAGGGGAATGGGGAGCTGGAGAAAGGAAGACCTGGGAATGAGGGAAAGGGAGATGCTGGTAGGGGCTTAACGGAAATTGGAGGTCAATATTGATGCCATCTGATTGGAAACAGCCAAGTCAGAATACAAGGTGTTGTTCCTCTAATTTCAGGGTGGCCTTGGTTGGATAGTACATGAGGCTGTGGCAGCGGACAGAGCAAAACTTCTCAATGAAATGATCTCCCAGAAAACATCCAGACTCACCAACGTAGAGAAGGCCACATCCAGAACACTGGATTAAATAAATAAACCATGCAGATTCACAATTGAAGTGTTGCTTCACTTGGAAGGATTGTTTACGGCCCTGAATAGTGGTGAAGGAGGAGGTGGAAGTGCAAATGGAGCACTTCCTGCAGTCACAAGGTAAGGACAAGGAGAACCTTAACCTTTATTGTTGTTATGTCAGGAGTGGGAGTGTGCAGAAGGGGCTAAGCAGATGTGCAGGAACTACAAGAAATGCTGGTGAGAATTGAGTTAACGGCAGGAGAGGAGAAGCAACATTTTTTTTGAAGAATATCTCAGATGTCCTGGAATGGAAATCCTCATCCTGGAGCAGATACAGCCAAGACAGGGGAATTGAGAAAAAGGAATAGAATCCAGGAGACAGGGTGGGAAGAGGTGTCATCAAGGTAACTGTGTGAGATAGTGAGTTAATAAAAAGGTGTCTGTGGATAGTTTGTTTCCTGAAATGTTGGCTGAGAGATCAAGAAAAGGGAGAGAGTTATTGGAGATGGATCAAGTGAATTTGAGGTCAGGTGGAAGTTGGTAGCAAAGTTGATAAAGTTGACAAGCTCATCTTGGGTTCAGGAGGCAGCACCAATGTGGTCGTCAATCTAGCAGAGAAAGAGTTGAGGAGCCTTGCCTGTGTAGGCTTGTAGTTCCACGTATCCAGCGAAAAGGCAGGCGTATCTGGGATCCCCTGCGAGTACCCATGGCTAAACCCTTGACTTGGAGAAAGAGGGATGAGCCAAATGAGAAGTTCTGCCAGGAAAAGGAAGGTGGCGATGAAAAGGAATTGGTTAGGTATGTTATTGAGGAAGAGGAGAGCCTTAAGAGTTTTTTGGGGATTGAGTATAGGAACTGGGTATCCATGGTGAAATTGAGGCAGTCTAGCCCAGGGAACTGAATGTTGTCAAGGTGATGAGAGCATTCAAGGTGTCCTGAATGTAGGTTGGTGGGAAGAGACTGGACGAAGGAGGACAAAATAGATTTAAGGCTGAATGATACCAGTTTGGTAGAAACAATGGGAAAAGGGAGAGACCAAGGACTAATTCCTCAGAAGGAGCTATGTGGTTACAGAAAGAGAAGCCATTGATTCTGGATGGATAAGAATGGGACCTGCTAAATGCAGTGAAATGCTGCTGAGAATTGAGGAGCGATGGAACCTCATGGAGACGAGGGAGTGTTGGGGGCAGTGGGAAATGCTGCATATACCAAATTGTTTTGGCAATCCAGGAGTGTGAAATTAAGGCACTGTGCACATAGTAATCTTTGCTTTATACAAGGCTCCTTTGCAAATACATTGGCACAAAATACTGCCTCTCACTATCAGATGGTATCGGAAAGTACCAAACTTTTGCACCTCAAAGTTAATTTGTTGTTAATCAATTTTTACTTTGTCAAAACAGTGCAATTTTTGGATGATATTCTACAATGATGAGGGCAATAACTCACCCAGTAAACCACCAGAACGTCAGCCTGGAGAGAAAGCCAGCATTCACTTCTGGACACGAATTCTGTTGTAAAAGCAGAATCAGTTAACTTCACATCAGGCAATTTTGTTACCAAAGAACAAAAGCCTCTTGGCATCAGATGTGGTGTTCCCTTTAGTGAGCTCTCCCAAGAACATGCTGCTTGTCACCACATTCATTGGCCTAAATATTTATTCCCTCCTCCACTGGTGCTTCTGTGCTATTTCAACAGCACCTCCAAACTGGTGACAAGACATGAGCAACTGGTGCATGGGAATATAATTAACCTCAAGCTGCTTTCAGGTGCACACAACCCTGGTATCACCAGCCCCTCATTGTCCCAAGATGTGTTGGGAGCAGGCATATCTGAGCGTGTTACTGCCACCTCTGCCTCCAACACTACCAGACAGTGGGTGTCTCCTCGGCTCTTTGTGCTGCCAATTGTTTTTCCAAACTCCTTGTCACCAACCCTTCTGCTGGAAGCAGTTCCTTTCATGTGATCCAATGAGAAAAACCCCATCTTCCCCAGTCCCTCATCCCTTGGATCATTCTGTTCACGCTAGGTCACTCAATATCTGGGCAAGCATAAATCTGTTTACTGATATGTCATAAACTTCATCTTAAATTTAAATTTTATTTATTGTGATTCTGACCTTTTTTTGGAATGTGGGAGGAAACTGGGGCTCCCGGGAAAAACCCATATAGGCACCAGGGGGGGGGGGGGGGGTGGAAACATACAAACTCCTTGAAGACTGCGTTGAATTCAAACTCAGGACGCTGGCGCTGTAACAGCATTGTGCAAAGTTGCACCAGTTAAACCTATAATTCCAGACAAGATCCAGGGTTCATTTTAACCTGCCAAAGTGGTTTGATGTGACTTCTAATGGTCTGAATTTTCAGATCATGTACGACTATCAACACATTGGAACCAGGATGATGATTAGCTAATGGCCAAATGAGTTGAGTAACAGGCACAAGAAGAGCCTCGTGTAAAAATACTTCCTCATTTCTCTTTCAATAACTATTTGCCTCATCATCAACTTGCAGAACCTGCCTGCTACCTTTCTGAGATTTGTGCACAAGCCTTCTCTTCTGCTTTCAACTCCAACCCTTCTCCATTTGGCCATAAGCCAGGTTTTTAATACTGCTCAATGTTAAAAATATTGGCTAGGACACTGGGCACTGTGATCTTCTTTGAAACAATGCTAAGGAATCTTTTTACAACAAAAAGGACCACCATTTATCGTTTTATCACACAGATGGCATCAGCTTAGATTCTACTACGGGAGTGCCTGCAGTGGGACCTGAACCAGGATCTTCTGATTCATAGCAACCCACAAAGCCATGACCAGGTTCATATTCCGAGTCATGGAGGTAAGAAGGCGATTCAAATGATAGCACTTACCACTTCTGATGTTACGCTGGAAAAGTATGGAGGAGGCTCAATGAAACAGCAAAGACAGAATTGAACAAGAACAAGGGCAAAATAAATGTAGAAGGTGGTAAATCGGAAGACATCAGACACTCCACCCTGGGAAGAAACAAATAATTGATCAGCATCTGATTCAGAGATCCAGGTCAGCAATGTACCTTTTATCAATTTTTTTTTCTCTTTCTGAAACCCATTTCTACTGTTTCAAATTTTCAGACCAAGTCTCATGGGAAATGCTGGAGGCACAGCTCATTTCCTTCCCCACTAACCCAGTCTGAGAAATCCCAGAGCCCCCTGAGATAGACAACTTCTTCCCTCAAGTCTACACATCATTTGCGTACTAATTGCATGATTTCCCTCTGCTTGTTCCGGCAAGACAGTGCTATGTTATTGGATGGAAGAGGGATGAGCAGTGAAGTGGAGTTTCTCCAGCTGCAGTGGTAAAGCCTAGCAGCAGTCACCAGAGGTGTAAAAACTATTGGAATTCTTTGAAGAAGTGATAAGCAGGCAAGATAAGGGAGATGCAGTGGATGGTGCCTATTCAAATTTACAGACTTTGCTAAGGTGCCGCACATAAGGCTATTTAGCAAGTTAAGAGCTCATGGTATAACAGGAAGCATTCGAGCATGGGTAAAGCAATAGCAGGAAGCAGAGAATTGGAATACAAGGATCGGATCCTGATTAGCTGCCCATTGCTAGTGGTGTTCCCCAGAGCTCAGTGTTGGGGCCACTTCTTTATATCTTGTATATTAAGGAATGAATGATTTTATGGCCAAGTTTGCAGTTGATATGCAGGTAGGTGGAGAAGCAGGTAGTGTTGTGGAAACAGAAGGATTTAAGACAGATTAGGAGAATGGGCAAATGATATACAATGTCGGAAAATGTACGCTCATGCACTTTGGTTGAAAAAAATGGACAGACCATTTTCTAAATGGAAAGAAGATTGAAAATATTCAGATGCAAAGGGCCCTGAGAGTCCTTGTGCAGGATAACCTGAAAGTAAACGCAGTTTGAGTCGGTAGTGGAAAAAAGCAAATGCAATACTGGCCTTTATTTCAGAGGAATATAAAACAAGAACAGGGAGGTGATGTTGAGGCTTTAATAAGGCACTGGTGAGACTTCACTTGGAGGATTGACAGCAGTTTCGTGCTCCTCATTTAAGAAAGACATTAGAGAGGGTTCAGAGGAAGTTCATTATTCCAGATTATTCCAGGAATGAAAGGGTTATCATACAGGGAACGTTTGACAGCTCTTGGCCAAAACTCACTGGAATTTTGAAGAATGAGGGGGGGAGGGGGGGGGATCTCATTGAAAGAGTTCAAATGGTGAAAGGCATGGATAGAGGAGATGATGTAGAAAGGTTGTTTTCTGTGGTTGCAGAGTCTAGGTCAAGAAGACATGATTGAAGGTGGCCTGCTGAGAAGAGAAATTTCTTTCCCCACAGGATGGTGAATCTGTGGAATTTGTTGCCACAGGCGGTTATGAAAGGTCGCCATTTGATGTATTTAAAGCAGAGATTGAAAGGTTTTCAATTATCCAGGACATTAAAGGTTATGGAGAGAAGGCCAGGCAGTGGGGCTGAGTGAGAAAATGAATAAGCTCATGATTAAATAAATTGATGGGCTAAATAGCCTAATTCTGCTCTTATGTCTTATGGTCGCCACCTATCATCGTTGCTGAGGCTGACTGAAATAAAGAACACTAGGGCATCAACAACCACCTAAAGAATCTTCTTCTCATGCTACAGTCTCCTATATCAGTTTATCTCACCCAATGAATCTCCTTCCTCAGCTCAATGTCACCCTTCCGCACAAGACTCAATCCACTCGAAGAAAGGCTCCCCCTACCCCCCACCATCGTCAATGCAATCCCTGTTATAAATAATCTCACCCATGCAATTTTTCTTGTGATAGCTGACATACTGACAGAGGAGAATAGAACAAAACTCTCAAATAAGCACTGACCTGCTGCCTATACTATTTCCTGCACTATTTCCTATCCCACAACCTTGCTTTCAAATGCCAGTCCTCAGCAGGTGATGATTTTCCAGTTTGATGATGGAAACTGGTATCTGAGCCCACCTCATCCCCTCCAACTCACCTCACGCAATGCTGTTAGGATCTTTGAGCGGAATGGCAGCACAGCGCACAGCAGGGTGATGAGCCAGAAGAAGAAGAGAACGCCAGAGGACTGGATTCCCCGCAGCCTCTCGTACTGGATCAGAAATGTCGCGAGTAACTAAAGTCACAACAAGAACAAGCATTAGAAAATACTGCCACTATACCACCCACTACCTCAACCAATCACCCAAAGCCCACCCCCATCTCTGATACCACCAAGTCCTACAGAGCACAAAGAACCATTAGAGAAAAACCCAAAATCATTACAGTTCCCAGTGTCATGTATATAATCGATGATCTTGGCAATGATGGATATGCAACTGATCACAAAGAGCAGAAGGCCATTTCAGCCTTCAAGCCCTTCAATATGATCATGGCTGATCTATGCCTCCCTCAGCTCTTTTCTGCAATTTCTCATATCCCTCTATTCTTCAATCTATTAATATTTATTCATCCCTTAAATACTTCCAATGATCCAACTTCTATCATCCAGAGGCGAAGAATCCAGATAGATGTCTACATACCTCCATACTGCCTTGGAATCGGGCCAACAGCACGCAAGCTATGACCAAGTTTATAGCGATTAAAACCTATTAATCTCAACTTATGGTCTGTCAGGTCTAATTGATAGCACTACACAAGGCAAGGAGAATAGCAGAAAACAAAAAGGAATCCAGAAATACTCTACAGCACACATGTCAAACTCTGGCCCGCGGGATATAATTATATTTGGCCCGCAAGATCATATTAAATATATATTAGAGTTGGCCCGCTGGCCGCCGCGCCAGTATAGCGCATGCACACTGAAGGTGAAAATGAAGACGCCGGAGGTGTGGAGGGATCTCAGAATCCCGAATCCCGGGGATCGGAGCGACGCACTCAGCCTGCCCGGCTCCCGGACACACAGACGCAGCTGGAGTTGGGGACCATCCTCGCTGGGTCTGCGCTTCAGCGGCGACGCCAGACCGAATGTCTTGTCGGCGATGCCTTCCCCCTCGCTCCGTGCGCGGCGGACCCTGCCTCCCGCTCCTTTTGTTGGAGACGAGCCCGGCGCTGTGAGATCGCAGTTTAATCCCTCTCCAACCATGGGAGGGGGGTGAGAGCAACACACTCTTCTCAGCCAATTCCTCCACCGCCCCGGACGCCGGCGTTTCAACGGGGGGTTCGGGTGCCTTCATCAGGCGACCGACCTGTTGGTCCAAGACAAGGGGAGAGCGTACAAACTCCACACAGACAGCACCTGAACTTGGGTGAACGTGGAGCTGCGACCCCACATTCCACATCAGGACTGTGTGTAAGATTGGGAGCAGTGAGACGGAAGCTTATTTTGTTTCTGTGATTTAAGCCTTTCTTGGGGTGGGGGGGGTCCTTCTCTGACCACTTGCCTAACAATTAACCTAATCAGATGTGGAGTTACCACAATACAACAGTTCTCAACCTTTTTCTTTCCACTCGCGTCCCTGTGCCATTGGTGGTCTGTGATTAGTCAGAGATTGCTTCAGGTGGTCTGTGGGTGGAAAGAAAAAGTTTGAAGACCACTGCTTTAATCATCCCTCATTGACTCGTCATGTGCACGGTTTCAGAGCTCCAAAGGAAATGGTCCAATGACAATGACAATGAAAGAGTTTATCCAAAACTATTATTAAACATTTATTTTAATAAGAAAAAGTTTAACATTACATGTGTTGAAAGAAGAGAAAACATGCAGATGTTGTTGAAAGTTTTCAATAAATATTTAGTTCGGCCCTCGACTTAGTCCAAGTTTTTAATTTTGGCCCTCCGTGAATTTGAGTTTGACACCCCTGCTCTACAGGAACATGAACTTAAAGAGCTGGCTAAACAGGGATCCTTATCGCGGAGGGAGAGGACATGGCCAAGGTACAGAATTAATATTTACCAAGGAAGAGAGGCTGCCAGAGACTCCGCTAAGGCAGCAAATGATGAGATTTTGGATAGGCCAAAACTTGACATGGAGATTAGAAAAGCTAACTGCATCAGTCATGGATAAGCCTCTTGTTCCTTATGGGATGTACCTGGGTTGCTGTGGGAAACTGCAGAGCTTTAACCAGAACATCAAGCACATCGAGGCATCAAATTCATAGATTCAGAGATTTTGCCAAGGATTAGAAAATGGAATCCACGCTGCTGAAGACCCAACTGCGCTGGGTGGGTCACGTCTCCAGAATGGAGGACCATTGCCTTCCCAAGATCGTGTTATATGGCGAGCTCTCCACTGGCCACCGAGACAGAGGTGCACCAAAGAAGAGGTACAAGGACTGCTTAAAGAAATCTCTTGGTGCCTGCCCCATTGACCACCGCCAGTGGGCTGATCTCGCCTCCAACCGTGCATCTTGGCGCCTCACAGTTCGGCGGACAGCAACCTCCTTTGAAGAAGACCGCAGAGCCCACCTCACTGACAAAAGACAAAGGAGGAAAAACCCAACACCCAACCCCAACCAACCAATTTTCCCTTGCAACTGCTGCAACCGTGCCTGCCTGTCCCGCATCGGACTTGTCAGTCACCAACGAGCCTGCAGCAGACGTGGACTTTTACCCCCTCCATAAATCTTCGTCCGCGAAGCCAAGCCAAAGAAAGAAAAGAAAGAAAATGGAAAATGCTGCATCTTGCTCAAAAGAGAGAAGTCTATTAACTCGTTCAGTCAGTTTTACCTCAGGTTGTTAGAATTAGCAGTGATGGAACACGTGTGGATTATTTGTGAAAGTCAGCATGGATTTGCTTCGGCAACATCATGTCTAACTGGAGCATTTTGAAGGAAGGAAGAGTGGATGAGGAAAATGTAGTTAATGTGGTATACATGGACTTCTAAAGGTATTTGATAAAGTTCCACAGAATCGACTGGTCTTCAAGTGTGAAATCCATGTATGTTTTGGAAGATATGTAGCCCTTTTTTACAAAATGTGGAAGTTAATATTTAAATGAAGCTCTGACATTCCCTTCTCTTTAAGATCTCAGTATATTATAAGAGACTTTAAAGTAATAGGCACCCCTGTAGAGAGTCTCTTGACCCCTTCCTACTTTTTTCTTCCTTTGTAGAGGGATGGGGGGGTCTTTTATATACCACATGTATTTGTATTGTTGTGAATTATCTTCAATTATGTGTTTTATTGTGTGGTTTTAAACAAATAAATATTTTTTTTAAAGTTCATGGAATAAAGGGGATTGTGGAACTCTGGATAGAAAATTGGCTAAACAAAAAGTATTATTAATGAAAGGCTTTTTTTAAATGAAGGGAGGTTTCCATGGTTAGTAGCAGGCCCACTGCCTATCCCAATATCCACTAAGAATGATAATATTGTAACAGACTTCAAGGAGACATAACAGCCTGTTGGAACAGACACTATGTAGCAATGATAAGATGCTGAGAAATTCAAGATGTAGTTTTAGGTCAGAAGAATAAGAGGCAAAAGGATCTAAAAAGCTCAATTTCTAACAGGCTAGAAAAACAGAGATTAAAAGGTATCTGTTTAAAGTTCATAAAACTGGCAGAGCTGCACCAGAAAGCAGGCTTTAGAATCAGAATCAGACTTAATTGTAATGAACACGTCACAAAGTTTCTTGTTTTGCGGCAGCATTACAGGTGCAAAATTGACATAAATTGCATAAAAAATAAATCAGTGCAAATGTAAAGTGGAATAGTGTCTGTGGTTCATTGTTCATTCAGAAATCTGATGGCACAGGGAAAGAAGTTATTCTTGGGCTTCTGTACCTCTTTCCTGATGGTAGCAGTGTGAAGTGTGCATGGACTGAGTGGTGAGGGTCCTTGAAGGTAGAGGCTGCTTTTTTAAGACACTGCCTCTTGTAGGCGTCCTTAACTGAATGAAGACTGATGCCCATGATAGGATTGGCCGAGTCCACATCTTTGTGTAGTCTTTTCCCGTCCTTTGGCCCCTCCATACCAGATCGTGATGCAACCTGTCAGAATGTTCTCCACCGTACACCTGTAGAAATTTGCAAAAGCCAAATCTCCTCAAACTCCTCACAAAGCACAGCCGTTGGCGAAGCTTCTTCTTGATTTAAACGACATGGAGGCACCAGGATAGATCTTCAGAGATGATGATACCCAGGAATTTGAACATTTCCACTGCTGACCCCTCAATGACAACTGATTTATGTTCTCCTGATTTCCCTCTCTGAGGTCCACAATCAGTTCCTTAGATTTGCTTTCGTCAAGTTCAAAATTGTGGTGATGGCACCTCTCAACCAACTGATCTATCTCCCTTCTGTACATTTCTTCATTGCCCTCTGTGATTCTGCTGATAACAGGGGTTCTCAGCCTCAGTCTAGATGCTGAGCAGTGAGCTAAGCACACATCCTTGACATGTGCCTTTATTTGGGCAGCATGAGCCAGAATGCTGTTATCATGATGTGTCACTTAAATTTTCATTTAATTTTTTTTAAATTATGTTTAAAAAATTGAATAAAGGAATTCTTGGAGTTAATTTGGAAAAGATATCCTGAGAAGGCGCCAAGGTGATTTACAAACAGATTCTAGAGATAAAATTGTATAGTTATACGAGTGGAGAAAGTGAGTTTGTTCTCCTGGGATAGAGGAAGTCAAGAGAGTCTCTGAGGCATTTAAAATCATGAAGGGAGCAGACAGAACAGATAGATGGAGACAGACAGAACAGGAAGTGGAATCAAGAGCTAGATGACACCAGCATGAAGGTAAATGGCAAAAGCAAAACAGGGAAAATTTTTTGCTTTATTCATAGGAAATGGTTAGAATGACAACAAGCAGATTTGATGTCATGCTCAACAGAGAACAGGGAAAGAATTTGCAAGGCTGTAGCTGTAGGAAGAGGGACTAGGACTAACTGATGGCTTTCTAAATGGCCACCTCTGGGCACTGTAAACTTTCTGTGATTTGCTCACCATGGTGACTCCTAGTAGCAGAGGGCTGATGAAATGTGCCAGGGACCATCCTTTTTGGTTTACCATGGCATCGATGGAATAGAAGAGATCCAACCAACTGATAATCCACAGCAGAAGCCCCAGAACCTGCAAGAGAGAGAGAGAGAGACAGGAACAAGAATGTAAAACAGTGAGAGATGCATACAGAGCAACCCAAGTGGTGTTCCTTGAGAACAGTACCCACAACATGCACAAGTTTATCACTTGCCGAAAGGATATTCCTCAAAGGCTGAAGAGAACACCCCTCTGAACCAAGGCACAACAGAGTAATGTGCAGAAAGCAGTCATGGGTTTTTAGGTGGTGACCACACTCACCGTGCCAGCAGCAAATGTGCTATTAGGAGAGATGAAGAGCTCTTCTGGCTCTGTTGGGTGACTGGTCAGTCATTACTGATGCCTTGAAGCTCCAGCCATCTCTGCCTTCAGAACAATAAACTGACCTCAAAATCTGAAAGAACTCCAGCCATCCTTCATAACAAGAGGCCCAAATCCCTGACTGAAGAGAGATATACCAATCACTATATTCTGGATGGAATATAGCCAATTGGAACAACTCAAAATGTCTGGGCATAGGTACTGTGCTCTCACCCTCACTTCAGACATAGCTCATTTATAGGAATCTGTGAGATTATGCAGCCTGTTACAGCCAGCATTGACTGACAATATAGTATACTTTCCAGCAAGAGCAACCAATCGACTAAAACGTACAGACACTGGAAATATGAATGCAAAAAGTGGTGGTGCTCCTAGCTGAGAGAGGATTATTCATGGAGGATTAGGTGAAAGGTGTCAGAGGAATCTTGTGAGATAACACTGTTGGTGCTAAAAATTTGAATTAAATAATTCAAAAACTACATCTGCCAAAAAAAGTTAATATTGCAAGTTGACAATTTATCAGAAGGGGTTAGGTCCACTAAGTTTAAATGGTCAAATAAAATTTAGTATTTTGGGGTCATAATGGATAAAAAATATCAAATTTTATATGGTTTCAATCATATACTGCTGCTATTTAAATTTGATTTAAATAGATGGAAAGATTTGCCATTAACTTTGATTGGATGAGTTAATTGTATTAAAATGAATATATATCCTTGTATTCAATATCTTTTTCAATCTATTCCAAGTGCAATACCGAATAAATTTTTTAAGGAACTAAATAAAGTAATTCATTTGTTTTTATGGAAAGGTAAATTGTCAAGAGTTTCTATGTAAAAGTTTACATGGAGATATGATTTAGGTGGCCTACAACTACCACATTTTCAAAATTATTATGAGCCAGTGCAAAAAAAATTTATTAATATGTTTGATATTGATCAACCACCAATATGGGCAAAGGTTGAATTGGAAGAGATTTTTGAAAATAAAATACATCAGTTTATCTATAAATGGAATCCTTCTTTATTGCAAAAGTATAAATTGCCACCATTGAAACATTTAATGGATATTTGGTATAAATGGGATCAAATTATAGGATCTAAAGGTCAAATTTCAGCTAAATTAGCATTATATCAGAATAAAATAATTCCTTTTTCTTTAAATAATCCATATTTGAAAGATTGGGAAATGATAGGTATAAAATTGGTGGAGAGTTGTTCTGAAGCAGGTAAGTTTCTTTCTTTTAATATATTTCAAGAGAAGTTTGGTATTTCATCAAATTCTTTTTTTGCTTATTATCAAGTTTGAGATTTATTGTTAGAAAATTTTGGACGAGAACTGGTGATACTGGGTCAAACAAAATTTGAGTTATTAATTGCTGATAAAGGAAAGAAAGGGTTTACTAAAGGAAAAGATGGAAAGTTTGGTGTATATAAAATTAAGGATAAGTGGGAGAAGGACTTGGCTATTACTTTGTCTTGGGAGGAATGGTCGAATATGTGTGTAGATAGTGTTATGAAATTACTTAATCTGCATTATAGTTTAGTTAATTATAACTTTTTACATCAATTGTATTTAACTCCTGAAAAGTTCAAGAAGTATGGTTGTAATTTATCAGATTAGGTAGGTACTTCATCACCAACATCGAAGTACTCGAGATGGCAGAGGCCGACAGCATCGAATCCACGCTGCTGAAGATCCAACTGCGCTGGGTAGGTCACGTCTCCAGAATGGAAGACCATCGGCTTCCCAAGATCGTGTTATATGGCGAGCTCTCCACTGGCCACCGAGACAGAGGTGCACCAAAGAAGGACTGTCTAAAGAAATCTCTTGGTGCCTGCCACATTGACCACCGCCAATGGGCTGATATCGCCTCAAACTGTACATCTTGGCGCCTCACAGTTCGGCGGGCAGCAACCTCCTTTGAAGAAGACCGCAGAGCCCACCTCACTGACAAAAGACAAAGGAGGAAAACCCAATACCCAACTCCAACCAACCAATTTTCCCTTGCAACCGCTGCAACCGTGTCTGCCTGTCCTGCATCGGACTTGTCAGCCACAAACAAGCCTGCAGCTGACGTGGACATTACCCCTCCATAAATCTTCGTCCGCGAAGCCAAGCCAAAGAAAAAGATGGGCATTTAAAAAAGTTAAACCTTTTTGGGAGAAAATTATAAAGTTTTTGAGAGATTTATTTAGAATGGATTTGCAACTTGATCCGTTGGTATGTTTATTGGGTTATATGAATACATTAATGACAGGGCTGCAGCTGGATAAACCACAACTAGCATTTATATGATTAGGATTAGCCGTAGCAAGAAAATGTATAACTATTACGTGGAAAAATGAAATGGAATTGAATATACAAAGATGGCATAATGAATTACAATTGTGTCTGTATTTGGAAAAGACAACTTATAATTTGCAAAATAATTATTTTTCTTTGTTAAAATGTGGAATCTATATTTGGAATGTATGGGTTTGAAAATTTAATAAATGATATGTTAAAAGTTGGCACACCAAGCAATAACCATTAAATATTTGATATTAATTTTTTTAAGCTCCATGAGGAGGTGGATGGGATGGGATAATTTAGGTGGGAGGTGGGGGGTAGTAAGGGTAAAACTTTCAAATAAAAAAAGGGTGAGGTCATCTATTTGTATTGTTATCTAAGCTTTTTGTCAGCAAAACCTGACCTGCTGGGCAAGCCCTGCTTTATGCAACTTTTACATAAAGATATGTGTTTTCACAGTCTAACTGCCCTTATTTCACACTTTTTTTTAATAACAAAAGAATCCCAAATCCTCTAACTGCCACCATTAGCCAAATCCCCACAGCAATCTTAACCCCAACAACTCTCCACATCCTGTACGTCCCTCCCTGGAAATTCATACCAACTTGTTTTCTCTTCAAGTTCTGACAAGGGTACTTTACCTAAATGCTACCATTTCTTTTTCTACAGATACAGTCAACACATCTTCCCCCATCCTCTCATTCAGCACTCCACAATTTCCATCTCCACCAATCTCACTCCCCTTTCTCATTTCCCATGCAAAGACAGACAATACAATGACATTCATTTCTTCCCTTTCTACCCTCCAGGCACCAAATAACAAGTCCTTCTAAGTTGTAGCAATTACCTAGTTATGAAGGCATAGTTTTCAATCAAGCTTGCATTTACCCTGGTTCTAACAATGCATGAGGCCAGAGGCAAGGTCAGAGTGGGGAATGAGACGGAATTATGGTGGCAGGCCACAGGAAGCTTAGGATGTCCCTCTACAAGTGCGATGAAAAGCAATCTGAATATTGTTTCTCTAAATGTAAAGGAGACCACATTGTAAACACTGAGGTCTCAAAACACACTTTTAAAAGGACACCAAGCAACCAGAAGTTGTGGTACACATTGGTACCAATATTGTAGGTTGGGAATGGGATGATGCCCTGCAAAACAAATATCAGAAGTGAGGAGATATATTAAAAAGTAGGACCTCCAAGGTAGTAATTGAAAAGGAATAGTCTCCTTGATGGGTGAAAAGAATGGGCCACCCAACAGTCACCAGGAGCTGGAGGATCAAATCTATACAGATTGCCAAGGGTGGCAAAAAATAATAAAGCTGTTATTATGGGTGATTTCAACTTTCACAACATTGATACAGCACAGTACAGGCCCTTCAGCCCACAATGTTGTGCTGACCTACATAAACCTACTCCTATGTAACCCCCTATTTTTCTTACATCTATGTGCCTATTCAATAGGAGTTAGCAATTGCTGACTGAATGCCAATGGTAGAGAGTAAAAGCACAACTGCCAAGCAGAGGCTTTAGGAGTGTGATAAGGAAGTCCCAGGATGAAAATATTTCCAATTGAGGAAAAGGTTAAAGAGATTTTTTTCTTTGGCTTGGCTTCGCGGACGAAGATTTATGGAGGGGGTAAAAAGTCCACGTCAGCTGCAGGCTCGTTTGTGGCTCACAAGGCCGATGCGGGACAGGCAGACACGATTGCAGCGGTTGCAAGGGAAAATTGGTTGGTTGGGGTTGGGTGTTGGGTTTTTCCTCCTTTGCCTTTTGTCAGTGAGGTGGGCTCTGCGGTCTTCTTCAAAGGAGGTTGCTGCCCGCCAAACTGTGAGGCGCCAAGATGCACGGTTTGAGGTGTTATCAGCCCACTAGCAGTGGTCAATGTGGCAGGCACCAAGAGATTTCTTTAGACAGTCCTTGTACCTTTTCTTTGGTGCACCTCTGTCACGGTGGCCAGTGGAGAGCTCGCCATATAACACGATCTTGGGAAGGCGATGGTCCTCCATTCTGGAGACGTGACCCATCCAGCGCAGCTGGATCTTCAGCAGCGTGGACTCGATGCTGTCGACCTCTGCCATCTCGAGTACTTCGACGTTAGGGGTGTAAGCGCTCCAATGGATGTTGAGGATGGAGCGGAGACAACGCTGGTGGAAGCGTTCTAGGAGCCGTAGGTGGTGCCGGTAGAGGACCCATGATTCGGAGCCGAACAGGAGTGTGGGTATGACAACGGCTCTGTATACGCTTATCTTTGTGAGGTTTTTCAGTTGGTTGTTTTTCCAGACTCTTTTGTGTAGTCTTCCAAAGGCGCTATTTGCCTTGGCGAGTCTTTGCCCTCAGACAGCTCCAAGAAAAGTGCAGAGAACAAAACAAAGGACTCTACATCACCTTTGTTGACCTCACCAAAGCCTTCGACACCGTGAGCAGGAAAGGGCTTTGGCAAATACTAGAGCGCATCGGATGTCCCCCAAAGTTCCTCAACATGATTATCCAACTGCACGAAAACCAACAAGGTCGGGTCAGATACAGCAATGAGCTCTCTGAACCCTTCTCCATTAACAATGGCGTGAAGCAAGGCTGTGTTCTCGCACCAACCCTCTTTTCAATCTTCTTCAGCATGATGCTGAACCAAGCCATGAAAGACCCCAACAATGAAGACGCTGTTTACATCCGGTACCGCACGGATGGCAGTCTCTTCAATCTGAGGCGCCTGCAAGCTCACACCAAGACACAAGAGAAACTTGTCCGTGAACTACTCTTTGCAGATGATGCCGCTTTAGTTGCCCATTCAGAGCCAGCTCTTCAGCGCTTGACGTCCTGCTTTGCGGAAACTGCCAAAATGTTTGGCCTGGAAGTCAGCCTGAAGAAAACTGAGGTCCTCCATCAGCCAGCTCCCCACCATGACTACCAGCCCCCCCACATCTCCATCAGGCACACAAAACTCAAAACGGTCAACCAGTTTACCTATCTCGGCTGCACCATTAAAGAGATATAGAGGCTGTAAAGGGATAATGGAATGGGGAGTCAAGCAAGTGCTAATTAGGAATGAATTAGGAAATAATGGAATATGGGGAGTCAAGCAAGTGCTAATTAGGAATGAATTAGGAAGGGATAATGGAATATGGGGAGTCAAGCAAGTGCTAATTGGGAATGAATTATGATGGGTTAATTAAAAGTAAGAATGGAATGTGAGAAAGGGTTAAGCAAGTATAATAGATATAGCAAGTAGATAGATTTAGCAAGTCCTGGGGGTTGATTAATGAATAAGAACAAAGACATGACACTTCCTGGTAAACAAGTTTGCAGAAAGGCACATGATAAGAAGTTAGAAGACACGTAGGCAGAATTACCTAATGCTAAACCAATCCAGGAGGCAGAAGAATGTTAAGGAGGGAGGTATCTCTGTACTGAAATGGAATGTATAAAAAGTTGGGTAAGCCCCAGTATCTGTGTGTATTCCCAGGGTAAGGGGAAGCACCCAACTTTGCATTGTTGTAAAATAAATGTTCTTTGTTCTCAATTTTTGTCTCGAGTTAACTCTGTGAAGGCATCTCTGCTTCTCACAACTTGGGGGGCTTGTCCGGGATCGCACTCCCTCCACTGATAGAGCGCCTGACGACGGGAGTAGATGCACCCCGGCTGATTCAGCTGGACTCCCGGACGACGGGTAGCTGGTCAGTGGATGAAGCGAGTGATATCCGAGAAGAGGCATTGAGAACAAACGACGGGAGGACGTTAAGAAAGCGCGCTACTGGATTCCGGTAAGAGGAATTTTATTTTCCTGCCAATATGGGGGGAGGAAGTAGCAAGGGAAAAAGTCCTAAAGAAGGACAGGAGGATAAAATACCAAAACATAGTCCGTTAGGACTAATGATATCCAATTGGGGTGCGGGGAAAACCCGTGAGAAGGATAAGCAAACCATAGTCAGGAATTATTGTCAGGAATGGGTTAAGAATCCGATAAAAGGGAGTTTGGTATATTGGCCAAAGTTCTGATCCGACGAGGACTGGATGTGTCAGGCATTGAACATCTGGCTCTACCAAAATCAAGGAGACAATACCGAGAGTAGGGAATATGCAGCCTGTTGGCTTAGTCCGCCAGATTTGCCGTAATTGTAGCACTGCTGCTGGTGTGGACCAGAGGAGAGTGGGGAGACAGTGCTCCCCTGCAAAGTCCTACTGCTGTTGGCTCCTTATAGACTTTAAACAGCCTGTTAAAGGAGCCAAGATCATGCGACCATGGGGTCTGGGCCCTAGATGGAGGCACCTGTGTTCATCAGCGGCCTTGAGGGGTTTCAGGCTCCAGAACAGCAGACTCAAACAGGGGCATCAGAAACGAGGTGAACACCCTTCATATAGAAGGGGATACAAATATGACCCTATAGAGAGGGGCTCTGTTGCTGAAGGACACACACATAGGCAGCGAGCTGTTGGTGACTTGCAGTCAAGGAACTCGCACAGGCTGTGGGTGATGAAGTCAAAGGACTCGCACCATGTTCTGGACTGCTGGAGGCTGGCTCATGAGAACCAGGTATTGGAAATGGAATTAGAGAGGATGCTGAGAGCAGGGAGAGTTCCCAAAGAACCTTGGGTGCTGAAGGCTTACTCAACATGTTGGAGGCTTGGGTTGCTGATGGTTTGAACTGAATTGGAGTCTTGTGCAGCTGCAGAGGCTGTGGGAGTCCTGTATATTTGGTGACTCTGGGGGGGGGGGGGGGGGCTCTTGTTTGCTTCTCTTTCTCTGATTGTAAGGGGTCCCAGGCAATACTAATGCTAATGGTGAATTTTTGTCCCACTTATGGCCAATGAAAGGCAATCTTATGTAATATTAAATTTTTGTTTTAATACACGACAATGGAATCTGATCTGAATGTAGGAGCATAGTGAAGAGGGAAATAAAGAAGACTCAGAGGTTTTGAGATGGCTTAGGCAGACAGTGCAAAGGAGAAACCAAAATTATTTGATATATATTAAGAACAAAAGGGTCACTAGGGAATGAATAGGCCCCCTTAAGGATCAGAAGGGGCATCCATGTGTAAACCTAGAGGAAAGGAGAAGGATTTTTTTTTAATGTGTTTAGTGTGGAGCAGGATAAGCAGGAGTAAGAGAGGAGGGAGGTAATTAATGATAGTTCACCCCCCCCCCCACCATCTTTTTATTCAGGCACCAGTTTTTGCTTATGCCTTAAGAGCCAAGGCCTGAAATATTAGTGACCGATTCCTTCCATGGATGCTGCATGACCTGCTGAATTTCTCCAGCACATGTGTATTACACTCAACCCCAGCATCTGCAGACTTTCTTGTTTAATAGCCTAGTCTGCAGCCATTCTCAACAGGGGGCTGCAAGGCCCCCCTGAGGCCCACAGCTTATTTAAGGGGGTGGGGCCATAGACCGAAATCATAGACCGAAATCATAAAATAATTTGTTTTTTATGTAGCAGGTAGAAGTACAGAAGAAATTTGGGCAGTATGGGCTCGTGGCTGAAATGGACTGTTACTGTGTTAAATTTTAATTTAAGAAACCAACTAAACTTGACTACTTCACAAGGATGGGGTCCATGAACTTTGAGCAGAGTGCTAAGGGGGCCATGGCTGGAAAAAGTTGAGAATTTTGAGAGGATGAACCAAGAAAGGACATACACGGTAGGGCACTGAGAAGTGTGGTGGAACAAAGGAATCTGGGAATACAGATCTACAATTCCCTGAAATTGGTGTCACAGGTGGATAGGATCGAAAAGAGAGCCTTTGGCACAGTGGCCTTCATAAATCAAAGTACCCTGTATTGAGTATAGGAGTTGAGATGTTATGGTAAAGTTGTATAAAATATTGGTAGTGCCAAGTTTGGAGTATTGTGTACTCCAACTGTAGGAGTACTAACTGTAGGAAAAATAATAATAAGATTGAAAGAGTGCAGAGAAGATTTATTAAGATGGCCCAGGCTTCAGAAACTGAGTTACAGGGAAAAGTTAAACAGGTTAGGACTTTTTTCCCTGCTGCTACACAGATCTTAGGGAAGGAGGAGGGCAAAGAAGCAGCAGCAGTGTGCGCCATTACATCACCGCTATCAGGCGACACTGCACACATGACCTGGGCAAAGCAGCAGGCGGGTGAGGGAGGGAGAAGAAAGTGTGCGCAAATGGCCACCCCTTTACCCTTCAAAATGGCTGCCGCATGGCTTTAAAGTGCGAATAAAAGTATTATTACCTGTATTATTATTATGTAGTGTATTAGTATGCTTAAGATGTTTTAGTGTAATGGGAAGTGTTTTTATGTATATAAAGGTAATATAAATACTATAAACTAAGATAAACATTTGACTAACTAACACTAAATAAGGACCATATGTAATGGTTTTGACTTGAATACAAATTCGGGTTAAAGACAGACCTAGGTCACGGAACTCGTATTTAACCTGGGGACTGTCTGTACTGCCATATTGTTAAGTACTAAAAATAACAAATGGAAACAAATGCAGCAAGATAGCACATGTAGATTCACAAGGAATGACAGAGTATTATTTCAGCTATACTGCAATTTGTTGAGATAGTTTATGGCGCATTAAACTATGGGAGGAAAAGCTCCCAGTAAACACAAACTAATTACTACCGATTACACTGAGGTTAGGTGAGATACAAACCAGAGGACAATGGGTTAAAGGTGAAAGGGGAAACGTTTAGAGGAAACATCATGGGAACTTGTTCAAAGAGAGTAGCAGTAGAGTGGAACAAGTTGTCATGTGAAGTGGTGAATGTGGGCTCAATTTTAACATTTAAGAATAATTTGGACAGGTACAGAGATGGAAGGGGTATGGAGGACTATGGACTGGGTACAGGTCAGTGGGATTAGGCAGAAAAATGGTTCAGCGCAGACTAGAAGGGCCAAAGGGGCCTGCTTCTGCATCTGTGCTGTAATATTCTATGGCTTTATATTTCCACAAAAGACATTTCATATTCTTTAATCCATTAATGATTCACAAGCCCCTGAGAAGGATCACATGCTCTTACCTGCACAACTTCCTCTTGGCACAGAGGGCAAGCTGATGGTGTATTCTCTGATCAAGACCAATATAATCAGAGGTGTCTGCTTGCCTCGCCTGTGCCTCCCCACACCACCCCCCCACCCCCCATACCCATTCTCACATCCATCATAACCCGAGTCCTTCCACTGTCTTTTAGGATATCCAAGTTTACCACAGGATCCAGATCAGTTGGGAAGATGAACCAAAGAAGAGGCAAGTGGAATTTAAGTCTGACAACTGTGCGCTGCTAGAATTTTGGAAGTTAAATCAGAGTAGGACACGTATGGAAAGCAGCAGGACGGTGGAGATACATAGAACAGGGAGAACTAGGGCTACAGACAGCATTCCCTGAAAGTGGCAATTCAGGTGGACAGGATGGTGAAGACGATGTTTGGGACATCTGCTTTCATGGGGTGGAGTACTAAGTACAAAGTTGGGACATCATGATGCAGCTGTACAAGGCATTGGTAAGACAACACTCACAGTACTGTGAGTCGTTCCAGTAACTCAGCAATACGATGGTTATCAATATATTGGAAAAGATCCTGAGGAGATTCTCCAGTTTTCCTCCGGGATTGATGCACACAAGTAACATGAGAATTTGGACAGGATAGCAAAGATTTTAAAAGATTGTGAGGGGAATGGATGAAGTGATTGGAACAGTCCATTTCCTGGGGAAATTATTCCGAACCAATGCCCTCTAGTCCCAAAGTGGGAGTGGGGAGATTCAAGAGGGACCTGAGTGGGACACTTTCCACTCAAAGAGTAGTTCACATTTGGAATGAATTCCTAGAGAATGCTACAGAAATGGATACAGTTACAAAATTCTGAAGGCACTTGAATAGGAAGGGCTGAATAAAGATATGGACTAAAGGGGGCAAATGGGCAGCATAGTCAAGTTGGTCTAAATAGCCTGCTCTGTTCTGTTTGACTACAACTCTGTGACAACAATCCTACATCAGCACTACTGTCAATGTTTTAAACAAGAACATGGAACATATAAATGACCAACATAGGAACAGGTCTTTTGGGCAACATGTTGCTAATATAACTAACCCCATCTCTCTGCATGTGGCCACATACCTCCATTTCAGTCTGTTTATGTGAATAAATGCTTTTTAAAACACCAATGTCAGATCTGCTTGCATCACTTCCCGGCAGCACATTCTAGCTTGAGGAGGATTATCAAGGTACAGATGTATAAGGCAAGGCCACATTTGGAACTGAGTGAAGGTCATCTTGCTAGAGGAAAGATGTCACTTAATTGGAAAGGGTTTAAAAAGACATTCTCTAGACATGACTAGGGTTGGCGAGCTTGATGTATCTGGAGTAGCTGGATAGGACAGGACTTCTTTCCAAATCATTAAGGACCCCTCCCACCCTGCACACAGTATTTTTCAGCTGCTTCTGTCAGGACAGAGATACAGGAGTATCAGAGCCAGCACCACCAGGCTGAGGAACAACTTCTTCCCCTGGGTAGTGAGAATATTGAATGTCCAAAGGAACTGCTCACACTATCTGAAACTCTTATTTTCATGAAGCATTATTTATTTGTATAGATGAAATACTTCCTACATATGTAATTGTCTGTATGTGCTTTATGTCTGGTTGTTTGTCTATGTGCTTAGCACCAAGGACTGGAGAATGCGGTTTCATCAGATTGTACTTGTACAATCAGATGACAATAAACTTGACGATTTCTTCCCTTGGAAAACTGGAGGGTGAGAGGATACCTTAGAGCAGGTACAAAATCATGACCAACATAGGCAAAGTTTATCCCCAAGGTAGGAGAGCCCAAATGCAGACATCATAGGCTAAGGGCGAGGAGAAAAGGATTTAAAAGGGACAACATTTTCCAGAGGGTGGTGGGTATATTGAATGAGCTGCCAGAGGAAGTTGTGGAGACAGATAGAATTACAATGGTCAATGGACATTTGGACAAATAGATGGATGGGAAAGGGTTGGTGATGTATGGGCCAAGCTCAGATGGGCAATTTGATGAGCATGTGAGAGTCAGGCTAAAAGGCCTTTTTCCATGGAGAATGTGAATGTGGTTCCCACTTTTTAAAGAAAGGCAGCAGGACAAGGCCTGATAACTATAACCTGAGAACCTAACATCAGCATTAAAGATGATATTGGGAAAAAAGGTTCTGAGGCAAAGAATTAATGATCATCAGATAATGAGGCAGAAACTAATCAGAAATAGCAAATATAAATGTTAGGGACAGATCCTGTCTGACCAACTTGATTGTTACCTCTTCAGAGAATTTAAAGTCCACTGAAGAGTGCAGAGGAGTACATGTGATTTACACAGACTTTACTTAGGCCTTTGACATCAGTGGCGTGCCCGAAAAATCAAGAAAATCAGGGGGCAGGTCAGTGTAGTCACTAAGGAAGTGGTGTTTGGGAACCTGAATGATTTGCAAGTAGGTAAGTCACCTGGACCAGAAGGAATGCACCCCAGAGTGAAGTAGCTGAAGAGATTGTGGAGGCATTAATGGTGATTTTTCAAGAATCACTAAAGTCAGGAATGGTTGCAGATGACTAGAAAATTTAAAATATCACTCTACTCTTTAGGAAAGGAGAGAGATGAAAGTCAGGAAATTATAGGCTGCTTTGCCTAACTTCAGTAAGAATCTAGAGTTCATTATTAAGGATGTGGCTTCAGAGTAGTGGAAAGCTGATGATAAAATGCGCTAGTCAGCACATTTTCCTTTAGGGGAGATCTTAACCGACAAATCTGATGGAATTCAAGTCAAGTTTATGGTCATCTGATTGTACAAGTACAACCTGACAAAACAGCGTTCTCCGGTCTTCTGTGCAAAACATGCAAAAACACAACCAGGCATAACACACATACAGATAAATAATACATATGCAGGATAAGTATACAGCTCTACAAATGAATAAATAAATAGACATTTGTTTCATGAATATGAGAGTTAGTGTGGTTAGTGTGAACAGTTTCTTTGGTCATTTAGCAGTCTCACTGCCTTTGGGAAGCTGTTCCTCAGCCTGGTGGTGCTGGCTCTGATACTCCTGTATCTCTTCCCTGATAGATGCTGTATGCAGGGTAGAAGGGGTCATCAATGATTTTGCACACCCTCTTCAGACAACGATCCCAGTAACTCACATCAATTGGAGGGGCAGGGCGGGGGGGAGGGAGACTCCAGTGATCTTCTCTCCCACTCTTATGGTCCTGTGGATTGACCTCCAATCCATTTCTCTGCAGCAACCATATCACACTGTGATGCAGCCAGCCAAGACACTTTCAATCAAGCTCCTATAGAAGGTTGACATAATGGTGGCCAGTAGCCTTGCCTGCTCAGTCTTCTCAGGAAGTTGCACCTTCCTGACAAGTGAGGAGATGTTGAGTGTCCATGATACATCACCAATTAAGTGAACTGCAAGGAACTTGGTGCTCTCCACTACAGAGTTGATGTGTAGATGAGGGTGGTCGTTCCTGGTCCTCCCTGAAGTCCACGATCATCTTTGCCTTGTTCCTGTTTAGACTCAGGTTATTAATTTCACACCATTTCATGAGATTTTTCTACCTCTTCACTGTCATGTGACTCATGAGGCCGACACTGATGAGGCCGACACTGTTGGAGCTGGATCTGGCGACACAGTCATGGGTCAGTAGCTGGAACAGGAGCGGGCTGAGCCCACACCTCTGGGGTGTGCCAGTGCTCAGCATGACTGTCCTTTTACTGACCCAGACACACTGTGGTTTTTCTGTTAGGAAGCCCAGGATCCAATGATAGAGAGTGGCGTTGAGTCCCAGCAAGGACAGCTTCTCCACCAGCCTCTGGAGAACTCAGAGCTGAAGTCAATGAACAGCAACCTGGCTTATGAATTCTTTGAGGAAGTAACAAGCAGGACAAAGGATAGTCATTGGGTTATTTACTTGGATTTTCAGAAGGCCTTTGAGAAGGTGTCACACTCGAAGCTGCTAAACAAGATATGAGCCCATGGTATTACAGGAAAGGTAGAAAGAAAATAGTGACAATAAAGGGGATCTTTCTGGCTGACTGCTGGTGACCAGTGTTCTGCAGGGATCAATGTTGTGTCTGCTACTTTTCACACAGTATGTAACTGATTTAGATGACGAAACTGTGGTTTTATGGCCAGGTTTGCAGATGATACAAATATAGGTGGTGGGTAGTGTTGAGGAAGCAGGGAGTCTGCAGAGGGACTTGAGAGAGAATGGGCAAAGAATCAGCAGATGGACTACAGTGTAGGGAAATGTATGGCCATGCTCTCTAGTAGAAAGAAAAAAAGGGTAGACATTTTCTAAATGTGGAGAGAACTTAGAGAACAGAGGTGCAAAGAGACTTACGAGTCATAATGCAGGATTCCCTAAAGATTAACATGCAGGTTGAGTCGGTTGCAAGAAAGACAAATGCAATGTGAGTATTCATTTCAAGAGAGCTAGAATATAAAAGCAAATATGTAATGCTGAGGTTTTATAATGCATTGGTCAGACCTCACTTGGGAGTATCGAGAGCAGGTTTGGGACCCATATCCAAGGAAAGATGTGCTAGCTTTGGAGAGGGTCCAGAGGAGGCTAGGAGAATGATTGTGGGGATGAGAGAGTTAAAGTTGAGGTGCATTTGATGGCTCTGAGCTTCTATGTGCTGGAGCTTAGAAGAATTATGGGGGAAATCTTATTGAACCCTATCAAATAGTGAAAGGACTCAAAAGAGTGAACATGGATAAACTGTTTACAGTAGTGGAAGATTCTTGGACCGAGGGCACAGTCTCAGAATAAAAGGACATTACAATAGAGATGAGAAGAAATTTTTTCAGCCAGAGGTTGGTGAATCTTGAGTTTCTTGCCAGAGTTGGCTGTGGATGTAGTCTTTGGGGATATTTAAAGTGGAGGATTGTAGGTTCTTGATTGTTAAGGTTGTTAAAGAAGATGGAGAGAAGGCAGAAAAATGGGATGGAGAAGAAAAATACATCAGCCATGATGTGAATGGTCTAATTCTGTTCTAATGTCTTAATAATAGAGGGAGATGGAAGAGCATTGATTTTGCGACTTGATGCCCATGACTTGGAGTCCCTCAAGGATTGGTGCTGGGACCTTTCTGCTTGTAATATACATGAATGAATTGACTATAAATACATGTGACATGGTCGGCAAGTTCACAAATCACATGAAGATGGTGGAGATGCTGATAGTATGGAAGGTTGTCCAAGACCACAGAGATATCATCTTGGTGAAAAGGGCTGAAAAATGACAGACTGCATTAAATCCAGACAAATGTGAGGCGATGCATTTTGGGAACAAATCGAGGCAAGAACCATGAATGGTAGTGTCTAAAGGAGCACTGAGGAACAGAGGGAGCTTGAAGTTCAAGTCCAGTCATCGTTGAAGCTGGTAACAATGGTCTACATCATAATTCAGAATGCAAATGGAATACTGGCTATATTTAGTCAGGATATCGAAAAGGAGATCATGCACCAACTTTTCAAAACTTTACTCAGCATGTTTAACTCCTAAATGCAGAGGAGATTCACCAAGATGCTGCCTGGGAATGGAGCAGTTCAGTGGCGAGGAAAGACTGGAGAAGCTAGGTCTGCTCTCTGGAATTGATGAGATAGGAGTGAAGTAACAAAATGGAACAGGTAGATTGCAATCAGAGACAAGTAAAACTAGAGGACATGGATTTAAGATAGATCCCCTCTAAATCTTGTTCCCCCTAAGAGAGAGCACAGTGCACTGAGTACCTCGGATAGACTGCTTGAGACACAGTTAAAGGTGAGTCTCTGACAGTCTCGATGTGTATCTGAATCAATAGAAAGTTATGGACTATGAGCTGAGAGATGGGATTAATACTGCAGGATGCCTGCTGATCAGCCTGGATGAGCTGAAAGTTTCCTGCAGGACTGCTACACCAATACATTTAAACTTTCATTTCCAACATTCTGCTTTTATATTTTTCTTATTTCATTTGCCATGTTCTATCCACTCATTTAACTTATCAATATCTTCTCTATATCCAGTGCTTTGTCAATACCAAGTAATTCACACCTTAATCATTAATTTGTTGTGGCTTGTTTATAACTTGAGCCTTTTTAGGGGAAAAATGATTTTCAACCAGTCTGGATGTGTGGATTTCTTTCTCTGAAAAATTTAAGTCAACCTGAATGTAAAATTTGTATCCAGGATATTAATTGCTCTATAGTCATTTGTAATTGGAACTAACATATTAAATCAGTTAGTTAGCGCAACACTGTTACAGCACCAGTTCGAATCTTGCACTGTCTACAAGGAGTTTGTACATTCTCCCCATGTCTGCATGGGTTTCCTCCAGGTGCTCCATTTCCCTCCATCCTTCAAAAATCATTTATTGTAATCTGAATGCACAAGTACAACCTGATGAAACTGTTTTACAGTTCTCAGTGCAAAACATACAGACACATAACCACACATACAATACACATGCAGGACAAATGTTCATATAAATAAATCAATATTGTTTTGTGATTGAGACTATCAAATGGTTAGTGTGAGCAGTTCCTTTTGTTGTTTAGCATTCTCACTGCCCATAGGAAGAAGCTGCTTCTCAGTCCAGTGGTGCTGGCTGTGATCGTCCTGTATCTCTTCCCCTAAAGGAGCAGCTGGAAGATCCTGGGTGGAAAGGGTCCTCAATAATTTTGTGCACCCTCTTCAGACAGTGGACAACAATCTTAATACAAAAAAACATATGGGGGTTGCAAGTTAATGGGGTATTTGGGTGGCTCATTGTGTATATCTACATTTTTAAAAATCCATCCTACTTCATTCCCTGCTTTCAATGAAGGAATTTGGCTCAGAGGAATTCACTAGGAATAACCTCTGGACCAAGCCCACCAATTTAACTACCAGTCTCCTGTTCCCCTGATGGTAGTTGAAACCTGGTGATAGCTTCAGGCTTTCCAAAATCTTGTATGTCAATGAACCACACACTTACTGTTTTGACTCTGTTGAGTATGGTGACCCTGATGTAGCCTCTGTTGCTTTGCCGAAGATACAAGTAGTATAGAGGGAAGATCACCCAGAGGTAAATGCATGGAATCCAAACGAGGATGGTATTCTGGAAGCATGATGTGAGATCTGGACTATCCGTGTGAAGAGTAATATTGGGATCCTTAAGAGGAGAGAGAGAGAGAGAGAGAAGCTTGTGAGAATTATAGTCACCTAATTATCAAATCCAAAACAAGTTAGGCAATGATGCAAGCACATCTAACAAAGCTTTTAATCTCTCATCTTTGTATCTTTCATGGCTCAGTATCAAATGTTTTTAAACTTCCAGTGCCATGTGCTAGTGAAATTAGGAATGGAAGCATAGCCCAAGTGAATGCATGCTGACGAGTTGGTGTGGGGATTCAGGTCCTTTGATCATTGGGATCACTTCTGAGGCAGAGGCGGTGAAAGAGGGAGACAGGTTGCATCTGAACTGGAGGGAGACCAACATTCTGGCAGGAAGATCTGCCAGTTCTACTCAGAAAAGTTTAAACTAGATTGGTAAAGACAGAGCACAGAGTTGGGATGAGACAGATGAGAGGTTGGCTAATATATCTCAAAGAGAGTAAATTTAGCAGGAGTTCCACAAAGAGGGAAAAACCCATGGTTGAAAATGCATTTCAATGCAAGAGGTCTAATAGGTAGAGCAGATGATCTCAGGGTGCGGACTGGCTCAGGAGATTGGGACATTACAGTCAAAGAAACATGGTTGAGTGAAGGGCAAGACTGGCAGCTCAATGGTCCAGTATGTAGATAGAATAGGCGTGATAATAAGGTAGGCAAGGGCTTATTCCTTGAAATGAAAGAAAGAGAACGAAGGGTGATCACATTGAATTACAAGAATAGATCAGGTGAACTTAGTCTTTTGTCCAGAAAAAGGGGTATCAGTAGGTTTAAGGTGAGGGGGGAGAAATTTAAAAGAGCCTTTTTTTTAATATATAGAGAGGATATGGAACTGACTGGCAGAGGGATGGTAGAGGGAAGTTCTATTGCAACACAAGAAAAAAACTTGGACAGCTCCATGGATAGGATGGTTTTCGATAGAAATGGGGCTAAAAACAAGCAGTTGGGATATTTTGGTCAATGTAGGAAAGTTGGGCTGAAGGGCCTGTTTCCATGCCGAATTACTGAGCTATCTGGAGAAGTTTGAAAATGTAGTTTGTTTTCTCCGGAGCAACAGAAACTGAAGTTGATAAAATTACGAGAGGCAGAGTTAGAGCAGACAATCAGACTAATTTCCTCAGGGTAAAGATGTCAAATATTAGAAAAGATTCATTCAAGTTGAGAGGGGGCATTTAAGTGAAATGGCTAGCTTTTTTATTGCACAAAGTCACTCTTGGTTGCTGCCTTTCCAAACTTACATCAACCCAGTCCTTAAAAATTTTCTCCAATAGCTTCCTTAGCACTGACACAAGGCTTAGCAACCTATAATTACCCAAGTTATTCCTGTTGCTCTAAAATAAAGGAACATTAGCTTAAAAAAAAGTAAAAACACAATTTTGGAGAAACTCAGCAGGTCAAACATTGTACTTTATGCAGCAAAGATAAAGGTACATAACCAACATTTCTGGCCCCTCACCTGTAGCTAACAATGATGTAAGAAGATCTGAAGGGGGATTTATATTGTGAATGAGTTACATAAAGCAAAATATTGTAGATGCAGGAAACTCAAAAGGTCACAAAATTTTGAGAAACGGTTAATACAATTGTGGAATTGAGTTTGCTAACTCAATAGGTAATCAGTATTCTTCCCTCTCTTTTTTTTTATTTTTCACACTATGAACCATATTAATCAAAATACACACAAACATTTCCCTCTTGAATATACAGTCTCATTTTCTCCCCTTTTTCCCCCCTCCCTTCCCTCCCACCCCCCTCCAAACCCATTAAACGTTCAACATATACAATATAATAAACCCATTAAACAATGTCATCACACAATGAAAATAAACAAGAAAATTGTGTCATCCACTTTTACACACTGGATCAGTTCATTTCGTCTTCTTATTCTGCCATTCTAAGGGGTGGAGGTCCGCGGTAGGCCCTCTCTGTTGTGTTCCATCTATGGTTCCCAGATTTATTCAAATAATGTGACTTTATTTTTTAAATTTAATGTTATTTTTTCCAATATTCATTTCTATGTACCATTGCTGTACTCTCAGGCTCTCTTCTGATTTTCAGGTTGACATAATGCATTTTTTTGCTGCAGCTAAGGCTATCATAATAAATCTTTTTTGTGCTTCATCCAATTTGAGGCCTAATTCTTTATTTCTTATATTACTTAGAAGATCTGTGGATTTTTTGGTATGTTGCTTTTTGTGATTTTATTTAATACCTGATTTAGATCTTCCCAAAACTTTTCCACTTTCTCACATGCCCAAATTGTATGTACTGTTGTTCCCGTTTCCTTCTTACAGCGAAAACATCTATCTGATACTGTTGGATCCCATTTATTTTAACTTTTGGGGCGTGATATATACCCTGTGTAACCAATTATAGTATTCTTCCCTCTATTGAGTCTGCTTTATACCCTGAGTACTTGCAGGATTTTGTAGCCATGAAAACAGTTGAATATACAAATCAAAGCTCGAGGATAAAGATAATATTTGACAACAATAAACCCAATCAGGAAGTCAGGGGAAAAAAATGCCTTATCAGGTGGCAAGAATATGGAGCTCACATTTAACAGTGAGATTCAATTAAATACTGGAAAAGAATGATAGTGAATGAAGGTGGGTGGAGCTTCTGAACTGCTCTGTGCTCTACATGGAAGGGTACACTGATAATCATAGAGGTGAAGAGGGACAACCAGGTTAATTTTTAATGTTAATGATATAGCATGATAGAAGGTGCTTCCAGCCTATGAAACCTAACCTTCCAAATACACCCAATTAACCTACTCACCCTGGATTTTTCGGAGGGTGGGAAAAAACCAGAGCACCAGGAAAAATCCCACACAGGTCACGGAGAGAATGTACAAACTCCTGACAGACATTGTCGGATTGCTGATCTTGCAAAGGCATTGTGCTAACCACTACTGGCAGTACATGCAATCATGGACAGACAGGTCAGCAAGAGAAATGGGATGGAGAAATATAAAGATCTAGAACAGGTAGAAGGCCAGAACGAGGTGTCCAGGAGGAGGAAGACGTTTCAAAGTGGGAGAAGGAATCCATTTTTTTTGTTTGTTTTTTTTATGTTTGTGCTTTCAAAAACTTTTTGAAAATCATGCATTCTTTGTTTGTGAGTCATTGCTCATGGACTGTCACATCTTTTATTGCCATTTTCCATTCCATCTCAGCCAAGTTACACCTCATACTTTTGTTTACTATTCATCATTATGAGAATTTGAAATCCACCATACGCAAAGATTCAAAGTGCTCACCTTTGTGATACCTTATCTTGCCATTGCACCACATTTTCATTGTCACAAGACCAACTGATTGGAATATGACTTTATGTAACTAACGTTTTTTTTAAATGTCCAGATACAATAAAACTAAGCATTCAAAGAAAAACATTCCTATTGCTTGAACCAATATTTTATCTTAAAGAATGGGATAGGCAGGACAATCAGTCCAAGGAGCGGTCTACTACACAAACTATTCCTTCAGACTACCTTGTCCATGGCAACCAAAATACCAAGTTACATTAATTCAATTTCCCTGCATTTAGCAAGTGCCTCTTTATTCCTTCTTAGCGAGAAAGGAAGAGAGGTCAAATGGCAACCAAGGCAGGGGAATGCTCCTCTTGTAGGATGTGGGTTGTCAGGGAAGTCAGCAGTATCCTAGATGATTTTATTTGCGAGAAGTGCATCCAGCTGCAGCTCCTGACAAACTGAATTAAGGAATTGGAGCTGGAAGAACTCCGGATGATACAGGAGGCAGAGGGTTTGATTGACAGGAGTTACAGGGACACTGTCACAACTAGGAGGTAGGAGGAGGGTAGATGGGTGACATTAAGGAGAAGGAAAGGGAACAGGCAGGGAGTGCAGAGTCCCCCTGTAGGCATTCCCCTAAATAACAAGTAATCCATTTTGGATACTGTTAAGGGGAACAATCTACCAGGCACAAGTCACAACAATCAGGTCTCTGGCACAGAGTCTGGTCCTGTGGCTAAAAAGGGAGAAGAAGTGAGCTGTAGTCATAAAGGATTCCATAGTTAGAGATTTTGTGGAGGAGAAGGTGGGACATGTTCTGACTGGACAGTTTGCTTCTGAACTGGAAGAGGACTAATATCCTTGCGGAAGGTTTGCTAGTGCTGCTCCAGTGGAATTACACTAGATTTGCAGGGGCAGGGGGACCAGAGTGACAGAGCAATGTTCTGAGAGACATACAATTATTTGGCGAGGCAGCAGGGAGGCAAGGCGGCAGGTCTTCTCGTCTGTGCCAAATTCTTAGTCTGCCCAGTCCCATTGACCTGTACCCAGTCCATAGCCCTCCATATCTCTCCCATCCATGAGCCTGTCCAAATTTTTGAGCATTAAAATTGACCCTGCATCCACCACTTCAGCTAGGAGCTCATTCCACACTCTCTCTACTCTGATAAGAGGTTCCCCCAAACCATTTCCCTTTCACCCTTAATTCATGTCCTCTGTTTTGTATCTTAAAACAACCTACCTACATTAACTGTCAGAACTTGCTGAATCTTAAAAACATTGATAAAATCTCCCCTCATTCTTCTATACTCCAGGGAATTTAGACCTAACCTGTTTAACATTTTCTTGTAACTTATGTCCTGAAGTCCCAGCAACATCCTAGTAAATCTTCTCTGCACTCTTTCAATCTTATGGACATCTTTCCTGTCAGCTGGCCAAAGCTGCACACAATACTCCAAATCTGGCCTCACTAATGTCTTCTACATCTTTAACATAACATCCCAACTCCTTTACTCAATACTTTGATTTATGAAGGCCAATATGCCAAAAGCTCTCTTTACAACCCCATTTACCTGTGATGCCACTTTCAGAGAATTATGTATCTGTATTCGCAGATCCCGCTGTTCTTCCGCACCCTCAGTGCCCAACCATTTACCTGTGTGTATCCTTCTAAAATGCAATTCCTCATACTTGTCTGCATTAAATTCTATCTCCCATTTTTCAGCTAATTTTTCCAGCTGGACCAGATCCCTCTGTTCGCTGTCCACAATGCCTCCAATCTTTGATTTATTTTAAATTTAAATTTTAGACATACAGCACTGTTACAGGCCAATTCAGCCCTTCGAGTCCAAGCCTCCTAACTTACACCCTGGTACATCTTTTTGAAGGGTTGGAAGAAATCGGACCCCCTGGAGAAAACCCACACAGAAAGCACAAGAATGTATAAACTCCTTACAGACAGCGCAGGATTCGAAGCCAGGTTTGGTCCCAATTGCTGGTGCTGTAAAGGCATTGCATTAACCACTACGTCATATGCGAATTTGCTGATCCAATTTACCACATTATCATCCAGATCATCGATATAGATGACAAACAACAATCATCCCAGTACTGATCCCTGATACACTAGTCACAGGCCTCCAGTCTGAAAAGCAATAATCAATTACAGGTACACAATCCTTTATCCGGTACCCTTGGGGAACAGTGTGCTCCAAATTTTGGATTTTTCCAGATTTCGGAAAGCCAGATTTAAACCCACCCGAATTGTGCTGCTGTATCCACCCCCACCCCCTTTCAGTTGTGCTGCCATCTACCCCCCCCTCATCTGCCCAACTCACGCTGCCAGTTCCCCCCCCCCCTTGCCCACCCGGCTTGTGCTGCCTTTCCCCCTCACCCTCCAAACTCACGCTGCCGGTTTCCCACCCGACTCGTGCTGCCAGTCTCCTGCCCCATTTGCCGGATTTTGGAGCTTTCTGGATTTTAGATGTCCAGATAAAGGATTGTGTACCTGTACCACTCTCTAGCTTCGTAGAGCCAATGTTGAATGCAGTGTACCACCTCACCGTGAATACTGAGCATCTGAACCTTCCTAACTAACCTCCCTTGTGTAACCTTGTCAAAGATCTTACTAAAGTCTATATAGACAACATTCCCAGCCTTTCCTTCATCAATTTTCCTGGTAACCTCCTCAAGAAAAACTCTCAGAATGGTTAAATTCAACGTACCACACACAAAGCTATGTTGATACCCTAATCAATCTCTAGCTATCCAAATACTTGAATAGTCAATCTCTTAAGACACCTTCCACTGATTTACCAACTACTGACTTCAGGCTCACCAACCTGTGATTTCCTGGGTGACTTTTAGGGGCTATTTTTAATCCATGGAACAATATGAGCTTCCCTCCAATCCTCCAGCCATCAAGCCATCATCCGTGGCTAAGGATGTTTTAAATATTTCTGCCAAGACCCCTGCAATTTCTACACCAGCTTTCCTCAAGATCAGAGGGAAATATATGGTCAGGCCCTGAGGATTTATCATCCCTTATTTCCTTTAAGTCAACACCTCCTCCTCGTTAATCTGTATCGTTTCCATTATCTCACTGTTTGGTTTCATTACTTCCCTTGACTCTACACTAGTTTCCTGAGTAAATACTGCTGCAAAAACCCATTCAAGGTCTCACCCATACTTTCTGGCTCCATATATAGTTGACCACTCTGATCTTCAAGGGGACCAATTTTGTTCCTTGCTATCCTTTTGCTCTTAATATACCTGTAGAAAACCTTAGGATTTTCCTTCAAATTGTCTGCCAAAGCAACCTCATGTCTTCTTTTAGCCCTGCTGATTTCCTTCTTAAGATTTTTCTTGCATTTTTATGCTCTACAAGTACGTCTTTCAAGGCTCCTTGTTACCTATACCTGCTATAAACTTCTTCTTAACCAGGTCCCCAATATCCCTTGAAAACCAAGGTTCCCCATGGCTATCCATAATTATGGTTATCCACAATTAACTTTAAACTAATGGCACTATGATCACTGGACCTAAAAATTTCCCCTTCACATATTTCTGTCACCTGTCCTGTCTTGATTTGCAATAGATTGAGCATTGCACTCTCTCCAGTTGGTATCTCTATGTATTGATTTAGAAAACTTTCCTGAACACACATGAAAAAACTCCAAGCCTTCCAGACATTTTATAGTATGGGAGCCCCAGTCAATGTGGAAAGTAAAAATCTCCTTCTATCACAACCTTGTGTCTCCTCCAGCTGTCAACATATTTATTCATTCTTGCTGACTATTAGGCAGTCAATAATACAACCTCATTAGTGTGGTTATACCTTTCCTGTTCCTCAGTTCCACCCATATAACTTCCTGTACTGTTTCTTGTACATTAACCAATTTTTTGCTGAACTGTTGCTCAAATGACTCTCTGTTCTATGATTCTACTATCCCTACCTGAGGTCAAATCCACTGTGACAACACAGTGCAGAGGATGCTTTATTGGAATAAGAACATAAGAAATAGGAGCAGGAGGAGGCCATCCAGCCATTGAGCCTGCACCGCCATTTAATATCATGGCTGATCTGACCATTGACTCAACCCCACCTACCTGCCTTTTCCTCATATCCCTCAATTCCTTATGCAAAATCTAGCTAACTGAACCTTAAATATGTTTAATGAAGTAGCCTCAACTGCTTCCCTGGGCAGTGAATTCCAGAGTCCCTACTCTCTGGGAAAGTGTTTTTCATCTCTGTCCTAATCTACTCCCCTGAATCTTGAGGCTGTGTCCCCGAGTTCTGGTCTCACCTACCAGTGAAAACAATTTTCCTGCCTCTATAATTTTATTTGTTTCTATAAGATCTCCTCTCATTCTTCTGAATTCGAGTGAGTATCAACCCAGGTGATTTAGTCTCTTCTCGTAGGTCCACCCCCTCATCTCCGGGATCAACATCGTGAACCTTCTCTGGCTGCCTCCAAGGCCAGTATATCTTTCCTCAAGTATGGAGACCAGAACTACATGCAGTACTCCAGATGTGGTCTCATCAGTACCTTGTATAATTGTAACATGATCTTCCTATGCTTGAATTCAATTCCTCTAGCAATGGCCAACATTTCATTTGCCTTCTTAATAACCTGTTGTACCTGCAACCCAACTTTTTGCTCAACACCACGTTGCAGTCTTTCACCATTAAATAATAATCTGTTCTTCTATTTTTCCAACCAAAGTGGATGACCTTGAATTTACTAACGTTGTACTCCATTAGGTGCCCACTCACCTAACTTAACTATATCCTCTGCAGCCTCTCCACATCCTCTGTACAATTTGCTTTTCCACTCAATTTATTATCATTTGCAAACTTGGCTACATTACACTGTCCCCTCTTCCAAATCTTCAATGTAAATGGTGAACAGTTGCAGGGTTAGCATGACCCCTGTGGCACCCCACTTACCACTGTCTGTCAATCAGAAAAACACCCATTTATCCTGACTCTGTCTTCTGTCAGTTAACCAATGCTCAATCCATGCCATTATACATCCCACAAATTCATTCATCTGTATCTAACTGGTGCTGCTCCTGCCCCAAGAGTGATTGGATCCTTATCCATTTCCAGGATCACTCTTGCAAAAAAAAATCAAAAACCTGTTTGCACATTAAGGTTGAATATTTAGAAATTGAAGGCACAAGCAGAAAGTATTGCTGCAATTTAACTATGACCTATTTTTGGTTAAAAACAAGTCCAAATCAAACTCACTGACAACAAAGTCAGACACTTTCTGCTTCAGTATTATCTTGACTCGCTTGCAACATTTAGAAATCTCAAAAACCAATGCACACTGCTGCCAGCACCACAAAACAGCAGGTTCAAATGAACAAAGCTGCATTCTTTACAGACGCAGAGGTCAGTCACTGCCTGTCAGCTTTGTCGCCCTCCCACCTCCCCGCCTTTCCTACGGTCACACCTTTGCTGGTTATTTTTTACCCCATGATAACAGTTCCGAAAATTCACAACTTTCCCAAACTGGAATGGCCCTTTGATAGTGAAGGCCCATCACTGGGCCTGACTTGACGTATCCGGACATTAACATCCTTCCTATGCACAGTAACCCAGATGAATTCTCACCCATGCCCTCTACATGTGAAACATACTTCCCAACAAATGTAATAAATTCCTCTCACAGTAAACAACATTTCTGGCTTCACCAATGACATGCTGTACTTGCAAGTCCTTGTTTTGCAAATTCATGCACTACATATCTAGACACGTCTGCAATCTTTCACCATTTAGAAAACAGGCTCTTTTTAAATTTGCTCCGCCAAAATGAGCAATTGCACATTTCTCATGCTATACTTTGTATTTGTTCTTTCTCTTCAAATATTTATTTTTTGAGAGTTTCCTTATGTCACAACTTCCTTTCTATCAATCTTTATGAAATAAACAAATTTAGAGACCACACCTTTGTTGACTTTATCCATCATTTGTACAAATTGCAGAGTTCCCAGCACCAATCCCCTTTGTTAGAAATTAACGTACCTTTAAAGAAATTGCTCGAGACAAAAATTGAGAACAAAGAACATTTATTACTACAACAATGCAAAGTTGGGTGCTTCCCCTTACCCTGGGAATACACACATACACTGGGGCTCACCCAACATTTATACAGTCAATTTCAGTATCAGAGTGCCCTCCCCCCTTACATTCTTCTGCCCCCTGGATGGGTTGGGCATAGGTAATCCTTCCTGCCTACGTGCAGTTTCAGTACACTTGGAGGACCAGTGGGTATCCTGTGGGTGCCCCATCATGTCATTGTCCTTATTCACACCTTCCTGATTCTCAGGGCTACAGTCTCTTGATATGCAGAGTTGACTCATTCTATCTAGGGTTGGCTAATTTCATATGTATAACAATGGCGTGAAGCAAGGCTGTGTTCTCGCACCAACCCTCTTTTCAATCTTCTTCAGCATGATGCTGAACCAAGCCATGAAAGACCCCAACAATGAAGACGCTGTTTACATCCGGTACCGCACGGATGGCAGTCTCTTCAATCTGAGGCGCCTGCAAGCTCACACCAATACACAAGAGAAACTTGTCCGTGAACTACTCTTTGCAGATGATGCCGCTTTAGTTGCCCATTCAGAGCCAGCTCTTCAGCGCTTGACGTCCTGCTTTGCGGAAACTGCCAAAATGTTTGGCCTGGAAGTCAGCCTGAAGAAAACTGAGGTCCTCCATCAGCCAGCTCCCCACCATGACTACCAGCCCCCCCACATCTCCATCGGGCACACAAAACTCAAAACGGTCAACCAGTTTACCTATCTCGGCTGCACCATTTCATCAGATGCAAGGATCGACAATGAGATAGACAACAGACTCGCCAAGGCAAATAGCGCCTTTGGAAGACTACACAAAAGAGTCTGGAAAAACAACCAACTGAAAAACCTCACAAAGATAAGCGTATACAGAGCCGTTGTCATACCCACACTCCTGTTCAGCTCCGAATCATGGGTCCTCTACCGGCACCACCTACGGCTCCTAGAACGCTTCCACCAGCGTTGTCTCCGCTCCATCCTCAACATCCATTGGAGCGCTTACACCCCTAACGTCGAAGTACTCGAGATGGCAGAGGTCGACAGCATCGAGTCCACGCTGCTGAAGATCCAGCTGCGCTGGATGGGTCACGTCTCCAGAATGGAGGACCATCGCCTTCCCAAGATCGTGTTATATGGCGAGCTCTCCACTGGCCACCGTGACAGAGGTGCACCAAAGAAAAGGTACAAGGACTGCCTAAAGAAATCTCTTGGTGCCTGCCACATTGACCACCGCCAGTGGGCTGATAACGCCTCAAACCGTGCATCTTGGCGCCTCACAGTTTGGCGGGCAGCAACCTCCTTTGAAGAAGACCGCAGAGCCCACCTCACTGACAAAAGGCAAAGGAGGAAAAACCCAACACCCAACCCCAACCAACCAATTTTCCCTTGCAACTGCTGCAATCGTGTCTGCCTGTCCCGCATCGGACTTGTGAGCCACAAACGAGCCTGCAGCTGACGTGGACTTTTTACCCCCTCCATAAATCTTCGTCCGCGAAGCCAAGCCAAAGAAAAAAAAGAAATCTGTGTATGGTTAGCTAATTAGATATGTAGGACTTGGTACTTCTGTCCAGGGCTAGGAGACCCTTATCTGATCCAGACTACCTCAACTTCCTACATTCTATTGTTCCTTACCACTCCTTATCTTAGTCTTATGGTCTTGTCACAAAGACTAGAAGATTCTTATGTTAATCGTGCTGACTCTGCTTTCCTGCATCCTAACCCCCCAAGCTTATCCTGTTTGTACTGGTTACAGCCATTTACTGATGGACTTTAGTTTCTTCCATGTTCATAATTTTAGATCAATTTTCCCATCTCTCACACCTTTGTACACCACATAATATACCTTACCAACTGAAAAACCATTGTTAGCCAGCTAAGCTTCTTCATGACACACTTCACACGCCATATTCTACATACTACTTACAGACAGTGCCAGCGGCTGGGTTTGTACATTCTACCCATATCTGCGTGCACTTTCCCGGGTGCTCCAGTTTCCTCCCACCCTTTAAAACATATGGGATTGTAAATTAATTTGCATGTAATTAGACGGCACATGTTCACATCGCTGGAATTTGCTTCTACTGTGCTATAAATAAAATTTAAAAAATAAACCAATGCAAATGCCTTTTGGAAAATTACAGAAATTTCTCAGTTCCACTTTACCCACTGAATCTACTTCAATGAATTTGAATAAGTTGATGAAATACAATTCCCTTTCATAAAACTTTGTTGGATTATGTTACAATCGCTCTTCCTCTTCAATTCCTTGTGATGTTCTATTAATTCTGTATTTAAGTTCTAGATGGAAGAAAGCCTCTACTTCCTCAGGAGTTTGCGGAGGAGCTAGTGGAGTTGTTCAAGTGAACCGGTACGGACTTGAAGGGCAGACATGGCCTGTTTCCGTGCTGTAAACGGTTATATGGTTATATGGTTTTTTTTTTTTTGGTTTTTTTTTAATTTTTTATTTTTCACACCATAAATCACAATAGCCATGATATACACTTTTTCTTTTCCACACATTTACAGTGACTTTTTCTCCCTCCCCCCTCCCTCCTCCCAAGCCACCCCCCCATCCCCCCCCCTCATCCATTTTAGTTATACAATCTAGGTTGCATTAATTCAGTTAGACAATGTTGTCATTCAACAAAAATACACCAGAAATTCTACTGAGTCCATTCTTTTCTTTTCTTCTCCTTCCATCAACTTAGGTAATGTTTGTTCCCTGTAGGTTTTTACTATTGTATTTAATGTAAGGCTCCCATACTTGTTCGAATATTTCAATATTATTTCTTAAACTATATGTTATTTTTTCTAATGGAATACATTTATTCATTTCTATATACCATTGTTGTATTTTCAAATTATCTTCCAATTTCCAGGTTGACATAATACATTTTTTTGCTACAGCTAGGGCTATCTTAACAAATCTTTTTTGTGCATCCTCCAAGTCAATTCCAAATTCTTTATTTTTTATGTTACTTAGGAGAAAGATCTCTGGATTCTTTGGTATATTGTTTTCTGTTATTTTATTTAATATCTGATTGAGATCATCCCAAAATTTTTCTACTCTCTCACATGTCCAGATTGCATGAATTGTTGTTCCCCTTTCTTTTTTACATCGAAAACATCTATCAGATACTGTTGGGTCCCATTTATTTAACTTTTGCGGTGTAATGTATAGTCTGTGTAACCAATTATATTGTATCATACGCAGCCTCGTATTTATTGTATTTCTCATCGTTCCAGAGCATAGCTTCTCCCATGTTTCCTTTTTTATCTTTATATTTAAATCTTGTTCCCATTTTTGTTTAGTTTTACCATTTGTTTCCTCATTTTCCTTTTCTTGCAGTTTAATATACATATTTTTTATAAATCTTTTGATTAACATTGTATCTGTAATCACATATTCAAGGTTACTTCCCTCTGGTAAACTCAAGTTGCTTCCTAATTTATCTTTCAAGTAGGATCTCAGTTGGTAATATGCCAGCGCTGTATCTCCCGTTATATTGTACTTATCTCTCATTTGTTCAAAGGATAAGAATCTACTTCCTGAAAAACAATTTTCTATTCTTTTAATCCCTTTTTTTTCCCATTTTCTAAAGGCAAGGTTGTCTATTGTAAAAGGGAGTAGCTTATTTTGCGTCAATATTAGTTTTGGTATTTGGTAATTTATTTTATTTCTTTCTACATGAATCTTCTTCCATATATTGAGGAGATGGTGTAATACTGGAGAAGTTCTATGTTGTACCAATTTTTCGTCCCATTTATATAATATGTGTTCAGGTATCTTTTCCCCTATTTTATCTAATTCTAGTCTCGTCCAGTCTGGTTTTTCCCTTGTTTGATAAAAATCTGATAGGTACCTTAATTGTGCGGCTCTATAATAATTTTTGAAGTTTGGCAATTGTAAGCCTCCTTGTTTATACCATTCTGTTAATTTGTCTAGTGCTATATGGTTATATGGTTAATGTGAGATTGTCATCTGTTTTTGTGATATGACAAATGTTTGCAAATTACCAGACTGCATTTAACTCTTCTGGATTCTTGGAGAAATTTCAAATAATCCAGCTTAGGTTGGGGAATTCAAGATGCCTTGAATGGACAGGTGCATGCACGCCTGGAAGAAATAATTGTTTCTAAATAATATTTCCCAAAAGACAATGTAAAAGTACACAAAAGATGAAAAACAAGTTACTGGAGACTAACAAACAACAAAGGAAATATTTGAGGAATCAATGTCTTCTTACATTCAATACCCCCCACCATTATGGTGCTACCTGATAGACAAAACATAGGACAGCTTCAACAGTTGCAAGGATAATCTACAAGGGCAACTAACTGATGAGAGATAAGAACCTGGTTTTCTCAGAGCAGTGTCGTGGATGAGTCACTGATTAGTTGAGGGTAGAACACAATCAGATTAGCTTCCTATTACTTGGTATCTGTTGGATGTTGTGTGTAATCAATGACATTAAACATTGCCCCTGCACATAATGGAGAACTGCTGCAGCACACCAGTGGGAGTCGACATATTGGACAGATGCTGCAGCTACATACCATCAGCTCCAAATCCCACTCCATCCTGATCTGAATATTTATCCATTTCTGCCTAAAAGCAGGAATTCCCTAACAAACAGGTTTGAACACTTCACAGAATGCACCAATTCAAGATGGCAGTTCACCAACACATTGTCAAGGGCGTTTGGGAATGGAAATTAATGCTAGCCTTGCCAGCAACATCTGAATGCTTTTTTTTTGTTTCATGGAATGAAACTCCAGGATCTATTTCTAGAAAAGTTGATGGAATACACCTTTAAATCTCGCATTAACCCAAACTTTGTTTCCTGTACCCAGCTTATCTATTCCCACCTGCAACCATATCAGTGACATCTTTGTTCTCTCCATAACCCTCAAGCAACTCTGCCTCTAACCTGAAGACATAAATCTTTTACTATTTTGACAAGGACTATCAAAGTAAGTGGTCAACTAAAACTAAAAGTACACTGATCTGAAAGGTATGGCTGAGATATTGGATAAGAATTTGCCATTCATCTTCAACAAGCAGAACTGTCAATAAATGGGAGGAATACCAAACAGATCTGTTTGAAAGAGAAAAACAACACAATATATTTAAGAGGTAAGCAGTTGTCAAAGTCCATTTGGAATGTATCTCACATTAGTCACCAAACCACAAACAAAAATTGTAAAAGCTCCAGCCACAATTTTCCATCCCTCCTTTGTGTTGGGCCAGAGGATGCAAGATTCCAAACATTATTTGTTTTTTTAAAGAATGGAGAGATTAACCACTAAATTAAAAACTAGTTAACCTAAACACAATAGCAACATTCAACATTAACAATTTAGATTTTAGACATACAGCATGGTAACAGGCCATTTCCGCCCACAAGCCCATGACCCCCCCAAATAAACCAAACAACCTACAGCCCCCGTATGTTTTTGGAGGGTGGGAGGAAACTGGAGAACCTAGAGGAATCCCACGCAGACAAGGGGAAATCATACAAACTCATTACAGACAGCACTGGATTCAAACCTGGATCGCTGGTGCTGTAATAGCGCTGTGCAAACCACCCAGATAAAATTAACTCGCACTGAGAACATGTAGTACAATACAGGAACAGGCTCTGCAGACCAGTGTCTGCACCAAATATGATGCCCACGTTAACCTAAAACTCTCCTGCTTTCATGCAAGCCATATCCCTCTATTGCCCACATCCCTCTATCACCAACATATACCTATCTAGAAGCCTTGATTTCTACTGTCATATTTGCTTCCACCACTACTCCTGGCAGACTGTTCGGGGCATACATTAACAAAAAACATGCACATCATCTTAAACTAAACAGAGGAAGGCACTTCCTCCGAGAACAAAAAACTGGATATTTCAGATTAAACATTTACTTTTACTCCAAACAATCCTTTTCCTGTACTGGTTGCAGTTTCCCACAGCGGCCCCCACCATATTTGATTCTCACCCATCTCAGTCAAATGGTCATTTGTGTTTCCATAGATTCACAAGGTATCCCATTAATATCCATTGCTCTCTTCCCTGAAAATAACAGGGCAACTTCCAACTATCTGCATCTATTTCAACAGTGTCTAGTCAGAAACTGGTCTGTAAACAATGTAAATTGTTCAACTTTCAACTGAGTAAGTAATAATCAAAATGCTGGAGGAACTCAGCTGGTTTATTTTGCATCTAGGATTTTTTTTGACAAAAAATATATAGCCGACGTTTTGGGCCTGAAAGGGAAAAAAAAAATCAGAAAAGCCAGAAACAGATAATAACAAAGTCTCAGAATTCAAACAATGGGGGAGGAATCCAAAGCAACAAAAGGTGGTAATTGGATGTGATAAGGGTCTAGGTGCAAAAGGAGACAGGAAGACGGGTAGCAAGGGGGTGGATCACTGGGGAGAGATTTTAACGAAAGCCAGAAAACTCGATATTAATGTCATCCGGTTGGAGGGTGCAGAGTCAGAGATGAGGTGTTGTTCCTCCAATTTACAGGTGGTTTCAGTCTGACAGTAGGAGACCATGGACAGACATGTTGGCAAGACATGCCACCCTCCTCTGGGTGACAGAACTTGTCCTAATCTTCATCACACTTTCTCCAGGTGAAAGGAATAGCCGTGGGTACCCACAAGGGCCCCATCTATGCCTGTCTTTTTGTTGGCTACGTGGAGCAATCCATACTACAAGCTTGCACAGGCAAGGTCCCTCAACTCTTCGATGACTACTTTGGTGCTGCTTCATGTACCCATGAAGAGCTCAATTACTTCATTCACTTTGCTGCCAACTTCCATCCTGACTTCAAACTCACTTAGTTGATCTCTAGCAACAGTCTCCCTTCCTCGATATCTCTGTCTCCATCTCAGGAGACAAACTCTCGACAGACATCTTCTATAAACCCACCAATTCCCACAGCTACCTCGACTACACCACTTCCCACCCTGTCCCCGGAAGGATTCCATTCCATTCTCTCAATTCCTCTGACACTGTCGCATCTGCACCCAGGATGAGGATGTCCATGCCAGATCATCAGAGATGGCCGCCTCCTTTAAACAATGTGACTACCACCATCAATTTGGCACTCACCCGCATATCCTCCTTTACCTGTACATCTGCCCTGCACCCCCCTCCCCCCAGTCCCCACAAGCAGCAACGACAGGATTCCTCTGGTCCTCAACTACCAGCCCACCAGTCACCACATCCTTCTCTGCCATTTCCACGACCTACTACGTGATTCCACCACCAGATACATATCCCCCTCTCCACCTTCCCCAGGGTCTGCTCCCTCCATGATACCCTTGTCCACTCCTGCCTCCCCACCAATCGTCCACTTGGGACCTAACCCTGAGATCGTAGGAGATGTTTCACCTGTGCCCACACCTACTCCCTCAGCACCATTCACCAAACAGTCCTTCCAAGCAACATTTCACGTGAATCTGCAGGGGACATCTACTGCATCCGGTGCTCTCACGGTGTTCTCCTCTACATCGGAGAGACGACACAGATTGGGAGATCACTTTGTTGAGCAACTCCACTCTGTCCACTGAATTAATATTGTTCCCCCAGTGGCCACCTGTTTCAATTCTCCTCCCACTCCCTTGCTGACATGTCTGTTCATGGTTTAATGTTTTGCCAGACTGAGACCACCTGTAAATTTGAGGAACACCATCTTATCTTCCGACTGGGCATCCTCCAACCAGATGGCATTACTATCGACTTCTCTGACTTTCATTAAAAATTTTCCCCTTCCCCCACCTCATCTCTCGATTGTTGGTAAGACAGACATGATAAATTCCACCTACACCCTTATCACATCCAATTAACACCTTTTATTCTTTGAATTCTGAGCCTTCCTGTTATATCCCGCTTCTGCCTTTACTGATTTTTCTTTGAAGAAGGACTCAGGCTCAAAATGTTGGAATTTTTTTTCCCCCAAAAAAAATCCTAGATGCTGAATAAACCAGTTCCTCCAACATTTCAGGTTTTTACTACAATCACAGCATCTGTAACCTATCGTGTTTCTCTGATACATTACTGAAGTATGTCCTCTCCTTTTGTCTCTTTCAGGTGAACTCAACACCCCCTTCTAAAGCCACATAATCTCCCTCCTTGCGACTAAAGACATACTCACCTGAATGCAGCAGAAGCGCCTCCGAGGCGCTGACATCAACCCTCCTCCGGAAGGGATAATCGGCAGTGCATGGTGCTCCACCAACGCACCTGAATATGCAACCGCTGTAAGCAGCTACCTGGGAGCGAGCTGATGACTCCATCAACATGCAACCCAACTCTCCAGTGCCTGACAGATCCCCACTCTGCTGGGGAGGGGCAGCCAGCAGAGGCTGTGACAGCCTGGCTGGCCACTCCTGCACCAGGGCCGCTCTCTGCGGCTCAAAATGCAGCATAGCAAAGGCAGTCTTCCCTATCCATTATTCCCCCACATAGCTGGAACAGCGGTTCCATCTGCATGGGGGAATTATGGGTAGAGAAGACGGCCAGCATACTTATGACAGGTGACGCTACGGTACCAGTCATCCCGTCTCCATCAGACACAGAGGCGCAACGAGGCGCCTTCTGGATATGAATAGGCCCTTTCAGTGAACCAGTTAACGCTGCAGCAGCCTTTTAGGGAAATGGAAAAAGAACAAAATGGTTGCCTGGTCTATACTTGACCACTATCGACAGCATCAAAAATAATAGAAGTTGAAACATGAAAGGGCATGGAAGGAAATGTGATTTCTTCACTAACTTTGTCAAAGATCTGCCATTGTGTAAATGGCAATGTTGGGAAAAATTGCATAAAAAATTAACAATTTCTGCCCGTGTAGTCATTCACACTGGGTGCCTTTTTAGACTGCAAGTACCCGAGTGCAAAAATCCCAGTGGTTGGATGGGCAGAATGGTTGACCGTCAACATATTTTTCCGGTACGATTTACCCAGCAGGCTTCCTCCAAAAAGTTGTAGGAGTCCTGCAGGATATATGGCAGTGTAGGAATTGACTCAAAATTCCTGCACATTACTTTTTAGACTGCCCATGTAGCAGCAAAATTCCTTGATTGTGCTGTTATATGCCTGCAGACTAAAAACCATACATAATCATATACGTGATCTTGTGTCTGTGGTTTTAATCTGGTGTCCGCTTCTCCTGAACTCACCATATGGAGAAAGCCTTGTCAGAGGCAGCACTACAGGGTACAATGGTGTAGGATTAAAAAAAAAAGGGGAAGATTGGAAAAATGTATTAGGCCTGGCTGAAAAGTGGAAAGCAATTCCTCTGTAAACAAGATTTTTTTTAAAATCAACCGTCAGAAGCAAAATTGATCTTTCTTCCGATTATCACCTGATCATTCTGAAAACATATCAAGTTTCATTTAAATTGCAGCATAGATTAATATCAGTCAAATATGCATGACATACATATTCAGAACTGGAGCAGGAATTGTGGTTCCTAAACCTTGCTCTATCATTCAATATGATTGCAGTTGATCTAAATAAAATTTCAACGTTACATTTCCTACATACTCATGGCAACCTTTCACCCAGTTGCTGATCAAGAAACTTCAGTAAATCTTAAATTTTTCAAATACTCACTTCCTCATTTATGGTGGAAAAGTTCCAAAGATTCACCACACTCCTAGAAAAAAATTCCCAACACCTTCCCTGGGTGATTTCAGGTGGCTAAAACACCCCGAAGTAAAGCCACATATTTGGCCTCTATGCAGCTGTTGGGAGTCCACCTGAAAGCGCAGGAGGTGACTGCACTTGGTAACCCTCTTCCAGAAGGGATAATCGCCGGAGCACTGAGGTCTCCCCCCCCGCCCCCCCCCCCCCCCCCCGGCACCTGAATGCAGCCGCCTGAAAGTGGCTGCTAAGGGGATAACAATCAGCTGGCGAGCACCTGACAGCTCCCCCTGCTGCCCTTGCCCCCCCCCACCCCTAGCATGGGCTGTCAGCGCTGGGGTGGCCGGTGCAGGTGGTCCCCACACTGATCCCATTGCCCGCTGCTGGGCTGTGGGGACCGGCGCGGGGCTGTGGGGACCGGCGCGGGGCTGTGGGGACCGGCGCGGGGCTGTGGGGACCGGCGCGGGGCTGTGGGGACCGGCGCGGGGCTGTGGGGACCGGCGCGGGGCTGTGGGGACCGGCGCGGGGCTGTGGGGACCGGCGCGGGGCTGTGGGGACCGGCGCGGGGCTGTGGGGACCGGCGCGGGGCTGTGGGGACCGGCGCGGGGCTGTGGGGACCGGCGCGGGGCTGTGGGGACCGGCGCGGGGCTGTGGGGACCGGCGCGGGGCTGTGGGGACCGGCGCGGGGCTGTGGGGACCGGCGCGGGGCTGTGGGGACCGGCGCGGGGCTGTGGGGACCGGCGCGGGGCTGTGGGGACCGGCGCGGGGCTGTGGGGACCGGCGCGGGGCTGTGGGGACCGGCGCGGGGCTGTGGGGACCGGCGCGGGGCTGTGGGGACCGGCGCGGGGCTGTGGGGACCGGCGCGGGGCTGTGGGGACCGGCGCGGGGCTGTGGGGACCGGCGCGGGGCTGTGGGGACCGGCGCGGGGCTGTGGGGATCACTGCATTTCCACGGTGCTCCTTTGGTTTGTTTGTCTAAATCTCTAGAGTGGGACTTGAAACCACCACCTTGTGAATTGAAGATGTGAGCCATCAACCAGACCTGCCACCTAAACAATAGGGTGTGGTTTAGGGCCTGTCAGCCCTGGGTGTTGGATCAAACAGCATACAGCATCTTTCAGTTGCTCCTGTCGGGAAAAAGATACAGGAGTATCAGAGTATCACCACCAGGTTGAGTGTTTCTTCCCACTGGTAGTGAGAATGCTGTGCAATCAAAGGAACTACTCATACTAACCACATTTTCCAGTATGCAGTTACCCGGAAACTGGAAGAGACATATGACATTGATTGTTGGAAATTGGTTGAAGCAGCACAAGGAAAATAAAGTTGGTTACGTGTTAAGCCCATGTAAAGTTGTCTTCTTGAAAGAATAAACACAACTTGGTGTCAGAAGTGTCTGAGTAAAAGAAGACAATAGTTCATAAGTATGGATAAGTTTAGTCCTCCCACACTGATGCAGTTTACTGGCAATCTAGCTAATAATTAGAAATACTTTAAACAATGATTCAACATTTATTTAGAAGCTGGTGGAATGGGAAAGACCGATAGAAAACAAAGCATTTATGTTTCTTTATGTGATGGGTGAAGATGCCTTGGATATCTACAAGTTTTCAAATTGATGAGACAGCTTTCGTGTTTAACACTCATATGACAAAATTTGAGGAATATTTTGTTCTAAGTTAAAACGTCACATTTGAGAGATTCAAGAATTTTCTCCTGCGACCAGAATTACGAGCTTTGACCAATAAATACTAAGCCAGGCTTCGCATATTGAGTAAGTCCTGTGAATTTAGAGATTTGAAAAATTCATTCATTATAGACCGAATCCCAGCTAATGGTCAGAGAAAGACTGTTGCATGAAGAAAGTACACCTCTGTCCCAGGATATTAATGTATTTTTATTATTGTGCCATTGAGAGCACCTCAGTGTGGTATGGCAATTGTCTTGTATCAGATTGAAAAGCACTTCAGCGGGTGGTGAAAACTGCCCAGTGGATTACCGGCATCCAATTGCCCACCATTGAGAACATCTATCAGGAACACTCTCTGGGCAGAATGAAGAGGATCATCAAGGATGCATCACACCCAAACTATGAACTTTTAAAAATTTTTCTCCCATCTGGTAGGTGCAATAGGACCAACAGGCTCAAGAAGACCTTCCCCCCACACCCCCAATTCCCCGAGGGAGTGACAGCTGAACCTTAAATTACAGTGATTAGTGGTTATGGACTTGTACTATCAGTACTTTTATAATTGTTTCCTTGCTGTATACACTTGTTTTGACTTGCACGTAGTTATTTGTACATAGCACTATTTTTAAAATTCCTGGTTGCATGCTAATTTGTATTTAATTGGCTTCATATTTTACTTGGTTCAATGACAATAAAGATGAATAATCTAATCTAATTTTGCAAAGTGCTGCAAAGCAGGAGCTACTAAGAGAAAGGTATACACAGTGGAGGAAGAAATTGAGGAATTCTTCATACATTCACGACAGACTGTTCCTGAAAAATGGAATAGATTGCTCCAGTTTCTCTAAGTGAGACATCGGAATCCAGGTGAATGTTATCTATGGACAATTAGAAGACCCTCACTGTAAAAAGCAAGGTTTATCCTGTGAAATTAACAGGTTACACTGGAGAGAACGTTCCAGTAAAAAAGGGGGCAATATGGTGACCTTCAAATGCAAAGAGTTGCATCTAAAGTTATAGCTATTGATTTTAGAAAAGAAAGAACACCCAATATTAGGTCTGTGTGTATGTGAAGAGCTCGACCTGATCAAAAGAGTTTTTATAATGGCTTCACAGACCAAAGATAAGCACACTATACTTATGGAAGAACAGATAACTACATTGGAGAAGCAATACCTTAATGTATTGAATAATGTAATGAGAGAATAAACCTCATTACATGACATGAATGAGGAGCTGTAAAATGAGTTGCCTTCTTACACCAGCTAGAAGACAAAAATGGACAGTTCAGGAATGTCTGGAACCTGCTGACTAGAACTGCAGCAAACAATGAAGCATGCAGAAACATTACCAAAAGTAGAAACTGAACTTGCCCAGCAAATTGCAGCTCTGACAAAGACTGAAGAGCGGCATAGCAACATAGAAGAATGAGACATTTAGAGACTCAACTTGACTGTAATGAGCAACTTCAGCTGCATTGAAAAGAAAAAAATGCTGCATTAGAGGAACAAGAGAAAGAGGCAATTTCATACTGCAATGCATTAAAGAAAGCACGAGAAGCTAATCAGGATTTCCAGTTCCAGATGGATCAAGCACACCATGAGGCTCGTGATCCAAAAGTAAAGGGAACTCATTGTTTGAGGTGGAAGATCATGGAGCAATGATGGAGAGAATTCATACTTGTGAAATTAATGAGTTAGAGCAAGTTGGAAAAGCAAAAGTCTGAGCTAGATATAAAACAGCTCTGTTTGAAACAAATGAAATACAAACAATCAGAGTGAATTACTTAAGTCTGAAGAATTGCGAAATCTGAGCATCTGCAAGAAACAATGTCATCTGAAATGATGGGTCTTCAAATGGAGAACATGGAACTTGAAGCTGCAAAGGCAAAATTGCACGAAGAATTTAATGAAAGAAAAAATTTGAAAATCACTGTTTTAATCGTACCCAATTGACTCGTTATGTGCATGGTTTCATAACGCCAAAGGAAATGGGCCAATGACAATTTTTCCTCAAGCAAAATATTTCAGCAACTATTGGTCTAGAGCAGTGGTTCTCAACCTTCCCACTCACATACCACCTTAAGTAATCCCTTACTAATCACAGAGCATCGATGGCATAGTGGTTACTTAAAGTGTCTAGAATCTTGCCCACCACTGAAGTCAGGCTAACCAGCCTGCAAGTTTCCTGTCTTTTCCCTTTTTTCCTTCTTAAAGTGATGTGACGTAACTTTCCAGTCCTCTTGAACCATTCCTGACTAGTGATTCTGGAAAGATCACTAATCAAAATCTCTTTAACTACCTCTTTCAGAACACTGGATTTTCGTCCATCCAGCCTAGCTGACTTATCCACTTTCAACTTCCCAAGCACTTTGTCCTTAGTAATAGCAACTACACTTACTTTTGTCCCCAATTCCCTAAAACTTCTGGCATGTTTGCTGGTGTTTTCCACATGGAAGACTGACATAAAATACCCATTCAGTTTATCTATTTCTTTGTTCCTCATCACCACTTCTCCTGCATTATTTTCCAGTAGTCCCATGCCCATTCTTCTTCCTTACTCTATATATTTGAAAAAACTATTTTACTGGCTAGCTTATGTTCATATTTCCTGCCCTTATTGTTTTTTTAAAAAAAATGCCTTCTGTTGATTTTTTTAAATTGCCCAGTCCTCTGGTTTCCCACTAATTCTTTGCAATACTATACACCCTCCTGCTGTCTCTAATTTTCCTTCTCAGGCACAGTCGACTCACCCTCCCTTTAGAATGCTTATTTCCTTCAGGATGAATCCATCCTGCACCTTCAAAATTATTCATAGAAACTAGTATCCTCCCTGCTACAGTCCCCCTCTAATGACTTCGGCCAGCTCCTCTCTCATGCCTCCGGCGTTACCTTTACTCGATTGTCTTCTTTTCTTTGGCTTGGCTTCGCGGACGAAGATTTATGGAGGGGTAAAGTCCACGTCAGCTGCAGGCTCGTTTGTGGCTGACAAGACCGATGCAGGACAGGCAGACACGGTTGCAGCGGTTGTGAGGGAAAATTGGTTGGTTGGGGTTGGGTGTTGGGTTTTTCCTCCTTTGTCTTTTGACAGTGAGGTGGGCTCTGCGGTCTTCTTCAAAGGAGATTGCTGCCCGCCGAACTGTGAGGCGCCATTTGACTTTAGTTTCTCCCTTTCAAACTGCAGAGTCACATCTATCATATCAAGATCACTACCTCCTAAAGGTTACTTTCCCGTAAGCTTCCTGCTCATTGCAGATCACCACATCCAGAATTGCCTATTTCCATGTGGGGTCAACCACAAGTTGCTCCAAAAAGGGAATCTTGAAGGTATTCCACCAATTCCTTTTCTTGGAATCAGGGCCAACCTGATTATCATGTCTATCTGCCTAATGAAGCCCCTAAGACTACCGTAATATTGACTTTCTTACATGCTTTCTCTATCTCCTGTTGTAATTTCCACCACATCCTACTTGGAGGCCTACGTTTAACTCTCAACAGGGTTTTTTTTTACACTTTCACAGTTCTACCCATAAGAATTCTACATCTTCTAATCCTATGCATCTTCTTGCCAAGGATTTGATTTCACTTTTTACTAACAGATCCACCCCCCCTCTTTATTTTTCCTTTTTTAAAAATTTTAATTGTTTGCATCATTACAGGAAAAAAAAGACATTAATCAAATATCCATAGCCAATTATATTTTTCTCCCCTTACCCCCCCACCCAAAAGTAAAAAAAAGGAAAAAGAAACACCTACCATTTAATATACAATAATATTAGCATATACAATCATTAATTGTATTAAAAATTACTAATTAAGAGGAGTGGATAAGATAGGTGGATGGAAAATTAACTATAAAATCAAAATAGTTTTGAAATACTATAAAAATGTTCAACTCGGTTCCTTAAACTATACGTCATTTTTTCCAAAAGGTATAAAATTTTGCACCTTTTATGCCTCTACTTAATAACACTTTCCCATCATCTTTCCATGATATCGCTAGACATTTCTTTGCAGTTGCTATTGCAATACTTTAAAAATTTCTTGGCATTTGTCCAATTTTATCCTTTTGATAAGTATCTCCAAGTAAAAATATTCTTGAATCCTTTGGTATCTTTATCTTCATTATTTGCCCTAATAATAAACTCAGTTCATTTCAAAACCTTTCCACTTTTTCATAAGACCACACGGAATGCAAAAAAAGTCCCTATTTCTTTCGCACGTCGAAAACATTTATTTGAACAATTATGTCAAGTCCATTTAACTTATGTGGAGTATAATTACAATTGATGAAGAAAATTATATTGAAACATTTGATATCTAACATTTACTGTAACATTTTCATAACATAATTTTGACCAAATCGCCTCCTGAATTTGTATATTTAAATCTTTCCCACAGTGGATTTTTAATTTTTTTTAAAAGTCTCTTCTAATTTTATATACATATTAGTAATAAATTTCTTAACAACAAATGTATCTTATATCTTCAAATTAACTTTATTTTGGAAGTATCAAATTTGCTCCCAGTCTCTTTATCAAATACATTTTTAATTGATAATATGCAAAAATTGTATATTATGTATACTGTATTTATCTTTTAATTGATCGAAAATTTTTTAAAAATCCTAAGAAACAATCTTTTATTCTCTGTAAACCTTTACTGAACCAATTATCAAATAAAGAATTGTTCAAAGTAAAAGGAAGAAGTTGATTTTGTTTTAACATATTTGGTAAATTATCATTTTTAATTCCTCTCGATATGAATGCTATTCCATATGTTTAAAATATGTTTTAATATGGAAAAATCTTTAGTTCCTTTAAACGATTCACTATTCCATTTATACAAAATTAACTCCGGAATAGTTTCACCAATTCTATTCATTTCTATTTGAATCCAAGCTGGTTTTTCATACCACTGATAACAGGAGGACAAAAACCTCAATTGAGCTGCTTTAAAATAATTCTTAAAATTTGGTAGTCTTAGTCCACCCTGATCAAAAATCCACATTAATTTTTCTAAACTAATTCTTGACATCTTACCTTTCCAAAGAAATTCACATATTATTTTATTGAAGTTTCGAAAGAAAAATTCTGGTACTTGAATGGACAATGATTGTCTTCTTGGAAAATCTTCATTATATACACAATTCACTCATCCTATTAATGTTAGTGGTAAATTTTTCCATCCGTTCAAATCCAATTTTTTTTTAACAATGGCAAATAATTTAGTTTAAACAAATTACTTATATTTCTACTAATTTTAATTTCTAAAATTGCTTCATTTTACCATTTAAATGTTGTCAATCTTTTACATTGAGAGTAATCCATATCACTTTTATCAATATTCACTTTATAACCGAATACTAATCCATACTCTTTTAGTCTCTGTGACAGATTATAGATATGTTTTGGGGACATAAATTGAGGCAGGATTTTTAGTGTAGGTCACACACAAACACTTTAAAACAGATCTTATTTAAAATACTGGAGCTCTGCTCATGCTGGACAGGCCTGCTCCAAGAGTCTTTGCACAAACTTTGGAGAGTGCCCAAGAGACTTCATTAATGAATTGTTGTTTACGAAAAGGCAAAAGATGAAAGAACTCTTCTGAGCTGCAGGCTGTTTGGAGTGGAACTTGCTGTTCTAAGAGAGAGTAAAAAGTTTTTTTCTCAGAGAGAGAGAATTCAGTTCTGCAATGCTACAGTCAGCAGCAGCTGGGACTGGAACAGGACAAGCTGGAAAGCTTGTGGAAAAACCCCATTTGGAAGATGGGTTGTGACTGCTTAGTTCAGTCTGGTCAAAGCCCTGGTTCATGCAAGAGGAGAGGACTGACTGCCTAATGTTTCACTTGAAATAAGAGAAACAAAAGACCTGAAAGAAAGAGGTTATCATCTGGAGAACCCTGGTAGGGCAAGTTTCTTTGGCAAGACACTGAAGTGGCTGGTTACAAGTAATCAGTTGTGGGTATCCAGCGAACAACAAATCTCTCTCTGAAAATCAACAAGAACCTTCCTGAGCAGTAACCATTTACCTTTCAAGCACCAAAGCCTGGTGAACTTCATAAATGTTCAATTCTGTGCACAGTACAAGAATTGCCTGCAACCAGCAAACTTGGAGGAATGAGAAATGAAATTGGACTGTGAATCAAAGAACTTTTCTGAACTTACTTACACATTACATGGATGTGCACTTAGAATTAGAAGGGGGTTAAGTTAGGTTAGTTAAGGTAATAGTAATAAGATAAAGTTTGATCCTGTTTAAAGATAATTAAAAGCAACTTTTGTTTAGGTGAATATCTATTGCTGCTGAGTTTTGGGGTCCTCTAGGCTGGTAACATCTCTCATTAAAACATTTGGATCAAACTGGTTTTATTAAAAATAGAAAAGCAGCAGATAACAGTTAAATTTTTACGTTTGGTAAATATAGCACCCCCTCTGTCTTTTTGATGGGATGTGTATCCTTGAAGTGAGAGGCAAAAAAAATCCAGTTGTCATGGTCCATGCAGGTACCAACAATGTTGGTAGAACTAGGAAAGAAGGTCTGCTGAGAGAATTTGAAAAGCTAGGAACCAAAAAGTAAAAGTCTCCAATTTGCTACCTGCAAATTGGCAAAAGATTGATAAGATTAGGGATCTAAATGTGTAGCTCAAACATTGGTGTGGGAAAAGTGAGTTTGAAATCATGGACACTGGCATCAGTAATGGAGAAGGAGCGAGCGGTTCCAATGGGGCGGACTCTACCTGAACTGTGCTGGGAATCAGGCTGAGGATAGGACTTTAAACTAACTCATCGGGGGAGTGGGCACAAGCTAATGTATAGCTGCTGTACAGCTTATTGAAGTCTCCAAAATAAAAAATAAGAAAGTTTAGAAGAGGATAAGAATTTAAATTCTGGCAAAATTGAAACAAATGAGATAAGTGCTTAGTTATCTTAATGCAAAGTTGCTGTAGTATAATACAGAAAATGGAACAAAACTCACCTTGTTTAAGCTGCATCCAAAAATGGGGGGGGGAGGGGGGGTAAAATCACTGTATTTACACAGCAAGGGGAGACATGTTGAGAATGAACTGATTCCTGACAGAGCACTAGACACAGTTACAGCTCCATTCCCCTATATTTCTCTCGTCATGAGTGAGTTAGAGGAAGATGCAGGGAGTTATGAACTCAAAGTAATATTCTCTTTTCTCAAGATGTCATCCAACATGGATTTAATAATTGCATTTCACTGAAGATCCCAGTCTCAAACAGCATGATAAACAATGATAAACAACAATACATGATAAACAATACACGATAAACAATACATATATACAACAGAAATCACTTACTACTCCTTCCCACCACCAACCAGACAAGTCATCTCCCCTCTGCCATGAGAGTAGGGCTCCAAATATTTACCCAACAATCCAAACTCCAATTCAACAGGTTTGAAGAGTCAATAAACAAACTAACTTTTGAGGACAAGGGTCAGAGAGGCAAAAGACTGAGAATTCGACTGGTGAAAAGAAATTGACCACTAGCCAAATTATCAAGGATGGCAGATTTCCTCCACGCAAGACTTTTTTTTGTAAAACACTAACCTGGAGGTCATGGTCACCATTCTTCCTTTGATGGGGTGACCAGAATTGCACAATATTCCATCCAGCAGAACCAAACTTTGATATAGCTGCAACATAATTTTGTTCTTAATTCCCCAACCAACAAAGTTAAGACACCTTCCTATCTGTACACACCAAAGTCTCCTGATGATCCCCTACTGTCAGTATCCGAAGAGAACATATGGGCTGCATTCAGGAGAGCAGGCATGTGCACGCACGTATGCAGTTATAGTAACATAAATAAATAGTCTCAAAGGGTTGGTATGAGGAGTTCATTCAGTCTCTCAGCCTGGTAGTTCTGACTCGATCCTCCTGGATCTCTTCCCCGATGGGAGCAGCTGAAAGATGCTGTTTGCAGGGTGGAAAGGGTCCTCAATGATCTTGTGCACCCTCTTCATACAATGATCCCAATAGATCATGATGGTGGAGAGTGAGACTCCAGTAACTGTCTCTACCACTGTGGTGGCTGTGAAATGACCTACAGCAACCATGCCACACTGTGATGCAATTGGCCAGGATAGTCTCCATAGACCTCCTTTAGAAGGATGATATAATGGTGCCCAGTGGCCTTGTCCGTTTCAGTCTTCTCAGGAAGTGCAAATGCTGTTGTGCCTTCTTGACAAGTGAGGAGATTTTGAGTGTCCACTAGGTTATTAGTTAACTGAACTCTAAGGAACTTGGTGCCCCTCCATACTATATTGATATGTACTGGAGGGTGGTCTTTCTTGGTTCTCCTGAAGTCCATGATCATTTCTTTTGTCTTGTCCACGTTGAGACTCGGGTTGTTATTCTCACACCATTTCACAAGATTTTCCACTCTTTTCTGCGACTCATCATGGTTGCTGATGAGGCCAACTATTACTGTGCCACCTGTAAACTTGATGACACTGTTGGAGCTGGATCTGGCTTTGAAGTTGTGGGTCAGTAGTTTGAACAGGAGTGAGCTGAGAACACGGCTCTGAGGTGCTCCAGTGCTCAGCATGACAGTACTTGAGGTTCTGCTGCCAACCCGGACAGATTGTAGTCTTTCTGTCAGCAAGTCCAGAAACCAGGAACAGAGACAGGTGTTGAGTCCCAGCAAATGCAGTTTCTCCAACAGCCTCTGGGGAATGATTGTATTAAATGCTGAAGTGAAGTCAATGAACAGCCTCTGTTCTCTCTGCTGCCATCAGAGAGGTATAGGCTCCACAAGACTCCTATCTGAACAGTGACATGATTCTATTCCAATTTACCTAAAGTAGCAATAGGTCTACAGCAGATGCCATCTCACTAACTCTACAAAAAACACTGGAACACCTGGACAACAAAGATGCATACATCAGGATGCTTTTTAATCAACTACAAATTGGCATTTAATACCATTATCTCCTCAAAACTGATCAGCAAACTCCAAGACCTGAGCCTCAATACCCCACTATATATTGGATCCTGGATTGCCTCACCTCCAGACTACAATCAGTACAGATTGGCAAGAACATCTCTTCCAGAATCTCTATCAGCACTGGACCACCACAGGAAAGAAAATGAGAGAGGGAACTACAGGAAAGGAGCCCTGCCAAACTGAGACCATCCACAAATTGGATAAACAACACCTCATATTCCATCAGGGCACCCTCAGACTGGATGGCATTAACATCAACTTCTCCAGTTTTCATTAGCACCACCACCCCCCACCCCCCAACCCTTTTCCTGTTTCTCCATCTCCTTTCCCCTAGTTCTGCATTGACAGAGCTAATACCCTCACCCAATCAATTCTCAGCTTTTCTCTCCTGCTGCCCTCCTATTCATGCTTGCCTATGGTCTCTTGGCTGTTAGCCTGTACTCCTCCCCCACCTTGATAAAGGGCTCACATCAATCATTTATCTTTGCCTCCTTCAGACGCTGCAGGGCTGCAGGGCCTGTTGAGTTTCGTCAGCATTTTTGTGTTTCAACTACAATCACAGCATCTGTAGACTTTGTGGTTTCACTCCACCTATCTTTGTGTCATCTGTACATTTACTACCCCAACCATCTACATTTTCACATGTCCCAACATGGATCCCAGCACCCATCTCTGCAGAACACCACAGAGCTCCCGTCAGAATACACCCTTCTGTTCTACAATACCCTGTCTTCTATGGGCAAGCAAATTCTGATTCCAACCTATCAATTTACATGCATCTTGATCTTAAATTTAAACAGAGTAAGCAATGAATATTTGTGAATTAATGAAGTGAACAATGGCTATTGCAGATTGGGAAACTAAAAAAGATTAACATTAAACAGGCAATGACTAATATTTAAAGATTTAATCAACAGTTTACAACAAATACGTTTTCCTTGAAGACATAGGAATCCAATAAGTGTCTATTGGTTGTTTATAAATTAAATATAGTACAAAAAAAATCAGATGTTAAGGTTTATGTGGCCAAAAAAGGCTGCATACATGCAGATTGGGAACACTTTAATATTCAGAGAACAAAACATTGGTAAGGGAAAGAAAAATAGAAGAGTAATCTTGTAAGAAACAGACAGCAAAATCCTTTTAATTGTTAAAAATTAAAAGATTAGCAACAGCCAATGTGGATTCCTTGCAGAGTGAAAGGGGAGAAATTATATTAAAGAATAAGAGGAAGGTAAAGAAATTAAACAAAATATTTTTTGTCTACTTGTACAGAGGATGTAGATAATCCCTAGAACCATTACTCCTTTAGAAGTAATGGAGAACTATTACTAAACCCCAGTTGGGCCACACTTGAAGTGAATGCCATTCTGCTCACAGTTAAGGGAGATACTCAAAATATTTTTCCCGTGAAAATCAAGAGAATAACTTACAGGGGTTGTTGGTTAATTTGGTGGCACGGGTTTGTGGGCTGGAAGGGCCATACTGTATGACTAAATTTAAAACAGTTTAAAGGTTAGAGGCAGGAGGTTTCAAGGAGATTTTAGGTGCAAGTTTCCCCCGCTACACAGGGTGGCTGATATCTTGAATGCACTGCCTCGGATGGTGGTGGGATCAAATACAATTACTATGTCTAAGAGGAATTTAGACAGATATATAAAATGGCAAAGCAATAGAGGGATACAGTCCTAGTGAAGGCAAATGGGCCTTCATGTACATGATCAAAAAGGTTGACGCAGAAGCAGTCTGTAGGACGTCTCAATGACATCAATACGATCAGTGCCAAAAGTAGCATTAGTGAAAATAAAAGTAATTTTTAAAATGGAACCAAAAGTCTCTCCATCCCCAGAATCTGATGATCAGCATCCCGATATTTTGAAAGGGTTGATCATCCACACAGTGGATCCATATGTGGTCATCTTCCAGAATCCCATTCATTCCAGAATGGTTCAAATCATTTGGAAAATTGCAAAAGTTGAGGAATTAAAATAGGCCAGTGAAATAGACAAAGGCAAAGCAAATAGCGTATAGCTATTTGTAAAACACAGAAGTCTACAAACACTGTGCTTGAAGTAAAAACACAATGCTGAAAAAAACTCAGCAGGTCAGTGTACTTTATATAGCAAATATACACAACCGACTTTTCAGGCTTGAGCTTTTCAAGGTATGAGCAAAATGGTCAGGCAGGTGGTGATGGATAACAATTCTAGAAGTGCCTACATTTTGCTCATACCTTGATAAAAGGCTCAAGTCCGAAACTTTGTACGTCCTACTGAGTTTCTCCATCACTGGGTTTTCACTAATCACTCACTTGGATGGAATATAATAGAGATGTAAATTAAAAAGCACATTCAAGATCGTTCGGTTTTTAGTAAGGGCATCCATTGATGCAGGCTCAGTGAAGGATGGGAAGGAGGTAAGCATTCAGCTGCAAGCATCGAGGGGCACAATGGCCTCCTGGTCCTGTTCCGTGTGGAACTGATAGTTTCGTATCTTCGTCCAGCACACTGACCTGCGTGCAAGGACAAACCCGGATGGCATCACCTCTCCCTCCACTCCCCTCTCCCCCAGCCCCTCCCTCCTTCCTTCTCTCCCCTCTCCCTCCCCAACCCACTCCCTACTCTACCTGACATCCACTTACCTCCCCACCCTTCAAACCCCTCTCCTTCCACACCTGTCCGCTCCCTTCTCCTCCTCAACTCCCGCCCCGCCTCACCCAGAAGCGGGATCCGGGCTGGGATCCGGACTCCAGATGCCGGTGACACAGCTGTTCCATCTTCCACTCCCTGGAACCTCGTCTCTCGACAGATGTGGTCCCTTCTTCACCCCCTTCCTCCCCCCCCCAGCCCCAGCCAATTGCGTCCGTTCCTCCCTGGCGTGCGCGCCCAACGCCTTCCCCCGCCCTCCCGCAGGGCGCGCGCGCACCCAACACCATTTCCCCCGCCTGCGTCAGGGCGCCGACCAATCAGACGTCGCCCGTCAACGTGGGTCCCGCCCACTCCCTGAGATCCGACCAGTGAGGCGCCGCCAGGCCTTGCAGGTCCTGCCCACCCCTACACTCTGACCAATCAGGCGCCGCCCGTCGTGGAACGCCCACTAAACTGTTGCGCATATACGTTGCCATCCCGTTTGAGAAAGGAAAGTACGCTGTCGTATTAACCATCGAGAACATCATTGCCACTAATGTGCCCCCTGCCCCAACAGTTACTCCTGTTGTTTCAGGGGCTCTCTACCCCTCGGACTCATTCGCTTAATGTCCGGTAATGGAAGGATCGAAGAGCGTCCTCTTAGAACAGATGCAGAGGGATTTCTTTAGCCAAAGGATGGGAATATTTATTTATTTATCTGTATAAATGAATACTTGACCTGCATATGTATTGTTTGTCTATATGTGTTTTGCACCGAGGACCCGAGAACCCTGTTTCATCACGTTGTACTTGTGTAATTAGATGACAATAAACCTGACTTGATTTTGCAGAAGCCAGATCATTCGGTGAATTTAATTAAGGTGGAGGTTGATAAGGTTGATGAGCCAGTGCGTGAAAGGTTATGGATAAAGCTGAGCAGTGGGGCTGAGTGGGGAAATGGATCAGCTCATGGTTCAATGGCTGAATAGTCTACTTCTGCTCATGTTTTATGGTCCTTCCCCACCGTAACCTTGTGTTGTCTGTGCCAAATCTCAGTGGGGCCCTTAGCATGCACTCCTCAAGCCTGGAATGAGCAGCATCCCTCACCAACATATCCATGTACTGGCAGGCCAGGAAATTTGGGGCAGATAAAGAAAGATGATCTTCCAGCAGCACCACATGTGTGCCCAATGGCCAGAATTTAGGAGATTTGTCCGTAGTAAATTCATGCAAAAGGATGTGTTAAAATGACTGTATATTTTGAATGGATGAGGGCTTCTGACCTTCCCATAGACTGTGTGTTCCAACCTCTAGGGATTAAATATCTTCTTTTAACTCCCTGATAACCCTCTACCATTCACTTTAAATCATGGCTTTAGGGTGAAAGGGAAAAGGTTTAGCAGAACATTAAGTGGAACTTCTTCACTCAGAGAGTGGTGGGAGCATAGTAAGTGCGTGCGCATTCTTAAGTTTTAATAAATTGGATACATTCATGGATGGGAGAGGTCTGGAATAAGTGAAACAAAAAGGAATTCTGTGGTGACCTGAAAGAAAGAGGATATCATCTGAAGGAGTAAGTTTTGTCAGCAAGACACTGAAGTGTCTGATCAAAAAGGAACAATAAATCTCTCTGAAAACCAACAAGAACCTTCCTGAACAGTAGCCATTTACCTGGTGAACTTTATAAAATGTTAAATTCTGTACACAGTAAATTAAATTACCTGCAACCAGTGAACTTGGAGGAATGAGAAGTGAGATTGGACTGTGAACCAAAGAACTTTTCTGAACTTACACATACATTACTTACATGTGTGCTTAAGGAGATTAAGTTAGGTTAAGTAAGCCAATAGAGATAAGTTAAATTTTGATTCTATTTTCATGTTTAAAGATAATTAGAAGCAACTTTTGTTTAAGTAACCATTTGTCGTGGTGAATATCTATTGCTGCTGGGTTTTGGGGTCATAATTAGAAGCAACTTTTGTTTAAGTAACCATTTGTCGTGGTGAATATCTATTGCTGCTGGGTTTTGGGGTCCTCTGGGCTTGTAACAAGGATGAAAGGGGAAAGTTTAGGGGGAACTTCTTCATATAGATAGTGGTGGAAGTATGGAATGAGCTGAGGTGGTGAATACAGGCTCAATTTTAACATTTAAGAAAAATTTGGACAGGTACATGGATGGGAGAGGTATGGAGGGCTATGGAATGGGTGCAGTTCAGAGAGACTAGGCAAAAAAAATGGTTCAGCACAAAGTAGAAGGGCTGCAGGGCCTATTTCTGTGCTGTAATGTTCTATGGTTAACAGTGCTCTCTGTCTTAATTTTCAGCCCAGGAATCTAAGAACCATACAATAAACCTGAACCAGATGATCACCCTTCACCTGCTGCTTGAATAAACTGGTGTTTATGAAAGTGGGATTGTCATACGTGGGTAGGGTCAGGGGATTAGGTTTATGGAGCCAGGTTAATAAAGCAGGTTAATTGTGATGGATGGAACAAGTTTAAGGGACTCCTCCTAGTTCTTGTGTAAAGGGATTAAGGAATTGAAATGCCTCCTCCTGTACCCTGTGCAATTAGCTTGAGGAATTGAGTTGTCTCATATTCTTGTGTTTATTCAAAAGCAAAAGCCAAAAACTGGATTCTCAACAGTGCAGGCAGCATCTGTTTTACAGATTATTATTCAAACAACACCAACACAACAAAACATAAACTACACACAGAACTTCACAAAAACATACTATTTATATTGTTGGAAATTCGTGATAAGATACGGTCCTTCTGTTACAGACAATTCACATTTCAAATTAAAATCCTGTTGTTGCTATCTACGATGCACTCAATCGCCTGGGAACCCTGGACCTCGGACACTATCCCCTTGGATACCGCATGCTCCCAGTCTAATGACACACAGGACCAGACATAACCCTGAAAGAGGGGCAGACAGTCAGCTTGCCTTACACCCTTGACTGCTCACTTACTCTATCCATAAATAGCCAGGCCTAGTAGCATCCCCACAAGGAGATCCTCCAAGCGATCAGCCCCCCTCTGCACCAGGCAAACAGTAGATCAGGAGCGTGGGGCTAAAGTGCAAACAGAACTTGGAGCAGCTCCTTCAGGTAGGAGGAGAGGGGCTGTAAACTCTCACATTCCACATGCACATGGTACACTATCTCCTCCTGGCCAGGGTGTCAGTGAACCAACTCAGGAAGCGGTCACACAGCACCATTCCATCTCAGGTCCAGAATATTTGCCTTTTCCGGTGAGTTGGATGACTGGTTTCAGCTGCTCACTGTCACTTTCCACACCAAATGCAAGATTTTTTTTCTGAAACCACCCCCACTCCCCCCCCCTCCTCTATTTGCTCCTTCCTTCAGCTTCAGCAAATCTGCTTCATGCGCAGTGTTACCATTTCCTCTTTACTGGTTTTATTTGTTGGCTTGTGTTGTAAATTTTTCAGCCCAGGCCTGTTAGACGTGAGCTATCATCTCCAATCCCTGAGTACTCATCACAGCCCAGCCTGACTTCCTGCAAAGAGCAAGCAGTTTTCTTTCACAATCTTAGTTCCCTTCACTTTTTGGTGCTCACGTCCCCCTCCTCCCTTTCCTCTTTGTGGTGAGGCCTGTGTTTGACCTTCCTTTTCCAGTAGTTGTGAATTGTCATTCATCAGGCAACATACCTAGAGAAACATAGGAACTGCAGATGCTGGAAACTTTAGCGAAAAAACAAAAGATGGAAGGACTTGGTGGGTCAGGCAGTTTCCAAAGTGGACCACCTCCGTTTTGGTGGATTCATGGTTTATTGTCCTGTGTTCTGAGATACAGTGGAAATCTTAGATCTGCGTGCCATCTTGACATTACCAAAGCAGCCACTCCGCAACATCATTTTGACTTTAAAAATTACAGAAAAGGGGGAGTCACGTGATGGAGTAGTGGCCGGTAGGGGAACTCCAGCCCTCTCCAGAAAAGTTAAAAAAAGATAGAGAAAAAGTAAAGGCACAAACTTAAAAACCAAAACAAAGTGAAAGTAAAAGTGTGGAGAAAATGGCAGCGAAGAAAGAAAAACCAAAAACAACGGGGAGAAAAGAAGAAGGAAAGACGTTGGAAGAAGAAGGTTAAGGCCTTACCTGTCCGAAGAGGCCCGCCGCGGAGAGAGAAGCCCGCTCCCGCAGGTCAGTGGAGGTCCCGGGCTCGGGACTACAAAAATGGCTCGCAGAGCCGAGTAAAAGTGCGCAACCGCGCATGAAAAAAAACATACTGATGGGAGGGGGGAGCAGCTGCGGAGTCGATCTCCACAGCTGAGAGAGACACCTTCAGCACAGCAGCAGGTGCAGAACACAGACAATAACGACAACAAGAAAGAAGAGGGTAAAAAGAAAACAAGGAAACAACAGATGGTCAATCCAGAGGAAGAAGAAGAGAACAGAAAGAAGTGGAAGAAGAAGAGAAAAGCAAGACAATGGATGTATCTTTTTTAAAGAATATATGGAATCAGTGAAAAAATGGCAATTACAAGAATTTAATGAGATAAAAAGAGGAATTAAGAATGCAGAAGAAAAAATGAATAAAATGGAAATGGCCATATCAGAGTTAGGAAAAAGAGTGGAAAATATGGAAAAACGAGAAACAATTGTAGAAATGGAAGTAGAAGACTTAAAAGAGAAATTAGAAGAATCTAATAAAAAAGTTAAAGAGACACAGGAGCTGTTAGCTCAGAAGATAGATATAATGGAAAACCATAATAGAAGAAATAATATAAAGATAGTGGGCCTTAAGGAAGATGAAGAAGGCAAGAATATGAGAGAATTTATAAAAGATTGTATCGCCAAGGTCCTGGGAAGACCAGAATTACAGGAAGAAATGGAAATAGAGAGGGCACATAGAACTTTAGCCCCGAAGCCACAAACGGAGCAAAAAGCAAGATCCATTTTAGTGAAGTTCTTAAGATATACAGCAAGAGAAAATATATTGGAGAAAGCAATGAAGAAAGTAAGAGAGGACAAAAAGCCACTGGAATATAAAGGTCAAAAAAATTTTTTCTATCCAGACATAAGTTTTGAACTCCTGAAGAAGAGGAAGGAGTTCAATACAGCGAAAACGATCTTATGGAAAAAAGGATATAAGTTTATGTTAAGGTACCCAGTGGTACTTAAAATAGTTATTCCAGGGCAACAAAACAGACTATTCTCAGATCCAGAGGAAGCAAGGAAATTTGCAGAACAACTACAAAACAAGCAGAGAGATGAAGACATGTAATAAGAGTAAAAATGACCACGATCTATATGTATGTGTGTAAAGGGGTATATGTGTATGTATATATATAGTGTGCATACATGAATGTATCCGTATTTAAAGGAAAATATATAGAGTATAGACAAGAATTAATAAGGGAGGGAAATGGAATAGAGAGAATAAGGAGGGAATTAAAAGAGTGACCTTTGTTACATATGAAAATTGAAATCTTTTCTGGGGGGGCTGGGTGGGGAGGAGTTACGGTCACTGCAAAATCAGCTGACGTTTGCGAGTGAATTCGCAAATCCAAATGGAGAGGGGAGATGTGGTTGTCCGACAAGGGATAAAGGGCAACTCAGGAGGGGGAGGGGAGAATGGGGGTTAAAAAAGTTTTAAATAGGAGAATAAGGAAAATGTTTGATGTTTTAGAAATGTTGTCTTATAAAGTGTTCAAAGCAAGAAAGCAGAAATGGATAAGAAGGAAAGGTGATGATGGAGAAACGGAAAGGGAAGATAAACAAAATATAAAATGGCTACGCTGAACTATATAACTTTAAATATTAACGGAATACATAACCAAATTAAAAGGAAGAAACTGCTAAATTTACTGAAAAAAGAAAAAATTGATATAGCATTTGTGCAAGAAACACATTTAACTGAATTGGAGCACAAGAAATTAAAGAGAGATTGGGTAGGACACGTAACAGCAGCGTCGTATAATTCAAAAGCAAGAGGAGTAGCTATATTAATTAGTAAAAATGTGCCAATTAAAATAGAAGAGGAAATAATAGATCCAGCAGGGAGATATGTAATGATAAAATGTCAGATATATTCGGAGTTTTGGAATCTACTCAATGTATATTCACCTAACGAAGAAGATCAAAAGTTTATGCAAGATATTTTTTTGAAGATAGCAGATACGCAAGGGAACATATTAATAGGAGAGGATTTCAACCTGAATTTGGATTCAAATATGAACAAAACTGGGAAAAAAATTAACAGAAAGAACAAAGTAACCAAATTTATAATTAAATCGATGGAAGAAATGCAACTTTTGGATATATGGAGGAAACAACACCCAAGTGAAAAGGAATATTCATATTACTCGGCTAGACATAAAACATACTCAAGAATAGACCTATTTTTGTTATCAGCTCGTATGCAAGATAGAGTAAGAAAAACAGAATATAAAGCTAGAATATTATCGGACCATTCACCCTTAATATTGACAATAAAGTTAGAGGACATCCCTCCAAGAATGTATAGATGGAGATTAAACTCCATGCTACTCAAAAGGCAGGATTTTAGAGAATTAATTGAAAGACAAATTAAAATGTATTTTGAAATAAATACGGAATCAGTGAAAGATAAGTTTATACTATGGGATGCAATGAAAGCGTTCATTAGAGGGCAAATAATAAGTTATGTAACCAAGATGAAGAAGGACTACAATCAGGAAACAGCAGTTGGAAAGGGAAATAGTAAATATAGAAAAAGAATTAGCAATGAAGGAAGATACATCTAAAAGAAGAAAATTGGCAGATAAAAAAATAAAATATGAAACACTACAAACATATAAGGTGGAGAAGAATATAATGAAGACAAAACAGAAATATTATGAACTAGGGGAAAAAATTCACAAAATTCTAGCATGGCAGCTTAAGACAGAACAAGGTAAGAAAATGGTATTGGCATCAAGGAAAAAAGACAAACAAATCACATATAATCCAAAGGAGATCAAGGAAAACTTTAGAGAATTCTATGAACAATTATACCATACTGAAAACGAAGGGAAAGAAGGGAAAATAGATGAATTTCTAACTAAAATTGAACTACCAAAACTACAAATAGAGGAACAAAATAAATTAACAGAACCATTTGGAATAGTAGAAATACAAGAGATAATAAAATAATTACCAAATAATAAGACACCAGGAGAGGATGGATTCACAATAGAATTCTATAAAACATTTAAAGATTTATTAATTCCTCCCCTCCTGGAAGTAATCAACCAGATTGATAAAACACAAAGCTTACCAGATTCATGTAAAACAGCAATAATTACAGTAATACTAAAGCAAGGGAAAGATCCACTCGCACCAGCGTCATATAGACCAATATCATTACTTAACACAGATTATAAGATAATAGCTAAACTATTAGCAAACAGATTAGCAGAGTATGTACCGAAAATGGTAAATCTAGACCAAACTGGATTTATTAAAAAAAGACGCACAACAGACAATATTTGTAAATTTATTAATTTAATTCATGCAGTAGAAGGGAGTAAAGCGCCAATAGTAGCAGTTGCTTTAGACGCAGAGAAGGCTTTTGACAGAGTAGAATGGAATTATTTATTCAAAGTATTGCAAAAATTCAGTAAACCAGAGAAGTATATTAATTGGATTAAAGCATTATATAAGGGGCCATTGGCGAAAGTGACAGTAAATGAATATATATCAAAGCAATTTAACTTAAACAGGTCAACACGGCAGGGATGCCCACTATCACCCTTATTGTTCGCGTTAGCTATAGAACCACTAGCAGAATTGATAAGAACAGAAAATAATATAAAAGGGATAAAAATAAAAGACAAGGAATATAAAATCAGTTTATTTGCGGATGATGTTATAGTATACTTAACAACCAGAACTATCAATAAAAGAATTATATAAGAAATTGAAGGAATATGGAGAAGTGTCGGGTTACAAGATTAACGTAAATAAAAGTGAATCAATGCCTATGAATAATGCGGATTTCTCAAAATTTAAGAAGGAATCACCATTCAGATGGCAAATGCAAGCAATAAGATACCTAGGTATACAAATAAATAAAAATCTCGGCCAACTATATAAACTCAATTATTATCCACTAATGAAAAAATTACAGGACGATTTAGAGCATTGGAAAGATTTACCATTAACACTAATAGGAAGGATAAACTGTATTAAAATGAACATTTTCCCAAGGATATTATACCTATTTCAGGCATTGCCAATACACTTGACAGAGAAATTCTTCAAGGAGTTAAAGAAAATAATAAGGAAATTTTTATGGAAAGGGGGGAAACCGAGGATAGCACTAGATAAATTAACAGAATGGTATAAACAAGGAGGTTTACAACTGCCAAACTTTAAAAATTATTATAGAGCCGCACAATTAAGATACCTATCAGATTTTAATCAAACAAGGGAAAAGCCAGATTGGACTAGATTAGAATTAGATAAAATAGGGGAAAAGATACCTGAACACATATGATATAAATGGGATGAAAAATTGGTACAACATAGAAGTTCTCCAGTATTACATCATCTACTCAATATTTGGAAAAAGATTCATGTAGAAAGGAATATAACAAATTATCAATTACCAAAACTAATATTGACGCAAAATAAGTTACTCCCTTTTACAATAGATAACCTTTCCTTTAGAGAATGGGAGAAAAAAGGGATCAAAAGAATAGAAAATTGTTTTTCAGGAAATAGATTATTATCCTTTGAACAAATGAAAAATAAATACAATATAACTTAAGATACAGTGCTGGCATATTACCAATTGAGATCCTACTTGAAAGACAAATTAGGAAGCAGTCTGAGTTTACCAGAGGGAAGTAACTTTGAATATGTGATTACAGATACAATGATAATCAAAAGATTTATAACAAATATGTATATTAAACTGCAGAAAAGGAGAATGAAGAAACAAATGGTAAAACTAAACAAAAATGGGAACAAGATTTAAATATAAAGATAAAAAAGGAAACATGGGAGAAGTTATGTTCTGGAACGATGAGAAATACAATAAATACGAGGTTACGTATGATACAATATAACTGGATACACAGGCTATACATTACACCTCAAAAGTTAAATAAATGGGACCCAACAGTATCTGATGGATGTTTTCGATGTAAAAAAGAAATGGGAACAACAATTCATGCAATCTGGACATGTGAGAAAGTAGAAAAATTTTAGGAAGATCTAAACCAAATATTAAATAAAATTACAGAAAACAATATACCAAAGAATCCAGAGATCTTCCTCCTAAGTAACATAAAAAACAAAGAATTTGGAATTGATTTGGATGGTTCACAAAAAAGATTTGTTAAGATAGCTCTAGCCGTAGCAGAAAAATGTATTTTGTCAACCTGGAAATTGGAAGATAATTTGAAAATACAACAATGGTATATAGAAATGAATAATTGTATTCCATTAGAAAAAATAACATATAGTTTAAGAAATAATATTGAAATATTTGAACAAATATGGGAGCCTTACATGAAACACAATAGATAAAACCTACCGGGGACATTCACTACCTAAATTAACGAAAGGAGAAGGAAATGAAAAGAATTGACTCAGTGGAATTTCTTGTTTATTTTTATTGAATGACAACATTGTTTGACTGGTTTAATGTATCCTAGATTTTGTACTTTAAATGGACGGGAGGGAGGGGAGGTAGGGAGGGTGGGAGGAGGGGGGGGGAGAAAATGGCACTGTATATATTTGAAAAGGAAAAAGTATGTATCATGGTTAATGTGGTTTATGGTGTGAAAAATAAAAAAAATTTTTTTAAAAATTACAGAAAACAAGATGACAACAAGGCCAAAAAGGCCTATCATTCACAGCAGCTTCTTCTGTCCCAGGAGCCTCTTTATCCTCGGTAGATGGATGGGAATCTGGCTTAGACAGTCGCTCCATTACAGCCCCATAAAAACCATTCTTTGTGGCCACAGTAACTGCCAGAACCCACCTGAGTTTCCGATATATTCTCTCTGGTCATACCCGCCTCTGGACCACTGATGTGTTTTCAGCAACTGATGGGCTGAGGTTCTGGCAGAGTTGGTGGGATGGGGGTTGGAACGGGAGGCAGCAAATGCTGTCAGACAGGCCTAGTTGATAGAGGGTGTACAGGTGAAGCTCATCTCCGTCAGGTTGGCCTGGACTGTGGCTCAAACAGGGGTGGGAGTAAGGATATGTTACTTCCTACCTGGATTCCCCCATGGGCAAAGATCCAACAGGCTCTGCTTCCAACACTGTTGACCAATTGGTTGAGCAACAATGGCAGCTCTTGGCCTGCAGACTGCAAAAATTACAACCAATTTCCTGAATACCCTCTCAGATGGGCTTCTGTGGCAGGAGTGGGGGAGAGTTCTGCCAAGGTTCACTCTTCAACAGGAGTTCCTTAGCAGTCAATAAAATTATATTATTATTGTCTACAAAATTAGGGCTGAGATGGATAGATGGAAGTATTTGTTCCCTTAAGACTCAAGTTTAGCCCAGATTCTTATCCAACAGAGTTTGAATAAACTAGGTAACAGGGTAATCTGAGCAACATACAAAAGGAGGAAGCAGTTGGAGCTTCCCTGTTGAGCCCCACCTCCATTCTTTCCCACCGGCAGAATTTCAGTGGGTCAAATAACATTTAAGCCCCTTTAATGCAACAAAATGATCCTAAATGTTGTTATTGGAAATAATTACCTAACAAAGTTTGACACATAGGCATATAAGGACATGCTGGGGCAGGAAGCCAGAAGCTTCGTCGAATGGAGAGGGTTTAAGGAGCTTTTAATGATTGACAATGGATGTCTGCATGCAGAAGTCGCTGACAGTACAAATGTATAGAACCGTTAACAGAATGAGAGTAGAACCTTGAATCTTGATCCATAAGATATTCGAACAAAAGTAGGCCATTCCATCATGAGCTGATCCATTCTCCCACTCGCCCCACTCCCCATAACCTTTGATGCCCTGACTATTCAGATATCTTTCAACCTCTGCCTTAAATACACCCAACAACATAGCCTCCACAGCCACCCATGGTAGCAAATTCCAGAGTTCACCACTCTCTGGATAAAGAAATTCCTCCACATCTCTGTTTTAAATGGGTGCCGTATAATCCTGAAGTTGCACCCTCTTGTCCTAGACCCCCCTACCATAGGAAATAAAATGCCGCATCTACTCTGTGCAAGCTTTTCAACTTTCAAAATGTTTCTATAACGTCCCCCTCTTATTCTTCTGAACTCCAAGGAGTAAAGTCCAAAAGCCGTCAAAATGTTCCAGGAATCATTCTCATGAATCTTCTCTGTGCCCTCTCCAATGCCAGCACATCCTTTCTTAAATAAGGAGCCCAAAACTGTACCCCATACTCTGAGAGGCCTCAAAAGTGTTTTGTAAAGCCTCATCATCACATCCCTGCTCCTGCATCCTAATTCCTTTAGATATGAACGCCAATATTGCATACACCTTCTTCACACCAACTCAACCTGGACATTTTTTTTTAAATTTAGAGGTACAGCACAGTAGCAGGTCCTTCTGACATATAAGCCTGTGGTGCCCAAATGTACCAATTGACCTACTATGTTTTGAAGAGTGGGAAGAAACCAAAGCACCTAGTGGAAACCCATCCAGACATGTGAAGAACATATAAATTCCTTACTTTTGACAGCGCCAGATTCTCACCTGGTGCTGTAACAGCATTGTGCTAACTGCCACACTAACTGGGATGCCCAGGTTATTCTTTAGGGTATCTGCACAAGGACTCATGAACTCCTTTGCACCTCCAAATTTTGAATTTTCTCTCCATCCAAATAATAGTCTGCCCTATTCTTCCTTCTACCAAAGAGCATCAACTCCTTGGTCTTACTGACAAGAGAGAGCTTGTTCTCCTGGTTCCATGCCATGAGACTTTCAATCTTCTTCCTCCTTACCATCTTGTTGTAATTTGATGCCTGGCCTACTACTGTGGTTTTGGTGGCATTAGGAATAGGGCTAGAATTTAGGTGTGCTTAGATTCTGGGCCACAGGAGTAGGATGGAGTGTCGGATGTACCTCAAAAAAGATTAAATACTTCCAGCAACAGAGAAGAGACATATTAACAGTGCTTTGAAATCCCTGTGGATCAATGAAGAACATTGTTGTGAATGAGCTTGTTTTTGAGAGGAAGAACTGGCCCTCAGAGTCCAGGGTTCAGCATATGGTCAGGGCAGGGGGTGTGGGTGCCTGGAGCAGTGACATGTGTGCAGGAACAGCCACACCCTTGAGACTGGTTCATTAGATCACACTCCCATCTCCGTGTCGATTACACCTCAGCTCCATGTCCCTCAAACATCCCAAATAATAAAGAGGTCTGAGAGCTCCAAGAAACCACCAGCACCTTTGGGGAGGAATTACCACATTTCTACTGCCCTCTAATCTGAATTTGGTGTATTTAAAGCAGAATCTGATAGGTTCTTGATTAGCCAGGGCTTCAAAAGTTATGGGGAGAAGGCCAGGCAGTAGAGCTGAATGGAAAAATGGATCAGCTCATGATTAAATGGTGGGGCAGTTTCAATGGGCTAAATGGCCTATTTCTGTTCCTATGTCTTGTATCTGTGCAGGAGAGGCTGCTGGCTGTGACCCCACAACAACTGGGTTGTAGTTGAAGTTCTGCCTCGTTATTCTTGAAACAGTTTTTTTCCCCTCCATTCCATCAAACGTTTTAGTTATTTAAATACTCCAGTTAGATTTTACTCCCCGCCCTCAGTCAAGGAGTGCAATGCTGGTCCACACACGAAGACAGATACATCTTGCTGGGAGCACGGCAGCAGGTTGTGGCATTTGCTGTGCATTTCCTGCTCGCCACATTATTGGTGAGAAGGAATGACTGTTCGTGTTAGCATTCCATTCCCTAATCTCCGCTACATTATCTAGAACCAAGCACCAGTTCACACCAAACCTGTTACAAAATCTGGGGGGCATGGTTAGCATAGCAGCTTGCACGACGCTGTTACAGCCCCAGTTTAAATCTGGAGTTTGTACGTTCTCCCTGTGCCCTGCGAGGGTTTTCCCTGGGTGCTCCAGTTTCCTCCCACCCTCCAAAAATATACAGGGTTATAGGTCAATTGGGTGCAATTGGGCAGCATGGGTTAAATGACCAGAATCAGCTTCTACTGTGTTGTCAATAAAATTTTAAAATTTAAATTTAAAAATAATGGGCAAAAAGGAGGCCAGACAGCAGCTGTCAAGAGAAAAACTTAAAGTTTCAGGTTGAAGGCTATTCTTCAGAACTAGGAAAGAGAGAAAACAGTGTGAAGTTGTGAAGTCGTGGAAGGATGAGGGTGAGGCTATGTTTTCCAAGGGGTGTAGCTCTTAGCAAGGTTATTGGTTAACATGGGGCATTCAAAAAGGAGAAGATGAACAAAGCAATGAAGGACGATATACCATTCACCCTTTCAATAATTTTGTATAGTGACATCAGTTCCCTTCGAATTTTCTACTCTATCACCATTTAAAAACATTGGTGAGCTGTAGACGTAATTTGTTATGCAGTGTTATTATGTTTGCACAGAAAAAAATAGGAGTCGGCTTTCAAGAGCGTCAATAGGATCATTGTTTTTTTTTATTTTTCACACTATAAACCATATTGACCAAGATACATACAGACATTTTTCTTCTTAAATATATAGTGTCATTTTTTCCCCCTTTTCCCCCCCTCCCTTCCCTCCCTCCCTCACCCCCTTCCCCATTTATTTGAAGTTCAATCTATAAGATACATTAATAGGATCATTGTTAATGTGGCTGTATACTCAGTTACACTTACCTGTCTGTTCACCTTTGATAAAAATTGTATTTTTCATATTTCAGATTTATTGTCAGAGTTCATGCATGACATCACATGCAACCCCGAGTTCCTTTTTCATCTTTTTCTCTGTGTTGTAAATTCATTGAATGAGGCAGCCTTTACTGCTTTCTTTGCCAGAGAAGTCCACCGACTGATTCAACTCCTCTCTGGCAGAAGCAGTTCCTTGTCTCCATCCTAAATCTACTTCCCTAAATTTTAAATTTAAAAAATTTAGTTAAAGTGTTTGAATTTAAATTGAGACATACAGCATCGTAACAGGCCATTTCAGCCCACGAACCTGAGCCCCTGGGTACAGGGACACAGGGAGAACGTACAAACTCCTTAAAGACAGCGTGAGATTTGAATCCGGGTCCCGATTGCTGGCGTTGTAAAGGCGTTGCACTAACCACTAGACAAATTGTGCTGCCCTATCTTGAGGCTATGTCCTTTAGTTCTCAGTCTCACCTCCCAGTGGAAACAACCTCCCTGCTTCTATCTTATCTATTGTAGTGGTGGCGACTCTGTTACTGAAGGATCTCACAACCAGACGGGTTGAGTTCAGTGAAGTGGATGGTTTGGTTCTGGCTATGCTCTTTGAGGCTCCTGCAGGAGCCAAGTGTTCCCCCGTAGTGCTAGAGGAAGATTTGGTGTGGTCATGGCTGGGACACTTAACTTGCTGGACTGCTGAGCCCTCTGGGAATCATTCAAGCCATAGCTCCTGAGCGACCTTCCTAGGGTCGACAAAGTTCTCCTGGGACAGTAATGGCTGGATGTCTTTGGGCATATGGTTGAGGAAGATGCGCTTGAAGAGTGGGCCGTTGTTGTGATCACCCATGAACGCGAGCATCTCATCCATCAACGTGATTGGAGTTCTGTCTCCCAAGGCTTTGAGGTGCAGCATCTAAGCGGCACACTGGTGCCTGGAGAGGCCGAGGGAGCCAGTGAGCACCTGCTTGATGGTCCTGTACTTATCTTCCACGGGTGTGTGCTGAACGAGGTGCAACACTCGTTTGGCAGTGGCCTGGTCCAGGGCGGTGACCACATGATAAAACTTGGTCGTATCTGATGAAATCTGGCGGAGGTGAAACTGAGCCTCTGCGTGGCTGAACCAGGTCTCCGGCTCCTTAAACCAGAAATCTGGAAGCTTGATGGCTATAGCGTTGATCGAAGGATCGTTCATATCAAGTTCAAAGGCGTTTGAATCTGTCGGGGTCACCAATTGTAGCGGCGGCTACACTGCTAACTGAAGGATTGCACAACCAGACAGGTTGAGTTCAGTGGGCAAAAACTGATTTATTGCAGGCTGCCTGGCTGATCTTATACTTCCAGCCCAGACCCTGCTGAGAACCGCTCCAGGGGCCCCGACGTCACCAGAGCGTCATCATGTGGGCTGCAGAGAGCGGGCTTCCGAGCCCGGTGCCGAGGTCGGGGGGAAACACCCCGACGGCGCCATTTTGGCCAGCTGCCCCACCGCGTGCGGTTTGCCTGCCTAATGGCATGCCCCCACCACACTATCCTTTTTATGATTGTATGTCTTCATGAGATCCTTCTGAGAAGGCAAGAACATGTTCTGGATATTAGACTAAAGAATGATACAGCATAGGAACAGACCAACGTATCTTCCTCAAATAGGATGCTAGTCTAACCCAATCCCGTTTGCTTGCACATAGTCTATATCGAATTCAAGCTCATTATTATCATATAATTGTATAAGTACAATTGGGCGAAACAGTTTTCTTCAGTCCTCGGTGGAAAAAAATGCAAACACATAGATAGACATATTTAAAAGCTATTTATTAAATAAATGGTAGAGTCTCAGAGGGCTTGTATGAGCAATTCATCAGTCGTCTTGCAGTCTCACTGCCTGTGGGAAGAAGCTGTTCTTCAGCCTGGGGGCACTGGCTCTGATCTTCCTGTATCTCTCTCCTGACGGAGCAGCTGAAAGATGCTGTGTGCAGGGTGCACACCCTCTTCAGGCAACGATCCCGGTAGATCACGTCGATTGGGGGGGGGGAGGGGGGAGGAAGACTCCAGTGATCGTCTCTGCCACTCTTATGATCCACACCACCCAGCACACGCTCTGTTCTCGCTGCTGCCATCAGGAAAGAGGTACAGGTGCCACAAGACTCGCACCACCTGGTTCAGGAACAGTTGGTACCCCTCCACCATCGGACTCCTCAACAACAAACTCTATCAGGGACTCATTTAAGGACTCTTACTTTTCACAATTATTTATTATTGAATATTTATTTTCTGTATTGAAGTCAGTTTGTTTACATTTCACTCTTTTGCAAATACAGTATACCTTTTCTTAAGTAGTTTTTTTAAAGTAGAAATTCTGCCTGGCCCACAGACAAAAGGAATCTCAGGATTGTATGTGATGTATGTACTCTGACAATAAATCTGAACTTTAAGTGAATTTTGAAACTTTGAAAAAGGGAGTGAATGCTTTGATGCTGCTCAGCGCTTGGTATTCAGGCCACTGGGACAGAGTGGATTACTGAAAATAAGAATTTGTTTGATGGTGTCCCGAACACAAGATGTGGTAGGTATCTCCCAGACACTTGGGAGGGAATGTCCTGGACACTCAATTGGGATTATTTTTATCTGTATCTGTCTGACAGAGAGATTCAGCCGTGTACCCCTAGAGCAGGGGTGTCAAACTCAAATTCACGGAGGGCCAAAATTAAAAACTTGGACTAAGTCGAGGGCCGAACTAAATATTTATTGAAAATTTTCAACAACATCTGCATGTTTTCTCTTCTTTCAACATATGTAATGTTAAACTTTAGGATATAACTTTAGGAGGATAATGTTACAGGTCAGGAGTAGGTAGCTCAAGTTCACCCTTTGCTTGACCTGAGGGAAACATATTTGGTCCCTGTGGAGATGTAGTCAGCATTCACAGGCTGTGTCCATTTTGGCCTGCATCAGGACTCAGCATTTCCTGCTCACTCCTCAGGCTCTAGGCCTCTATTCACCCTCGACCCACCATCCCTCTACCTGACCAGTCCTTTACCCAACCTCTACTCACCCCTCACTCCACTCGCTCTGCCTCTACCCACCCCATCCTATACACGCCCCTCTACTGCATCTCCCCTCAACCTGTTCCTCCCTTTACCCGTCTCTCACCCTCTAATCACCCCTCCCCTACTCGCCCTGCCCCTCCCCTTTTACCTTTTCCCTATCCACCCCTCCTTCTACTCATCCCTCCCTCTAACTGCCCCTCGCACCACCATAACTTCCCCTGCCCATTACTCCTCACCTACACCCTCTGCCCACCCCTGCTTACCCATCCACTCAGGCCCAGCGCGCTGCCAATCAGCCTTTGCGGACAGCCACCATCTCTCTTTTCACGTGCAGGGCCAAACCAGCCGTCCCTGGGGTCCACGCGGGTGCAAGCGCTGAAGGCCGTGGCGACCGGGAGAAGTGCGCTCGCGCTGTGGAAGGGCCATCCGGTGCCAGTCGCGCGGGGCTCGCGCTGTCCGGGGGCCGTGCGCAGCCTGCCATGCCCGTCACGCTGACAGGAAATCACAGGCACTCGCCCATCCGCCGCACCGCTCGACAGGTGGGAGAAGTGACTGGTTGTGCGGGGAGCCTTCCAACTGGCTTGCCGGCTGATGACATTGACAGACTTCTCGCGTTACATCTCGTGTTACAATGGGGAAGGATGTGCAATGAAGGGGGAGGATGATGGGGGTGACATTACCAAAAAACAGCATCGGCTCTCGCTGCAGGGCGGGCCACCTCTAATACATTTTTGAAATGATCTTGCAGGCCAAATATAATTATATCGCGGGCCAAATTTGGCCAGAGTTTGACATGTGTCCCCCAGAGGATTTAAGGTGACAAAGCATTTGGAATTCATAGATAGAGACATTAGGGTCAAGAGAAGGAAAATAGTGCTGACAACTGCTGGTTTGTTCAGAACTCATGTCGAGATCAGGGCACCACACCCTTGGCATAATGTGAATGGTTTAGATCGCACAGGAGAGGTTTAAGAAAATGATTCCAGGAGGAATACAAGATTAATTTATTTGCAGATAATGTATTAATATATCTGACGGAATCAGTAACTTCATTACAAAAACTGTATTCACAGCTGGAAGATTATGGAAAAGTTTTGGGATATAAAATAAATTGGGATAAAAGTAAAGTTATGGCATTTACAGATAGGGATTATAGTCATTGTCAAAGGAATTCTCAATTTAAATGGCCTAAAAATGGGATAAATATTTAGGGATCAGAACAGATAATAATTTACAGAATTTATGTTAAACTATCTCCCCCTACTTAAAAAGGTGGAAGAGGACTTGAATAGGTGGATGACCCTTCCATTAACATTAGTTGGAAGAGTTAATTGCATAAAAATGAATGTGTTTCCATGAGTACAAAATCTCTTCCAGACAATACCTCAGAGGTTCTTCCAGGAACCTTTTAACATTCAACCTGGCCATGTTCCAAGGTGAAATCCTTTTAGGTAGATCTAGGAAATTCCCTGGAAAAATTATTGGAAAGCAACTTCCACAAAATCTAAAACTGTTTTTACTGGGGAATTTTGTGGGTGTAAGACCTATAATGAGGCTGTCCAAACATCAAACAGAATTTGTCAAGATCGCATTGGCAGTGGCCAGGAAATGCATTGCGCTTACCTGGAAGTCTGATTCCCACCTAGGTGTAGTCCATTGGAATGCAGAAATACTTAGTTATTGGGTAGAAAGTAAAGGTTTGAAAATCACTGTTTAAATCATACCTAATTGACTTGTTATGTGCACAGTTTCATAACTCCAAAGGAAATGGGCCAATGACAATTTTTCTCAAGCAAAATATTTTGGTAACAATTGGGTCTAGAGCAGTGATTCTCACTGTTCCCTTCCCTCTCACATACCACTTTAAGCAATCCCTTACTAATCACAGAGCACCATTGGCATAGGGATTACTTAAGGTGGTATGTGAGTGGAAAGAAAAAGATTGAGAACCACTGGTCTAGGGATAATTTCCAAGATAAAATTCAACTATTATGGGAGAAAACTCTCATTCCCAGATACTACATGGGATTGTATCATAAAATTGGTAAATTCCTCCTTTTTATGTGCCCATCATTTGCTTCTACAATCTAAGGTAGTTAATCGAGCCTACTTTACTAAAGTTCATTGGCTAAATTTTATCCTAATATTTATTTGAACTATGATAGATGTAAGACTGAAGAGGGTACTTTGTTACATATGTTTTGGTCTTGTTCCTCTATTTCCAAACTTTGGGAAGATGTTCTTAGTACCTTATCTTTAGTTCTTAATGCAAATCTTTTACCTAATCCCCTAATTGCTCTTTTTGGATCAACTAAGGTAACTGAAATTAACTGCGTCTCGATCCCATGTAGTTTTTCGCTTCCTTTATTGCTAGACGATCAATATTGATGAGATGGAAAGATGCTATGCCTCCTACTCAATGGTTCTATGACATGATGGCATGTCTAACTTAGAAAAAAGATGTTTCTCTAATGCAATGGATTTAAACTTTTCAAGCTTTTCCTTTCATTAATTTTTTTCATAATCTACAAGATCAGTTAGATCTTGTCTTCTGAGTTTGCAGCCTTTTTTTTAAAGTAATGAAATTGTATGTGTTTACCAAATAACTTCAGAATGGAAGGGGGTAACGGGAACAACAGTACATGCAATTTGGGCATGTGAGAAATTGGAAAAGTTTTGGGAAGATCTAAATCAGGTATTAAATAAAATCACAAAAAGCAACATACCAAAAAATCCACAGATCTTTCTTCTAAGTAAGATAAGAAGTAAAGAATTAGGCCTCAAACTGGATGAAGCACAAAAAAGATTTATTATGATAGCCTTAGCTGTAGCAAAAAAATGCATTATGTCAACCTGAAAATCAGAAGAGAGCCTGAGAGTACAGCAAAGGTACATAGAAATGAATTAATGTATTCCATTGGAAAAAATAACATATAATTTAAAAAATAAAGTCACACTATTTGAACAAATTTGGGAACCGTACATGGAACACAACAGAGAGGGCCTACCGCGGACCTCCACCTCCTAAAATGATAGAATGAGAAGACAAAATGAACTGACCCAGTGTGTAAAAGTAGATGACACAATTTTCTTGTTTATTTTCATTGTGTGATGACATTGTTTAATGGGTTTAATGTATCGTATATGTTGAAAGTTGAGTGGGTGGGGAGGGAGGGAGGGGGAAAAATGATACTGTATATTCAAGAGGGAAATGTTTATGTGTATTTTGGTTAATATGGTTCATAGTGTGAAATTTTTTTTAAATTTTAAAAATGGAAGGGGGTAGAATTTATAATATAATATCAATGTATTTTGTTTTATCTTTTTCAGTTAGCTGCATTTTATACTGATAGTTGAGAAGGCCTATCAGTACATGTCTCAGTCTCAGGTCTGTAGGTCGACAGGGTGCAGGAGCCCAATGTCCTCGCTCTATTATCACGGGCTCAGTAAAGTGCTCTTATCCCATCATGGCCGGGATCCAGTTAGCAAAAAGGTTTCCAGGGTCATTTCCCTTGCAGGCTTCCTGAAGATTAACAACACGTACATTGTTGTGTTGGCTGTAGTTTTCCATTTGGTCGACTTTCTCCATTAAAAAGTCATTTTCCTTGCTCAACTTAATAACACAAGAGCCCAGCTCTACCAACCAGACTTCCGCTGCACTGACATACTCCACTCTCTCGGTAACATGGGAGCTCAGCTTATCTAGCATAATTTTCAGTTCAGAAATAGGCTGATTAGTTTCTTGGTTTTAGAGTCACGTTTACCTTTTCTTATCTCTTGAAGGATAAGTGAGTCTCCTTCACTCAGATACTCCTGTGCTGCCACCAGCATCTTGGCAGTCAGCCCCGGGAATATTTTTCTCTGCGGATGTCAGAATTTGCTCACTAGCTGAATCTACTGTTTATTTTTTCATCTCCAGTCCATACTTCACTTGTCCAACCAAATTAAAAGTGGGGTTGGGTGTTTTTCAAAGCTTTAAAATTAATTTGTTTGGAGAACCCTAGGCCAACATCTATTTAGCTTTGATGCATCACATGACCATTTCCCCCCCTCACCCCTCCCCACCACTACTTTAGGGATTTATGGATTTCTCTTTATTCAAGGAGTCACATTTGCCATCCCAAATGTATTCCTACACATGGTTTAGGATTAGGTTCTATCAGTTCTTCAACTAATTCTCCAGCTGATCCATGGCCTTGAACATCCTCCTGCCTGAGGGTGGTGACCGAACCGGGAAACTATTTCCAAGCATCACACCTCCTATACTCATTTCCCAGCACCAAGCCTTGTGACACACTGATGGTCATAAATATGCAAATGGGAGATTGTGGGGAAATTTGATGGAAGGATGTAAAATTAAGGTAAAGGCAGAGTAAACATGTTGGGGGCCAAAACATGACAAATAATGTAATTTAGGCAGGTTGGGGTGTGGAGGGATGTGGCATGGGTAAGACTGGAGGCAGATTAATTGCAGCCTTTGGAAGGGAACTGGAGGAATATGGGAAAGGCAGGTTAATTGGACCAGCCACATGGCTCAGACGGTGCCAGATTGGACATGAAGGGCTGAATGATTTCCTTCCAATCTGTCAGTAGTTTATGTCCTTGTGTGGGTAATGGAGGAAGACACAATTCTTGAATGCAGACCAAGCAAGATGAGTCAACATTTTAGAGTCAGTCATAAGTTTTGGAGAGGAAGCACCTCACCAAGAGGGTTTCTCAAGGTCATTGATTGCCACTGAGTGTGCATTTCCACTGGCTCACTCTCCCAGCCAATCACCGACTTTCTCCAAACACCACACCATCTACAGAGAACCAGCCATCACCAGGTCAGTGGCCTCCTCCAAAGCTCACCATCTCTGAAGGGATGGATCCACAATGACTCCCAGCCAACTTCAAGCACCCAACACATGGACCCACGCAATCAAGTGAAACACAGAAGTCTGCAGGCACAATGATTGCAGTAAAAATACAGAAATACTGGAGGAACTCAGCCAGTCTTGCAGCATCCATAGATACTATATATAAAGATATAATTGCTTATATACAGAGATGTAATAAAGATATATTGCCAACATTTTGGGCCTGACCCCTTCTTCAAGGTGTAAGCAAAAACCATGCAGGCATCTGACTGGGGAGAGAAAGGGGGAAGAACTGGAGGGGGTGGAGTCCAGACCAATAGACAAAAGGTGTTAATTGGAGAAGAGGAAAGGTGAGAATTGAATTTGGCTCTGTGAAAGAGGACATAGAGAAAAAAGAGAGATAGAACTAAAGGGAAGGGAAAGGGGAAGAAGAAGGGGGAGGGAGAGGATGTTCTTAACAGAAACCAGAGACGTCAATGTTAATGCCATCAGGATGGAGGTGATCCTGCAATTTGCAGGTGGTTTCAGTCTGGCAGTGCATGAGACAATGCTCAATCAAGCACTGTCTGCCATCTCGTGGTGAGAAACGGGGTTACAGGGGGTTTTGCTGAGAGAGATTGGTGAACAGAAGCAGAATAAAACAGTGAAGTAAAAAAGAACAGCAATGATTACAGATGGGGAGCAGTGAGGGAGAATTCCAAAGACTGATCAAGGATAAAAAGAGAGAATTCGAAAGAGACTGTGTATCCATCAAAGTGGGAGGAAATGGGAAACAGTCATGTTCATTGGTGAGCCACTCACTCTGATTGGTTGGGACCAGTGCTTCCATTGGGCTTGTTGTTCCAGGAAGTGCAGGTTGTGTTCCGGTCTTGGTGGGAATAGGTTATCCTCATGGGACTGACATGAGCATTAACCAGGGCTGAAATGCATTCAGGCAGGTGGGAATAGGTCTTGTAGACTGGTCTCCCTAGCTTTGAGACACAGGATTAACCAGACCATGAGACTGAAGCACAACACAAAGGCACAAAGCAGAAAGAGAAAGTTACTCAGTCAGTCCCTGTTACATGAAGACACGCAGGAGACTGCAGACACTGGAATCTGAAGCCGAACACAATCTTCTAGAACACACATGTCAAACTCTGGCCCGCGTTTGGCCTGCAAGATCATATTAAATATATATTAGAGTTGGCCCGCTGGCCGCCGCGCCAGTATAGCGCATGCACACTGAAGGTGAAAATGAAGATGCCGGAGGTGTGGAGGGATCTCAGAGTCCCGAATCCCGGGGATCGGAGCGCCGCACTCAGCCCGCCCGGCTCCCGGACACACAGACGCGGCTGGAGTTGGGGACCATCCTCGCTGGGTCTGCGCTTCAGCGGCGACGCCGGACCGAACGTCTCGTTGGCGATGCCTTCCCCCTCGCTCCGAGCGCGGCGGATCCTGCCTCCCGCTCCTTTTGTTGGAAACGAGCCCGGCACCGTGAGATCGCAGTTTAATCCCTCTCCAACCATGGGAGGGGGGTGGGAGCAACGCGCTCTTCTCAGCCAATTCCTCCACCGCCCCGGACACCGGCGTTTCAACGGGGGGTTCGGGTGCCTTCGTCAGGCGACTGACCTGTTGGTCCAAGACAAGGGGAGAGCGTACAAACTCCACACAGACAGCACCTGAACTCGGGTGAACGTGGAGCTGCGACCCCACATTCCACATCAGGACTGTGTGTAAGATTGGGAGCAGTGAGACGGAAGCTTATTTTGTTCCTGTGATTTAAGCCTTTCTTGGGGTGGGGGGGGGTCCTTCTCTGACCACTTGCCTAACAATTAACCTAATCAGATGTGGAGTTACCACAATACAACAGTTCTCAACCTTTTTCTTTCCACTCGCGTCCCTGTGCCATTGGTGCTCTGTGATTAGTAAGGGATTGCTTAAGATGGTCTGTGGGTGGAAAGAAAAAGTTTGAAGACCACTGTTTTAATCATCCCTCATTGACTCGTCATGTGCACGGTTTCAGAGCTCCAAAGGAAATGGTCCAATGACAATGACAATGAAAGAGTTTATCCAAAACTATTATTAAACATTTATTTTAATAAGAAAAAGTTTAACATTACATATGTTGAAAGAAGAGAAAACATGCAGATGTTGTTGAAAATTTTCAATAAATATTTAGTTCGGCCCTCAACTTAGTCCAAGTTTTTAATTTTGGCCCTCCATGAATTTGAGTTTGACACCCCTGTTCTAGAAGAACTCAGCAGGTCGAGCAGCATCAGCGGGAGGGAGTAGTCCATAGCCGCTTTCAGGTGGCCAGAATACCCGACTGGAAAGCCGCCTATTCTACCCCAATGCGGCTGTCAAGTGGCCACCTGAAAGTGGAGAACCCGGCCAGGAGGAGCACTTACCTAACCCTCCTCCTATAGGTATATTCTCCGGCTCAGAGTATCCTCCGTTGCACCTGAAAACAGCAAGGCAAAGCTGGCTAGCAGCTTTCAGGTGCCAAGCAGTCCCCGCTGCCTGTCAGCCGGCTGTCCCTGTCCCGACTCAGGAGCCAGCGTTTGCTCCGCGGCACCTCTCCCCACTGTGGACCTTTCAGGTGGCAGAACACTGCCTTCAGCGCTGTCACCTGAACGTCCCTTCGCCAACACCCGCAGCTGCTCTGGAGCTGACGATTCCACCTGAAAACGGCTAATGCTTTGAACTGAAACTCTTCCTCAGTGCTCATGAAGGGTTCTGTCCTAAAAAATTGACCAATTTTTTTCCACTGATGCAGCTCGGCCGACTAAGATCCTCCTGCAGAGTGTGTTTGACTTTTTCTGTGGAGCTTGCCTGATTGGAGCATGGAGAAGGGAAGGCGCTGAGGGATGAGGGAGTGGTACAGAGGCACGGGGGGTGGTTCCTGAAGGTTTAGACTATTGACCTGGAGACGTGTTTGAATTCCCACAAAGTGGCAAGGGAGCTCAAATTCAAGTAATCAACTAATCTAAAGTAAGAAACTAATCTTAGTAACAATTATTTTTATTGCTATAAAAATGTCTGACATTCTTCAGTGAAGGAAATCTGCTGTCCTTTCCTGTCAGAACTCCAGGAATTGTCCTCTATAACTACCCATCGAGCCCCTCCTTCGAACAGGCTGAGCATCTCATCAAGAGCAAGCAGGAAATTCCTTTTCCAGTGACCAAAACGAGAATGAGAAAATAAGTGATAGAGAGAAATGCAGAGTGAGAGAAAGGAAGAGGGAGAAAAAGAGAATCAGTGAGAGATTTTATGTGTGTGTGTTGTTCGGGTTTGTGTGGGTCCCACAGGGTAAGAAGGCTACCCTGCTGGTCCAGATCCAAGGAGGGAGGGGACTAGGGCAATCAGCCTTTATTGGGAATCTTATGGGGAGGAGTTACAGGGGGTCAGCCTGTACAGTGTAATGAGGTCACCTGCGGCATTACCGTGTTCCACCATATGCACCCCTTCTGAGGCCTGAGGGGAAGTAGTGGTGGGTTCAAGTGGTAATTTGGATGAATCATGGGGCCAGCTGATCACTGGTGAGGGCTTCTGGGTGCACCTCCTCTGATGGGGCCCCAGCTCAAGCCAGGTCCTGGCCAGACACTGTGTCTTCCTGCCTGTCCCGGTACTGTAAGTGGGCGTATTGGGGTTTGCATGCTGGAGGTGCACTTCCTTGACCAGCAGGTCTGCCTTGTTGGTCCTATGTGTCTGCAGAATAGCACTGGCCCTGGGGTCATCAGCCAGACCAGCACCGTGGTTCCTGACACCGACCTTCTAGGGAAGAAGAACTGTTTCTCATGTGGGGTGGTGTTCGTAGCAGTAGAGTAGTGCCTCTGGAAGGGCCAAGAGGGTTGCCCTCCAGATCGTGCTACTCTCCCTTTCCAACTTCCCATTCCCATGAGGTTTGCAGCTGGTGGTCCTGCTTGTGGTTATGCCCTTGGACAGGAAATATTGGCGCAACTCCTCACTCATAAATGAGGACCTCTGATCACTGTGAATGTAACTGGGGTATCCAAACAAGGTGAAGAGATAGCGGAGGGCTCTAATGACTGTGGGCAGAGTCGTATCTGGGCAGGGAATGGCGAATGGGAAGCATGAGTACTCATCCACAATATTCAAGAAGTACACATTCCGATTTGTGGAGGGAAGAGGGCTCTTGAAGTCCATACTGAGATGTTCCAAGGGCCAAGTGGCCTTGATCAGCTGGGCCTTCTCTGGCTGGTGGAAGTGCGGCTTGCACTTCACACGGACCAAGCAGTTATGGGTCAGCTCCCTGATCTTCTCTATAGAATAGGGGAAGTTGCAGGCTCTCATAAAATGATAGAGCCTTGTGACCCTGGGGTGGCAGAGGCTATCGTGGAGGGCTTGGAAGCGATCTACCTGTGCCTTGGTGCAGGTTTCCTGGGACAGGGCATCAGGTGGCTCAATGAGCTTCCCAGGCCGGTACAAGATCTCATAATTGTAGGTGGACAGTTCAATTCTCCACTTCATGATCTTGTCATTTTTGATTTCCCCCTGCTGTTTACTGTTAAACATAAATGCAATGGCTCTCTGGTCTTTCAGCAAGGTGAATGGTCTTCTGGCCAAATAGTGCCTCCAGGGGCACACAGCCTCCACTATAGGGTGAGCTTCCTTCTCATTGGCTGAGTGCCTAAGTTTGGGGCCCTGGAGGGTCCAACAGCAGTGTTCTCTTTGATGTTCTCGACAGTGGGGGTGGGGGGTGGGCAGTTGCCTGTGATGTCCTGATCTTTAACCTCTATCTTTTACAGGGCTTCACGCTCAGATGTATTGGTGTCCCCATACCAGACCGTGATGTAGCTAGTCAGCACACTTTCCACTACATATCTGTAGAAGGTTTCTGGTGCCATACTAAACCTCCACGAACGCCTGAGGAAGTAGAAGTACTGACACGATGCCACTAGTCCAGAAAAAATCCTCTGAGGTAGTGACTCCCAGGAACTTACATTTGCTCACCCTCTCCACCTCTGATCCCCCAATGATCACTGGATCATACACCTCTGGTTTTCCTGAAGTCAACAATCAGCTCCTTGGTTTTGGTGAAGTAAAAAAGAACAGCAATGATTACAGATGGGGAGCAGTGAGGGAGAATTCCAAAGCCTCCTAATCTCCAGGGGTCTGTCCAGCCTCTCCTTATAACTCCAACCCTCCAGTCTCGGGTACTTCCCTGGTACATTTTTTAAGCATCCTCTTCAGCTGAATGACATCTTGGCAATCAGAATAATCCACTCCAAATTCAAAATTCTTTTATTGTCATGTCATAAAAGAGAAAAAAATTATTTACAAAAATTTCATTTAGTCTACTGTAAGGTAAAGATTTGCCATCAGCAGAAGTTGCCCAGTGCTCCTTATAGAGAAACAGAAGCAAAAGAGTTCCCCTCAGTCACCATATTTCCACGGATTCACCTCCAGCGCTCCTGCAGCCCCTGCAGCCACACAGACTTCAGTCCAAACCATTGGCCACCCAAGCTCCAGATCCAAACCTCCAACACAATCGCAAAGCCTCCAGCACCCTCTCGCACCTCAGTTCTGATACCTGGTATTCCTTCTGCCAGTCTCGAGCCAGTCTCCAGCAGCAGTGCTGGATGAACGTATCGAGGGGTCTGTGGCATATATTTTTAAGGGGCCCTAAATTGTGCCAGCTGGCACATGTGCAGTGAGGGAGAAATGTGATGTCAGTGCAAAGATTGACACCAGCAGGTCGATTATCCTTACATGGAATATTTTTATTTTAAAAATGGATATTGTCATTACTTGTGGCAATTGTCTCTCTTAATGTTATGCTTTGACTGCAAATAAACAGCAAATGCAAGAGTTTAAATAATTAGCCATCTATGTGCTTCTGCAGATGTGCCACGAAAAGTCAGGAATAGATGGAAAGATTTAAGATCAACTAAGGACTGCATCACATTTTCAAACCAGCTAACTTGGTGTTTGCCTTTCAGCACCTTTACAGAGTTGCTCTATTTCATTGGTATTGATTCTCTTGGCATTTTTGTGGTGCCACATCGATTAAGCAATCCGGATTCCAGATTAGCTCCCTGGTCACAGTCACAATGGACTCCTTGTCAGACCGAACTGAAATTATTGATTCCAGTAGGAAAGAATAAAGGCTGTTCACATTTCCAAGCAGATTATTGTGGCTAATAATTAAGTAATCATTACGCCCCTCCCTGAACAACCAGTCTGAAAGCTTGCCTCTGACTGCAATGAACCTGTGTCTCTTTTTGGAAGGAGTCATGTTATTGGTTTTCTGTCTTGTTCTGCTCTACATTATTCTGTTCAGGGAAAACAACTTTTCATCACTGAGTCTTCCAGGTAAACAGAAACCAGCAAGACAGTATGGCAATGAGACAAAACTTGAACATTCATCGTCATAAAGAATCTCTCACCTTAAAACAAAATTTACTTATGGTGGATGACGGCTGACTCACTGCGGGAGCAATGGCCATCTTCATTACCCATAATCCCCCACGTAGCTGGAACCCCTCTGCATTTCCCGGTGCTGACACTGGCTCCCCGTGGATCCGCAACAGCGGTGGCGCTGCCATTTTTAAAAAAACTTAGTCCTCAACTTTAAACATGCCCCACCAGCATCTTGCACAGTTGTAACAGGGCAAACCAACTCCTGAACTCAATGTCCTGGTGAGGGAGGCAGGCATGCCAACCACCTTTTGTTTTCCCACCTCGTCACTTTCAGCCAGTTCTACCTGACCTGTTGCTCAATCACTGAGAAAATTCCCTCAGAATGTCTGTTCTCCCGTCAAGGTCATGCTGGCTCCAGGAGCCACGTACCTGATTTAGGGCTCTGCCCTGTCCCCATGGCTCTGAAAATTCTTCCTGTAAGAGAAAGAGGCAAATTAGGTTTAATTGGGACGTGTGAGAGGTTGCATTTTGGGAGTCAAATGCAAGAGTAAGTGGCATGGCTCTAAGCAGCACTGATATACAGAGAGATCTTGCGGTGTGTTCTAACGCTGAAAGCACCAAGGATGATAGCAAAGGCATGTGGCATCCTCGTCTTCATGGGTCAGGGCATTGTGCATAAAGATTAAGAGATCACATTGAGACTGTATAAATCTTCAGTCACATTTGGAATTGTATGCAGTCCTGGTCGAAACCACAAGGAAGCACAAATAAGGTGGATTCTTTCGCTCAGGGTCGGAATGTCAAATATAGAGGGCAAAGATGTAAGGAATGAGTGAGAAAGTTTAAAGGAGATATGTGAAGTGACTGTCCAGAAGATCTGTCGGGGAGGGGTGGAAGCAGATCTCACGGCAATGTTTAGAGGCATTTGGACAGGCATGGAGGGACACGGATTATGTTACAGGCAGGGAGGGTGAAAATGGCATTAGGGTTGGCAGAGATGGTAACTGGAGCCTCTGTGCCATTGCTGTTCCATTTCAAGGGCATTCCCGCTCCTGATTTTCCAATAGAAAGAGGAACCAACTGGAGAGAGTGGAATATTGGATCTCCTACTGGGGAACTACAGGTGACAGAAGTATGTGCAGGGAACCTTTTGGGTCCAGTGATCATAATGCCATGAGTTTCAAGTTAATTATGGATAAGGATAGGTCTAGTCTGCGGGATGAGATTCTAAACTGGAGAAAGGCCAATTTTGAGGAAATGAGAAAGGATCGACAAAGAGAGGATTAGTATAAGTTGTTTTCCAGCAAGGATGTGTGAGGTTAGTGGAAGGCCTTCAAAGGCAAAATTTTGAGAGTACAGAGTTTGTATGTTCCTGTCTGGATTAAAGGCAAAGTTAACAGGCATAGGAAATTCTGGTACATAATTCCCTGAAAGTGGAGTCACATGTAGATAGGGTTGTGAAGAAAGCTTTTGGTATGTTGGCCTTCAAATCAGAGTACTGAGTACAGGAGTTGGGATGTCATGTTGAAGTTGTATAAGTCATTGGTAAGGCCAAATTTGGAATATTGTGTGCAGTTTTGGTCACCAAATTATAGGAAGGATATCAACAAAATAGAGACTGTGCAGAGAAGATTTACAAGAATATTGCCTGGGTTTCAGGGTTTGAGTTACAGGGAAAGTTTAAACAGGATAGGACTTTATTCCCTTGAGTGTAGAAGATTGAGGGGTGATTTGAAAGATGTATTTAAAATTATGAGGGGAACTGACAGAGTAAATGTGGATAGGCTTTTTCCATTGAGCGTGGGGGAGATTCAAACAAGAGGACATGGATTGAGATTGAAGGGGGAAAAGTATAGCAGAAACATGAGGGGGTATTTCTTCACTCAGAGGGTGGGGGGTGTGTGGAATGAACTTCCAGCCAAAGAGCTAGATGCAGGCTCAATTTTAATATTCAAGGAAAAGTTGGATAGGTATATAGACAAGAGTGTGGGTCAATGGGACAAAGTGGAAGAATGTGTTTGGCCTGGACTAGAAGGGCCAAACTGGCCAGTTTCTGTGCTATAATGGTTATAGGAAACTTGGTTTTTGAGGGATATTGGGAATCTGGTTGAGAAGAAGGGAGAGATTCATAGCAAGTTAGGCAACAAGGAGCAAATGAGGTATTTGAGGAGTATAAAAAATGAAATTTTAGAAGGAAATCAGGAGGCCCAAAAGACATGAGATTGCTTTGGCAGACAATTTGAAGGAAAATCCAAAGGCTTTCTACAGGTATATTGAGCAAAATGATATTAAGGGACAAAATTGGTCCCCTTGAAGATCAGAATGGTCAGCTATGTATGGAGCAGAAAGAAATGGGAGAGATCTTAAATAGTTTTTCTTACATCAGTGGGATCCATCAGTCGTGGTCGACCATAGGTTCTGTACCACTGGTAATCACTTGTTTGTTGAGCAGCGTTGACTTTGGCTATTTAGGCCGATCCATGAACTGCGAGCTCTGCCAGTTTCTGAAGCTGGAGTGGCCTCTCCAGGGCGTAGATGATATGGAGATCCTTCTGTTGCCCACACCGTGGGACTCTCCCTCTCCATCCTAATGACAGCTCCAAAGGAACGACGTAAGTCGGTACAGTTTGGTGCCAGCAGCATTGCAAGAGTTGCTGCGCAGGTGTTGGGTTACAGCAGTCAGCTGTTTCTGGGACTCTTATTCTGGATTTTTCGACAGGATTTACTCCCAAAGCCTTTCCTGTGAGCGGGTATAGCCACAAGGCAGTGGAGGTTTCCCTCTTCAATGAGTTACCATACGTGGTTAATGAGCCCATCTGCCTGAAGCAACTGGTTTCAAGAAGCCAGTGGCCTGACTTTGCCCCTTCTCCAATCAGTGAGAACAGCTCCGCCAGGTGTAAGAACTATGCCATATGTGAAGGCCAGGAGTTGGACTTGGTAGTCAGAGGTTGTTTGAGACGCACACATGAAGAGCATTTGTGTAGCAGTGGGAGCTCATCCCCACTACCACCCTTCAGCTATGACCACCTTTAGAGCCTTTGTATCAGTCAGGAAACTGGCACAGAGTCTAGGAAAATAAAGAAAACAAGCAGTGAGGTAATACATATTAAAGAGGAGGAGATGTTAGTGGATAAATCCATAGAGCCTGACAAGATATTCCCTTGGACCTTAAGCAAGGCTAATGTAGAAAATGCAGGGGCTCTGGCAGAAATATTTTAAAAGTCTTTAGTCACAGGTGAGGTGCCGGAGGACTGAAAACAAGGCTCCAAAGTAACCCTGGAAATATAAGCCAATGAGCCTGACATCAGTAGTAGGTAAATTATTGGAAGGTATCCTAAGGGATTGGATATACTAGTATTTGGATAGGCAGGAACTGATTAGAGATAGTCAACATGGCTTTGTGCACGTTAGGATGTGTTTAACTAATCTTGTAGAATTTTTCAGAGGTTACTAGGAAAGTGGGTGTTATCTACATAACTTTAGTAAGGCCTTTGACAAGGTCCCACATGGGAGTTAGTCAGGAAGGTTCAGACACTCGATATTCAAGGTGAGGTAGTAAAATGGATTTGACATTGGCTATACTGAATGATTGCATTCAGACTGAAGGCCTGTGACTAGTGGTAAGCCTCAGGGATCAGTGCTGGGACCATTGTTGTTTGATGTCTGTATCAGTGATCTGGATGATAATGAGGTAAATTGGATATGCAAGATTGCAGATAACACAAAGAATGGAGGCTTTGTGGGCAGCAAAGAAGGCTTTCAAAGCTTGCAGAGGGATCTAGACCAGATAGAAAAATGTCAGATAGAATTAAATGCAAACAAGTGTTGCATTTTGGAAGGAAAAGCCAGGAAAGGACATACACAGTGAATAGTAGGGCACTGAGGAGTGTGGTAGAATGGAGGGACCTGGAAATACATATACATAATTCCCTGAAAGTGGCAGTAAAGAGAGCTCTTGGCGTATTGGCCTTCATAAATCAAAGTGTCAAGTATAGGAGATGGAATGTTTTGGTAAAGTTGCATAAAAAGTGAGGAGCCCAAATTTGGTGTATTGTGTGCAGTTTTGGTCACCGAACTACAGGAAAGTTACCAATAAGATTGAAAGAGTGCAGAGAAAATTTACAAGGATGTTGCCAGAACTTGAGCAACTGAATTACAGGGAAAGATTAAAGAGGTTAAGACTTTATTCCCTTGAGCATAAAAGAATGAGGAGAGATTTGATAGAGGTATTCAAAATTATGGGGGTACAGATAGTATAAATGCAAATTGGCTTTTTCCATTGAGGTTGGGTGAGAACTCCAGAGGTCATGGGTTAAGGGTGAAAGAGGAAAAGTTTAGGGGGGGAACTTATTCCTACAGCGTGGTGGGAGTGTGGAACAAACTTGCAGATTAAGTGGTGAATGGAGCCTCAGTGTTAACATGGAAGAAAAATTTGAACAGGTATGTGGATTGGAGAGGTCAGGAGGATGAGGGGCCTGTTATACATACCAATTTACACCTCATTAACCAACACCTTGGGAGGAAACAGGAGCCCCCGAGGAAATGTTCTATGAATTACCTGCACGAAGTGTATTGTGGATAGCGACCACCCGGTTCAGAGAGAGGAGGGAAAGGGGAATCGGACCTGTTTTACCAGCCTGACTCCCTGCAATCCATGCCTCAAGCCTGCGGAGGCGCCGCCCGGCCGCGGGGGGGGCGCTCTCGCTCAGCCAGTCAGCTGGGCCTGCACGACTGTGTGAGGCGCCAGGTCGCTCGACGGGAGGAGAGTGGGCCCTGAGCCGGGGAGCGGGGTGGGTCAGGGCCCTGAAAGGACTTTACAGCGCTGGTGGGAGCAGTGGCTCCCAGTGGATGGGGATCGACAAAACCCTGGGGTTCGCTGGCAGGCCGAGGCCCCGCGCCCCCTGACTGAAAGTGACCCTGGGGTTAGGGGGGAATTAACCAGGGCTCCTGCTCCCCGACACTGCCCAGAGACCCCGGGATTAGAGAGGTGGGGATCAGCCATTCTTCCTGCTCCCATTCACTGCCCAGTGACCCCGGGATTAGAGAGAGGGGGGGGGAATCAGCCATTCTTCCTGCTCCCATTCACTGCCCAGTGACCCTGGGATTAGAGAGGGGGGGGGGAAATCAGCCATTCTTCCTGCTCCCATTCACTGCCCAGTGACCCCGGGATTAGAGAGGGGGGGGGGGGGGAATCAGCCATTCTTCCTGCTCCCATTCACTGCCCAGTGACTCCTAGATTAGAGGGGGGGGGGGAATCAGCCATTCTTCCTGCTCCCATTCATTGCCCAGTGACCCCTAGATTAGAGAGGGGGGGGGGAATCAGCCATTCTTCCTGCTCCTATTCACTGCCCAGTGACCCCTAGATTAGAGAGAGGGGGGGGGAATCAGCCATTCTTCCTGCTCCCATTCACTGCCCAGTGACCCCTAGATTAGAGAGGGGGGGGGGGAATCAGCCATTCTTCCTGCTCCCATTCACTGCCCAGTGACCCTGGGATTAGAGAGAGGGGGGGGGAATCAGCCATTCTTCCTGCTCCCATTCACTGCCCAGTGACCCCGGGATTAGAGAGAGAAGGAGAATCAGGCATTCTTCCTATTCTCATTTACTGCCCAGTGACCCTGGGATTAGAGAGAGGGCGAATCAGCCATTCTTCCTGCTCCCATTCACTGCCCAGTAACCCTGGGATTAGAGAGAGGGGGGGGGAATCAGCCATTCTTCCTGCTCCCATTCACTGCCCAGTGACCCCTAGATTAGAGAGAGGGGGGGGGGAATCAGCCATTCTTCCTGCTCCCATTCACTGCCCAGTGACCCTGGGATTAGAGAGAGAGAGAGAATCAGCCATTCTTCCTGCTCCCATTCACTGCCCAGTGACCCCGGGATTAGAGAGAGAGGGGGAATCAGCCATTCTTCCTGCTCCCATTCACTGCCCAGTGACCCTGGGATTAGAGAGAGAGAGAGAGAATCAGCCATTCTTCCTGCTCCCATTCACTGCCCAGTGACCCCGGGATTAGAGAGAGAAGGAGAATCAGGCATTCTTCCTATTCTCATTTACTGCCCAGTGACCCTGGGATTAGAGAGAGGGCGAATCAGCCATTCTTCCTGCTCCCATTCACTGCCCAGTGACCCCGGGATTAGAGAGAGAGGGCGAATCAGCCATTCTTCCTGCTCCCATTCACTGCCCAGTGACCCTGGGATTAGAGAGAGAGAGAGAATCAGCCATTCTTCCTGCTCCCATTCACTGCCCAGTGACCCCGGGATTAGAGAGAGAAGGAGAATCAGGCATTCTTCCTATTCTCATTTACTGCCCAGTGACCCTGGGATTAGAGAGAGGGCGAATCAGCCATTCTTCCTGCTCCCATTCACTGCCCAGTAACCCTGGGATTAGAGAGAGGGGGGAAATCAGCCATTCTTCCTGCTTCCATTCACTGCCCAGTGACCCTGGGATTAGAGAGAGTGGTGGAATCAGCCAATCTTCCTATTCTCATTCACTGCCCAGTGATCATAAGTTCGTGAGAGAGAGGAAGGGGGAAATCAGCCAGGGTTTCTGCTCCCCTTTAATGCGCAGTGACCTCTGAGTTTGAGAGGGAGGGAAATCAGCCATGATTTCTGCTCCAGACACTGTCCAATGATCCGGAGATTAGACACATGTCACAGTGGATTCAGTTCTTGATCACTGGTGATGTCTGGATTTGTTTCATTTCTGATATTTCCAGTCAGTGGTGGCGATATAGGGTTTTCATCATGGTTAGTGTGCTTTCTCCCTTGATGAGAGGATTGTCGAACTATGGTGAGGGAATCTGCCCATTTTTAGCCGAATTTTGGCAAATTTAGGAGATGGAAGATAGATGAAAAGATGTTTATATGGATGCCTGATGTTACAAGCTTTGGTTACATTTAGTGTGAGTATCACTTTAAGGGCTAGTACAGGCTGCAACCATTCACAGCTGTGGAGAGAATGGGTGGTAACAGCTAGTACAAGCTGTACTCAAATTTGATACTTTGCAGAGAAGAACATTTGTTGCCTTTCTCCTGAACACTGAAGAAACAGCACCCAGTTAAGGTTGACAGGGTAGGTACACCATCCTGGGCACAAATTGGTCTGGACGTGGGAGATGAGAAAGTAGCAGGAAAATTAATTTATAAATAGGATGCTAAATTGTTATGTGGCAAGAAGGACAACCCCTTGTTATGTATGGAAATAAATTAACCAATGTATTAGGCAGAAGGTGGGATTGTCTCCAAGATCCTGGACACCTGGTGCCAAAAGCAGATCAGGTGTATCGAGGACTGTTATGAGTAGGGGCAGTTGAGAATTACATATGATTTGTCAAATAGAACACTTTTGCTACGTTCAGTTAAGATTTTTTAAATTTTTTTTTCATACTGTGAACCATACCAACCAAAATATATACAAATGTTTCTCATTAAATATATACAGTGGCATTTTCTCCCTCTTCCCCCCCCTACCTTTCCACCCCCCTCCAAAACCAATAAATATTCAACATATATAATACAATAAAACCATTAAACAATGTCATCATACAATGAAAATAAACAAGAAAAATGTGTCATCTACTTTTACACACTGGATCAAGTCGTTTTGTCTTATCATTTTAGGGGGTGGAGGTCTGACACAAGCCCTCTCTGATGTTCCATGTACGGTTCCCAAATTTGTTCAAATAATGTGACTTTATTTTTTAAATTATGTTATTTATTCATTTCCATGTACCATTGCTGTATTCTCATGCTCTCTTCCATTTTCCAAGTTTACATTATACATTTTTTTGCTACAGCTAAGGCTATCATAATAAATCATTTTTGTGCTCCATCCAAATCGAGGCCTAATTCCTTATATTACTTATACCAAAAAATCCAGAAATCTTTCTTCTATTATTTATTGTGATTTTATTTAATATCTGATTTAGATCTTCCCAAAACATTTTCACTTTCTCACATGCCCAAATTGCATGTACTGTTGTTCCTATTTCCTTCTTACAGCAAAAACATCTGTCTGATAATGTTGGATCCCATTTTTTAAACTTTTGGGGTGTGATATATAACCTGTGTAATCAATTATACTGTATCATGCGTAATCTTGTGTTTATTCTTCATAGTTCCAGAACATACTTTTCCCATGTTTCATTTTTTATCTTTATGTTTAAATCCTTTTCCCACTTTTGTTTGGGTTTATAGCTTATTTCATCCTTTTCCTTATCTTGCGTGTTCGTTATAAATCTTTTAATTATCATTGTGTCTGTAATCACATATTCAAAGCTGCTTCCTTCTGGTAATCTCAGTTTCTTTCCCAATTTATCCTTTAAATAAGATTTCAGTTGATGGTATGCAAACATTGTACCATGAGTTATTCCATATTGTACTTCAACTGTTCAGATGTTAATAAATTATTTCCCAAAAACAATTTTCTATTCATTTAATTCCTTTTCTCTCCCATTCTCTAAAGGAAAGGTTATCTATTGTAAAAGGGATTGTGTGATTACATTGTTTAATAGATTTTGTGTCAATAGTAATTTTGGTATTTGGTAGTTCATTTTTTTTCTTTTCTAAGTGAATCTTCCATATATTGAGTAAATGATGCAGTACTGGCGAGCTTTTATATTGTACCAGCTTTTCATCCCACATAAAGTATATGTTCTGGTACCTTCTCCCCTATTTTATCTAGTTCTATCTTAGTCCAGTCTGGTTTTTCCCTTGTCTGGTAAAAATCTGATAAATACATTAATTGCGCTGCTCTATAATTTTAAAGTTTGGTAACTGCAAACCACCTTGGTTGTACCTTTCTGTTAATTTATCTAACGCTATCTTCAGTTCCCCCCCCCCACTTTCCACAAGAATTTCCTTATTATTCTCTTTAGTTCATTAATTTCTCTGTTAAGGGAATTGGTAACGATTGAAATAGGCATTGTATCCTTGGGAAGACATTCATTTTAATGCAATTTACCCTCCCTATCAATGTTAGTGGTAATTTTTTCCAATGTTCTCAGTCTTCCTGCAATTTCTTTATCAGTGGCTGATAATTTAATTGGACAGATGGCTTAAGTTATTATCTAACCTAATACCTAGATATCGGATTGCTTGTGTTTGCCATTTAAATGGTGATTCTTTTTTAAATTCGGTATAATCCGCATTACTCATTGGCATCACTTCTCTTTTATTTGCGTTGATCTTGTACCCAGATATTTCTCCATATTCCTTCAATTTCTTATGTAATTCTTTTATTGATATTTCTGGTTCTGTTAAGAATACTATGATGTCATCTGCAAATAAACTGATTTTATACTCCTCCTTTATTTTTATCCCTTTTATTTTATTTTCTGTTCTTATCAGTTCTGCCAATGGTTCTATTGTTAAAGCGAAGAGTGAGGGAGATAATGGACAGCCCTGCCCAGTTGACCTACTTAATTTAAATTGGTTTGATACATATCCATTTACTCTTTCCTTCGCCAATGGTCCATTAAATAATGCTTTAATCCAATTAATATATTTTTCTGGTAGATTGAACCTCTGTAATACTTTGAATAAATAATTCCATTCTACTCTGTCAAAGCCTTTTTCTGCATCTAAAGCACAGCCACTGTTGGCTTCTTATTTCCTTGAACTGCATGAATTAGATTAATAAATTTACAGACATTATCCACTGTTCATCTTTTCTTAATAAATCCAGTTTGATCTTATTTTACTATCTTTAGTACACAATCGGCCAATCTGTTTGCTAATAATTTTGCTATTATCTTATAATCTGAATTATGTAGAGATATTGGTCTATATGATGCTGGTGTTAGTGGATCCTTCCCCATCTTTGGTATTACTGTAATTATTGCTGTCTTACATGAATCTGGCAAGTTTTGTGTTTCTTCTATCTGGTTCATTACTTCCAGGAGAGGACGAATTAACAACTCTTTAAATGTTTTATAGAGTTCTATTGGGAATCCATCCTCCCCAGGCATTTTTTTTGTTTGGCTGCTTTTTTAATATATGCTGTACTTCCTCTATTTCATATGGTTTTATCAGTTTGTTTTGTAATTTCGGCAGTTCAATTTTAGCTAAAAACTCTTCTATTTTATCATCTTTCCCCTCGTTCTCAGTTTGGTATAATTGTTCATAAAATTCCTTAAAGTTCTCATTAATCTCTATTGGGTTATATGTAATTTGTTTGTCCTTTTTCCTTGATGCCCATACAGTTCTTTTAGCTTGTTCTGTTTTAAATTGCCAGGCTAATATTTTGTGTTTTTTCTCCTAGTTCGTAATACTTTTGCTTTGTTTTCATTATGTTCTTCTCCACCTTGTACGTTTGTAATGTTTCATATTTTATTTTTTGTCCGTCAATTCTCTCCTTTTTGTTATATCATCCCTTTTTACTAGTTCCTTTTCTGTACTTACTATCTCCCTTTCCAACTGCTCTATTTCTTGATTGTAGTCCTTTTTCATCTTAGTCACATAACTCATTATCTGCCCTCTAATGAAGGCTTTCATTGCATCCCATAATATAAATTTGTCTTTCACTGATTCCGTATTTATTTCGAAATATGTTTTAATTTGGCATTCAATAAACTCTCTAAATTCCTGCCTTTTAAGTAGCATGGAGTTTAAACTCCATCTATAGGTTCTATTGCTAATAACAGGGGTGAATGATCAGATAGTAATCTAGCTTTATATTCAGTTTTCCTAACTCTCCCTTGAATATGGGCCGACAACAAAAACATATCAATCCTTGAGTATGTTTTATGCCTACTTGAATAATATGAGTATTCCTTCTCTCTTGGGTGTTGCCTCCTCCATATATCCATGTTTCACTTCCTGCATTAATTTAACCATAAATTTGGCCACTTTATTCTTTTTACTAGTCTTTTGTCCAGTTTTATCCAACATTGGATCCAAATTAAGGTTAAAATCCCCTCCTATCAATATATTTCCTTGTGTATCTACAATCTTCAAAAAAAAATTGCATAAACTTTTGATCCTCTTCATTAGGTGCATATATATATTGCGTAAATTCCAAAATTCTGAATATATCTGACACTTTATCATTACATACCTCCCTGCTGGATCTATTATTTCCTCCTCTATTTTGATTGGTACATTTTTATTAATTAATATAGCTACACCTCTAGCTTTTGAATTATATGATGCTGCCGTTATGTGCCCTACCCAGTCTCTCTTTAATTTATTACGTTCCACTTCAGTTAGGTGCATTTCCTGCACAAATGCGATATCTATTTTTTCTTTTTTCAGTAAATTTAATAGCCTCTTCCTTTTAATTTGGTTATGTATTCCATTAATATTTATAGTCAACATGGCCATCTCATATCCTGTTTACACCTCATTTCCGCTTCCTCACCACTGCCACCCCACTTTTCCCCATTTTCATCTCTCAGTTTTCCCTTTTTAAACTCAATGTATGACAATACATTTAAAACATAAATTACTCTAACAACTCCCACATCCAATATTCCCTTAACCCCAGATATCCCTCTCTGAGTTGCCCCTTATCCCTTGCCGGGCAACCACAACTCCCCTCTCCATTTGGAATGCGAACCTGCTCGCAAGCGTCAACTGATTTCACAGTGACGGTTATTCTCTCCACCCCCCCCCGCAAGAAAACACTTTTTTTTTAACACATATAACAAAGTTCTCCCTTTTTTTCCCCTTATTTCCTTTCTTCCTTCTCTTTCCCTTCTTTAGTTCTTTACATATACATTGTTTTTACATCTTTTTATATATTTTATCGCCATTCTTCATTCTTATTACATCTCTTCATCTCTCCTGTAAGCGTTCTGCAAATTCTTGTGCTTCCTCCGGATCTGAGAACAGTCTGTTTTTCTCCCCAGGGATAAATATTTTAAGTACAGCTGGATGTCTTAACATAAATTTATAACCTTTTTTCCATAGGATCAAATTTTGCTGTATTAAACTCCTTCCTCTTCCTTAAGAGTTCAAAACTTATGTCTGGGTAAAAAAATATTTTTTGACCCTTGTATTCCAATGGTTTATTGTCTTCTCTAATTTTATTCCTTGCCCGCTCCAGTATATTTTCTCTTGTCGTATATCTCAAAAATTTTACTAAAATGGATCTTGGTTTTTTTTTTTTTTTTTTTTTTTTTTTTTTTTTTAAATTTTTTTATTTTTCACACCATAAATCACATTAGCCATGATATACACTATTTCTTTTCACACATATACAGTGACTTTTTCTCCCCCCCCCCCCCTTTCCTCCCAAACCACCCCCCCACCCCCCCCTCTCATCCATTTTAGGTATACAATCTAGGTTGCATTAAGCCAGTCAGACAATGTTGTCATTCAACCAAATTACACCAGAAATTCTACTGAGTCCATTCTTTTCTTTCCTTCTCCTTCCATCAACTTAGGTAATGTTTGTCCCCGGTAGGTTTTTGCTATTGTATTTAATGTAAGGCTCCTATACTTGTTCGAATATTTCAATGTTATTTCTTAACCAATATGTTATTTTTTCTAATGGAATACATTTATTCATTTAAATTTGGTAGTTTCTTCCTTTTAATTTGGTTATGTATTCCATTAATATTTAAAGACATATAGTTCAGCGTAGCCCTTTTATATTTTGTTTATCTTCTCTTTCCGTTTTTCCATCATTACCTTTCCTCCTTTTCCATTTCTGTTTTCTTATTTTCAACTCTTTATAAGACAACATTCCTACAACATCTAACATTTTCCTTATTCTCCTATTTCTATCTTATTTATCCCCAATCTCCCCTTCACCTCCTGAGTTGTCCTTTATCCCTTGTCGGACAACCACATCTCCCCTCTCCATTTGGATTTGCGAATCCACTCGCAAGCGTCAACTGATTTTGCAGTGACCGCTATTTCCCCCCACCCCGCCTCCCCCAGAAAAGATTTCACTTTTCATATGTCACAAAGGTCCCTCTTTTAATTCCCTCCTTATTCTCTCTATTCCATTACCTTCCCTTATTAATTCTTGTCTATACTATCCATATTTTCCTCTAAGTACAGATACATTCATGTATGCTCATTGTCTCTATTCACTCTTATACCTCTTTACCTGCATACATATCAATCGTGATCATTTTTACTCTCATTACCCGTCTTCATCCCTCAGTCTATTTTTGTCTTTACCCACATACATATCAGTCGTGATCATTTTAACTCTCATTACCCGTCTTCCTCCCTCAGTCTATTTTTGTAATTGTTCTGCAAATTTTCGTGCTTCTTCTGGATCCGCGAATAGTCTGTTTTGTTGTCCTGGAATAAATATTTTCAATACCGCTGGATGCTTTAGTATAAATTTATACCCTTTCTTCCATAAAATCGCCTTTGCTGTATTGAACTCTTTTCTCTTCTTTAGGAGTTCAAAACTTATATCTGGATAAATGAAGATTTTTTGCCCTTTATACTCCAGTGGTTTGTTGCCCTCTCTTACTTTTTCCATTGTCTTCTCCAGTACCTTTTCTCTTGTAGTATATCTTAGGAATTTTACTACAATAGATCTTGGTTTTTGTTGTGGTTGTGGTTTAGAGGCCAATACTCTATGTGCCCTTTCTATTTCCATTTCATGCTGTAGTTCTGGACATCCTAGGGTCTTAGGGATCCACTCTTTTATAAACTCCCTCATATTCTTGCCTTCTTCATCTTCCTTAAGGCCCACTATCTTTATGTTATTTCTTCTGTTATGGTTTTCCATTGTATCTATTTTTTGAGCTAGTAGTTCTTGTGTCTCTTTAGTTTTTTTATTAGATTCCTCCAATTTCTTTTTTAAGTCTTCTACCTCCATTTCTGCTGCTACTGCCCGCTCTTCCATCTTGTCCATTTTTTTTCCCATTTCTGTTAAGGTCATCTCCATTTTATTTATTTTCTCTTCTGTGTTGTTTATTCTTTTTCTTAAATCCTTAAATTCCTGTGTTTGCCATTCTCTAAATGATTCCATGTATCCTCTAATAAGAGCAAGTATATCCTTTACCTTGCCTCTCTTTTCTTCTTCTATTTCACCATACTCTTCCTCTTCTTCTTCCTCTGGGTTGGCCATCTGTTGTTTCTTTGCTGCCCTTTCCTCCTCTTCTATCTTGTTTCTATTGTCTTCTGTGGTCTCTTCTTGCTGCAGGTGTTCTGCAGCTGTCGTTGCCGGCTGTGGAGATCGACTCCCCAGCTGGTCCCCCCTCCCGTCGGTGTGTTTTTTTTCATGCGCATCGCGCATGCGTGAGGAGTCGCGCATGCGCGGTTGCGCACTTTTGTTCGGCTCTGCGAGCCATTTTTGTAGTCCATTATTTACCGACCTGAGGGAGCGGGTTTCTCTCTCCGCAGCGGGCCTCTTCGGACAGGTAAGGCCTTCACCTTTTTCCTCCTTTGTCTTCTCTTCCTCTCTTCTTACCGTTGCTTTCGACTTTTCTTTTTTTGTCGCCATCTTCTTTCCACCTTTATACTCACTTTTCTGTAACTTTTATTTCTGTGCCTTTGTGTTTTCTCTTGTTTTTCCCGACTTTTCTGGAGAGGGCTGGAGTTCACCGTCCGGCCACTACTCCATCTCGTGACTCCTCTCCAAATGGATCTTGGTTTTTGATGTGTCTATGGTTTCAGAGCTAGTGTTCTGGGTGCCCTTTCTATTTCCATTTCTTCCTGCATTTCTGTCATTCCCAGGACCTTTGGGATCCATTCTTTTATAAATTCCTTCTTCATCTTCCTTTAGGTCCACTACTTTTATGTTGTTTCACCTACTATAATTTTCCAACATATCAATTTTCTGAGCTAATAACTCTTGTGACTCTTTAATTTTTTAAATCACTTTCTTCCAATTTTCTTCTTGTCATTTACTTCCATTTCTATAGGCGTTTCTCGTTCTTCCACATTTTCTTCTCTTTTCCCTATTTCTGTCATGACCAGCTCTAATCTTTGCACTTTATCTTCTGTTCTTTTCATTTTTCTTTTAATTGCACTAAATTCTAATGACAACCATTCTTTTAATACTCTCATTTGTTCTTGAAAAAAAGCTTTATCTATATTCTGTCCCTCTGTTTTACCTTCTATTTCTCTGTGAAGATCTTGGTCATCTTCTTCCTCTTCTGTGTCTGTACCTGTATTTGTGTCTTTTCCTCTTCTTTGTATCTGTGTCTCTTTTGACTTTCCTGATGAGTTGCTTGTCTCAGTTTGTCAGGCCTCTTCTTACTTGGCTTCTTGCTGTTGGTCCTCTTCTTCTGAGCTGCTCATCTGAGCCTCCTGCTGCTGCTCTTCTTTCCTTTCACTCCCTCTCCTGCCGCTTTCCTCTTCTTCCAGCTGAGAGCCCTGGTGTCAGGCATCCCTCATCTGGTCGCGCTGTGGTTGTCTGCTCTTCAGCTGAGCATCCCTCCCGTCGGTCTTCTCCTTCTCCTTAGTTTGCGCATGCACGGTTGCGCACTTTTGTTTGGCTCAGAGAGCCATTTTTGCAGTCCAGCAGTCGGGGGGTCGCGACTCCGCAGGGCCGACACCAACCTCAGAGATCGGGCACTCTTCTCCACCACGGCTCCCTGTTTCTTCGTGCAGATAAGGCCTTCTCCTTTCTTTCCCGATGTCTTTTCTTCTTTTTTTCCCGTTGTTGATACTTGTTCCTTCTTGGGTGCCATTTTCTTTCTTTTCTCTACAACTTCATCTTTTATTTCTTATATTTTGTATTTATTGAACTTTGTCTTTTCTTCTTTTTGGAGAGGGCTGGTATTACCCTACCAGCCACTACTCCATCACGTGACTCCTCCGTTAAGATCATTCTTGAGGGACAAATTGGGTCCAACCATGGCCCTACCAGAGTGCAGTGACATCGAGACTCTGATTTGAAGAGGGAACACAAAAAAGTTTATTTCGGCAATGTACCTGTTCCAAGTGGAGGGCCCAAAACCGGGACTTCATAGGTCAAGGCAGAGATGGGAGTCAGACCTAGCTGTTATGATAGATGAACGGTGCTGGTCAGATCTGTGTCATGGCAGCATGACCACAATAATTATCTCACAATATAGACTGGTGCAGTGTAACTTTCTTCACTAACTATACCTCGCACCACAGAAATTGAATAAAGGTAAACCAGAAATTTTGGATCAACGTTTCATGTGAGGCATTATGCACTCAACCTGGTCATGCACCAGGGTGAGTCCCTTTTGGGTAGAGCTCGGCCAAGCTCGAGAGAAAATCATAGGTAAAGAGTTTCCACAGGACCCAGAGCTGTTCCTGTTGGGAAACATCATGGACATAAGGCTTACAATGAAGCTGTCCAAATTTCAAATCCAATTTGTGTTGATCGCTCTGGCAGTGGACTGGAAGTGAATAAGAGTTACCTGGAAGTCAGAGACTCATCTGGGCATTGTGCATTGGAATATGGAAATGCAGAGCTGTGTTCCATTGGAGAAAGTTGCTTGTAATCTATGGAAAAAAATGAAACTTTTCTTAAAATCTGGCAGCCATACTTGCATTACATAGGCGCAAGGATAAAATGCAGCCCCCTGTGCTTTGCTGCCTGCCACCTTTGCCTCCTTTGTCCTTCCTCTCCTGGGGGGTCCATTCCAATCAGACGAAGTTGGGATGAATGTAAGAGACCTGGCGTTGTGCTCCGACAGACGCTGTGGTTAATGTTTTTCTTTTCTCTTTTTTAATTTATTTGTCTCGGTCTGTGGCATCTTTTTTTTTATGTTAAATAAGCTTTTTTGCCTTTTCATTTAAGTTAAATTTCGTTATTTAAATGGTTAATGTGTTTTTTTTGTTATTTTGTATTTTGGGGGAAGGGGGATAAAACCAGACTCGGTAGAAGAAATGTAAATATTCTCGATGAACGTGATTGTTGTTCTGTGTATTTATTGAAACAGTTTGAGTTTGAAAAAAATCATAAATAAAAAAAGAACACATTATTGACCAGCAGCCATCTCATCAAACACTGAGCAGGAATGACCTGTGATATCATGGACAATTCGGCTGATTCTCCTTGTCAGGGGAATTATCGAACCACACCATGACCCAAGGAAAGGTCACTTTGATTGACCCTTCCCTGGATTTTGGAAGCATTGTGGCATTTCATTGGATCAACACAAGGAAAAGGGGAGTTATGACAATTGTTCATATGGAAGGATATATCTCTGGAAGAAACTTGACAAGGGATCATGAGTTTTCAGCAGACTGAGTCCAGTCACTCAGTCTCTCCCATCTCCTTTGCAATTACTTCGGTGCATCAGTCTAAAAGTCTGCGTTTCGACAATGGATTTCTAAGTCTGAACTTTGGAATGAGTTTCCAGAATTGTGCCTAAGCTGTAATGGTTTGGGTATCCCACACGCACACACGCGTAGTTGGTTTTGCACACACGCATAGTTGGTTTGGCACACACGCGTAGTTGGTTTGGCACACACGCGTAGTTGGTTTGGCACACACGCGTGGTTGGTTTGGCACACACCGTGGTTGGTTTGGCACACACGCGAGGTTGGTTTGGCACACACGCGAGGTTGGTTTGGCACACACGCGAGGTTGGTTTGGCACACACGCGTGGTTGGTTTGGCACACACGTGTGGTTGGTTTGGCACACACGCGTGGTTGGTTTGGCACACACGCGTGGTTGATTTGGCACACACGCGTGGTTGGTTTGGCACACACGCGTGGTTGGTTTGGCACACACGCGTGGTTGGTTTGGCACACACACGTGGTTGGTTTGGCACACACGCGTAGTTGGTTTGGCACACACGCGTGGTTGGTTTGGCACACACGTGTGGTTGGTTTGGCACACACGCGAGGTTGGTTTGGCACACACGCGAGGTTGGTTTGGCACACACGCGAGGTTGGTTTGGCACACACGCGAGGTTGGTTTGGCACACACGCGTGGTTGGTTTGGCACACACGTGTGGTTGGTTTGGCACACACGCGTGGTTGGTTTGGCACACACGCGTGGTTGATTTGGCACACACGCGTGGTTGGTTTGGCACACACGCGTGGTTGGTTTGGCACACACGCGTGGTTGGTTTGGCACACACGCGTGGTTGGTTTGGCACACACGCGTGGTTGGTTTGGCACACACGCGTGGTTGGTTTGGCACACACGCGTGGTTGGTTTGGCACACACGTGTGGTTGGTTTGGCACACACGCGTGGTTGGTTTGGCACACACGCGAGGTTGGTTTGGCACACACGCGAGGTTGGTTTGGCACACACGCGAGGTTGGTTTGGCACACACGCGTGGTTGGTTTGGCACACATGCGTGGTTGGTTTGGCACACACGCGTGGTTGGTTTGGCACACACGCGTGGTTGATTTGGCACACACGCGTGGTTGGTTTGGCACACACGCGTGGTTGGTTTGGCACACACGCGTGGTTGGTTTTGATTCAACGAATGTGTTATATTATTAGTAGTTATTAATAAATAGTGCTTTAAAAGAAAAAAAAACCACTGCCTTGGTGAATTTCCATCTGTGACGTAATGCTGAGGATTTTCAGAATATTAAGAAACAGACTCAAAGTCTATAGCGTTCATATAATGTATAAAATGTGAGGAATGGTGGATTCTGAGTAAATTAGCAAACAATGAAGAGAAGTACCCGCGATGACTGTGCTTCCCATAGGGATGATAAGTGAAATTCCAAAGGAATGTAAATGTTGATCATTGCTTTCACTTTAGAGGAGATAATGGGAACAGTGGGAGTGGTCCAATTGAAGATGGCTGATTTCTAAAGTAGTAACTTGCAGAAACACAGCAGCACCTCAAGGCTGCAGCCTTTGTCCCCTGCTGTATTCTCTCTGCTCCCGATTGCATAGCCAAATTCAATCTCTAAATTTGCTGATGACACCATCGTTGTTGGCCCAAATAATGGGAAACGAGTCAGGTTACAAGACTGAGATCAGGAATGTGGTCGGGTGGTATAGAACAGCAATCTTGCTCTCAATGTCACCGAGACCAAGGAGCTTATTGTGGGCTTTTGGACCATACACCTGTGTGCATTGATGGATAGTGGTGGAAAGGGTAATTACTTTCAAGCTCCTGGAGACAGTACAATGAAGAATGCACCTTCTTTCAAATAAAAATGGCTGCGAAGAAGGGAAGATTGTTGTGGAGTAGGTTTATGCAGTCAGCATGAGCTGAAGGGCATGTCCAGTAATGTTTTATGTTCTGAGGAGCATTTGGCTGTTGAATACTCAATGACACTATCATAGGTGAACTGTGTAAAATATACAGACTGCTTCCACCACAGCCTGGTTTGTAAAATCGAGTGGCCAGGAGCACAAAAGACTGCAGAAAATAGCAAACATGGCCAAGCCCACCATGGTACTGACCTCCCATCTATCGTTGTGAGATGCTGCCTCAAGAGGGCAGCTAACATTATAAAGGCCTCCTATCACCCTGGTTACCATCTTTTCTCACTGCTTCCTTTGGGCAGAAGATACAGAAGTCTGAAGACCAGCACATCTCAATTGAAGAATAGTTTTAGCCATTAACTATCAGGCTCTTGAACCTCCCTGTACAATCCTAGCCATAAACTTCTCTGGGATTATTAAAGGATCTGTGCACTAGGAGCACCTGACTTTACAGTCTGAACAGTATTGTTAGTTTTCTGGAAGGAGGGTACTGGATAAAGTCAGCGACATGATCCAGTTAATTTTCTTTCTTAACAATCGGTAGAAAGAGTTCTAGAATCAGAGTAATTTTGGAAGGTTGTCACTAAGGGTGGCCCGGTTAGTGAGGGGCAGAAGGGTTAATGTAGCTTTTAGCATGATGCTGTTATAGTGCCAGTGACCGGGTTTGACTCCGGTGCTGTCTGTAAGGAGTTTGCACATTCTCCCCGTATCTGTGTGGGTTTCCTCCGGATGCTCTGGTTTCCTCCCACTGTTCAAAACAAACCAGGACTGTAGGTCAAATGGGAGTAATTGGGTAGTATGGGCTGGTGGGCCGAAATGGCCTGTTACCATGCTGTATGTCTAAATTTAAATTAAACATCAATGTCAATGTGAGTTAATTGTTACATACAAAAGCATTTGTACTTTTGTATATATGAACAAATGCTCATATATATTTGTATATGAACAAATGCTCATATACATTTGTACATGCTCCGAAATTTTGACTTGCTGCAGCCACACCAAGTACAATAAACTTACATCAGTGCCAAGACAGAAAAGGAGTTTTCAAATTTCTTGTCAGAGCACATCAGTGGTTCTCAACCTTTTTCTTTCCACTTACATACCACTTTAAGTAATCCCTATCCCTATGGCATTGGGATTGCTTAAAGTGGTATGTGAGTGCAAAGAAAAAGGTTGAAAATCACGAGTACATGCATGACATCACATACAACCCTGAGATTCCTTTTTCTTGCAGGCGCCACAGAATTACCACTAATTGGTAGTGCAAAAAAATAAACTATTCGCAGCATAAATGTAAATAAATAAAAACTGTAAACAGATAATGAATGTAAACAAACTGCAATGCAGAGAGAACAAAAAGAGAATAAAGTGCACAAGAGTCCTTAAATTGATTGAGTTTGTCATTGAGGAATCTGATGATGCAGCTGTTCCTGAACCTGGTGGTGCGAGTCTTGTGGCACCTATACCTCTTTCCTTTTGGCAGCAGTGAGAACAGAGCATGTCCTGGGTCTTTGATGCCCTCTGACGGCAGCGTACCTTGTAGATGTTCTCAATAGTAGGGAGAGTTTTGCCTGTGACGTCCTGGGCTGTGTCCATTACCATTTTGAGGGCTTTATGCTCAGGGGTATTGGTGTTCCTATACCAGACCATGATGCAGCCATTCAGCACACTTTACACCACACCTCTAGAAATTTGCCAAGGTTTCTGGTGTCATTCTGAACCTCCACAATCTCCTCAGGAAGTAGAGGCGCTGATGTGCTTCTTCACGATGCCATTGGTGTGTTAGGTCCAGGAAATACCCCCTGAGATAGTGACTCCCAATGATCACTGGATTGTATACCTCTGGTTTTTCTGAAGTCAACAATCAGCTCCTTAGTTATGATGACATTGAGTGCACCATTCAGCCAAGTTTTCATTCTCCTTCCTGTGTATGACTTATCCCCTTCCTTTATACAACCCACTCTTGTGGTATCGTCAGCAAATTTGTAGATGGTGTTATTGTCATACTGAGCTGCAAAGTCATAGGTGTAAAGTGAGTAGAGCAAGGGGCTAAGAACATGGCCCTGTGGTGTTCCAGTACTGATGGAGATTGTGGAGGAAAAGTTCTTACCAAACTTCACTGATTGTGGTCTGGAGGTGAATAAATCCATGTTAACTTCCAGGTCTTGGAGTTTGCTGATCAGTTTTGAGGGGATGTGATGGTGTTAAATGCTGAACTATAGTCAATAAAGAGTATCCTAATGTATGCATCTTTGCTGTCCAGGTGTTCCAGGGCTTTGTTTAGAGGCAGTGAGATGGCATCCGCCAAAGACCTGTTTCTATGATAGGAGATCCATGTCACCACTCAGTCAAGAGATGATATGCTTCATCATAGCCATACAGTAAAAACCCCTAGTGTCCAAAACCCATGGAGATTGGTAGATGCCAGATAAGTGTATTTTCCAGTTGCTTGAGACTAACTAATGCGATGCCTAACTAATACACCCGCGTTTCGAATAAAAAATTTAAAAGACAAAAATACTATACCATACTTAAACTGAACAACCTTCACTTCCATGATTATATAAACCTTAAACCATTTTACTTTATTTTCAGTCACATTCTTTGAAAACATTTAACTGTTGCTGCATCTGCAGGTTCCTCCCCCTCCATGGAGCCGTCTAAAAGATGAACAATGATATTATAGATACTTAACACCCCTCCCACAGATAAAGCCTCTGACCAAGGCAACTCTTACTAAGCAGGGAGGAGACACTTTAAGAAAGTCACTAAATAGCGAGCAGCATTAACCAGCTCTTCATCCTGGGTGCCGACATTTTATTTAAACTTTATTCCAACAGCTGCTACAAACAAAGCATGATTAAGGCACTTCACTGGCTGAATATTTGTTCCTATCTTCACCAAAAGTTTATGTCATAGCGCATTTACATTTACAATTTTAAACTTGCATATTTTTTACTTATTATTTGTTTTAACTTAAAATTTATCTTCTTTGATTATTTTTGCTGGTTGCTTGAATACCTCAAGATCTCTCAGTTCTTACCATACTGCTTAATCCTCTCATTAACATTGTATTCTGCTTTCAAATTTTACCTTCAGAAATGAACCACTTCACAATTTTCAGGGTTAAACTCCATCTGCCACTTTTATGACATCCTCTTCAGGCAGCACTTCACATAGATGTCTTCAGTGGATGGAATGTTGCTACCTGTGATGGACTTGTCTAGGTTTGCCATTTTATGCAGCCTTCTGTGTTCCTGGGCACTCAAGTTTTCAAACCAGGCTGTAAGGCTGTAACTTTCCATAGTTCACCTGTAGAAGTTTATCAATGAAATAATCAATGACATGACTTTGACTTCTTAGTTTGTGTGTCCTTCTCACAGTTGCCTTGATGTGCTGGCTCCAGGAGATGTCGTCTGATATGTGGAGTTCATCAGGCAAATGGGACGAGACCAGTAAGGTACATTAGTCAGCAGGGACATGTTGGGCCAAACTGTCAGGTGGCACGATTCGTGTAGCAGTTAGTGCAACGATATTACAGCGCCAGTGACCTGGGTTTGAATCCAGCACTGCAAGGATGTTCTCCCTGTGTCCTGCGTGTGTTTTCTCTGGGTGCTCCAGTTTCCTCCCATCTTTCAAAACATACAGGTTTGTCAGTTAATTGGGTGGCACAGGTTTAAAATGGGCTGAATCGCTTCTGCTGTATGGTATTATTAAAAGTTTTAAAATATTATAGCTCTCTGATTCCTCGAGATGTTCTAGGCACTGGCACCTTTGGCTGTCCTACTTGTAACTGCAGAAAACAATATGAATTGCCCCAATTACGCTGTCTTCTGCACAGCTCAAACAAAACCTTCATTCTGTCCCAAAAGAACATAACAAATGGAACCAGGAGAGGGGGATTTAGCCCCCTGTGCCAGATCCAATCATTCATTAATGTCATGGCTTCTCCATTTAGATGCTGCTGCTTTCCTGCATTAAACACTGAAACACGCATCCCGATTATTTTGATATCCAAAAATCTATTGATTTATCCTCATAATAATTAAATATGGTCAGCCCCTTTGGGTAGAGAATTCCAAAAATTCACACTCTATGAGTGAAGGTTTCTTTTCATCTCTGTCCTGAATGTCCCCTAATCCCATGACTCTAAAGACAAATGAGAGACATTGCAGATGCTAGAAAACTGGAGCTGGAGGAACTCAGCAGGTCCGGCAGCATTCGTGGAAGGCAATGGACAGTCAATGTTTCAGGCTGAAAGAAAACCCTTCAGCTCTGGCAGGAAAGAGGGCAGAAGCTAAATTTTCACTATGGTTCTGTGAATACTGGGAGTTCAGCAGGAGGTTGAAAAGCAGAACCTCTGGGTTTGTAATCTCAGGATTATTCGCTGTTACACATGCTAGTGAGGGTGGGAATATTGGGACATGGCACATGAATGTGTGGCTGAAGAGTTGGTGTGGATGAGAGAAGCTCAACTATTGGACCATTGGGATCTGTTCTGGGGCAGGGATGGGGCAGGAGTAGGGTTCTATTGGAACTAGAGGAGGATCAGAATCCTTCCAGGGAGATTTGCTTGCACCACTCAGTTGGTACTAGACCCAAGGTAGTAGTTGAGAAAGTTGAAATGAATCTAGAGGTTAGACTGAGCAAGTCCAGCAGGCAGGTCAGAGTGTGAAAGATCTGATAGGTGAAACCACTTTTCCTTTAATTCAAGAAGCTTCATAGGGAAAGTAGATGAACTTGGGGCATGGGACTGCAGTATTGTAGCAGTTACAGAAACATGCTTCCAACTCTGTGAGAGGAGAGGGAGCTGTGAGAGGAGAGGGAGTTGCAGTATTGACTTGTGAGAGCATCTTCATAGAAACTAAAGAAGTTATGATCATAGTCTGGTGTACAACAGGGAAGGGTTCTATTGGAACTAGAGGACACCAAAACCCCTAAGTGGAAATCCCTGCAAAAGGTAGTGAACACAGCCCAGGACATCACAGGTAAAACCATACCCACCATCGAGAACATCTACAAAGAACATTGCTATCGGAGAGCAGCAGCAATCATCACCTGGCACACACTCTATTCTCGCTTCTACCATAAGGAAAGACTACAAGACTACAAGACTCACACCACCAGGTTCAGGAACAGCTGCTACCCCTCCACCATCAGTCTCCTCAACAACAAACCCAGTCAGGGACTTACTTCAGGACTCTTGTGCATTTTATTGATTTTTTTTTCAATCTATTGCACAGTCAATTTGCTTACATTATTTGTATTTCTTTATATGTCAGTATCTTCTTGAGTACAATTTATTGCACTACCAAAAATGGTAGCTCTGCCTCACCCACAAGAAAATCTCAGGGTTGTATGTGATGTCATGTATGTATGTTATTGGGTTTATATAGGTATAGTATATACCAATAGTATATTGGTATAGTATATACCAATTGTCAGAGGAGCATTTATGCTTAGAAATCAGAAGAGTGTTGCTAGATTGGAGTCTTGGGTGATGGGGGAGATTTGATAAGTTGTGGCTTTTGCCCCAGACTGGAGAAGGCTGAGGTGATGAAAGACAAATATAATAAGAGGGCAGAGGTCAGGTCTGTTTCCCCATGGTAGGGTGTCTAAAACTTGAGGGCATGAGTTTAAGGTGAGTGGGAGGAGATTTACAGGAATGTGAGGAGCAAAGTTTCACAGGCATTTGGTTTCCTTGGGCAGGAATGGAAAACACCAGAGGACATGTGTACAAAGTGAAGGGGAGACATCAGGGCTAAGTTTTTTTTACACACAGTTGTGGGTGCCTGGAATGCCTTGGTGGAGGTTGAAAAATTAGGGGCATTTAATTAGGCAGGGAGGGTTTAGTACTTTCTTAAAGAATATGGTCGGCACAATTTCAAGGGTCAAAGTACCTGTACCTATGTTTCTGGAATGAGCTGCCAGATTTGAGTTACAGGAAGAGGGCGGATAGTGTATGAGGCTGAGCAGTGATCCTACAGAAGTTTCTAAAATCATAACGGAGATGTAGATTGTTTTTCATAGATTTCCCCCCCACCCCCCCCTCCCTCTCCCTCTCCCTCTCCCTCTCCCTCTCCCGAGTTAGTTCAGTTCCTTCCCTGTTCTCCCGGGTTGGTTCAGTTCCCTCCCAACTCTATCGGGTTAGTTCCGTTCCTGTCCTGCTCTCCCGGGTTGGTTCCTTCCCTGCCCTGTTCTCACTCGGTCGAGGTGCCCGGCCGCGGCCACACGGTGTCTCTGTCCCTCTGGCTCCGGGACTCAGAGTAACGGGACAGCGGAGCTGCCTCGGAGCCTCCTTGTCTGTGGGAGGTTTGAGCTGAACACCAGGGTGGTGGTGTTTCAGAAGGGGCGCGGCCAGCTGTTGCCGGTGCTGGGCGCCGTTGGCCGGGGATGAGCGGTGCGGAGGAGTGGCGCTGAGTGGCACGATGCTGCCCGGGGAACGCCACGCCAGCCTGTCCCGGCAGAGTCTCAACATCCCCGCAGCCTTACTGATCACCTCGCCCAAAAGGAGACTGGCCAGGCTGGGCAGGAAACACAGCAACGGGTCGCTGCAGTGAGTACCAGCGCCTTCAACACTGAACGCTCCCGGGAGCGGGGTGGGGGGGAATGGATGGAAGGGAAAGAGAGGGGTAAGAAAGAGGGAAGGAGGGGGAGAAAGGACGGGAGGGAAAGAAAGAGGGATGGGAGGGGGTGAGGGAAGAAGGCTGGGGGAAAGAGAGGAAGGGGAAAGAGAGAGGGGAAAGGGGAGGGATGTCGAAAGTGGAGAGGGAGGAAATCGGAGGGAGGGTGGAGAAAGCAGAGGAATGGTGGTGAATGTGGAGGGAAGAGGGATGGTGGGGAAAGTGGAGTGAGAATGAGTACCAGTTAGAGAGGGAGAGATGTGTGGAGGACAGAAGGAAAGTGCAGAGGGTTGATAGGGAATCACATCGTGGTTCCCTGAGAATTGCTCAGAAAAGTTTGTGCTGGGTGTGCAGGAATGGTCAGGAAGCCTTGAGTACCGGGTATGTTGAGGCTCGTGCACCAATCAATTTGGAAAATTGCATGTTTGTGTGAAGGGCGAGGGACCATGCGGGTGAGGGAGTGAGGTAGCTGCGTGGATGGGCAAGCGACCAGGGGGACAGGGGGTGAGGTAGCTGTGTGGGCAGACAAGGGTCTGTGCAGGCGAGGGAGTGAGGCAGCTGTGAGGGCGAGTGGGTGAGGGTCCAAGTGGGCGAGGGTCCAAGTGGGCGAGGGTCCAGGCAAGTGAGGTGGTGAGGTAGCAGTGTGGACGGGCAAGTGAGGGGTCCAGCAGGCAAGGGGGTGTGGTAGCTGTGAGGGTAGACGAGGGTCCAGGTGGGCGAGGGATGAGGAGCTGTGTGGGCGAGGGGGTAAGGGAGCTGTGTGAGTGGGAGGATGGTCTTCAGTCCTCTATTAGCCTAAATGATTCTCTTGCTTTCATTGTGATGGAAACGCAAGACCAATGTCATAATCATGGAGAATTGTTGCACAATAACAGTCCCTTCAGCCCAACCTATCCATGCTGACCCTTGTACTTTCTGTACTTATTTTCATTACCCTTATTTGGCCCACATGCTTCTATACATTCAGAGTCGGAATTTATTGTTGTGAACATACCATTAAATATGTTGTTTTGTGGAAGCACCTACAGTGGAAATTCTGCTATTACATATAAAACAACTAAATCAGTGTGAAAATAGTAAACAAGGTAGTGTCTTATGGTTCATTGTGTATTCAGAAATCTGATTGCGGAGGGCAAGAAGCCCTATGCCACTGGGCGTTCATCTTCTATACCTCCTTCCTGATGGTAACAGTGTGAAGAGAGCATAGCCTGGGTGGTGGGGGGTCATAGACGATAGAGGCTGCTTTCTTGAGACACTGCCTATTGTAGATGTTCTTGATGGAGTGAAGACTGATGCCCGTGATGGTGCTGGTCAAGTTCACAACTCTCTGCAATCCTTTCCTGACCTGTGTGTTGGCTCCTTCTTCGTGATTGCATCAATATGGAGGCTCCAGGACAGATCCTCAGAGATGTTGATGCCCAGGAATTTGAAGTTCTTTACCCTCTCCACTGCTGAGCCCTCGATGAGAACAAGTTCACGTGCTCCTGATATCCTCCTGAAGTCTGCAATCATCTCCTTGCTTTTGCTAACATTAAGCACAAGGTTGTTGTTGTGACACCACTCAACCAGATGATCTTGCTCACTCCTGTACACTTCCTCATTGTTGCCTGTGATTCTGCTGACAACTGTGGTGTCTTCAGCAAAATTGTAGATTGCCTTTGAATTGTGCCTGGCCACACAGTCATGGGTGTAGAGTGAGTGGAGCAGTGGGATAAGCATGTATGCTTGCGGTGCACCTGTGTTGATCATCAGTGAGGAGAGAGATGTTGTTTCCAATTTACTTACTTGTGTTCTGATGTGGAAGTCAAGGATCCAGTTGCACAAGCGGGTGCAGAGGCCCAAGGTTTGGAGCTTATTGACCAGCACTGAGAGAATAATGGTGTTGAAGGTTAAGCTGTAATCAATGAAGAGCAGCCATATGTAAGTTTTACTGTTGTCTAGGTGATCCAGAGCTGAGTGGAGAGCTAATGTTATTACATTTGCTGTGGAGCAATTGTGACAGTAGGTGAATTGCAGTGGGACTAGTCCTTTGCTAGAGATACATTAATTCTGGCCATGACCAACTCTTAAAGCATTTCATCACATGAGATGTGAGGGCTACTAGATGATAGTCATTGAGGCAGCTCACCCTACTTTTCTTGGGCACTGGGATGATTGGTGCCCTTTTGAAGCAGGTGGGAACTTACGACTAGAGCTGTGAGAGATTAAAAATGAATATCACAGCACAGTACATGCCCTTCAGCCACAATGTTGTGCTGACCTGTGTAAACCTACTCCACAAAATCTAATCATACCCATAAGCCTCAATGTTTCTTACATCCATGTGCCTATCTCAGAGACTTTTTAAAATCGTCGTCGTACCAGCTGCCACCATCAGCCTGGCAATGAATTCCAGGCACCCACCACTTTGTGTGTGTGCACGTATTTAAAAAAAATCACCTCTGAATTTTCCCCTGAACTTTCCTCAACTCACCTGAAACGGATGTCCTCTGGAATTAGCCATTGCCTTCCTCTCATAATCTTATATGCCTCTTATAATATTACACATCTCTATTAATTTGCCTCTCAATTGTCATTCCAAAGGGAAAAGTCATAGCTTTCTCAACCTTGTTTCATATATGCTCTCCAATCCAGGCAAAATCCTGGTAAATTTCTGCACCCCTCTCTAAGCTTCCACGTCCTCCCTGTAATGAGGCGATCAAAACTGAATGCAATATTCCAAGTGCAGTCCAATCAGAGTTTTAAGGAGCTACAATATTACCTCATGGCTCTTCAACTTAATCCCCCAACAAATAAAGGCCGGCATACCATACATCTTCTTACCACCTTATCATCTTTTGCAGCAACCTTTGGGGATCTAAGGACCTGGTCTCCAAGATCCGCCTGTTTTTCCACCCTTAAGAGTCCTGCCATTAACCATGTACTCCACCTTCAAGTCCAAACTTCCAATGTGCATCTTTTCACATTGATACAGATTGAACTTCATCAGCCTCTTCTCCGCCCAACTACAGGAAGGAGAATGAAATAGCTGAATGGTGCACCAACAATAACATTGCACTCATTGTCACCAAAACTAAGGAGCTGATTGTTGACTTCAGGAAAGGAAAGCCAGAGATGTACAATCCAGTGGGGGAATCAGAGGTGGAGAGGGTAAGGAAATTTAAGTTCTTGGGAGACACTACTTTTGAATGATCTTTCCTAGACCCAACACACTAATGGCATCATGAAAAAGGCATGTTAGGGCCTCTACTTACTCAGGAGTTTGACATCAGAAACCCCGGCAAATTTCTAGAGTTGTGGTGGAAAGTGTGCTGACTGGCTGCATCACGGTCTGGTATGTTGTGTTGAGAATGTCAGGTTCGGTGGGTTCACAGAGACGAGTCTGGACACAAGGGTTTGTAATCACTTTTATTAAAACGCAACAATTAATATAAGCGCATGGGAAAATCGTAACCAGAAACTAACGGGAGAACATTAAACAGTACACAATTACTAATTCACACAGGCAATGCAGGCATTTGCACACTATAAGCCGGGGTTCTATACGTTGGGAGATGGCTCTAGTACCATTCTACGCAGGGGTATACACACCCTCCCAGACCCCTGATCATTGTGAGGCAGCTCTTGTACCACTGAACGCAGGGGTGTGCACTAACTCCTGGACCCCTGATCGTTGAGAGTCAGCTCGACTGCGTATTGATCTGCAGCAATTTGATCTATAACAATATTATGACTCACCGGAGGGAGCGAATGTGTTCTGTGGTCGTGCTAAATACAAGGTTCTAGCCATAAAGAACACTAGGCGATCTGAATTAGCTAGTGGCATTAACTAGTTGCCAGAGCCCAACCTTAACTGTCACTCCACCTGCAAACCATAACTTTGAATCTACAACTTGTAACTTTGAATGAAACAAAAAGTACACAACATACTGACAGGTGATGTGACTCCTGAATGAGTTTCAGATGGGGAGGCCACATGACCACCTGCAACACACAGGTAGGGAGGCCACGCCTCCTCCACATACCACATTCCACCCCTCGGAAGCCATGTCACTCTGGATCAGTGATGCTATGTACAATGATAGCGCCTCACCAGCAAACCCCCCCCCCCCACCATTGCACCTCTGACCAAACAGGGTCACTGTGTTACCAGTGGAGCAGGTTGCTGTGGGAGCTGCTCCCCAGTGTCAGAGGGGAGGGCAGAAAAAGGAACTTGTCTGGTCACTGAGCCAATGCCTTGCTTCTCCAGCTCGGCTGGAAAATGTGAACACTCCCACCACCTACACCTGCAAACAGGCAGCGCAGGGTCATGCATGAGGTGCCAGATCCCTCACTTGGCTTGCATATTCTGCGCCCTGGTCCCACACTTGGGCACTCCCAAAGCACAGAGCTCAGATGGCAGCCGCCATACTATCCTGTGGTGAGGCAGAGGGCAGGCTGGCAGACATGTATCCAGGGTGTACCCGGAACATTCTATTTCCCTGGGCTGTCATCCAACACCAGGATGCCATTCTTGCTCACGTTCTTTTTAAACAGATGCCACAAGTACCTTTGTTGGATCCATGCAATGATAGCCTGGGAGGAGATGGGACTGAAAGTTTTGTTAATGGGGGAGGGGCTGGGGCGACACTGTTACTGTCAAGTGAAACAAAAAGAAAACAACGTCCATTCAATGACACTACTTATAAGACATCACAGGGTGACTGAAGAAGAGGAAAGACAACAGAAAAACAAAAGGTCCAACCCAAAGTCCATGCTTGCGATGCAATCGAATGCCAAATTCCACTGCTCAAACGGCAGGTGTGACCACAGCTATCAGTGGTGTTGGCAGCTGAAATCAGTGATTCTGTTGCAGTAGTCTTTTGATGCACCCTCAGATCGAGGAGAGGAACAGCTTGAAGGGTAATCTGTGTGGGGGTAGGGGGAGAGAGCTCAAAACATTGATTAGTTAGGGGCCACCTCTGGTCGGGGAAGACCAGAGGGGAGGCTGATCCAGGTCGGAGTGGGCAGTGCATGGGAAGCTGAACCCCAACAGGGCTCCCCCCCCCCCCCCCCCCCTCCGCAGTGCTCACTCTCTCTCACACCGGCAGGGTGACATTGCCGACCTTCTCCTAAGCCCTGAAATGTTGAGCAGGATCTCTCTGCTCCGTGCACTCTGATCCCTCCACTCCAGGAGGGTAATGGCTTCCTGGACCGCCTTCTCTGATGCCAGTCCCATGAGCGGCAAGGTGGGGGAATGTGGCGGGGCACCAATCACCTTTGTGCTCCCTGAGAGGTGGTGTTTGTGGGTGCCCCCTGTAGCCACCCACAACCAATGCCCACTCCTTAACAACCCGCGTCCCAATGTAAACAGTGCGCCATTGTAGCCGGCTATGTTGGCCCCATTCTAGGAGGGCAGAGAATCTGGTCTGGACTGCACTCACCACCCGCTGCCGTAGGGTGGTGCCCTCAAGGCGTTGGCAATCGTCTGCCAGTCAGACTGACCACCCAGGTCACTCACATCCCAATGAGAGAGAAAGTAATTGGGAGTTCCCTCATCTCCCAACTGAATCAGCAGCATGGCTAAGTTTTCGTCTGGCCGCTGGTGGCATCAGTCCCCACGCCCGGTTAGAGTAGTCCTGGAGCTCCGTTATCTTACAATGACCACCTATGTGCTCACCTGAGGTCCCCCATCTTCAGCTACCTCCCCATTTTGAAGGGTCGGAGGGGCGCCCTTGTTACAAACCTGGGATCATGTGGTCACTGGCCGGGCTTGTAAAAGCTCAGGCTCACAGGAAGGGGATGATGTGTGACTCATCTTCCATTCACACGTACCCATCCCCCCACCACCACATGATGATCCTCTCCTCCTGCTGGACAGTGGGGACTACATCCCTGTTTGGAGGGTTGGCATGTCCTCTCATGGCAGACCTGGAACCGAATGGTCACTGGTCGGGATGGTAAAGGCTCACGCATGCAGGGAGTAGGAAGTGTGTCCTGGGACTCAGTTTCCTCATGGTTAAGATCATCCATCCACATGTCAGTCCCTTCCCCCCTGCTAGATAATGGCTCGGACTTTTCCTGTTTCATGCCGCAAGCCAGACCAGAGCTTGTAGCTGCTGTGTTTTGATCTGAGAGGAAACTGCCTCCCTGATTTAAAGTCTAAATTGGTCGCTTGCCCTTGGGCAACCTGCAGTACCTCTTGCAGTTCCCAATGTTCATGTAGCTGGGATTCTATCTCCCTATCATCTTTCCAGGTTGCTTGTCCTTGGGCAGACTGTACTGCCTCTTACAGTTCCCAACACTTGTTGCTTTCCCAACTCTTATCTTGTAGGGATTCTATTTCCCTTTCTTCCTGGCTACTTAGCTCAGATGTCATATTGCACTGGCTCCTGAGTAGGGATATTAGTAGCCATAGGGCTACCCCAAAACTCTGCCCAGCCTCGGAAAACCCCAGTAGCGCCAGGTGGGAGATCACATGGTGCCCTATCTTCTGCCCATGGGGTCCAACCTGTCATTCCAATTGACTGGCATGGCTTGCTAGCCACATTACCAAATGGCTGAATGCCTGGCGGTCATTGGACCACCCAGGGATTTTAAACTACAACCCCAAGGTCCATTTCCTCCTGCTGCCCTGTTGGTGAGCATGTACACAATAAACCATGCACCTGACAGGACACCCACACACAGTTACCAATACAATCTGCACAGTTAAAACAGTCTCTCACTCCCACATAGTTAAATCACCATGTGTGTCCAGTTGTAATTCTTTGAACCTTGCTTGCAGCACTAATTGTTGTGTTGGGAAAGAGTGTCGGGTTTGGTGGGTTCACAGAGAGATGAGTCCGGATACAAGGGTTTGTAATCACACGTAACTTTTATTAATACAATTAATAGAAGAGCGTAGGAAAATTGTAGCAGGAATAAAACATGCACAATTTATAGGATGTTGCCAGGTCTTTAGGAGTTGAGTTTTAGGGAAAGATTAAACAGGTTAGTCCTTTATTCCTTGGAGTGTAGAAGAATAAGGGGAGATTTGATAGAAGTTTACAAGATTATGAGGGGTATAGCCAGTAAATGTGAGTAGGCTCTTTCCACTTAGATTAGGAGATATAAATACGAGAGGACATGGCTCTAGGGTGAAAGGGAAAGGTTTAAGAGGAACATTAGGTGAAATGAGCTGCCATCTGACGTAAATGCAGGCTCAATCTTAAGTTTTAAGAATAAATTGGATAGATACGTGAATGGGAGAGGTCTGGAGGGTTATGGACTGGGTGCAGGTCAATGGGACGAGCAGAATAATATTTCGGCACTGATTAGAAGGATCAAATGGTCTATTTTCTGTGCAATAGTTTTCCATGGTTCTAAGAATGTGGGAAAATACGTGCACAATTTAATAAGAGCGTGGGAAAATCGTGACAGAAACCAACAGAAGAACGTTAAACGGTACACAGTTACTAATGCACACCGGTGATGCAGAAATTCACACACTATAAGCAGTGGTTCTATATGTTAGGAGGTGGCTCTAGTACCACTGTACGCAGGGGTATATAAACTGTCTCGGACCCTTAATCATTGGGAAGCAGCTCTAGTACACACTGTACACAGGGCTGTACATATGCTCCCGGACCCATGATCATTGAGAGTGGCAGCTGTATTGCAAGTATTGATCTATAGCAATTTGATCTATAGCAATACTATGGCTCAGCCTCAGTGCACTGCACACCTTACCTGCGACCCTTTCAAGCGACATCCACAGTAGTGACCTGGCATGGAGCATGTCTGGGGCTCAGGCATCGAGGCGGAAAGAGCAAATGTGCTCTGTGCTGGTGCTAAATACAAGGCTCTAGCCAATAAGAGAGCTAGGTGATTTGAATTAGCCAGTAGCAAGGTGTCCACTAACTAGTGACTGGAGCCCAACCTTAACTGACGTTTCACCTGCAAACTAACTTTGAATCTACAACCTGTAACTTTGAATGAAACAAAAAGTACATAACATCTTTGGCTTGGCTTCGCGGACGAAGATTTATGGAGGGGGTAAAAAGTCCACGTCAGCTGCAGGCTCGTTTGTGGCTGACAAGTCCGATGCGGGACAGGCAGACACGATTGCAGCGGTTGCAAGGGAAAATTGGTTGGTTGGGGTTGGGTGTTGGGTTTTTCCTCCTTTGCCTTTTGTCAGTGAGGTGGGCTCTGCGGTCTTCTTCAAAGGAGGTTGCTGCCCGCCAAACTGTGAGGCGCCAAGATGCACGGTTTGAGGCGATATCAGCCCACTGGCGGTGGTCAATGTGGCAGGCACCAAGAGATTTCTTTAGGCAGTCCTTGTACCTTTTCTTTGGTGCACCTCTGTCACGGTGGCCAGTGGAGAGCTCGCCATATAACACGATCTTGGGAAGGCGATGGTCCTCCATTCTGGAGACGTGACCCATCCAGCGCAGCTGGATCTTCAGCAGCGTGGACTCGATGCTGTCGACCTCTGCCATCTCGAGTACTTTGACGTTAGGGGTGTAAGCGCTCCAATGGATGTTGAGGATGGAGCGGAGACAACGCTGGTGGAAGCGTTCTAGGAGCCGTAGGTGGTGCCGGTAGAGGACCCATGATTCGGAGCCGAACAGGAGTGTGGGTATGACAACGGCTCTGTATACGCTTATCTTTGTGAGGTTTTTCAGTTGGTTGTTTTTCCAGACTCTTTTGTGTAGTCTTCCAAAGGCGCTATTTGCCTTGGCGAGTCTGTTGTCTATCTCGTTGTCGATCCTTGCATCTGATGAAATGGTGCAGCCGAGATAGGTAAACTGGTTGACCGTTTTGAGTTTTGTGTGCCCGATGGAGATGTGGGGGGGCTGGTAGTCATGGTGGGGAGCTGGCTGATGGAGGACCTCAGTTTTCTTCAGGCTGACTTCCAGGCCAAACATTTTGGCAGTTTCCGCAAAGCAGGACGTCAAGCGCTGAAGAGCTGGCTCTGAATGGGCAACTAAAGCGGCATCATCTGCAAAGAGTAGTTCACGGACAAGTTTCTCTTGTGTCTTGGTGTGAGCTTGCAGGTGCCTCAGATTGAAGAGACTGCCATCCGTGCGGTACCGGATGTAAACAGCGTCTTCATTGTTGGGGTCTTTCATGGCTTGGTTCAGCATCATGCTGAAGAAGATTGAAAAGATACTGACAGGTGATGTGACTTACGAATGAGTTTCAGATAGGGAGGGCACGTGACCACCCACAACATGCAGGCAGGGAGGCCATGTCTCCTCCATACACACAACATATGGGGACATCAATCTACTGAGTGTAAAGTCCTGCAAAAAGTAGTGGACACAGTCCAGGACATCACAGGCAAAACCCTTCCCACTATCAAGAAGATCTACAGGGAATGCTGTCGTCAGAGAGCAGCAGCAATCATCAAGGATCCCCACCACCTACCTGTACACCAGGTGCCACAAGATTAGCACTACCACGTTCAGGAACAGTTGCTACCCCTCCACCATCAGACTCCACAATGACAAACTCAATCAGAGACTCATTTAAGGACCCAGTATTCGAGGGATCAGTGTTTGAGAGGGTTAAGTACTTCAAATTCTGAGGATCTGTTCTGGAGCCTCTACGTTGATGCAATCACAAAGAAGGCTCGCCAGTGGCTATACTTTGTGAGGTGACTGAGGAGATTTGGTATGTCACTGAAGACGCTCATAAATTTCTCCAGGTGTATATTCTGGCTGGTTGCATCACTACCCGACATGGAGGCGTCAACTCTCAGTACAAGAATAAACTCCAGAGGGTTGTTAACTCGGCCTGTGACATCATAGGCACCAGGCTTCATTCCATCGAAGAGATCTACATTAGGTGATGTCTTAAAAAAGCAGCCTCTATCCTCAAAGATCCCCAGCACCCAGGCCATGCCCTCTTCACTCTGCTACCATCAGGGAAAAGGTACAGGAGCCTAAAGACAAGCACTCAGCAGCACAAGGACAGCTTCTTCCCCGCTGCCATCAGATTCATGAATAATCAGTGAACCAAAGATACTGCCTTACTTTCGTGCACTATTTTTGTTGTTTTAAAACATTTTTTAAAGTAATGTTGTAAGATGGTTATAATATGAATGTTTGCTCTGTCATGCTGTCGCAAAACACCAAATTTCATGACTTGTTCAGGTCAATAAATTCTGATTTGAATTCTTACTTGTGCACTTTATTAACTTTTTTAAAATTCTCTCTGTTTTGCACAGACAGTTTGTTTACATTTATTATCTGATCACAGTATTTATTTGTTTACTGTGTATGCTGTGTTTTTTTGCACTACCAATAAGTGGTAAATTTGCCTCAACCACAGAAAAAAGAATTTGAAGGTTGTATGTGATGTTATGTATGTACTCTGACAATAAATATGAAACTCTGCATCCTGTCTTATTTCTGTTATAACCTACAACAACTTCTACACTATCCCCAACAGCTTCAGTATTCAAATCTGTGAACACCCCTACACTTCTTTGTCCATGTTCTTTATATTAAAAAAACTCACAAAGAGCAGGGGTCCCAGAACAGTTCCCTACAGAACGCCACATGTCACTGACCTCCAGGCATTCCAACTATTACTATTCTCTGCTTTCTGTAGGCAAGCCAATTCCAAATCCAAGCACCAAGATTTCTTAAATCCATGCCTTATGACTTTCTGAATGAATCTACCATGTGGGACCTTGTCAAATGCCTTACTAAAATTCATGTACACCACATCCACCACATTTCATCAATTTCTTTTGTCATTTCCTCAAAAGGCTCAATAAGGCTCATGAGGCATGACCTGCCCCTCACAAATCTATGCTATCTCTGAGAAGACAATGCTTCTCTAAATACTTGTAAATCCTGTAATTAAGAATTCTCTCCAATAGTTTGCCTACCATTGAGATAAGTTACAGGTCCATGATTCTCCCTTTTAACTTTCTTAAATGAGGAAACTACATTACCATTCTCTAATCTTCTGGTAGCTCTCTTGTGGCCAGGGAAGACACAAAGATCATTCCTAACGCTCCTGCAATCTCTTCCCTCGATTTCTCCAGTAACCTGGGACATATCCTTTCCAGACCTGCAGACGTCTGCCTGAATGTTTTTAATAAGATCTAGCACTTTCTCTTTCTTAACCTAGACATGCTTCAGCACATAAACCTGTTCTACACTGACTTCAAATTCACCAAGGTCCCTCTCATTGAACATTGAATCAAAATATTCATATAGGACTTCCCCTGGCTCCTGTACTTCCAGGCACATATCCCCCCCTTTATCCCTAATCGGTCCTATCCTCATTCTCATCTTCCTTCTATTCTTCATGAATGTATATAGCATCTTAGGGTTTTCATTAATCCTGCTGACCAAGGTATTCTCATGCCCCCCCTTAAGTTCAACTAAGTCCTTTCTTAAATTCCATCCTGGTTACTATATAATTTTCATGAGCCCTTCCTGACTTCCTAAACCTTGTATATGCTTCCTTGATGTTTTTGACCAGCAGTCCCACCTCTCTTTTCCTTGTCTCAGTGGGACAAGCCTATCCAGAACCCTCACAACTGGTCCTTAAACATCCTCTATATTTCTGCTATGCATCTGTTCCCAATTTACTCTCAAATTACCACCTAATCCCATCATAATTAGCCCTTCCCCAATTAAACATTTTTGTTTTTGCTATACTCTTATCCTTGCAGTAAAGGTCAGGGAGTCGTGGTCACTGTCTGAAGTGCTCCCTCACTGAGAGGTCCATCATCTGACCAGGTTCATTACCCAGAACTAGACCCACTATGGCCTCTCCTATAATCCACAAAGTGTCAAGAATCCTTGGATACACCTGACAAATTCTGCCCCATCTGCACCTTCTGCAGTAGGGAGGTGCCAGTCAACATTAGGGAAGTTGAAGTGTCGCATGACAACAAACCTGTTATTTTTGCACCTTCCCAAAACCTGCTCCTCAGTACCCCAATGAGGGGACATTGAATACTCCCAATGGAGTGATCACCCCCTTCCTGTTTCTGACTTCCACCCACAATGACTCAGTCTATGACCCTTCCACAATGCCCTCCCCTTTTGCAGGTCTGGGAGTTAACCCCTCCCAATCCTCTGATCCCATCTCCTGTTTTGTTTATTACTTATTGTTTAACTTGTTGCACAAGTTCAGGTTTACGTTGTGCTGTGGATTATCCCATTGCGTCATTCAGTTTCACAGTGCACTGGCTGTGATCAGCTACTCAGTCTCTGCTGCAGCACGTACCTTGCAGCCCATTATTTCTCTCTCACCAACACCAGCAAGCACAGGTGCAGGCCAGCAGGGACATGTTTGAACTGGTTGCTCACAAAACCAAATTACAACTGGTAGCATGGTAAGGATCAACTTCGTTCATTCCAGTACTTGGGTTTAGGAAGTTTACTGAAATATTGCTTCAAGCTCAGACTGGAGACAGCCAAGGTGTCGTACAGGTTCGCTGGCAAATTAACAAAGGATGTTCTCCCATGAAACGCTACTGAATGTTCATTTTCCCTTTCACTCTTTTTCCACTCTGTTAATGTATCACCTTCTCATATTTTTGATCTTTTTGTTTACAACATTGTCTTTTTATCTAAAAGTTACCTTTCTCATTTCTCTTCCTCCTCTCTGCCTCCTCTCTCACCCCCTCTCCTTCTTTCTCCCTCTCCAAACCCCACCTCATTCCTCAATCCCACTCTCTCCACCTCCCCTTCCTGCCCCTGCCTCCTCCCCCTCACTCTCTCCCCCTCACTCTCTCCCCCTCACTCTCTCCCCCTCACTCTCTCCTCTCCCCCTCACTCTCTCCTCTCCCCCTCACTCTCTCCTCTCCCCCTCACTCTCTCCTCTCCCCCTCACTCTCTCCTCTCCCCCTCACTCTCTCCCCCTCACTCTCTCCCCCTCACTCTCTCCCCCTCACTCTCTCCCCCTCACTCTCTCCCCCTCACTCTCTCCCCCTCACTCTCTCCCCCTCACTCTCTCCCCCTCACTCTCTCCCCCTTTCCCCCTCACCCTTTCCCGTTGTGTGTGTGTGTGTGTGTGTTTGGGTGATGACACAGATTACAGAAGATACCAAGTTCAAAGACAATACAATGAAGTGTGCTGTTAGGTGTCCCAGTCAGTTAGAATTCATTCAGGATGTGAGCATTAGTTATTTTTAAACAAATACTGACAAGGGTGGGGGTGGAGTGGAGTGCTCTAACTAATGCTTTGGCCTCATTAACGTGTGAGATGGAAGTCTGTCCTCTCAGGAAACTGGGTCACATTGTATGAGAGATTGTCTCACAGCTGATAAGTATCTTGTTCTGGGAATTGTTGGATTCCAGGGCGCTTGTCAGTTGTGGGGACTTCAACAGAACGACAATGTAGGTGGCTCATTGATGAGAGAGTGCGTAAATGCCAGAGGTTGGTCTGTACGTTTCTGAGCTTGTGCGTATGTGGGTAGGTGGAAGTGAATGTATGTGTATTTGTCGAGACCAGGATTGGGAAAAGCTAATGATTGTACTCATCACACTTCCATGCTCACAGTGATGTAGTGACTGGGAGGTGGTTGTGCAGGACTCCATTTGCAAGAGCTGTGTGAGAGGGATAAGACGTGAAAATTGTATTGCAAAATGAAAAAATTCCCTCCCTCCTCTCTCTCCCCCTCCTCCCCCTCCCCCGCTCTCCTCTCCTCCCTTCTCCCCCTCCTCCCCTCTCCCTGCTTGCCCCCCCCATTCCCTCCTGGACAGAACATAAAGCGAGTAGTTGGTCAGAGGGCCTGGAGATAGTGATCTCCGTGTGCTGTGGGACCGTGGTGTTGGAGAGGCTGTGTTAACTGATCTATCCTATATTTTCAGGTCCAATTCGTCAGACACCACAATCCGATCCAATGAAAGTTTTGGGGTGAGGCAGCCAGCTCGGAGCAGGATCAAGAGGCACAACAGGAGCCTGGCCACAGTGTTCAAGGGCCACACGTTTAAGGACGAAAAGACAGGTGATGAGGGTGATGGCTTCATCGCCACGGAAGACCCCACTGAGCTCTCCACGCAGGTCACAGCCCCTGGGGTGCTGAAGGTTTTTGGAGATAAAATCTGTGCAGGTGCCAATTACAAGAGTGTGCTGGCGACACCATGCTCCAGTGCGCAGGAACTGGTCAAGGAGGCACTCGAGAGGTTGGTCTTTACCATTATTTTTCCATGAGTGCACAGGTGGGGGGGGCACAGTGTTGAACATTATCTTGGGAGAATCAGAATTTATTGTCATGAACATGCCACAAAATTTGTTGTTTTGCAGAAGCATTACAGGGGCAAATATTGCTATAAATTACATTTTAAAATAAATAAATTTGTGCAAAAGAAGAGAATGTGAGGTGGTGACTATGGTTCATTGTCCATTCAAAAATCTGATGGCAGAGGGGAAAATGCTGTTTCTGTACTATTGGGTATGTCTTTAGGCTCCTTCCCGATGGTAGCAGAGGGAAGAGGGCATGATCTGGGTGGTGGGGACCTTGAGGATAGAGGCTGCTTTCTTAAGACACTGCCTCTTGTAGATGTCCTCATTAAAGTGAAGACCGATGCCCATGAATCACTGGCTGAATTCACAACTCTCTGTTGCCTATTTCTGTCCTCTGTATTGGCACCTCCGTATCAGACACTGATGCAACTTGTCAGAATGCTCTCCACAGTTCACTTGTAGAAATTTGCAAGTCTTTGGTGACATACCAAAGACTTAAACTTGCCGCTGGTAAGCCTTCCTGATTGCATCGACATGGAGGCCCCAAGATAGATCTTCAGAGATGTTGACTCCCAGGAATCTAAACTTCTTAACCCCTTCCACTGTTGACCCCTTGATGAGGATGGTGTTCAGAGGTTTGATTCCATGAGGTACCAGTGTCCCAAAGCACTTCACAGCAAGTACAGTAAAAAAATTAATGAAACTGGGAGTTGTGAAAACCAAGATGAAGGCAGTTATAGTTCAGCCCCATGGGGAGTGGGTTTGGTCAGGCTAGCATTCCTGGGCTGTAACCACATGATGGAAGATAGTCCTGGCAGAAAACTGCTAAACTTGCTTTCAGAGAGGCCACAGTGTGTAGTAGTAGTTCAGTAAAAGCACATTGGTGGGAGAAGAGAGCAGGAGCTTTCCTCTGAGGCTGACCTACACTGTCCCTGCCCTGGGATTATTTGATAGGACAGTGTAGTCAGAGCTTCATTTGTAACATTTGAAATTAAAAATCTGATCCCCAGTGTTTGCAGTGATGGGAGAAGGCTGGGGATCTGCAACAGACGCTAGCTTCCCATTTGGAGGTCTTTGTCCCTTGGACCGTCTTTTTATCTCCGAGGAGGTGGACGACTTCATCATGTATTCAGACAGCCATGAGGCAGTTGGCTCCCCAGGGTTGGGATTTGAGGTTAAACTCGACTTCATACCATTCTTCAATGTTCAAGAGATATGTCTTGAGATGTTTACCTTTCTTTGGCACATTCCTTGTGCTGAGACTGCCTCTCCCCTCCATGCTAGCCCCAACATCCACTACTTCCAGAGATGGGACAGAGGGGAGGGTCAGCTGAAGTGGAATTGGTTCATTGGAGGTAGGGTCATTCTGAATATTTCCCACCTTCTGTAGGCATGGCACCACACTGCCCCATGTGCGGAAGGCGTGGTAGTTTGTGCTCATAAACTGAGCTCCTAGTCTCCTCTCCTGTGCCACCTCTATGCAGAGAAGGTTGTAAATGGAGAAATTGTGCTTTCCTAAAGACAATGGGATTGGGATGATCCCATGCAACCGCCTAACAAAGGCTCTTTCGCCTGAAGTTCGAGCTGTATTTCTTTTGCCACATGTTGTCTGACCTGCTGAATATTTCCAGCTCCTTTTGTTTCAAGAAATCCAAGCTTTCCATGTGTTTCAGAAACTGCAGAAATGACTAGGAAGGCTTGACCACTGGCAAGAGTGTGGTGGCTATGAGCCACACCTGGCTGATGCATTAATACCTTGAGAGAGAGGGACAATGGCATGGGGTATAGAACAAGGAGGCCCAGGCTAATGACTGTGCCATTGATATCCATATTCTCCTTTGACTTGGGGAGGCTTCTCCATGCAGAGCAGCTGAAAGGTGACAAGACCTTGCCAAAGATGAAGACTTTCAACAACTACCCTGCCCAGACATTTAGATGCAAAGAGAGATTATTTGTGTTGAGATTGGAAATTATTTGGTTCAAGGCCATAGCTTACAGACATCAGCATCAGCCATTGGGGCACCTCTGCACACCACCTGCTTTGTCCTTTAAAGAAGTGTTCTTTCTCTTCCTCACTGTTTGCAGATGTCATGATAAAGTGTCTGGAATTGTAGAGAGTGAAGATGGTTGGCAAATTGCAGCAGGAATTTGATTGGTTCGGTGGGTAGACAGAGGAATTTAATACAGAGAAATGTGAGATGTTGCATATTGGGAGGTCTAACATGGGTAGGACCTACACAGTAAATGGTGGGGATGTGGGGAATGTTACCAAGCAGTGGAATCCAGGAGTACAGGTATATAGTGCCTTGAAAGTGGTGTTACAGGTAGATCTCATCAGTCAGAGTTTTGAGTATAGAAGTTATAGTCCCTGCCCTGGGACTGTGTGAGGAGGAGTGCCCTCTGTATCTGACCTGTGTCGTCCCTGCCCTGGGACTGTGTGGGGAGAAGTGCCCTCTGTGTCTGACCTGTCTTGTCCCTGCCCTGGGACTGTGTGGGGAGGAATGCCCTCTGTGTCTGACCTGTGTCGTCCCTGCCCTGGGACTGTGTGGGGAGAAGTGCCCTCTGTGTCTGACCTGTCTTGTCCCTGCCCTGGGACTGTGTGGGGAGGAATGCCCTCTGTCTGACCTGTGTCATCCCTGCCCTGGGACTGTGTGAGGAGGGGTGCCCTCTGTGTCTGACCTGTGTCGTCCCTGCCCTGGGACTGTGTGGGGAGGAATGCCCTCTGTCTAACCTGTGTCATCCCTGCCCTGGGACTGTGTGAGGAGGTGCCCTCTGTGTCTGACCTGTGTCGTCCCTGCCCTGGGACTGTGTGGGGAGGAATGCCCTCTGTGTCTGACCTGTGTCGTCCCTGCCCTGGGACTGTGTGGGGAGAAGTGCCCTCTGTGTCTGACCTGTCTTGTCCCTGCCCTGGGACTGTGTGGGGAGGAAAGCCCTCTGTCTGACCCGTGTCATCCCTTCCCTGGGACTGTGTGGGGAGAAGTGCCCTCTGTGTCTGACCTGTCTTGTCCCTACCCTGGGACTGTGTGGGGAGGAGTGCCCTCTGTGTCTGACCTGTCTTGTCCCTGCTCTGGGACTGTGTGGGGAGGAATGCCCTCTGTCTGACCTGTGTCATCCCTGCCTTGGGACTGTGTGGGGAGAAGTGCCCTCTGTGTCTGACCTGTCTTGTCCCTGCCTTGGGACTGTGTGGGGAGGAATGCCCTCTGTCTGACCTGTCTTGTCCCTTCCCTGGGACTGTGTGGGGAGAAGTGCCCTCTGTGTCTGACCTGTCTTGTCCCTACCCTGGGACTGTGTGGGGAGGAGTGCCCTCTGTGTCTGACCTGTCTTGTCCCTGCTCTGGGACTGTGTGATGGGAATGTCATGAATGATGAAACAGAATGTGTTTGCTTTTATCCAGGTATTCTCTGGAAAAGAGCTCTGCCGGGGATTACATGCTCTGTGACGTGATTGGGCAGTTGGATGAAGACCACCAATGGAAGACGGAGTGTTTTAGGGTTGTGAGTGACTGTGAGAAGCCTCTCATTTTACAATCTCTCTGGAAACCAAAAGAAGGGTTTGTCCGGAGATTTGAAATTCGCAGGAAAGTTGATGTGGAAGAAATTGCAGCAAAGGAGAAGGACACGGTGACAGCAGGTAAAGCCTTGCTGGGTGGTGATGGTGGGGGGGTGCGGTGGAGGGGGGCAAACAGGCTGAGGTGGGGTGTGATACTGAGGGAGATTTAGAGGAAATGGCAGGCTGACACATCAGTTACACAAAGTATCTCCTGTTTGTGAAGCATGTGTTCCTTGTTGGCCAGGCAGCGACTATTGCCCACCTGAAGGGTCTGATAGCTGATGAGCACCTTGATCTGCTCTAATTCTCCTGGTAGTATTGGGGTAGGACTTCCAGCTTTCAGGAAGAGTGATGAGGAAGGAACAGTGATAATTCGTGGTCAGAAGCTTTGCAGCAGGACTCCCAGCTCTAGCTGCGTCTATCATGATCATCCAATCAAATTTCTGATCAGTGGTCACCCCAAAGATTGGACCCTCTTTCTGCCTGGAAACGTTCTGCCAGGTGATGCGTGAATGTCTCTTTCTGCCTGGCTCAGAGCTGAGTTGGTCTAGGACCTGATGCATGCTGACATTCGGGAGGAGTTGTGCTATGAAGTCTGCCTTGCCTGACAAGAGGCTGGGTTCTCTGCTGACCGCTCCCCATTTCACCTTTCCAGGGATCAATGCGCAGGCTCGCAAGCTACAAATGACACGGACAAGGGCATCCTCAGCTCTGACAGATGAAGAAATCGACAGCAGCTTCGCTCTTTGGCGGAGTGTGAGTGAGTTGAATCTGTCGCGCAAGGCAAGGGAAACAGAACAGACTACCGAGAGCCCTCAGACAGAACTGTTGGACTCTGAACATAACAAGGAGGTGTTGTGTGTTGGCACTGAGAAAGAGGAGACAGAGAGCAGTGATGACTGTTCCACCCAGTATTCCATACACCCTCCCTTTGAGTTTCCATACTTCCTGTTGCTCCAGGGGTACAGTTCCAGACAGGTGAGTGTACGTTTACTGAGGTACTCAAAGCAACATCCCACCACCAATCAGCAGGACACAGAAGGAGATGAGGGCCAAAATGAGCCTGCCCTGTCTCCCCTCCCACAAATTCGTTCATCTCCCTCTCCTTGCATATTCTCCCCTTCTCCGCTTTCCCCCAAATTGGTCCTGTCTCCCTGTCCAAATTCACACAAACTCCTGCTCCCACCAAATTCGCCCCATCTCCCCTCCCTGCCAAATTCGCCCCATCTCCCCTCCTTGCCAAATTCACCCCGTCTCCCCTCCCTGCCAAATTCGCCCCATCTCCCCTCCTTGCCAAATTCACCCCGTCTCCCCTCCCTGCCAAATTCGCCCCATCTCCCCTCCCTGCCAAATTCGCCCCGTCTCCCCTCTCACCAAATTCACACAAACACCTTCCCACTAAATTCACCCCATCTCCCCTGCCACGAAATTCGCCCTGTCTCCCCCTCCCACCAAATTCACCCCATCTCCCCCTCCCACAAAATTTGCCCTGAATCCCTCTCTTACTAAATTAGGAATTGTTAACACAGCTTTGAGCATGGTAGGTCCTGCTTAACCAATCTGAATGTTTTTTTGAGGAGATTACTAGGAAATGCTTGGAAGTTTTCTACATAGACTTTAGTAAGGCATTTGACTTGGTTCCACATGGGATGTTTGTCAGGAAGGTTCAGATGCTTGGCATTCATGGTGAAGTGGTGAGCTGGATTTAACAATGGCTGGACAGGAGAAGCCAGAGAGTAGTGGTGGATGATTGCTTCTCAGACTGGAGGCCTGTGACTAAAGATGTACCTTAGGGATCGGTACTGGTTGTTTGTCATCTATAGCAATGATCTGGATGATAATGTGATAAATTGAATCAGCAAGTTTGCAGATGACTCTAAGATTGGAAGCATTGTGGACAGAGAAGAAGGTATTCAAAGCTTGCAGAGGGATCTGGACCAAGTGGAAAAATGGCAGATGGAATTTAATGCAGACAAGTGTGAGGTGTTGCATTTTGGAAGGACACACGAAGGTAGGATATACACAGTAGAGCAGAGAGATCTGGGAATACAGAAACCGTATAATGTATGCATTATATGTGTATTTTACAAATCATGTAACCCCTCCCCCCCACACATTATATGCATGTGCAAGGTATGTGAGAATATTTTAAATATTGAAAGAACGTGCACGATTAATAGTGGGCATGGGAAAGTCGAACCGGCAATTTATAGTGGATGTGGGAATATAATAGTGGCATTGGAAGAACGCGCACAATTAATAGTGGTTGTGGGGAAGACGCGCTGGCAATTTATAGCAGGCGTGAGAATATTATAGCGAGTATGAGAATGTAATAGTGGCAATAAAAGAATGAGCACAATTTACAGCGAGCGTGGGAAATTTTGATTTTGGGAATATCTCTTTGTACTGAATGCCATGGTATTCCTATAAACAGGACATCTGGCTTGGGCACTGCACTTTATCAATGTTAATTGCCCAGACCTGCCTCTGATTTGAGACAACATAAGAATTAAAATCCTGCTTAACTTTGAAGCTTGTCTTCGATCTATTTAATTAATTCCTTTCCAAAGTTTGTTAATATGTTGCAGCAGGATATCATCTATATAATGGGAAGTTGATTGGGTGTTAATTGTGGGAGATTAATTGTGGCAGATCCTGATTTGTCCCATTTAAATGTCAATTGCTATTGCCAGTTGGAATTTAGAATACTACACCCGTGCATTATATAATGTGCGCGTTATACAAAAATATTTTTACACAATTTATGATTTTCTGCGCTTTATATAAGTGAAAATACAGTACATAATTCCCTGAAAGTGGTGTCATAGATAGATAGTTATAAAAAGTGCTTTTGGCATATTGGCCTTCATAAATCAAAGTACTGAGTAAATGAGTTGGAATGTTATGGTAAATTTGTATAAGACATTAGTGAGGCCAAATATGGAGTATTTTGTGCAGTTTTGGACAGATAACTGCAGGAAAGATATCAATAAGATTGAAAGAGTGCAGGGAAAATTTACTAGGATGTTGCCAGGTCTTCAGGAACTGAGTTACAGGTTAGGACTTTTTTCTCTGGAGTGTAGAAAAATGAGGGGAGATTTGATAGAGGTGTTTAAAATTAAAAGCAGTATAGATAGAATAAATATAGGCAGGCTTTTTCAACTAAGGTTAGATGAGATACAAACCAGAGGACATGGGTTGAGGATGAAAGGTGAAAAGTTTAGGGGGAATTTTCTCACTCAGAGAGTGGTGGGAATGTAGAACAGAGCTGACAGCTGAAGTTGTGAATGAGGGCTCAATTTTAATATTTAAGAAAAATTTGGACAGGTACATGAATGGGAGGGGAACGGAGGGCTATGGATGAATGCAAGTTAATGGTCTAAGCAGAATAATAGTTTGGCAAAGACTAGAATGGCAGAATGGCCTGTTTTCTGTGCTGTATGGTTCTATTTGCAGGACATTTGGGCAGGTCAATGGATATGAGGGGCTTAGAGGGTCATGGGCCAAACTCTGGCAAATGGGTTGGCACAGAGGACATGGGTCCAGGACCTATTCTGTGCTGTACGGTTCGAGGACTCTTGCCCTCCCTCCCTCCCTCCCTCCCTCCCTCCCTTTCATTTGCATCCATGGCTGTCTGTGTTTGATTCCAGGACCTTGTTATCCACGTGCTGAGTGGAGCAAGACACATTTTTGGCCGCTACTTGGAGGAGTCGAGAGGCACAGAGGATGAGCAGGTGAAGGTGGACATCCCTCTGCTAGCTCCAGATATTTATCCGAGGCATTGCAGTGTACGGCGACAGGAACGGACTCCAAGCGGGGAGAAGAGCCAGGTGGTGACCTTGGTGAGACCTGGGAGAGGAGCAGTAGTCACCCACAATGGGCTGTCAATCAAACGGGAGACACAGCTGTACCCAGGTGACCTACTGGGCATGGGCTCCTACTACCTCTTCATGTACAAGGACCCGACCCTGGGCAGCCAGAGCCAGAGGCCCACCTGGTTCCCATCGTCCCTCTTGCAGCTCAGCCTAGCAGGAGAACTGCAGTGCAAGTTGTGTGGCACCCCCCTCCATGATGGTGTCAGTGGAAGGTCTATCCCACACATCAAGAAGGCACGCCCCCGACTTCATGACTCAGAGGGCAATGACCACGAGCTCACGTACCAGCAGTGGCAGGAGGACGCACTTCTGAATGTGATCATTGAGGTGCCAGAGGAGGAGAGCACAACCTTCAGGCTGACTCCAGCCTTCCTGCTCAGTCTCTGCATCCAGCACTCAGCCACATCCTTCCAGCCAGCACACTTCCGGCGTCTGCTGCTCAGGATTGCCAGCCAGATTCAGACAGTCATGTGGGTCAGTGCTCTTGCTTTACTAATGTACCATTCACAGCCCAGACCAATAAAAACAACTTCCTGCTGAAATACACTGCAACTTCAACATGTAACACAAATCCACCCCACACTGCATCACCAACACCCCCCTCACTGTATCACCGACAACCCCCACACTGTATCACCAACACCCCCCTCACTGTATCACCAACACCCCCCTCACTGCATCACCAACACCCCCCTCACTGCATCACCAACACCCCCCTCACTGTATCACCAACACCCCCCTCACTGTATCACCAACACCCCCCTCACTGCATCACCAACACCCCCCTCACTGTATTACCAACACCCCCGTCACTGTATCACCAACACCCCCCTCACTGCATCACCAACATCCCCCTCATTGTATCACCGACACCCCCCTCACTGTATTACCAACACCCCCCACCCTGTATCACCGACTCACCTCTCACTGTATCACCGACACCCCCCTCACTGTATCACCGACAACCCCCACACTGTATCACCAACACCCCCCTCACTGTATCACCAACACTCCCCTCACTGTATCACCGAAATCCCCCTCACTGTATCACCGAAATCCCCCTCACTGTATCACTGACACCCCCCTCACTGTATCACTGACTCCCCCCCCTCACTGTATCACCGACACCCCCCTCACTGTATCACCAACACCCCCCACCCTGTATCACCGACACCTCTCACTGTGTCACCGACACGTCCCTCGCTGTCACCGGCATCCCCCACACTGTATCACCGATGCACCCCTCACTGTGTAACCGACGCGCCCCTCACTGTGTCACCGGCGCGCCTCTCACTGTGTCACCGACACTCCCCTCACTATGTGACCAGCGCGCTCGCCTCACTGCAATCCCGATAGCCCCCCTCACTGCAACCCCAACACCCCCCTCACTGTAACACTGATAAGCAGCATTTTCGAAGAAAGAAAAGTAAAATAAGTTTCAAATGCTGGAATTTAAATTTAAACCTGAGGAGAATGTGAGAGCTACACTCAGCAGGTTAGGTGCAACTGTGGAAAGAAAAAGAGTTGTGACGAAAGGTTTTTGACCTGAAACGTTTACTCTGTTTTTCTTTCCACAGATGCCATTATGAAGCAGTGTAGGAAGCGGTGTTGCTGCTGTGTGCAGCTCGTTCTGAGCTGGGACACAGTGTCTGGAGTTTGCATTTTGCTCTTGAGTCAGCAGCTGGCAACGGTCTCTGAATTCGTCACATTCTGGCTCATTCCGTAGGTTGCTGGATTCCTTGCCTCCTCTTTCAGAATTGCATTCCGTTACGCTGTAATTTTTTCCACCAATACATGTGTTTATCCAGCTTCCCCTGTAATCTATAAATGCCCTTTCTTCCCCACTATACCCTGTGGGAGTAAACTCCACATTCTCTACACTCTGGAGACGGAAGATTTTCTGCAAATCCTGATTGTATTTATGAATGGCTGAGTTGTATTGATCGTGTATCTGGCCTATCAACTCCATGCCTGACTCCAGGAAACCTTTCACTACATTGCCATTTTGTTTTAGTATAGCCATTGACCTTTTTGGAGAAATGAGTAATCAGTTCTGTTATCATTTCAGTAATCATTATTTTACATCCTCTGACACTTTTCCATGCTTATCATAGTGGTCCCTGGATGACGAGATTTGGTCTAGATTCAGGAGCAGTGATTTGTCATGGAGTCCACTTACTATAAGCATTTGCCTCTTAAGAATTAAATGCCCCTCTAATCCTTATTTTAGTCTTACCGTGTGAATTTTCTGGGGAAGGATTAAAAAAAACTGCAATCACAGGAATCTAGAATAAAAACTGAATGTTGGAGGAACTCAACGGATCAGGCAGCATCTGTGGAACTTGTGTTTGGCCATCAGGCACGAGAAGGAACTAGAAAGGTAGCCAGTACATAGGTGTACATAAATCTGATACCTACCCACATCCTCACATATTGCTGCTTTCTGGCTATCTTTCCTGTCCCTCTCAGTTCTGACCGACATCTGAAATGCCCTTTTACTTCCATGGATGCAGTTTGTCCTGCTGGGTTCCTCCGGCACACTGTGCCACTGAGGGGAATCTGTGCTGATCCACCCGTCGGGTGTGTAGGTGCTGGTTTGCCATTGGTGCATTGGGAGGCTGAAGCATTTGCTCAGCTTGGGGTCTGCAAGAGCCCAGGAGATTTTACTACTTCTACATTGTTTTTTCTTTCATAGGAGAAGACAAAGGAGCTTGCAGCAATACAGAGGGAGCAGTAAGTACAGGCACATCCTGCAAGGTCTGCGGAGAGAGAGAGAGAGGGACTGTGCTGGCAGCAGAACTCTCTGTCATTGCCAGGGTTCAGGGATTCACTTGGCGTGTTCTCTCAGGGTAAATGGTTGTTGAGTCAGGAGTGGGAGTGGATGGGTTATCCTGGCCAGGATAACTCCACTGAGGCTCACTTGGTGAAAAATGAATAGAACAGGTTAAACCAGTGTGCTAATAATTCACCCTTGTGTTTGAATCAAAAGGAGAAATTAGCAAATAAGAAATAGAGTGAAACACTAAAGTCTACAGACACTGAGATTATGGTAAATACAAAAAAATGCAGGAGGAACTCGGGAGATTTTGCAGCATCCATAGGAGGGAAAGCTATACTGTAAAACCCTGGTATCCAGTTTGTTGCATGATTGGCAAATTAATGGTGGGGCGTGCCATTTTTAAACTTCAGTGTTTGTTACCTATTTATTTTCCCTGATTTTTTTTTGCTGGTTGCTTGAATTCTGGATAATGGGGTTTTACTGTATAACAAATGTTTCAGGTTTGAGGCCTTCTTCAAGGTACGCGTTAAAAGTAGGCAGGCGCCGGAATAAAATTAAAAAAGCATGCAGGCGTCTGAAAAAAAAAGAAATAGGATTAGGCCAATCAACCCTTTTCCACTGCTTGAGCCTTCAGCAACCAGTGGCTTTATTTTTTTTTCAACTTCAGCACCACTCTCCTGCATTAACCATATCTCCTTGATCCTGTATGAAAACATCTATCTATTTCTGTCCTGAATATATACTCAACGACTGAGCCTCCATGGTCCCTTAAAGGAGAGTTCCTCTGGTCTTATCTCATTGCTGTATGTTAGATCTCTTCCTCTTTGACTGTGACCCCTGAATTGAGGTCCCCAGCTGGGTGAAACATTTGTCCTGCCAAATTATTGAGATCACATCTTATTCTTCTAAATGCTTGAAAGTTCAGTCCTATGTGTGCAATCTCTCCTCATATGATCATATCGACATTGAAGGTATTACTCCATTTGATCTTCTCTGCAGCCCTCTGCTGCAGATGTTTCCTTCCTTAAGTAGGGATACTAGACCTGTAGTTAATACTGTAGGTGCAGTTTTACCAGGGTTCTGTTGAACTTTAGCGAGAAGTATTTAACAGGACTTGAGTACATTAAAGGCCAACATACCATTTACCTTCCCAATTGCTTTCAGTGATTTGAGATTAAGGTTACCCAGGTCTCTCTGAACACTTTCAATCTCTCGCCATCTGCTGTCAAATATATCTCCCTTTTGTAAAATTATGTGAACTTGTTCTCTAAGTTGCAGCATTTTCCCTGTGACTCATGTCAGGCTAACTGGTCGATAATGCTCCACTTCCTCGCTCCTAAGTAGCTATCTTCAATCTGTGGCACCTGCTCTAGAATCTGTGGAAGATGAGAAGCAGTGCCCCATTTTTTTCTACAATCACCGCCTTCAAACCCGAGGGCGTTAGGACCTCACGTCAGAGTCCTATAGCACCGAAACAGGCCCTTCAGCCCACCTCCTCTGTAGCAGCCTTTTGCCCATCAATACTAATCCATTTGTCTACATTAGGTCTGGATCCTCTGTGCTTTGCTCATTTAAATGTCTTTTTATTTGATATCTAATGCCTTGTACCTGATTCCACCATTATCTCCAGCAGTGTATTCCAGATAGCAATCACTCTCAAAAAACTTCCCTCAGTCCCTTTTAAAACTCCTTCCTTTCACTTTAAAACTATGTCCTCTTGTTTTCAGCCCAGTAATTTCTCCAATGCTGTTACATTAGTTATGCTAATTTGTTTCAGCTCCTCTTTGAGCTTATCCTAGGTCCAGACCAGTTTTCCACAACTAATTCTGAGAGTCTTTTTGGGTCTTCCATGAAAATGGCACGAAATCTTTGTTTAATTTGTTTGCCATTTCCCTCCTCAATATAATTTCTCTTGCCTCAATCCGTAAATTAATCTGGAAGAGTTATAGAAGTGATAATGATAAAGAATTATAGATGCTGGAAATGAAAAGCAAAAGCAGAACTTTTTGGCCCTTTGAGTGTAGGCTGGCTTCAGTGCAGTCCCATTAATTGCCTTCTCATTAATTCTCCTCTGATCCATGTATGCCAGAGGTAATGGAAAGCAGCCAGGGCACCTCTTCAGGATGTGGGAGGACCCAAGTTGTGCAGGGAGAACATGCAAACTCCACAGCACCTGAGGTCAGGCTTGAGCCCATATTGATAGGGATGTGCAGTAGTAACCCTGTTTGCTGAGGAGAAAATGAGGGAATAAAATTTATACAGTAGATTCTGTAATCGATATGCACTGGCCAAAGGGGCAGTGGAAGCAGATTCCACGCGTGTCAACGGAGAAATAGATAAATGCATGAAAGCGGACATGGGGAGATATCAGTGGAGTGGAGTTCATTGGAGAATTCTTTTCTGAGCTGCCAAGGACAAGGTGGCCTAATGGCCTCTCTCTGTGCAGCATTGAGAATGATTGTATGAATGCACTGTTTGCCTGGTGCTCCCTCCCCAACCCGCATGATGCATTATTTCTGCTTTGGCTCTGCCTGGCTTCTGAGCCTGGAAGAGACTAACAGCCACTGTTGCTATTTGCTATGTCAGTGAGGATTGTGAGGAAACACCTGCCATTGGAATGTCGGAGCTGATCCCAGGTCTACAGCCACTAGTCTACTGGATGTCCAACTCCATCGAACTGCTGCACTTCATTCAACAGGAGGTTCCCAGACTATTAGCATGGGAGCAGCAAGTGGACCCAAGTGGTGAGTGCATGTGTGCAACTGAGCTCATGGGGTCACCTTCACAAAAGAACATAAGAAATAGGAGCAGAAGTAGGTCATCAAGCCTGCTCCATCATTCATTGTGATCTAATGATAGACTCTTCTCCACCAACCTGCCTTTTCCTCACGTCCCTTAATTCCCCTACTGTGTAAAAATCTATCCAACCTTGTCTTAAATGTATTTACTGAGATTGCTTCCATTGCTTCAACGGGCAGCGAATTCCACAGATGCACCAAAAGACAACTCTGTCTTATTTGTGCTTTTCATAATTTTACGTTTCCATAAGATCCCTTCTCGTTCTTCTAAATTCCATTGAGTACAGTCCCAGACGATTCAATCTCTCCTCAGAGGCTGATCCCCTCATCTCTGGAATAAATCTAGTGAATCTCCTCTGCACCGCTGTAAATCCTTCCTCAAGTAAGGAGACCAGAACTGGATGTAGTTCTCCAGATGCAGTCTCACCAATACCTTGTACAGTTGCAGCATAACCTCCCTGCTCCAAAACTCAATCCCTCCAGCAATGAAGGCCAACATTCCATTTACCTTCCTGATAGCCGGCTGCACCTGCAAACCACCTCTTGTAATTCAAGCACCAGCTCTCCCAAATCCTTCTGCACAGCAGCATGCTGGAATTGCTTGCCATTTAAGTAATAATTTGGTCTTCCACTTTTCCTTCCAAAGTGAATAACCTCACATTTACTAACATTGTACTCTATTTTCAGACCCTTGCCCACTCACTTAACTGATATATATCTTTCTGCAGACTCTCCATATCCTCTGCACAATTTGCTTTTCAACTCAATTTAGTGTAATCAGCAAACTTGGATACACTACCCTCTGTCCCCTCTTCCAGATCATTAATGTATATTGTGAACAGTTGCAGGCCAAGTACTGACCCCAGCGGCACACTGATCACCTGAGAGCAGAGTTTCTGCCCCAGGGTCAGGGTACTAGATTTACCTGCCTAAAACTGGGAGAGTTCACCAGGCATCCATACACCTTCACCGAGTAGCAGCAGGGATAGAAAGTGAAAACCTGAGGACACTTAATGGCAAAGGTGCTTGTACCTCCTTCCAGGCAAGTAGTCTGAGGTGATGTGATTAAAAACACAACATGGTGAAACATTCAACACACCTTATAACATCTGTAGAAAGGTTGGAGACTCTCCATATGATTTGGGTTCAGTAGGGGAGAGTTTTGTGGGGAATTGTTAAAGCAAAAGGGCAGATCCTTGCATTCAAGGCTGAGGGTCTGGGCTACATGCACGTGCATGCTCTGTACAGAGCTGGATCCTAGGATCATGGAAACTGCTGTTGTAGAACCATAGAACATAACAGCACAGAAACAGACCTTTCAGCCTTTCAAGACTGTACTGAACTATTTTTCTGCCTAGTCCCACTGACATGCACCCAGACCATAACCCACGATTCGCCACTCTCATCCATGTATCTGTCCAGATTTTTCTTAAATGTCAAAATTGAGCCTTGCTCACTTCAGCTGGCAGCTCGTTCCACAGTCCCACCACTCCGTGTGTGAAGTTCCCCCTCATGTTCCCTTTAAACCTTTACCCTTTAACCCATGTCCTCATATTTTTCTCTCTCCTAACCTCTGGAAAAAGCCTATCTATATTTACTCTGTCTATCCCCCCTTTGAATAGCACCATCAAATCTTGCCTCATTTTTCTGCTCAGCAGGGAATGAAGTCATAACCTGTTTAACCTTTCTCTATTATTATATTGGGAAGCTTGCATTGTGGGTTCTTAACAACCCATTCACTCTCTCCACAGCCTGCTATAGTGAACAGCTTTTGTCGACCAAGTTGGCCAGTGAAGAAGCAATGACAGTGCTGGAGGAGGTCATCATGTTCACCTTCCAGCAGTCGGTCTACTACCTCACCAAGGTCAGTATGCTTTACTGTTTGCTCTGACTCAGCACAGCTCATCCAGAGACAGTGGGAAGTCAGGGTCCCCTTGGCAGAGCAGAGATGGTGCAAAGATCTCATCGCTGTATTCAAATTCACAATTGGGCCACAGTAAGTCTCTCCCTCTTTCTGGAGACAGAGACTGGTGCTTCAAGGCTCTAGGATGGTACTAAATGCAGTACTTGGGGATTGGCACAGTTTTGGAGGTGCAAGGCTAAGGGAGCACTGTGCTGTAGGAGGTACAAAACTGAGGAAGTTCTGCGGGAGGGGTGGTAGTGAAGGTGGGTAACACTGTGTGTGTATGTATGTATGTGTGTGACTGTGTGCATGTGTGTGCGAGCTGTCAGATGACAATGAGCTCTGGTCTACCTACATTATGTGGAGGGCAGGAAGCTGCCCCCTGCACTGCAGAGGAATGTGGTGGGGGAGGTGCAGCCAGCAGAGCATTAAATGTATCAGGAGCTCGGAGGCAGCCCTGAGCTCAGCTGTGTGAGAGCAAGTTCACCCTGACACCAGGGGCTGTGCTGATGAGGGTCAGACCATGGTACCAACGGCAACAACAAAAAGAGTACATATTTTCATTTAGTCATGGGATGGGAATGTGCTTGACAACACCAACATATATTGTCCATCCCTGTTTGCCCTGAAAGAAAGAGATAATTAACATTCACTGGATTGGTGGGAACAGAGCTACATAAAACCAGACAAGGCAAGGAGATAGATATATACCCCAATGGAATAAGAACCAGAAGAGTTTTGATGACAACCTGGTAGTTTCATGGTCATTTTTACTGAGACAAGTACATAGAACATTACAGCACAGGAACAGGCCCTTCTGCCTAGTCCCACTGACCTGTAGCTAGTCCATAGCCCTCCATACCTTTCCCATCCATGTACCAGTCCAAATTCTTCTTAAGTTTTAACATTGAGCCCCCATTCACCACTTCAGCCAGCAGCTCATTCCACATTCACACCACTCTTTGTATGAAGAAGTTCTCCCTAAACCTTTCCCCTTTCACTCTTAACCCATGTACTCTGGTTTGTATCTCACCTAACCTCAGTGGAAAAATGCTATCTACATTTAATCTGCCTATCCTCATAATTTTAAATGCCTCTATAGGGAATAAAGTCCTAACCTGTTTAACCTTTCCCTATAACTCAGTTCCTGAAGTCCAGGCAATATCCTGGTAAATCTTCTCTGCACTCTTTTCTATCTTATTGATATCTTTCCTGTAGTTAAGTGGCCAAAACTGCACACAATACTTCAAATTTGGCATCACCAATGTCTTATACAACTTTACCATAACATCCAACTCCTATACTCAATACTTTGATTTATGAAGGCCAAAAGTTCTCTTTACAACCCTATCCACCTGTAATGCTACTTTCAGGGAACCTTGTGTCTGTATTCCCAGATCCATCTGTTCTACTGCACTCCTCAGTGCCCTACGGTTGTCCTTCCAAAATGCAACATCTCACACTTGTCTGCATTAAATTCCATCTACCATTTTTCAACCCATTTTTACAGCTGGTCCAGATCCCCCTGCAAGCTTTGAAACCCTTCCTCAACGTCCACAACGCCTCCAATCTTTGTGTCGTCTGCAAACTTGCTGATCCATTTTACACATTGTTATCCAGATCATTGATATAGATGACAAACAATGGTCCCACCACCAATCCCTGAAGCACACCACTAGTCACAGCCCTCCAGTGTGAGAAGCAATTATCCACCACTACTCTCTGGCTTCTCCCACATAGCCAATGCCAAATCCATTTTACTACCTCACCATGAATACCTAGAGTCTGAACCTTCTTGACTAACCTCCACATGGGACCTTGTCAAAGACCTTACTAAAGTCCATGTAGACAACATCCACAGCCTTTCTTTCATCAACTTTCCTGGTAACCTCCTCAAAAAACTTTGAGATTGATTAAACACGACCTATCACACACAAAACCACGTTGACTATCCCTTGTCAGTCTTAGATCTTTAAAAATTCACATATATTCAATGGACTGAATTTTGCATCCCCAATTTCCGCAGGAGGCATCCGACAGTAGTCTCAGTGTTCAGAATACTAACTCTCTTCCAGCAACATTAACATTTGGCTCCCCTTCTGTTTGTGTTTCTGTTTGTACGTATTGCACTAACTCAATACGTACATTCCTCTGTAGAATTCAATCCCTTAACGCTCTCTCTTTCCTTCAGGAAATAGTTACATTAACACTTCCATTGCATTATCGTCCCACACTCACTTACCCTCACTGGGTGGATGAGTCCCACTGACTCTCACTGGGGAACAGATTCCACCCATGCTGACCCTTACTGGCAGATGGGTTCCACACACACTAACCTTCACTGATTTATGAAGGCCAAAAGTTCTCTTTACAACCCTATCCACACACACACACACACAAAAAGACAAAAATACCACACACACACACACACACACACACACACACACACACACACACACACACACACACACACACACACACACAGAAACTCACTGGGTGATGATCCCACACACGCTGACCCTCATTTGGATACAGTCCACAGACACTGACCTTACTAGGGGACAGTCAGTCTCTCAATAGAAACTAATGGTGAGAGGGAATACTTGTGGTTGCATATGTAGGTCTATGTGTGAACAGGGTGGTGGGGCGCTCTCTATATTTCCTAGCTTATCCTTAGTGTCCCTGGTGACTTGTGTGTGTGGTTAGCAGTGAGGACAGGGAGTTTTCTACCCAGTCACAGAACTCTGGTTTTTACTGCCTTCAGTCTAAAGTGAAACTTTACACCCAATTCCATTCACAACCTTCAATGGGAAGGCCATCAGTGACTGTACTGCCCCTGCAGCCAGCATTCCAACTGTCTGATGGCCTTGTGGTCAAAGGTGTTGGCCTGGATAATGCTTCCACAAAGGATAGGTGGTGTGGCAAATCCCAGCTGACTGGGACGTGGCGCAGCAATGGAGACAGGCCATCCTTTGCAACACCTAGGACAGGTACAATCTCAGCACTTGGTGCCCTCGTACTTTGGTTCCATGCACAGCCTGATGCAGCCACACATGAGAGTATGCCCTTGTCTTGACTGTACTGCCCCATGTAGCCAGGCATGCCACACTTCAGATCTTTCTGTTGACTATCTAGTTCCTTCTCCTCTTAGTCGCATGTTCCAGTAAAATGTTCACCCTTCAGTTTACCAATTCTTTCCACTAAGAACCACACCAGTTCTCAAATTACGGGAACTCTCAGATTTGTTTAGTTCCATCATTCTTCTCCAGAACCCTGTAAGATTTTCATTTTCTTGTGAATCTGCTTCCTGTGCCCTTTTTGGTCTCTGCTCCAGATGACACTCACTGTGTAAAATCCTGCTCCTCATCCTGCTCTCTGGTTCTTTCAATCATTACCAAAACTTCTGGTATAATTACCAGAAGCTTCTGCCAAAGCTCCTCAAGATTTAACAACAACAACCTCCCCTTAATGCAGTAAGAATCCTGGTCCCTCGATCTTTATCTGGCCCATGGTTTCTCAACCCTGTGGCTACCAATGAACCTCTGCACATATCTCCCAACATCAGTGGACACGCTGGATCTGGAAGCTCAGTGCCATTCCTCAGGTTTCAGGTCAAATCGGTAAGGTCCTGTATGGCAGCTCATCCAACACATTTTTGGACAGGCTACTCCAGCTGGGTTTAGCAGAGAGAATGGTGCAAAAGTCATCGGCTGGGAGTTGTAACTTCCTGTGGAGAAACCTAGAGGGAGCTTCATTCTGTCTCTAAACCGTGCTGTCCCTGCCTTGGGAGTGGGTAGAGGAGCTTTATCTATATCTAACGTGTACTGTCCTAGCTGTTGGAGTGAGATAGTGTAGAGGGAGCTTCATTCTGTCTGCTGTCCCTTGCCTGTCCGTGCATATCTCTAACGTGCATTGTCCTAGCTGTGGGAGTGTGGGGTGAGACCGTGTAGAGGGAGCTTCATTCTGTCTCTAACCCGTGTGTACATAGAGGTACTTTATCTGTACTAACGTCCTGGGAGTAAGAGATGGAATGATGGAGAAGGATCTTTACTCTGTTTTAATCTTTTAAAAATATTTATTATTCATAAAAAGTAAAATATATAAATAGAAAACATTAAAGTCAGCATTTTCATAAGTAATGTTAATTTATTACTTCACATTAGCTTGCCTTATTAGTGGATGGTAGGACAGTGTGGGGTAAGCTTTAACCTGTGCTGATCTTACTTGGGGAGTGCGCAACAGGAAACGATAACAGCTGGTTGATTTTGCCTGAATGATTAATTGAAATTGTTCTTTAACCCTAATGAAGTATCTTTCTTGTGGAAGCACGGTGGCTGTACTGTATAGTGAGTACTATCAATGTTGTGTTTACTGTTGTCTCCGTAGACCCTGTATACTGTCCTGCCTGGAATGTTGGATAGCAACCCTTTTGCAGCCAATTCACCTCAGCTTAGTGTGCCACAAGGGGTTATGAACGTCCTGCACATCTTCCAGGAAACACTGAGCTTGTTAAAGCGGTATCAAGTTCACTCTGAGATTTCCTCCCAACTCTTCGCATACCTCTTTTTTTTCACAAATGCCTCTCTCTTCAATGCCCTGATGGAACGAGGTGAGTATCAACAGGCTCCTCACAGTCACTATCCAAATCTGTAGCACTCAATTGCAGCCTGTAACCACTGCCAGGAATTAGTTGTTCTGTGTACAGACCCTCCCTACACTGTCTCAGAATTTGTTGACAATATTGCAATGAAACCCCTCAGTAATGCCACAAACTTCCTTTCTCTGGATGTGCGTGACTATGCACATGGATGTGGATGCGACTGTATGCGTGCCCGTGCATGTGTGTGTGCGCTTATGTGCGTGATTATGTGCCTGCCTGGGCGATTACGTGCACATATGCATTCTCGTGCGCGAGGGACTGTGTGAGTGAGAGAGAGAGAGAAAGACAGTTATCCCTGCCGTTAAAAGACCTGTTGAGTGTGACCTCTATTTCCGTGCGTTCTAGGTTCAGGTGGCGGGTTCTACCAATGGTCAAGAGGAGTGCAGGTTCGGGCAAATCTGGATCTGCTCCTGGACTGGATTCAAGGAGTTGGACTTGGGGAGCTCGCTGCTGAGTTCTTCCTCAAGTTGTCTATGGCTGTCAACCTGCTTGCCACGCCGAAGGAGAACCTCCTACAGGTGACTGGCATGCTCTGTTTTGGGAATACTCTGGCCAGGCGGAGCAGACTTTAGGTTGTTTGCTGGAGATGTCTGATTTAGTCCAGACCAGGCAGTCCCCTTCTGTGGGTTGATTTGTGGATGTCAAGTTCCTCACTGCCTGGTGAATTCTTCAGCAGGAACCACATATCACTCCATGGATGCTTATCTACATTTCTTGTACCCACATTGTTCCCAATTCCCTTGGCTCAGTAACTCAGGGAATAAATGCCACTGCTGCCAGCATCCATGTGAACATGCTTCTCCTGCTCCAGTCTTTCATGTATCCCTTCACTGCTGACCCTTCGAAGACTGGACAGGTTGCCCATCCCTTTGGTACCTGTGGAAAATCACCACTGAGTACTCCAACCCAAGTCTTTCCTCAATAGAGTTTTACAGCACTGGTCCTTTGGCCCAACTTGTCTGTGTCAACCAACATCCTACCTGGGCTAGTCCTTTTTGCCTTTGTTTGGCCCAGACCCTCTAAAACTTTCATCAGGATTGAACGAGGAAAAGAGCATCACAAGCTCAAGCCCTTTGACCCATGTGTCTGTGCAGAACATGATACCTAGTTCTATTAAAACTGCTGTCTGTACACGATACATATCCCTTCATTCCCTTCATATACATGGGTCTATTTGGAAACCTTTTCAACCCTACTGTTTTATCTCCTTCCATCGCGACTCCCAGCAGCCCGTTTCAAACACCCACCCACTCTCCTGCCCCATACATCACCTTTAAACTCCACTCTCCACCTTGAACACGTCCTTTTGTATATTTTTTCTAAGGGAAAGTTTCTGACTCTATCCTATTAATGCCTCTCATAATTTTATAAACTCAGGTCTCTATGTACCTGTCTAAACGTCATTTAAACATTGCCACCTCTACCACTTCCTTTAGAGCTAATTCAGTGTACTCACCAACACGCAAGTAAAACTCAAAAGTCTGCAGACACTGTGGTTGAAGTTAAAACACAATGCTGGAGAAACTCAGCAGGTCAAACAGTGTATTTATATATCAAAGATAAAGATTCATAACCAACGTTTCAGGCTTGAGCCCTTCATCGAGGTATGGAAAAATGTTGGTAGGCATCCGAACAGGGGCTGAGGTGGGTTGGCACACTGGATCCAAAATGGCTGGATGCTGGGAGGCAGGGGGTAGTGGAGGAGAGTCCAAGTCTGTGGCAAGGGGTTATTTCAGGGAGCGGTGTTGTTTGTATATCTATACACCTGACTTGGACAAGAATAGAGGCAGACTGATCAGCAAGTTTACAGGCAACACAAAAATTAGTGGTGTTGTAGATCCAAGAATGGATCAGCTGCAAAGTTGGGAGAAGTTTGGACAGATAGAACTTCATCCATACAAGTGTGAGGTAATACACAGCATGCTGGAGAAACTCAGCAAGCTGCGCAGCATCCATCGGAAGTAAAAGGTAACCAACGATTCAGTCCTCAGCCCTTTGTCAAGATATTTTATTAGTGGGGTCCTAATTCAAAGATTGAGGTACTGCACTTTGGGAAGTCTACTTCTGTTAGGACATGTAGAATAAGTGGCAGGGACTTTGGAGTGTTGATGTACATTGTGGATGTCCATAGCTTCTTGAAAGTGGTCCACAGGTGGATAAGGTAGGTACTTGCTGTGTATGCCACAAAGGCAGTGGTATTGGGCATAAGTGTTGGGACATCACGTTGTAGTTGGTTGAATGGTACTTGGAGCATTGAGTACAGTTCTGTTCATGACACCACAGGATGTGGTAGCAGAGATTCGCCGGGATGTTGCCTGGGATGGAGGGCTGTAGTTGTAAGATGAGATTGGGTCAACTGGGTTTATTCTCCCTGAAACAAAGGAGGATGGGCGGTGACATAGAGGTTTATAAAATGGTGAGGAGCATCAATAAGAGAGATAGATATATTTTCCAGGTCAGGGTTGTCTAAAACCAGAGGGCTTGAGAAAGAAATTTAGCTCGCTCTCTATCCCTCAGTTTCTTCCCACTGTCTATCTTCCTCAAGTTTTCCTCACTCCCCACTATCTCTTATACTCTTTCACATCTTGTCTCTTGCTCTCTGTTTTCTTTTTCTCCCTGTCTTTCATCCTCCCCCTGCCTCTGCCTCCCTGCCCTCCTCCCCCCACCGCAGCCCCTGCATTGGTTGCACAGCCCTACAACCCCAGCGCTTCCACCCCAGTGTCCACTGTCTCCTCCTCCTGTCACAGCCACCTGCTGTGTGTCACTGCTCTGATTGTTTGTTGTCTGTTGCAGGCTAGCTGGCGGTCTCTGCGGAATGATTTTGCCAGTCTGAATCCATCACAGCTCCACCACATGTTGAGGGAATACAATCCAGGGCGGCCATGTCCACCCATGTGGAGCCCTGTGCCTGAAGACCAGAAGGCTGCACTAAGGACAGGTGAGTTACCCACGTCCAGGATAGCCCACGAACTGGACTCTCCTGAGACCTGGTCCCACATAGTAGACTGGTCTGGAAGATGAGATCACATGGGGTCCAGGGTGCGCTGGCCAATTGGATACAATATTTGCTTGGCAATACTGGCAGACTTGATCTCATTGCACGGGTCATTGTGTAGTCATGTGGCTGTTGAACAAAGTGCTGTGTGCAGTTCTGGTCACCGTACCATAAGATATAGGAGCAAAATTAGGCTATTCAGCCCATCAAGTCTGCATTGAAAGGACGTGATTAAGCTTGAGAGGGTTTAGAAAAGGTTCACAAGAAAGTTGCCAAGATTGGAGGATGTGAATTATAAGAAGAGACTGGATAGGCTGGGGCTGTTTGCCAGGTGTACAGGAGACTGAGGATACCATAGAGAGGTGTATGATATCAAAGGCAAGAGTTAGTCTTTTTTCCAAGATAGGGGAGTGTAAAACTAAGAGCGGATGCTTAAGATGAGAGGAGAAAGATTTGAAAGGGTTTTGAGGGGAAATGAGGGTGGTGAGTATATGGAACACATTGTCAGAGGCACTGGTAGAAGTGAGTACTATTTTAATGCGTGAGAGACTTGGACGTGTACATGGAAAAGAAAGGTTTAGAGGGATGCAGGCCAAATGCAGGGAAGTTTGACTAGCTGAGGATGGAATCTTGGTTGACATGGAGTAGTTGGAGTAGTTTCTGCGCGTATAATTCAGTGAATCTGCGAATGTCATTTAATCTCAAGGCAAGGTTTAGACACAGAGCAAAGCTCCCTCTTTGCTGTCCTGTAACACACTCATGGGGTAGTGACAGTGCAGTTTAGACACAGTCAAGCTCCCCGCGTTCACAAGGGCCTGCACTGGGCTGAACAGTTCCATGTTCAGTTTGTCAGCTGTGTATTGTGTCACTGACTTCCGTCCCTGGCCAGAGCACTGAAAAGATTTTTTTTCCACAATCTGTCCCTTGCTGTGTTCCTGTTTTCCCATTGCTGGGCCTCAGCCATTATCTCACAACATCCTTCCTGCACCCCATTGTTTTCCTTTCCAACTCCCATGCTGGTGCCCTGCATCCGGCTGAAACACAATCTCTTTGCTGTTAGATTGGGGCAATAGAGAGCAGGAGTCAAAGGCATGCATTCCAGTCCCCAAACTCATTCCTTGGAGGGGGTCAGGACACTGGGTCGCCCAGATACCTGTGCTCAGAGGCTATTGGACTTGCTGTTCAGTACATTGTGATCAAGCAGACTCTCAAAGTGCTCCCCCCTGCCTGGTCACAAGGCTACTCTGTGATGGAAGGTGAAAGGAATGCTACTCTGAGAGTTCCTTTAATCTTGCATATTTCCTGTACTGATGTCAGCAACAGGACATGGAACAGATGTACATCACAAAGCTGATTTACAGGCTCAGCGGAGGGAAACAGAAAAGCTGCAGATGCTGGGGTCCAGTGCAGTACTCTAAAGGCTGGAGAAAGATCTCAGGACTTTGCTTTACTAGACAACACAAAGCAGCTGAAGTGTATCTCCTCACTACCCGATGTTTGTCTTCCAAGGGGATACAGATTGGCTAAATGAGTTCATTCAGAAACACTTATTTCCAAATCAAACTGAGAACAAATCAATCAGATTTATCAATATCAGCACTATTTCTGGATCCACAGAACACATTTCTGGTGAATTTAGATTAGCTATGTCTAACTACAGATACTCTCAGGGCAAATATAGCTCGGATTAGAGTAAAGCTCCTTCAGCTTTGCCTTGTCACACACTCCCAGGACAGTGCTGGTTAGATACAGAGTGAAACTCCCTCTACGTTGTCCTGTCACATACGCTCAGGACAGCACTGGTTAGATATAGAGTGAAACTCCCTTTACGTTATCCCATCACACACTCCCAACACAGCACTGTTTAGATACCTAGTGAAATTCCCTCCCAGGACAGCACTAGTTAGTTAAGAACATTGAAATTAGAAGTCCTGGATAGCCTACCAGTTATTCTCAAAGTGTGCCCCGGTCGTAGATTCTTCCTTACATCAAACTTGTTTGTAAGTGAGGTTAAAATGCTTCTTAGAGAGAGGGGGCAGGGCTGGCAACCCAAGATTTCACTTGGTGTTTTAGATGTGATAGGGAGGGACCTAAAAGAGGCGAAGAGAGTGAAACACAAAAGTCTGTGGATGCTGTGATTGTAGTAGAAACACAAAAGTGCTGGAGGAGCTCAGCAGGTCTCACAGTGTCCATAGGAGGTAAGAATATATAACCAACATGTTGGGCCTGAACCCTTCATTAAGGTAAAAGTAACTGGAGATGAAAGGGCTGCTTTATTGACCAGGGGTAACATCACGGCTGCATTTAGGGTTAGAAGAACAAATTTATCGGCAGATGATGGCAAGGTGTAGGTTGGGTAGAACAGTGAGCATAGCGATTAAGTGCAACGCCATTACAACCCAGCAATCGGGACCTGGGTTCGAATCCTCCAATGTCTATAAGGAGTTTGTACATTCTCCATGGGTTTTCCCCGGGGGCTCCAGTTTCCTCCGACCTTTCAAAATGTACATGGGGTGTAGGTTAATTGGGTGTAAATGGGGCAGCACGAATTCGTGGGCCGAAATGGTCTGTTACTGCGCTGTGTGTCTAAATTTTTTTAAATTGTAAATAATTTTGTAAAAATTTAAATTAAATGATTTTATTTTCACAGTATTGACTGGGGGCTTCTTAGTGTAAAACACAGATGGGGCAGAATGTGTTAGCTGCATCCAAGAGAGTTTCTTTAACAGTACATATTTTATTCATTGTGGGTAGGGGCCACATTGTGATGGAAAATGAGCCAGGTGATTAGAGTTTCAGTCTGGAAATATTATGGGGGTCAGTGATGACAGCTCCTTAAGTTCTAAGATGGCTATAAACAGATAAGTCTGGGTCTGGGCAGAAAGTGTTAAATTGGGGGAAGGCAAATTCCAGTATTATTAGGCAGGAGCTGTGGGGAGTAGATTGGGAACAGCTGTTATTTTATCTCAATACAACTGTCAATAAACAGTTCAGTCAATTGGGCAAGTTCACATCTGGCATGTGGGAGACATTTAAAGACCAGCAAATTGGTATTCTGGAATGGAATGTTTCAGTGCGGAGACAGAGAAGCGTGGAAAGCCTTGGGATCCTTGGATTACGAGAGATGTCAAGTAAAAAGAAACAGATTTTTAAAAATGTAAAAAAAATCTTTTTGACATAGCATGGAAACAGGCCCTTTCAGCCCATGAGCTCATGCTGCCCAATTACGCACTATTAACCTACAATCCCCATACATTTTGAATGGTGGAAGAAAACAGCAATGGATTTGAGTCCTGGTCACTGCAGCTGTAACAGTGTTTCACTAACCACTATGCAAAACGTGCTGTTGGTGTAAGGTTTGGGAAGATGTAATCTGACAGGAACCCATGGATGTGAAGAAAGCAGGGAAGAGCTCAATCAGGAGGGCCATACGGGGACATGAAGTGCCCTTGGCAAGTAGGATTATGGAAAATCCCAAGGTGTTTTATACTTGCATTAGAAAGTGGAAGATAGAGGGTAGAGCCAATCAAGGACAAAGAATTCATGCTTGATCCAGAGGAGATGGACGAGTTACCTACTGAAGAGGAGATGTTGCGTCTGTGGCATCACATTAAGGAGACCAGGTCTCCTGCCCCAGATGGGATCTATCCCAAGTTGTTGAGAGAAAGAAGAGGAGATTGCTGGATTCCTGTATTGTGCTTTTCTATGTTGATCTAAACTTGAACAGATACAGTCCCAGTCTACTCTGTCCCTCCTTGTGTGGCAAACATGTCCTCCCTGGAACCATAAGGGTGTACCTTTTCTGTGACAGCTACATCTTTTCTTAGGCATGGCTTAAAGGCAAAAGGTGAAATGTTTGGGGGGAGCTTCTTCACTCAGAGAGTGGTGAGAGTGTAAAACAAGAAGTGGATGAGGGATAGATTTCAACATTTAAGAGAAGATTGGATGGGTATGCAAATGGGAGGGATATGATGGGCTATGGACCCAGTGCAGTTCAGTGGGACCAGGTGGAATCATAGATCAGTATGGACTGGATGGGCCGAAGGGCCTGTTTCTGTGCTGCAGTGTTCTGAGGACCACAGTTTTGAGCACAATCTTGCGAAGAGCAGATTTAATTACAGTAAAAGAACTCTCCTCCCTATACAAATCCACTTGCAGCAAAGGCCTACTATTTACTGCTGCTACATCCACGTGTTGGTACCAGTGACCTGTGCAAGAGGACCCCCACATCCCTTCAATGTTCCAATCTCTCACCATTCCCAAAGGTGCTCAGCACCTGTGTTTGGTGCACCAAATGGATTAGTGAACATTTAGTCACATTATATTTCCAAATGCCATCTTCACTCACACTCACTTAAACTGTCCACATCTCCTTGAAGCTTCTTCACAATCCTGCAGTTCCACATCACCAACAAAATTGGAAAAATGACATGGCAATATTCTGCTGGAATGTTTTGGCAGATGATATGGTCTTAATGGGGGCAGAGGGAGGGGTAGGAACAAGCATTCTCTTTCCCGTAGCTTGGTTATTGAAGGCAGGTAGGGAGTCCGTTCTGCTACTGGATAGTGTCTTCTGCACAATTCACCCGCTGACAGTGGTGTATTCCTGCACACAGCTGACATCCTGGAGAGCTTTGACAATCACCCTCCCCTGATCCTGCCGTGTGACACCTTCCACATTGAGCTGGGGAAGCCCATGGATGTGTGCCAAGACCTGCTCTCAAGTCTGCAGAGTGCAAGGGAGTTTCTGCAGAGGCTGCAGGTGCCCGAGGTTCCAGAGGAGACCAGTGGGTCCCGATCTCCACAGGTAAGCCAGCAGAAACATTTACAGGAAGTAACGTTGGCCAGAAAGCTTTTGTGTTGCAAGAATCTCACAGGGACACCCGAGATTCATTGCAAACAAATGTGCCTTGAATAATATAATAACCTGATTCATAAGGTAAAAGAAAACAAAAACACGTAAGTAAAATGTTGATGAATCTGAGAATCTGAAATGAAGAAAAAGGTGCTAGAAATGTTGAGTGTGTCCGGTGGAATCTGTGGAGAACAGAGTTCCAGGTGATAACTGTGAAACTTTGAATGAAATGTGTAAACCAATGGTAAATTAAACCAAATACAGTACGTTTTCAATTATCCAAAAGCCACTTTACTGAAATTGCCAGTTATCTGTGAAAAGTTTTGGCAGCAATATGATGTCACGTTTAAAAAAAGTTGAATTTTTTTTACCTGCCGTGCTCAAGTGGGACTCTGACGTGCTGTTAGCGCCATTTTGAATCCAACAGAGTTCTCGTATACTCAAGGTAAGAATTAAACTTTATTTCATGCTTGAAAAACCATCCCTTGTTCTTTGTGGTTGCTTTATGCTGATACTACTGGGCTGGGATCGGAGTGGGGACCCCGGGCACCTGGGCAGATACTGTGATGGCGATGGGGAGGTGTCGGGGATCCAAGTGGGGACCCAGGCGCCTGGGCAGATTCCATGACAGCAGTGGGAAGGTGTTGAGGATCCGAGCGGGGAACTTGGGTGCTTGGGCAGGTTTGGCGACAGCGGAGGGGAGGAGTTGGGATCATTAACAGCCAATACAAGTATTCTGCTGCTTAAACTGTGCTACAGATCAAATATCTGGAAAATGTAGTTAACTGATACAAGTCCGGCCCCGAGCATTTTGGATATTTGGAAACATACTGTACCACCTCCCTCAGGTGCAAGGATACGTGAAACAGCACGATGCAGAATGGTGCTGCCTCCTGAGCCAGCCCTGTTCATGGCTGATCACCTGCTGGAGAGATTTTCCCTTTCCTTTCTGGAAGCTATAGATTCATGAATTTGAAGGTCCTTTCTCTTCAGACCATGGTCCGTGAAGAAAGCTTTTAGTGCTTGATAAATTAGTTGCCCATAAGCTGTGGTTCTATGGCTGTTCCTTCCCCATTGAGAGACATGACAGGTGTGCTTTCCCTTATTTCTTCATTTTTTGTCACTGGCTGAACACATGACTGGAGGAGGTTGTGTCAGCTGCTGCTTTTGCGTACCTGGCTGGAGTCTTTGTTATGCTACAACTTTCCACCTCCTGCTCTTTTGCCAATGGTTCTTTTTTATAATTACATGATCTATATTTCACACTGATTTTTGGCAAGACGGAGCTGTCTATAATCCAGCACAATGCTGGCTGTGTGCTCTGTGGTTACAAAGCACCAAGTGGAGTCAATTAATTATTTACCTGGCCAGCCTGAGCACTGTGCCAGCAGGCAATCATTAATCCTTGAATAAAGCATCTCCCTGTAGCACACATTGTGTGGATGCCCTGCATTCCTGGTCCACTGTGTACATTCTTGCCACCAAAGTTAAATAACTTGTAAGGAAATTAATTGAGGAAATTTGCAGTCTTCCAGAATTGGTGTGGACATCTTGGCCTGGATATATGGGATCTGGAGGAGCCCAGTAGAACTTTGGGTCAATTTTTGAGATCTTTCTTCTACTCCAATGCATTCAAACAGTTGATGAACCTTTACAAATCTTTCTCCTGTTTTAGAGTTCAGGAACAGTGCCGGAAGGGAGGACGAGCTCCTCTACGGATGTTGGAGAGCAGAATACCAGCGATTCCCCTGAGCTACAGCATGTTTACAGGGGGAAGGGCAGGAGGATGGGCCGCTCCTTGTTCCTGGGCTGTGCCTCGGGAAGTCTCCAGTCCTGCCAGGCCGAACTGGCACACAAGCTGAAGAACCTTGAGCTCCAGAGCAGTCTACCAGGGCAACAAGAGATCACCCAGAAGAAGCTGGCTCTGGATCCCTCCTGCCTCTTGACCCCACCCAACACTCCACAGATCCTGGAGCTTGCTGAGTGTGAGGCAGACACCCATCCCCTGGAGGCTGCCGGCAGGCTGGCCAGTGCTAACCAGACAGAGGCATGTGAAGGCAGCAGATCAAAAGGTGAGATGACCTACCCTGGGGCCAGGGTTACCTTGGAGTCCGTTAATTACGGTAATCTTCCCAAGTATGTGGGTAGAGCAGAGAAATTACAGGGGAGATCAGTGAAGTAAGATGTTTGTGTGTATTGTCTCAGTTTTGATCTGCTCCCCTTTTAGCTCTTTGTGTACATTTAGTTCCTGCAGATCTCGTTTTTCTCTCGTTATGTATCTCCTCTCTTCCATTGTATACTTTTGGCTCCTTTAGATCTTTTTTTTTCTCTCTCTTCCCCATCTTTCCATCTCTCTCACTCATCTTCTCTGCCCCCTTTCTCTCTCTCTCTTTCTCATCCTCTTTCTCAAATGAGAGGAGTGAAATTGTCAGGATTAGTTGATAAGAGAAGGAGACGGAGTGAGAAGGGGGTGTGAGGGAGAGGGAGAATGAAAGCGAGGGAGGAGGCAACAGTATTAAGGGCAATGATGGGAGAGATGGAAAGTTTCAGACCAAAACTGCCCTTGGCTGGGCTGCTCATTTGCCAACAAGATAAAGGGACACATTTGCAACATGATGTGGAAACTAAACCAAATTTTTAAGCTGCTTGGTGAGCAGTTATAGGCACAGTGCAGGAGTTCATTCTCACTAATTAAACAACAAAGGATTGTTAAACAAATGTGGGAGTAGAGTGCAGGCTGGAAGCAGTCTAAAGTTTGACCTCCAGAAAGAATTCAGAAGGTGGAGAAAGAGAAAACTTGTTCAGAGTGGTGAGAGGGCTGCCAATCAGAGGGGTACAAGGTGAGGGAAATCAACATGGAGCAGAGGTGAGGGGGCAACAAGGTGTTCCTCAGAGGTCACTATGATCTGGGACCTGCTGCCTGAAACAGCACCAGGAACAGGTTCAAGGTGAACTTCCCAATAAGGACTGCATAGTTTCTGAAAAGGGAAAATGTGTAAGGGTATGGGGAGACAACAGGAGGAGGGAATTAACTGGAGAGCTCTTTCACGTGGCTGGTACAAACTCATTGGGGTGAATGGCCACCTCATGACATGCCATTCATTGTTTCAATTGTTTCAAACATAATACATAGACTACTAATGGATCATAGCCCCTCCATGAGTAAAGAAGGAATGAAGAAACAATTGAAAATTATTGCTGCTCTGTGTGTGTGTATGTGGGACTGGGACTACAGGTGATGTTTGTAGAAGGGTGTGATTTTGAATATACATGGGTGATGGGTGTGTAACATGTGTATATTAGATGTGTTTGTGGGGTGTTGGGTGAGTGCATGTGTGTGGGGGATGGTATGCGAGGGGTGTGTAGGTGTACAGTGGCTATATATTGGGTGTTCTCTGTGGATGCGATAGCGTGTGTGGGTGTAGGTGGTTGAATTTGTGCAAATGGGGTATGTTCATGGGGCATGTGGGTGTGTGTGGGGTGGATGAGGGGTGTGTTCATGGGGTATGGGGGTATGTTGTGAGTGTATGGAAGTATGTGGGGTGGTAGGATTATGGGTTGTGCAATGTAGGGGTTGGGGAATGTGTGTGTGTGTTGGCTACTATTTAACAGCACGGCTGGAGCAGATTCTCTGCAGGTTCTGAAGGAAGTGTTGCTATCACCTTGAAGGGTCATGAGTCATTCCAATGATGCCTGTGCCCCAGGTGTGGGAGGTGAGTGTGAGGTAGGCACAGTTTGGTGACAGTGAAAAGGGACAGCTCTCCATGTCCGAACCCCAGCAGTAGAAAATCCATTGCTGAAGCACTCTTTTTCGTCTGGTTTGGTCCGGCTTCAATGAGGACTGTGTGTGACCAGAGTCTCATTCTCCTTTGACCTTCTGTTCAATTCTCCTCAACTGGAGAAGAGGCTGGGAACTCTCTGTGGCAGACTGCAGCACGGTTAGCACAAGGCTATTACAGCACCAGCGATTGGGACTGGGGTTTGGATCCTGTGCTGTCTGTGAGGGGTTTGTACGTTAATTTAAGTGTAATTGGGTAGCATGGGTTGAAAGGGTTGCAAGTGATTTCTGTTGTGCTGTGGATAAAATTTAAATGTAAAACTTGGTCCATTGATATGAAATGTAACTATTTGTTAGTTGGCAACAGTTAGAGGAATGTTGACGGCAGACTTCAAACCTTCCCACCTGACCCTTTCCTCCTTAACTTTGTTTATTTGTCACAAAATACTAAGTGCTCTTGTGAGAAAAGACCATCAAATTAACTCTAACATCCACACAGCTGTGTCCAGGGGATTCTTCTGTTGGAAACCTTCTCTGTCCAACTCTCATTTCTTAAAATATACACCTCTCTTCCACTCTTATTCTTTGACTGCGGAGTTGGAGGTTCAAGCCATGCGCTGGGAACTGTACCCTGTGTCACTGAATGCTATCGAAGCACTGTGTTATTGGAAGCACCAACGTTCAGGTGAGAGCCCTTTGTTGTGGAGCTGCAAAAGACATTTTAGTTTCCAGGCCAATATTCATCCCTCTATAGCATCACTTGAACCCTGTCTTGTTGAGGAATGCAGAAGGAGATCCCAACATGTGAAGCTGCGCCACAGGATAACATACACTAAACATTTGGGCGGCACATCTGGGATAGTGTTACAGCACTAGTGATCAGAACCGGGGTTCGAATCCTGCGCTCTCTGTAAGGAGTTTGTACGTTCTCCCCGGGGTCTCCAGTTTTCTCCCACTGTTGGAAACATACTGGGGGTGTAGTTTAATTGGGTGGCACGGGCTCTTGGGCCGAATTGGCTTGTTACTGTGCTGAATGTCTAAAAACAAATCAAGAATAGTCTCATCAATGCCACAATCTGCAAATCCGATCACAGCTCCAAGCCCTGCCACACCGTGGTGGTCTTTTAAACAAGGAAAAACAGCTGTCCTCAACAATGGCAGGGCTCAGCATTGAGCCACAGAGTCAGACATCATGGAACAGCCCCTCCTGCCCAGCTCGTCCATGCCAACCCAGCTGGCATTCTGGGCATTTGGTCCACATCCTTCTAACCCCATGTGATTCACCTGTAGCTTTCACCGACTCATTCAGTCGGAAGTACCCCAAGTGATAATCCAGCTCATTTCTCAGCTGAGATCCATCCCCATCATTGTAAAAACCAGTCTTCACCCAATTTGATTCATTTCATTTCAAGATTTCTCAATTCAGCATTGATCCCAGGGGTCGTCAACAGCCTAGCTATAATGCTGCATGCAGACTCCCAGACTACTAGCATGTTAAAGACATGTTGATGAGAGACCAGACAACAGGCATCTCCAGCAGGAGAGAATCTCCAGTGTTCATCAATGTGATGGGGATCACCTGGCCCACCCCTACTCGTCACACAGAGACAAGAGCAGAGACTGGCTCCTGTAGCGAATGACCCCTGGAACTTTCCACCTCTTACAAGGCAGACAAAGAATAGTAATGGAATACTCCTCACACCTAGATATGGCAGCTCGAACAACTTTCAAAATCCAAACAATATCCAGGTCAAAGCAGCCCAATGAACATGGCACCCCATCAAACCCCCTAAACGTGAATTCCCACTGTACTTGTGTACAATAGCTGTAGTTACAGTAAAACCTCTGGTATCTGGCATCTGTGGGGATTGTTAAATTATGGATAAGTGAATTTTCCAGTTACTTGAGATTGTGTGTTGTGTGATTGGCAAACTAATGGGGAAGCACACCAATTTTAAACATGTGTTTTTAACCTATTTATTTTCCAATATTTCTTTTGCTGGTTGTTTGAATTCCAAATATCAGGGGTTTTACTGTTCTATCTATAAAATGCCTTGCAGTTACCAGAGCACTCCAAAAGCCCAAAACCTCTGCCATCAAGCAGGACAAGGACAGCAGGCATACATGAACACCAGCACTATCATATGGAACCCCATCTCCAGCGAGAAATAGGTCAGCAATCCTTCATTGCTGAACTGCTTCCTCAACTTACTGTGTTAAGTGCCCTCTGAAGGAATTCACCACCACCTTCTTAAGGTGGTCTTACCAGTGACTCCCAGATCCGAGGCGATGAATAAAATTGCTTGTATATTGATTGTTAATTAATTGCTATTGAAACTTGGTTTATTCAAATTAGGTGCTGCGTCTGTGATGTGTCAAGATGCTTTTATTGTCATGTAATTTTTTTTCCAAATGCTTCATTCACAATAATTATTTACAATACAAGAAAACTGTTCCAGACTTTACATTTATAGTGTCAGTCGAAACGATACATTTTCATCAAATGTACATATTACATAGTTCTCTCTATCCTCTACTAAGGCACCTTTGTCATTTCTCACAAACAAGAAAAGTTTGTCTTTTTACACTCTTATGTCAAATCTATACCTTCTCATCAATTAACATTGTTACATTTGTTCTCTCCATACCCTGTTACCACCACTGTTACCTTGTTGTTACTCCCCCCCCCTCTGTTGGTTGAGGGGCTTCCCCTCAGTCTCAACCCCCCAGTCCCCGGTAATGGGAGGACTCTTAACTGTGGTCCTCCCCCATAGCATCCTCCCGTTGGCTGCACCAAGCCTCAGCGTGTTCCTCAGCATGTATTCCTGCAGCCTGGAACGTGCCATTTGGCAGCATTCCCGCACCGACATCGCCGTGTGCTGAAGGACCAACAGGTTTCAGGCAGACCAAAGAGTGTCTTTCACTGAGTTGATGGTCTTGCAGCAGCTCTGGATGTTGGACTTAGACTGTCCCCCCAGGAATAACCTGTAGATCGGAGTCCTCTGTCACACTGCCACTGGGATGAACTGTGACAAAGCCCATGAAATAAAACAGAAAATGTAATATTATACAGCATTTCCTCCTGCCTATCGTAAAGCAAAGAGTTGCCTTTTAGTGTCACCCCTTACAGACAGAGAAAGAGAAGCAAAAGAGGGTCCCTTTAGAGTCACCGAGTGGCCGTGGATTCATCGCCAGCAGAGAGACTGCTCCTCCTCAGGATATTATTAACTGTGAAGTAGTAAATGTTGTAGTAATAGGTCTTTGTTTTTTCTTCTTTTGCACATGAGAGACTGTCTATGAGTCTGTGTGTGCATGCGTGAGAGACTGCGTATGAGACTATTTATCTGAGAGAGACTGTATGTAGGTGTGTGTATATGTGTTCGTCCTGCACTCATCTCTTCCCATGATTCTTTCTGGTCCTTTCCATTTATTTAAAAAAAAATCATTTATGTATGTCTCCTGTTCCAGCTAAAGGTCCTTCTCCACTCAGTACAATGGACACAACCATTAGCAGGACCAAAGGTTACTTGTATCCTTTTCTTTCCAGATGGTCTCACTCCTCAGAAGAATGAGGCAGATGATGAAGTGTTCACTGTCAAGTTGGAAAGAAGACCTCATGGTCTTGGTCTGGCACTGGTGGATGGACTGGTGAGAAAAGTAGATACTATCAATCTTACTCTGTCATCTGGGAATATCCAGCCTCAACATAGTTTTATAACCCTACGGTGTCACTGTTTGTTCAGGCTGAGGGTCAATGTGCAGAGTCCCTGTTCATTCAGGGTGTTGATCACTCCCTGTTTGCCTGTACAGGGTCACAATGGTGACTGGAGGGTGGCCAACGGTGACTGTGGGGGGGGGGGTGGTGGGAGGGGTGGCAGTGTGGATGGATGACCAATGGTGAGTGGAAGCCACCCATTACTGAGAAGAGGGGTCCACTGAAGAAATCTGGATCATCATCAAGCCTTCATCCTTTCTGGGCAACAGAAACTGGAGAGTCAAGGGGGGCCTCCCTTTGCAACCCAGCACTTGGTGGGAGAGGAACATACTTTCCATCAATGGTAATAACAGCATTTCAGAGAATTGGAATCCATTCCCCAGAACATTTCAAGGCCACTCAGCAGGCCACTGCCAAATGATAAGCAGAATATTTTCCAGCACTGTGTTATTTCAGATTGGACACAGTCATTCCCTCAGGATCTAGAGTGAGAGCTTGATTTAAGTAGCATGAAGGGTCTGTGAGAGAAGAATTGGGTCCATGGAGGTCTTCTATCAGAATTTAATTTGTCAAATTGATCTGTACTTTTCCTGGGAGTAAAGAGAGGGTGGGAATCAGCCAGGGATCCTGCTCTTGTCACTGCCCAATGACCCGGTTAGAGAGAGGAGGCTGGATCAGCCAAGGATCCTGCTCCTGTCACTGCCCAGTGACCCGGTTAGAGAGAGGGGGCTGAATCAGCCAGGGATCCTGCTCCCCGTCGCTGCCCAGTGACCCGGTTAGAGAGAGGGGGCTGAATCAGCCAGGGATCCTGCTCCCCGTCACTGTCCAGTGACCCGGGGTTAGAGAGAGAGGGAATCAGCAACCAGCATAGGATGCCATTGGTCCTGTGTTTTTAGAAGGGATTACTTAAGGAGGTATGTGAGTGGAAAGTAAAAGGTTGAGAACCTCTGTGTTAAACAGTGACAACAAATTTCAGAATGATTAAAACAATATATTTTATTGGGCCCAGTACCTGCAGGGAGTCCTGGTGATAGGGTTAGACACTCCACTGTATTCTTGCACGTGTAAAGGTAATTGTGCACTGTGTTTGCGTCTGTGGGGCGAGAGTGTGCCTTTGCAAGTGTGTGCATCATGGAGAGAGAGGGTGACGGTGTTTCAATACACATCTGGCTGAGTGATAAATATGGGCAGTGTGATTGCAGTGGTCCTGGGGATTTACATTTGGGAGAAGTGGATGCAGGGAGAGGTGACTTCAGGGCTGAGAACTCTGACCCACACTGAATGCTCGAGCCCAACATGGTGTTAACAATGCCTCTCAACACATTAGATCCTGCAGGATCTTCCCTATCACTCCCAACCCCATTCTCCTACAGTAGTCTATGTGGCACATGGAGGATCTCCCACTGGGGTCACTGCTCGGAAATGTCTGGATGATGGGAGCTGGTCTTCTCCAATGTACAGAAGCCTGTCCAGATAATCCCCTGAATGCTGAGTTCCAATTTGTGTCAATTATTTATTCGGGCTCCTTCTCCGAACTGCCCCTTTTATAGTGTGACCCTCCCTCAGGACTGCCCTTTTTTTTTGCCTTTATGGCAGAAAATCAATACAGCCCCTTAATTATTCAACCGTCCAAAAGTTACAAGTACTACTGCAATTCAGAATATTCACACAAAGCATAATTTAAAAATTGAAACATGATTATCTCCATTGATACTGTCAACCTCTTGGGGAGCCCACTGTTCTTGGAGACCCTGCAAACTGCCCATGAGCCTTGAGAACTCCTCTAGGGATACATGGGCACTCAGGTGTCCTCAGAAGAGGGGAAGGCAGTCAGCCGGAGCTGAACCCTCGACTCCCCAATGCCTCGACCCATGAATGACCATCATAACCAGGCCCAGAACCAGACTGATAAGGACCCTCCCCCCTCCATACTGAGTGCCGAAAGATCAGGAGCATGGGACTGAAATGCAGCCAGTACTTGAGGAGCCACCCCTTCAAACACACGAGCAGGGGCTGCACCCTCACACACTTCACATCTCTGTGAAACATGGTCTTGACCAAGCCGCTGAAGTGTCAGACAGCGGGTGAGTCCGAGAATTGACTCGACTCATGACTAGACCCACCACGTTTCGTAGGCACATCACAGGTTTCCCCTCCATTTACACACTCGCTGCAATGGCTGGGATGCCATCGCTCCCCACTATTGCTTTTGTGCATTTTCCAACCATGATAGTTGGGGATAAGTATCGTGACCACATTCTCGTCTTCCAGTAATGCAAAAGAATTTCTGGCCACAGGGGTTGTTGAAGTCACTGACCCAGTGCAACTCCTGTAGGGCCCAGATCTTTCGGAGACAGGTCTGGCATATTTGCAAAAAACAAACTAGACCACTCTATAAAACAATAGGCCACAAAAGGAGAGGGTAAATCTCATGTTGATTGAAGTTGTGCTAACTCAGAGCACATGATCTCACACTCCCCACATTGAAACAAGAGTCTTAGATGTGAGTCCTTTGTGGAAAGTTCTTCCATTTTATGATTTATGAGCTGCGTTGTGGGTGAGAGTGTTCCAGCTGTAGACTTGTGTCTGGATAATTGGGGAGCATGAGGAGGTATCGGGCCTGGTCTGGGACAGCTGCTTACACCATGGAAGGCAAGCTCCCGATGCAAAATTCCCACACATCACCCTCTCCTCCATCTGTCCATTCATTCAACAGTCAATCCTGGGGCTACCAACTATCTAAGGCAGAAGATCACTGGGCAGCAGCCCTTCTCTGTTCCTACATTCCCCCCATTCCTATCCTCCTCCTGTTTTACCTCTACTGGACTGCCCAAACTTTCACCTTCCTCCCCACTCATTCTCTCACCCCTTCAGCATCTTCCTCCTCATGCCCTCTTCTTTCTGTTCTCTCCCTGCCCCCAGCTCAATCTTCTATCATTTACATCTTTTCCACCTACTACCTCCACTGCTCTTCCTCTCCTCCCCTCCCTCATACCCTATCACCCACTACCATCACTGATCCTCAGACCTGCCCACATTCCTCCTCTCCCTGCTCCCTCTCTCATTCATCCACTCTTGTCCATTTCCCCTTGATAGCCCTAGTGTCCAGTGGTGGTAAGCTGCCGTCCTCACTATGTGGGGGCCAGCCAAAGTGGTCCCTGGAAGGAAGATCTCAAGCTTGATGTTGTGCTTTCCCACCCTGACAGACCACCTCGTTAAACATGAGTGGGATCTACATTAAGGCCCTGGTTCCTGACTCGCCTGCAGCCGGATGTGGGAAGTTAAATCTGGGAGATCGAATCCTGGCCGTCAACGGGACAAGTCTGGTTGGGATGGATTATCAGAGGTCAGTTCCTTTTCACTGTGTTCTGAGGGGCACTGGACAGAGGAGAGGCTTGTACCTCACTCAGGTTCTGGTGACAGTGTGGAGTACAGGAAACTAGCAGGAAGAGGCCATTCATCCCAACGTGCCCACTCAACTGTGCCTCTACCCTCGACTCCCTTAACATCACCCTCACAGTGTGACGCACCCACCATTCCAGGACCCAGTCTGATGAATCTTTGCTGCAAGTATATCTCTTTATAAACTCGGATATCAGTCCACATTTCTCCAGGTATGGGACTCCCCACATAAAGACCAACAGCCTATTTTCCTCCTCATTACTTCCTCCACCTGATAGTGGTGAACAAGGGCACCCAGGGTCCCTCTGAACATCCTTTTCCCATCTTGCTATTTGAGAATGGTAAGTGTCCCTGTTGTGAGCCTCCTCCCACTCAGCCCTCTTTATCCCGGACACAGTTATCTGTGTTCAACCCATATCTTTTATTGGTCCTTCCTGGGATCAAAGTAACCAGAGCTTTAGGGGCAGTCACTTCAAATCATCATCTAAGGAGGGGCTGCAAGCTCCCATGCACATGTCAGCAGTGTTCTTTAGGCAGCCATGGGACCGCTCCTTCTCCCTGCAGTACAAAGAGTCAGAAAAAACCAGCAACTCCCATGGAACAGGAAGGCTGGTGCTTGCCACTGGGAGCTGCATTGCCATCCTGAAGGCTATGCCCTGGCAGGAAACATATGTCACCAGTGCACACCCTCTGGGAGGTTGCCAAATGTACAAGGCTCTCTCAGGCAACCACCTGGGTACAGACACACCAGCAAGTGACCACCTTCCTCAACTGGGAGAATCAGAAAGGCAGCAGAGACCCGGAATTTGCTGCCAAACAAATCTAGCACATCCTCCTGGATCATGGCGGTGGTGGGCAAATGTGCAGGTCACTGGTCAATTTCTGGCCAGCATTCACCCCGAAGGCCCGCACTGGGAGCAGCCCCACCAGGCACCCCAAGCACTGGTGACTGTCACCTCCAACTCTGCCAGGTTGTCTGTCAGGCTTCCTTTTTGGGGTTCAAGGAATCTGATATGGAAGAGATGTGTGATGATCCTTGCAAGTGGACTCATCTCCAGCAGTCAGTCCACCCACCACTAACCTATCAAGAGTGCAAAACATTTCTCCCATTTGGTTGGTGCAGAGATAGAGCTGGCACTCCCACATCCTCTGAGGATCAACGAGATCCGTGAGGAGCACCACCCCCACCCGCCCCCCCCCCCCCACATCCAATCCATGCAGAGCCAGGCATGTCCACCTCAGATACAAGACTGGCTGGATGTGGGGCATACTGAACTGGAGGACCCATCAACCCCAATGAGTTTGTGAGTGTGTTTAATCCCCACTGGTGCTCTCTGATTTCAGCGGCCGGGAATTGATCCGATCGTCAGGGGACTCGCTGTGGCTCCTGGTGGCCAGGTCTGATTCGCAGGTGGCAGTGAAAGTGTTAACGTCGAGCTGCTAATGGGCAGAGGGCAAGTTGCTTCCAGTGTGGACTGCTGACACAGGGCTCGCCTGGCAAAGGCTTTACATGATATCTCAGTCATTAATGAGGAGCGAGATGGGATTCATCGTGGCCCCAAGCAGTGTGTTCTGAGACAGCCGGAGGAGTGTCTTTCCATGGGGAAGAAGCCCTGTTTCCCTCGTCAGAGGGCTGAGGGCAGGATTTCACTGGACCGTGACTGGGGAGACCAGTCAGCGACGATAGTGGACTTCCCTCCAGATTTTAAGGTTAATGTTGGTTTTGCCTCAGTTGAATATTCGATGTTGTTGCTTAACCTGGACCAGGATCTGGACCATGCACTAATAAAATAAAGTATTATTGTCTAGTTGTTCCAATGCCACAGGTGTTTTGTAGTTAGAAAGGGATTACTTAGTGGAAAGAAAAAGTTTGATAACTGCAGATTTGGGCTGAAGCCTCTCTGCTCCCCATCCTTACATCTGGAAACAAGTATATTAAACTTGATCCTCCCGTCCATATTCTCATTGAGATTAAAGGCCCAGCACCAATTTGTGTCACACCTGGCTTAAATCTGTCTATGCATTATGCATGATTCCTTATGCTACAAATCCTCAACAGGTCAGGCAACATTTGTGCAGAGAGAAACAGTTTATGGTGTATTTGGATGATTGGACATTAGAACTGGAAAAATGAGCAAAAAGATGTGCAAGTTAAATCAGAAAATGACAGCACAGTACAGGCCCTTCAGCCCTTGATGTTGTTCCAACCCATACGTTCCTTAAAAAAATGTACTAAACACTCCCTCTCCCGTAACCGTCTATTTTCCTTCCATCCACATGCCTGTCTAAGAGTCTCTTAAATGCCCCTAATGTTTCAGACTCCACCACCATCCCTGGTGAGGCATTGCAGATACCTACAACTCTATAAAAATAACTTAACCTTGATGTCTCCCCTGAACTTCACTCCCTTCACTTTGTACTCGTCCTCTGGTGGGAAACAGGTGCTGGCTGTCCACCTGATCTATGCCTCTCATAATCTTGTAGACCTCTATCAAGTGTCCTCTCATCCTTGTACACTCCAAAGTGAAAAGACCCAGGTGTGCTAACTTTGCCTTATAAGACTTATTTTCCTGAGAGGGATCTTGAGCCTTAATAAAGTTACTGAGAGGCAATGTGTGATGAGACAAAGACCAACAACTTGTAGATAACCATTTCTTTAAGTGCCAGCATAAGATGAATAAATTAAAACTGAAATGCTCAGCAACATCTGGGGAGATGACACTGCCAATGTGCTCAGACATAGTTCAAATTATGCCTGGTTCTTCTGCGAGCAGTCCAGCAGATCAGCCTGACATTCATACTGCTGGACAATTCCAGAGTGCAGAGTTGCAGTCAGAAAGATCAAGCAGAACCAAGCAAGGGCAGTGTGAGAACACTTGTGGGGTTCTTTCAGGAGCTTGATGGTTGCAGGAAAGAAACTGCCTGTTGATGTGCAACTGCACACCTTTGAATCTACTGCCCATGAGAAGAGTGTGGCCCAGAGGATGAGGTGCTGTCCTTCAGTCCTAATTGGATCTCTTTGGGATATGGAGACAGCAGGAAGATTAGATCAGACATGATCTCCCTCTCTCTATCTTTCAGGGTATTTTGGGCTTTTCCTGCTCCTGTTTCTTTTATCACTTAAATAGAATCCGGAAACGCAAAAACCCTAGACATCAAAAATAAACCTCACGCAAAAACAGAAATTGATGGAACCACATGATGCTGGTGCAGACTACGGGCAGCACGTCCCACTGCCTCGTTGCCCCGTCTGATAGCCACAAACACGTTTTACATCAAGGAGACATGGAAGAGGGATCTGGGAATACAGATGCATAATTTCCTGAAAGTGGTGTCACAGGTGAATAGAATAGTAAAGGCATATTGGCCTTCATAAATCAAAATATTGAATACAGGAGTTGGGATGTTATGGAACAGTTGTATAAGACATTGGTGAGGCCAAATTTGGAGTATTGTGTGGAGCTTTGGTCACCTAATTGCAGGAAAGATATCAATAAGATTTATTAGGATGTTGCTGGGACTTCAGGAACTGAGTTACAGGGAATGGTTAAAGAGGTTAGGAGCGTAGAAGAATGAGGGGAGATTTGATAAAGGTATTTAAAATTATGATGGATATTGTCAAGGTAGACTTATTCCACTGAGGGTAGGTGAGATACAAACCAGAGGACATGGGTGAAGAATGAAAGAGGAAAGGTTTAGGGGGAACATTGGGGGGAACTTCTTAACACAGAGTGGTAGGAGTGTGGAACGAGCTGCCAGTCGAAGTGAATATGGGCTCAATTTTAACATTTAAGAAAAATTTGGACAGATACATGGATGGGATGAGTTGGGACTGGGGTGCATGTCAGTAGGATGAGGCAGAATAATAGTTTAAAAAAACAGAAACTTGAGGAACTCAGCCAGTCTCACAGCGTTCAAAATAGGTAAAGATATATTACTGACATTTCGGGCTTGAGCCATCAAGGTTTAAGCAAAAAGCATGCAAGTGGCTGAGTTAAAGATTGGGGAGAGAAAGGGAATAGGTGGGGGTGGTGTCCAGACCAACAGACAAAAGGTGTTAATTGGATATCATAAGGTGAAAACTGATTTTGGCTCTGAAAGGAGAGAGGGAAAAGGGAAGAGAGAGAGAGAGAGACAGTTGGGTTGGGGGGAGGAGTTGGGGATGCAGAAGTGGGGAGGTTTAATGCAAACTGGAGAATTCAATATTAATGCCATCCAGTTGGAGGGTGCCCAGTCAGAAGATGAGGTGTTGTTCCTTCAACTTGTCTCAGTGGCAGTGCACGTGACCATGGACAGACATATCGGCAAAGGAATGGGACAGAGAATTGAAATGGGTGGCTGCTGGGAAATCCATGTTATTGTGGCAAACACAGCTGAGGTGCTCAATGAAGCAATCTCCCAGAATGTCCAGACTCTCCGACGTAGAAGAGACCACAGTTGGATCAATGGATGCAGTAGATGACCCCTGCAGATTCACAAGTGAAATGTTGCTTCACTTGGGTGGATGGTTTGGGGCCCCAAATAGTGCTGAGGGAGGACGTGTGGGTGCAAGTGGAGCATTTCCTGTGGCCACAGAGGTATGTGCCAAGGGGATGATTAGTGGGGAGGGAGGAGTGGACAAGGGAGATGTGTAGGGATGGTCCCTGTGGAAGGCAGGAGAGGGGAATATGTATCTGGTAGTGGGCTCACAAAGTGAGTGGCGGAAATGGCTTTGGAGGATATGTTGGATGCAGAGGCTGGTGAGGACGAGGAATCCTGCCTTTGTTGCATGAGGGAATAGAGGGGGCCAGGGCAGATGCGTGGGTAACAGAGAAGATGCAGGTGAGTTCCAAGTTGATGGTGATAGAGGGAAAGACACATTGAAGGAGGACATCTCTAATGATCTGGCATGGAAGTCCTCTGCTGAGAGCAGATGCAACAGAAATGGTGGCAGCTAGAAATATAAAGGTCCAGAGCAGGTGGAAGACTGGAATGAGATGTCCAGGAGGAGGAAGATTTAAAATGGGTGAAGGGGTCGGGGGTGAGGGGAGGGGGTGTTGGTGAGAAGAATCCTGGTTGCCATATTGGACTTGGAGACAAAGGCAATAGAAGAAGAGTTCGGCATCTTGGCATGTGCAGAATTTGTTGAGGTGTAGACAAAGGTGAGCCTTCAACTGAGGACTGAGAATTCTTTCTCCAAGAGGGGAAGGTTGGAGGGGATGGTGAAAACAAGGTAGAGGTGAGGGGGAGGTTCAGTGATGTGGAGGGTGACAGGGAGGGTAGGAGGATGAGAGAGTACATGATGGAGGTTCAGTTATGTGGCTGACTGGGCCTGGTGGAGACCCATATCTGCAGTGCAGTCCTGTAGGTGGCCAAGGCCAAGGTGGGGAACCAAGTCCGCAGCTCGGTCCTATAAGTTGCCAGGGACAGGGTGGAGAACCATTCTTCAGGGAGGCAAGCTTCTGATCTTTGATGGACACCAGGATAATGTGTGGATCTAGCGGAGGATGACGTTTTGGAGGGGTCCATGGCAGGACATGGTGTGAGGTACGGAGCTGTGACAGAGTGAACGTCCTTTAGTATCTGCACATCAAAGTAAAGGTGGTTTGTAGGATATGGTGAGGAGTGAGCAGGAGTCAATGCAGCACGGGTACTTGAGATCCTGGTGGGATAACAGTGTGGCATAGACCAGATGGGGTGAAGGGTCTGTTTCTGTAGTTCGAAGGTCCGTGGCTGAACCAGCTGTGGCCATATACGGCAGCTCAGACCTTGGGGTTACAGGCACTGACACGGTCTAGTGCTGTGGAAAAGCCAGGGAGAGGACCTACACAGCAGTAGAGAGAGTGGCCAGGGTGGGGAGGGGGGGGGGTCTTTTGTGGCAGGCTGCTGGTGATTGGCTTGTGGGGGGCAGATATGGGACCAAGGTCCATGAAGATGTTGATGGCAAGTAGGTCTGTCGAAGGGGCTCGGGTGCAGACAGCAACGGCAGTGCCCCCTGCTAGAATGAAGGCACGGATAGCAATGGCAGTGCCCCTGCTGGAAGGAGGGAGCGGGAGGGTAATGGCAGTGCCCCCTGCTGGAGTGAGAGTGCAGATGGCAACAACAGTCCCCTGCTGGAGCGAGGGCGCTGACTGCAACAGCAGTGCCCCCTGCTGGAGCGAGAGCACAGACAGCATTAGCAGTCTCCACTGCTGGAAGAAGCGAGTGGACAGCAACGGCAATGCTCCGTGCTGGAATGAGGGCACGGCCAGCAACAGCAATGCCCCCTACTGGAAGGAAGGCGAGCGAGGGCAACAGCAGCACCCCCTTGCTGGAAGGAGGGATCAGTGGGGGGCAATAGAAGCACCCCTGCTGAATGGTGGGACCAGGAGGGCAACAGCAATGGCCCCTGCTGGAAGGTAGGAGCAGGGGCAATGACAGTGCCTCTTACTGAAAGGAGGGAGCAGAAGGTCAACGGCAGCACCCTCTGCTGGAAGGTGGGAACTGGGGGGGGGGGCAATGGAAGCGCCCACCCCCTGCTGGTAGGAGGGAGTGGGAGCCTCCAAAGCACCCCCTGCTGGTGGGATGGAATATGTAATGAGACATAGTTCCCTCTGTTGGAGGCAGAGAGCAGGTAATGACGCACCACCCTCAGCTGGAGGGAGGGAACAAGTAATGAGACACATCGCCCTCTGCTGGAATAAAAACTAACAAAACCCTGCTGAGATTTTGCTCATATCTTGATGAAGGGCTCAAACTTGGAAACGTTGTTTATGTATAAAGGACAGTTTGACCTGCTGATTTTTTCCACCATTGTGCTTTTACTTTATTTGCAGTTTCTCCAGACTTTCATGTTTTACTCCACTCACCAGGGATGACTAACCATTGGCAGCTGCAGTGAATCAGAACAAAGGTTTCTCAGTGCAGACAGCCAGGATCAGTCAGAAACAGGAAACACACAAATGCTGCCAATCGAAACATATACAGAAAGTTCTGGAAATATCCCACAGACCAACCTAGGTGGTGACCCTCCAAACCCCATCCCTCACCCCCTGCAGTCCCTTCATCCCTCCTAACTCCCATAATACCCCAAATTCCCCTTATCCTCTTCCAAACTACCCATCAAACTCCCCCACCTCTCCCAAACTCCCATTACCCTCAAACCCCTCCCCACAGTCCATCTCCCTCAGCTCTATGCCTCCTCTTATCACCTTGTTTTGCCCATTTCTTCTCCTTCTACCTATATTCCTTGCTAGCCCATGCTCCTCCACCCTCCATCTTTTTATTGCCTGTTCCTTCCTCTCCCCAATGATGTTTTGGTCTTAAACCTTGACTATTGCCTTCCATGAATGCTGCCTAACCTGCTGAGTTCCTCCAGTACTGTGTCTCCTTTCAGTTTCCAACATCTGCTGTCTTTTGTTTCTCTCCTCTTCCCCTCCCTCCTTTCCCTCTCACCCTACCTCCCCAACCACCCATTCAGTCCTATAAAGCATGTAACAGGCCCTTTGGCCCAATTCATATGTGGTGACCCAGTTGGCAGTCCCATTTGTCTGCATTTTCCCCATATCCATCTCAACCAGTGGTTCGCAACCTTTTTTCCCCCCTCACATACCACCTTAAGTAAACCCTTACTAACCTGTGGCATAGCAGCCTGAAGCAACACACTCAGGAACAGCAGCTCCCCTTCCCATCAGATTTATGAATGGACAATAAACCTATAGGCACAGCCCCACTTTTATTTTGCACTAATAACACTGGACAATAAAGATTTTGCTTCCTTTACACTTTTGGGTGTATATTATGGATTTTGGGCAGCTGATTGCAAAAATCACCTTAAAAATTTCCTATCACAGTTTTTGTTTTAGATATAACCTATTTTATTGTGATTTCCTCTTGAAGCACACAAAATACAAAGTGTGACATGTCACTGAAAATTCATTTTCTGCATTCACACTTCTTCCCCGCTGATCTTGGTGCAGTCAGTGACAAACATGGTGAAAAGTTTCACCAGGACATTGTGGCAATGGAAAAGCGGTCTCAGGGCAACTGGAATCTATCACTGCTGGGCGACTGTTGTTGGACACTGACACGAGAGGCATCAGATGCTGAGTACAAATGAAAATCAGCGGCAAAATATTTCTAGGGCAGTTGAACTAACGCAATGTGTCAGCATCATGATGTGATTAAACATGCTAAATCTATGTTAATTTAATGTTTCTCCAACTTCCTACGTGATACAGAAAATCTGAAGTATTTTCATGTTCAGCTTGACATTGTCTATCATAATCCCCACAATTTTCTTTCAGGATGCAAACCTTCTGAAAAAAATCTGTGGTCCAGTGTTATTTTTTTCGATCTTGTACATACAGAAATCTAATTTATAGCAGTTTTGTACCTTGTTCTGCCCAATACTGCTTCTGCAAAATTTTGATAACAAATATTCATAACAATAAACTTGATTCTGACTTTCTTCCCTGCAGCAAAGGCTGTGCGGTGAGAGAGGTTTGTAGAACAGTTAGCGTAGATGGGCAGTGCGGTTAGCGTAGCAGTGAGCTCAACACAGACAGTACCAGCAACTGGGACTGGGTTCAAATTCCACGCCATCTTTAAAGAGTTTATACATTCTCCCCATGTCTGCATGGATTTTCCTCGGGGGGGGGCTCCAGTTTCCTCCCATTGTTTGAAATGTACTGGGGGTGTGGGTCAGATGGGTGTAATTGGGTAGAACGGGCTCATGTGCCAAAAGGGTCTGTATGTCTAAAAGTTCAAAATATTTAAAACTACAAGAGGTATAGATAGGGTAGACAGCCTGTGTCTATTTCCCAGTGGTAGGGGAGTCTAAAACTAGAGGATATAGGTTGAAGGTGAGAGGAAGGAAATTAAAGGGGATGTGGGGTCATTTTTTCACATTTGGTATCTGGAATGAGTTGCCTGAGGCAGCGGAGGCATGAACAGGATCATTTAAGAGGCATCCGGACGAGTACTTGAATGAGCAGGGTACAGAGGGATATGGAATTAATGCAAGTAGGATCAGTCAAGGCAGATATGATGGTCAGTTTTCTCTGCTGCACAACTCCATGACCGTGCCTCTGAAGCACCAGCAGTACTTGGTGATGTTTCACTTGGAAGAGAACCCTTTCACCAGGGTGTCTGGCAGCTTGATAACTGTCTGCTCACAAACCTTACACCCCCAGCCCAGGTTCCAGGGGTCTGTGGGATGGATGGAGAAGGAGTTCAGAGTAAAAACCCTACCTTGATGTTCCATCCTTCTCATTCAACAGATGCCACCTCCCCTTCTTCCTTCACCTCCTGTCAACCCTACCAACAGCAGCTCTGCACACCAGTGTTTTCAATATGGCCGTCAACCTAGTGCTGGGAGTGTGTGAGGGGACTGGGTAGAGGGAGCTTTACCCTGGGCCTAATTCCTACTGCTGCCCAATAATCTCCATCAGGGCAGAGAGATGATCAGTAATCTCAGCAAGGGAGAGAGAGATGATCAGTAATCTCAGCAAGGGAGAGAGAGAGGCAGACCACCTCTCAACACTTTGTACTGCAAAATTTGGGTGGCGACTTGTGCAACTGTTAGTTCCTATGTTTTTGCAAGCTCTGTAACAAGAAAAGGCTGGGGTGGTTTGGAGATAGGCCATCGAGGTTTCAGATACTATCTGAAGTATGCAACGTGGGAACTCTCAGTCAATAGCCAACTAGAGTATGCTATGGCAGTACCGACAGCACCAATAACAGCCCTCATTTGTTCCTGACCTACGTTCAAAACTCAGAATGAAAGCTTTGTTTGTCACTGCAGTCTGGTTTATTCAGATACAGTGCATATGTAGAAAATATGCAATACATTCTGTAAAAGGCTCATCACAACATCATCTCCATACAGATTATATTTACTAAGGATATATGTACAACTCAGCACCCAAGTAGAGACAGTTGCAAACCTGCTGCCTCACATACCTCAGCTCGAGCCTCTCTCTAGTAGTAGTTTGATCATGATGCAGTTCTGTAAAAGTATCAGCAGTGCGGTTTTAGATCCAGTTGACCGTTTATGGTTGGAATTGTCCACACCTTCCGAATGGACACATTACATTAATACCAGAGCATACCAGGGGGTGTCAGGCAGTGAGGGGCAGGCCACCCCTAGCAGAGAACTTCCAAAATGTAGGATGCTTTGAGGGACAAGCCAGACACACCCACTGCCCAATCTCACTTCCAGCTTCACACTGCTGTCACCTTGCAAAGTCAGAGATGGACACACAGATTCCAGCTTCACTGTTTGTCTTCAGCAAAAAACTTGCCTCCACAATTTAGGCCTTCCGAGTGTGCTCTGGGATTATTGTAGTTGCAGTACATTATACACCCATTATACAATTTCTCTATTTGTTCGCACCATTGTTCAACTATGCAAGTCTCATATGCAACATACTTTCCCAAACCAATTGTTAAAACAGCCTTCCAAATTTACTGAGGGAAAGGGAGGCCTGGTCAGCCAGCAACCTGGCATGTGATTTTCAGGCTTTCTTTGATCCAGCGACGAGGTATTTAAGTAGAGAGAAAGTCAGCAACTCTGTACACAACCCTGGGTACAGCAGTCATTGTGTGTAAACGTAGTAATCATTTCACAGTTGACGATCACAGCATCTGGATCAGGAATATAAAACAAGTTAAGGATACCATGGCCATATAACTTGAAATGCACCAATCTAGGTACCCTTCAGAAATGTGTGCATGGACACAATCCTGGTTGAAACAAGAACACATACCAGCAAGCCCACATATTAGAAACATCAGCTCCTTTTCTCTAGTGCATAACCAGTGTATGTTGGACAAAATGTTTGGGCCACTCCCCATCACAGAAGAAACCCAAGGCCTGAAAGCACTGGGAGAATGAGCCAAGTGAAGGATTTCCTCACTCCCGCTTGTGAGAGGAAATCATCCCCCAATGGCTGGTGCACATTCACTGTCAGCTTCTGTACATGGACAGCACACACTGGGCATAGCAGGTGAACTGGCATCAAAAGGTGTGAAGGGGTTATGTAATGAACCTGGCATCACTCAGCAATGATGACCAGCTGAACTTCAGCAGCCATAACTGTGACTTTCAAAGTGCATGCTATTATTCATTCTTTGAGTATCTTGCTTCATATTTCCCAAGCCAATTCCCTGGGTCCACCATGTGCAAGCCATTATTTACAGTACTAATAACTTGGGTGCCCTTTAAAGACAACGTAAACTTTTGTGAATCACCTCTCACTATTAACAGAATATTCACTTGCTAAAGTGCTAATAGCCACAACCTCCTTGAGAAATGCCTTGATAAATTCCACACTCTCTCTGTAACACAGGCCACCTTGGCTCCACAGCCTTTGGTAAGGATCTTCCTTGTAAATCGACCACATACCTCAGCTCGAGCCTCTCTCTAGCAGTAGTTTGATCATGATGCAGTTCTGTAAAAGTATCAGCAGTGCGGTTTTAGATCCAGTTGACCGTTTATGGTTGGAATTGTCCACACCTTCCGAGTGGACACATTACATTATTACATTAGTAATATCAAAGCCAGCACCAATGATCAAAAATACCAGCTGGATTTCAGTTTTGACAAAAAAGAGCACCTTTGAAGTATAAACATAACCATTGAGGTATGTGACCTGATGGAGCCTGATGGAACAGTATCTCTCACACACACACACACACACACACACACACACACACACACACACACACACACACACACACACACACACACAGGTTCACACTTTGCTCCATGGACACACCAAGTCAGATTCACTGTCCTTCTCTCTGCCCTCTTCAAACTCAATTCAGATGACATCGCAAGAGTCTCCTGGTCCAGTGTGACTGTGACAATTCTCATTCTGCTTTGCCATGCTCTGTACACCTGAACCCACCTCACACTCTCCCCCACATACGGTGCAGACTGGAATTAAGATGGTTTTCTTTGTTTGGATGGGGTGGGAGAAGTTTAATCACAGTACGAGGTTAGACCAAGCTCTGGATTCAGGATAATTTGCCAGCCCAACTTGTTACTCTTGCTGCAATTTAAAAAAGGCTACTTTACAAAAATCTATTGGCTTTAGAGAGAAAAAAAAGTTGGGCAAAGTTTTCACAAAATGTAAACCATTGATTATTTTACTCTTTCAGAGTTGGGTTGTTGGTGTTGGGGGGTGGGGGTGGGGAGGGGGGAGTAAGAACTGCCCGACTTTGTTTATGTAGGACATGAAGGAGGCAAAGCCGAGAAGTGTGGTGGGGTTTACAGAACACCCGAGAGACAACAGTTACAAAAATGAGGTAATCAGAATCTCTCCTGCTCAACAACCTCTGCTAATCCACTGCTTCATCAGCAGTGGTTTGCAAAAACGTGGCAAGCAGCATCTCAGTGTGAGGAGTGGTTTGCTGCCGTCATTTTTAAAGGACAATTGAGCAAAACAAAAGTGCTTTTGTTGCATTGGTCAGCACCAGCCTGTCACTGGAACAGACATAACACAAATTACAATACTGTTCATGTACACTTCCACGACTCTTTTGTTCGGTGATAGAAAATAAAGGGAAATTTTCAGAAATATATTCCCTTCACCAGCTCATGCAGCACCTAGTGCTGTGCTTGCAGAAATACAGTATCAATTCATTTGTCAGTAGCAAACAAGCAAGGGGAACAAGAGCAAGGCAAAGGCCTTCCCCAACAATTGAGCAAGTCTAAGGTTTCCTGATAAAGCCAAGGGATGAAATGCCATACTAAACTGGAATGTATCCGTTTGACTCACAGCAGAGATTTGTGACGAACTGTATAATGCCCACAAGGTTACAAGTCACATTGTTATATATAAAAATACCCTGCAGATTTGATCCTGTTTGCTCCCATCTCACATTTAGTCCAATCTGTGCTTTACTTTCCAAAAATACAAATCCCAACTCAGCACAGTTGAAATCTCATCAATCACATCAACATAATTGACAGAGCTAATATCTTCAAACTCTTTTGCGTCGTGGGATGGGCAGGGAGTGACCGTCGGGAGGAAGACATGAGGGTTTTTTTTAAAAAAGTTAACTGAGGGGAAAAAAAACCCCTGAAAAGCATCTCAACAGCATCGATGGCCGTCCATCGCTACCCTGCCTACCCAAACTCTGTTTGAATGTCACATCAGGCCCCAGAGAATGGCAGCAGGAGGGTCTCTGATAACATCTGGTGCAAAGCTGTTGCTCCCTTATGCTCCTCAACTGGCCATTCCCACCATGGACTCTTTCCAACATGTTTAAATAAACTCTGCGACCAAAGAAAAAACAGCTGCTGCTTAGAAGTCCTTCCACGCCGGTGATGCCGTGCTCCGGTACAGGTATTTCCAGATGGCATAATAGTGCACCGCCGCAGCTAAAGCCACAAAGATGTGCCAGATGGCGTGGGCAAAAGGAATGATCCCATCACTTTTGAAGAACACCACTCCCAGGCAGTACAGCATGCCACCCCACATCAGCTCCTGGATACCGTCAGTGTTGGGCTGCATCAGAAGAGAGGGCAACATTAAACCAAACCCACTGCTGCTTAATCACTTATCACAGAGCAACTACTGGCATGGAAACATTCTGGTCGTGATGACCCACAAGACATGGAAAATGATAGAGCTAAGTGCGTGGAAAGATGGGAGATGGTCAGAGACCAACAAGACAACAATACTCGGGATTAATTGAGGTTTAGAACTAGATCAGTAATATCAGCATAAACAAGTTATTTATCACATATAGGCCACAAAATTCATGTTCAAAACGTGTATTTTGGAAATTCACTAAAGGAATCTGCATAGAATAAAACAGAACATCAGGATTCATGGGCAATTAAGCTGGATGGAAGCGAGTTGGTAAATGGGAGTGGCAAGAGTTTTGCTGGCCTAAATCAGTCTCTCAACAGTCTGAAGCAGTGTGCGAGCTGGTGAATTATGCACAGCAATGTGAGGGAAGTATTTGAGCTACCTACCATTGAAGCTACAACCACAGCTGGAGAAAATCCCATCGTCAAGTAAAACAGAAGCTCGATAATCTTATACCTGTGAAACATAAACACAAATGATTCTATAAAATGTACATCAGTCTGACACAATTTCATACCAATCCCAAGAAGTTTTAAATGCTTCCTTTTAAAATGAATGCTTCTGATAGGACCAGGATTTAATCCACATGATGCTAGAAATCGGAAATAAAAACAGAAAATGCTGAGCTGGCCAGGTACAATCCTTGGAATGAGATTTCAGGTCCACGAGCTTTCACCTCTGCAGGCACTGCCTGATTTGTTCAGTCTTTTCACCATATTCTCTCATTATCCTTGAAATAGCTGCTTTTCTTGAGTCACCATAATTGATCCAGTTCAAGAACCCCCTATGTTATTGGGCAGTTAGTTAGTTCATTATAGGGCTACTCCTGAGTCAGGATCTGAAGTGGCTGGGGTCCTAGTGTTCACGATGATAGAGGTTCGAGAGATGCTGAAGCAGAGGGCCTTGGGTGGTGGAGGGGAGGTCAATTGATGAAGCCTCTCATTTGTTACCTTTATTAAGAAGTTACTTACTGTTCATGGTACAAAAAGACGTAGATTGTGCCAGCAGCTGCCATGATCCAAATGAACCAACGCATGTGGGCCGCTAGGGGCCCCAGCTCTCGGAGATTTAACCTGCAAAAGATAAAACAAGGAATTTCTAACAGAACATGTTTCATAGTGCACAGTCAATGACGGGAGTTCATGGTAAAACTACCCTTCTGAATGTAAAGCATGTTGAGCAATCACAACTCTTACTCTAGTACTTTACAACTGTGACTAATTTCCCAACAGGAGTTGCGAGCGTGGGCTTTGAACGAGAGCAGGAGCATTTAAAAAGCACCGGGAAAGGTAGGTGCTTGTTTAAATTTTTCCATTGGCTCATTAGCTGTAGCCATTAAAGGTCATGGAGCTTAAGTGGAGTGACCACTGTAAGAGTTGGCTCGGTGAGCAGAGGTTGAGATAAGGGAGGCCTATAGAAGGACAGCAGGATTTAGCAAGAAGGCACAAATGGCAGCCAGGGTAGGGACATGTTCCTCTTGCAGTGTGGATAGTCAGGGATGTCAACAGTATCCCTGTCAACTTCATCTGTGAGAAGTGTATTCAGCTGCAGGTCCTTAGAAAGTATGTTATGGAATTGGAGCTGGAACTGGATGAACTCCAGATCATTTAGGAGCCTGAGGGGGTGATGGACAGGAGTACAAAGAAGTAATCATCCCTAGGAGGCAGGAGGAAGGTAGCTGGGTGACAGTCAGTTGAGAGAAAAGGAATAGGCAGTCAGTGTAGGGTAGTCCTGTGACCGTTCCCCTCGATAACATTTCCTGTTTTGGATATTGTAGAGGGGGACAACCTACTCAGGACAAGCCATGGTGGTCAGTTCCCTGGTCTGGCTAAGAAGGGAAGGGAGGAAAAGAGGTGAAATGTAGTGACAGGGGATTTGATAGGGGAACAGATGAGATGTTCTGTAGAAGAGATCGAGAATCCTGAATGGTACTTTGCCTCCCAGGTGCCGTGACCAGGATGTCTCTGATTAAGTTCACGGCATTCTCAAGAGGGAGGGTGAGCGGCCAGATGTCGTGGTCCGATGATGTGGGTAGGAAGGGTGATGTGGTCCTGTCAATAGAGCTCAGGAAGTTGGGTACAAAGTTGAAGAGTTGTGATCTCATGATTGCTACCTGTACCACATGCTAATGAGGTTAGATATAGGATAATAATGCAGCTTAACACATGGCTAAAGAGATGATGAAGGAGGGAGGGCTTCAGATTTCTGAGTCATTGGGCTCTCTTACAGGGAAGGTGGGACCTGTGCTGATGGGAAGGTTTGCATCTGAATTGGAGGGGGACTAAAATCCTTGTGTGAAAGTTTGCTAGTAATACTCTGGGTTTGGGGGGGTAGCAGATAGAGGAGTGGAGGGGGGGAAAGAATGGTTATAAAATTGTATGCACCGTTAAAAGTTAATGGTTGTATGTGGTGAAAATGTTCTCAGGTGCATCTATTTCAATGCAAGGAGCATCGTGGTCATTAGTGAAACTGGGTTACAGGAGGGCAGGACTGGCAGCTCAATGTTCCTGGCTTCTGTTGCTTTAGACGTGGTAGAGCAGGGGGATGAAAGGGGAAGGAGTGGCATTGCTTATCAGGAAAAATATCACAGCTGTGCTCAGGCAGGACAGACCAGAAGGCTCGTCTACTGAGGCTATATGGGTGGAGCTGAGGAATGGGAAGGGTATGACCACACTCATGGGGTTGTCTTATAGACTGCCCAATAGTCAACAAGAATTGGAAGAGCAAATCTGTTGAGAGATAGCAGACAGCTGCAGCAAACACAAGGATGTGATAGTAGGGGATTTTAATTTTCCATATATTGACTGGGACTCCCATACTATAAAAGAGCTGGGTGGCTGGGTGACTCCCATACTATAAAAGAGCTGGGTGACTCCCATACTATAAAAGAGCTGGGTGGCTGGGTGACTCCCATACTATAAAAGAGCTGGGTGGCTGGGTGACTCCCATACTATAAAAGAGCTGGGTGGCTTGGAATTTGTCAAATGTGTTCAGGAAAGTTTTCTAAATATATAGAGGTACCTACAAGAGAGATCGCAATACTGGATTTTCTTTTAAAGGAACGAGACAGGCCAGGTGACAGAAGTATTTGTAACATTTTGGGTCTCGTGATCATAATGCCATTAGTTTCAAGTTAATTATGGAGAAGGATAGGTCTGGGCCTCGGGATGAGATTATAAATTGGAGAAAGGCTAATTTTGTGGAAATGAGAAAGGATAAATTGGGATAAATTGTTTTTGGGGAAGGATGTGTAAGGTAAGTAGAGGACTTTCAAAGGTGAAATTGTAAGAGCAATAAATTTGTATATTCCTGTCAGGATTAAAGGCAAAGTTAACAGGCATAGGGACCCTTGGTTTTCGAGGGATATTGGGGATCTGGTTAAGAAGAGAAAGTCAACATGGCTTTGTGGATGGTAAGTCATGTTTAATCAAACTGATAGAGTTTTTTGAGGAGGTTACCAGGAAAGTTGATGAAGGAAAGGCTGTGGGTATTGCCTACATGGACTTGTATGGTCCTTTATGGGAGGTTAGTGAGGAAGGTTCAGATGCTTGATATTTATGATGAGGTAATAAACTGGATTTGACAATGGCTTTGTGGAAAATGCCAGAGAGTGGTACTGGATGATTGCTTCTCTGACTGGAGGCCTGTGACTTGTGGTGTGCCTCAGTGATCAATGCGTCCATTGTTGTTTGTCATCTATATCAATGATCTGGATGATAATGTGGTAAACTGATTAGCAAGTTTACAGATGACAAAGATTGGAGGTGTTTTTTCAAAGCTTGCAAAAGGTTCAGGACTAAAAAATGGCAGATGGAATTTAATGCAGACAAGTGTGAGGTGTTGCACCACAGATCAATAAACCAGGGTAGGACATACAAGGTAAATGGTAGGGCACTCAGGAGTGTAGTAGAACAGTGGTGGGGTGGGGGGGAAAATCTGGTTATACAGATATCCTGTACATAATTCTCTGAAAGTGGCATCAGTGCTAGATAGTCATTAAGAGAGCTTTTGACACATAAATCAAAGTATTAAGAATAGAAGCTTGGATGTTATGATAAAGTTGTATAAAACAATGGTGAGGCCAAATATGGAGTATCTGTATGCAGTTTTGGTCACCTAACTACAGGAAAGATATGAATAAGATTGAACGAGTGCAGAGAAGATTTACAAGACTGTTGCAGGGACTTGAGGAGCCGAGTTAAACAGGTCAGGACTTTATTGCCTGGAGCATAGAAGAATGAAGGAAGATTTGATAGAGGTATTTAAAATTATGATGGGTATACATAGAGTAAATTTTTCCACTGAGGGTAGATGAGATACAAACCAGAGGACATGGATTAAAAGTAAAAGAGGAAAAGTTTAAAGGGAACATTACTGGGGTGGGAGAGAGAGAGAGAGGGGAATTTCTTCACACTGAAAGTGGTAGGGGTGTGGAACGAGCTGCCAGCTGAAGTGGTGAATGCAGGCTAAATTTTGATATTTTAAGAAAAATTTGTACAGGTTCATGGATGGGAGGGGTATGGAGGGCTATGGACTGAGTGCAGGTCTGTAAGACTAGACTGAATAATCGATCAGCACAGACTAGAAGGGCCGAAGAGCCCATTTCTGTGCTGTTGTCTTCTATGGTTCATTCATAATTCTTAGGAGCATTTTTTACATCTGTGGGAAACATCAGAGTTAATGAGAATTTCAAAACTAGGGGGAAAGATGTGAATTTCACCTCTCCTGTCTCACACACAAATTTACCCGAGATTGCTGTGTTACCATTTGCCAGGATTGGTACAGTTAAGCAAATTTTTACTTTTCTCTTGTTGCAAGCAAAAGGCCTCAACCACAGATTTAATCAACTGCAATGGCCATCACTGCGATCCATCCCAACTTTAAACAACAAGTTGCATCTGCGCTGTCCCCCAAGTTCTAAGCACAAAAGTTATGAAGAACACTCACCATGGTGCATAGGAAGATGCTATGAAGAAGTAGATGACAATTCTGTCGCACATGTGGAAGCACTGTTCCATTGTTCTGTCAATGGGGCAAAAAGTCACTTATAGTTAGTGATACCACATAGACGCACACATAGGCCAGGCAGATGAGCGATGAACAGTGTACATGCACACGCACGCTGGGCAGGTTGGTGACGCACAATATACACACATGCACACCGGGCAGGTCAGTGATGCACAACGTACACACACACACACACACACACACACACACACACACACACACACACACACACACACACACACACACACACACACACACACACACACACACACACCAGGCAGGTCAGTGATGCACAATGTACACACATACATACACACCGAGCAGATCAGTGACACACAATGTACATGCATACGCATGCCGGGCAGGTCAGTGATGCACAACATACAGCACACGCACGCCAGACAGGTCAGTGATGCATAACATAGACACACACAAATGCACGCGCGCACACACAAAGCAGATCAGTGACTTACAACGTGTACACACACACACTAGCAAGCATCTGGCTCAGTCATTAATTGCACACAGCCAGTCATGCGAACACGCAACATGCATCCACACACAAATTCACACACAGGAAATAACATTAATACAAATTCACAGCAAGCTGATCAGTTACAACAAGAAGTATAATCTTTATCAAGTTGGGTTCATCAGATTCCAAACCAATTTTAATTTACAATTCTGTTGTCAACATTTGGAATGCAGGGCATGACAAGTTCAACATGTGAAGGAGAAGAGGTAAGTAAAGAAATAATGATGAGGAGGTGATAAGGACATTCATTTCTGCGTCTACATAGCAAATCTCTCTCTCTCCCCCCTCCCTTTCCCCTTTCGTCATCCTCATTTCCCTTCAATGTTCTGAATATTCCTTTCATGTTCCTTTAACATTAAAATATCCTAAGATTTTTTTTCCTTTCACAAGGTGCTTTCAAATTCTGTCGAAATAGTAAATGAGAGTGGAGGGAGGGATGAAGTGAGCAAGGAGGATGCAAGAGAGGGAGGGTGAGGGATAGGGACAAGAATGAAGGAGAGAGAGAGAGAGAAAAAAAGGGTAGGAAGAATTAGAGTCATTGAGGCAAGCACATGGAATGAGGCATGAGTGTTTGGGTTAGAGAAGGCATATGGGTGTTTAGATGACAAAGCGCGATTATTATAATCAACATTTGTTAATTTATTTGTTAATTCTCACTCTTTCAATGTTGAATTTGTGTCTCACTCTTAAAGAACAGCTTGGTTAATTTGTGGTCCAGGTTATCCCTGGTTAATGAACGCTCGACTTGTGTATGGATATCTCTATATGAACAAGCTCTCATTAAATTCAAACATCTGAAAAGCATGTGTTCATTTCTACAAATGGCAGATCTAGTTTCCTCTCTCTTATCAGTCCTCTGTGCTATTGATGTCGTTCATTACACAACTATGAAGGTATTGTTACCATATCACGTACTCCTGTGACATTTCTGACCTGGACAAAATCATTGTGTGAATATCTGCAAAAATAGAACCCATTCGTTGCCCAGAGATGTAGACAGGGAAACCATTGATAAAAATCTAAGGGCCAGGATTAATCTACAGTTGGAAAGGCAGTCATCATTCTAGAGATTGTCATGCATGCTATGGAACTTGGGGAAGATGATGAGCTCTTGAAGAGAGTTCAAATTATAGAAGAAGAGTGCCGGAGCTCGTAAAATGCATTTTTAACAAAATGACCGTCTTCTGCGAACATGAATTGTACCTCCGACTTTGTCCACACACACAAATTGACCCCATTAGAAAAATGGAGAATGTTAGCAAACACTACCTCAAGTGACTCTTCTTCCATGCAATAATGTGGAAAAAAGTGGAAACGATGAAGAGTGCACAAAGGCCCACGCCATACATCCAAGCAGTAATCTTCTCCCATTGGTCATCAGACAGCCTGTGAAGGAATGTGCTGCCAACAATTGCTGGAACAATGAGAAACTGGGAAGAAAACATAATCCAACTCAGCAGATTTTTGACCTTCTCACATCTCTAATGGCTACTTCTGCCCTTGGAGCAGGTTTCTGTCTCCTCCCAAGAGAGGCGAGTTCCAGATACAGGGATCCAATTAACTGGAGTCTGATGATCTGAGCTGGAGACGGCACAATGTTTCTGTGTGAGCTGAAGACACCATTGGGTTTTTTGTCCACGCATGTCACTGCCATACTTATTTACTTAGCTGTCACTCCTACTGTAGAACCAATACAACAATTTTTATTTAATACAGCTACATATCACCAGGTACTAGTTAGAAGAACACAGATAAAATCTGATAGAAAACTTTTTGAAGTGGAACCTGAAATTTTGTGAGAGGATTGGTTTCTAACCAATGTTTGAATGGGGTGTGTGCGTTCATGTGTTTGTGCACAAGTGGGGAGGGTGCTGCTAACATTGTAAAAATTAGGGGCCTGAATCAAACTTTCTTTCAACACAAGTATTATATTCACACGGACCTGTTAACCAGTGCTGGAGGAACTCATCAGGTCATACAGCCCCCCCATGAAACGCCAGGCAGTTAGTGTTTTGGGCCTGAGCACTTCATCAGGGATGTCACAACAGGCAAAATGCCTGAATAGGAAAGTTGGGTGGGGGGTTTGAAAGTGAGGAGGGGGGAGGAGCCCAGGCTGACAGGTGATCTTTCCTCTACATCAGGGAGACTGCACACAGATTGGGGAGGTCTCTTCCTTGAGTACCTTCACTCTATCCACTTCAACAGCAAGGATCTCCAATTAGCCAACCACTTCAGAACCACACCCTGAACTACACTGACTAGTCGGTCCATGGCCTCGTGTAACTGCCAGGTTGAGACCACACGTAAATTGCAGGAATAAAACATATTCCGTCACAACAGCCTCCAACCAGACGTCACAAATATTGACTACATTTTCTGATAACCCCTCACCCCTTTCTCTTTCCACCCCCCTTTTCTTCATCCCCATTACTCCTTTCTTTCCCTGTCACCCATTTCTTCCTTCCACCTGCCCCCACCTCCTTCCCTTCATTCCTCCTGCCACAGAGCATCTTTCACAGCCCTGGGACCCCTCCCCCATCATCTCAGCTCCTTTCTTTAATTCTCCCTCCCAGTGGCATTCACCTGTCACCTGTGCTCCATCACATCCCCACCCTCACCCTTTGAATTTGGGTGTTCGCCTGATCTTTGGCATCCTTACAGAAGACCTCAGGCCTGAAACATTAATTACCTATTGTGTTCCACGGATGCTGCCCTGACCTGCTGAGTTCCTCCAGCATTTTTGTTTATTGTTCCAATTCTCCAGCATCTGCGGACTTCTTGCTTAACCTGCTAATCAGGTACAGGAAGCAGATTTTAGATGCTTCTTACTGTCTGTTATGACATTTACATCTCCCTAGGCCCGTTTCTCCCCAAAATCTTTACTCACACCAACCGAAACTGTGTTAATTGCAATTACACAAGGTGCTGGAGAAACTCATCAGGTCACACAGAATCCATAGGAAGTAAACATAAACTTTTGTTCTCTCTGTCACAACATCAGGGACCTCCCAGTAGCCAACCATTTCAATTCCACACACCACTGCCACATCTACAGGTCTGACCATGGCCTCGTGTACTGGCAAATTGAGGCCACCCACAAATTGGAGGAACACACATATTCCTTCTCAGCAGTTTCCAATCAGACTGCATTAATATCGACCTCCAATTTCTATTACTCCCTCCCTGGTCTCTCTTTTTCCCCACCCCATTCCTTTTGTTCTCCCATCAGAGAGCTACCCTTCTTAGACCTCTATCCTCTCCCCATCACTTCTCAGCTACTTTCTCCTACTCTCCCACCTTTATCCACATAATACCTTTTACGTGCTAGCTCCTCCCCCTCCACCTTCCTTCCTCCACCTCACACCTGTTTTTCCAGATTCTTGATGAAGGGTGCAGGCTCAAAATATTGGTTATCCTTTCCTCCCTATGAATGCTGTAAGACCTTGACTTACTGAATTCCACCAGCACATTTGTGTACTACACTAGACACCAGCATAGGACATTACTACACAGAAAACAGGGCCTTCAGTCCTTCTAGTCTGTGCCAAACTATTATGCTACTGTGCCCCACTGACCTGCACCCAGGCAACATCCCTCCCATCCATGCACCAGTCCAAATTTTTCTTAAATATTGAAAATGAGCCTCCATTCACCATTTTAGCTGGCAGTGCATTCCACACTCCTACCACTCTCTGTGTGAAGAAGTTCCCTCTAATGTTCACCCTAAACATCCCCTTTCATCATTAACCCGTGTCCTCAAGTTAGTATCTCGCCTACCCTCAGTGGAAAAAGCCTACGTGCATTTACTCCATCTATACCCATCATTATTTTGTAAACCTCTATCAAATCTCCCCTCATTCTTCGACATCCCAGGGAATAAACTTCTAACTTGTTTAACCTTTCCCTGTAACTCAGGAACTGAAATTTAAAAAAAAATCCTAGTTAATTTTCCTGGTAAAGCATCTGCAGATTTTCTCATTTAACTGCATTATTTAATGCTTTATATCAAACAACTCCTTTTTATGCTTTCCTTGCTCAAAATCTTGCCATGGCTTTGTAACATCTCTTTCATCTTCCAATTCTGATGAAAGGCCTTTGATCTAACGTTAAATCTAGTTCCCTTTCCAGATGCCTGACCTGTTCAAAGTTCTTTGTATTTTCTATTTTCAAACTAATTCAAGCTTCAATTATATTATCAGCCCCACAAGACCGCATGGAATTAATTCGGTATTACAGAGCCGTTCCCTTCAGAACCTTGTGCAAAATGTTGCGATTAAAAATTCTGATTAAAACATAATTCTTTCTTTATAAAAAATATATTTAAAAATAAACAGAGAGGCACAGGGGAAAAGGAGATGCAATAGGAGATGCATCATTTTTTTGTTTTTTAAAAATATTTTATTTAAATTTTCCAACATGTATTAGTATCCAAATACAGAAAATGACAATCACATATTCAAATCAATTATACACGCTACAAACTATACCCCAATAAATTCCACCAACCCCTTCCCCCAATAATAATCCCCAAAATAAAATAAAAAAGAAAAAATATTGAAACAAAGACAGAGAAAAGTTAGAAAAAAGAAAAAAAACAAACCTGGTTACCAACATACCATCACCAATTACACAACTTTGCCTTCAATATCATCATTTAGTATAATCACCTCCAGTAAGGGGCATAATCTCACTTTTATCCCAATTTACCTTGTATTCAGATTCTATTCCATGTTCTTTTAACCTTAAATATAATTTACGCAATGAATTTTACAGTTCTGTCAAATAATTTATTACATCATCTGCAAACAAATTAATCTTGTATTCCTTTCTGCCAACTCTAAAACCTTTTATATCAGAGTCAGATCGAACCAATTCTGCTAATGGTTCTATTGGTAAAATAAATAAAGCTGGAGATAATGGACATTCTTGTCTACTAGACTTAGTTAATTGAAAAGATGCGGACAGTTGTCCATTTGTTACAACTTTTGCTTTTGGTCCATTATATAAAGCTTTCATCCAATTAGCAAATATTAGTCCCAATCCAAATTTATTAATTACTTTAAATAAAAAAATCCCATTCTAACCTATCAAATGCTTTTTTAGCATCCAAGGCCAGCACTATACTTCAGTCTCCTCTCTTTTGAGGCAAATATATTATTCTCAATAATCTAGTCACATTATCTGCCAATTTTCTCTTTTTAACAAAACCAGTCTCGTCCATATTTATAAATTTCGGCAAATATTTTGCCAACTTATTTGTTAATAATTTTGCTACTATTTTATTGTCTGTATTTAACAATGGAATTGGTCTATATAATGCTGGTTTTAAAGGATCTCTATGTTTTTTTTAGTATTACTGTTATTATTGCCACATTAAAAGATTCCAGTAAAGTATGTGTTTCATCCGCCTGCCCTAATACTTCCATAATTGGAGGAATTATAAATCCTTAAACTCTTTATAAAACTCAAGACAGGAAACCATCCTCTCACAGCGACTTATTACTTTGCAATGAGTTCAATGCTTCCCTCACTTCCATTAGGGAGAAAGGGGAAGTCAATTCTCTTTGCTCTTCCAAATTTAATTTAGATAAATTTATTTGTGACAAAAAATTATCTATTTTATTATCATCATTTAGGGATTCTGATTGATATAATTTTGTGTATTGTTTAAAATGTTCATTAATTTCTTGTGATTTATAGGCAATTATATTAGAATAATTTTTAGTTACAATAATCGTTCTCAATGCTTGTTCTGTTTTTAACTGTCATGTCAGAATTTTATGTGCCCTTTCACCCAATTCTTAGAATCTCAGTTTAGTTATTATCCCTTTTTCTGTTCTATACATTTGTAAAGTATTGTACTGAAGTTTTTTTATTAATAAAGCTCTCTTTGTTTATTCTCATTCACTTGTCATTTTTCTACCTTTTTCGTGTAATCTTTCTTAATTTTAGAAGAATAACTTATTATTTGACCTCTTAAGTATGCTCCACAAAATAAATTTATTGGTAACCGAATTACAGTTCGTCTCAAAAAATTTCCTTATTTGTTTTCTAATAAATTCACAAAAATCTTTCCTCTTCAATAACATAGAATTAAACCTCCAACTATAAAGTGATTCTTCTCTATCCAATATTGTTATTGTCAACAACAGGAGAATGATTAATAAAATTCTTGCCTTATACTCCATTTGTTGTATTCTTCCTTGAAGTTGAGCAGATATTAAGAAATAAAATCAATCCTAGAATAAGAATCATGCCTGTTTGAATAAAAGGAGTAAGCTCTTTCTCTTGGATGGATTCTTCTCCATGCATCTATTAAATTTAAATAATTCATGAACAGTGTAGCTTTAGCTGCTTTCATTCTTGTTAATATTCTTGTAGATCTATCAAGAGCTGGATGTAAGCAAAAATTAAAATCACCCCATTAATATATTTTCACGTTCATTTGCTAAATTTATAAATGTTTCTTGTATAAATTTTTCATCATCTACATTTGGTGCATATATTTTCATGAGTGTCTAATATTCTGAAAACATTTGACAATGTACCATAATATATCTCCCTACCAGATCAGTAACTACGTTTTGTATTTTAACCAGAAGATTCTTAGTATTAGAATCACTATTCCTCTACCTTTTGGATTAAATGAAGAAGCAACAACATACCCTACCCAGTAACTCTTTAACTTCTGATGTTCTTTTTCAATTAAATGAGTTTCTTGCCAAAAGGCTATATCAACCTTCATTTTCACTGGGCTATTAAGCCCATTAATATTAAAGCTTAAAGTATTCAATACTTTATCCATTGGCATCTTTTAAAAGCATTCAGAAACCTCCACTTCACCTCTCTCCTCTAAACTTGGTGTTTCAAATTAAAAAAAAAACTTATGCTAAGGCATATCAATCTCAGCAATCCAGGTAGAAAAGAAAGAAGAACAAAAATAATTTAAAAAGTAAAAGTAACAACCGTCCCCCCAATTAACATTGTTCAAATAATACACTACATTACCCCCTCTATTTTATGAGTTGTGGCCTTGGCCACAAAAACCCACAATTCGATAGGTGTCAGTCCATTTCCCTCCAGCCCCTTAAATATTAATTGTTATTCTGAATCATTTCCATTAGACTGAATAAAGTAGTTACAGTTCATTCCTTATAAATCAAGAAGAATTTCAGACTCCTGCTGCCTCCTGTTCAACTTCTTGATCAATAGTCAGTAAGACGCTTGCATATTCTTCCGCTCGTCCAGGGGCTGTACAGAAATTATTCGCTCCTTCTTGCACAAAGATCTTGAGAGTCGCAGGGTGGCATAGAATATATCTATAATCTTTCTTCCACAAAGTATTCTTTACCAGAATGAATTCTTTTCTTTTCTTCAACAACTCAAAACTGATGTCAGGATAGAAGAAAATTTTGTTTCCATGATATTCCATTGGGCCCTTTCTCCCTTTGGCTTGCTTCGCTGCTAGCTCTAATACTTTCTCTCTAACTTGAGAAGGAAGAAATTTTATCAATATATACCATGGTTTTTGATCTAGTGATGGTCATGGCCTTAAAGCCCTGTGTGCTCTTTCTACTCAATATCACCTTGAAACTCATTCTGTCCAAGAACTTCAGGTATCCAATGTTGAAAAAAGGTTTTATCCCCTTCTTCATCTTCTTTAAGGTCAACAATTTTAATAGTTTCTTCTACTGAAATTCTCTAAATCGACTTTCTCACACAATTATCTATTCACAACAGTCAGGTGACTTTTCCATTTTATCCATTCTATCCTGGACCATTTCTGCACCAAATTCCACATTTTTAACTCTTTCTTTCATGTCTTCGATTTTTTTTCATTCTTTGCACTATAATCATAATATTTCTTAGTTTTTCATCTGATTTTTTAATCTCTAATCTGACTTGTTTTAACTCTTTCATCAATGCTTCTGTACTGTGCTTTAATTTGTATTTTAAATTCATTAACTCCCTAGTTAAGTCTTTCCTCCTTCTTCTTGTTCTTGAATCCCTTCTTCCTCCTCTCCTTCATCGCTGGCCTGCAGTTCAGTTACATTCTTCATCTACAGGCAATGTTTCAAACAGGCTGCCTTCTCTAGCGATTTCTTCAAATTCCTTTGATCTGCGCACGCGCATCTTCTCGTGCCTGCACAGTGACTCTTCTTGTTCCTCCTCGACATTCCTCCATAACTGCAGCTGCGATGGCGCTGCAGTTCGCTGCACAGATGTCTTGATCGGCTGGAAGTCTTCACTATAGTGCCCAGATCCATCTGCAACGTAGGCCTTTCTTAACGTTTCCTTTGTTGCGTTCCCGACAGGCCAGATGTATTTCTTCTTTTTTGGAAACATTAATAAAATGTTGTCTGTCCACTCTTAAACAATTTCTGATGCTTTAATTCTGATCTCTTTACTGATTTTTCACTTTAGCTGTTTTTCAGGAGAGCCAGATACTTACGTCCTGACTCTACCTCATCATGTGACATCCCCTCATGCAATGTTTTGTTAATCAAGATTGCAACCACAGCAAGCAAAAGAAATGAGTGGGAATTATGAAACAGGAGATGGGAGTGGAGTCCACATCTTAGATTTCAACTTGCCTCTCCTTGCCTACCTGATCTGCATAAGTTCTCCAATATACAATAATCCATGGATCTCAGCTTCAGTATCCTCAATAACTAAATAGACTCAGCCCACAGGAAGAAAATTTCAAACACTCACAAACCTCTGAGTGAAGGGATTCATTTAGCTAAGATTTTGAAGTTAACCCCTTCATCTTCAATCAATGCCCCCAAGTTTGGAGTCTGCAGCCTGAAGAATTGGTCTGTCAGAATCTTGAAAGAATATGTGCCCTTAAAAGTTTCTCATTGCAGAATGCTCGTGAGAAACTCACTTAGATCCAGGCTTGCTACATGCATCAGGATGTCTGTACCCATGGAACTCAAATCTGAGTTTTTCCTCATTCAGAAGGGAATATAAAAATAGGATATTCTTTTAATCTCAAACAGAAATGGCATGCAAGTTGTTCATCTCATGCTTGAGAGACTCCTCCTCCATCTCTCTTCTCCCCAAGAAATACCCTGGCAGCAGAGGAAATACTCACTGCATGTGTATAACAGTTTGCAGCATGTTCGTAGGCAGTGGGCTGGTACCGGGAATTAGCTGAAGGTCTGTTATTCATAAACCTATAAAGAAAGAAGTAATTAATTCAGTGTGAATTGACTGTGCAAAATTGATTGTCGCATCCCATACACTACATTATTGATTCCACTTCAAAGGCACTTCATTGGCTGTTCAGTGCTCTGAAATTCTGTGACTATACTATCAATGTAACAAGTATCCTTTCAATGCTTATTCTTTGCCTTGAACTAGAGCCAAGAGCAACAAAATTTTACCTGTATTAATTAGATTGTATCTCCAGAATTACAACAGCCAAATCGAAAACTAAATATGCCTGATTACAGCTTATAAACTGCAGAGAATTAGCTACTTATTTCTGTGAAGAAAGTAGCATTTTAAAAGCACTGCCCAAGATGGAACCTAACAAGTTGTTTGTGCAGTGTGTCTATAGAATAATGAATGCTCAGCAGTAAGGCCTGCTTACCTTTTTCTATGATACACATGCTATTCAACAGGTCACTGCACAGCATTCATGTGAGGGACAGAAAGTGGTTTCAGAGTCTGTAAACTGTTTAGGTTGTGCATGGATTGCGTGACTGTGCCAAGGGAACGGCACTTCCAAGCACAATCAAAGCAAGAAGCCCCAGGATCCCAGATACCAGTTCTGTATGCTTGTATTACAGGACTCATCCAACAGGAAACAATGAAGATTTTCACAAAAATATCCAACTGCTTGGTAAAACACCAAGCAAAATTCCATTAGGTGATCTCATTAGGGAAACCAAAGAAATAAATTGCAGTACAGTGTATTCAAGCAAGTACCCAAGAGCTCAGGATAAACACATGTTGACATTAATAAAGAGGATGTGTTGGAGCTTTTGAAAAGCATGAAGTTAGACAAGTCGCCTGGACTAGACAAAATTTACCGAAGGCTATTGTGGGAAGCGAGGGAGGAGATTGCTGAGCCTCTAGTGATGATCTTCGCCTGGAGAGATGGAGGATTGGAAGGTTGCAAATGTTGTTCCCCTGTTCAAGAAAGGGAGGGGAGATAACCCAGGAAATTATAGAGCAGCGATTCTCACTTCAGTGGTGGGCAAGCTGTTGGAGAGGATCCTGAGGCATAATCTCTGATTAGGGATAATCAGCATGGCTTTGTCAGGGGAAGGTTGTGTCTCTCGAGCCTGTTTGAATTCTTTGAGGATGTAACTGTAAACATTGATGAAGGTAGTGCAGAGGATGTTGTGTATGCATATGGATTTCAGTAAGGCATTTGATAAGGTTCCCCACATTCAGAAGGTAAGGAGGCATGGAATCCGAGGAGGTCTTGCTTTGTGGATATGGAATCGGCTTGTCCAGAGAAGGCAGAGGTGGTTGTAGATGGTTCAATCTGCATGGAGATCGGTGACCAATGATGTTCTGCAGGGACCCTTCCTCTTTGTGATTCTTATAAATGACCTGGGTGAGGAAGTAGAAGGGTGGGTAGTAATGACAGGAAAGTGGGTGGTGTTGCCGATAGTCTGGAGGGTTGCCAGAGGTTACCAAGGAAAATTGATAGGATGCAGAAGTGGAAGCTGGAGTTTAACTCAAAAAAGTGTGAAGTGACTCACTGCAGTAGGTCAAATTTGAAGGCAGTGTGGACGAACTGAGAGATCATGGGCTCCGGGTCCATAGGACTCAAAGCTGCTGCACAGGTTGATGGTGTTAAGAAGGCGTGTGGTATGTTGGCTTTCATTAACCGTGGGATCAAGTTCAAGACCGTGAGGTAATATTACAGCTGTACAAGACCTTAGAATCAGAATTTATTGTCATGGACACGAGTCATGTCAGTCATTGTTTTGCAGCAGTATTTCTGTGCATTACAGAGACAAAAATTGTTATGAATTACATTAAAAAATAAATTGGTGTAAAAGAAGGGAAAGTGAGATTCATGGTCTATTCAGAAATCTGATGGCAGAGGGGAAAAAGCTATGTTTGTAATGTTGGGTGTGCGTCTTCAGGCTTGTATAACTCCTTCCTGATGGTGGCAGTGAGAAGAGGGCATGGCTTGGGTGGAGAGGGTCCTTGATGATAGAGGCTGTTTTCTTGAGACACCTCAGTTAGATCCATTTGGAATATTGTGTTCAATTCTGGTCACCTCAAAACAGGAAGATGCAGAGGAAATTTACAAGAATGCTGCCTGGATTGGAGAGCATGCTTTATCAGGACAGGTAGTATACTCCTTTGAATGAAAGAGGATACATGGTGACCTGATAGAGGGGAACAAGATGACAAGAGGCATTGATCATGTGGATGGCCAGAGCTTTTCCTCAGGGCTGAAATGGATAACATGAGCAGGCATAGCTTTAATCTGCTTGGGAGCGAGTATGGGGATGAGGGTCGGAGAGGGTGATGTGGTTTAAGAGGCAAGATTTTCACAGAGAGAGAGTGGTGGGTGCATGGAATGCGCTGCCAGCGATGGTGATGGAGGCAGGTACATTGAATATTTTAAGAGAGCAATAGATAATACATGGAACTGAGAAAAATGGAGGATTATGCAGCAGGGAAATTCTAGGCAGTTGTTAGAGAAGGTTGTTATGTCGGTACAACACTGGGCCGAAGGGCCTAAAGTGTGCTGTGGATTTCTATGTTCTAGAATCTTCATCAGAAGGAGGAAAGGGAGGAATCAAGTTTTTTTTTTCAGTCCCAGAGAAGGTATGGGATGGATTGAATGAACAAAGGGGATATGTCTGATCAGGTCAGAACAAATGAGGTAATGTAGCAGAAAGAACATCAAGTTAGAACAGGTTCCGTGTCTTTGTGTGTGTCATGTGTTATTAATAACAGGTTATGGGACATGCCTAGCAGGTTAGACTATACAAGCAGAAGAGAAGCTGAGTTGTACATAATTATGGACACTTTTTTTTCTGCTTTGAGGCAGAGGTAGATACATTTTTGATAAACATGGCTGGGAGAGGGGAAACAGAGAAAGGAGAAAGTTTATAAAAGGCAGGCAGGAAAGGAGAGTTGAGGTCACAACCAGGTCAATGGATCAGGATCAAGGACTGAGTGGTCTACTCCTGCTCCCAATTCTTCGATTCAGGATTTTTTTTTTGCATTTTGAACCTTTAGAATGAGACAATCCCAGAACCATCCAACAAAAAGTTCTGCTGAAATGCATCTGAGACACAAATGAATAGAGCAACAACTTGCAATTTGCTTCTCCTTTAGAGGGTCACTACCAAGGGACTCCACAGAACAATTATCAGAATAATTGGGCTTTGAAGCCACGTATAGGTGATATTAAAGCACATAACCACTAATTCTTCAAAGAGGTACATTTTAAAAAGAATAAAATGAAGCATAGGGGTTTGTCAGCTGAGGAGTTGGTTATCAATGACAGACAGCAAAAAGTGTCCAACATTTCTCATGGCCTCAACTGACCACACATCACTACGAGCATCCTTTGCAGATAAAAATGCACTTGACAACAGCAGTCAGAGAATAATGCTCACCTTAAATTAACATTAAATTTTTACCTAATTTAAAGCAAAGGTTGATAGTTTCTTGATTGGTAAGGGTGTCAAAGGTTTACGGGAGAAGGAAGGAGAATGAGGTTGGGAGGAAGAATATATCAGCCATAATTCAAAAGGCAGAACAGATATGAAGTGCTGAATGGCCTAATTAGAACACAGGCCCTTCAGCCCACGATGTTGAGCCAACCTATATATACAGTATGTAAAAAAATACTAAACACTCCTTACCTCATAATGCCCTTATTTTTCCAGCTTCCATCACCACCCCTGGCAATGCATACAAAGAAAAAGGCCTAACTTTGCTAACCTTGCCTCATAAGATATCTTTTCCAATCTAGGAAACATCCTGGTAAATCTCCTCTGCACCCTCTCCATAGCTTCCGCATCCTTCCTGTAATGAGGGAATGACTGAACACAATATTATAAGTGTGGTCTCACCAGAGATTTAGAGCTGTAACATCACCTCATGACTCCTGAACTCAATATCCAACTAATGAAACCCAGCATCCCATAGGCCTTCTATAAAACACCATAGGAAACAACCTTGAGAGATCAATGGTTTTGTCCCCAAGGTCCTTCTGTTAAGTATCCTACCATTAACCATGTTCTCTGCCTGCAAGTTTGACCTTCCAAATGCATTACCTTACACTTATCTAGATTGAACTCTATCTACCGCTTTTCCACCCAACTCTGTATTCTGTCTATATCCTCTTGCGACCTACAACAACCTTCAACACTATCCGCAACTCCTCCAACCTTCGTATCATCTGCAAACTTACCAACCCATCCCTCGATATCTTCATCCAGATCATTTATAAAAATCACAATCAGCAGGGGTCCTAGAATAGATCCCTGTCATTGACCTCCAGGCAAAATACACCCCTCTACTACCTCTCTTTGCTTTCTGCAGACAAGACAATTCTGAAATCACACAGCCAAGGTTCCATAGATCCCATGCCTCATGAAATGAAGCAGGAAAATCTGCAGACACCGTGGGTGAAGTAAAAACACAAAGCAGGAGAAGCTCAGCAGGCTCAGTATCCTTTATATAGCAAAGGTAAAAGTACATAACCGAAGTTTCGGGCTAGAGCCTTAAGTATGGAACAATGTTGGCAGGCATCTGAACAAAAAGTCTCATGACTTTCTGAATGAGTCTCTCAAGGAGGACTGCCTTACTAAAATCCCTCTACACCACAGCTTACCCTCATCAATTTCTTTTGTTACCTTCTCAAAAAACTCAATTGACCTTCCCCTCACAAAGCTTTACTTACTATCCCTGAGAATAATGTACTTCTCTAAATGCTTATAAATCCTGTCCTTAAGAATCCTCTCAAACAGTTTACCCACCACTGATGGTCGATAACAGCACACTGGTCTATAATACCCATGATTCTCCCTATTACCATTTTTACACACCAAGTCTTAATCTTTTGTTGAACATTCTTTCCATAAATTCAGTCAATTTCTACCCAATGTCAAGAATCAGGTATTCCTAAAACTACAAAAGGGCTGACTGCACTATTGCAACGTCATTTTTTGCACTTCTATAACTGAATATCCATTGGAGCGCTCACACCCCTAACGTCGAGGTACTCGAGATGGCAGAGGTCGACAGCATCGAGTCCACGCTGCTGAAGATCCAGCTGCGCTGGATGGGTCACGTCTCCAGAATGGAGGACCATCGCCTTCCCAAGATCGTATTATATGGCGAGCTCTCCACTGGCCACCGTGACAGAGGTGCACCAAAGAAAAGGTACAAGGACTGCCTAAAGAAATCTCTTGGTGCCTGCCACATTGACCACCGCCAGTGGGCTGATAACGCCTCAAACCGTGCATCTTGGCGCCTCACAGTTTGGCGGGCAGCAGCCTCCTTTGAAGAAGACCGCAGAGCCCACCTCACTGACAAAAGGCAAAGGAGGAAAAACCCAACACCCAACCCCAACCAACCAATTTTCCCTTGCAACCGCTGCAATCGTGTCTGCCTGTCCCGCATCGGACTGGTCAGCCACAAACGAGCCTGCAGCTGACGTGGACTTTTTACCCCCTCCATAAATCTTCGTCCGCGAAGCCAAGCCAAAGAAAAAAAAAAAAAGATAACTGAATATATATTAATTTTCTTTTGTATTTACTGTCTCTTTTTAATTCAAATAAGTACACTATTTTCTTTTTCTGAAGCAGCAAGTAAGAATTTTGGGGCACATGGACATTGTACAACTTGTATGACAATAAACATTATCATATTTTCGGAGCATTGACTTGGCTTGCATGCAGGTATTCAGTGGGTTTTCAGCAACATTCACTGCTATCTTGTGATAGCAGAGGCTGCTAAGTGGCCTGCAGGTCTCTGCCGGACTCAATCCTATGCTGGAGTCTTCTCTGAGAAGAAGATATTCCTATTAATAAAGACAAAGAACTGCATTGCCATGCCTGCATGAAGCAACCATGGACTCATCAGCACAATGTCCATTTACCTTCTTACTTGCAGATAAAGAAACAAACACAAAACTTTTGTTATGGTCTACCCAGGTGGAGCTTCTAGTCTATGCTTGGCAATGGTAAAGGCAGAGAACAGTGAGGACAGAGGGGAATGGGAAGGAGTGTTGACTTGGCATGGAATGGGGATGTCAGGCATCCTGTGTGGTCAGAGCATGGGTGTTCTGCAAAACATTCGCCTGCTTTATTTACACTTGGGCTTGCTGATGTAGATGTGGTCACATCAAGAGAACTGAATGAGGCAGAAAAGTTTGGAAGAGGTGGACTTTAATCTTTATCTAACCTAGCTGTTTGGATCCCTGGATATCAGTGATCTACAGGTGCTCTTTGATCAATATTAATCACCAGTGAGTTACTTCAAACGCCTCTAAGTGCCTCACCCATTTCGACCCTCCGCATTCCTCAGAACAATAGTTTGGGCCCATTCAATCTCAGCTTGACCAAATTCACAATTTTATTAGCACTGTTAAAATGAAAGAAATGTAGAAATTAAACAATTACTGGAATTGGAACTCTTGAAATTATAACTGATGCATAATGCTCAAATTACTGAGTTAAAAAAGTTACTTTAACTGGTGCTGTCGCTGTACTGGAAGTGCTTGATAGAAAGTTTGCTGTTTTACTCTGCATTTAGTCTTTGCTACACATGTCTTGAAAAGTCCTTGATGGGACAATGTTGAAAAAGATTTCGTCTACTACCTTTGCTGTACCAGTCCTGAACTCTCCTAGGGCTCTGGGTATTCAAAGGGGTAATTTTGCACTGAATAAACTGTGGTGTTCCTTGTCTGAATCTATCCTGGGTAGCATGAAATTGCTCTCCTCCTCGATGTTCCGACACCTGTGTTCTTTGAGGTATGTGTAGGGATTTATGCCAACTTCTTTGCACCTTGTCAATGACAAGATCTCCCTATGTGATTTATGTGTGAGACACAAACCTTGCAGCGATTCATAAAAAAATTCCTCCAACACTAATGAAGCTGATTTGTTGACAGAAACAATCTATGCACAAGGGATTCACTGTCATTATGTAAAGGAAATACCAACATTAACATTTAAAAACAAACTGTATTTAGTATTGGCTGTGATATACCTCTCCCTCATTGACTACCTAAGAAAAGCTTTTCCTGAAGCTATTCCACTCTTCAGCATCTCACCATTACACCATGGACTAATATCTTGTATAACATCTAATATTTTTTGTTAGCACGTTTCCTACTTTTAAAAAAAAATCTCCCTTCAGAACAGATTCAGCCTTCATCTCACCTACCTTTGCTGACTCCTTTCCCATTTCCCAGGTTTTTGAACTAATTTAACCTCATAATTCTGTGTGCACCATTCCAAAATGTCTTCAGTTTTGTTTGTATCCTGCTATAGCATGGTAACAGTAATTGTTTCTATTCCTGTCCCCCTCATTTCTCTTCTCTTCTCAGAGACAGTCAGGTCTCTTATTATCTTGGGTTCCCTTGTAAATGGATGAAGACATCACTCTGTGAAAATCATATGGTCGTTGATGATCAATTGTATTTAAAAAAAAAACATGCACAGGAAACTTCCACTCTGTAACATGGAACTGGGTCCTCGAACATTAGCATCTCATGGACAATCCCAACAGTGACAGACCTGAAGGCTATGCTGAAAACACCTTGAATAAGTGACATGACAGGGAAGGTGACCATGGCAGCAGACCAATGGGAGGCTCAGCAGTTGAGGGACTCAAAAAAGCTGTGGGAAACTTGCAATTGGGGGATCCACATGGGCTGCTGGAGACTAGCTCGCAGGAACCAGCCATCAAGTTTATTGTCATCTGATTGCACAAGTACAATTCAACGAAACAGCGTTCTGCGGTCCTCACGCAGATACACAACTAGATAGACTATATGTACAGATAGACTATACGTAATGTGGACTAGCATTCGTACAAATAAATAAATACATAGTTTCATAAATATGAGTGTATCAGATGGTTAGTGTGAGCAGTTCCTTTGGTCGTTCACCATTCTCAATGGCCTTGGGAAGAAAATGTTCCCAGCCTGGTGGTGCCGCCTCTGTTACTCCTGTCTATCTTCCTCGATGGGAGCAGCTGAAGGGTGCTGAATGGGGGAAGGCAGGGGTCCTCAATGATTTTGCACGCCCTTCTCAGACAACAATCTCAGTAGATCTCATCGATTTGGGGAGTGGGGGTGGGAGACTCCCTGATCCTCTCTGCACTCTTATGGTCCTGTGGATTGATCTCTGATCTAATTCTCTGCAGCAACCGTACCACACTGTGATGCAGTCAGCCAGTATACTCTCGATAGAGCTTCTATAGATGATTGACATAATGATGGCTGGTAGCCTTGCCTGCTTCAGTCTTCTCAGGAAGTGCAGTCACTGTTGCGCCTTCCTGACAAGTGATGAGCTAATGAGTGTCCACGATAGATCACTAATTAAGTGAACTCCAAGGAACTTGGTGCTCTCCACTCTCTCTACTAGAGTTGCTGATATGTAGTGGAGGGTGGTTGTTCCTGGTCCTCCTGAAATCCATGATCATCTCCTTTGTCTTGTCCACGTTGAGACTCAGGTTCTTACTCTCACACCCTTTCACGAGATTTTCCACCTCTTCTCTGTCCTGTGACTCATCGCTGCTGCTATGAGACCAACTACTGTTGTGCCATCTGATGACACTGTTGGAGCTGGATCTGGCGATGCAGTCGTATGTCAATAGCATGAACAGGTTATCAAATACTTATCTACCTCCAATTTAAATAATTCCAATGATCCAACTTCCATTACTCATCAAGGCAGAAAATTCCAGAGATTTACCACTCTCTACAAGCAGGTTTTCACATATCTCAGAATCAGAATTTATTGTCATGAATGTGTCATGAAATTTGTGGCAGTATTTACAGTGCAAATATTGCTATAAATTACAGTTAAAAAGAAATAAATAAATAGATTTGTGCCAAAGAAAAAAGAGCACGTGAGGTAGTGTCTGCGGTTCATTGTCCACTCAGAAATTTGATGGCGGTGGGGAAGAGACTGTCCTTGTGCTGCTGGCCATTCATCTTCAGATTCCTATACCTCCTTCCTGGATAGCAGTGTAACGAGGGCATGGTTGGGTGGTGAGGGTCCTTGAAGACAGAGGCTGCTTTCTTATGACACCACCTCTTGTTAATATCCTCAATGGAGTGAAGACTGATACCCATGATGATGCTGGTCAAGTTCACAACACTCTTGAACTCGGGGCCATCACTGAAAGAGGAGGAGTGACAGACTAGGGAGAGCTGTGAATGTCGGGAACCAGCTGGAGGTGAGTGCAGTTTAAAAGGGAACAGAGTGGGGACCATCATGGAAAGAGGAAGAGTGAGGAACTCAGACAAGGTATGAGTGTTGGGAACCAGATGAAGATGAGTGCAGTTTAAAAGGGAAAGGATGGCAAGTTAAGGGTTAAACAGAACAGAAGTTGGTTGGAGGGGTAATAAAGATATGGGGCAGTGACAAATAAAAAGAGGGGTAGCTCAAGCAGAGCAGCCAGTGGAGAGCAGCCCAGTGTAGGAGTGGGATTTAGAGGCTTTGGCCCAGTGTAGGAGTGGGACTTAGAGGCTTTGGCCCAGTGTAGGAGTGGGACTTTGAGGCTTTGGCCCAGTGTAGGAGTGGGACTTTGAGGCTTTGGCCCAGTGTAGGAGTGGGACTTTGAGGCTTTGGCCCAGTGTAGGAGTGGGACTTTGAGGCTTTGGCCCAGTGTAGGAGTGGGACTTTGAGGCTTTGGCCCAGTGTAGGAGTGGGACTTTGAGGCTTTGGCCCAGTGTAGGAGTGGGACTTTGAGGCTTTGGCCCAGTGTAGGAGTGGGACAGAGGCTTTGGCCCAGCGTAGGAGTGGGACTTAGGGGCTTTGGCTCATGAGGCTTCGGTGAGCAGAGTCTGAGGACGAGTTTGATTCCAGTGAGGTAAGGCCAGGTAAGATATTTGTATTTAAATTAGGAAGAGTTAATGGAGATAGCTAGGACAGTGGAATGCTCCGATTGCAGAATGTGGGAAATCTGACACAGCACAATTGTCCCTGATGACTACACCTGCTGTATCCAGCTGCAGCTCCTGGGAGACCAAGTCAGGGAATTTGATGAACTCCAGATCATTCAGGAGGCAGAGGCAGTGATGGAGAGGAGCTTCAGAGAGACAGTCACCCCCAAAAGTCAGGAGGCAGGTAAATGGGTGACTGTTAGGAGAGGAAAGGGGAATAAGCAAACAGTGCAGAGCACCTCTGTGGCCATTCCCCTCAACAATATACATTCTCATCAATGTGCATAGTTACATTTGTTCTCTCAATACACCATTACCACCACATGTTGTTTCTCTGTTGGTTGAGGGACTTCCCCTGACTCAGCCCCACAGTGCTAGGATGGCCATTCCAAAGGAGCACTTGCTAATAGGTTACTACACACACAAACACAGTGTGCATTTGTTATTTTTGCAATACCATTTAAATCTTATTTAAAAAATATATATATTAGTGTGTTTAAATTTTTTTAATAAGATTTAAATGGTATTGTAAAAATAACAAATGCAAACGCACTCTGTGTGTGTGTGTGTGTGTGTGTGTGTGTGTGTATAGTAATCTATGACCATGTTCTCCTTGGAATGCCACTCTAGTCAGTGCCCAGTAATGGGAAGACTCTAGACTGTGATCCTTCTGCACAACACCCTCGCGTTGACTGCACCAAGCCTCATTGCGTCCCTCAGCACATATGTATGCACTAGAATACATAGATCATTATAATATTTCCCTCACTTGCTGACAAGAGAAAACAAAACCAAGCTCAATGTTAACATGATAGCATCATCTTTATGGCTGAGGAAACTGCAGGGTTAAGTGAATCTGGCTTATCAAACACAAAGTCGTAGAAATCTTTCCAGACAATTAGCATGTAACTATGAGGGGACATCCCTGTTTTGCAAGGATTCTGTGAACATAGGCAAACTCTGTTCTCTCAGGCAAATCATATCTTCAATAATCACGCATCCGGCTCAGCCCAAGTTAACAACCCACAACAAACATCACACTTAGGAAGGGTGTGCTCATACAAGAAGTAGAGCAGAATAAATGTACTGGGTAGTTTGTCAGGAGGAAGGGTTGAGACAGTTGGACCTTTACTCATTGGAGATTAGATAAATAGGAGATTTTATTGAACCACACCAGGTTCTGACAAGAGTTAATGCTCAGAAAATTTTTTTTTTCAGTGTGGGTATCCAGAGTTATTCAGTTGTTTCAGATTAAGAGATTATCCTCTTCAGACTTAGATGAGCTGGATTCTTTCTCTACCATGGAATTGTGAATCTTTGGAATTCTTAATTCCTCTGAGCTGTAGAAGGGAGAGTGTCACTGAACAGACATTTTAAGCTACATTGGAGACAAAGGGCAGGGAGAAAGGAAAGTGGTATTGAGCTCAAGATTGGATCAGGGACAATTTTAACGTATGGCAGAGCAGACATGACAATTAGAACATCTACTTTTATTTTTCTTTCTTGAATTCTGATCACTCAAATAAAAAGAAAACAACACAAAAGCTAGAAATCAGAAATAAAACAAGTTAGGCAAGAAACATTAAGCTATAAACAGCAAATAGCTTGAATGAAAACAGTCTTTCACAAGTTGCCACTCCTGCAGTGTATTTCTGTTCATGAATACATCGCTAATTAAGTGATCAATTATAATCCCAGGTGCTCTCAGAATCTCAAGCAGCAAAGATCAGCTGGAGGAACTCAGTGAGTACAGACAGCATCCATGGGTAGAAGTTGTCAGTCAACATTTTGGGTCGAAACCCTTTATCAAAACTAAGAGAATAGGTGAAATTACATAAGTAAAAGGGGAAAGGAGCTGGAGGAAGAATCCCGTGATGATAGAATAGGGGAGAAGGAGGAGAGACCAGTAAGGGGAGAAACCATCAGGAATGGGGATAGGAAAAGAAGTTAAAAAGAGAGAGAGAGTGAGAGTCATATGTAGAGGAATAGGTCAGGAAGAGAAGTAAAGTGTTATCAGATGGGAGATCCTAAAATTAGAAAAATCAATACTTATGCCATTTGATGTCAGCCTTAAACATAACTGCATGAACACTGATTTTTCTAATATTAGGTATCCCCCCGACACTCATCTGATTCCACTGTTTCCACCACTGTTGCTGAATGGTTACTCCCGCTACCCGTTTCTCCTTTGCTCCCGCCTTCTGTTCTCTACCAAATCACTTCTGGGAACCTCACCTAGCTTCTCCCCTCTTTATACATAGAATTTCACCTATTCTACCTTCATCATGATGAAGAGTTTCTACTCAAAACGATGACTGACCATTTCTACCCATAGATCTTACTGACCTGCTGAGTTTCTCCAGCAATTCATTGTCTGCTCAAAATATCAGCATCTGCAGCTTTTGTGTCTCTCTGTGTTGCTTACAGAATCTTGTTGCTCAACTGCATCCTTTTGTCCAGGCCATTACATTGAAAGCCCCACAAACCTCACGCTGCTCCTACCCCCCTCCACTCTGCTTCAGATCATATTGCCTTTGCACAACAGATCACTTCACACGACTGTTTCAACCTTCCTTCTCTGACCCCCTTCTCCCACCACAGATCACTCCCCTTCCCCTCTCCCAGCACTGATCACTCCCCTCTCACCACAGATCAGCCCCCATCCCCACTCCCACCACAGGGCAGCTCCCATCCTCTCTCCCACCACAGATCATTCCCCTTCTCCTCTCCCTCCACAGATCATTCCCCTTCCCCTCTCCCTCCACAGATCACTTTCCTTCCCCTCTCCCACCACGGATATCTCCCCTTCACCTTCATCCTCTCCAACGGACCCCCATTCCCCTGCAAAAGCCCTTTTCCTTCCCGTAACCGCCCTGCCCCACAGGAGGTGAGGTTCTGGAGGGCGGATGACCTCCTACCTGATCTGTGACATGGGGTTGAAGTAGCCCATTGTGTCTACAACTCGCCGCCCAGCCCGTTCCGTTGAGACTCCGCTGCCTCCAGACTTGGTGCCTGCCACACTGCGCATGTCTGCTGCAATGTGCCGGGCGCCTGCGCAGTCCGCTCACTGGCGGGAGGACCTGCGCGTGCGCACTAACGGTCGAGGTGTGTGTGAGCGTGCGGGACTGTCAGTTTATCTTCCCACCGACCGCCATGTTGGTGAAGGAGCGGGAATGGTTGTCGGCACTCAGGTACTGGAGCGCTGGCTCAAGTTTGGGGCATACTCCCCTCATGTGAGACTATAAATATTGCCAATTATGTCTATTTGGGTGAACAAATTTCAACTTTTGATTCTTTTCACTCGTTTATACTGTTATGTTCAGATCAGTTGTAAAACAACATGACACAGCAGACACTGTGGTTGAGGTAAAAACACAACGTTGGAGAAACTTAGCAGGTCAAAGTGCACCTTGTTGTTTCCAACGTTTCAGTTGCAGTGGTGATGGATGTCGCCGTCCCCTCAGAAAATCGGATGAGAGGGACTCAGGACCTGAAAGTACGGAAGTATAGTGATCCAAGAGCCCATTCTGGAATTTTTGAAGAACATTGGCTGGGATGTGCGTGGGGTGAAGCAGGAGCCAGTGGTTGTTGGGTACCATGGGTTTCTTCTATCAAGATCTTCATCAGCGCTCAACGCTCTGGAAGTGTCCTGCACTGTGCTCGCCGACATTGCCCTCCTCATGGTGTGTGGGTCGCTGGGATGTTATGATATATACATGCAGGGTGCGGGCGACGGGTTCAGTTAGCTCTGGACGCATGAAACCAGATCATGTGGGGCCCCCGAATGGTCTGGTTCTCAGGTCAAATAACACTAGTAGGTGTCCCTTGGGGGGAGTGATTCGCACTTTTGTAACATAACCCCCCCCCCCAAAATAAATGTCAATAGCAAAGATAAAGATACATAACCAACGTTGCAGGCTTGAGCCCTTCATCGAGGTGCAAGCAAAATATAGGCAGGTGCCTGGGTTATGTATCTATAGGAATATTATCAATAAGATTGTAAGAGAAAGATGATTCAGGTGTACATTGCTGGAACTTGAGAAACTGAGTTACAGGGTTAGCATTTTATTCTCTGGAGTGTAGAAGGAGGGGAGATTTGAGAGAGGTATACCTTACAGAAGATAAAGACAGTAAATGTAGGTAGACTTTTTCAACTGAGGGTAGGAGAGATGCAAACCAGAGGACATGGATTAATGGTGAGTTTAGGAGAGACGTTAGGGCGAGCTTCCCATATAGAGTGGTGGGAGTGTGCAATGAACTGCCTGCTGAAGTGGTGAATGTAGGCTTATTTTGCACATTTAAGAAAAATTTGGGCCCATGGATGGGAGGGGTATGCACTGTGTTCAGTTCAGAGGAACTAGACAATAATCAATTGGCACTGATGAGAAGGGCCCGTTTTCTGTGCTGTAATGTTATATGAGGATACATAACCAACATTCAATGCTTGAGCTCTTCATCAATGCATGAGCAAAATCTACAGGCGCCTGATACTTGGGTTCCTGCCTACATTTTGCTTATATTTTGATGATGGGCTCAAGCCTGAAACATTGGTTACATATCTTTATCTTTGCTGTATAAAGTGCACTGTTTGACTTGCTGAGTTTCTCCAGCATTGTGTTTTTGCATTCAGACCAATGTTTCTTAAATTTAATTCTGTTTCATTTCATAATATGAAAGCAGAACGAGATGTCACTTTTATTGAAAGAAAGTGGTTTACAGAGTTATGGGAAAATGTGATTTACTGTCAGAACTGCCATGAGATATAGTAAAAACACAAGGATGCTGGAGGAACTCAGCAGGCCCTGCAGTGCCAATAGAAAGTAAAGAAGGCCTGAGTCCTTCTTCAAGGTATGAGTAAAAGGCAGCAGGTACCTGAATAGAAAGGCTAGGGGAGAAGGGAAGAAAGAGTATAGGGCATAATAGCAAATTCAAAGGATTCACCACTCTTTGGCTGAAGAAATTCTTCTACATCTCTGTTTTAAATAGACACCCTTAAATCCCTTTTGTGCTTGATTCCTCTACCATTGGAAACAGATCTGCCACATCTATTCTTTCCTGGCCTTTCAACATTGTATGAGGCCCCCCTCATTCTTCTAAACTCCAAAGAGTCCAGTCCAAGAGCTGTCAAATGTTTGTCATGCTAATCCCTTTATTCCAGGAATCATTCTTGTGAAAATTCTCTGAACCCTCTCTAATGCCAGCACATTAAGGAGCACAAAGCTGTACCCTGTGTAACCTCAACATCACATCTCTGCTCTTATCTCTTTTTTCCTCTCTATGAATGCCAACAAATGCATTCGCCTTCTTCACTGCCAACTCATCCTGGAGGTTAACCTTAAGGCTATCCTGCATGAAGGGAGTCCCTTTGCACCTCTGAATTTTGAACTATCCTTTCTCCAAAGGATATGACCAAACACTTTCCAACATTGTACTTCATTTGCCACTTCTTTGCTTATTCTCCTAATTAATTTAGAAGGAAAGTTTGGGAGGTTGGTTGCATCTCAATTAAAGATGAGATCAGGAAGGGGCTCTGGCAGAAATATTTAAAATGTCCTTAGACATAGATGTGATGCCAGAGGGTAGCTCATGTTGTTCCATTGTTTAAAAAAAGGCTCCAAAAGTAACCCTGGAAATTATAGGCTGATGTGCCTGTCGTCAGTCGTAGGTAAATTATTGGAAGATGTTCTAAGAGATCAGATATACAATTATTTGGAAAGCCATGGACTGATTAGTGATCGTCAACATGGCTTTGTGGTTGGTCATGTTTAACCAATCTTGTAGTGTTTTTTTCAAGGAGGTTACCAGGAAAGTTGACAAAGGAAAGGCTGTGGATGTTGTCTACATGAACTTTAGTGAGGGCTTTGATAAAGTCCCATGTGGGAGGTTAGTCAGGAAGGTTCAGACGCTAGGTATTCATGGTGAAGTAGTGAACTGGATCAACAATGGCCATTTGGGAGTAGTGGTGGATGATTGCTTCTCAGACTGGAGGCCTGCAACTAGTGGTGTGTCTCAGGGAATAGTGCTGGGACCATTGTTGTTTGTCATCTGTATCAATGATTTGGATGATAATATGGTAAATTGGATCAGCAAGTTTACAGGTGAGACTAAGATTGAAAGTTTTGTGGTCAGCGAAGAAGGTTTTCAAAGCTTTCAGAGGGATTGGACCAGCTGGAAAAATGGGCTTAAAAATGACAGATGGAATTTAATGCAGACTAATTTTGGCAGGACAAACCAAGAAAGAAATGCACGGTAAATGGTAGGGCACTGAGGAGTGTGGTAGAATAAAGGGATCTGGGAAAACAGATACATAATTCCCTGAAAGTGGTGTCACAGGTGGATAGGGTTGTAAAGAGAACTTTGGGCATATTGGCCTTCATAAATTAAATAGTGAGTACAGGAGTTGGGATGTTGTGGTAAAGTTGTCTAAGACATTGGTGAGGCCAAATTTGGAGTACTACAGGAAAGATACCAATATAGAAAGAGTATAGAGAATCTTTACTGGGATATTGCCATGACTTCAGGAACTGAGTTACAGGGTAAGGTTAAACAGGTTAGGACTTTATTCCTTGGAGTGTAGAAAAATGAGGGGAGATTTGATAGAGGTATTTGAAATTATGAGGGGGATAGACAGAGTAATGTAGATAGGCTTTTTCCACTGAGGGTAGGTGAGATACAAACCAGAGGTTGTGGGTTGAGAGTGAAAGGAGAAAAGTTTCAGGTGAACTTCTTCACTCAGAGAGTGGTGAGGGTGTGGAACAGGCTTCCAGCTGTACTGGTAAAATGTGGGCTCAATTTTAACATTTAAGAGGAATTTGGACAGGTATATGGATGAGAGAGATATGAAGGGCTATGGGCAGGGTACAGGTCAAAGGGACTAGGCAAAAAAAATGGTTCAGCACAGACTAGAAGAGCTGAAAAGGCCTATTTCTGTGCTGTAATGTTCTATGGTTCTCAGTCTCTCTGCAGCCTCTCCATTTCCTCATGACTACCTGCCCTCCACCTGTCTTTTGTATCATCTGTAAACCTATTTTATTCTGAACTCCATATCATTAACATACAGTGTAAAAAGAAGTGACTATTCCCACTCTTTTTTTGACGATCAGCCATTGCTCTAAACATGCTAGTGTAGTGAACTGAGTGACCACGCAGTTAGATGGGTTGAGTCGCTACCTAAGTCGGCCAACTCAAGATATGCGGGTCCCCCTTCCCTCCTGAGAAGAAGCCCGCAGTTGATGCCATGTGTTGCCCAGGGTATCTCCTGCTTCTGGGTGGCGAACTGCCAGCCAGGGAGTGATGCCACAACGCACTGATATCACTTCTGGAAGCCGGTGCACACGTCACTGGGTGTTCCCTTGTGCACAGCGTGAGGAATTCAAATAATAAAGTCAGTTACTGGTTCACCCTCGCATAGTGTGGACGTCTCTTTATTCTGTAGTGCTGCTGCAGCAGACGCTACACTAGTATCTTTCCTGTCATTGCATAGTCTCTCATCTTGTTAAGCAGCCTCATGCAGCACCTTATCAAAGAAAGGCCTTTTGAAAATCCAAATATACAACATCCACTGCATCTCCTTTGTCTAACCTGCTTGTGGTTTCTTCATGCAAGTAAATGGCCTTTGATGCTGTTTGGTTCTATATTCAAATCACTGAAAGAAAACATGCTGTGACAGCAAGCTAGTGGCCACACACAACATATTAGCCTTTATTATATGATGATGAGTGTGCTATGATAATGGTGGTTTTTGCAAATAATGATGGGCTTTGGTGAGGCCATACAGGAATGAAGACAAAATGATCAAAGATAGATAGAGGAGTGGGTAGTGTTGAGGAAGCAGAAAGTCTGCAGAGAGACTTGGACAGGTTGGGAGAATGGGCAAAGAAACGGCCAATGGAATACAAAATAGGGAAGTGCAAGATCATGAACTTTGATAGAAGGAATAAAGAAATCAACCATTTTCTAAATTGGGAGAGAATTCAGAAAGCAGAATTCCAAAGGATCGTCAAATTGTTGTGCAGGACTCATAAAGGTTAACTTGCAGTTGAGTCAGTAGTAAGGAGAAAAATCCAATGTTAACATTTGAGAGGACTAGTGCCCAAGAAGAGTGTGGTATCCTGCCTAAACGACTTTCAACCAATGGCATTCACATCCATAGTGATGAAGTGTTTTGAGCTCTTCTGAGTGGCGACATGGATCCATTCCAATTTGTCTACCGCAGCAACAGATCTATAGCAGATGCCATCTCACTGGCTCTTCACAAAACCCTGGAACACCTGGACAGCAAAGATGTTCTTATTGACTATTGTTTCTCTTCTTCTTTGGCTTGGCTTCGCGGACGAAGATTTATGGAGGGGGTAAAAAGTCCATGTCAGCTGCAGGCTTGTTTGTGGCTGACAAGTCCGATGCGGGACAGGCAGACACGGTTGCCGCGGTTGCAGGGGAAAATTGGTTGGTTGGGGTTGGGTGTTGGGTTTTTCCTCCTTTGCCTTTTGTCAGTGAGGTGGGCTCTGCGGTCTTCTTCAAAGGAGGTTGCTGCCCGCCAAACTGTGAGGCGCCAAGATGCACGGTTTGAGGCGTTATCAGCCCACTGGCGGTGGTCAAACTATTGTTTGACATCACAACTAATTAGCAAAACTCCAAGATGTATGAGAAGTGCACCAAACTGCAGCTCCTTACAGACTGTGTTAGGCAATTGGAACTGGAGTTCCATAAACTCCGTATCATTCAGGATGCTGATAGGGTGATAGATGGAGTTACAGGGATGCAATTACATCTAGGAGGAAGGTACCTGGGTGACAGGAAAGGGAATAGGTTATCAGTGCAGGGTACCCTTGTGGCTATTTCCTTCAGTAACAAGTATACTACTGAGGGGGAGGATCTATCTAGGGCAGGTAGCAGCCAGACCAATAGCACTGTGGTTGGCTCTGAGCCTCAGAAAGGAAGGATGAAGTCAGGTAGAGCAATAGTTATCGGGGACTCAATAATCAAGGGGACCGATAGGAGATTTTGTAGCCACAAAAGAGATAACGGGATATTGTGTTGACTCCCTGGTGCTCTGGTCCAGGATGTCTGAACAGATGCAGAATATTCATAAAGGGAATGGTGAGCAGCCAAAGTTTGTGGTACTTATTGGCACCAATGACAGAGGCAGGTGTGGGGTAGAAGTCCTGCAAAATAAGTTTATGGAGGCTGAAGAGCAAGATCTCCAAGATGGTAATCTCTGGATTACTTCTGATGCCATGAGATAGGGAAGGTCAGAACAGGAAAATAGTGCAGATAAATTTGTGGCTGAAGAGATGGTTTAGGGTTTCAAGTTCTTGGATCATTGGAACCTTTTCTGGAAAAGGGTGACTTGTACAAGTAGGAAGGATTGTTCCTGAACTCGAGGGGAACCAAAATCCTATCAGGGAGGTTTGCTAATGCTGTTGGTGGGGGAGGGGATATGGTTTAAACTAGCTTCGCAGGGGAATGGGAACCAATGTAAAGAGGCGATCATTTGCATGGAACGTTGCCTGGATCAGCAGCAATAACAAGGATTCACACCACCCAGGCCATACTCCTTCCTCCCTGCTGTCATCAGGAAGGAGGTACAAGTGTTACAGTATTATACCTTCAGGTTTAGGAATAGTTGACTAATTCAGAGGCTCAGATAAGGACTTTGATCATTATTTATTACTGTAAATCTATACTTTTGTATTTGTACACTCAATTTGTTTATAGTTTCGTTTCAAGTACATAAAGTTATCTGTAATTAGAAATTTTGCTTGGCCCACAGAATAAGAATCTGGGGTTGCATGTGATGTAATGTATGAATGTTTAAATTTAGAAATACAGCACGATAACAGGCTCTTTTGTCCCATAAGCCCTAACACCCCAATTAACCTAGAACCCCTTTACATTTGAACAGTGGGAGGAAACCGGAGCACCGAAAGCAATAGGCAGAATATACAAACTCTTTACAGACTACACCAGGTTCGAACCAGGGTCACTGGTGCTGTAATAGCTTTCAAGATTCAATTTATTATCAGAGAAATGAAACAGTCATATTACATGAAATTTCTTTTTGCCTGCTGCAAGGCAAATAGATTTGCCACCAGCAGGAATTGCCTAAGTATCTATTTTAATGTCTTATGTATGAACAGAGTCAGAGAGAGAGAAGCAAAGGAGAGTCCCCCAGAGTCACCGAGTGTCCAGAGATTCACCTCCAGTGCTTCTGCAGCCCCCATCATCATCCAGAGTCCAGTCCAAACCATTTGGCAATCCTAGCTCCAGATCCAAACCGACAATACGGTGAGGAACCCTTCAGCACCCTTGACATCTCCTTGCATCCCAGTTCCAATACCTGGTACCCCTCCAGCCAGTTCAAGCCAGTCTTCAGCAGTCCACAGCCCAACAGCAGTCTCCAGCAGCCCACAGCTTCTGCAGTTCCTTGCCTCTAATTGCCAGCAGCCCGCTGCATGCACTGGTCCCTCAGCCACAGAGCTCCCTCACTGGTTCGCCGCAGTGGTTACCGTCCCCGCAGGTAATCTCCTCCACTTCTCCGCAGTCAGTGCCCATGTTACCCAGCAGCAATAGAAAATTCACCAAGACAACTGGTTACTTAAACAAGAGTTACTTTTAATTTTCTTTAAACATAAAAACAGGATCAAACTTTAACTTATTACTATTAACAACCCCCTTCTAATACTAAGCGCACATGTATGTAATGTATATAAGTTCAGAAAAGTTCTTTGATTCACAGTCCAATCTCACTTCTCACTCCTCCAAGTTCACCGGTATCAGGCAATTCTTATACTGTGCACAGAGTTGAACATTTATGAATCTTCACCAGGCTTTGGTGCTTGAAAGGTAAGTGGTTACTGCTCAAGAAGGCTCTTGTTGATTTTCAGAAAGAGATTTGTTGCTTGTTGGACACACACAAATTGATTCCTTCCAATCAGCCACTTCAGTGTCTTGCCGAAGAAACTTGCTCCATCATGGTTTTCCAGATGATAACCTCTTTCTTTCAGGTCACCACAGGGTTCCTTTTCTGTTTCCCTTATCTCAGGTGAAACATTATACAGCCAGCCATCTCCTTTTGTATGGACCACAAGGGCTTTGAATAGGCTGAACTCGCAACCTGTCTTAAAAATAGGGTTTCAAACAAGCTTCCAAAGCCACTACAGAAACCTAGCAGACTCTCTCTCTCTGTATCACACTTAGAGAAAAACTTGTTTGACCCTCTCTGCTTGCAAAACCACATGACCCTCCTAAAACAGCACACTCCGCTAAAACAGCTTGCTGACTCCAAAAATCAATTAATTATTATGCACCTCGTTGTGAAAATCTTCAGCACAGGAGTCAATTGTATTTGTAAACTTGTGGGCACCACTTTATGTATAATTCTTGCATTTTAAAATGAGATCTGTTGTACCTGTTTGTAACCTAACTAAAACCCCACAATCTATCTTCCAAAAACAAATCTATACATAATATAAAATAAAACATAATCTGTCACACCTGATCTTCCTGTCCTCTGGTGCCTTGCTCCAGTCCTCTGCTTCCCTGGAGTCCTTAGCCCCTCGTGGTTGCTGCCGATTAATAGGCGCTGTCATTTTGGGTGCAGACCCGCAGACATGGGATTTCAACTAAAAGCACTGTCAATTCCCTCAATGGGCCATTCAAACCCTGTGTGGACCCAATGTAGTCGACTGAGTGGCTGGACCCCTCAGGAGCGCTGCATCTGTGCTCCCTTGCTCCTAGCAGGTCCACATCAGCTGTTGCCACAGTGGATCCAGCAGCACCACCATTTTTGCTTGTTACCCAATGTACATTGTCCCGGAGATGGCTGCAATCAGGAGGAAACAGACTGTGGAGACAGACTGCAGGCTGTGGATCTGCTGAGAGTGTGGAGAAGATTGTAAAGGTCCTTGTCATGGTTCATCCACCACAAAAGCATAACAATGGAGTCTAATTTATGGGCTGTTTTTAGGATCACATGCAGAGACAGACATCCAGTGCTGCTGAATGATTATCAACTCAGTGAAAGATGCTCTTTAGTCTGCCTGAAGTTGTTGGTCTTTCAGCCCAGTCAGATGTCAGTGAGGGAATACATTCAGGCTACAGGAGTGCTTGCTGAGGGATGCACTGAGAAATGATGCAGTCAATGAAAGGGTTTGTTGTGAAGGACCACACTCTAGAGTCTTTTCTGTTCCTGGGCATTGAGGGGCTGAGGCCAGAAGGGAAGCCCTACAAACAACAGCAAGGCGAGTAACATTACTGTGTACAGTAATGAAATATATAAATATGACATTAATGATGTCAAAAGAGTTTGCACTGTTTTTCTTTGACTTTTATTGTGAATAAAGTCCATTATAAAATTTTAAAAATTGACCTGGCATAACCCTATCAGATATACCCTTTGTTCTATCCATTCCTCCAACCGTCTTAGCAACTAAATTTTTTAAATGTCTTTGCTAGTTCTAATGAAGGTTCTGTGACCTGAAGCTTTAACTCATTCTCTTTCCACAATTGTTGCCTGATATGCTGAGTGTTTCCAACATTGTCCTTTTTATTTCAGAATTCCAGTAAATGCTTATTTTTAAAAATTTTCACATTTCTACTGCAAAGTAAAATGCCCATGATTCCTAGCCAAAATGACCCTCAGGTAGACTGACCCATAATGTGAATCCAGCCACCACACCATCAGCATACCACCATTCAAAAGTAATTGACTAGAAATGCCAGAAGAAATATGCCAAAAAATAGGTGGTTCTATGAGCATCAGATAAAGAATGGAGGAAAACATTTATTATCGAGGCAACATTTGTGGCAGAAAGATAAAACTTTATCCCTGCATCGTAGTACATGTGACGATAAATGAATTTGAAACATTACCACAAAAGGATCAGATCAAATGTCTGCAATCCTGTGTTTAAATGACGGTCCTCAATTAAGCAGGAAACTAGAGAAGGAGGTTCTTGCCCATTCCCATGTTTGACAATATAGATTAAAATGTACAATAGCTTTTCTCATTGGAGTGATGGAGGAAAATAAGTGACTTAGAATACGTGTATAAATTATGAGAAACACAGATAGCATCTTTTTCCCCAGGACAGCAATGACTTATAACAGAGAATAGCCATTTAAGGTGAGTAGAAGAAAGTTTATGGGAGATGTCAGCAAAAGTTTTTTTACACAGAGTGGTGGGTGCCTGGAATGCATTGATATAGGTATGGACTGTCCAACCTATCTAAGCCTCTCATAATTTTGTGTACCTCTATTCAGTTTCCTCTTTGTCGCACCAAAAAGAAAAGCCCCAACTCGGTCACCCTTGCTTCATAAGACATTCTTCATTCCAGACAACATCCTGGTGAATCTCTTCTGCACTCTCTCTAAAGCTTCAACATTCTTCCTGTAACGAGGCATCAAGAACGGCTCACAATACTCCAAGCGTGGTCTAATCAGACTTTATAGAGCTGCAACATTATCTCACACCTCTTGAACACAGTCCCTCTATTAATGAAAGCCAGCACACCTTTTGTCTTCTTAACCACCCTATCAACTCATCTCTCAATCTATGGACTTGAATTCCATTATCCCTTTGTTCTTCCACACTGTTAAGAATCCTGCCTTTGACCATGTTCTCCACTCTCGTTTGACTTTCCAATTATTGTCACTTCACACTTATCCGGAGTGAACTCCATCTGTCATTTCTCTTCCCAACTCTGTATCCTGTCTATATTTTGTGACAACTGATAGACAGTATCCACAAAACCTCCATCCTTCGTATCATTGCAAACTTACTGACCCATGCTTCCACTTTTTCATCCAGGTCATTTCTAAAAAAATCACAAAGAGTAGGGGTTCCAGAGCTGATCCCTATAGAATGCTACAAGTCACTGACCACAGTCAGAATGCCTTAAACAGGCAAGCCAATTTTTATTTCCCTCCTCTCTTCCCATTATATTCCCTATGCTATAGGTGCTCTGTGATTAGTAAGGGATTGCTAAAGGTGGTATGTGGATGGAAAGAAAAAGTTTGAAAACCACTGTTTTAATCGTACCTAATAGACTCATTATGTGCACAGTTTCATAACTCCAAAGGAAATGGGCCAATGACAATTTTTCTCAAGCAAAATATTTCAGTAACATTTGGGTCTAGAGCAGTGATTCTCAAACTTCTCTTCCCACTCATATACCACTTTAAGCAATCCCTTACTAATCACAGAGCACCGATGGCATTGGGATTACTTAAAGTGGTATGTGAGTGGAAAGAAAAAAGGTTGAGAATCACTGGATCTAAACCTGTCAACATTTTTTTTAACCAAAGGTAGACACAAGAGACTTTAGATGATGGATGGAATCTGGAACAAAATGTTGCTGTTTGCAGCAAAAATTAAACCAAGAAAGACTTCTACTGGTCCTCTCTAATCACTTCTTCATAAAGAGAATAACCCAGTTCTCAATTTTATTCCCTTAATTGAAATATTTTCTTCTGGAGCCATCATAGAACTTTAATTACATGTGAATTGTTTGATTATAAATTAAAAACTGCGGTGCAGAGGGGCAAATAAATGAAAAAAGTGTCTTTGTCCCGAACATTATGGAGGGAACTGTATACAGTCGTGATACCTAATCTGCCATTAGACTTATATTGTTTGTTCTACAGTTCTTCCTCATTCTTCCAGATGAAATGTATGTATATGCCGAAGTCTGTGAAGTAGTGTTTGAACCCATGACTTAGGTCAGAGAGAGGGAGAGAGAACAACTGTAATTGATCTAGGACTGATACCTGACACCAGATAAGAGTACACAATTGCACTTGAAGCAGAAACCATTGATTTTTTTGGAATTAAATAATTGCTTAGACAAAGAATTGTTAAAGAGTAATGAGGGGGTAGGGGAGTTGAGAGGGGAGCAAGCAAGAAAATTAAATTAGACTTGAGGAACAGCAGTGCTGAATAAATTGATGGAATCGCTTGTATTTATGCTATAATGTTCTATGAAACCCATCTGGGAGGGATCATTAAGGAATTGTATGTAGGAAGTCTGTTTAGAGATCAACTTTCCCCTGTGTAATTGTAGAATGCTGCAAAGAACTCAAGGGGATTGAAGAGCTCAGCTGGTATTTAGTTATTTAAATTCCAGATTGCAAAAGACCAAACCGTCCCTGTCACACAGGAGACAGTCTGTTATTTCTACAGATTCACATTTTAACTCATAGCTTTCTGAATGAACTCAATAAACCTTCATAAATATGTGTATTAAAGTAACTTCATCCTGCTGAATCAATAATTACACAACACATTTACCTCTTTTCTATTTACTTTCATTGCTGAGCATATTGCATTATCTCCTGTTTTTTTGTATTACCAGTATTTTTAGTTTTAATCTAATTGTCTTGGTGAAAATGGGTTTTTACAAGTTAGGTCTTAGGTTCAATTTTGCATTTAAGCCAAAAATAGGCCTCTTCTCCATACACGCAGCATCTCTGTGTAAAAAAAAGTTACCTTCCAGTTATCAGTCTCTTTCCCCTCACCTTAAATCTATGTCCTCTAATTAATGATTTCCCCTACTCTGGGCAAAAGTCTTTTTGCATTCACCCTATCTATTCCTCTCATGATTTTGTACACCTCTATGAGATCACCCTTATCATTCTGTGCTCCAATGAATAAAGCTAGCCTGCTTAACTTCTCCATAGTCCCCAAGCCCTTGCAATGTCATCATAAATATTTTGTGCACCCTCTCCAGCTTGACAGCATCAGAGAACTACTTGTTGAGGATCCTGTCTTTCTCCTGTGGCTCCACACAATGCTGACCACATTGATTCCAGAGGGGTTCCCTTTTTCCCTTTCTGTATTTTTTGGGATTATCTGGCAGAGTTGCCTCCTGTCCCATTTTTGCCCTTAACCAAATTGGCATACTGGGCTAATCCCATTTGCCTGTATATGGTCCATATCTCTCTATGCCCCTCCCATCCATAAATCTGTCCAAATATCTTTTGAATCTAGCTGTTGTGCCCGCATCAACAGTTTGCTCTGGCATTTCATTCCAATCATGGCCAACCTGAAAATATTCTTACCATGGTTTTAACAACATGCGAACTTCACCACCAGAGGAAAAAACACCCTAGATTGGGTGTACACCAACGTTTCTACACCTCAACCCCATCTTGGTTACTTGGATCATACATCTGTCCTGCTAACCCCGATGTACAGACTGCTGGCAAAACAAATTAGATCATTTTGCTGGGGGGTGGGGAGGGGGGTCACAGCAGCGCTACAAAACTGCTTTGAGACCATGAACTAGAGCTATTTCAGGGAGGCGGCCACTAGAAACCGTGGTTGGATGTAGAGATCTGGGCCCTTCTCAGAGCTTGTGATGCTGCCTTCGGGATTGGGTGTAGGGTGGTACTATGATCAGTCACGGCTGAATTCTCCCATTCATTCTGGAAGGCAATGCTGGAATATCCACAGAAGATCCAAAGATAGCTGTGTGATACTGGCAACACGAGGCACATATGGCAAGGGATCAAGACTATAATGGTCACAAGTCAACTTTGCGAGTTAAGGTCAATGACTCTTCCCTTCTGGACAGACTGGAGAACCTGTCCTCACTGGGATTGGGATTCAAAACCTCTCTAACCGGATCCTGAATTTCCTAACGGAAAGACCACTGTCTGTCTGGATCGATAGCAGAACTTAGAACACCGTCACGCTGAGCACTGGCGCACCTTAGGGCTGTGTGCTCAACCTGCTCCTGTTCATGCTACTGACCCACGACTGCATCGCAAGGTCCAACTCCCAACAGTGTCACGAAGTTAGCAGATGACACAACAGTAGTTGTCCTCATCAGCAACAAGGATGAGTCGCACTACAGAGAAGAGGTGGAAAATCTCATGAAATGGTGTTTGATTAATAACCTGAGTCTCAATGTGGACAAAACAAAGGAGATGATAATGGACTTCAGGTAGACCAGGAATGATAACCTTCCATTACACATCAACAACTCTAGTAGAGAGAATGGAGAGCACAAAGTTCCTTGGAGTTCACTTAATTATCGTGGACAGACAACATCTCCTCACTTGTTAGGAATGTACAACAATGACTGAACTTTCTGAAAAGACTGAAATGGACAAGGCTACCAGCCATGATTATGCCAACCTTCTACAACTTTCTATAGGAGCTCCATCAAGAGCATCTTAGCCAGCTGCATCACAGTGTGATACAGTTGCTGCAGAGAAATGGATTGGAGGTCAATCCACAGGTCTGGAAGAATAACAGAAAGCATCACTGGAGTCTCCCTCTTCCTCCAACCCCCATTGACGTGATCTACTGAGATTGTTGTCTGAAGAGGGCATGCAAAATCGTTGAGGATTCCTTCCACCCCACATCCAGCATCTTTCAGCTGCTCCCTTTTTGAAAGAGATACAAGCATATCAGAGCCAGCACCACCTGGCTGAGGAACAGCTTCTTCCCACAGGCAGTGAGAATGGTGAACAACCAAAGGAAATGCTTGTACTAACCATCCAGTTAGTACAAAAAAGAAACAAACTCTATCTATTTATTTATTTGTATAGATGAAATACTTGTCTTACATATGCATTGTTTGTATGTGTGTTATGTCTGGTTGTGAGTCTGCCTGTTTTGCATTGAGGACCAGAGATGGTTGTTTCACTGGGTTGTACTTGTACAATCAGATGATAATAAACTTGATGACTTGGGGTCTGAGACTAAAAATTGCCTCTCATGTCCCTCCCAGATCTTTCCCCTCTCACTTTAAACCTATGCCCTCTAGTTTTAGAATAATTTATCCTGGGAAAAAGGCAATGAAATTCATTTATCCATGCTCTTCGTGATTTTTTTAAGTTCTAGAGGAGTGGTTCTCAACGTTTTTCTTTCCACTCACATACCACTTTAAGTAATCCCTGTACCATCGGTGCTCTGTGATTAGTAAGGGATTGCTTAAGGTGGGATGTGAGTGGAAAGGGAAAGTTGAGAATCTCTGCTCTATACTGTTAGGTCTGCTTTGTTCATGAATGAGTGAGACAAACACCAGGCTGAGTCGAAATCAGGGTTCTTTGTTCTTTATTACCGGATTGTAACACTTGCAACTAACCATGTTAGTCGGAGAATGCATTCTGCCGTTATCAGCAAAATGGTGATTTTTTATACCCTTGGATACATGCTTAGAACATCATCATATCATTACTTGTCCAATGACTAAAACTGTTGCTATCCTTTCCCTGCTAGCTTCCTGCCTCTCAATCCATCAATGTCTCTCTTATCTTGTAAGTACAAGGATGCATTCACATCTTGTTACAGCCCTGTACAGGGTAACTCCTTACACATTCCCATCTCATGATGTTTTACCTTACAATACCCAATTGTTACTGAAATATTTTGCTTGAGAAAAGTTATCATTGGGCCACTTTCTTTGGAGTTATGAAACCTTGCACATCATGAGTCAATTAGGTACGATTAAAACAGTGGTTTTCAAACGTTTTCTTTCCACCCACATACCACCTTAAGCAATCCCTTACTAATCACAGAGCACCTATGGCATAGGGAATACTTAAAGTGGTATGTGAGTGGAAAGAAAAATGCTGAGACCTACTGCAGGATCACTCCTCACTCCCTTTTGGTCCAGGGAATCCAACCCCTGCAGTCCCATCAACACGCTAGTGAATTTCCTTTGCACCATTTCCAATCATTGATTTCCTTCCTATGGCTGACAGACCAGAATTGGTCCTTTTTTGCTCTAAAATTTCCATGATTCTGTATCGTTTATGTATTCCATGAAAATAATTGAAATAGTATGATAAACTCAGTTTATAATATACGCTTGAAAAGGGTTATCAAACCCAAAATATTCTGTCTTGCACATATTCAGAGTTATTTGGATTAATAGGTAATGTTAGCATATATGGGCACGAAAGAGTAAATAATCTTAATGGAGCTTTAAATTGTTTCCTGCAAACACTTGGTATTATCGAAGGTATGTTGGAATATAGCTGCATTGCTGAAGATGTTTATAGTATTCAGATTAAAGGTTTATGATACTCAGCCTTGCATTAGGGTGACACGTCTGAGATGACAGGATGTTCTCACGACATTTTGAGTAGCTTAAAATTAGAAGTGGAAATTTTAGCAAAGTCCATTTTGCTGCTTTGCTTTCGTGTTATGACACTGTGCTTCTGGACCATGTAATTTTCAACAACTTGAAGGTTCCTAGGCTTTTGCACACTGTGTTCAAAAAGATTGTCTATGATTGATTCAGAGCAATAGTGTGGAAGTAAGGGTGTGCCTTGCTGTTTTGCAGAGGGTTGTAAATATATAGAGAAGTGAGGGGCTCCATCAGCCTGGAGTTTCCCCAGATCAGGTGACATGCAAGAACAATGCCTGAGGAAAGGGGAACCTGGTTACGTGATTGGTTCACGTAATGATGCAATTTGCTGATGAATAGTGAGTAGCTGAATGGTGATGGGGTAATGCTTGTCACATGGAGAAGACTGATTTTTTTTCTGATTGATTAAGACAGATTGCAGGTTAAACCCATGCATTTGTATGTTCAGAGATCCTCTTGATCCTCTACAGCAGGGTTTCCCAAACTGGGTTCCGCGAAACCCTGGGGTTCCATGGAAAGGCCTAGTGGTTCCATTGAAGAAATGACAGGGATCTATCTGTTTTTTTGTTAAATAAATTTTTATGTCTAAACTTAAATTTAATTTGTTTCTGAGGGGGAGACAAAATGGCAGCAGCAGAGGGAGGGGGAGGTGTGCACGACCCTCCACTAACGCTTACCTCAGCTGCTGATTTGCACAATACCTGTCGCCGCACTCCAATAGGCACCTGGTCTCAGCCTGTCCTTCAAAGGGTACAGCCATGGGGTTCCAGACTAATTAGCAGGCGGAATGATGGAGCGAGACTGTGACGTCTCTTCTCCCTGCCCGCGCACTCAATCACTGGGCTGTGACCCCCATTGTGACGTCAGTAGGAGGACGGGCTGATGGAGGGGTGGGCCTGCTCACCTCGCCTGTCAAGTCACCAATGTCCAATTAATATAGGTGACGATCCTCATTCAGTTCTAGCCGGAGATCCCAGAAGCAACTCCTGGATTATGTTAAAGAGGGCAAATATAAAAAGGCAAATGTAAAATGCAATTGATCCAAAGTTTGCCTGATCCTCAGTCTCTGATGCTAAAACAAAATGATGGCTTCTCTTCAGAATGCTTTCATTCACTGGACCTGTGTCACCCAATGAGAGGAAGGATCTGGAAGTTTCTGGCATGACCACCAAGAGGCTGGCAGGGCACAGGAGCCGCCTGCCATCTCGAAACCCTGGATTGGACGGACAGGAGGAGGTGAGGGCCCAGCGAGTCCCCCACCATGCAGTCTCCTTGGCATGCAACCCTCATGTGTCAAAGCTCTTGCTGACCTCACAGGCTAGGTCTGGTGTCCTGAACCTTTCCCTGTCTCCCAACCTCAGCTCAGACAGCAGAACCCATTCCCCAATGACAATGCCATTTCTGCCCACTTCTTCAAGTTTCACTCCAGCTTTCTGCAAGGTCGAGCAAAAACTAGCTCTGTGTGAAGGGAGATCCAATATACACGTCAAAGGAGATTACCAAAGAATTGGGGATGTGATATTGAAGAATCTGCATTCCATTGTAGCAACTGTGTCGCAGTGCAAAATGAAGAAGGAGAAAATGATCATTGAAGTTCAGTAAAAAGCCATTTACTCAAGCAGTCACATGCAGCTTTTTAAAACTCCACATGTTCCAAATGACATCATTTGGAACCTCCTGAGCTGGTTCGATTAAGCCTCCGGTGAGCTGCTACACCATGAAGAACTCACCGTCCACCTGCAGAAGAGAATGGGGATTGTGGAGAATGGTGAGTGTATTTGCTTTCTTACTATGCTTGTGTATATACCAGGTCTTTTAAACTGTAATTGATGATTGGAGTTCCGCGATTTCCAAATGCTCCCCAAAAGGGTTGCATGAGCTAAAAAGTTTGGGAAGCCCTGTTTTACAGAGGTGATGGATCTCTTACAGGTTTGTGTATCAAATAAAGGGGATTGGCTAAAGAAAAGTTTGAATCCTTCATACTTCAAAAAGAGTAAATTGCTGATTGGGACCTCACCCAAGAACCTGGATCAAGGATCAGCGCTAATCCTCCACAATAGTCTTGTCACTATGATTTGGATAAATAATCATTTTGCATGATAGGAAAAACATGATAACATTGCAATTTATACAGCTGATACAGACCCAAAAAAGTGGAGACCCAGCACTGCTCTGAAGATTTCAACTGCCAGATAATACTAATGGCTATGTACAGGCTTTAAATGACCTGTTAAAGGAGCTGATGGTGTTTGCAAGTATAAATCCTGCAACTGCGGGGTATGTACCCAAGATGGCAGCACCTGTGTTTGGCAGCGACCACAAAAGGTTGCAGACTGGGGCACAGCAGACCAGTGTAGGGCACCAGAAATGGGGAGAACACCCCCATTTAGAAAGAGAAGCATGGGAGAAGACCCTTCAGGCTGAGGGACCCACACTGGCTGCGGGCAACCTACGGTCGGGGGACCCACACGGGTTGCTAGAAACTGGCTCATAGGAACCAGGTATTAAAGCTGGGATTTGAGAGGTGTGGTGTTACGAATATGTGACTGTCAATGGATAGCTGGCCCGTCCCACACTGGTGACTCACTCCCTGTTAACTCCTCCCCTTGTGACCCTGGAATAAAGGTTGACCTCCCTCTCCCTGTCCTCAGTTGAGCACGTGGAATTGGGCCAGCTACGTCTAAAGCATAATAAAGCCTATTGTTCCTCACTCTACAGCTTTGGAGTTATTGATAGAGCCTATGAATTTATTATACTTTAAATCTTCCACACGGGATGGACAAACTGCTGCGACCCGACAGACTAGACCTTGACCCACAGATGCTAGGGAGCCCCAGAGCTGTATGAACAGTGGATCGAGTGCTTCACAGACTTCCTGGAAGCTTCTGAGGACCTCGTGGACTCTGACGAGAAGCAACTCAAGTTACTGTGAGCAAGGGTTGGACGCTGTGCATATTTGGCAATCAGGGGCTACACGACTTACCCCACAGCCATGACCAAGCTCCACAACCTCTACAGACCGTAGGTAAATGAAGTCAACTCATGGAACCTCGTGACCTCAAGAAAACAGCAACCCGATGAGTCTCTGGATGATTTCTTTTGGATCCTGCACAATCTGAGGCAAGAATGCAGGGGCAATATCCCTGACCCAGTAGTGGCAGACCAGCATGTGGAAGAGCTGATCTGGGACTCCTGTGTGGCTGGGGTGAGGTCCGATTACATCAGCCAGCAACTACTAGAGGAAGACAGATTGCTGTTGTAGAGAGCCCTCCAGCTCACTAAGACTTTAAATTCAGCCCACCACAATGCTGAATCCAACATGGCCGGCAACAGGCCTTCCATATGCGGGCCACAGGCACAGCCATTTTGGGACACGGCATCACAGACCAAGTGCTGAGGCCAGACAAGCTGGAACTGGACCCCAGGACCCACAGGGCAAGCATTCACTTCAACCGGTGGCAGAGGTGTTTCCTAAACTACGTGGGGGTTGATGGGGCGTCGAAGGAAGAAATGCTTATGCTACTGCTAGCGCAGCTGGGGGATCGCCCGTTCTTCCTTATACAGGATGCTAAGTCCTATCAAGAGGCTATGAGCACCTTGCAGAGACACTCCAGACACAGGCTCATGACCAGGTTGCAGCAAGCTGGGGAGTCTGTTAGGGATTTCATCCTCACCCTGAAGGACTTAGCTAGGGAGTGTACTTTTAAAACTGTATCTGCTCAAGAGTATGCGAACGAGCTCATAAGAGACAGGATTGTAGCGGGTGTCAGATCTACCGAGATCAGGCAGATGCTGCTATAAAAGGGGACAGTCAGGCTGGAGGAGGCAGAAATTATCGCAGAGGCTCTGAAAGATACTAGAAAGGAACTGGAGGAATATACTTTGCTGGACTCGTTAGCTCTGCAAGGAAGAGGAACACTAATGCTCAATGGCAACATATAGCAGCAGTATCCCCACTGGAATGCTCCAAAAGCACCCCAGAGGTCTCTGCCCAGCTTGAGAAGCTAGGTGTTCAAACTGCAGAAAGAAAGGGTATTATGCAAAAGTCTGCAGAAGCCCAAAGCCTCTTCTCATGCAAATGAGAGGCAGGAAAGCTCTTCTTCCCCCTCAGGTAGACAGAAACAGAGTGCCATGTGCAGCCAGCCATGTTGCACAAAGGATGCTGGACAGAGGACACCACTATCGGGGGAGGAAAACGACCCAAGAGTTCTACTATGATCAGGACGCTGAATACTAGAATGAAGGACATGCCTTGCTGGCCTCTCTGTGTCTGAACCAGTCGAGGGTCCAACGATTTATCAAATGTGACAGTATTAAAATTAATGGCCTGATGGACGGCAGGAGTACTGAAAGTTTCATCGACCGGGGGCTAGTAGAGCGCCTTGCCCTGAACACATACTCTAGTGATCACCAGATTTTGTTCGCGTCAAACAGCTGCATGGCTAAAGTGACACACTTCTGCAAGGTCACGTTGGAAGTACAAGGCACAGAGTACGAGAAATTTGAATTGTTAATTCTCCCCCATGTGGTGCGCTGTTAGACAGCTGTTCCCATCCTGCTTGGGCTGGACTTTCAATGTCAGTTGGAGAATATCACAATGGAACTCAATGGGCCCCTTCCCCTGCTGTTCCTTAAGAACAAACAGCACTGTAACCTCACAGCCCTGAATGTAGAACCTCCCCCACTATTATTCATCTCACCCTGGACTGCACTCCAATAGCCACCAAGAGCAGGAGGTACAGCCCACGGGGTAGAGAGTTCATTCGAGCAGAGATTCGCAGACTCCTACAAGAGGGCATTATGGAGAAAAGCTCCAGCCCCTGGAGAGCCCAAGTAGTTGTAGTAAGGTCGGGGGAGAAGCAGCGGATGGTGGTCGACAACAGTCAGACCATCAACAAGTTAACACAGCTGGACACCTACCCACTACCGCGCATAGCGGACATGGTGAACAGCATTGCGCAGTATGGCATTCTTCACTATAGACCTCAAGGCAGCGTATCACCAGTTGCCTATCAGAGAGAGCGACTGCATATATATAATGTTTGAGGCAGATGGCAGACTGTACCATTTTCTCCATCTCCCATTCAGCATCACTAATGGGGCGTCACTGATCCAACGGGAGATGGACCGCATAGTAGACATATCAACTCCAGGTGGTGTTCCCTTACCTCAACAATGTTACCATTTGTGGCCACTCTCAAGCCGCCGACCATGATATGAACCTCAAGAACTTCTTCCAGACAGCTAAGGAACGTAACCTAACATACAATAAGGACACTTTAGCGCTAAGAAACTGACCATCCTTAGATACATAATACAAAACGGAGAAATAATCCCGGACCCTGCACCCACTCCTAGACCTCCCAGTCCCTCACACACAGAAAATGTTAAAGAGATGTTTGGGACTCTTTGTGTACTATGCATAGTGGGTTCCCAACTATGCCAACAGGGCCCTCCTGCTCATAAAAGCCTCAGCGTTTCCACTCGGCCCGGCAGTTGTCAAAGCCTTTACAGAGATTAGGGACCTGATTGCAAAAGCAACCCTCGGGGCCACAAATGAGATGATCCCCTTCCAAGTGGAGATGGATGCCTCAGAGGTAGCACTCGTGGCTACACTCAATCAGGTGGAACAACCGGTAGCCTTTTTCTCGTGGACCCTACAGGGGTCAGAGGTGAGGCACAGGCCATCGTAGAAGCAGTGAGGCATTGGAGACATTACCTGGCTTGTAAGCGCTTCACTCTGGTCACGGATCAATGATCTGTGGCATTTATGTTCGACAACCAGAACAGGGGGAAAATAAAAAAAACGACAAAATTTTGCACTGGAGGATAGAACTGTCCACGTACAATTACAACATTCTATACTGGCCCGGGAAGCTCAATGAGCACCCAGATGCACTGTCCAGCGGCATCTGCATGGCCCTCAATCACATGTCCCAGCTGCAAAGCTTGCACAATGAGCTGGGCCACCCGGGGATCGCTAGATTGTTCCATTTCATAAGGACCCACAATCTCCCGTTCTCAGTAGAGGAGGTAAGGACAGTAAGCAAGGGCTGTCCCATCTGCACGGAATGCAAACCGCAGTCCTACTGGCCGGACAGGGCTACATAAAAGCCATCAGTCCCTTTGAATGCCTCAGCTTCGATTTTAAAGGCCTGCTCCCCTCCTTCGACAGGAACATCTACTTTCTTAACGTCATAGATGAATACTCCCACTTCCCTTTCGCAATTCCATGCCCCGATGTGTCGGCAGCCACAGTAATAAAGAGCCTGCAATCTATTTTCAGCATGTGTGGGTACCCCAGCTATATACACACTGACAGGGGTTCTGCATTCATGAGTGCAGAAGTCCAGCAGTACCTACAGGACAGAGGTATCGCCACAAGCCGCACTACAAGCTCCAACCCCAGGGGTAATGGGCAAGTGGAAATGGAAATGGAAATGGAAAATGCCACTATTTGGAAAACAGTACTTGACCTTAAAGGCAAAAGACCATGGCAAGATGGCAGGACGTGTTACAGGAGGCTTTACATTCGATGTGCTCACTGTTGTGTACTGCAACAAACACGACTCCACATGACCACTTGTTTTCATTTTTAAGGAAACCCACGATGGGCACAGTGCTTCCTAGATGGCTGATGACACCGGGTCTGGCGCTGCTCCAGAAGCACTACAGGCCCCACAAAATGGACCCGCTGGTGGAGCCAGTGTATCTGAGGCATGCGAACCCCCACTACGTGGTCGTCGCATTCCAGGACAGAAGGGAAGATTCGGTAGCCATCAGGGACATTGCGCTGGCCGATATCGTGTACGATGAGGAGGGATCACAGACCCCATGGACCCTGACTGACCAGCAAGATGGACAGCAGACACCAGGACAACTGACCATCATATCACCCCAAAATGAACCGCCGAACGATACACCCCCAAAGCCGATACCAGTCCGGAAAGCCCTATATCCTCCCAGCATACCCCTACTCTGCAATCAGTGAGCAGCCCTGTGCCCTCAACCACCCAACGTCAGGACCCCCTGCCCCCAATAACCCCACCTCCCCTGCCCCAGTACCCCGAAAGTCCAAGAGACTAAGGAAAGCCCGCCAGATTCTGGACGAACTTGTGGCGGGTGGGGGTGTGGTGGGAGAAGTGGCTAAATTCCTTTAAGGGGGGGGGGGGTAAATGTGGTGATATGCCATTACACCACTAGGTCACCAGGGGCCACCACCTGATGACCCTGTATATAAAGCCGATCGGAGCTCATGCTCCTCCTTCTGACCTGGGCTTGCACAGAGGCAAGACCTAGCTGTATATATCACTCTATTAAAGCCTGCATTTAACCTTCACTCTGCTTCGTGTGGTTGATGTCAGTCGCAAGTAGGGGGAACAGCCAGGAAGAAAGAGAAAATGCCACAGTTTGGAAAGCTGTCCTGGCTCTTAAATCAAAAGGCCTGGCAGTGTCCCATTGGCAGGAAGTCCTGTCGGAAGCACTCCATGCCATTCGATCTCTGTTATGCACTGCTACCAACACAACCCCACATGAAGGCATGTTTTCTTTTCCCAGGACATCAGTGACCGGAACCATGTTGTCACACTGGCTCTCATCCCTGGGACCTGTCCTGCTGCGGAAACATGCGAGGAGTCACAAGTCTGACCCGTTGGTCGAAGAGGTGCAACTCCTGCACGCCAATCCTCAGTATGCCTACGTGGTGTACCCGGACGGCCATGAGGACATAGTCCCTGTCCGGGACTTAGCGTGTGCTGGAGACTCCTGCCCTCTTCCCACCTCCTTCAAACCAGGTCCTACCTAGATCCAACCCCTCAGGGACTCGGTGAAGGTCAGCAACCCACCTCTACCCACCACGCCATGACACCCCGGACCCTGCTCCAGCTGCTCTGACCACCACCTACAACCAAGCCCCACCTCCAACAGAGCCAGCCCTCCCTCCCCAGCCTTAGGACACACAACTGGCAATGGAGCCAACTATTATACTACCAGTGGAACTGTGCTGAGAGGCAAAGGAGACCACCTGACCGGCTGAGCCTCTAGGATTTTTAACCCAACGGGGTTTTGTTCTAAAAGAGGGAATGGTTGTGGTGATACGAATATGTGAATATGTGACTGGCAATAGATAGCTGGCCCGTCCCCCAGTGGTGACTCGCTCCCTGGTAACTCCTCCCCTTGTGACCCTTAGTTGAGCACATTGAATCGAGCCATTTACAAGTCTAAAGTATAATAAAGCCTATTGTTCCTCATTCTACGGCTTTGGAGCTATTGATAGAGCCTATCAAGAGGGTACTTAGGGCAAGAAGGACTCGGAGGTTTAGATTTGGAGCTCGGGTTGGATTTGAATCAAACTGGAGTCTGCGCAACTATAGAGGCTGGAGGAACACTGGAGATGAATCCATGGACACTCGGTGTCTCTGTAGGGCAGCACAGTTAGCAAAGCAGTTAGCACAACTCTGTAACAGCACCAGCGATCAGGACGAGGGTTTGACTCCCACGCTGTCTTAAAGGGGTTTTGTACGTTCTCCCTGTTTCTGTGGGTTTCCTCTGGTTGTTCCTCTTTACTCTCATGGTCAAAACGAACCAGGGGTGTAGGTTAATTGGGTGCTATAGGCTGAAAGGACCTGTTACCATGCTGTATGTATTTCTAAATGTCTCTTGCTTCTCTTTCTCCTATTGTTAGGGGCCCTGGGCAATGCTCATGGCATTCTTTGTTTGCCTTATGGCAGACAAATATTAAAGTATATCAGGATTTACATTTTTAATGTGTTATTATGTGACAATACCTGTAAAAGAAAATTTGAACCTTGAATTGCAGTTTTTACTGTGTTCCTCACTGGAACCCACTAAATTGGCGAGTGAAGGAACCATTTTGAAATACCGATAGAACTGTTCACACTGGACCAAGTAAAATGGGTTCTATGCACCCTTTCACATTACCTAACCAGTATTGCAGAGCAAAGGGGGGCCTAACCTCCAGTGATGATGACCTGAGTAATGTATTACATACTCGCATTCAGTGAGATCTCCCCCTTCTCAGCAATGGCGGACAATTATGCAGTTCATATGATTGTCTTGAGAATGTGTGGCTCTCTCACCTCGCAGGCAAGTCTTATGAACATCATTATCAACAATGTGATGAAAACACTGTTGGAGCCTTATCAAGACTGTTTACATGCTCTCAGGGAGGAAATGTTCCTGGAGAAATTGAGGAGAAGCAGGGAGAAGTTTTGAGGAGGAAACTCAAACTGAGCTGACTAGCTGTAGATGAAGACGTCTGGTAATTTTGAGGCATTTTGAACGGCTATATAATAATAGAAGAATGTGGAGGAAAGAGAGACCACAGGGGCCTGTATTCTGGTCTAATGTCCTTGATAACTTTGATGATGAACAATGATGGAATCATTTTAGAATGTCTCATAGTACTTTTGACTTTGTAATCAAGCTCCTCAAGCCAGAACTGAGGCACAGGACCACAAGCTGCCGAAAGCATGTAGAGCCTTGGCTCATACTTGCCTTTGCTTTGTAGTGGTATGCCACCCCTTATGAGTATCGATTCATTAGTTGTATTTTTTGGAGTGGGTGTCTCGACTGTGTGCACGGTGGTGCAACAAGTTATTGTCACATTGAGGGAAATCCTCATGAACCATTTCATTGACCTGCCGAATGGAGCTCACCTTCAGGAGACAATTGATCTATTTGCAGAAAGGGGCTATCCAATGTGTGCTGGTGCCATCAATGGCACACATATTCCCATCATTGTCCCACATGACGACGCAGCAGCCTATTACAATCGAAAAGGGTGGTACTCCGTTGTTCTTCAAGCTGTTGTTGACCATAACTGCCAGTAAGGATGATGCCCTGAGTTACAATTATTTGTCTTCACCTATCAGTGTTTTCCATATGTCAGGGGTACATGTACCCCCACTGGTACATTTGCACTTTTCAGGGGGTACATTGGGTCTGAGAGAATAACATGGTGGTGTAATCTGCAGTCAGATTGCACATTATTGTGTTTTTTTTTATCCTTAATTTTTAGGGGTACACGGGAACCTATAAAAATGCCCAAGGGGTACAGAGGAACAAAAAGGTTGGGAACCCCTGCCATATGTCAATCTACGCATTGTGCTTTTGTGGTTCCAGCTTCACAGATATGTATGTGGGTTGGCCTGGTTGCACCCATGATGCTCAAGTTCTAGCCAACTTGCCCATTTACAAAAAGGCTGAGGATGCAGACCAAAGTCTCTTCCCACATGATGTAAGTCAATATGCCCCACTCTACAGTGATGCTTGCAATATGTAGATGAAAAGGTCACAAGCATGTGAAAAGTCCTAAAGTGTTTTATATATGTGTACATATGTATAAGGAGGGGATGACTGGGGGTCAGGTTCAATGCTTGCAGGGTTCAACGACCACAGGAGGACATGGGAGCACTGGCTGGTTGTGCTGTTAGAGGTTGTATGAGATACCTATACATATGCATTGCTCTGGCAACAGGTATCCAGGATCATTAATGGAGAGGAAATCCATGCTCATGTGATTGGGGACCTTGCCCTCCCACTCAGAAATTGGCAGATGAAGGGTTCATGCATCACCATGAGCTTGATCAACGGAAGCAAAAATTCAACAACAATCTGAGCTTGTCTCAGATGGTTGTAGAGAATGCTTTTGGATGTCTCAAAGGTCACTGGAGGTGCCTGGCCAAGCAACTTGATATGAGAACTGTTTTTGTGTCTGACATTGTTATTGCCTGTTGTGTCCTGCATTATATATGTGAGATTAACAAGGAGCATTTCTTGCCAGAGTGGATAATTGAGGTAGCAGATCTCCCTGCACCAAATAGAGTTCCTTATCGTGGTTCATCAGCTTGGGGTCACCAGGCTATATGTGAGGCTAATATCTCCATTCTGTGAACACATTAGGTAAAAAACCTAGGGTTTTAAGTAAAATTTAATTGCACAATTAACAAAATTGTGCACCAGAAATATGTAAAAGAGGTAGAACAACAACTTTCAAGTTATAAAGATTTAATACGAGATATAACTTTGTAGAACTATCAAACTTAACAAAACAAGACTATGGACAAGTGTAAACAAATAAAAAACTTTCAAGCCACGACAAACTAAATGTTGTCTTCCAATAACAGCAGAAAGAGGAGGATTAAAAGATTCATCTGCTTCTTCTGAATACATCCTGCTTTTCACCCCAATTGCCAAAGTAGAATAATGTGGTGCTGCTGAGACTGGATCGGACTGTGGGTGGTCCTTTGGACTGGGAAGATGGTAGATGGAGGAGTGCTGAGTGTAGTGACTTGGATCCAATAAATAGTTGCTTGTAGGCTAAGTGAGACATTTGTTAGTGACACGTTTTCAATTAGTTTCATTATGTCCAGATGTATTTAAATCTTTAACATGTAAACTTGAAATTATCTTCTCTAATGTTGACATGAAATATTCATAAATAACATTGCACTGATATTGTGTGAATACAGAATAGCATTAGTGCTAATGGTCAACTAAAGTTATGAAGATCTCACCCTTTTTCTATGTCTTCACTATGTTTAATATTATATCTTAAACTCTGGATTTGTGCCCTGCCCCACCATGCATGTTCCAATTGGTACTCCAACCTAGAACACACTGCACATGCTCCTGGAATCTCACATGCGCATCACATGCGCTGCAAAAAGTAAAAACCAATATGGGATGCCTCCGACAACCACGCAGGACCAACGGACACCAACTTAACAAGGTAAGTAAATTCTGTACACATTTCTGGCCCTTCTGGCTCTACACTGAGAGTGGAGGGAGGTGAGTAGGGAGGTGAGATGGGGCAGAGAATCAAGGCATGCAGGAGCACCAAGCGTGGAGATAGTGTTCCTTATTATGTCTGTTTGGGCCTACTGTATGTCAGAGATCATCCATGAGAAGCAGTCTGCATTTCTCTGGCATTCCTGTCGGTCAGCCTCCCGTGCCTGCCTCTCTGCCTCTTGGTGGGAATGCACCATCCTCTCCTCCCGCTCTGCATGCCTCTCCTGACACAGGCAATCACACTCCAGGTTGTCGCTGTCAATCTTCTGGAGCAATCACTGGATTTCTGTGGTGACCTCTTGCTTCTGGGTTGGTGTCCTCCTCTCCTCGGTTCCTGGAGAACAATGGAACACATGGGAAATTAGAAAGATGGTACTTCATTGGCAAGCACTCACAAAACACATTAGAAAAATTGGACAGATGTGCAAGCAGTTCTTACCTAGCTGTTGAGTCAGTGGCGCAGCATCAGATGAGGTACTGGGGGCAGATGAGGTACTAGGGGTGTTGGTCTCATTGGTTGTTTCGAAATTGGTTGTAGGCACCGCAAGCCTACGGGAGTCCTCTCATTGGGCTCTATGTTGGAGATCAGGGACACAGGGTTTGCTGACTGGCTGACACCCTAGATCAGGTAGGAAAAGTCATTGTTTGGTCAGTCCAGTTGGTCCCTCCCTCTCCTACCGTTGTGATCAACAACCTGAAGAAACCTCCTATGAAGATTCTTCAGTTCATTGATCACCTGGGGCTTGTCCTGGACTTCAGCCCCATATCCCTGAGGCTGAAGTCATACCTCTCATATAACAGGCCAACTTTAATGGTGCCCATTATTATGTTTAGAGGTCTCCTCCTTAACCCTTAAAGAGAGGAGCTCCTGTACCTCCTGATTTCCCCCCCCCCTTAAGTATGAGACCATAGTTTAACATTACAAGTACTTGCTACCTCACTACTGATACATTATCAATAATACCAAAAGAATGGAGCTGTAGGATGACAAGCTTTAAATACCATAAGACTTGGACCATGCTCCTGTTCTGATCTGATCCCAGGACTCATACTGAGGGAGGGACTTGACTTAACTGCCTTTATTAGGGGATTCCAGGGGGTGGAGACACTAAGGGAATGTGGGCCAGCCATACATATGAAGCATACATATACACAGCGTCAGTAATCAAGCAACAGAATACAGTGGTATATTTCCACAACTACACTACCTGCCCTGTCTCTTGACTCTGCTGGCTGACTCACCACACAGTCACACACACAAACACATATGCAAGGACTTCATCAGTGTGTCACTAATGGGATCTGGCATACCAGGTCGCCCGTTCACACTGGAGCCAATTCGAAACAGATTGGCAATGATACTACCTCCCTAGGCAATAAATTCCTGGGTTGATTTGGGGACCCCCCCCCCCCCACCCACTGGGTTGGGAGTGTTCACACTGGCAGGTGAACCGGTAAAATGCCGGTTAATTTCCACTTTCAAGTGCCAGGGTGAAAGGGGCTGATAGAGGGACCACAGGGAGCCTCTAACATGGGGAGGGAGACCAAGTAAGAAATTAACAGAAATGAAGCTTTTGAACAGATCAAGGGAAAAAGGTTCTAGCTTTTGAAGAAAGAGCTTTGGCAAAAGACCATTAGAGAGCAATAATATCTTGGTTAAACAACAGGCCCAGATGGCTGGCCATTTGTACATTCATTCTCTGGAGGTAGGCATTATTGATGTCATTGACATGTATTGCCCACACCAATTTGCCATGAGAAGGACATGGGAGCCAGTGTCTTGGACAAATCTATTGTGGCAGATTTTGATGTTGATGAGAAGGACGTGGGAGCCAGTGTCTTGGACAAATCTCTTGTGGCAGATTTTGATGTTGCTTGGTTGTTCAAAGTCAGTCATAGTCATGTGAGACTGGAGCCCTCTGCAGGCAAGACTAGCAAGGCTGGAACATTTATTTCTTCATGGAAAATAGTTAACTAAATATGTGCTTTACAATAAGGTGACCGTGTCTTGACCACTTATTTTTCTGATCATGACTTCTAAAATTAAAATAATTCAATTTCTCAGAATACATATATGTCATTTAAACTCATGTTATAGAAATGTACAGCAAAGAAACAGAACCCTTGGCCCACTGTGTCTATGTGATCTATCTAGCATCCAACAAGTTTCAATTTTCATTGGTTGCATGTAGCCATCTTTTCTTTGAGAATTCAAGTACTGTACTCGTCTTTTGAGAGTCTCTGCCTCCACTATTCTCTAAAGCAGTGCATTCCAGATTTTAACTATCCTCTGGGTAAAAATATTCCTCTTCAGATTCCCTTTAAATGTCTATAATCTTGCATTAATTACAGGTTATTAGTCCAGTAATATGAACATGAAACTATCATATAATGCTGAAGAGCTTGCTGCATGATGTTGAAGAAAAGTACTTTCATTACCTTATGACTATCTTGTATCTGTTACTTGATAACAGCCTGCACTGTAATAGTAACTATACTGATAAATTAAGCCTGTGTCCTCACCACTATTGACGTGGATACAAAGCTGTTTGGCAGAAGTGTTGAAAGAATAAACCGTTTTCAGAGTGGTTGATAGTAACTGGGGTGTATCAGAGGAATCAGTCAAAAGACAAATTATTCTGAGGCATTCTTAAATAGCATGAGTCTCTTCCTCAGACAGAGGTAAAAACTACACCCAATACTCAAGGTATGCTACGACCCAGTTATTCACCATCCAAATTAAATTTTAGATTGGAGAATTGTGTAATATACTGCAGATCCAAATTTGCAGATGACACAAAACTGGGTAGGGATAATGAAATGTGAGGTAGATTCAGAGTAACTCTTGTGATTTGGGCAAGTATATCATGTATATTACATTTTATGTATTATTATCTGACAATAAAAGGAACGTTGAAGGCAAATAAGTAAGCAAATGCATGACAGATACAGTACAATGTGGATAAATCTAAGGTTATCCATTTTGGTGGCAAAAACAGGAAGCCAGAATATTATCTGAATGACCATAGATTGGAAAAAGGGGGAGGTTCCTTTAGATCTGAGTTGTAGTTGCTGAGATTAAGCATGTAGATACATAAAGCAATTAAGAAGCTAAGTGGTATGTTGACCAATAGGGAGAAGATTGGGCTTCAGATGTGGCATTGAGACAGGAACTTTTGTGCACACAACCTGAACCTTTATCAAGGTGAGGCTCTTTTGGGTGGACCTGGGTGAAGCCCTGGGGAAAATCATAGGCAAAGAATTCCCACAGGATCCAGCATTGTTCCTGATGGAAAATATTATGGACATAAGACTTGCGTTGAAGCTGTTCATATTTCTAATCCAATTTGTAATGGTTGCATTGGCAGTGGTCAGGAAATGCAGCTACCTGGAAGTCCATCTCTAGCTTGAGCATTGCCTGCTGGAATGCAAAAATGTACAGCTGTTTTCCCTTGGAGAAGATTACCTATAGTCTCAGGAAAAAACACAGTACCTTCCTTAAAATTTGGAAACTGTATCTAAATTTCATAGGTGCACAGCTATAGGGTGGGCCTCCCTGCCTCGCAGCCTAGCTCCATCCCATCCCAATCCGGATAGGATATTGGCCGGGTCACAGGCTGCCAGGGCACAACAAATCCACATATCCCTGATTTATGTTTTTAACCTTTGTTGTGAACGTCTTGATTGTCGTGTGTTATGTGGTCCATTGTGTGTGATAAGGGGGAAGGGAGTGGTAGAAAAAGGGCTAAGACTTAACTTTCAGTGACTAGTGATGGACATTGATCACTCAATGAATTTGAGTTTGAAAACTGATAAATAAAATATATTTTATTAAAAATAGGGAGAAGATTGGAATTCAGAAGCAGGGTATCCAGATGCAATTATACAGGGCCTTGCTGATTCCACATCTGCAATGTGCAGCTTTGGTTTTTTTTTATCTGAGTAAGGTTGTTCATGCCATGGATATAAGCTGTGAGGGTAAACATGGGAAATGGAAAATAATGTAGAAAAAATGTAAGCTTGTTCATTTTGATGCACAAAACAGATAAGTTGAGAACTCAAAATTATGACAGATTGGAAGTATTGGTGTTCAAATGGATCTTGATATCCTTATACACTAGTCACTGAAAGCTAATATGGAGTTCCAGCAACTAGTTAGCAAGACCAAGTATGTTAGGTTTTATAATAAATGGTGTCTTAATGCATTAGTATAGGGCCTGGAATACTGTGTACAATTTTGTTGTCCTTACCTAAGAAAAAAGAATAAATTGCTCTAGGAGGGCAATAAAGATTCATCAGTGAAACAAATGTTTGAAGTAAAACAATGCTGGAGAAACTCAGCAGGTCAAACAGTGTCCTTTATTTAGCAAAGATAAAAATGCATAACTGATGTTTCAGACTCGAGCCCTTCGTCAAGGTATGGAAAAATGTCTGCAGGTGTCGGACTAAAAGGGTAAGGGGGAAGCATGGTTGCAAAGGTAGGAGCTAATAGGTAGAGAAGGGAGGGAGGGCACAGCAACAATCAAGGGGAGGAGGGATGGGTAGGTGAATAGAGAGGGAAGAGGGTGGAGAGCTGACAGGGGAAGGGAAGGGAGGGGGAAAAGAGAGCAGGTTAGCAGAAACCGGAAAAGTCGATATTCATGCCATCTGGCTGGAGTGTGCCAAGATAGAAAATCGAGTGTTGATCCTTCAATTATGGGTGATCTTGGTGGGATAGTACATGAGGCCATGAACAGACATGTGAGTATGAGAGTGTGACGCAGAACTCAAACCACTGAGAGGTCTCTGTCACTGATGCAGATAGAGCGAAGGTCCTCAGCAAAACAATCTCCCAGTCTGCACCCAGTCTCTACAATGTAGAGAAGTACACTAAGGGAGCGTTGGTTGAAAGGCCTTTTTGTGACCCTGGACTATGGTGAGGAAGGAGGTGTGGGCATGTGTGGCACCTCCTATGGCCATGGTGGAAGGTGCTGGGGAGGGGGGTTGGTGGTGGTGATTGGTGGGGATTCACCAGACTAGTTACAGAAGGTTTCTGTATGGAGGCATTAAGTAAATTTGGCCTGTATTTCATGGAGTAAACAAGAATCAGATTTCATTGAAACTTAAAAGAAATATATTTCTGGATCAACAAGGGACATGCAGGGAGGATAATGGTAGGAAGTTTATTCTTATACACGCTAGTGCAATATATATATATGCGCCAAAATTCTTACTTGCTCCATCCAAACAGATATTTTTGTGAAAAGAACCAATAATAAACATTAAATTACCCCAGTATGGAAAGAGATGTAAATATTAAAGATAGATAATAAATATTCACAGTTACAGTTAGTGCAAGGGAAAAACAAAATTTCCCTGACTGAAGAGTCTGGATCCCAGGTCATTATCTCAGAGTATAAGAGACATTTCTTCACTCCAAGGGCGAATTTTTGGAATTCCCTAAACCACAGGATTTTTGGAGACTGAATCCTTGAATTAATTCAAAATCAACATTAATAGATTTCTGGATATCAAAGGATCTGGCGATACTGCTGGAAATTAGAGCTGGGAAGATGAGCCGTGATCTTGATGAATAATGGAGGAGACTTAAAGGGCCTGATGACCTACCGCTGCTTTTAGTCGTTTCTTGTGTGAAATCTGAGACAAATGTATTTTGTACAAAATTTTCCAGCATTGAATTTTTAAAGCAAAGACAAAGCTTGTAGACTTTTTTTTTAAGCAGTCTGTAAAGTTGATATTTTATTCTCATGGTGAGTGGGTTTTATAAATATTACTGTATTCACTAAATTTTTTATTCATTCCCACAACCATATTTTCATATTGTAAAATTTTGAAGAAGAGGACCTGAACTCATTCATCCTCAGAGGTGTCAAAGAACCAGGAGAAAAGGGGAAACATCATCTCAGCCCCAGTATCTTCCATTAATTCCTCATAAATATTGAAAACATCTAACAAGACACCTACAAAACATTAAGGTCATGTCAGTTACTTGACTAACTTTTCTTTTTTTCCCACCCCTCAAAATAATGGCAGCACTGCCAGAGCTGCTGTAATGGCAGTATAGATTGGAGGAGTGGGGAATGGAGACACAGCCCTGCTCTGCAGGGTCCCACTGCCCAGGCCTAATGCTGACAGCTCCATGCTGGCTTTAAACGGCCTGTTAAAGAAGCCAATGATGTTTTTAAAATCCTGCAAACGCAGGATCTATACGCAAGATGGCAGAGCCAGCGCTGGGCAGCGCACCATGAAGGGTTGCAGATTCCCGGGGACCAGCAGATTGGGGCAGGGTACCAGAAATGGGGAGAACAAACTCCACCTCCCACCCCAATTGAGACAAAGCATAGGAGAAGATGCTACAGGACAATAACTGCATCAGTGGACCAGCAAGAGGCGCAGCAACTAAAGTCCCACACAGGCTGCAGGCGGTTGGCAACGTGTGATCAAAGGAGTCACACAGGCTGTGGGGTGCTGGGGAGTGGCTCAGCGCAACCAGGTATTGAAAAATGGAATTCAAGAGGTTGCTGAGGGCAAGAAGGGCTCCCGAAAGGCCTCAGGCATTGAAGGCTTTCTGATCGATTTGGAGGTTTAGATCTGGAGCTCGGGTTGCCAATGGTTTGAACAGAAGTCTGTGCAGCTGCTGAGGCTATGGGAGCACTGGAGGCGAATCCACAGACACTCAGTGTCTTTGAAGGAATTCTTCTCTTTCTCCTATTAGGAGCTCTGGGCAATGTTCATGGCAACTCTTTGGACACAAGTTGACGTCTATCATGTAAATCAAATTTTAAATGTATTATAATGTGACCATAAAAGGAATCTTTGAATGGCTATTCTGGAGACAGGGTAGCAAAGGGTTCTGAACAATATGGTTGTCATGTTTACACAAAACAGTTGTGGAATGACATTAACATTTTTCTTTTATCGATTAAAATAAACGTATAAATGCTGCAACTTGAAAAACGACTATAACTATGGAGAAAATTGGTCCCATTAAAGATCAATGAGGCTGAGAAGCTACAGGAGGTGGGTGAAATATGAATGAATATTTATCAGTCTTTACCATTCAGGAGATCATGAAAGCCAAGGAATTGGAGGAAAAGAGTGGCAAGATGCTGAACAATATTAGAATTACTCGGGATGAGGTCTTAGCAACCTTGGAGCGCATTAAAGTGAACCAATCCTCAGGGCCTGATGGAATGCATCGTTGCACCTTGAGGAAAGCTATGGAAGAAATTGTGGAAGACCTGAGAAATTTTCCATCATCTTCAACATCGGATGAAGTGCTGCAAAACTGGAGGGTGGCTAATGCTGTGCTGTTACTTTAAAGGGGCAGCAGGACCAGCGAAGGCAACTATAGGCCATTGAAATTTTTATCAATGATTGGAAAATTGCTGGAGGGGATTCTGAAGGACATGATTTACCAACGTTTGGATAGACTGGGACTGATTGGAGGTAATTAGCATGACTCCATGCATGGTAGATCATGTCTTATGAACCTGTTAAAGTTTTATTGTAGAGGTGATCATGCGGGTTAATGAGGGCAAGCCAGATGCTGCATATGTGGACTTCAGCAAGGCCTTTGACAAGGTCCTGCTTGGCAGGTTAGTCTGAAAGATTAAATCACATGGAATCAAAGGTGAGCTGGATTCAAAACTAGCTTAGTAAAAGGATGCTTTTTCTTATTGGAGGCCCGTGTCCAGTTGTGTGTCCTAGGGTTAGGACAGGACCACTGCTGTTTGTTATTCATATTCACAATTTGGATGGCAGTGTAGTTAACTTGATTTGTAATTTTGGAGATAAATCCAAAATTGGTGGTGGTGTGGAGAGCAAGGAAGGATATCAAAGTTTGGACTGGGTGCAGGTCAGTGGGACCAGGCCAAAAAAATGGTTCAGCACAGACTAGAAGGGCTGAATGGGCTTGTTTCTGTGCTGTAATGTTCTATGGTTCATAGGGACCTGTGAGTCCTCATGCAGGATAGCCTGAAGGAAAGCTTGCAGATTGAGTCAATGATGAAGAAGGCAAATGCAATGCTGGCATTCATTTCAAGCGAATAGAATATAAGAGCAAGGATGTAATGTTGAGGCTTTATAAGGGACTGGTGGGACCTCACTTGGATTATTGTGAGCAATTTTGGGCTCCTCATTTTAGAAAGCATGAGCTAACATTTAAGAGGGTTCAGAGGAGGTTTACAAGGATGATTCCGGGAATGAAAAGGTTTTCAAATGAGGAATGTTTAATGGATCTTAGCCTGTATTTGTTGGAATTTAGGAGAATGAGGGGGGATGCCATTGAAGCATTTCAAATGGACAGAGTAGATGTGGAAAGGTTGTTTCCCATGATGGGAGAGTCTAGGACAAGAGGGCACAGCTTCAGGATTGAAGCATGACCACCAGTGCCTGAATGACATAGTAGCAAAACCAGCATATGCTATGAGACCCCATTTTCAAGGGTCCAGCGCTAAATGCTTGCTCTATTAATAAAACTGCAGTTTAAAAAAAATATATTACAGTTGCTTATAGATGATTCTAACACCTCCAATCAAAGAACTGATAATAAACGTTTAAGAGAGAGGCACGGATGCAAAAGAATCAACAAGTCCATTCTATCACTCTGAAAGTTTAATTTAAAACTACTTATCAAAAATACACACAATGAGTGAAATCTTCACTCAGATTATAATCAAATGACTTTAAGTGAGTAGTGAGAATGAAAAAGAGAAATTGTTTAGTTTAATTGTTCGAAAGTACATTATTTTGATTTTTAATTTTCCACACTGAATGAGCGAGAAATCCAGTGGTAATTGTGATATTAAGCATGCAATCCTGCCTATGTCGATTTCTCTGATGGATCCCTAATCAATTACACTTCTTCACCTCCAAACCAATGACAAGACAGATCTTGCTGCAGCTCAACATTCTGAATCAGTGCTATCCATTTATCTCCTTTTTATTGCATAAGGCCTTCAATTCAAGTCCATTGATAAATGTTTCTTTGTTAATACATGTAAAAAAAAATGCAGCAGCTAACTTTAAGAACAGGTTGTGATATTTCAAACGAAAACATCAAGCTAAAGATACTCCTTGCTGTTGATGCCACACTGTGGCCATTATGTTCACTTACTGGAGGAATCCACATTGATGCTGTCCTTGGGGTTCTTGATGCAATGCTCCAAGTAGACCGTGTTTTTCAGGCAACTGTCTCCCTTTTTATTCAAACCCAACATTTCAGTGGACTTGCCTTTGCTCTCATCCCTGGAGCAAGAGCAGAGGTTCTGCAGGGACAGCCACTGGTACTGATGGCCAGGCAGGTCTCCAGCCACTTTCAGAGCATCTGACAAGACCCTTTGCTAGGGTTTCTGTTGCCCACTACCAGATATTCGGCTGAATACTCTTTGTCCTTCACCCTGCTGCCTCTCCCCTTTGCCTGGCCACCGACTACCCTTGAAACCTGCTTCATCTGCATGTTTGTATCCATTTATAAAATGCACGAGGCTGCATTTACAATGATTTATCGCTTTGAGTTCATCTCTCTTCTTTGGTGTCTTACTTGCCCCTTTCATTCTCTCTTTTAAACTACTAGATGTTTTAATATTTGTATATTTTTTAACTTTAGGGCCCCTTTATAACAGTAGCCACAGGTCCCACACTAGCTTAATTGGCCCTGGTGTCCACTTAGAATGGAGATGTGGAGGAATTTTTGTAATCTGTGGAATTTGTTGCCACAGGCAGTTGTGGAGGCCAAATCATTGGGTATACTTAAGGAAGAGACTGATAAGTTCTTGCTTAGCCAGGGCACCAAAGGTTGAGGGAAGGTGGGGCTGAGTTGGGAAATGGATCGGCTCATGATTGAAGGACCAACTCGATGGGCTTAATAGCCTATTTCTGCTCCTCTGTCCTGTGATCTTATGGTCGACCCCATTCTCTTGACTCTGGTGAAGTGCTGGAAAATGGGATTAATATGAATGGGCATCCAGTGAGTGATGTATACTTCGTAGGTTGAACAGGTTGTTTTGAATGGGCATCCACTCAGTGACGTATACTTGGTAGATTGAACAGGTTGTTTTGAATGGGCATCCACTGAGTGACGTATACTTGGTAGGTTGAACAGGTTGTTTTCATATTCTATGTCTTTCCACCTTAATGAAGAATTCTTTCATTATATGGTGATTCTTTCCTAATGGATCCTGGTCAACAGGATTAAATTACTCTTTTGTATTGCACAATAACCTATTCCTCCTGTTGGGTATTCAAAATCTAATTCAAAAAGCCATCCTGTAGGAATTTTTGGTATTTGATTTAGCTAATCTCTATGTAAATTAAAGTTACTCATGATTGCTGTGTTAACCAGCTGCATGTGTTTGATTCCTGTTTGGTACATTTCCACTATCGTTTGGAGGAACATAGACAACTCACATATCTGCTCGATCCAGACTGATTCCACACCTTTATTTTCTGAACTAATAGCCTCTTTGCTACTGCATTGACTTCATCTTTTATTAATAATGCTCACTACATTATTTTCCATTTTTCTTGTACTTTCTAAATATTGAATGTACATTCAGCTCCCAGTCTTGCTGACCTTGCAGCCATATCTCTATAATGGCAATTGCATAACAACTTAAACCAATTTGTTAATTCATCCACCTTTTAACAAATACCTTTAGTTGCAAATATTTAGATTTGTAATTCTAACTTTTTTTTTTAGACATCTTAATGTGATAAAATGTGGCACAGTACAGGAACAGGCCCTTCAGCTGACCATGTCTGTGCCAATCATAATGCCAATTTATATTCATCCATCTGACTGTACATGGTTCATATCCCTCTGTACCCTGCCTGTTCATGTATCTGTCCAAATGCCTATGATGTTGCTATCGAATCTGTTTCCATCATCTCCCCTGGCAGTGCATTTCAGGCACTTGTAACTCTGTAAAAAGCTTAGCTCACATATTTCCTTTAAACTTTCTCCTCTCATTTTAAACCTATGCCCTCTAATATTTGACCTTTCCCACCTGAGAAAAATATAATCATGTGGCAACCCACTTACCAGCAAGCAAACCGGTTCCCAAAATGGCGGACGTGCTATGGAAAATGCGGAAAATTGATCTGCATCCTATACAGGTTTTTAATCTGGCCTGATTACATCACTGATGATGTCACTTCCTGTGTCCTGGAGGTGTCAGTCTTGCACTCGACTCCACAGCGTGTATTTCAACTTCCCAGTATATACCTCAAGTCGACAACATGTACAGCAATTCCACAACGTGCACACCAACGTCGATAGCAGCTCAGTATAGAATACTTCGGTACAATCTATCCAAAAATCATAGAAACCTACAATATAGAAACAGACCCATCAGCCCATCTAGTTTGTGCTGAACTATTATTCTGCTTAATCCCAATGATCTGCACCCAAACAATAACCCTTCATACCCCTCCCATCTATATACGTATCCAATTTTTTTTCTTAAATTTCAAAATTGAGCCTGCATTTACCACTTCAGTTGGCAGTTCATTCCACAATCTCACCACTCTGTGTGAGGTTCCCCCGACGTTCCCTTTAAACATTTCACCTTTAACCCATAACCCATGCCCATAATCTCAGATGAAAAATGCCTGCTTGCATTTACTCTATCTATCTGCCTCATAATTTTAGATACCTCTATCAAATCTCCCCTCATTCTTCTATGCTCAGGGAAATAAAGTAACCTGTCTAACCTTTCCCTGTAACTCACTCAGTTCCTCAAGTTCTGGCAACATCCTTGTAAATCTTCTCCACACTCTTTAAATCTTATTGATAACTTTCCTGTAATTAGGTGACCAAAACTGCACACAATACTCCAAATTTGGCCTAATTATACGACTTCACCATAATATCCCATATCCTATGCTTGATACTTTGATTTATGGAGGCCAACATGCCAATAGCTCTCTTTACAACCCTATCCATCTGTGACACCACTTTCAGGGAATTATGTATCTGTGTTCCAAGATCCCTCTGTTCTACTGCACTCCTCAGTGCCCTAATGTTTACCATGTCTGCCCTACCTTGTTTAGTCCTCCCAAAGTGCAACATCTCAAACTTGTCCACTTCAAATTGCATCTGCCATTTTGCAGCCCATTTTTCTGGCTTGTCCAGATCCTCTGCAAGCTTTGAAAGCCTTCCTCACTGACCACTACATCTCCAATCTTATCTAATCCTCTCATAATTTTATGTGCTGTTAACAATTCACCCTCAGCCTCCCAGAGAAAACAATCCAAGTTTGTCCAATCTCTCTTTATAATTAATATACTCCAATCCAGCCAACATCCTTGTGAAAATCTTCTACTCATACTTCAAAGCTTTCATGCCCTTCCAGTATTCTGGAAATTACTATATGCCATATATGCCCTTACTAACATCTTGGACAGCTGCAACATGATTTCCCATAATTATTTTAAGTTGTAGTGTGATCAATGACCACCCCCAGATACAAAGCAAGCAGTCAAAGGCTTTATTAATCAGAAAAAAGCCAGGCATGCTTCTGCATGCTGCTGGCTCATGTCCAAGGCAGGTATGAGGAAAGAGACAAGGGCTCTCAAACTATATTAGGTGATCTTATGGGGAGGGGCTACAGGTACAGAAGGCAGGCCAGCTTGCCCGCCCAGTGAGGACATGCCCGTAGTACTGTGTTCCACCACAAAACTATTTTCCATTTTCTCTTGGCTGAAATCTATTAATCATTTATTTGATTTTTAGCTCTTTCCCTTCCTGGAATTATTTAGCCATTCTTAACCCCATCACTTTAATACACAGCTTCCTTGTTGTTGATCTTTAGAATTTGAGATTTCCTCCAATATTGATTTTAATTTACCTCCCTCATTATTCACTTTTGTCCCAGCGTGGTTCAGTTGCAGAACGTCTCTCTCCTTCCCCAGTACTGATGCCAATGCACCAAGAATTGAAAGCCATTTATTCCACACCAATCACTGAGCCATTCATTCATCTCCTTGATCCTTTTAACCTTTTGCCAATTTGCTTTTGGTTTAGCAAGTTGGTTTGTCTCTTTTAGCAGAACCTCTCCTACTTGAGCCTACCTGTTGATGGAATTTCCATTATGCCTTTGTAATTTTCAGCATGATTACTGCTTGCATGTCCTGTCTCTTATCCAAAACTTTGTTACCAGTATTGTTTACTCTTCCAAGTACCGTTTGCTTGCTACTTCATCTCTACTGATTCATATAGAGTCTTAGAGCATGGAACAGGTCCAAAAGGAAAGCTTGTCCATGCCCAACTACATGTCTTCCTGCTTTCGTCCCACTTGCCCACATTAGCCCCTACTTAATAATGCAAACCCTTGTCCAAGACAATTATAAAAAACAAGGGCTCTAGAACTGAAACTTGAGGCACACAACTGGTCACTGACATCCAGTTTGAAAAACTACTCTCTGTAACAACTCTCTGACCTCTCGTTGAGCTAATTTTTATCCAGTTGGCTGATGACCTCCTATCCCATGTGTCAAATACTTACTTTCTTCTTTGGCTTGGCTTCGCGGACGAAGATTTATGGAGGGGGTAAAAAGTCCACGTCAGCTGCAGGCTCGTTTGTGGCTGACAAGTCCGATGCGGGACAGGCAGACACGGTTGCAGCGGTTGCAGGGGAAAATTGGTTGGTTGGGGTTGGGTGTTGGGTTTTTCCTCCTTTGCCTTTTGTCAGTGAGGTGGGCTCTGCGGTCTTCTTCAAAGGAGGTTGCTGCCCGCCAAACTGTGAGGCGCCAAGATGCACGGTTTGAGGCGTTATCAGCCCACTGGCGGTGGTCAATGTGACAGGCACCAAGAGATTTCTTTAGGCAGTCCTTGTACCTTTTCTTTGGTGCACCTCTGTCACGGTAGCCAGTGGAGAGCTCGCCATATAACACGATCTTGGGAAGGCGATGGTCCTCCATTCTGGAGACGTGACCCATCCAGCGCAGCTGGATCTTCAGCAGCGTGGACTCGATGCTGTCGACCTCTGCCATCTCGAGTACTTCGACGTTAGGGATGAAAGCGCTCCAATGGATGTTGAGGATACTTACTAAAATCCATTTAAATAACATCAACTGCCTTGTCCTCATCTACCCTCTTTATCATCTCTCAAAAATATTCTATCGTTCATGAGACGAGACTTTCCATGCATTAATATTCCCCAGGCTATGCAAATATTGATTTCATCTCTCAGAATTCCCTCCTACCACTGAAATCAGATTAAAAGATCTGTAACCTGGATTATCCTTACAGTCCTTTTTTTTTTTATAAATAATGGCCCCATTATTTGCCATCCTTCAATCCTCTAGAATTTTTACTATCCTCAGCAATGAGTTAAACATGCCTTCAAGGCCGCAACAATTTCCTTCCTGCTTTCCCACAATGTTCTGGGATGTACCTGGTCTGGAACCCGTAGATTTCACTTTGATATGATCTAAGACTACTGATGCAGATATGCCATAGACCAGTAGTTCTCAACCTTTTCCTTTCCATACATTAAGTAACCACAGAGCACCTATGTTGTGGAAGTTGAAATCAAGATCAACTTTGCTATTTTTATAGACATCAGCAATGATCCTCTAGCTCCTGTTGACTATTTGATAGCCCATAGTATACATTTGTCACGATGACCACTCCTTTTTGGTTCCTGGTTTCCATCCACACTGTCTTCACATGATAGTTCTCCAGCAATATCTTCTCTAAAGACTACAATGTTATCTCTAGGAAAAACACAATGCTGGAGAAACTCAGCAGGTCAAATAGCATACTATATAGCAAAGATAACCAACGTTTGGGCTTGAGCCTTCTAGCAAAATGTAGGCAGGTGTCTAAATAAAATGATAGGGGGAGGGGCAAGGAGAGGAACCACAAGCCCACAGGCAAGAGGTAATAGATGGAGAAGGGAGGGATGGCACTACAGCAAATGGAGGGAGGTGGCATGATATCTTCCTTGACAAACATTGCAACCCCATCTCTCTTCCCACTGTTCCTATCACATCTGTAACATTAAGTTGCCAATCCTCCTTTAACCATGTGTCCATTATGGGTACAATATGCCATTGATTGGAACTTGTCCATGCTCTAAGCTCATCCACTTTCCCGGTCAGGCTTCTTGCATTAAAATAAACACAACAAAGTGTACCCGTCTTATCGATGTTTATCTGTTACAATCCCATTCAACTCAGCAGATGTCCTTTGCCTTTTTTGCTTTCCTTAACCTTTTCAGTCTTTCTCCCTCCTTCTCTTTCTCCTTCAATCCCACCATCCCCAACCCTGCCAGTCTAGTTTAAAGCCTGCTGGGTGAATCTCACCAATATCCCCAACAGTTAGGATGTTGATTCCTAAGACTAGAAATTGGAGGAAATAGCACCTATTTTTATGTACAAATCACACATAAAATCAACTTAATATGCTGTAAATTATATTAGCAGCCATTTTCTCATTAGAAAATTGGTATGGGCACATCTGCATTTGAATTTGCATGCGATGATTTCTATCATCAGTCTTGCACTAATGACCACACAGGTTGTGCTCCTCTCTCAAGCATCAATTGGAATTTTTGGATGCAATGTGAAAGCTTCATTGGACGCTCACAAGAAAATTAGGAATAAATCACTATCAACATTGAGAAAGCAATTAAAGTGTTGTCTCTTCACTGATCATTGCATTTTTGTACTGTACATATCAAGCTGTATTCTGTTCTTTATTCTCTTGATTATCTCTGCATCTCAGTGGTATTTTGTCACTTACTAATCAGGCAGGCAGTCATTTTGGGAGTTTGTCCATGTGAATGCATGACTTGCTCTTTCCCTCTGCTCCATGACAACTTTTTATGCACTACTCTTTGGCTGGCTTTGTGTTCAGGAGAGAGAAAATCTTCACAGCAATCAGCACAACCGATATGGCAGTAGGAATCTGTTCATGCAACTCCTATTATGAACTGCACTAGTTTTATCATTTGATTCTGGGTGTCAACCAGCACTGTTTTAAAATTTTTTGTCTGTTTCATGATTCTTTTCAGGGGACCTGATGATTATTGGTACTCTTTGGCTTGGCTTCGTGGACGAAGATTTATGGAGGGGTATGTCCACGTCTGCTGCAGGCTCGTTGGTGACTGACAAGTCCGATGCGGGACAGGCAGGCACGGTTGCAGCGATTGCAAGGGAAAATTGGTGGGTTGGGGTTGGGTGTTGGGTTTTTCCTCCTTTGTCTTTTGTCAGTGAGGTGGGCTCTGCGGTCTTCTTCAAAGGAGGTTGCTGCCCGCCGAACTGTGAGGCGCCAAGATGCACGGTTGGAGGCGATATCAGCCCACTGGCGGTGGCCAATGGGGCAGGCACCAAGAGATTTCTTTAAACAGTCCTTGTACCTCTTCTTTGGTGCACCTCTGTCTCGGTGGTTAGTGGAGAGCTTGCCATATAACACGATTTTGGGAAGGCGATGGACCTCCATTCTGGAGACGTGACCTACCCAGCGCAGTTGGGTCTTCAGCAGCGTGGATTCAATGCTTGCGGACTCTGCCAGCTCAAGTACTTCAATGTTGGTGATGAAGTCACTCCAATGAATGTTGAGGATGGAGCGGAGACAGGGCTGATGGAAGCATTCTAGGAGCCGTAGGTGATGCCAGTAGAGGAGCCATGATTCGGAGCAAACAGGAGCGTGGGTATGACAACGGCTCTGTACACGCTGATCTTTGTGTGTTTCTTCAGGTGGTTGTTTTTCCAGACTCTATTGTGTAGTCTTCCAAAGGCACTATTTGCCTTGGCGAGTCTGTTGTCTATCTCGTTGTCGATCCTTGCATCAGATGAAATGGTGCAGCCGAGGTAGGTAAACTGGTTGACCGTTTTGAGTTCTGTGTAGTCATGATGGGGAGCTGGCTGATGGAGGACCTCAGTTTTCTTCAGGCTGACTTCCAGGCCAAACATTTTGGCAGTTTCCGCAAAACAGGACGTCATGCGCTGGAGAGCTGGCTCTGAATGGGCAACTAAAGCGGCATCATCTGCAAAGAGTAGTTCACGGACAAGTTATTGGTACTATGTGCAACCTATATACAGTTCATATACAGTTCATCAAAAAAGATGAAATCCTAGCACTTTTGACCTGAAACTTAAACATTTAAATTGTACTGTCAAGTTTCCATTTTATTGCCTGTCTCCTCCATCTTTGACAGTCCAACAAATACTTAGGTCCTCTCTTTCATATCTGCTTCCTTCCACCACCACCACCACCCCCCCACCACCCTTTTTCCTTTACTCTACATTGGCATACATGAGATACTCAGTGTTCTGCCACTTGGATACAACAGTCTTAAAGATTTCAGCCATTCCAATCTCTTCTTCAAACTTTTGCTTGCCCTTTTCCAACTTTCTCAAAATTACATTTGTACCAGTTTTTTCATGTGGGTGAATGGTGTGACTTGAGCTGCTCTTTTATGCTGCGGGCATTTCAAAGAAATTAAAAGATTTATGTTGATTTAAAGGTGTCAATAAATTTTTATTATCTCAATTGAATTGAGTCAGACAGTTGTGCTCTGCAGGTCTTGAACAAATAATGCAGCTGGTGACATTGACTGAGATTTTGTATTTGGTTAAATTGTTAATTAAGTGAATGAAAAATTTGTAATAATATTCTAACCAATTTACCTCCTTTAGTCAACACAACTAAATCTATTAATTGGTAGTGTTTGTGAGCTCTTGCTATACATGCTGGGACTTGAATAATTGAGCTATAGTGAAAGGTTGAATAGATTATAGTGAAAGGTTGAATAGGTTAGTAATTTATTCCCTGGAGCGCAGGAGAATGAAGGGAGATTTAATAGAGGTTTGCATGGATTTTCCACTGAGGTTGGGTGTGACAGAACAAGTGGATATGGGTTAAGAGTGAAAGGTGAAATGTTTAAGGGGAACTTAAGGGGGAACTTCTTCACTCAGAAGGTGGTGAGACTGTGGAAGGAACTGCTAACAGAAGTGGTGGATGCAGGTTTAATTCTGACATTTAAAAGAGGATTGGATAGGTACATGGATGGAAGGGGTGTGGAGGGCTATTGTCCAGGTGCAAATTGATGGGACTAGGTGGAATAATAATAGTTCAGCATAGACTGGATGGGCCGGAGGGTCAGTTTCTGTGCTCTAGAGTTCTATGTTATTGTTAAGTATGCATATTAATATTACCTGTATTCAATAAATACAATTCTCATAGAATCATTGAAATGTACAGTACAGAAAGGGTCTCTTAGTGCCCACCTTGACCATATCTAATGCTTAAATGTATACTTTACACTGCAGACTACTTCAGTGACTTACCTGAAGAGTCATCTTGGAATAGCTGTTGATCTTCATCAAAGTGTAGTGGAAATTGGAGACTGCCATCAGACTGTCCTATAATTCTTCTAGACCAAAGTGCTTCGAGACCCTGGTAGTTCTTTCTTATTTTCTGTGTTTGTAGGTTTATTGTCACTGAGGCGAGCGTCCACCGTGTTCTGCATCACCACCAATTGAATTGGAGACTGAATGGGTTTGTCCATTTCAGGACCATACTCCTTACTGGGGTCTTTACCTCTGCAGTCATATAAAATGCAAGAAATAAGGAAAACCAAAAGCAGAATCACGTAACTTGCAACAAGTATAATCAGGTTCAATGTTACAGGATCTATCTCCAAGTAAAATTCCATTGGTTCTCTCTATACTTCTGTGTTCAGTATTGGAACTTGTTTATCACAAATTGTGAGAAGTCGATACATTTACATTATCCAGTGAGAGCAAGCTGACTTTGTGATAAAAATACCTAATCTCTGACCCAGAGCTTGAATAGAAGAGATTTAAACTGCTCAGTTTAATAACTTAAGTAATTTCAAAGTGGGATACCATCAGCAAATAGAAATCTGATTTTGCAGATTTGAAAAGCCAGAAAACATCAGGATAGATGGATTTCAAACAATCATAATCAGTGTGGTAATACAGTATAATCCAAAGAGAGTGTATCAGCTATTATTAAAGAGGTTGTGGGCATTTGTTGGATGTGTTTTAAGGACATGGAGGGCACATTTTCTCTGACCTAACCATAAGCATCTTAGTGCAGTGTTTGATTTGGTGAACAGTATGTGAGATGCAAGTGACAGATTAAAAGGGGGAACATACAAGAAGACTGAGATAAATTCCAGTTTGAGACTTTGCTCCAGACCTCATTGCATACATGGACAAAATAGTTGAACGACACTGGTGAAGTGAGAGTGACAGGCTGTGACATCAAAGGAACCCTAGTAAAACTATTTGTTACAGGTTGCATTCATACTAAACAAGGAGGAATTTGGAACCATAGAAGAAAATAAGATTGGTACGTTGAATACATATCAACTTGTGACTAGTGATGTCCTACAGGGATCTATATATATACTTTTGAAGTTTGAATAGGACACAAAAATTGGAGTGATGGAAAGTGAGGAGGTTGTTAAGGGAGTTGGAAATATGAAGCAGAGAAATAAGGTAGAATTTAATCTGGACAAGTGTGAGGTGTTAAACTTTGAGAGTTAAATTCAGGTTTGTTATCATCTGACTAGACAATTAGACAAAATAGTGCTTCTCTGGACCATGGTACACACAGATGCACATACAATATGCAGCACATAATAATCACATATATACAGTGTTGGTGCTGTGCAATTGCTCAGCAAAAGGAGGTATAAAGTGCTCCTTCCGTCCGATAGCCTACAGTTCACCCTTGGGTAAGGTGTAGTATCTGTTTAGCCTCCTGATCAGGGTCATGTGAAGTCATGGATTGTAGATGGATGGCTTTTATAAGCAGATTCTACAGATTGGAATTTATGGTTGTAAAACTAAAAATGCTGGGCAGATGAATCTGTTGATCAATGGCCAGTGTTACCCGTCCAGTATAGACACTGCAACTGAAGAAAGCAATGGGAAACCACTTCAATATTTTTCCCTTGTATAACCATGAACTTAACATCGACTGTGGTCTCAGCTCAAAGATGGAGCCTTCACTGAAGGAGAACAGGGGAGGCAACAACTACAATTCAGAGGATCAGGGATCATGATGGATGGAGAGACATGATCGCACACACATGAATGCATGATATACATAAAGATACAATTTAAAATAAGTTTATATAAATACTTTGAAATTATTTACTCAGTTGCAGGATATTGCCTGCAGGAAGAAGCTATTTCCCAGCCTGACAATCCTGATTTTGATAGTCCTGAACCTCCTTGATGGTAATAGGTCAAAGATATTGTGTGTTGGATGGAAAGGATCCTCAATAATTCTTTGAGCTCTATTTAGGTAACACTCCCAGTAGTGTTGTCAATAGAGGGAACAGAGACTCCAGTCAAGTATAAGCAGAACATATGGAGTAAATGGCAGGATCCTTCGGAGCATTGATGATCTTTGGGTGCAAGTCTATTATATCCCTGAAAGTGACAACACAGATAGAGTGGCAAGGAAGGCTTGCAGCATTCAGCAGTTAGGGTGGTGAGAGTAAAAGTAAGGAAATCTTATTACAACTATATAAAATTTGGCTTGGTGATATTTGGAATATTGGATTGAATTGATATTATCACGTGAAATAAGATACTGTGGAAAATTAAACCATGCTGGAGTGCAAAATGTAGGGGAAAAAAAAATGCAGAGTATATTGTTACAGAGAAAAATACAGTTAAAATAGTACTAAGGCCAAGATGAGAAAGGGTTTGTGAGATTATCTTTTACTATGAGAGGTTTCTTCAAGTCTGATAACAGCATGAAAGAAACTTGTGCATCTTCAGGCCAACATGAAGGGAGAGGAGAGAGTATGACCAGGGTTGGATGGTCTCTTATTATGTTGATAAAAGGCTCAGGCACGAAACATTGTTTATATATCTTTGGCTCCCATGGATGCTGTGGGACCTGCTGAGTTTCTCCAGCACTTTTGTGTATTAATTCTTAATATGTTGGCTGTTTTCCCAAGGCAGTCAGAAGTGCAGGTGGAGTTGATGGCATGGAGGTTGGTTGGCATGATGGCCTGTGGTTGCACATAATCCAGATTTGGAAAAATATCAGCTGTCTTTCATCACTGGAACTGAATCCTGTAACTCTTTGGAAGATGGATCACCATTATATTCTCATTGACAGTTAGAAATAAGTATTAAAAGCTGGTCTTCCCAGATCTGAGAAGATTATTACATTTTTTTAAAAATAGCTAAGTCTGCACATGACTTAACTGTTTAGTTCAGGTCTGATTGGAAAAGCTCACTTGGTTCCTGAACAACCTATAAATCAATTCTGTCCTCCAGATGTCTTCACATTCAGGACTTCAACTGCGTGTTAATGACTCTCATGGGGAAGAGAGCTGGGAAATGACACAAGATTCTCAAACCAATCTGTGATAATTAGAGAAAAGCACCACCTCCCACTGGGGTATCCTGTCCCACTACACAGGATTTGACTGAGGCTGTGTTCTGTTTCCTCTTAACTGTGAGGAAAAGGTGTAGGGTTGAACAGAAAATATTTAGTCTCTTGAATTTATCCAAGGATCATTGGAAACACCAGGCCGCGCATCTATGTCTGTTAAGAAATAATTGAGTGACAATGTAATTCATTATTCAGTTACATGACTTGAACTACTATCTTGTAAAGTACATCAGCGAGTTTAATAGCTAGAAATAAATTGAAGGTTCAAGAAAGTGATTTAGTAAAGAACTGATACAATTCCTAGTTTTGTAATATTTTCTTTGCATTCCTTAACGTTCTTTAAATTGCTACTCCTTGTAGTGTGCTTGCTTCACAACTTGAGGTTATTTCAACATTAATCCACCTGTTTTCTAATTGAGAATTGTTCATTGACATGGAAGATGGAATTGCTTTCTTGTAGGAAAACAGTAAAGCCAGTTGTGCTACAAATATTTAACATTATTGTATTATTGCTGCTTACTACTGATTGTATAACAGTAAAGCTTATTTTTTTCCTAAAATACATAAGAAATAGTAGTCCCTTAAGAAGATTACTCCATTCAGAAAGAAAGCTGTTAATCTACATAAATTCACTTTATAGCTTGATTCCTTGATTTCTATTAAAGTCCAAAATTTGATTGATTTCAATAATAAATGTTTAATAATTGAGCATGAATGTTCTGGTATGCTTTAGTCCAAAAATTCACAATAATTAATAATAAGGGTATAATAGTGGAGTGATTACATTTCTGATCTAATAGATTTCTATGAAATTTCAGGGGATACAAGGAAATCTGTGGGGACTTAATTCTCCAAGAGTTTGAAAACCTGGAATACACTGCCTGAAGAGTAATGGAAATATCTAGAAAAGCACGAAGCATAGAAAGCCAAGTGCCTCAGGATTATTATGGATGGGTATTCGCTTATCAGCATGGAAGTGGTGGGTAAAATGGCTTGTTTCTATTCTGTGTCACTATTCCAGAGGTCTGGAATGTTGATTTTGGGGTAGAAGTTTCAAGTTGGAGAACTTAATTCAAGTAATTAAATAAAATGTGGAATTTTAGAAGTGGATTCTTTGGTCCTCCACTCCTAAATCTGCTCCTGACAACAGCACCTTCTGCCTCACTGAGGCATGTATTCCACCACCATTCCCCACAGTGGCCTCTATTTCCCCCACACCACCCAACTGTTGCTTTTATTTCCTCATTACTCTGTGGTCTCTGCCTCCCTCCCCCACCATCCCTCACTACTGTAGCCTCTATCCCATTTACTTCTCCCCACTGTAGCCTCTATCCCATCAACCACAGTGGTCTCAGCCACCACCCTCTTCACTATGCTCCCCCACACCTTTGTGACCTCTGCTCTCTCACCCCTCTCTTCTGTGGCCTCTGCTTCCCCTCCCCACTGTGGTGTCTGTTACCCTACACCCCCACTGGTTATTGCTCCCCCAATCTTCCCTAATGTGGTCTCTGCTCTCTCACCCCTCCCCACTGTGGTCTCTGCTTTCCCACCCTTCCCATTATGGTCTCTTCTGCCACTCCTCCCCACTTTGGTCTCTGCTCTCTGACCCCACCCCATTGTGGTGTCTGTCCCCCACCCCACCCCACTGTGGTCTCTGTTCCCCCTCTCCTCTCTATTGTGGTCTGTGCTCCCTCACTCTATTGTGGTCTGTGCTCCCTCACCTCTCCATACTATGATCTCTGCTTTTTCAGCCCACACCACTATGGCCATTTTTAAAAATTATTTTATTTTCAAGACTCATGCAAACAATATAGTATATTTTCCTTCCACCCAATATAATTCACAGAGTCCAGCATTTTCCTCTCTCCCTTCCCTTATTCCCTCCCCTCCCAAAACTCAAAGATACACAATCACATAAGAAAAGCAACATGCTACCAGATCCCAAGTATTAAAAAAACAATAAAAAGGTAGGGGATGAACAATGAAAATAAGAATAAAAACTAAAACTATAACATATGTTGTCTAGGCCATGTCCTCCAATTCACTCTCTCCTTTATATACCTAGTGGGATGGTTTTTTCCCCCCTCATTACTCAAAGCTCAAGGCTCGAAAAGGGGAGTGGGGGGTTGGGTTGAACATAGCTCATATTTGCACACCTGTGTGCTTCAGATACAGCTGCCACACTTCAACAAATGTACAATACTTCGTCCTTAAGTTTTATGTAATCTTTTCCAGGGGAATGCAACCCTGCATTTCCTCACTCCATTGTACAATACTAAGCTGAGAGTTGGACTTCCACACAACTGCTATACACTTCCTGGCTACTGAAAAGACGTCCTTCACAAACTGAATTTGGTGTTTGGACTGTATTTCCCCAGCATCTCCCAGAAGGTACAATTTCAGATCCTGTGGAAAATCCACTTTTGTAATTTTTTTCAGAATATCCCCCAGGTCCCCCTAGAAGGATCTCACCTTTAGACATAGCCAGGTGGAGTTGAAAAAGGTTCCAACCTCTCTTCTCTTTGGCTTGGCTTCACGGACGAAGATTTATGGAGGGGTATGTCCACATCTGCTGCAGGCTCGTTGGTGACTGACAAGTCCGATGCAGGACAGGCAGGCACGGTTGCAGCGATTGCAAGGGAAAATTGGTTGGTTGGGGTTGGGTATTGGGTTTTTCCTCCTTTGTCTTTTGTCAGTGAGGTGGGCTCTGCGGTCTTCTTCAAAGGAAGTTGCTGCCCGCCGAACTATGAGGCGCCAAGATGCACGATTGGAGGCGATATCAGCCCACTGGCGGTGGTCAATGTGGCAGGCACCAAGAGATTTATTTAAGCAGTCCTTGTGCCTCTTCTTTGGTAGAGTCCTTTGTTTTGTTCTCTGCACTTTTCTTGGTGCTGTCTGAGGGCAAAGACCATGTCAATAGTTCCTCTGTTTGCACGAAAGTTCCAACCTCAACACCACATTAAAGCACATTTCTGAAATTTCTGGCTTTGATTTATATAATTTTTGCGGTGTGAGGTATAACTGATGCAGGAAATTATACTTGCCTAGCATGTATCTGGCATTGACAATTCCCATCATGCTATTCACACACTGATCTTCCCACCATTGTTCATCAATTGTTGTGCACAAGTCCAACTCCCATCTTTCCCTCAACCAGTGTAACCCTGGCTTCGGTCCCTCACTTTGGAGTAAGAAATATATCCTAAAAATGAACTTAAACACATTACCCAGTCAAATTAGAATCTCCATGGTATCACACTTAAGAAAGATCTTAATTGCAGATCGCAGAAGAATGTTTGGTTAGACAATCCAAATTTGATCCTCACCTGTTCGAATGAAATGAACTGCCCCTGATCATAACAATCTAATCATACACCTAATTCCTTTCTGGCTCCAGGTGTCCAGGATCTTATTGCCCAGAGTCATGGGTATTAAATTGTTCTGGGTCAAAGGCGTATTGGGAGACCACCCCGTCTTCAATCCAATACATTGATATATTTTATGCTATGTCTGGCATACATGTTTTAGTATGGGGTTATCCGTCTTTTTGGATATTAATTAGTGTCCCATTTGTATATAAATTCTCCTGCTTTTTTTCCTCTATTGTGTGTAGACAAATTTGTGCCCAGGAAGGAGACCCCCCTCCCTTAAAAAGTGAGGTGATAAACCTCACCTGGGACGCCCAATAATATTTCTTAAAATCTGGCAGTTTTATTGACTAAATCCCGTATTTATCTTCTGACCCCAATTTATGGTAATCTTTTTCGAGGTGAGCAATTTTGAGGTTCCTGTAGTGTATCCAATTATCTGGCCCCTTAAATAAGCCCCAAATTTAAAAAAAATATTGTCAGTAGAGGGGCAGTTCATCTCGCAGAACGGTTCTATCTGAGTTCTAACAAAACTACAGAATTCAGGATTTAGGTGCAATCTTTATGCCGTAGCTTGCTTATCTGGCACTATGATGGACAAGGTTAGGAGGGAATGATCTGACAACAGCCGAGCCTTGTATTCAGACTCCACTATCCTACCTTCCAACTGGGCTGACACCAATAAAAATCAATTCTAGTGTAGGAGTAGTGTTACCTGGAGTGGAAGGAATAAATCCCTTTCCCTCAGATTCAGCCTTCTCAAAGCATCTATGAGGTTCAGTTCCTTCATGAACACCAGTGTGGACTTTGACGCCCTAGTCCTCATCACCTTCCTGGCTGGTTTGTCCGTGGCCGGATCCAGACAAAAATTGAAATCCCTTTCAATCAGTATATTTCCATTCCCTCAGCTACCTTCAAGAAAACCTCTTGTATAAATCTTTCATTGTCAAAATTGGGGCATCCAGGACTCTGAGTATATTTGACAGTACATCATCACGAACCTCCATGCTGGGTTAGCGACCACCCCCCAGACTAACACTGGAACATTCCTGCTTATCAGGATTGCCACTCCCCTGGCTCTGGAACAGGAGGATGCTGCCACCTGGTCCACCCACCCTTCTTCAATTTGGAATGCTCCTGACTTGTAAGGTGGGTTTCTTGCAGGAACATTACATCAGCCTGGAGCTTCTTGAGGTGTGCCAAGACTCTTTTTCTTTTTCCATTCATCACATTGGCATTAAAAAAATAAATTTAATTAGTTTATCCATTACCCCAGTGCCTCTCCATCCTCATTCCGCCCCGTACCCACATAAAGTTAGCAGAGCTGGAGTGTAGAAAGATGCGAGGAGACTTAATAGAGGTCTACAAGATTATGAGAAGGATAGATAGGGTGGACAGCCAATACCTGTTTCCTAGAGCAGGAGTAGCAAACACCAGAGGACACAAGTACAAAGTGAAGAGAGGGAAGTTTAGGGGAGACATCAGAGGTACGTTTTTTGTGCATAGAGTTGTGGGTGCCTGGAAAGCCTTGCCAGGGATGGTGGTGGAGATGAAACATTAGGGACATTTAAGAGACTCATAGATAGGCACATGGATGGAGGGAAAATAGAGGGTTACAGGTTAGAGAGGGTTTAGTTTTTTTTAAAAGGAATATATAGGTCAGCACATTATGTTCACGCCAGTTTGTTTCCTGTTATACCATAGGTTCTTATCATGTTAAATAGTCTCATGAAAGGCACCTTGTCAAAGGCCTTTTGACTATCTAAATGCACACCATCCACTGCATCTCCTTTATCTAGCCTGCTTGTTACATCTATAAAGGAGAAGTCAGAGGGCATTTTTATTCAACTAGAAAATCGTGACTAGTGAAGTGCTCAGAGTTCAGAACTTGAACCCCAGCTTTTTGTAGCAGACCTTAATGATTGTGAAAATATGTGCTACAGTGGTAGGTGTGAATATCATGGTGAACGTTGCTGGTGGAAGCAACAAAGGGGTGCATTAAGGGAAATAATGACCATAGTGTGCAAGACAACGGGGTGATGCCCTCAAAATAAAAGGGAAGAAAATCTTGTTCTTCCTGGATGTAAGAGTGGAGCTGGTAAGAAGGAGAAGGGAATTCGACACAGCTAAGAAGCAAGTTAAAAGGATGTTGGTTCTGCATTATTATACCTGGCAGCTTTAAGGGTGTTTCTGTCGGGAGGGGGGGGGGGGGAGAGGAAGCATTTCCTGGAACCAAAGAGGAAGTGAAGTATGCCAAAATGTTAGCTGCAGTCAAGATGGATCCCTAAGAAAGAGAGGGGGGGGGGGGGTAAAAGCCACTGACAGGAAGAGCTACCTGCAGTCTGCCCTTCAGGGATTGTTTGAAGGCAGCAGCAAACAAAGAGAGAGGGAGCATGTGCTCGGCTTTTTCAATGCAGAACTCATCCATGTGACCTGTGAGGACCGATCATGTGTCAGCCTCACCTGTGGGCATCTCTAACCCTCTGTAAGCAGGTGATGGGTCTTCTGACCAGGCTCCAGACGTAGAGGCCACATGACCCTCCTCAATCCATACTCCTACCAGGTTCCAGTGGGAGAGGCCATGTGACGCTTCTCAATCCACACTCTGACCAGGTTCCAGATGGAGAGGCCACGTGACCCTCCTCAAATATCACCTACCATGTTCCAGACAGAGAGGCCACGTGACCCTCCTCAATCCTCACTCCTACCAGGTTCCAGATGGAGAGGCCACGTGACCCTCCTCAATCCACACTCCTACCAGGTTCCAGATGGAGAGGCCATGTGACCCTCCTCAATCCACACTCCTACCAGGTTCCAGATGGAGAGGCCATGTGACCCTCCTCAATCCACACAAATCCTACCAGGTCCTAGATGGAGGGGTTACATGACCTCCACAATTCACACTCCCACAAAGTTCCAGACAGGCCGTGTGACCCTCCTCAATCCTCACTACACCACCACATACCCAGAAGTGTCCGGTTACCATATACAGCACGGAAACAGGCCATGTCGGCCCTTCAAGTCCGTACTGGTTCACTTGAAGGTTGTTATCTGGAATGAGTTATGTTGGAGGTGGAGAAGAATCAGTAAGCCAAGATCTGGTCAGGGTCCTGAGGGATCTGGAATGAATGCACACAGGTGGGATTGGTGTAGACAGATAGATACTATACATTTTGCTGATTCTACCTCCCCTATATTGCAGTAAACATAACACAGAGGTTCCTGTGTGTAAAGATGAACCATTTATTGTCAATAGTCTACACAGGGACAGGCCTCACGGCCCGAGGGTCTGTGCCCAAAATGATGAACACACCAAAGCTCTGCTGCCTTCACCAGATAGATATCCCTCTATCCCCTTGCATCCATGTGTCTGAGAAGTTTCTTAAACATTACTGTGGCATGTGCTTCTAATACCACTCCTGTCACCCTGGCAGGGAGGTAAAACATTTCCCTTCAGCTACTCCCACACAGCTCTCCATAACCACATCCTCTAACATTTCCATCCTGGGAAAAGATTCTGACTCTCCACCCAATCAAAGCCTGCCATAATTTTATAAACCTCTTATCTGGTCTCCCCTCAGTCTCGATGCTCCAAAGAAAATGATCCACCCTCTCCTGCTAACTCATACCCTCTAAATCAGACAACTTCTGATACCTTTCCAAAGCCCCCACTCTGTCTTGTAATGGGGTGACCAGAATTGCATTCAGTATTCCAGCCAACCCAGTTTTATTATAAAACCATAGAACACTACACCACAGAAAAAAAAGGCCCTTTTGGACCATCTAGACTGTGCCAAACAATTCTGCCTGGTTCCACTGACCTTGCACCCAGACCATATCACTCCATACCTCTCCCATCTATGTCCCAGTCTAATTTTTTGTTAAATATCAAAATTGGAATTTAGGAGAATGAGGAAGGATCTCATTGAAATATTTCAAATATTGAAAACCATTGACAGAGTAAATGTATAAAGGTTGTTTCCCAAGATGGGAATGTCTAGGACAAGAGGTACAACTTTAGGATTGAAGGGTGTCTGTCTAGAACAGAGATGCGAGGAATTTCTTCAGCTAAAGGGTGATTAATCTGTGGAATTTGTTTCCATAGGTGTTTGTGGAGGCCAAGTCATTGGATGCATTTAATGCAGGGATTAATAGGTTATTGATTAGCCAGGGTATCAAAGGTTATGGGGAGAAGGCCTGGCAGTGGGACTGTGGAAAAATGGAGCAGCTCATGATTAAATGGTGGGGCAGACTCAATGGGCTGAATAGCCTAGTTCTGCTTCTATGTCTTTTGACTCCTAATTCTGTGCCAATTATGTATCTCTTTGGCTAGTTGACCTCTTATCCCTGTTTTCTATTCCATACCAACCTATGGACTGTTGGGCACTACCAGTTGCCCAATAACCACAAGGACAGAGACTGAGGGGGAACAATAGATTTTATTGTACATAAGACTTGAGCTGGCCCAGATCCAAGCTAGGGAAAGGAGAGGTGGCTCAGCCTTTATAGCCTCGGCCACAAGGAAGGAGTCCAGTGGAGAGTGTCATCAGGGGCCGGGCCAGCCCGTGCCTTTATCAGCCAATGACTATATACAATCCATATCATTACAGGGACCTCATCCAACACTTTCCTAAATCCATATAAATAATTGCCCTGTACTTGCTACCCTCTTTGTCACCTCTTCAAAAAAGGTCTATCAAGTTCATGAGACACTATTTCCCATGTATAAATCTATCCTGGCTCTCTTTAATGATTCCCTGGTCATCCAAATGTTGATAGCTTCTATCTCTCAGAAATCCTCTCCAGCATTTTACCAACCACAGACGACAGACTGACATGTCTGTAGTTACCCCAATTACCCTTACAGTCCTTTTGAAATATTTGCTATCCTCCAGTCATCTGGAACTTTTTCTGTCTTCAACAATGAGTTAGAATTGTCTGCCAAACCCCCAACAATTTCATTTTTGCCTTTCCACAATATTCTGGGATACATCTGGTCTGGAACCAGAGATTTATCCAGCTTGGTATAATCCAAGATCCTTCTTTACTGACACAACCCAAGGCTATCATTAATTACCTCCCTCCCCTCCCACTCCTGCTTATCCTGCTCCATAGTAACACATTCACTAAATATTCACATCTTCTTCACTTCCCCAGGCTCTACAAATAGACGGCCCTCCTGATTCTTACATTCTTATTCTGTCCTTGAAACCCTTTTATTCTTAATCTGCTTAAAATATATTTTTGGATTCTCCCTTAGACTGTCTGCCAGGCCAGCAGTGTTGATTTATTTGTTAAGTCAACAATACCTATCTTTCAAAGCATTTCTCATAAGTAAAGAAAATAAACGCAGAAGAAAGTTTGTGTGTTTTTTAATTTAAATTCCTGAACTTCTTAAATAAAATAGTTGTTACAATCTTAAATTCTTATTTGAACTTCCATCTGGTGGTAAGATATTAAACAGCAGATCCATGAAGATAAACAAAACTGAACCGTTTATTTGTACTTAATAACTTTTTGGATGGGAAATAATTGCATGCATTCAGTGATGTAAAAAACATGATTACAAATTGTGACAAGCATAAACATAAGGATAGAAGATAAATGTATGCAAAGCATTTTTAATATAATACCCAAAGATAAATCATATTCCTCACAGCAACACGTGGTTTTCCTTGGGAACCTGGTGATGACCAGGTCTTCAATAGACTCTTTACATAGTTCAGCAAGCTAGCGTATGCATTTCACTGGGTCAATTTTAGATTCTTCTTCACTAACTTGGGAGTTATTTTATCTCAGAGTGATATATGGCTTGTTCAGATTTCTATATTATTTAATATACAGGAATATTTTAGCCATTACAAGAAATATATTGTGATATTTCCGATCAGGTTCTAGTACTCACTCTCTCTCATCTATTTCTACCTCTAATCAGCTAAGATGCTTTCTCTCAGACGGTATTAACCTCATTGAATGGTGTGGGTTCAGTGTACATCCAGGATAATGGAGAGTGTTCCCTCAGGTTCTAGTACTCACTCTCTCTCATCTATTTCTACCTCTAATCAGCTAAGATGCTTTCTCTCAGACGGTATTAACCTCATTGAATGGTGTGGGTTCAGTGTACATCCAGGATAATGGAGAGTGTTCCCTCAGGTTCTAGTACTCACTCTCTCTCATCTATTTCTACCTCTAATCAGCTAAGATGCTTTCTCTCAGACGGTATTAACCTCATTGAATGGTGTGGGTTCAGTGTACATCCAGGATAATGGAGAGTGTTCCCTCAGGTTCTAGTACTCACTCTCTCTCATCTATTTCTACCTCTAATCAGCTAAGATGCTTTCTCTCAGACGGTATTAACCTCATTGAATGGTGTGGGTTCAGTGTACATCCAGGATAATGGAGAGTGTTCCCTCAGGTTCTAGTACTCACTCTCTCTCATCTATTTCTACCTCTAATCAGCTAAGATGCTTTCTCTCAGATGGTATTAACCTCATTGAATGGTGTGGGTTCAGTGTACATCCAGGATAATGGAGAGTGTTCCCTCAGGTTCTAGTACTCACTCTCTCTCATCTATTTCTACCTCTAATCAGCTAAGATGCTTTCTCTCAGACGGTATTAACCTCATTGAATGGTGTGGGTTCAGTGTACATCCAGGATAATGGAGAGTGTTCCCTCAGGTTCTAGTACTCACTCTCTCTCATCTATTTCTACCTCTAATCAGCTAAGATGCTTTCTCTCAGACGGTATTAACCTCATTGAATGGTGTGGGTTCAGTGTACATCCAGGATAATGGAGAGTGTTCCCTCAGGTTCTAGTACTCACTCTCTCTCATCTATTTCTACCTCTAATCAGCTAAGATGCTTTCTCTCAGACGGTATTAACCTCATTGAATGGTGTGGGTTCAGTGTACATCCAGGATAATGGAGAGTGTTCCCTCAGGTTCTAGTACTCACTCTCTCTCATCTATTTCTACCTCTAATCAGCTAAGATGCTTTCTCTCAGACGGTATTAACCTCATTGAATGGTGTGGGTTCAGGGTACATCCAGGATAATGGAGAGTGTTCCCTCAGGTTCTAGTACTCACTCTCTCTCATCTATTTCTACCTCTAATCAGCTAAGATGCTTTCTCTCAGACGGTATTAACCTCATTGAATGGTGTGGGTTCAGTGTACATCCAGGATAATGGAGAGTGTTCCCTCAGGTTCTAGTACTCACTCTCTCTCATCTATTTCTACCTCTAATCAGCTAAGATGCTTTCTCTCAGACGGTATTAACCTCATTGAATGGTGTGGGTTCAGTGTACATCCAGGATAATGGAGAGTGTTCCCTCAGGTTCTAGTACTCACTCTCTCTCATCTATTTCTACCTCTAATCAGCTAAGATGCTTTCTCTCAGACGGTATTAACCTCATTGAATGGTGTGGGTTCAGTGTACATCCAGGATAATGGAGAGTGTTCCCTCAGGTTCTAGTACTCACTCTCTCTCATCTATTTCTACCTCTAATCAGCTAAGATGCTTTCTCTCAGACGGTATTAACCTCATTGAATGTTGTGGGTTCAGTGTACATCCAGGATAATGGAGAGTGTTCCCTCAGGTTCTAGTACTCACTCTCTCTCATCTATTTCTACCTCTAATCAGCTAAGATGCTTTCTCTCAGACGGTATTAACCTCATTGAATGGTGTGGGTTCAGTGTACATCCAGGATAATGGAGAGTGTTCCCTCAGGTTCTAGTACTCACTCTCTCTCATCTATTTCTACCTCTAATCAGCTAAGATGCTTTCTCTCAGACGGTATTAACCTCATTGAATGGTGTGGGTTCAGTGTACATCCAGGATAATGGAGAGTGTTCCCTCAGGTTCTAGTACTCACTCTCTCTCATCTATTTCTACCTCTAATCAGCTAAGATGCTTTCTCTCAGACGGTATTAACCTCATTGAATGGTGTGGGTTCAGTGTACATCCAGGATAATGGAGAGTGTTCCCTCAGGTTCTAGTACTCACTCTCTCTCATCTATTTCTACCTCTAATCAGCTAAGATGCTTTCTCTCAGACGGTATTAACCTCATTGAATGGTGTGGGTTCAGTGTACATCCAGGATAATGGAGAGTGTTCCCTCAGGTTCTAGTACTCACTCTCTCTCATCTATTTCTACCTCTAATCAGCTAAGATGCTTTCTCTCAGACGGTATTAACCTCATTGAATGGTGTGGGTTCAGTGTACATCCAGGATAATGGAGAGTGTTCCCTCAGGTTCTAGTACTCACTCTCTCTCTTCTATTTCTACCTCTAATCAGCTAAGATGCTTTCTCTCAGACGGTATTAACCTCATTGAATGGTGTGGGTTCAGTGTACATCCAGGATAATGGAGAGTGTTCCCTCAGGTTCTAGTACTCACTCTCTCTCATCTATTTCTACCTCTAATCTGCTAAGATGCTTTCTCTCAGACGGTATTAACCTCATTGAATGGTGTGGGTTCAGTGTACATCCAGGATAATGGAGAGTGTTCCCTCAGGTTCTAGTACTCACTCTCTCTCATCTATTTCTACCTCTAATCAGCTAAGATGCTTTCTCTCAGACGGTATTAACCTCATTGAATGGTGTGGGTTCAGTGTACATCCAGGATAATGGAGAGTGTTCCCTCAGGTTCTAGTACTCACTCTCTCTCATCTATTTCTACCTCTAATCAGCTAAGATGCTTTCTCTCAGACGGTATTAACCTCATTGAATGGTGTGGGTTCAGGGTACATCCAGGATAATGGAGAGTGTTCCCTCAGGTTCTAGTACTCACTCTCTCTCATCTATTTCTACCTCTAATCAGCTAAGATGCTTTCTCTCAGACGGTATTAACCTCATTGAATGGTGTGGGTTCAGTGTACATCCAGGATAATGGAGAGTGTTCCCTCAGGTTCTAGTACTCACTCTCTCTCATCTATTTCTACCTCTAATCAGCTAAGATGCTTTCTCTCAGACGGTATTAACCTCATTGAATGTTGTGGGTTCAGTGTACATCCAGGATAATGGAGAGTGTTCCCTCAGGTTCTAGTACTCACTCTCTCTCATCTATTTCTACCTCTAATCAGCTAAGATGCTTTCTCTCAGACGGTATTAACCTCATTGAATGGTGTGGGTTCAGTGTACATCCAGGATAATGGAGAGTGTTCCCTCAGGTTCTAGTACTCACTCTCTCTCATCTATTTCTACCTCTAATCAGCTAAGATGCTTTCTCTCAGACGGTATTAACCTCATTGAATGGTGTGGGTTCAGTGTACATCCAGGATAATGGAGAGTGTTCCCTCAGGTTCTAGTACTCACTCTCTCTCATCTATTTCTACCTCTAATCAGCTAAGATGCTTTCTCTCAGACGGTATTAACCTCATTGAATGGTGTGGGTTCAGTGTACATCCAGGATAATGGAGAGTGTTCCCTCAGGTTCTAGTACTCACTCTCTCTCATCTATTTCTACCTCTAATCAGCTAAGATGCTTTCTCTCAGACGGTATTAACCTCATTGAATGGTGTGGGTTCAGTGTACATCCAGGATAATGGAGAGTGTTCCCTCAGGTTCTAGTACTCACTCTCTCTCATCTATTTCTACCTCTAATCAGCTAAGATGCTTTCTCTCAGACGGTATTAACCTCATTGAATGGTGTGGGTTCAGTGTACATCCAGGATAATGGAGAGTGTTCCCTCAGGTTCTAGTACTCACTCTCTCTCATCTATTTCTACCTCTAATCAGCTAAGATGCTTTCTCTCAGACGGTATTAACCTCATTGAATGGTGTGGGTTCAGGGTACATCCAGGATAATGGAGAGTGTTCCCTCAGGTTCTAGTACTCACTCTCTCTCATCTATTTCTACCTCTAATCAGCTAAGATGCTTTCTCTCAGACGGTATTAACCTCATTGAATGGTGTGGGTTCAGTGTACATCCAGGATAATGGAGAGTGTTCCCTCAGTGCTGATTTGTGTGCAGCAGTAATGCATTGAGGACTGAATGGTGTTTGGGAGTCAGGAATGTGTCACTTTCCCAACTGATGATTTGTTTTGTAACTAATTTATTTAAGTTGAGTGTCCAGATACATTTATGCTCAATCGTGATTTCCAAAATCATAAAGACAAGATGCTCAGTAATGATGACTCATTTAAATATATTGGGGAAGCACGTGGATTCTTTCCTGTGGAGGTGCTGATTGCCTGCTATTTATGTGCCCTAAATGTTACCTACCATTTATCAATGACTGAATATCATATAGATTCTACTGCATTTAAACATGGATTGCTTCATTTTCTGAGGAGCTGTGAAAAGTACCAAATTTTGTAATAATCAGCAAATTACCCTGATCTTCCAATGGATGAGTGATCATTAGTGAAGTCACCCTGCCCTAAAAAAACATTCCTGCCACTTTATCTTTAAAGCTGAGATGATTGATCTTCAACAATTCAAAACAGCTGCCTTTGTGCAAATAATAATTCCAGCCAATAGACTATTTTTGTTGGATTCCTTTTGACTTTAATTTTAACTGACTCTGAGGTGTGAAGTTCATTCAAATCTAAGAGAAGCCATGCTCCTTTTTAAACTCTGAGAATTCAATTATTTTGTCCATTTTTAGTGGTTGGGGGAAAATTCAAACAAAGCATCGTAATTATTAGTAATCATATTCCACATGATAGTAATGTCAAAGACCCTCCCACTTTGCCACCTCATGGAGTTGTTGAGATATATAGCATGACTAAATTTAAGAGGGAAGTGGACAAACAGGTGAAGAATGCTGATCAAGTGAGATGAGGTAGGGTGGGAGGAGTTTTGAGCTTTGCATAAGCAGAGATGTCGACCAATTGAACCAAATAATCTGCTTCTTTATTGTAAATTCAATGTGAAAGTTGATGATTGTTAATGGGAGGTACTTACTTCTTGATTGTAATTCCCTTGTTTCTTTTGGGGAGAAAACAACATTATTAAGGTTAGGAAAAGTAGGAGAAAAATAAGGAACAACACCTTATATTCCATCTTGGCAGACCACATTAACATCACTTCTCCAATTTCTGTTAACTCACTTCCCCTGTGTGTCTCTCTTTCTGTCCCCTTTCCTCCAATTCTCCCCTTCCCTTGCTTCTACTATCAGAGAGTGTCTTGGGTAAACTTGTACCTCTCACTTTGTTCGTTTTAGATTGGTCACAGTGTTTGAGCTACCAAAAGAAAATAGACACAGTTCAGTTCAGTTTATACAAATGTTTATTACAAATTCAAAAGCTGATTTCAAACTACAATATGCAAGCCCTTCCCAACTATACTTATCAACGCTTGGACTGGTCCCAACTGCCGAAGCGAGGCAACGACTGCACACTTGTAGTAGGTTGTCAGGGCGCCGGTAGCAGCTTCTCCACCTCCCCCGACCGGGACATTGGCTGGACTCTAGAAGTTCTTCTTGCTGAGAGATGTTGCCACCTCTCGGAGAGTCTCAAACTTCAGCACCTATTCCCAGCACAGCAAGAAAGATAAGCGAGCAAGCTAGCATGCGAGGCTTCTATCAAATAACATAATTTTCAGCTTATCACTTTGAATACAATGGTTTATTTTGCATCAAGGCTAGGCCTCTGACAATCTGTGACCAAAACAAGCAGGAAGATTAAATGTTCTTAGTACGCAGATGTCTTTTCGTCAGATAACAGCATCTCTGGCCCCTTGGTGGAATTTAGCTTATGTCTGCTGATTCTAAAAACAAGCAGGTTCTCAGCCCTGCAGAAGCAAAGGCTGCAAAAGTAAGAAACATGGTTAGAATCTTCCATTACAGAGAGATATCCTTTTTAGCTCCCTGCCCTCTTCCCCTATCACTTCATTTTTTTTCTCTTTTACCTTTCCACCTCTATCCACTTATTATGTTTATCTGTTAGGCTATGCATCTTCCCCTTCCTCTCTCCACCTTATTTTTATTTAGTTATTTAACTTTTTTTTCTTATTCCCGATGAAGGGCTCAGGCCTGAAATAGTAGTTACCTTTTATTTCCTATGTATTCTATGTGACCTCCTCAGTTTCTCCAGCACATGTGTGTATTGTAGAAGGAAATGACTGTTTTCCCTTTTAATTTTAATCGCTAATTTATTAAAAGTTCAAATTTGATGACAAAACATAGTTTTTAATGCAAATATTTGAATCAATTCATCTTTCTTGACTTGATATTTTCAAATTTAATACTTTGCTCTGCAAAGGATGCGTTGGGTGTCATACTATTTCAAGTAGTTTCAGTGGCTGTTTTTGCACAGTGTTGAAGAATACTAGTGATTGTTAAAAACCTTTATGAAACTTCCTAACTCAGTTGTAAAGGTTGATTAAAAAGGCAACCTGGCAGATAGCCAATTGCCTGTAGTCTTTTATCTCAGTGGAAATGCTAAATTTAATCTTTTCATTTATTTTCACATGAATAAGATAATCAATTATTTTCCAAAGATCTGTCAACTGTTCCCATTATTCTGAAAATCTATTATATCTCCAGAGTTTTTTTTTTGCCAAATACTGACAATGGATTATGAGGTGTTTAGATAACAAGAAAAGTGCTTTGAAGGGACACATATAGAAAAATTGGAAAGTTAAAAACATAGAACCATAGAACATTACAGCAGAGAAAACAGGCCATTCTAGTATGCGTCAAACTATTCTGCCTAATTCCACTGATCTGCACCCAGTTCGTAGCCCTTCCTACACCTTCCATCCTATGAAGGAAAGTTAGGCAGTTCTCAAGGAGGAACATATTTGATCAGTTTAGGAGGTACAGTTTAAAAACAGCTTACTCTACATTATGATATTATACATTAATGTAGCAGGTGTGTCAGGGGTTAGCCTCTCCAGTTGTTCTTCAAGTTTCAAAGATGATCAGGACATCACTTGTTGGCTTCGTTTTTACGAACATATGTGGCTTATCAAGCCAGTTTATGCTTTGAGATATCTGTGGCACATTAAGTGAACAAAGTGATTTTTGTATCACACAACAACCAGCTCCTTTGTGAGATTCACTCCTTATATTTCTGCTTTGCTTTAGCATGCTCCTCTGCTACAACGGGAAGCGAGGGAAGAGATTGCTAGAGTGTTGATGATCTTGCATCCTCCCTAGCTACAGGAGTGATACCAGTGGATTGGAGGAGAGCAAGAAATGTAAGAGGGATACTCCTGAGAATTTTTGACCAGTGAGTCTTTCATCATTGGTTGGCAAACTCTTGGAGAGTATTCTTAGGGACAGAATTTACAAGGATTTGGGGAAGTATAGTCTTATTAGAGATACTCAACATGGTTTTGTGACTTGCAGACTGTGTCTCAAGAGCCTAATTGAGTTTTTTGAGGAGTTGGCACAAATTGATGAAGGTAGATCAGTAGATGTGGTTTATATGGGTTTTGGTAGGTATTTGACAAGGTTCCATATGGTAGGTTACGCCAGAAAATCATGAGGCGTGGTTACTGCCTGGAGATTGGTGAATAGTGGTTCCATGGGCATCTGTTCTGGGACTCTTCTCTATTGCAATTTTTAAGAGTGGAGGGAGAGGGTCAGTAAGTTTGCAGGTGACATGAAGATTTGAGGTGTTGAATATAGTGTAATAGGTTACAACAGTCATGGTCAGGATGTAGAGTTGGGCAGATAACCATACAAGAACATGTGTAGTGGGGGGGGACTGAGTTCAAGAGCTGCAAGGTAATATTGAAACTTTACAATACTCTAGTAAAACCACACTTAGAATATTGTGTTCACTTGATTCCATCATTAAATGAAAAATGGGGAAGCTTTCATGAGGGTGGAGAGGAGATTTAGCAGTTGATGCCTCGATTGAAGAACATGTCTTATTAAGAAAGGCTGAGTGAGCTATGGTTTTTCTCTATGGAGTGACCAAGGATGAGAGGGGAGTTAGTTAATAGAGAAATACAAGATAGGGTGAACAGCCAGCACCCATTTCCCATGCTGGCTAAGGTGCGTGAAGGATATTTTAGGGGAGATTTCAGAGGTAATGTTTTTTTTTACATAGAAAGTAGTGGGTGCTTGGAATAAATTGCCTGGGGTGGTGGTGTAGAGGCTGGTACAATAGGGACAGAAAAAGAAAATCTCTTATATAGGCACATGCATGTAAAAAGGTTTTTGGCTAAGAGGGAGGGAAGGATTAGATTGATCGTGGAATATATTTATATAGGTCGGCTCATTGTGGGCCGAAGTTCATGCTATGCTGAACTATTGTATGTTATAATATTCTTCCATTGAAATAAATAGGTTTCAGTCCATCAGCCCTACCATGTTCATTAACCTGGTCCTACCTGTCCTTCCTTTCAGACATACTTGACCCAACCTCCCTCAATCCCTGAACTTCTTGATCTGATACCCAACCTCTGCTCTGCTAGTTTAAGACCTCTGAACAGCACTGTCAAAACTCCCTGTATTTGGGATATTCCCAATTCTGTGTTTCTAAGGGACATTGGTGAAATTAATAAGTAAACTAAACCCAATGGCAATCTGATAGGTGAGAGATCGCTAATCATCTGCCTCATGTTCCTTCAAGGCTGCATTCTGCTGTTACTCTGGAAAAGCATATGCACATTTGACAATGACAAATAACAATTCTACACAGCAGATATCCAATGTGCAGTCTGGAAATTTGGGCCTATAACTGAATAGATTTCAGCTGCATAAGGTCCTTATTTGTGATATGTAGTGAGAAAGAAGCATGAGTGGTGCCCACGCCCTGGCCAGTCAGTTCTGTGTTTATTTATTTTGACAGTGATATCATTACTTAGGTAGTATCTCCTTCCTACACATCCTGAACAGGCTGCTGACGACAAGCTCGTGTCACGCAATGTATGTTGGCTCCAATTTCTGCTTTTGCTGCCAGAAATGAGATCCAACCTACATTATTTGTGGTATGAAATATAACACTTTTTAAAATGGATTCTATTCCAAAAGCAAAAGTCTTTTATTTCCACGTGTTAACTTTGATCATTTTCATAGCTATAGCAATATTTCTATTCCACATAAGACAGAATAATTTATTTTATTTCAAAACGTACCAGGGGTGTAGGTGAATTGGGGGCATATTGGGGGTAAATTGGACAGCATGGTTTCATGGGCTGAAATGGTTTGTTACCGTGCTGTATGTTCTAAATAAAAAAAATATATAAAACATATACTGGAAATCCAAAAAAAACATTGCAAGTGGCTTTCTTTACCTTCACGGTGCCATGAGGTCTATATATTCATCGTTTTATCGGCCCTATACATTTGCAATGTTGAACATTCTATATACAAGGCCCCTCTGCAACTCATGTGGTCTCCTTGGGCAATACACATTCCAAGTGTTTGAGAGACCTTTACTCAGGGTTCAACAGTATAGAGGATACAGGAAGTCTACAGACAGATGTAGATGGGATGTGAGTGGGGAAGGGTCTGACAGATGGAATACAACTTTGGTAAATATGAGGATGTACACTTTGAAGGAAAAGTAGTAAATTGGACTACTACTTCAATGGTAAAAGGCTGTATGTTACTGTTGTGCAGAGATCTGGGAGTCTTTTTCACTTCAACTGTAAATGGTTAGTTTGCAGGTGCAGCAGGAAACCAGAAAGCAAATGGGATGTTGGCCTCATCACTAGAGGGATTGAGCAGGGAGGTTCTGCTGTAACTTTGCAGGGTCCTGGTGAGGTTGTACCTGGAGCACTCTATGCAGTTGTCGTCTCCTAACTTGAGAAAGGATGGACCAGCTTTGGAGGTGACATAGAAGAGGCTCACAAGATTCATTCTGGAAATAAAGGGGTTAGCTTTTGAAGAGAGTTTGAGCACCATGTGATTATATTCGTTGGGAGTTTAGAAGGATGAAAGGAGACATAGAATTGTATAAAATTATGAAAAAAATACAAGAATCAGGGAGGTTGTTTGCACTGGTGGTTGAGATGAGAGCTGGGGGACATAGCCTCAAGATTCAGGACAGTAGATTTAGGAAAGATTTGAGAGTAGTAAAGCTGTGGAATTCTCTGCTTGATAAAGCAGTAGAATCTTCCTCATTAAATATATTTAAGACACATTAACCATATAACCATATAACTACTTACAGCACAGAACAGGCCAGTTCGGCCCTACTAGTCCATGCCGTAACAAATTCCCGCCCTCCTAGTCCCACTGACCAGCACCCGGTCCATACCCCTCCAGTCCTCTCCTCTCCATGTAACTATCCAGTCTATCCTTAAATGTAAGCAATGATCCCGCCTCGACCACGTCTGCCAGAAGCTCATTCCACATCCCTACCACCCTTTGCGTAAAGAAATTTCCCCTCATGTTCCCTTTATAATTTTCCCCCTTCAATCTTAAACTATACCCTCTATATTACATTTAGATAGATTTTTGAATAGTAGGGGAATTAAGGGTTATAGAGAACAAATGGGAAAGTGAATAGGGAATATTCTAAAAGAGAATTTAAGATAGCTTTGGTAGAATCTAGACAGATTTCATATCAAGACAAGGGAAAGAATAGCTTCCCTTGGTGATCAGGAGGGGCTTCTATGTGTAGAACTTAAATGAATATTTTTGAATGTATTTTTTACAGGAGTGGGAGGTGGGAGAAGTAGCTAATGATAGCCTACAGCATGTCTGGATAAATCTCCGGGTACAGACCAGGTGCATCCTAGAACATTGTGGGAAGGTAGAAAGGAAATGGTTGCAATCTTGGCAGACATTTTTAACTCATTGCTGAGGACAGGAGAAGTTCCTGAGGACTGGAGGGTGGCAAATGTGGAGCTGTTCTTTAAAAGGATAATCTGGGTAACTATAGGTAACCACTGTTAGTCTGACGTCAATTGGTCAGGAAACTACTGGAGAGAATTGTGAGAGATAGAAGCTATTGACATTTGGATGGCCAGGGGAAAATTAGGGAGAGCCAGCAAAGATTTATGCTTGGGAAATCGTGTCTAACGAACTAGATAAAATTTTTTGAAGAGGTGACAAAGAAGGTAGACAAAGGCAAGGCAGTTATTTATGTGGATTTTAATGAAGCTTTTGATAAGGTTGCACATGGTAAATGATATGGAAGGTTAGGACATGCGGGATAGGAGGTCAGTTAGCCAAATGGATTTTTAAAAATTGGCTGAGTGATAGGAGTCAAAGTGTTTGCAAAGGGCAGTTTTTCAGACAGAAATACCATGACCAGTGGAGTGCCTCAGGGTGCAGTATTTGAACCCTTGCTTTTTGTAATATACATAAATAATTTGGACAAAGATGTTTGTGTGAAGGTAATTTAGCTGATGACAAAATATGTGCTACGGCAAACAGTAAAGAAGGTTTCCCTATTTGAAACGGAACCGAAGAGAGATGGTGAACAGACTAAGGAACTACAGATGCAATTCGACTCGGAAAAGTGTGAGCTGTTGCATTTGGGTAAATTGAACCAAGACAAAACCTAAAGAGTGTTATGGAGCAAAGAGATTCAGGAGTGTAGGTACATAGCTCTTCAAAGGTGGCAGTACAAGTAGACAGTGTAGTATTTGGGACTCTTGCCTTAATTGGTCGAGGTATTGAATGCAAGTGCTGGGACATCATGTTGGTTATACAAGATGTTGGTGAGGCCACACATGGAATATTATGTTTAGTTTGGGTTGCATAGCTATAGAAAGGATATTATAAAGTTGGAAAGGGTACAGAAGAGGCTTACAAAGTTGTTGACAGGATTATCGAGGTGTGTTAGCAGGTACAGGGAGCGAGGAGCAAATTAGCTGCTTGAGGAGTATAAGAAATGCAAGAAAACATTTAAGAAGGAAATCAGAAGGACTAAAAGAAAGCATGCAGTTGCTCTGGCAGACCAGCTGAAGAAAAATCATGAGGGCTTTTACAGATATATTAAGAACAAAAGAATAATAGCAAATAACAGAGGAATCTGTTTAAGGTAAGTGAAGGAGTTTAGGGAAGATCTTATAGAGTTTTCCAAGGAAGTAACCAAGAAAGTTGATAAAGGAAAGACACTGGATGTTGTCTACATGGACTTATAATGCTATTGACAAGGACTCACATGTGAGGTTAGTCAAGAAGGATCAGTTGTTTGATATTCAGGTAGTAAACTGGATTGCACATTGGCTTTGCAGGAGAAGCACAAGAGTGTTAGTGGACAATTGCCTCTCTGACTGGAGCCTATGACTAGTCATGTGCCTTGGGGATTGGTGCTGGGTCTTGTGTGGTTTGTCATCTGCATCAATGATCTGGGTGAAATTGTGATAAAATGGATCAGCAAATTTGCAGATGTCACTAAGATTGGGGATGTAGTGGACAGCAAGGAAAGCTTTCAAGCTTGCAGCGGGATTTGGTCCAGCCAGAAAAATGGGCAGTAAAATGGCAGATGGAATTTAATATGGACAACATTTTGGGCTGAAGGGCCTGTACTATTCTGTAATATTCTATGTTCTAAGATTTGCCATGTCCTTAATACCTGTTTTTAAAAATACTTTAAAAAAATTTCCATACATGTATTAATATCCAGATACAAAGGATAATATTAATATATTCCAAATCAATTATACATGTTACATATTATACCCCCCAAAACCTCACCAACCCCCTCCCCCCAAATAATAATCCCCAAAAAGTGGAAAAAAGTAAAAGAAAGATAGAAAGAAACAGAATATAATCAAAGAAAAGAAAGAAACAAACAAACCTGGTTACCAAAATATCAATATTATTCATTACCTATCCCAAAAAGTTAGCAAGGCTTCATGAGGTTCAGGAAAAACCCTTTATAAATTAATACCTACAATGTGTAAGTATGGGCACCAAATTTTTAAAAAATCATATTTATTCCTTAGATTATTGTAATCTTCTTGAGGTGTAAAACTATGTATTTCTGCATGACTAAATGGTAATCTGATTTTCCATGTCATTTCTATACATTTTCTTGCAACTGCTAATGCAATTTTCACAAATTCCTTTTATAAAAAATTCAATTTCAATTTTGGTCTTATTGTCAAAATATTACCCAGTAAAAATAGGATTGGATCGTGTGGAAATTTACTGCTGTAAATTGTTCTAGAAATTTTCCTAATTCTGTCAAAAATGGCCTCAATTTCGAACATGACCATGTAGAATGCAAAAAAAACCTATCTCTTGACTGGATCTAAAACATTTATCTGATAGATCTGATTTCAATCTATTTAATGTCTGTTATTTTTGATAAATGTTACCATAGTATTGAATTGTTTTTATTGTCACATGTACTAGGATTCAGTAAAAAAAACTTTGTTTTGCATGCTATCCAGGCAGGACAACACATTCTTATTACCCAGTAGGCAATGGCATAATAAAACAAAAGTGCAGGATGTGTTATAGTGAGTGTTATAGTAAGCCAGGAATACAGGGTATAAAGAAAAGTGTAGTTAAAATAGTTCAATTGAGAGATGGATTTATTGAGTCTGATGGCAGCAGGAAAGAAACACAGAGTGATAAAGTTACATAGCATGGAGCAGGCCCTTCAGCCCAACTTGTCCCTGCTTTCCACGTTGCCATTCTAGGTTAGTCCCATTACCTCCATTTGGTCTATATTCTTCTAAACACTTCCTATACATATATTTGTCCAGTTGCCTTTTAATCATAATTGTATCAACATCTATAGCTCCCTCTGGTAGTTTATTGCAGATATGACATTACCCTAAGTAAAAATGTTTCCCTCAGATCCCTTATAAACTTCTCCCCTTTCACCTTAAACAAATGCCCTCTAATCCTAGAATTGTCAAACCCTGGGAACTAGACCGTGAGCATTCACTTAATTCATGCACATGCTTTTATAGTCCGGTCACTCCTCCACTTCCTTCACTCCAAAAACTAAAGACTCAGCCTATCCAACATCTCCCTGTAATATGACCTCTCCAGTCCCAGCAACATCCTGGTGAATCTCCTTTGAATCCATTCCATGCTTGGCTTCACTGGGTGGGGCATTGAGTATAAACGTAAGGAAATCATGTACAGCTTACATAAAACGATGGTTAGGCTGCACTTCAAAGGTTCCTTTTATTGTCATGTAAGAAAATACAAAAAATTTAATATTCATAATATACTTTAACTTTTTCTTGCCTTAAAGGTAAACAAAGAGCTGGCATGTGCATTGTCTGGCATCCACAATAATAAGAGAAAGAGAAGCAAAAGACAGTCCCTTCAGAAACACTGAGTGTCCATGGATTTGCATCCAGCACTCCCACAACCTCTACAACCTCACAAACTCCCGTTCAATCCATTGGCCACCCAATCTCTGATACACTCAGGAAGCCTTATGCACCTGAGGCACTTCAAGCACCCTTCTTGCCCTCAGCACCCTCTCGAATCCTGGTTCCAATACCTGGTTCTCATGAGCTAGTCTCTAGAAGCCTGCAGCATGGTGTGAGGCCTTCGACCGCAAGTCACCAGTAGCCTGCAGCTTATGTCTGTATCAGCTCACACACAGCCTATGTAGATCCTTCAACTGCTGCCGTAGTCACCTTCCAGTAGTGTTGTCATCCAGGCTTCTCCTACTCAACGGGGTGTTTACCATTTCTGGTCCCCTGTGCCAGTTCAATGCTGCCCCCAGAGCCTACAAATGTTCATGATATGCTTCCCATCATACAGCCATCTTGGGCACAGACCTCCATGGTTGCAGGATGTTTAAAAAAAAACACCATTGAATAGTCAGGGGAAATCAGCAGTATTCCTGACAACTTCATCTGTGAGAAGGGCATCCAACTGCAGATCCTTACAAACTGTGTAAAGGAATTAGAGCTGGAATTGGAAGAATTCTAGATCATTTGGGAACTGAGGGTGTGATAGACAAGCATTACAGGGATGCAATCATACCATGAGGAAGGTAGCTGCATGAAAGTCAGGAAAGGGAACAGGCAGTCAGTATAGAATACTCTTGTGGCCATTCCCCTCAATAACACGTATACCATTTTGGATACTTTTGAGGAAGATGACCTATCAGGGACAAGCCATGGTGGTCAGGTCTCCAGCACAGAGTTTGGACCTGTGGCCTCTATAGAGAAGAGGTGAGCTGTAGTGATAAGGGATATGGCAGTGAGGGGAATAGATCAGAGGTTTTGTGGAAAAGGATCTTGGATAGTATGTTGCCTGCCAGATGCCAGGGTCTGGGATATTTCAGATCAAGGACACAGCATTCTCAAGAGGGAGGGTGAGCAGCCATATGTTGTGGTCCATGTAGGGACGAATGAAATAGGTAGAAAGGGTGATGAGGTCCTGCAAAAAAAATGTTTCAGTGAGTTGGGTGTGAAGTTGAAGGGTTGTGATCTCAGGATGACTGCCCATGCCACATGTTAGTGACGTGATATATGGTAGAATAATGCAAATTAATACATAGCTAAAAAAATGATGCAGGAGAGAGAAGTTCAGATTTCTATAAAAACAATATTGCTGAGGAACTCAGAAGGTCCCATAGGAGGTAAGGATATATAACTGTATAATGAAATTTGTTGTTTTCCAGAAGCATTATTATACATTCCAGTTGCAAAAATTCCTATAAAATACATTTTTGAAAATAAACAAATAAATAAATAGATGGATGAATTGGTGCAAAAGAAAAAGTGAGGCTGTGTCTGAAGTTTATTGTCCATTCAGAAATCTGATAGCAGAGGAGATGAGGTGTGTTTGTTCCATTGGGTGTTTGTATTTAGGCTCTTGTATATCCTTTCTGATGGTAGCAGCGGGAAGAGGGCATGGCCTGGGTGGTGAGGGTCCTTGTCAAGAGGCTTTCTGAGTCACCGCCTCTTGTAGATGTTCTAATGGAGGAAGACCAATGCCCATAAAGGGACTGGCTGAGTTCAAACTCTTTGTAACCTTTTTCTTTCCTGTGCATTGGTCCTCCGTATCTGACAGTTATGTCACCAGTAAAATACTCTCCATGATACACATGTAGAAATTTGGTGATGTACTAAATCTCCTCAAACTCTTAATGAAGCCTTCTTCATGAATGCATTGACGTGAAGGCCCCAGGATATATCTTCAGAGATGTTGACACCCAGGAATTTGAAGTTCTTCACCCTTTTCACTGCTGACCCCTCAATGAGGACTGGTTTGTGTTCTCTTGATTTCCCCCTCCTCAAGTCAACAATCAGTTCCTGAGTTTTGCAAGGTTGTTGTTGTGATAACACTCAACGAGCTGATCTATCTCCCTCCTGCATGCATTCTCTGTCGTCTATGATTCTGCCGATGACCATAGTGTCATTGGCAAATTTGTAGATGGCATTTGAATTGTGTCTAGCCACACAATCATGGGTGTAGAGTGAGTAGAGCAATGGACTAAGCATGCATGCTTGAGGTACACCTGTGTTGATTGTCAGTGAGGAGGAGAAATTGTTTATGATTCGTACTGACTGTGGTCTTCTGATGAGGAAGTCAAGGATCCAGTTACAGACAGGGGTGCAAGCTCCAGCTTTTGAAGCTTGTTGACCAGCACTAAGGGTATAATGGTGTTGTACGTTGAGCTGTAATTGATGAAAAGTAGCCTGAAGTTCATGTTGCTGTTGCCTAGGGCTGAGTGGAGAGCCAGTGAGATTGTACCTGCTGTGGAGAGCTGGTGAATTTAAGTGGGTCCAGGTCTTTACCTCGGTGAGAATTAATTCTGGCCATGACCATCACTCAAGTTACTTCATCACAGTAGATGTGAGTGCTTCTGGGCGATGGTCATTGAGGCAGCTCACTTTGCTCCTCTTGGATGCTGGTATTATTGATGCCCTTTTGAAGCAGGTGAGAAACTCCAACTTCAGCAGTGAGAGATTGAAAATGTCTGTGAACCCTCCAGCTTGTTGGTTGGCACATATTTTCAGTACCCTGCCAGGTACGCCATCAGGGCCTAACACTTTGCAGGGGTTCACGCTCTTGAAAGATGTACTAACGTTGGCCTCTGAAACAGTTATAACAGGGTCGCCAGCTTCTGCAGGGATTCTCATTGATACCATTGAATACGGAGTGAATTAAGGAATGCATATTATATGCAAGAGTTTAACTTTAACATGGGCATCATGTTTGGCACACACACAGCTGCTGAAGATCTGTTACTATATTGTACTGTTCTATGAACTACTCACCATTTCATTCCATTTGAATCAAATTGGCCAGCCCTCCTCTATTCCTAGTTATTCTGTTCCTACTTCCTTTCTCTCTCTCTCTACCTAGCCTAGATTCCTCCCCCCCACCCCCATTTCCTGCGGTCCTTCCCCCCCCCCCCCCCCACCTATCATCTCCCACCCTCACTACCTCCCTTCCCCTTTTTGTTCGGACATCTTTCATGTTCCCCCATACCTTGAAGGACTCAAGACCGAAACGTTAGTGATGTATCTTTACTTTTGCTACTTAAGGCACTGTTTGACCTGCTGGGTTTCTCCAGCGTTTGTGAGTTTTTTCACTTAACCACGTATCAACAGAATCGTGTTTTACCTCCTTTGTTCCTATGTGATTTAATATTCCAGACTAATCTGCCAGGCAGACCTTGTCAAAGGCCTTGCTAAAATCTAAAGTGTATGTGCCTTGCCCTCATCAGTCCTCTTGGTCACCCCTTCAAAAGAAACTATTTGATTTGTGAGATGAACTCCTACACACAAAGCCATTCTGATTACCTTTAATCTGTCTAAATGCTAGTAGATCCTATCCCTCAGGATCCCCTCCATTAATTTTCCTGTGACTGACTTCAGGCTCACTTGCCTGTTGTTCCAAGGCTTATCATTGCTGCGCTTTTATAATGGCATAACATTAGGAACACTATAGTCTTCCAGCACTTCACCTGAGCCCAAAAATGACATAAACATCTTTGCAAGTGCCTTTACAATTTCTTCCCTAGATTCCCACAAAATGGAAGCATACATTTGATGAGACCATAGAGATTTGTCTATTTAGCTGTCCTCGAATCTGAAATTCGTATTTTCATGCTCATTTATCTTCTGTCTAACAAAAGGGGGTGATGAGAATTGTCTGGGTAGGATGTGTCTTGTATGGTGGCAGCTTTCCCGAGATAGTAAAGAGAGAGTCAATGGGGGAAAGGTTTGTTTGATGGGCTGAACTGCATTCATAACTCTCTGCAGTTTCTTGTAGACTTGGGCAGAGCAGTTCCTGGACCAAGCTGTGACACATCCGGAGACGATACTTTCCATGTTGCATTTGTAAAAAGTTGAAAGAGATCTAGGGGATGTGCCAAATTTTCTTGGGATTCTGAGAAAGTAGAGTCATTGGCACACTTTCTTGGGCACAGCATGAATGTGGACGGACCATTTCAGGTTATTGGTGATAAAGTATCTTGTCCATTTACATCATAGCTTGGTATGAAAACCGCTCTATCAAAGAACACAACAAATTGCAAAGAGATTTGAACACAACATGGAAACCAACTTCCCCTTCATCAACTCCGTTTACACTTCCTTTTGTCTCAGTGAGACAGCCAACATAAGAAAGAGCTCAGTGCAGTCGCACCTTCTTGCAGCTAGCTCTCTGTTGGGATAAAGCAAGTTAAAAACACACTGACAACTTTAAGGATAGTTTCTTTCCCACTGTTAACAGACTCTCCTGAACAGACCCTCTTATTAGTAAAAGATGATCTCTCTAAAACCTCATGCTATCAGAGCTGTTGCACTGTTCCAGTTGTATTTCTCACTGAAACACTGAACTCTGCAGTTTTGTTTTATTTTTGCTCTACCAGTTGTACTTAATATGGGTTGATTTGCCTGAATAGCACATAAAACAAAATTCTTCATGATATCTCAGTAAATGTGACAATAAACAACTCACATTTTTGTGCATTGTTTGATTTGCTGGGCATGTTCAACAGCCTTAACTGTCACATTAGGTCACCCTGACACAACCTACCAGAGAAATTCTCTTTGTTCCACCCACAAGGATCCCCAGAAAATTACACAGAGGTCTATGTAATGGTATGTGGCCCATAGTGATACATCATGATTGTAAGTTTGAGTATAAATGTCAAATATGCACAAAGTATAAAGCAGGAACTCTTCCATGAAGATCTTAGCATTACATGGGATTTATTGGAGAAGTCAGGCAGTGAACCAGTTGACTTGAATAATTATGAGAGGTTGTTCTTCTACAAAGGAAATATTTTGCAATTGTCAGGTGATAAAACCCAATACAGTACCAGTACCCCGTATCTGAAACGCTTGGGACCAGACATTTTTCAGTTTTTGGGGGTTTTCTGAACATTGGAACTAAGCCGCACAGTAGCATCACCATAATACCTGTATCAGCGATTAAACAGGAACAAGAAACAATGGTAGGTTTATTGAGCACTACATGATGCCTCAAGTGGAAAATTGACATGAAATAATGTTTAGTAGTTACCAAAAAAAAATCTGATCTTTGCTTACATAAGAGATAAATGCAGCACCAAATACTAGAAATTCTCCTTGATGGCTTTTTCAAATGTTTCCTCCAGTGTCATCTGCCTCATTAACAATGGTTTTTGTCCTTTGCCACCTCTGGTTCCCGACACCTCCCCACTGCCATCACCCGTCCCTGACACCTCCCCACCGTCACCACCAGTCCCCAACTGCAGCCGATGCTTAAGTCTTGGACCCAGGTCTGTTTGGCATCTTCCTGGCCAGAAACAAAGATTTTGTTTTGTACCACAGAGCTCTGTTGTTACCAAACTGGCACCAACAGAATGTAAGAGCCCCATGTGGCAAGTCAGGTGGTGAATTTTTTTCAATTTGTGATATCATGTCGGCGCTAAAAAATTTTTTTTTGGATTTTGGATATTTTCAGTTTTCAGAACTTTGGATATGGGGTACTCGACCTGTAACTACATTTATGCTTTCTCGCTGGAACTATGGCTGGTTTTCCCACTCTTTAAAAAGGTATCCATCCAGTCACAGCAATCCATCTATTATTCTTGCTGAGAATAGCACAACCAGGGATAGAAACCAGGACAGCCACATTTGACCGCTTAGTAACACATTTAACTCTTGAGCTATAGTAAGGAACTTGATTATAATAGATTATGCTTTATCTACATTTATTTCTAACACACATGGCAACTATAGACACCTTGCATTTAAAGTGACTCCAGCATTGTGAAACCTCCCAAAAGGCTGTATAAAATTCCTTTATTGTCGTGTAATAGTACAAAACATGTTCTTCTTTGGCTTGGCTTCGCGGATGAAGATTTATGGAGGGGGTAAATGTCCACGTCAGCTGCAGGCTCGATTGTGGCTGACAAGTCCGATGCGGGACAATATTACACAAAATTACCTTCTGCCTGCTGTAAGACAGACAAAGAGTTGTCATTAATGTCGTCCAGCACCCTAACAGCATAGTAAATGCCATAAATGGAAGGCTCCAGATAATTTGATTTAAATGAAGACTATGCCTTTTCCATTAGTAGGTCTAGTGGTCAACAAGGCAATTTGTTCATGTTCTGTCATAGTATCACTGAGAAGCAAATAAATAGAAATTGTGATGAATTGTTGATTCTCCAATTCCCTTTACAGGCACTGCCTGACCCATTTAGGATCCTTCAGCAACTTATTTTGTTGCTGCAAATAAATGAAACAATGGATTTGGTGAAACCATAAAAGATAGAACATTACATCACAGTGCAATACAGACCTTCAGCCCACAATGTTGTGCCAACCTATGACAACCTACTCAACAATCTAAACATTCCCTACCTCACACCCATAGCCCTCTATAATGTTTCTATTGTACCAGTCTCCACCACTACCCCTGGTAATGCATTCCAGGCATGCACAACTCTCTGTTTTTAAAAAAAATACCCTGATATCTCCCCTACACTTTCCTCCCTTCGCCTTGTACTAATGTCCTCTGGCATTTGCCAATCACTCTGGGAAATAGGTGCTAGCTGTCCACCCCATCTATTCCTCATAATCTTGTAGATTTCTATTAAGTCACCGCTCGTCCTTCACTCCAAAGAGAAATTCCAAGCTCTATTAACCTTGCTGTAGCGCATCGAATGACTCAAAGACTTGTTGACTCAAACCAAGGCTTTTATTAGCAAAAGACCGGAGCGTGTTATATCGAGGTCGACCAGTCCAGACTGACCTGGGTCTGGTTAGGAGCAGGCCTTTATGACCTGCCAGTAGGCGTGGCTATGGCTCTCAGCTAATCACTACTCTTCTTTGGCTTGGCTTCGCGGACGAAGATTTATGGAGGGGGTAAAAAGTCCACGTCAGCTGCAGGCTCGTTTGTGGCTGACAAGTCCGATGCGGGACAGGCAGACACGGTTGCAGCGGTTGCAGGGGAAAATTGGTTGGTTGGGGTTGGGTGTTGGGTTTTTCCTCCTTTGCCTTTTGTCAGTGAGGTGGGCTCTGCGGGCTTCTTCAAAGGAGGTTGCTGCCCGCCAAACTGTGAGGCGCCAAGATGCACGGTTTGAGGCGTTATCAGCCCACTGGCGGTGGTCAATGTGGCAGGCACCAAGAGATTTCTTTAGGCAGTCCTTGTACCTTTTCTTTGGTGCACCTCTGTCACGGTGGCCAGTGGAGAGCTCGCCATATAACACGATCTTGGGAAGGCGATGGTCCTCCATTCTGGAGACGTGACCCATCCAGCGCAGCTGGATCTTCAGCAGCGTGGACTCGATGCTGTCGACCTCTGCCATCTCGAGTACTTCGACGTTAGGGATGAAAGCGCTCCAATGGATGTTGAGGATGGAGCGGAGACAACGCTGGTGGAAGCGTTCTAGGAGCCGTAGGTGGTGCCGGTAGAGGACCCATGATTCGGAGCCGAACAGGAGTGTGTGTATGACAACGGCTCTGTATACGCTTATCTTTGTGAGGTTTTTCAGTTGGTTGTTTTTCCAGACTCTTTTGTGTAGTCTTCCAAAGGCGCTATTTGCCTTGGCGAGTCTGTTGTCTATCTCATTGTCGATCCTTGCATCTGATGAAATGGTGCAGCCGAGATAGGTAAACTGGTTGACCGTTTTGAGTTTTGTGTGCCCGATGGAGATGTGGGGGGGCTGGTAGTCATGGTGGGGAGCTGGCTGATGGAGGACCTCAGTTTTCTTCAGGCTGACTTCCAGGCCAAACATTTTGGCAGTTTCCGCAAAGCAGGACGTCAAGCGCTGAAGAGCTGGCTCTGAATGGGCAACTAAAGCGGCATCGTCTGCAAAGAGTAGTTCACGGACAAGTTTCTCTTGTGTCTTGGTGTGAGCTTGCAGGCGCCTCAGATTGAAGAGACTGCCATCCGTGCGGTACCGGATGTAAACAGCGTCTTCATTGTTGGGGTCTTTCATGGCTTGGTTCAGCATCATGCTGAATAATAGAATAATACCTAGTGTCGCCGAGAATATTCTCCCAGAATCACAGTGCGGCTTTCGCGCAAACAGAGGAACTACTGACATGGTATTTGCCCTCAGACAGCTCCAAGAAAAGTGCAGAGAACAAAACAAAGGACTCTACATCACCTTTGTTGACCTCACCAAAGCCTTCGACACCGTGAGCAGGAAAGGGCTTTGGCAAATACTAGAGCGCATCGGGTGTCCCCCAAAGTTCCTCAACATGATTATCCAACTGCACGAAAACCAACAAGGTCGGGTCAGATACAGCAATGAGCTCTCTGAACCCTTCTCCATTAACAATGGCATGAAGCAAGGCTGTGTTCTCGCACCAACCCTCTTTTCAATAATCACTACTACTATATGTAAATATATACAAATATATACATTGGTGATAGTATTCTGTACTATCACACTTGCCTCAGAAGACATGTTTCCGATCCAGGCAACATCCTGGTAAATCTCCTCTGCACCCTTTCCAAAACTTCCACATCCTTCCTATAATGAGGCAACTAGAACTGAACACAATATTCCAAGTGTGGTCCAACCATTTTTGCCTCATGGTAAACTAGAGCAGAAACAAAAAAAAAGAGATGTAGGAGATCTTAAATTTGTATCAGTATTCACTCAACGAACTGGCACAGAGTCAAGGGAAGTAAGGAAAACAATTGATGAGGTCAGGAAACCTATGGAGATTAAAGAGGAGAAGGTGCTTGCTACATTAAAACAAATAAGGATGAATAAATCCCCAGGGCCTGACAAGATATTTCCCTCGGACCTTGAGTAGGATGGTCATTTCAAAATGGAGGACAGCATCAGAAACTCTCTCAGATGGGGGCACCACCATCACACTACCCCCTCACTATGCATGCGCCAGCCAGCACTTTGTGCATCACTGTCACAGTTTCCCCTCAATGTGCATGTGCGAGCCGAGAAGAAACATGGCCATGCATTCTGCATTTAACAGGTAAATGACCGTTTTACCACTTAATTTGTCCTCCATTTGGGGATGTAGGGCCGACACTCCCAAATAGAGGACAAATTAACATCTGGCTTGAGGTGGTGCCAGACAGAGTGCTCAAAAACCAGACTTTTCAGCTTAAAACCAGACAATTGGCCACCCTAACCTTGAGGGAGGCTTGTGTAGAAATTGCAGGGACCGGGCAGAGATATTTAAAATGTCCTTAGCCACTGGTGTGGTGTCAGGGATTAGAGGATAGCTCATGTTGTTCTGTTGTTTATAAAAGGCTCCAAAAGTAACTCTGGAAATTATAGGCCGGTGAGCCTGATGTCAGTAGTAGGTAAATTATTGGAAGGTGTTCTCAGAGATCGGATATATGAGTATTTGGATAACCATGGACTGACTAGGGATAATCAATGTGGCTTTGTGTGTGGTAGGTCATGTTTAATCAATCAGAGAGTTTTTCAGGGAGGTTACCAGGAAAGTTAATGAAGGAAAGGACAGAAAAAGCCAGAAAGTAGTGGTGGATGATTGCTTCTCAGACTGGAGGCCTGTTACTAGTGGTGTGCCTCAGGTATCGGTGCTGGGACTATAGTTGTTTGTCATCTATATCAATAATCTGGATGACAATATGGTAAACTGGATTAGCAAGTTTGCAGAGGACACTAAGATTGGAAGCATTGTGTACAGCAAAGAAGGTTTTCAAAGCTTGCAGAGGGATTTAGACCAGCTGGAAAAATGGCAGATGGAATTTAATGCAGACAAGTGTAAGGTGTTGCATTTTGAAAGGACAAATCAAGAAAGGACATACATGGGAAATGGTAGGGCACTGAGGAGTGTAGTAGAGCAAAAGGATCTTGGATTACAGATACATAATTCCCTGAAAGAGGTGTCACAGGTGGATAGGGTTGTAAAGAGAGCTTTTGGCATATTGGCCCTCATAAATCAAAGTATTGAGTACAGAAGTTGGGATGTTTTGGTCAAGTTGTACAAGACATTGGTGAGTACAAATGTGGAGTATTGTGTGCTGTTTTGTTCACCTAACTACAGGAAAGATATCAATAAGATTGAAAGAGTGCAGAGAAGATTTACTAGGATGTTGCCCAGACTTCAAGAACTGAGTTACGGGAAAAGGTTAAAAGGTTAGGACTTTATTTCCTGGAGCGAGTAAGAATGAGGGGAGATTTGATAGAGGTATTTAACATTATGAAGAAGGTAGACAGAGTAAATGTATGTAGGCTTTTTCCACTGAGGGTAGGTGAGATACAAACCAGATACAAAAGTTTAGGGGGAACTTTAAGAGAGTGGTGGGAGCGTGGAACAAACTGCCAGCTGAGGTGGTGAATGAGGGCTCAATTGAAACTTTTAAGAAGAATTTTTACAGGTGCATGGATGGGAGGTGTATGGAGGGCCATGGACTGGGTTCAGGTCAGTGGGACTAGACAGAAAAATAGTTTGGAATGGATTGGAAGGGCCGAAGAGGCCTGTTTCTGTGCTGTAATATTCTATGGTTCTATATTGTGAATGCTGGTAATACACAAGAGGTCAGGACAGCATCTGTGAAGAAACAAAGTGAGTTAATTGATCAGAACAATGACCATTTTCCATAAAGGGAAAATAGAGATAAAACAGGCTTTAAGATATGGGGAGAAGAAGAAAAATATGGAAGCTGGACTGTAGTTCTTCCCAAATGACTCATACACTTTAACACCTCCTAACTGCTGCTTTTTGAACTCTGTAGCTTTAGGTTCAAAGTAATAATACATAAAAAATATAATATACATGATGTACTTCAAATTTTATCTGCCATAAGGCAAACAAAGAGTAGCCATGAGCATTTCCTGGTGTCCCCAACATTATGAGAAAGGGAAGCAAAAGCGAGTCCCTCTCGAGACACTGAGTGTCCATCCGTAGATACATCTCCAGCGCTCCTGCAGCCTCTGCAGATGTTTGTGTTTCATTTACAGTATTTTCCAGCATATTATAGACCTTTGATGGATCAGTGAATCACTGAATTATACAAAATTGCATTGTTCACACTCAATTAATTAATCTAGATCGTGCACTGGAGATATGCTGAGTATTGATAATTGTGTCCGAGATCCAAGTGAGAGAATGAACAGGCAATGTTCCCAATCCTTTTCATAGCATTATGTGTATCAGTAAGAGAATTGAAAATCATAAGCAGTTTTGTTTTCCAGAGTACAGGTTGGTACTTTGTAAGAAATTGGGATTTTGGCAGCTTCCATTGGAATGATATCAGTGGTCATTACACATATTCAATCTTCCTTTTTTGCTGTGACCTTAATTTTTCTAGCGAGTTAAGAGGACAATTTATAACATGACGTGGAAAAAAATTGCAAACAGCTTGTCTATGGCATCTTTCCTAAATTAACACCACCACTGTCAGATCAAAGAGAAGATAATGTTAAAAAGAAGCTTCTTCCCATGACTCCGAGGAGTGTCTCTGACCTTTTGCAGCTGTGCTTGGATACACTTTGCATTCTGATTCAAACAAACTGAAACATCTATCTTAAGATAGTTATGGGTGTATTTGATCTTCCTTGTTTTATATTACATTCCATTACCCCACCCCCTCCCCACCTCTGGAATCCCCAAACACATCCGAGGAAAAGGAAATTATGTGTTAACCTTGAATGAAATATCACGATTATTCTAATTTACTGGAGCTGGTTTATAATCTGAAGAAGTCATACATATTTAACTCCATTTTTTTTAATGTTTTTAAAATCATGTGAACTTCCTTTGAAGAAAAAAAAATCATGGATCAAAATCACTTTAAAATGTATTTCTCCCTATCTCTCTTTCTATGTTCAATTTCCCCCTACACTGATAAAAAGCGAAGATTAAGTTTCTAATTGGCTCACCTGAGTAAAATGGGTGTAACCAATCAGAAAAATGATAGGAATTGTTTACTGGGAACACATCCAATTTCCTGGTTTTGTACTGCTGATTAAACCTAGCAAAACTGAAGCTATGGAAAAGGAGGGCCACTGTTAGCTAGGATAAAACAAATGATTAAGGAGCAGGAGGAAATGAATTCTAGATAATAGTACTTCAGATTGAAGTCTGACAGACAACTATTTTCTCCTAAGGTTATTTCTGTGAATGCTTTTTTTACTTACAAGTTTATATTATGTACAGTTCTGGTCGTCACACTACAGGAAAGATAGAGTAGCAATGGAAAGAGTACAGAAGGGATTCATCAGGGTGCTGCCTAGAATGGAGGTCTGTAGTAAGGAGAGAATGGAAAAGCCGGGGTTAGATATGCAACACGGTAACCGGCCCTTTCACCCACAAGCCCGTGCCGCCCGATTACGCCCAATTGATCTACCACCCCAGGTACATTTTTGAAGAGTGGGCGGAAACTGGAGCACCCAGAGGAAACCCATGCAGACACAGGATGAATGTACAAATTCCTTACAGACAGCGTGGGATTTGACCCACATCGCGATCTCTGACATTGCACTAACTGCTACACTAACCATGCTGGCCCAGATTTAACTGGAATGTAGAATACAAAGGGGTGATGATACATATTTATAAAGTCATGAGGATCATGAATAGGATAGAGAATCAGAGTCTTTTTCCTTGGATAGGGGAGACTAGGACTAGAACTGGAGGACAAAGGTTTAAGTGAAAGTAGAAGTGAAGCAAACAATCAGTGAGCTCATGGACCTATACAGATCAAAGAGGATGGAGTGCTTGCTGGGTGGAGGAAAATAAGAGTAATAAATTCCCAGGGCCTGACAAGATATTTCCCTCAGACTTTGAGGGAGGCTAGTGTAGAAATTGCAGCGACCCTGGCAGAGATATTTAAAACTTCCTAAGCTGCAGGAGAGGTGCCAGAGGATTGGAGGGGAGCCAGTATTGTTCTGTTATTTGAGAAAGGCTCTAAGAATAATCCAGGAAATTATAGGCCAGTGAGTCTGATCTCACTAGTGGGTAAGTTATTGGAAGGTATTCCAAGAGATAATATATACAAGTATTTGCATAGATAACTTGGAAGTCTGACTCCCCTCTACTTATAGCATGATGGACTGAGGAAATGAACAGCTGTATGGAAAAAAATCATATATAACTTAAAGAATAAATATGTTCTGGCAGCCATACCTGCACCACAAAGGGGCCCAGATACATTAATAAAAAGGAACAAAAAAGAGTATAAAAGTAACTATTATATATACAAAATTGTAGTTTACCCACCTGTACTCTATATGCTTAAAATATATGTAAGCTCTGATGGTGAAAGGATCTGTATGTATGGAAGGGGAGGGGGGGGGGTCTGTTTTATTTTTGTTTGTGAGAAAAAGTTTAATATTGTGTATTTTAAATGTTACTGTGTATAATTTCTGAAAAAAAATTGAAAATATTAAAAATAAGTATTTGGATAGACAGGGATTGATTAGGGATAGTCAGCGTAGTTTTGTGCATGGTCATCTTTTGATAAGAAAACAGCCTTCTGCCTTGAATTCAGCTGTCTCCAGCGTAGGTTTTGAGAGATTCAGAGCGTGTGGTGGACCAACCTTGCAGAGAGAACTCAGTTTTGTGCAGACACCAGTGACAACAGAGGGTTTAATGAAGCCCTGAAGATGGTATACAGCCATCTGTAAAGCCATTTGCTCCAGGTCCAGAGTCCCTTTGCACAGTGCAGATAGCCAGGTGCTCTACACAGACAAGGCGTCCATCCTGAACCAGTGGCTGGAACATTTCCAGACTCACTTCAGTGCCAACCACATGGTCCAAGACTCAGTAAGTCATCATATCCCACAACAGCCAGAGAAAACAAAACTGGACAAGACTCCAACCCTAGAAGAGACTGTCAAGGCCATAGAGCAGCTGAAAAGTGGTAAAGCAACAGGAATAAATGGAATCCCACCAGAAGTTTGAAAGCATGGTGTGATAGTTCAGATTCTATCACCAATGTGTATACAGATGGTAGTGTAGGATGACTGTGATTGGCTGAGAGTGTAGCTGGCAGGTCTTAAAGGATTGCTCCTAGCCAGACCAGGTCATTCTGGACTGGTCAACCTACTTATGATATGCTCCAGTCTTTTAGTTAATAAAAGCCTTGGTTTGGATCATCAAGTCTTTGGTTCTTTCGACGTGCATTACACATGGGAGCTCAGCTTGTCTGCAGCTGGAAACAAGGCAAAGTACCACAGGACCTCTGTGATGCAGTCATCATCACCCTGTACAAGAACAAAGGAGTAAAGTTCAACTGCTCCAACTACCAGGGGATAGCTCTGCTCTCCATCGCAGGAAAAATCATGGCAAGAGTACTTCTGAACAGACTGGTGCCCATCTTTGCAGAAGAACACCTCTCAAAGAGTCAGTGTGGCTTCAGAGCCAACAAGAGCACCATTGACATGGTATTTGTTCTCAGGCAGCTGCAAGAGAAGTGTAGGGAAAAGAACAAGGGACTGTACGTGACATTTGTCGACCTTACCAAAGCGTTCGACACTGAGCAGGAAAGGTTTGTCGCAAATCATGGAAGAACTGGGATGCCCCCCAAAGTTCCTCAGCATGGTCATCCAGCTACATGAAGATCAGCATGGCCAAGTCAGACACAACAATGGCCTTTCCGAGCCTTTCTCAATAGGCAACGGTGTAAAGCAAAGCTGTGTTCTCACGCTAATTCTCTTCACCATCATCTTCAGCACGATGCTCCAAAGGGCACAGAAGGCCTTGATGACAAGGATACTGTTTACATCTGATACTGCACTGATGGCAACCTGTTCAACCTGAGGAGACTACAGTCCCATACCAAGATATTGGAGCAACTCATTCAAGAGCTACTCTTTGCTGACGATGCTGCCCTCATTGCCTATACAGAGATAGCCTTACAGTATAGAACATCCTGCTGTGTGAAGGCTGTCGAGCTCCTTGGATTGGAAGTCAGCTTGAAGAAGACAGAAGTTCTCCATCAGCCTGCACTTTGGGAAGAGTACCACCGTCCCTGCATTACCATCAGCGAGACTGAGCTGAAGACAGTTCAGCTACCTGGGGGTGCACCATCTTGTCAGATGCCAAGATCGATAAAGAGGTTGAGACTGGCAAAGGCAAACAGTGCATTTGGCAGGCTGTATAAAAGAGTTTGGAACAACAAGTATCTGAAGAAAGGCACAAAGATCAGTGTGTACAGAGCTGTTGTACTGACCACATTCCTATACAGCTCCAAGTCGTGGGCCACCTACAACTCATTGAGCTCTTCCACCAGCTCTGCCTCTGTACCATCCTCAACATCTATTGGAGTGCCTTAATCATCAACATTGAAGTCTTAAAAGTGCAGCTATGCTGGGCATGTCTCTAGGATGCAGGATCATCGCCTGCCCAAGATTGTGCTGTATGGCAAACTCTCCACTGGCCACCATGACAGAAGGCTCTGAAAAAGAAGTACAGGTATTCTCTCTCTGAATATATCCTTTGGTGCCTGTCACATTGACCTCCAATCGCATGGCCTGGCAACACACCATTCACCAGCCTATAAACTCCTTTGAGAACGAATGCAGGGCTGGCCTTGAAGGCAAAAGGAGATAGAGGAAGAACCATGACAAGCAGCACCAAACCCAGAAGAGAATTTCCCTTGCAACCACTGTGGCCAGGCATGTCTGCTTCACATTGGCCTTGTCAGCCATCAGCGAGCCTGCAGAAGACATGGACAGCCCCCTTTCTAAATTTTTGTTCACGAAGCCAAGCCATGATTTGAGGAAGGCTCTAAAAATAATCCAGGAAATTATCGGCCAGTGAGCCTGATGTCAGTAGTGGGCAAGTTATTGTAAGGTATTCCAAGAGATGGTATATACAAGTATTTGGATAGAGCGGGATTGATGAGAGAATTCAAATACACATCCAGATGCTTTTAAGTATTGTGAGAGTATCTGCCTTGTTCAAGAGGGTTCAGTTGCTTGGTATTAAGGATGAGATAGTAAATTGAATTAAACATTGGCTTTGCACGAGAAGCTAGAGAGTGATGTAGATGATTGCCTCTCTGACTGAAGACCTGCAACTGATGGTGTGTCTCAGTGATCAATGTTGGGTCCATTGTTGTTTGTCATCTATATCAATGATATGAATGATAATATGGTAAATAGGTTCAAACACAGAAATGCTGGAGGATCACAGCAGATCTTGCACTGTCCTTAGGAGGTATAAGATATATAACTGATGTTTCAGGTCTCAGAGAAGGCTGAGAGCTGAACTGATAGAGATTATATAAAATTATTAGAGGAATAAATTAGATAATAGGAAGTAAAAACACAAAGCTGGAAAAACTTAGCAGGTCAAACAGTGTCCTTTATATAGCAAAGATAAAAATATATAACCAATGTTTCTGACTTAACCCTTCATCAAGGTATGGAAAAATGTCGGCAGGCATCTGAACAAAAGAGTTGAAAGGAGGAGTGGACACAAAGGTAGGAGGTAATAGGTGGAAAAGGGAGGAAGGGCACAGCAACAATCAAGGGGGGAATGGGTAGGTGAATAGAGAAGAGGGTGGAAGATGATAGAGGGAAAGGAAGGGAGGGGGAAAAGGAGAGCAGGTTAACAGAAGCTGGAAAAGTCAATGTTAATGCCATCTGGCTGAAGAGTGTCCAGATGGAAAATCGGGTGTTTTTCCTCCAATTAATGGGTGAGACAGTACATAAGGCCATGGACAGAGACTTGAAAGGCCTGTTTTGGACTTCAGACAATGGTGAGGGAGGAGCTGTGGATTTAAGTATGGCACTTTCTGCTGCCACAGGGCAGGTACAGGGCAGGGATGGATGATGAGTGGGGAGGGTTAAGTGGACAAGGGAGTCACGGAGGGAGCAGTCCCTGCAGAAGGTGGAGAGGGGAAGATGTGTCTGGTAACGGGATCCTGCTGTGTGCCAGAAATTCCAGAGGATAATGTGATGGATGTGGAGCTGGTGGGGTGGTAGATGAGGATAAGAGGAATCCTGTGATTGTTGTGTCTGGGGACAGAGGGGCAAGGGCAGATGTGCAGGAAATGGAGGAGATGCGGGTGAGGGATGAGTTAATGGTAGTGGAGGGGAAGCCACATTTGTGGAAGAAGGCAGACATTTTGGAAGATCTGAACTGGAAGACCTCAACTTGGGAACAGATGAGTCAGCTTGGAAATTAGAAGATAACTTGAGAATACAACAATGGTATATAGAAATGAATAAATGTATTCCATTAGAAAAAATAGCATATAATTTAAGAAATAATATTACAATATTTGAACAAATATGGGAGCCATACATGAAACACAATAGAGAAAACCTATCGGGGACATCTACCACCTAAAATGACAGAAGGAGAAGGAAATGAAAAGAATTAACTTAGTGGAATTTCTTGTTTATTTTTATTGAGTGACAACATTGTTTGACGGGTTTAATGTATCTTAGATTCTGAACTTTAAATGAATGGGAGGGGAGGTAGGGAGGGTGGGATGGGAAGAGGGAGGGGGGGAGAAAAAGACACTGTATATATTTGAAAAGAAAAATGTATGTATCTTGATCAATGTGGTTTATAGTGTGAAAAATAAAAAATTTAAAAAAAAACTTGGGAACAGATGTGCTGGAGATAGAGAAGGGGATAGAATCCTTGCAGGGGACAGGGAGTAAGGAAGTGTAGTCAAGTTAGTGTGGGAGTTATTGGGTTTGTAATATATGTTGGTGGAAAGTTTGTTTCCCAAGATGGAAACAGAGAGATCCGGGAAGGGGAGAGTGTTGTTAGAGATGGACCAGGTGAGTGAGATTGGTGGAAGTTGGCCGCAAAGTGGATGAAGTTGACAAGTTTATCGCGGGTGCATGAGGAAGCCATGATGTAGTCATTGATATACTTACTTACTAGGTAGGAAGAATCTTTTTCCGATGATAGAGATGTCTAGAACAAATATGCATAGGTCTATTTGAGAGATAGGAGATTTAGATGGGATCTGAGGGGGGAATTTGGAGAGTGGTTGGAACATGGAATGTGTTTTCCATGAAAGGGGTGAAGGCAGATACTCTCACAATACTTAAAAGCATCTGGATGTGTATTTGAATTGCCAAGGTATAGAAGACTATGGAATCAAAGGTAAATGGAATGAGTATCGATGGGCACAACAGTCAGTGTGGACATGGTGAGCAAAAGGGTCTAATTCTGCAGTGTTAATAGTACAAGGATTAGGAGAAACTGGTTTAAGGTTTTTGGCAATAGATACAGGGAAGATGAGGAGGTACTTCATTATGCAGTGAGTAGTGATGACCTGAAACTTGTTGCCTATGGAGGTATAAAAGCAGGGAATAATTTCAAAAGGCAATTGGATCACTTTGTGAGAAAATACAGGATGAAACAGTCTCTGAGGGGAACATTCATTGGCAGGCATTTTTTAAATTGCTGTACAAGTAATAAAACAGTATATAAATATTATTCTCAAAGATGGACATTAATAATAGATTTAACCTCCTTGAGGTTTCATTTCATCCACAGAAGTCAAATATCTTGGCAGAAGTTGTGAAACAACAATTATTTTTTGAATTTTTGATTTTGTTGGCAACTTTGCTCATTGCTCTGACTGTTAATAAGTGAAGAATCATTGTGAACTTAAAATTAACACACAAAGTGGAACAGCATCACGTTGGATAGGCTTGTGGAAATGCTTTTTGCCAATTTAGCATTTAATCAAAGCTGAGATAAAAGGATGCTTAATAATGGTGAATGCCAAAAACAGCTATAATCCGCAGGGGTCATCAATGGATAGGCAGAATTTACTGGACGTTTGCATATTTCAAAAAAGGGTTGATTAACGGAGTCTGAAATGTCAGAAGAACAACTCAGCAAGAAGAATTAGCAGCTAGATTTTTGGGATACTTACCTGGAATTTCTAAAATGTAAACTGAATAGTAAACTATTCTTTCAAAACAAAGGAATTTTGCTTTTCATTGTGTCACACAATGTTAAAACTTGGCCAAGTTATATTTTCAAGTATCCAGTGGATGTGTCATTTATTATTGGGAAGTTGTAACATCATTAAAGAATTTTCATCTCCATAAAAGTAAGTACCAAAATTGCCTATCACTCTTCTTGGCCTTCACCCACAGTGAAAGAAGTTCAGATTATCTGTTGTGCTCGACAGTAACCTATCAACATCTCAAAGAACCTCTCTCATTCACTGTTTTTTTTAAGGCCAAAGAGGTTGAATCATATCAGTCTTTCCTCATGGACATGTTACAACTCCTACAAGAGGCATATTGAGGGCTGAGATGTTTGCCTTTGATAATTTACTAGTCATTCATGGTCTTTCAACTGTGGCTCAGTGGATAACGATCTCACCTCACACCAAAGGTTTATAAGATCTCATTATACTTCATTGTATTATCAAGAGACATTGGTGTTTACAAAGGTGCAATCTTTTGGATGAGATGTTTAGGTAACTACACTTTTATAAAAGTGTACTTAAAAACTGTAAATCACCGAGGAATGTTCTCAGATTGTAAAAAGTGCAGGAATTTATTGGACAATTGGATTGTGAATGCTGTATAAAGAGCCAGTATGGACTTGATGGACCACATTGTTTCCTTTTGTGCATGTGTCATTTGTATGATTCTGTAACAATCTATTTTTTTTCTAATTCTCTAACACATCATCTTTGAAGAATGGGTCCCACTTAGAACATTAATTTGGTAAACTGGCATTTAAGTCAAGTTTATTGTCATCTGATTGTACAAGTACAACCCAATGAAACAGTATTCTCCAGTCCTTGGTGCAAAACATGCAGACGCACAACCAGACATAACACACATACAGACAAATAATGCATATGTAGGACAAGTATTATATCTATATTAAAAAAAAACATTGCTTTGTTCAAAGGAGAGCTTTGGATTTAAGTGTGAGCATTTGTTAACTACAAATGCTAGAAATTAATTTTGATTCCCATGTCTGATCCACCTTTGGAGTGGAGTATCTCTGTTGTACTGTATTTGTGGTTAATGTGGATGGGTACCGACTGGTTAATGTTGATATTGTGAACTAAAGGGTGTGTTTCCATTCCATGTGACACTATGACTTTCATGAATAGAAATGAACTTGTGGCTACTGGAATCACATTGGACACAACAAAATAATCACAAGGCATTTTTAGTGTGAATCAAACAGATTTACTTCTCATATCCTGTGCAACCTTTTAAAAGACAGAATCACACACTCGACACTCACTGATGTCATCATGCACTGATGTCACATTAGCCAATTCAATGCCTTCTGGGAGTTGTAGTGCCGCTATAGTGCCATTACACCCCACCCCCCACCAGAACCAGCAGAAAGGTTTGTCTGTCTTTTAGGTGGTCGAACTCTGCGACAGGCTGTTAGCTTCTGCAGAGGGGAAGACATCCACATGAGCCTGTCAATAGTGAAAGACTGTGGCTTCCCTCCATTGTCCAAAATGCAGGTCGACCTAGTTTGTCTGAGTATCCTATAAGGTCCTTTGTAAGGCATCTGCAAAGGTTGACCAAGTGTTCCCTATGGATGAAGGCATATTCGCAGTTTTTGAGGTCTTCAGGCACAAAGGAACAGTGTTCTCTGTGCGACGATGATGGTATAGGGGTCATTTTTCCTACAGTCTCCCTTAGCCTGCTCAACAGTTCCTTAGCATCAACATTGGAGTTGGAATGGTGGGGACGAACTCCCCGGGACACAAGTTCCGCAGATGAAGCTCGGAGGTTCTCCTTTCAAGTTGTTCTAATGCCCAGTAATACCCAGGGCAGCTCATCAGCCCAGCTTGGGCCTTCTAACTGAGCCATCGAGACTGACTTGAGATGTCAATGAAACCTTTCCACCATTCCATTAGCCTAGGGATGATGGGCATTCATATGATGATTTGTTGTACCAAGCGAGCAAGACAAGGCCATCCACAGTGAGGAAGTAAATTGCGATCCTCTATCCGAAGTAACATGCTGGTAAACCAAAACAAGATACCCAGGAACTAAGGGATGCCCAAGCACAAGTGTCTGCAGTAACATCTACCATAGACACGGCCTCAGGCCACCGCATAAACCTGTCTATTACTGTAAAAATAGCAGTATCCTCTTGAAACAGGAAGCAGACCAACAATGTCCATGTGGATATGAGCAAAACGATGAGTAACTGCTGGGAAAGACTGCAGTGGTGCCTTAGTATGCCGCTGAGCTTTTGCTTTCAGGCAGGCAATGCAGGACGTCATCATTTGTGTAATGTCTTTTTTAAGACCAAACAAACGGTCAATTTAATTGATGGATGTGAGAGACTATACACAGAGTCGAATACTCGACGTTTCCATGATGCTGGAACTACTGGGCGTGGGTGTCCCATTGATATATCACAGAGGAGTAGTTTGCCATTAACTCCAAACTGGACATCCTTCAATTGCAGGTTCGTGATTGCATTCCAATAAGCATTTGTCTTGTGGTCATGTTCTTGGGCTGCGGCCAAAGCTGTGTAGTCAATACCTTGATTAACAGGCGAAACCTTGAGTGGAGCAGAGTGGGACAGTGCATCAGCTACAATATTGTCTTTTCTGGAAATATGTATTATTTTTGTGGAAAATTCTGAAATGAATGATAATTGCCATTGATGTTATGTTGACCAGGGCTCTGCGACCTTGGAAAACGCAAATGTTAAGGGCTTGTGGTCGGTGTACATAGTAAAATATCTGCCCTTCAAATAATAATTGAAGTGTCGAATAGACAAGTAAATGGCCAAAAGCTCCTTATCAAAAGCACTGTATTTCTTCTCTGCTTCATGAAGATGGCAGTTGAAGAATGCTAACGGTTTTCATTGCCCATTGACATATTGATGAAGTGTACCTCCTACGGCCATACTGGAAGTGTCTGTAGAAAGGGCGGTGGCTACATTTAAAATTGGTTAGCTGAGCACAGTGGCATGAGTGAGCAAATCTTTAACCTTCAGGAAGGCATTGGTTCCCTCTTCAGTCCAATGGATGGTTCTGGCATTTCTGGACAGTAAATTGAAAAGAGGCTTCATGATATGAGCTACTCATGGAAGAAACCGACAGTAAAAATTTACCATTCCCAAGAATTTCTTCAGGCTTTTAACCGTAGCAGGTCTTGAGTATTTGGTAATGGCCTCAACGTTGGATGGCAGTGGAGTCACTCCTTCCTGAGTAATCTTATGCCCCAAGAAATCAATTGTTTCTTGTCCAAAAATGCATTTATCTGGATTGATGGTCAGTCCAAAGTCTTGAAGACGAATAAAAAGTGTACAAAGATGTTCCAAATACTCTTCCTCATTCGCACTGGCTACTAAAATGTCGTTGAGGTAAATGATGACTTTGGTCATACCACGACCTAAAGCATCCATCACCTGTTGAAATGATTGAGCAGCATTCTTTAATCTACATGGCACTCATAAAAATTCGAGCAACCCAAATGGATTAATTATTGCTATATTTGGAATGTCAAAATATTAGTGATAGCCATTCATCAAGTCTATTTTGGAGAAGATTTTCATTCCATGCAAATTAGCCGAGAAATCCTGAATATGAGGTATTGGATAACGATCTTGAATGATGGCATCATTAAGCCGTCTGTAATCTCCACATGGTCACCAACTTCCATTGTGTTTTGGGACCATATGTAATGGAGATGCCCAGGGACTGTCAGACCTATGAATTCTGCCAAGTTCCTCCATCTTGGCAAACTCTTCCTTAGCTCAATTCAGCTTCTCTGGAGGTAAGAAATCCGCTTTAGCATGGATAGGCAGGCCCTTAGTACAAATGCAGTGAGTCACACCGTGCTTTGCAGTGGAGGCAGAAAATTGTAAAGTAGTAATTTCAGGAAAATCTTCCAACAGCTTGGAGAATTCATCTACTGGTTTACTTAATGTTTGGAGACATAGAGCAGGAGTATTGGCATCTGCCAGAGGAATAGTCTGAAAAGTAGTTCCATCTATTAGCCAATGCCCTTTTAAGTCAACAAGGAATGATTGAGCCCGAAAAAAATCTGCACCAAGCAAAGGTTTGGATACTTTTGCTATAATAAGTGGCCAAGTGTAAAGATGACTCTTGAACTTGACATTCATCTTCCTGGTGCCAAAGGTCAGAATGTTGGAACTGTTAACTGCTCGTAGTTGCAGGTCTGGGGTAGGATGGCATGTGTCAAAGCCAGTGGGTGGAAATACACTAACACCTGAACCCGTGTCTACCAGAAATTTTCACTGGGACTGGGACAACTGGTCCCATACATAGAGTGGACTTTCAGGTTCCTCGTCAACCACCTCAGCCCTTGCTGGCAGTTGGCCTGGGTGTTTCCCACAAATGAGCAGGGTGGGAGGCACTTGCGGGCATTTAGTCCCCAACTCCTGTGATGATAACACCAAGACAAGGTGTCCATAGGCTGCTTGGTTGTCTTAGGGCATTGCTTGCTTGTAGGGAGTGATGTGCTGAGAGCACTAAAGTGTGACATAGTCAATATCGGAGGGGTTGGCTGTGCAGACGTCTTTCCTTGCTGTGATTTTTAGCCTGGCCTCTGCTGCTACAGCCCTTTTGTCTTCAAATGAACACTTGGATAATAAGAGCCTAATATCATCTGGCATTTGCTCTAAAAAGAGCTGCTTGAATAACATATTCGGATTTTTGCCAGCTGCCAGGAACAGCATTTCATCCATTAGTTCTGAAGAGGCGTGGCCTCCCAACCATTGAGATCTAGTAGTTTGGCTACCCTTTCCCTTTAGGACATACCATATGCATGTAATAAAAGTGCTTTTAAAGCATGATACTTGCTGGTATGGTGGTTCCTGTAGGAAGTCACTGGCCCTTTTAGCAACGACCTGGTCCAGGGCACTAACAAGATGGTAATAATGAGTGGTGTCCAATTCAACTTTGCAAAGATAAAATTGTGCTTCAGTCTGTTGGAACTATAGTTCAGGCTCAGCTGTCCAGACAGTTGTTAGCTTCACAGCAATGTTTGTCTGAAAGTACGTTTTTGGACACATCACGATCACCAATTGTGGCCACTGGAATCACGGTGGGCACGACAAAATAATCACACAAGGCATTTTTAGAGTGAATCAAACAGATTTACTCTTCATATCTCGCGCAACCTTTTAAAAGACAGAATCATGCACTCGACACGTGCTGACGTCATCATGCCATGATTTGGATAAAAATGTAGGTGATCCCATCAGTCAGTATGCAGATGACATGAAATTTGTGGAGTAGTGGAAAGTGAGAAAAATTGTCAAAGGATATACTGTAGCAGAATATGGATCAGCAAGAAAACTGTGCAGAGAAATGATAGATGGAGATTCATTTACACAATAGAACATTTCAGCAAAGAAACATGCCCTTCAGCCATTATAGTCCATGTCAAACCATCTCTTCTATCTTGTCCAATTGACCTGAACTCAGACCATATCCTCTCATTCAGATACCCATCCAAATTTCTCTTAAACGTGGAAATTGAACCCATATCTACTAATTCTGGTGGTAGCTCATTCCACACTCTCAACACCCTCTGAGTGAATATTTCCCTTAAACATTTCACCTTTTACCCTTAACCCGTTTTGTCTCACCCAACCCCAGTGAGAAAACCCTGCTTGTATTTACTCTACCTCTGCCCCTCATAATTTTATATAACTCTTATCAAATCTCCCCTCTCTCTCTGACACTCCAATGAATAAACTCTTAACCCAGGGGTGTCAAACTCAAACTCACGGAGGGCCAAAATTAAAAACTTGGACTAAGTCGAGGGCTGAACTAAATATTTATTGAAAATTTTCAACAACATCTGCATGTTTTCTCTTCTTTCAACATATGTAATGTTAAACTTTAGGATATAACTTTAGGAGGATAATGTTACAGGTCAGGAGTAGGTAGCTCAAGTTCATCCTTTGCTTGACCTGAGGGAAACATATTTGGTCCCTGTGGAGATGTAGTCAGCATTCACAGACTGTGTCCATTTTGGCCTGCATCAGGACTCAGCATTTCCTGCTCAATCCTCAGGCTCTAGGCCTCTATTCACCCTCGACCCACCATCCCTCTACCTGACCAGTCCTTTACCCAACCTCTACTCACCCCTCACTCCACTCGCTCTACCTCTACCCACCCCATCCTATACACGCCCCTCTACTGCCTCTGCCCTCAACCTGTTCCTCCCTCTACCCGTCTCTCACCCTCTAATCACCCCTCCCCTACTCGCCCTGCCCCTCCCCTTTTACCTCTTCCCTATCCACCCCTCCTTCTACTCATCCCTCCCTCTAACTGCCCCTTGCACCACCATAACTTCCCCTGCCCATTACTCCTCACCTACACCCTCTGCCCACCCCTGCTTACCCACCCACTCAGGCCCAGCGCGCTGCCGATCAGCCTTTGCGGACAGCCATCATCTATCTCTTCACGTGCAGGGCCGAACCAGCCGTCCCTGGGGTCCGCGCGGATGCAAGCGCTGAAGGCCATGGCGACCGGGAGAAGTGCGCTCACGCTGTGGAAGGGCTGTCCGGTGCCAGTCGCGCGGGGCTCGCGCTGCCCGGGGGCCGTGCGCAGCCTGCCATGCCCATCGCGCCGACAGGCAATCACAGGCGCTCGCCAATCCGCCGCACCGCTCGACAGGTGGGAGAAGTGACTGGTTGTGCAGGGAGCCTTCCAACTGGCTTGCCGGCTGATGACATGGACAGACTTCTCGTGTTACAATTTCTCGTGTTACAATGGGGAAGGATGTGCAATGAAGGGGGAGGATGGTGGGGGTGACATTACCAAAAAACAGCATCGGCTCTCGCTGCAGGGCGGGCCACCTCTAATACATTTTTGAAATGATCTTGTGTGCCAAATATAATTATATCTCGGGCCAAATTTGGCCCGCGGGCCAGAGTTTGACATGTGTGTCTTAACCTATTCAACCTTTCCCTATCACTCAGCTCCTCAAGTTCTGGCAACATCCTTTGAAATTTTCTCCAAGTAGGTGACCAAAACAGCAAACAATAATCCAAATTTGATCTCACCTATGTCTTGTACAACTTCAGGATAACATTCTAACTCCTGTACTCAATACTTTGATTTATGAAGGACAGTGTGCCAAAATCTTTCTTTAAAACTATCTAACTCCGATAGCACTTCTAAGGAATTATTTATCCCTCTGTCCTATCGTACTCTGCAGTATCCTACCATTTACTGTGTATGTTCTAGCCTGGCTTGTCCTCCCAAAATGCAACACCTTACATATTCCATCCACCATTTTGAAACCTATTTTTCCAGCTGGTCCAGATCTCGCTGCAAGCTCTGTCCACTATGCCTACAATCTTAGTTCATCTGTAAATTTTCTAATCAAATTTACTATATTATCATCCAGATCATTTATGTAGAAGACAAACAACAATGGATCTAGCACCAACCCCCAAGGCACTCTACTAGTTACAGGCCTCCAGTCACAGAGGCAATTGTTTACAACCACTCTAGCTTCTCCCACAAACCCAATCTCTAAACCAATTCATTACATCATCCTGGATACTGAGCAACTGAACCTCCTTGATCATCCTCCCTAATTTAAGAAATTTTCCTAAAGGCCTTAAAGTCCATGTGGATGACATACACTGCCTTTCCTTCAGCCTTCTTGGTTATCTCTTCAAAAAACTCTATAAGATTGGTTAGACATGACCTACCACACACAAAATCATGTTGATCATCCCTAATGAAATGGTGCGAGTAACAACTTGATTCTTATGTGGACAAGACAAAGGAGATGATAGTGGACTTCAGGAGGACCAGGATCAACCACCCTCCACTACACATCAACAACTCTGTAGTAGAGCGAGTGGAGAGCACCAAGTTCCATGAGTTCACTTAATTAGTGACCCATCGTGGACACTCAACATCTCCTCACTTGTCAGGCAGGTGCAACGGTGACTGCACTTCATGAGAAGACTGAAGCAGGCAAAACTATCAGCCACCATTATGTCAACCTTCTATAGGAGTTCTATTGAGAGCATCATGGCTGGCTGCAGCACAGTGTGATACAGTTGCTGCAGAGAAATGGATTGGAGGTCAATTCACAGGACCATAAGAGTGGCAGAGAGGATCAGTGGAGCTCCCCCCAACCCCACCTCATCAAAGTGATTTACTGTCACTGATGACCCCTTCCACCCTGCACACAGCATCTTTCATCTGGTCCTTTTGGGAAAGAGATACAGGAGTATCAGAGCCAGCACCACCAAGCTGAGGAAGAGCTTCTTCCCATGGGCAGTGAGAATGCTGAACCATCACACTAACCATCCAAGACTCCTATTTGCATGAAACAATTTTCTTTTGGATAAAATACTTGTCCTACATATGTATTATTTGTGTGTGTGTGTGTTATGTCTGGTTGTGCATCTGCATGCTTTTCACCAAGGACTATTTCATTGGGTTGTACTTGTACAATCAGATGACAATAAACTTGACTTGACCTAATTAGTCTCTGTCTATCCAAGTACATATATCTGGTCTTTTACAATACCTTCCAATAACTTACCCACTACTGACATCAGATTTATCACCTTATTATTTCTCAGATTATTCTTAGAGATTTCCTCATACAATGGAAAAAATTTAGCTTTCTTCCAAACCTCCAGCTCCTCATGCATGATCAAGGACATTTTGAAAACATCAGTTAGGTCCTCTGAAATTTCTGTATGAGCCTCTCTTAAGGACCAAGGGAATATCTTGTCAGACCCTGGAGATTTATCCACCTTTATTTGCCTTAAGACAGCAAGCATTTCCTCTGCAGTAATCTGTGTAGGGTTCGTGACCTCACTTCTGCATGTTCCTGTCCATCTTCCAAATAAATACAGATGCAAAAAAATACATTTAAGACCTACCCTATATACTTCGGATGCATACATAGATGACCACTATGATCTTCAAAAGCGCCAATTTTTCCCCTTGTTATCTTTTTGGTCTTAACATATTGATGGAAGACTGTGGGATTTTCCTTCACCTCATCTGCCAGAGCCCTCCTGATTTCCTTCTTGGGTATTTTGATGCATATGTCATACTCCTCAAGTACCTTATTTGTTTCTTGCTGCCTACACCTGCTAAGCATCTTCTTATTAACAATAACTCTCAATACTGAGGAGTTTAAACAAGTTCAGTGCTAGCAAACCATTCCATAAGGTTATTGGTCTCCCTCCAGTTCAGATGCAAACCTTCCCTGCCAATGCAGGTCTCACCTTCCCCAGAAGAGAGTCCAATAATCAAAAAATCTGAAGACCTCCCTCCTGCACCATCTTCTTAGTCACATATGAAGCTGTATTATCCTCCTATTTCTGACCTTACTAGCACATGGCACAGGCAGCAATCCTGAGATCACGTCCCTGGAGGTCTTTTACTTTAACTGAAGATCTAACTCCCTAAATTCACTTTTCAGGCCCTCATCATCCTTCATATCCACATGATTGGTGCCAGCATAAAGCTCAACATCTGACTCCTCACCCTCCCACGAGAACGCTGTGGACTCAATCCAAAACTTCCCCAATTCTGGCACCTTGGAGGCATACACCATCTAGATATCTCAATCTCATCCTCAGAACTTCCTATCTGTTCTCCTAACTACTGAATCCACTATAGCTCACCACTTCTTCCCCACCCACCCCCTTTCTTTCTGAGCCAATGGGCCAGACTCAATCCCAGAAACCTGACTACTGTGGCTTGTCCCTCCTCCTCAACAGGTTACATGTCACTGAGGGGAACAGCCACTGGGTTAATTGCACTGAATGCCTATTTCCTGACAGTCAATTTGCTACCTGTCTCCTTGGAGTGACTGGCACCCTGTAACTTCCATCTATCATCCTCCTCTTCCTCCTAAATGATCTGGAGTTCATGCAGCTCCAGCTCCCTTACACAGCCTGCAAAGAGATGCAGTTGGATGCATTTCTTCCACATGAAATCATCAGGGAATCAGTGGCTTCCCTTGTTTTCCACATTCTACATGAGGAGCATGCCCTGGCTGCCATTTTTAATCCTCACCCCATGCAATAAGAAAAAGTCCTTACCTTATCTGTGACTTCTGACCATTTCTTTTCTCAGATAAAACTTTTATCACTGCCTACACCTCCTTTCACCAAAGCTTTTCAAGCCAAAGCCTTTATGTAACATTCTTAAACTGGACAACTCCTACAGTGGATGCTCCAGTTAAAACTTCCCTTCCTTTTATTGGCTACAGTTAGTTTATTACAGTCACCTTTTACAGACACTTTTTAAAGTGGCTCACTCTTGCACCAACTCCCATTGCTGGAAAAGATTATTCATAGACATTTACTTGAACCCACTGACTTCCCTGGACTATATCAATATTCCCACCCTGACTCTTGCCTTTCTCCCAATTCCTCTGGCTCTTTTACATCTGTTTCCAGCTAAGGTCTTTCACTTCAGGATATCTAAAATAAACATGGATTCACCCCGCTGTCATTAATAAAAGTAAAAACATAATGCTGGAGAAACTCAGCAGGCCAAACTGTATACTTTATATACTTAGTCATTAATAAACCCTTACTTGAATCATTTCCTTTATATTTATGCTTTCACCTTACCTTCCCCAGACAGAACAAGAGTAGAGCTCCCGTAGGCTTCACATTCATGGTACCATCCTCCACATCTGGCACATTCATTCTTCAACACTTCCACAACTCCAACATGATCCTGTCATCAGCCAAATTTTCATCTTCTCACCCTTTCCACTTTATTCAGGGATCATTCTTTCCTTGACTCTGCTCTTGCCTCTCTACCCATCTTAGCACCCCCTCAGTCATTTTCTGTTGAAACCACAGAAGGTTCAATACTTATTCCTATACCTCCCCTTTCACTTCAATCTGGGGCCATAAATTAGCTTTCCAAGTAAGGCAGAGTTTCACATGCTTCAACCTTGTCTACTGCATTTGATGCATTTGAAGATAGCCTCCTCTAGATTGGTGAAACCAAATGCAGATTGACCGCAGACTTCACTGAGCACCTGCACTATCCTTAGGCGCAAACTGCCAGTTACCTGCTATTTTAATTCCCCACACAAGCATGTTTTTCTCAATCTCATCCATTGCCAGGTGAGGCCAAATGTAAACTTGAGGAACAACATATCATATTTTGCCTGGGTAACCTAAACCCTAACAGCATAAATGATGCATGTTCCAATTTCAGATAAAGTTCACTCTGATCCAATTCCACTTTTTCTAACTGTCCTTTCTTTCCTGGTTCCTGTTCTTACTTTTTCTCTCAAACTTTAACCCCCAGCACTCCGTTAGTGCTCTCCTCCCCTACCTGTCTCTCCACATTTCCCACCTTTATTTGTCCAGTGTCCCTCCCCAGCCTTTCTCCCCTTTTTATGCTTCTCTTTCTTCTTTCCCATGTTAGTCTCAATAAAGGTTCTTGACCTAAAACAGTGTCTGTTTTCTATTGTCATTTATAGAAAATGAAACCACACCCCATCATAGTTTCAGCATGCAGTTGGAAGAGAGTATTCAGGTCATATTTTTGTTTCCCAAGAAGCAGGCAAGTTCAAATTTAATTGTATTTCTTTTGTGCTCATTTTAGCCTTTCTGTCAAATTTCATGGTCTACCACCTAAAGTATGTGAGACAGCATTATTGTTTCTTCAGTTCTCTTGGATCAGTCACGTTTCCTATTGGGTCAATAAACTGCACACAGTCATTACACTTAGGCTTTTTCTAGACAAGTTTGGGTTCATAGTGTATGGAAACAGACAATGTTGCTGGAAATGATTCCGGGAATGAAGGTTTATCATATGAGGAATGTTTGACGGCTCTTTGCTTGTATTCATTGGAATTTAGGAGAATATTTTGAATGTTGAAAGGCATGTACAGAGTAAATGTAGAAAGGTTGTTTTCCATGGTGGGAAAGTCTAGGACAAGAGTGTACAACTTCAGGATTGAAAGGAAACCACTTAGAACAGAGAGCAGGAATTTCTTTAGTCAGAGGGTGGTAAGTCTGTGGAATTTTGTAGAGGCCAAGTCATTGGATGTATTTAAGGTAGAAATTGATAGGTTCTTGGTTAGCCAGGCATCAAAGGTTATGGGGAGAAGACAAGGCAGTGGGCCTGAGTGGGAAAATGGATCAACTCGTGATTGAATAGAGGGGCAGACTTGATGGGCTGAATAGCTTATTCCTGCTCCTATGTCTTATGACATAAAAAATAATGATTAAAGTAGTCTTTTGTATAGAGTTGTGTGGCAAAGAAATCTTTTGCACCTAATAAATAGTGGGGTGCTGAGGGTGGGAAGGGGGAATGTATCAATGCAATCGGGAATGCAGTTGCATCACAGCCTGAGCCAGTGAGAGTCACTTTACATTTACAGCTACAATTACTGCATTTAAGAATAATTAAGAGAAACACAAAATAAGCCAGATATAGAAGGATACAGTACTAATGTAGGCTAGAGGGATGTGTAGTTGGGCAAAGAGGAAATCAAACACATGGTTAATTGACGGGTCACTTTCTCTGTATGACTAACTCCTTGACTAACCCTTGTTGGACTATGAATCAGATTACGTCAATCAACCCAGCAATGTACTGAGAGTTTCCTTAAGCACTACCTTCAGTAGAATTTTTAAAAATCATGTCTACCTTTTTAAATACCGTGCCCTAGCAAGAGATGGGAAGGGGAAGGGAACTAACTGAAGCCCTTTTGAAGGAAGTGAGGAAGGGTGGCATGGTGGCTGCTTGAAGTGACAAAGGCAGGAATTAGGTTTTCAGAAGCAGATGAAGTTTGCTCTCTTAAGGCTGTGACTTAATGAGCTTTTCCAATTCTTGCCCTGTTCCTTCCAAAGTTTCAAAAGAAAGTATGACAAACAAATACTGCATGAAAACTCTAACATTTCTACTTTTAATTTAAGAAATTTAGTGAAGGGCTGACTCAGTGTTAGGCATAGGTAGAGTTGTAAGTGGTAAGGATGAAGTAAAGCTTCAAGCACTGATTAAGTGAGATCAAACATGCAGACCAGTATGAGCTTCAGGCTGCAATCCTGTATCTGGACAACGTCACCATCTGCGGCCATGACCTGCAGTACCATGATGCCAATCTCCAAAAACGATGGTCAGTCAGCAAGGTAAATCATTTGCTGATCAGATAGCCAGTGCTTTTAAGCCCTGAAAAGGCAGAGAATGATGCATCTGACTTCACCCTGACTGCCACATTTAACCAGATGCTTTCTTTTCCCGCACCCTCCAGGGCCCTGAAATTCAGAACTCCTCTGTCGAGAAGGAGGCCTAAGCCATTGTTGAGGTTGTATGGCACTGGAGACACTACTTGGCCGGCAAACGATTTACCTTGCTGACTGACCATTGTGCATTTGCGTTCATGTTCAATAACCAGCAGCAAGGTAAAAATCAAAAACGACAAGCTATTGCAGTGGAAAATATAACTTTCCACCTACAATTATGATATTTTGTACCTGCCTGGGAAACTCAATGGGCCCTCAGATACTCTATCCTGTGGAACTTGTGTCAACACACAAACTAACCGTTTACAAGCCCTCCACAATGATCTTTGCCTCACTGGAGTCACCAGGATCCTTTGCTTTGTCAAAGCTCACAATCTGCTTTACTCTATTTCAGGAGATCAGGTAATGGCCAAAAACTCCCAGGTCTGTGCAGAGTGCAAACCACACTTTTATTGACCAGGCAGAGCACAATTGATAAAGGCCACCCACCCCTTTGAGTGACTGAATATCGATTTCAAAGGACCCCTCCCCTCCTCAGACCGCAATGTATACTTCCTCAGCATCATTGACGAGTACTCAGATTTTCCGTTCACCATCCCCTTCCCTGACATGACAGCTGCCACAGTCATCAAGGCCCTACATGGTCTCTTCACTCTGTTTGGCTTCCCCTGCTATATTCATAGTGACCAGGAGCCCTGCTTTATGAGTGTCAAGCTATGCCAGTACCTGCTGGCCAGAGACATCGTCATGAGCAGGACCTCCAGCTACAACCCCAAAGGGAATGGACAGATGAAAAGGGAGAACACCACAGTTTGGAAGGCTGTCCTCCTAGCCTTGTGGTCTAGAGGCCTTCCTGTCTCCTGCAGGCAAGAGGTCCTCCCTAAGGCACTCCATTCAATACCGCAACCAATGCCACACCACATGAACGATTGTTTTCCATTTCTAGGAAGTCCACTACAGGGACCACCCAAGGGCCAGTCCTTCTCTGGAAATGTGAGGAGTCATATCTGACCCACTGATTGAAAGGGTCCATCTCCTCCACCCCAACCCCCAATACACCCATGTGGCATACCCTGATGGACACAAAGACACAGTCTCTGGTAGGGATCTGTGCCCTCAGGGACTCTGGAAACCATTACTGATTACCCCACATCCCTTTCACCTCTCACCATCCATGATGCACCAGGCCAAGGCAGGTTACCCCAGCCTCAATGGATGGTATACTAGAATTGATGCCATGCACCCACCAAGCCAATGGTGATGACTGCATACAGGCGACCCAGACTGTCCAGGACCCCATTGCAGCCACATCCAGTACTATGATGGTCACAGTGGCAAATCAGACTACCTGAGAGACTTAACTTGTGATTGTATCTAATGCTCTTCACCCCACTGGACTCTTTAAAAACAAGGGTAAACCATTGTCTGTACCTGGGGCTCCATCCACAGACACCTGAATAAAGGCGACTGTTCCACAGCCCCCTCCCAGTTCAGGACAGTCGACCAGCCTCCATTCTATTGTGAATAAAAGCCTGTCAGTTTTGCATAACTTCCAGTCTTTTGGAGTTATTGATGGTGCATCAAGTACATTCTTGGAGACTTCATTGTAGGACCTCACTTTAAACTTCCCTGAACTATATCCTGTCAATGTTCAATTCACCAAACTTATCACCTTTCCATGGTTAACTGAAAAGAGACCAGAAATCTTTGGCCTCCAGTTAGGTTGATATTTATGATCAATCAAAACAACAATTTTCCCCTTCAATAGTTTTCTAACTGTTAAATGAAAGTGTTCAAAGAAAAAAAGTGTTGTATTTCACTGGTTAATATTTCTACGTAACGTATTTGTCAAGAATCTTATAGATTAATCTGCATTTCCCAGGGAAACAAATTCAGCCATGATGAGTTAGTAAAATGGGAAATGTGCCCTTTGCCAGAAATTCCAGAATATATTTTAGAGAAGTGCTTATAAAAAAATAGAGACAAGGGAGGGCTGGAGTTGCAATGATTACTCTCATGCATGGATCAGACTCTTGACTATTTACTTTATACACATGCAGCTAAACTTTCATTCCCACGATATCTCTTTCCCAGAATGGGCTGGAAAAGCAGACAATGCCAGGTTTTTCAGGAAGGGTGAGACAGTGAAAATGAAGCAATAAAATTTGCTGTTCTTTCATGGCCCATCCCAGTGTTAACACAGAGCAGCTCCCTGCCTTGTGGCTTTTGAAAGCAAGATGCAGATTTTAATCTGCACACAACAATCTTTTTCCTGTGCTGTTGTTTATCACTGTGACAGTTCTCACATAAGCCTAAAGCGGAGCCCCAACAATATAATTTCCCACACCCCAGTCCAATCCCATCAGACTTTTTTACTTGCTTTTACTGCTCCTTTCATGATGACGTTGATCCTTGCTGTGGTATGGGATTATAGCAGCTGTAAACAAGTCAGCTTTCTTGTTTGATTTTAGAGAAAGAATATTGACAAGCTATTGACCATCAGAGGATTTGTAGACGAACATACTCTCAGCTGATGTTTGCATTGCTTTGGCTGCATTATAATTTTCACCAAACCCTAGATATTAGTTTTCTACCAGTACCTTCCCATACCACAAAATTAATTAGATTTCCCTTAATAGCTTAGGTATAGCATGGGTTAAGTATAGGATAAAACTTGCTCCAAAGTGCACCATTAAATATTTCATGGTCAGCACTGTATAGGTTAAAGCCCCAACCAATCCTCCCAGGCCAGCTACAGTGAGATAGTAAAGTTCCCTCCACACCATTTAATTAATTTCCCAGAATAGCATTGCAACTTGGTGGATAGCACGTTGTCTGCTTGTCTTGTAAGAACTATATGTGACATTGCCTTAAGGTGTGGTTGAAGGGTGAACACAGATAATTATAATAACTAAAATAGGATTTTTGACTGAATGAGGATGCATTTATCTTACCCATCTATGTTATTGGGAGGTGTAAGAGAGGTGTAATGAAGGAAGAGTGTGCCCTTAATAGGGGCTGCATGAATGTGAAAAGAAAAGATGAAGTCCAAAAGTAATAAATGACAAAAGCTGGAGTTCCTAACTAAGAAGTGAGGAAGGCTTGTTGGTTGAAGATCTATTGAGGAAGATGTAAATAGAAGAAGATGTCTGAAGAAAGAGAGCAAAAATAAATAAATAACTTTGAAGTACAAGATGTCACAATTGATGAAATATCTGAAATAAAATAGAATCTTGAACATGCTCAATAGGGGAGGTACCATCTGTACTTTGGAATCTTGGGGTCCAATCCATATATCCCTCAAAGTTACCGCACAGGTCGATAGGATAGTTAAGAAATCCTATGGGACTTCATTAGTCGGGAGACTGAGTTCAGGAGACATGAGGTAATGTTGCAGCTCTGTAAATCTCTGGTAAGACCACACTTAGAATATTGTGTTCAGTTCTGTGGTCACCTCATTACAGGAAAGATGTGGAAGCCATGGAGAGGGTGCAGAAGAAATTTACCAGGATGTTCCCTGGATTGGAAAATAAGTCTTATGAGGCAAGGTGAACAGACCTGGGACTTTTCTCTTTGGAGTGAAGCAGGATGAGAAGTGACTTAATAGAGGTCTACAAGATTATGAGAGGCATAGATAAGGTAGACAGTCAGCACCCTTTTCCCAGAGCAGGAGTAGCAAACACCAGAAAACATCTGTACAAAGTGAAGGAAAGTAAGTTTAGGGGAGACATCGGTAAGTTTTTTACACAGAGAATTGTGGGTGCTAGGAGTGCCTTACCGGTGTGGTGGTGGAAACTGGAACAATAGGGGCATTTAAGAGACTCTTAGACAAATGTGGATGAAAGGGTTATAAGGTTATTTTGTTTTTTGGTGTATATACAGGTTGGCATAACATCATGGTCTGAAGAGCCTGTATGATGCTATAATGTTCTGTTCTATTCTACTCTACTCTATTCCAAAAGGACCATAGATTCAGATTTATTGTCAGAGTACATACATGACATCACATACAACCCTGAGATCTTTTCCCTGCAGGTAAGGCAGAATTGCCACTTATTGACCATGCAAAAACTGACTCATGTACACATGTAAACAAATAAAGAAATGTAAACAAAATGCAGTAGAGAGAAAAACATCTAAATAAAGTGCAAAAGTAAGAATCCTTAAATAAGTCGCTGATTGAGTTTGTTGTTGAGAAGTCTGATGGTGAAGGGGTTGCAGCTGTTCCTGAACCTGGTGGTGGGAGACTTGTGGCACCTATACCTCTTTCCTGATGGCAGCAGCGAGAACAAAGCATGTGCTGGGTGATAAGGATCCTTGATGATTAATTACTGCTGTTCTCCGACAGCAGCATCCCCTGTAGATATTCTCGATGGTGGGAAGGGTTTTATCCATGATGTCCTGGGCTGCATCCACTACTTTTTACAGGGGGCATTGGTGTCCCCATACCAGATCATGATGCAGCCGGTCAGCACACTTTCCACCTCATATCTGTAGAAATTCAGGGTTTCCAATGTCATGCCAGACCTCTGCAAACTCCTGAGGAAGTGGCAGTGCTGACATGTTTTCTTCACGATGCCATTTGTGTGTTGGGTCCAGGAAAGATCCTCCGAGATAGTGACTCCCAAGAACTTAAATTTGCCACTCTCTCATAGTCATAATAGTCCAAGCCCAGAGTACATGAATCAAAACTTAGAGGGGATAGATTTAAGATGAAAGGGGAAATATTTAAAAAAGAGCTGAGGAGTCCTTTCTTCACATTGATGCTGATAGGTATATGAAACGAGTTGCCAGAGGAAGTGGTAGAAACGGGGACAGCTGTTACATTAAAAAGACATTTTGACAGGAACTTGCATGGGAAATTTAGTGGGATATGAACCAAGCGCAGGCTAACAAAGCTTAATTGGCATGAAAAAGATGGGTCAAATGGCCTGTTTCTGTGGTGTATGAATTGCTGAATGTAGCATTGTGGATTGTAATGTGCATTCTCTGAAAATGCATTGTTAAAGTTTATATTGAGTTTCAATTACATAATGTAACAGACCAAAGACAAAGAGATCAAGGCAGGAATAAGGTGGAGAATTAAACTGACAGGCCACGGTCACCCTTGCAAACTGACTGTAGAGAGGTTTCCCCAAATTTCCATTTGGTTTCTCCAACCTAGAGAAAACACATTGTGAACATTGAATGTAGTATACTAAAAGAGGAGTACAGCTGAATCTCTGCTTCAGGTCAGAGCTGTGTTTGGGTCCATGGATAATGTAAAGGGAACAGGTAAAAGGTTATACCTGTATGTCTGATAGCTACATGAGTTGATGCCTTGAAAAGGCATTGGGTACTAATTAAGGTAGCTGAATGGACCAAGGAGACATATGGGGAATAGCCCATGGGAGTAATGAAAAGACAAGTGAGTGAAATAAGTAACTGGTGGAGACATGATGAAATGAATCAAATTGATTTCTGCATTACCGACAATGCTCCCATATATTGTTCTTGCCTAAGTGTCCTGAATTTTGGATGCTCTGTGATTACATAAGGTTTGAACAGGTAAGGGTAGCATATTTCCTTCCATTAGAACCATAGAACATTATAGCACAGAAGCAGGCCTCTTCAGCCCTTCTAATCTGTGCTGAACCTTTTTTTTGCCTAGTCCCACTGACCAGCACCCATACCTCTCCCGTCCATGTACCTGTCCAAATTCCTCTTAAATGTATCCTATTTAGCCTTTCTCAGTAACTCAGTTCCTGAAGTCCGGGCAACATCCTAGAAAATCTTCTCTGTACTCTATCTTATTGATATATTTCCTGTAGTTAGGTGACCAAAACTGCACACAATGCTCCAAATTTGGCCTGATAGATGATTTTTATGGCAATAGAGTTGTGGAGTTCTACAGCATGGAAACACATCCATCAGTCCAACTTGTCCATGCTGACCAAGTTATTTACCAAACTTGTCCCATTTGCTGATCCCTATATCCTTGTACATCATTTCTGTCCACGTACCTGTCTTAATGTCAATTGTGTTTCAATTTTACTTGCCTCTACTACTTCCTCTGACAGCTTGTTCCCGCCGAGAACAAGGGGATACAGCCTTAAGATATGGGGGAATGGATTTAGGATAGAGATGAGGAAGAACTGCTTTTCTTAGAGAACAGTGAATCTGTGGAATTCTCTGCCCAAGGACACAAAAGAGATTGCCTCATTAAATACATTTTAAAACACAATTAGATAAAATTTTGTATCGAAGAGAATTGAGGGTTATGGAGAAATGGCAGGTAGGTGGAGTCAAGCACGGCTTGATTTCTAATGTTCTTGCCCTGCAGAAAGTGTACCTCAGGTCCCTAAGTTTAGATTTTTCACTCTCAACTTAAATCTGTGGTCTCTAGTTTTAGATTCTTCTATCCTCAGAAGAAGATGATGGCTATTTACCTCTTTATGCACCTCATGATTTTCTAAACCTTTATAAGGTCTGCCATTAGCATTCTTTGCTCCAAGGAGAAAAATCCCGACTATCACAGACTATCAGGCTTCTTATTATTATTCAAGCCTGACAATCCCGGTAACATTCTTGGGAGTCTTTTTTGTGTCCTTTCCAGCTTGATAATATCTTTCCAATAGTTGGGTAACCAGAACTACGCACAATACTCCCAAGTGTTGTCTCAGTAACATCCTGTACATTTGTAATATGTAAGTAAATTGCTTACTGTTACTGGGTTCAGCTTTTTTAAAATGCTAGATTTTAATGTAATTACTTTCCCAACTGTAATGGTGGGATTCAAACGTGTTTCTGGATACATGGTGCAGAACTCCAGCTGCTTATGCAATAACTTAATCATTACACTACCATACCAACATCTGCTGAATTGATTAGGAAAATGAAGCTGTGTTCAGAAGGGGTGGAACCTACAGCATTGACTGTCAGAAAAGGCCATTAAGTCTCCTATGAATGTCCTCAGGGATTGGATTATCCAGGAGTTTGACTTGAATATGCCTCCTGCCTGAGCTACAGGGTAAACTACGGCAAACATTTGAATACCTGGAAGGATCCAAACCCAAAAGTGATCAAACCCGTGAGACTCAACTATAGATCAGAGTCCAAGTAATGAATTTAATCAGTGGCTTTCTTGTGTTTTCAGAAAGGTCCAAAACCTTTTCATTTCCTTCTCTCCTTTGTGAAAGTAATTGGATTTGATTTCATATATTACGTCAGACAATATGCTTAAAGGAAGCACAATGAGGAGATATACGTCATTCGTAGCTGTGCCTGTTCCCTTGTGACACATTAAAATTCTGTGGAAATTGTGGACACCCAAGCCCTTTCTATACCCCAGCCAAGAGAACTTGTTTGTCTGTGAGCCCCACTACATTCACAGTAAAGTTCGACTTACACTACTTAACAATACCTAAATGTTTTTGAGAAACTTAGCAGGTCAAGCAGCACCCATAGAAAATAAAAAGCAGTTAATGTTTTGGGCCTGAGCCCTTCTTCACAAGTTTATAATGCAAAGATGGAAGACATGAGTGGGAGGGAGACTCCCGAGGAAGGGAGTCTTCCACCTTTTATTTCCTATGGATGCGTTGTGACTTGTGGGGCTTCCTCAGCATTTTTGTGCACTGCATTAGACCCGAGCATTTGCAGATTTTCACATTTACTGCAGTCCTAGTTTGATCAACTTAATGATGGTTCTCTGCCTTTATTGTGAGATTGACTCTAATCTGGCATATGTGTAAAAATGAAAGGGGATGGAGATAGTCAAATGTAATCTTTATTTGAGTCAGTCAAACATAATGTTAAAAAAATACAATCTGCTGGAGCAACTCAGCGGGTCGAGCAGCATCAATGGGAGAAAAAGAATCATTAATTGTCAGGCCAGAACCCTTCATTAAGACTGAGGATATAGAGGGGAGATAGCCAGTAAAATGAGAACAGGGTGGAGGCGTTGCATAATGCATTCACGCTTTGTGGTAGTGAGTGACTGGCCATGTTTTTACATCTTAAGGTTAAGAAGTTCAAAGTTTCCTTTTATTGTGACGTGATAATACCTTAGAAGTGTAATATACATGATATACTTCAACTTTTGTCTGCTGTAAGATGAACAAAAAGTCAACATAAGCATTGCCAGGCCTCCCTAACAATAGGAGAAAGAGAAAGCAAAAGAGAATCTCTTCAGAGTCACCTCCAGCACTTCTGCAGCCGCACAGACTCCTATTCAAACCATAGACACAGTGTTCTTGAATAGTGGCCAGACACAATGCTTTCATAGCTAGTCAGAAACAGTCTTTTCCCTCTGGGATTTTGGATCATGCATTTGATTTCTCTCTCATATAATAGGTCTGATATGATCCTTTCCCTGTAGAATATTAAATCAAGCACTGTGCTTTTATTCTCTGGGAGAGTGGGGCAGGCGCTTTCTTCACTCAAAGGGACAATGGAGGGACTATTGGATCAGGCAGCATTGCTGGGTAGAAATGATCAGTCAACATTTTGGTTTGGGACCCTTTATTGAGACACCATCCCAGCCCAAAAGGTTGACCATTTCTATCCATGGATGCAGTCTTCCTCCTGAGTCTCTCCAGCTTCCCTTTGTTCACTTAAGATTCCAGCAACTGTAGATTTTGTGTTTCACTTTCTTTTCTCACTCTGGGTGATTGTGGTAGATTCCATCCTGTTTCTCTCTAATACAGTGAAACATGTACATTCAATTCACTCTGTCATTATAAACAGATTGTTTCTTTACTCTCCCTGGGACAAATTTATTGTACTGAAATATTGCCAAATCTGCTGTCAATAATCAGTAGCAACATCGAAGTACTCGAGATGGCAGAGGCCGACAGCATCGAATCCACACTGCTGAAGATCCAACTGCGCTGGGTCTCCAGAATGGAGGACCATCGCCTTCCCAAGATCGTGTTATATGGCGAGCTCTCCACTGGCCACTGAGACAGAGGTGCACCAAAGAAGAGGTACAAGGACTGCCTAAAGAAATCTCTTGGTGCCTGCCACATTGACCACCGCCAGTGGGCTGATCTCGCCTCAAACCGTGCATCTTGGCGCCTCACAGGTCGGCGGGCAGCAACCTCCTTTGAAGAAGACCGCAGAGCCCACCTCACTGACAAAAGACAAAGGAGGAAAAACCCAGCACCCAACCCCAACCAACCAATTTTCCCTTGCAACCGCTGCAACCGTGTCTGCCTGTCCCACATCGGACTTGTCAGCCACAAACGAGCCTGCAGCTGACGTGGACATTACCCCTCCATTAATCTTCGTCCGTGAAGCCAAGCCAAAGAAAAGACTGAAAGGTATCATTGACCATTTCTATCATTTGGAACTTATTCTCCAATAATCTGCTGACTGACAGCCAGTTTGCATTGTTCTTGGTCCCTTTCTCTCTTTAATTCCTCACAGTCTTGATCCAAACATAGACTAAAAAGCTAAATTGGAGAAGTGAGATGAAGGTGATGACCACTTGACATTAAGGCAGCATTTGATTGATTGACATTGTAAAGTTCAAATTGTGGAATTGCATTGCTCTGCCAAACATTTACAAAAAAGAGCAACATGGTTAGCATAGCAGTTAGCGCAATACTGTTACAGCACCAGCAATTGGTAACGGGGTTCGAATCCCATCACAGGATTACTGTGATATAACAGGGTGGATCATCACAGGAGATGCAATGAGCTTCACAATGACACAGCAGTTGGTGCTGGTGCCTTAAAACTCCAGAGACCCAATTTGATCGCAACCTGTGATGTTTTATATGTGGAGTTTGCATATTTATCTGTGTGATTATGTGCTCTGGTTCCTTCCTACATATTGAAGACATATGGGTTGGTGGTTAATTGGTTATTCTAAGTTTCCCCTAGTGTAGGTGAGTGGTAGGTCAACTAGGCTGGAATTGATAGGTATGTGAGGGGATGGGTACAAGAAAATAGACAGAAATAGGATTACTGTGAAGTTGCATACACTTGATGGAAAAACGAATATGGCATATTTTCTCTATCCTGATCAATGATTTTTACTATCTCTCTGCCTGGACTATTTTGCACTCTGTTTTTGATTCTGTGAAGCAATTTTTTTTTAAATTTTACAGATGCATATTTAGATACCTTAGAGACAAGAAAGTTGAAAATAGCAAAAGTATCTATTCTTCATGGCTTTCTATGATCAAAACACCAAGATCTTTGACCTTGTTTTGAAATGTTTCCTTGGTTTGACCCCCACTATCTGCTCATTTTCTCACCTTCACATAGTTTGCAACATATTTTGAGTCCTGAACTCATCTCCATCTGATGTTCCTCTGACTTTAGAAACAGGTGATCTCATGGTATCAGGAGAAAGTTTTAGGTGAGGTCAGCTGGGACATTCCCATTCTGCCCAGTTATCATGCAGAAAAATGTATAATCATTTGTATTTTCACCCCTTAATATTAACCACATGCATACATGCTCACCGTTCCAAAATTTAGCATATTTAAATTTCTGCACACCTGCATTCAAAGCATCTCCTACATTTTAATGGTGCTTGCATTGTAAATTACCTTTGAATATCCAGTCTTGAAAGACAATATTTTCATTCAAAACATTTCTCTAACTGTTTTGCAGGTCCACAATCAAGCAAGGTAGACACATGCATCACACATTTTCCATCACTTCTATGCAATAATTTCATCATAAGGTCCTTTACATCCATTATAGGCAATGGATAGGACTTTCATTTTAATGCTTCACCTGCAATTTCCTAATCTGTAGCACTTTTAGGATTACACAGTAGCAAAGCGCAGGTCTTTGCTGTCCAGCAGTTGGGTAAAAACACAATGCTGGAGAAACTCAGAAGGTCAAAGAGTGTACAGGTTGAACCTCTTTAATTAGGTGATGTTTGGACCTAGCCATTGCCAGACCACAGAAAATGCTTGAAAACAGAAATTGACCCCTAAGGGAGCGCCCCGACCCCCATGTAAATATAACAAAGGTACAACAAAGCTTAAAACAGGAAATAATACTGTGGGCGACACAGTTAGCATAGCAGATAGCTTAATGCCTTTACAGTGCCAGCTATCAAGATATTAGTACAAACTTCTCATAGACAGCATGGGACTCGAACCCCGGTCCCGATCGCTGGTGCTATAAAGGTTGAATCTTCCACCATTTGTACAAACTCCTTATAGACAATGCAGGACTAGAACCATGGTCCCAATCTCGGCATATTCTGTAAGGAGTTTGTACTAATAGCGGCAGATTCAAAATGTGCCAGACCACGGGAGTTGCCAGACCACAGAGCGCCAGATTAATTGAAGTTCTACCTGTACTTTATATAGCAAAGATAAAGATACATAACCAACATTTTGGACTTGAGCCCTTCATCAAGATATGGAAAAATATCAGCAGGCATCTGAACAAAATGGTATGGGGGAGGGGTGGAGGGAGGAGTACTGTCACAAAGACAGGAAGTAATAGGTGGATAAGGGAGGGATGGCACAACAGCAAGCAGGAAGAGGAAGGATGGCTCATGAATAAAGAAGAAAGGGGGTGGAGAGAAAAGGGAAAGAATCAGAATCAGAATTTATTGGCTTGAACAAGTCACAAAATTTGTTGTTTTACGGCAGCATCACAGAGCAAACATTCATATAAACCACCTCACAAAAATAAATATGGTAAAAATAGTATACAAAAAGTCAAAGAACCAAAGAAACTGTCTTTGTGCTCCTGAGTGCTGGTCTTCAGTCTCCTGTACCTTTTTCCCAATGGTAGCAGAGTGAAGAGGGCATGGCCTGGGTGGGGGCATCCTTGAGGATAGAGGCAGCTTTCTTAAGACATCGCCTTATAGATGTCCTCAATGGAGTGAAGTCTGGTGCCTGTAATGTCGCAGGCTAAATTAACAACCCTCTGGAGTTTTTCTTGTCCTAAGTGTTGGCACCTCTGTACCAGAGAGTGATGCAACCAGCCAGAATGCTCTCCACGGTACACCTGTAGAAGTTTTCGATAGTATTCAGTGATGTACTGAATCTCCTCAAACACCTCACCAAGTTGAGCTGCTGGCGAGCCTTCTTCATGATTGAATCAACGTGGAGGCTCCAGGACAGATCCTCGGAGATGTTGACACCCAGGAATTTGTTGGTTCTCTCCACTATGTAGCCCTCAGTGACAATTGGTTCCTGTTCTCCTGACTTCCTCCTGAAGTTCACCATCATCTCTTTGGTTTTGCTAATGTTAAGTGCAAGATTGTTGGTGTGACACCACTCAATGAGCTGATCTATCTTCCTTGTGTACGCTTCCTCATTCTGTTTGTGATTCTGCCAACAACCGTGATGTCAATGCCAAATTGGTAGATAGCATTGGAACTGTGCATGGCCACACAGTCATGAATGTATAGTGAGTAGAGCAGTGAGCTAAGTACACATCCTTGTGTGCCTGTGTTGATAGTCAGTGAAGAGGAGACGTTGTTTCCATTTTGTACTGGCTGTGGTCTTCCGATGAGGAAGTCAAGGATCCATTTGCAGAGGCCCAAAGTTTGGAGCTTGTTGACCAGCACTGGAGGGCACAAAGAGGGCACAAATAATGCTGTTGAAGCCTGAGCTGTAATCAATGAAGAGTACTGTTTTCCAAGAGATCCAGAGCTGAGTGGGCAGCCAGGATATTGCATCTACTGTGGAGCAATTGTTTTGATAGGCGAATTGCAGTGGGTCTAGTCCTTTGCTTAGGTACACGCTAATTCTGGCCATGACCAACCTCTTAAAGCATTTCATTACCCTAATATTCTTTTTTTTACAATAGTCATTGAGGCAGCTCACTCTGCTCTTCGTGGGTACCAGGATGATTGGTGCCCTTTTGAAGCAGGTGGGAACCTCTGACTGCAGCAGTGAGAGATTGAAGACAAAGGGAAAGGGAAGGGAGGGAAAATGGAGAGTAGGTTAGCAGAAACCGGAGAAGTCAATATTAATGCCATCTGGTTGGAGAGAAACCAGATGGAAAATCAAGTATTGTTCCTCCAATTTGTGGGTGGTCTTTGTGGGATAATACTTGAGACCATGTACTATCTTGTAGATTGCATTTAGGCTTTGGACGTATGCCATGTGTACACATTTATATGAAGGTCAATGTCATTTCTCACTACTCAGAACTCTATGATTCTCATCTTGAGTTTTTTTTAAATAGCCTTATTTCTTCCTACTACCATAACATCCTCCAGATATAGGCTGAAGTGTATGTTCCTGTGCTATATTGTTCCAAGTTCTTAAACTTCCAAGTCTCTTAGTACATTAAGTATTCATGAGAGATTTTACTGTTGGCATCTAAACCAACCAAATGGCAAAATAATTGTAAATTATCCTTTAAAAATTGCCTCCTTCTGCTTTTTGAGAAAATATTAATATTTCAGTCACAGTAAATAGTTTTTGGCCAACTTGTTTTCACTATATCTTTAATTTGCAAATTCCCTTCCTCCAACACAATTTATCCAGATCTAGTTACAACACAGCCACAAATCTGTCCTTCTCGTGACACCTCGTAATCCTTCCGCCCACACTTTCCTTAATCTCACCACCCATCATCATACTTTATCCTTCTATTTGCTGACTCTTTAAAAGTTATCGGATTATTTATTGACTCTGTATTAATCTTTCAAATGGTATTCAGATTGAAACTCATTTTTGACAAAATCAAGAGGTTGAAATCATTGTTTAGAATTTCTCATTTTAACAGTATTTTTCTTTGTGCTTGTAACAGAGGTACAAATCCTTTATAAATCTTCAAGTTTAGTGAACAGTCCTGAGTTGTTCAGTGGATCCTTGTTTTGTAATAAAGGTGCAAACTTTATTGTCTTAAGTTGATTCATGACAAGAAGAATTCCATAGATCTACTTTTGACCTATCCTGAACTCAAATCTCTGGACAGTATTAATCATTTAAACAGCTCTGTATTTGAGTAAATGAGGGTTACACTCCATTGCAGGGAGAGATACACACAACTAACATACAATTTTGTTTGTGAAATGCCTTCAATCCTGAATTAACCACAATCAGGTTGAAATCTGAATGAACATATGAGGCTCAGCCATACAGTGTAGATTCCTTGTAGCAAAAGATTGCACAGAATTTGCAGTTAGATCCACATTTCTCACAACGCAAACCATTACAAGATAATCTGGGAATGACTGTTTAACTTATATCCATTGTGTGCCTAAATAGGTAATGTTGTTGCTGGGGCTCTTTTATAAATTAAAACAAAGGAAAGAGTTATGAATGGAGAATGTGAAAATGAGATCAGGGTGGAAACTGATCGTGAATACAATGACATTTTAGAGTTCTGTATGAGCGTAGGAAGCACCAACATAAAGTGTACTGAAAAAAGAGGTAACAGATTGAGCCTTAGTTTGAAAGAAATGTGTAGAGTTCTACATATGCCTCAAAGCCTTACGTTTCTTTCTGGTCAATAGAACCAATTAGTCCCCCTCCACCAACACCCTCCTCCAGCTAGTAGAACTTCTCCTTTGACTCATCATACTTTCTCTAGGTTAAAGGGGTAGCCATGGGTACCCACATGGGTTTCAGCTAGGGTTACATGCCTTTTTGTTGGCTACTTGGAACAATCCATGCTACAAGCCTACATAGGTAAGGCCGTTCAACTCTTCCTCCACTACTTCGATGACTTTGGTGCTGCCTCATATAGCTATCCACTCTCCTGCCAAATTCTTCCCTGACCTCAAATTCACTTGGTCCATCTCTAGCAACACTCTCCCTTCCTCGATCTCTCAGTCTCCATTTCAGGAGACAAACTCTCAATAGGTATCTTCTATAAACCTAGCTACCATAGCTACCTCGATTACACCTCTTCCCATCCTGTTGATGAGGACGTGCATGCCAGATCATCAGAGATGTCCTCCTTCTTCAAACAACATGGCTTTCCCTCTATCAACTCGGCACTCACCTGCATATCCTCCATTACCTGCACATCTGCCCTGGCCCCCTCCATCCCCATGTACAACAAGGACAGGATTCTTCTTGTCCTCATCTACCATCCCACCAGCCTCCGCATCCAACTCATCCAACTCTGTCATTTCTGCCACTTACTATGTAATCCCACCACTAGAACATATTCCCCTCTCCTCCCCTCCACCTTCCGCAGGGACCGCTCCCTCTGTGATTCCCTTGCCCACTCCTCCCTCCCCAACAATTTTCTCCTTGGGACGTGTTCCTGTGATTGCAGAAGATGCTCCACTTGCACCCACACTCCTCCCTTAGCACCATTCTGGGCCCCAAACAGTCCTTCCAAATGAAGCAACATTTCACTTTGTGAATTTGCAGGGCCATCTACTGCATCCAGTGCTCCCGCTGTGGTCTCCTCTTCGTCAAGAGATTGGATGAAGACTGGGAGATTGCTTTGTTGTGCACCTTGGCTCTGTCTGCTGCAATAGAGTGGATCTCTCAGTGGCCACCCATTTCAATTCTCAATCCTATTCCATTGCCAACATGTCTGTCCATGGACTCATGTACTGACAGACTGAGACCACCTGTAAATTGGAGAAAAAATACCTAATCTTTTGACAGGGCGTCCTCCAACCAGATGACATTAAATCAACTTCTCTGGCTTTTATTAAAATCCCCACCACCACCACACCCTGCTTCCCTATCGTCTCTTCATTCCCTGTCTCCTTTCACACAGACATGATAGCTTCTACCTAGTCCCTTACCACATCCAATTAACAATTGTTGTTGGTCTGGATTCCTCCCCCATTGTTTGAATTCTGAGACTTTCTGATATATCCTGCTTCTGCCTGAAGCAGGGCTCAGGCCCAAAACATCAATATACACACATATATCTTTGTCTCCTATAGATGCTGAAAAGACCAGCTGAGTTCCTCCAGCATTTCAATGTTTTTACTATAGATTGGACCACATGACTTCCCATTCATATGTATTTAATTTGGAGAATACAATCGGAGTTAAAGGAGAACTTGTTCAATGTAAGATATTATTCTGCCAAACTCTCGTAATCCAATTGGTCTGTACCTCCATTCCACACCAGGATGATGAAACCAGTTTGTAAGGGATCAGGAAGGCATCAGCAGTATTTCAGGTGTAAGTGGGAAGGAACTCAATAGGGGAGAAAGAGTAGATTTAAATAGGAAGAAATTAGTTTTGTGGGAAGAGAACAGACTGAAACAGTAAGCCTACCAAGAGAGTCCAGCTTGTGGATCATCGGAAGGATGTAGAAACAGTTTGGGGGATGAGAAGGCTGTGAATGTTTCCTGAGGAAATGAGGTCAGTGGCTCGACAGAGTCCCTGGGAGACAATAACCTGATGACTGTCATGGACCAGTGGGATGTATGACAAGATATCTGGAAGCTAATATGCGGCCTCTGTGCAGTAGTTTGCCTGACCATGACATTGCCACTTTCTCAGCATGTTTGATGAGGTTGGTCTTCAATGGGTGGAATGCTGCAGATTCGGAGTAAATGTCATATTGACGTTAAATAATGAATAGATCTAGAAAAGTCAAGAAGGCAAAAGGAGGGATCCAGATGGATTTGAGATTTTGAAAAGGGTTAAAATCTGGGTCAAAGAAGTAGGACTCAATATCATATCAGGTTCAGAATTCTTTATGGTGGGGATTTAGGGAAGCTGAGATATCTGCTGAGGGAAGATTATTCCAGTTCCAAAAGGGGAAGATCAGGAGAGATAATGAAAACACAGTAAGGGATAAAACTGGGTAGAACGGCGGGGTCAGAATAAATTGAAAAAAGGTCATTAAGAATAAGTCAAGGAACTATCATCTGTCATGGGTAAGTTATTGGAGGGGAATCTGCAGTCAGAATCTCCTTGCACTTGGAAAAGTGAGGAATGAATGGTCAGCATAACTTGTCTGTGGGAAATTGTGTCTCGTAAACTTGATTGAATTTTTTGACGAGCAAACCAAAAAGATCGGTAAGAGAAGGGCAGTAGACATTGACAAGGTGCCACATGAAGGGCTGCTCCAGAAGGTCAGATGGCATGGAATTCAGGGTTGATACAGAATTGGCTTGATGGTAGGAGAAAGAGGGTGGTAGTGAAGGATTGTTATTCATATTGGAAGCCTGTTACCAGTGGTGTGCCACAGGAATCAGTGTTTTGTCCACTACTGTTTGTTGTTTATATTAACAACTTGGCTGAAAATGTTGTTAGCGTAGTTAGTAAGTTGGCAAATTATACAAAAAATTGATGGAATAGTGGAGAGTGAAGGAGGATATCTAAGGTTACAGCAGGATCTGGATGAACTAGGAAAGTGGGCTAAGGAATGTCAGATGGAATTTAACTCATACTAGTACGAGTTGAAGCACTTTGCTAAGTTAAACCAGGGCAAGAATTACAAGGTGAATGATAGGGTTCAAGAGTGTGCGGCAGAAGAAAGAAAGAAAGTGATGACATAGGTAAACAGGCTGATAAAGAAAGTGTTTGGCAGTAAGTCCAGGAGCAGAGACATTAGGTTAAAACCAAACAAGATGTGGTGAGAACCCACATGAAATATTGTGGGTAGGGAAATCTAAAACTAGAGGGCATTAATTTAAGGTGATGTATTCTTTCTTTCAACTCGATGCTCCTGCCTTTGACCCATAACCTCTGGCACCCTTACTAATCAAGAACCTATCAACTTCCACTTTAAATCTACCCAATGACTGCCTCGTCCCTTTACAACAGAAATTGCTTCAGCCAGAGGGTGGTGAATCTGTACTCAATGCCCTGACAAATGAGGGCAGGTGGGCAGTGAACACTGGTAATGCAGCACTAATTTGATTCAGGTTGTAAGGGATAAACTAGGTACAATCATCGAGGGAGGGTTTGTATCTCTCAATCGTCATTGGGTCAGTTCTTCTATGTTACAAAATGATTCAGAGGTGAACATGGACAGTTTATCATAAAACCATAAGAGCAGAAATAGGCTATTTAGCCCATCGTCTGCCCTGCCATTTAATCATGAGCTGATCCATTTTTCCACTCAGCCCCATTGCCCAGCCTTTTCCCCATAACCTTTGATGCCCTGGCTAATCAAGGATCTATTAATCTCTGCCTTAAATATACCCAATGACTTGGCTTCCACAACTGCCTGTGGCAACATATTCCACAGATTCACCACCCTCTGGCTGAAGCAATTTCTGTTGTAAAGGGACATCCTTTTATTCTGTGCTGTGCCCTTGGTCCCAGGCTCTCCCATTACTGGAAACATGTTTTCCATGTCCACTCTATCCAGCCCTTTCAATATTTACCTTGTAAACCTCCTCCGGAACCCTTTCCAACACATCCTTCCTTAGATATGAGATCCAATCCTACCCACAATACTCCAAATCTGAAAGCCTTAGTACTGAATCATTGCTTTTATGTTCTAAACCTCTCAAAATTAATGCTAACATTGCATTTGCTTGCTTCCGACTCAATGTGTAAAGCAGTGGTTCTCAACCTTTTTCCTTCCACCCACAAACCACCTTAAGCAACCCCTTACTAATCACAGAGCACCTATGGCATAGGGAATACTTAAAGTGGTAAGTGAGTGGAAAGAAAAAGGTTGAGAATCACTGCTTTAGGGAATCCTGTACAAGGACTCCCAAGTCCTTTTGGACCACTTTCTGGATTTTTTGCCCATTTAAAAAATAGTTATGCCTTTATTCCTTCTACCAAATGCATGGCCATACACTGTAATCTATTTGCCACTTCTTTGCATATTCTTTCAACCTGTCTAAGTCCCTCGGCAGACTCCTGCTTCCTCAACACTAATTGCCCCTCCACCTATCTTCGTATCATTCACCATCTTGGCCACAAAGCTATTAATTCCATAATTTAAATTGTTTACATACAATGTGAAAAGTAGCACATCCAACACCAACCCCAGCGGAACACCACTAGTCACCAGCAACCAGCCAGAAAAGGCCTCTTTTATTCCCACTCTTTGCTTTCTGCCTGTCAGTCAATCCATAACAGTACCTTTCCTGTAATAGCATGCACTCCTATCTTGTTTAGCAGCTTTATGCGTATCTGAAAATTCAAATAAACAAGATCCACCAACTCTCCTTCGTCTATTCTGCTCATTACTTCCTCAGAGAATTTCAGCAACTTTATCAAGATCTCCCTGAAGGAAACCATGCTGACTTCAGCCTATTTTATTTTAAGCTTTCAAGTACTCATCCTTAATAATGGACTCCAAGAATCTTGTCAATCACTGAAGTTAGACTAACCAACTTATAGTTTCCTAACTTTTACTTTCTCCCTTCTTATTGGAATAATACCTCTGGCTTCTCTGAAAATTGTAACAGAGACTCCATGTCATAGCATAACAATGACAGTTGAGTCTATGATTCTACAATTGTGTGGTATTCTGACTCCAATTGCAAACCTATCTGAAAGTAAAATGATTTAGAAAGCTCTCAAGAATGGAGAATTTGTTAATGTCTTTAAAATAGAAATCACATATGCCTTTGTCTGTGGAGGCACAAAGAAAATATTGTCAATGAACAGAGTTTAGAGATTTGAAGATTTTGGAAGTGGAAAAAATTGTTTTTGGAATGGGTATAAAGAAAGCCATGGAGTGTGTTTAGAGATAGACAGTACCATGTCATGGATTAATATGTGTACGTTTTTTTTAAATTAAACTCAATAAAGATATTTTTAAAAGAAAAGAGATAGACAGTGAAGATATTGTTGAGGGTTGGCAATTTGAAGAACTAGGGTTATAGAAGTAGCAGACTTTAATGTTCCCAATATTAACTGGGATTATTTTAGTGCTTGGGACTCGAATGCGGCAGAATTTGTCAAGTGTGTCCAAGAACACTTCCTGTGATAATAGGTGGATAATCCTACCAGGGACAGGGCAGTACTTGACCTTCTCTTAGGAAATGATAGATGGTCGTCAAATTAAAGTTCTAAATTGTTGAAAGTCTGATTTCATTTATGTCATGGAGTACCTGGTGAAAGGAGACTGGGAATAGACGTTTACAGGTTCAACAGCAGCTGGCAAAGAGAAATTTTAAAAAGAGTTCAGGGCCAGCATTTCTGGTAAATGTGAAAGGCAAAAATAGTATGATTGATGGCAAGGAAACCTTGAATGGCAAAGAATATCTAAAGTTTAATCAGGAAAAAAAAAGTCCAGGAGAAACCAAAGACCAGCAGTCCCGTGGCGTTCACGATCGCCACTTCAAACTGACCTTAGTATCGTTAAAGTAAACAATGGTAGCTGGACGATGAGATCCTTGAAGTATGGTTACGGGAAGGAAAGATGATGGCAAAGCGACGGTGCGGGGGTGAGAGAGGGTTGCAAGACTGAGTTAAGTGATTCACGCAACTCCATTCCCGCTCGTTAGATGGAGAGGGTTTCCACCACCCTGTCTTAACAACTGCATTTCTCTAATTCCAATGAATTTAGGCGCCGGTTAATGAAGTAAAGTCGGGAATTCAACGGACTTGTGAGCCTTGTCAGTGGTTTTAATAAATTCCGAGTGTGAGAGCAGGGAAACTGATAGGAATGGGAGAGTGAAGAAACACTGTCCGCCGCGATACACGCGTCTTGAGCGGTGAGATGCTGAAGGAATCCCGCACTGTGTGCTGACGTGGTTAGACAACGTTTGGAGTCGCCCCCCTTTATCGGACTAAAGTAAAACGAAGTACGTCTATGAAGTGGAAAAGAAGGTGGGGAGAGGAATGGGCGCATATTGGTCGGAACTGCAGTAAAAGACAGTGCAAACCAGGAGGAAGACGGACATTTCCCTGCTGGAACATTTTGATGACAACGAACACCCGTAGTAATTGTGACAAAGTCCATCGTGTTCGAGAATAGAGATGTCAATAAATTATCACTAATTTATACAGTGGGAGCCTCAACTCGGTACGAGCTACTGTCCAGGACTCGCTGGGACTCACACAGTTAGATGCAAATAGTTGCTTGGTTCCGGGTTCTGAGAGCATCTCTGTTCCGTTGCTTTCGTGTTGACGAGGACGGCGCCCGAATCAAGAGATCATGGAGAAATTCTTTTCGTTGCACAAGTTATTGAGAAGGATCAACGTTATGAAGTCAGGGGGTTGAACCATAGGCGTAGGGTTGTCATTACAAATTTCCAGGATTTGGACACTCAAATGGGTGAAGAATGTGTCCTAGACGTTGGCCATCAACGTCGTCTGACTTTCTCTCCGTTTGGCTCTCTTTCTGCATTGTCTCACTCTCCAGCACACCGCACTGGAGGTCATGAGCAGGAAACCCAAGGCCAGTAAGACCAGGCCCAACACCGAGATAACGGAACCATGCGAGTTGAAACTGTAGGCAACCACGGTGACCACCATGCCAGCAATCAGGATGACTAGTCCGAAGGGCACTGTACACCTTGAACAGGAGAGTTCAGCTCCACCTGTGGCCGCCGTCAGTTGGCCCTGGTGGCTCAGGAGCTGAGCAGCTGCAAGGGACGGGCAGTCGGAGACCTTTTCCTGGATGCTGGGAAGGACCGGGAGCCCCGGCATCTCCTTCACCGCTTCCTCTATCATCCTTCGCCTTCCCAGTTCGTTTCTTTTCTCCTTTAACTTGTCCAGAATATTCAGTTGGCACCTCCTTGGATCTAGATTCAGAGACAGCAAGATAGTTTACAGGTCAGAACAAGGCAGCCACAAGGGCAGCGTTATATCGTTAAGGGCAGAGGGTGGATAGAACAGGGGTCTCTGCGTCTGCAGAGGCTGCGAGAGCGCTGGAGGCGAATTCGCTGACTCTGTTGTACTCCTCTTTCTCCCGTTCTGAAAGGGGCTCCGGGCGACACTAATCACAATTCTGCCTTACCGCAGGCAGAAGACAATTTCGTGTAATAATACAGAAAATGTAATATTACACGACAATATAGGAATCTTGAAAATAGAAAGAAGGTGTGGGTTATGAACGACCATGCCCACTGGAAAACGACCGGAACACCACCGCGACAAAACTATAACAAAGCTTGTTCACTCAGACACGACCATTCAGCCCATTGTGGAATGCTGCTCTCAAATTAGCCCCGATCCACGGCACTGTCCCCACAGCCTTGCACTAGTTCCCCCAGACCAGATAGTCTGCTGAGAACTATTACTGAATCACTTCTTTAATCATGGCACCAGGCTCATGCGGAGAATATTGTGGTCTGAGCGCCGCTGGTTTATCTGCTGCGGGTTCACAATCTCAGCCCCCACTCACTCACCTTGAATTCTACTTCCAGCCGCTGCTCTCAGTCCTTCCGTTCCTTACCGTCGCCAGACATTGCGCACCACTGGATTGCCAGGCAGGCTCGCAATCGCTGCTCAGGTACAATTAGTAGGACATCGCTGGACAGGATGGTAATAAAAGCGGCCGCGAATTTCCGACTCGGAGTTGCTACTGCCCGGCGCCGGACCTCGGACTCTCAGGCTCAGCCCTTGATGTGCTCGATGAGAATGAGGCAATACCGCCCGGAGAGGGTGCCGACACATCAGACTCCCCCTCCAACCACCCCCCCCCCCCTCCCCAATCATCATCATCTCTTTCTCTGGCGTTCATCCTTCATACAAGGTTTGTTCTTTTTGTATCTAGGACTTAATTAAAATATTGTACGTTAAAGCGAAAACAACCCACCAATTCAAAGAATCCCATCTCAGCCAGAATATATGATTTCAATAATTTATTAGATTCTAATACATTACATTGCTAAAAGTAGGGATAATTCCTTGCCTCTGAGTAAATCCATGTACCTGCCCTCAGATAGCCTGGAAACAAACGGGTCAGAGTGAAGTTAAAGAGGAAAGTGTGCAGGTGCTGTGATTGTGCTGGAGAAACTCAGTCGGTCAAGCAGCATCTATAGGAAGCAAAGGGTAACCAACGTTTCAGGACTGAGCCCTTGTTCAGAATGAATTCTAGCCATTACCTCCGAAGAATTAGAATACCTTTCAAAATCCCATCTGTTGGTATTTGCCTGAAATCTGTGTTTAAAGGTACATGAGGAATGAAGTGAAACTGAGTGTGAGATGGGATAGAGACAGGGTAGGATCTGGCAACTCTCGAGTAGGCATGCAGCAGAAATGTTCTCTACCCAAGAGCTTGGCCTATCCCTCATCCTACCATCATTATGAATCCAGGTGGCCAACCCTGATTCATTAAATATAGAAGAGCATGCTGTGAACAGCATATTACATAGAAAGGCTAATTTGGTGAAGCTCCAACCTGGGGATACCTGAGACAAGCCATGAAAATGATCCACAACTGACATTTCCAATCAGGGCTCTGCAGTTCTGCACATCCATGTGATGAATGGGAGGAGAGGCGCCAAGACCATCCCCAGTGATATTTGAACACCATGTTCATCCAGAGGTGCTGAATAAATTATCTATTTAGCTTCTTCTTGAGATTCTTAGAATCACATAAGCTGATTTTCTGCAAATTTGATTCACTTCCTGCAATAGCAAGAAACAATTGAGAATACTAGATATACCAAGTCCTCATTATTTGCAAGGTATAGGGGATTACAGAAAATGCAGTTGTGTGAAAAGTACATCTATGATTTAAGGCAAGGGAGATGAGATCTGGCTGTGATGCATTCACAGTTCAACTCTTCTTTGACACCCCATCTGGAGACTCCACAAATATTCACCAAGTGGGTTGGGTGGCAGGCATAAATCACGGAATTGAGATTACACATTTTCTCCTGCAATCTCTCACTCAGAGATGGAAACAGAGGCACAGGATAATCTAGTTTTTGTAGCTCATACGTACACAAAGAGTTAAAAGATAATGGACCATTCAGAAAATTATAGGCTATTGAACCAACATCAGGAAATTACTGGAGAAGAGATATCATTTATCCCATTTGAAAATGTATGGATTTATTGGATATTAGCCAGTAATGGCTTTGTGCAAAAAAGGTCCTGTCTCACAAATTTGATTGTTTTTTGATAATGTGAGAGAAATGATGGATGAGGGTAGGAAGTTGTCTTCATGGAGTTTAGTAAAACATTTGACAAGGTCCCGAAAGGGATCCACAGAGAAGTTGGTCATTTAGATCCACAATTTATAGTTCAGGTTTATTGTCAAAGTACATATATGACATTACATACAACCCTGATATTCCATGGACACGCAGTGACTCTAAGGGGATCCGCCTTTGCTTATCTTTCTCTGACCATAAGGGGGGCCAGGCAATTTCTGCTGATGGTGAATCTTTGACTGTCTTATGCTAGACTAAAGGAAATTTTGTGTAATATTACATTTCCTGTTATATAAACCATCCTACCTAATACCTATCCACAATTCCACACATTTTTGTGTAATCTGCAGACTTACTAATCAGATCACCTATATTTTCATCCAAACCATTAATATATATTACAAACAATAGCGGTCCCATCCTGTGCATCCCGTGCACCACTGGTTACAGACCTCCAGTCACAAACCCACCACTATCTTTTGGTTTCTTTGACCAGATCAATTGGAGAGGGTAAATAAATTTAAATTCCTGGGAGGACCTTTCCTACACCCAACACACGAAAGAATGTTATTGTGAAGAAAACACATCAGTGTCTCTACTTTCTCAGGAGTTTGTGGAGGTTTGGTATGACATCGGAAACCTTGGCAAACTTCTACACGTAGTAAAAACTGTGCTAACTAGCTGCATCATGACCTGATATGGGGGCACCAGTACCTCTGAATGGAAAGCCCTTCCCAGCCCAGTACATCGTAGGCAAAAATCTTCCCACCATCAAAAAGAATTACACAGAATTCCGCCATCAGAGAGCAGCAGTAATCATCAAGGATCCACACCACCCAGGACATGTTCTGTTCTTGCTGCTGCCATCAGGAAAGAAATGTAGGCACCACAAAACCCATACTATCAGGTTCAGGAACCTCCATCACCATCAGATTCCAAAACAACAAACTCAATCCGAAGCTCATTGCACATTATTTATCACTGAATATTAATTTTCTGTACTGCAAAATTTGTTTACATTTTTTTCTTTCATATACATATCTTTCCTTGAATAGAGTTATTTGCACTACTGATACATAGCATTGAGTCCAAACCATTGGCAACCTGAGCTCCATATCAAAACCTCTGACATGATCAGGAAGCCATCAGCACCCTCGGCACCCTCTTGCATCTCAGTTCTGATACCTGGTCTCGAGCCAGTCTCCAGCAGTTGGCAGCCTTGTGCGAGTCCCTTAACTGCATTCAAGTCAAGTCAAGTTTATTGTCATCTGATTGTACAAATACAACTCATTGAAACAGGATTCTTTGGTCTTTGGTGCAAAACATACAGACACACAACCAGACATAACATACATTCAGACAAACAATACATATGAAGGACAAGTATTTTATCTATAAATAAATAAATAGATAAATGTTAATTTGTACAAATGAGAGCCTTGGATGACTTGTGTGAGCAGAACCTTTGGTTGTTCAGCATTCTCACTGCCCGTGGGAAGAAGCTGTTCTTCAGTCTGGTGTTGATGGATCTGATACTCTTGTATCTCTTCCCCGACAGGAGCAGCTGAAAGATGCAGGGTGGAAGGGGTCCTCAATGATTTTGTGCGCCCTCTTCAGACAACAATCCAAGTAGATTTCATCGATTGGGGGGGGGGGGGGGGGAGACGCCAGTGATCCTCCCTGCCACTCTTATGGTCCTGAGTATTAACCTACAATCCATTTCTCTGCAGCAACCATACCACACTGTGATGCAGCCAGCCAAGGATGATCTTGAAGAGTTCCTATAGAAGCTGGACATAATGGTGGCCAATAGCCTTGCCTGCTTCTGTTTTCTCAGGTGCTGCAGACTCTGTTGCACCTTCCTGACAAGTGAGGAGATGTTGAGTGTCCATGATAGGTCACTAGTTAAGTGAACTCCAAGGAACTTGGTGCTCTTCACACTCTCTACTATAGAGTTGTTGATGTGTAGTGGAGGGTGGTTGTTCCTGGTCCTCCTGAATTCCACGATCATCTCATTTGTCTTGTCCACGTTGAGACCCAGGTTGTTACTCTCGTACCCTTTCATGAGATTTTCTACCTCTTCTCTGTAGAGGCTGATGAGGCCGACTGCTGTTGTGTCATCTGTTGTGTCTCTGTTGGAGCTGGATCTGGCGATGCAGTTGTAGGTCAGTAGCGTGGACAGGAGCAGGCTGAGCCACAGCCCTGAGGTGCACCAGTGCTCAATGTGACGGTGCTTGATGTTCTACCGACCCGGACAGACTGTGGTCTTTCTGTTAGGAAGTCCATGATATAATTACAGAGAAGGATGTTGAGTCCCAGCATGGACAGCTTCTACAGCAGCCTCTGGGGAGTGATCATATTAAACACCAAGCTGAAGTCAATGAACAGTAGCCTACCATATGTTCTCCAGGTGGGCCAGGATGGAGTAAAGCGAAAAGGCCGTAGCATCTGGAGAATGTTTTTTTCTATAGCTGAACTGAATTAGGTGCAGCATCTCTGGGAGGTATGCTTTGATGTGTTCCATTAGCAGACACTCAATTCATTTCATAATAGTAGAGGTCAGTGGCACAGGCCTGTTATTGTCGCCCTCTTGGGTACTGGGACAATGGTGTCTTGAACTCTGCAGAATGATAGACTGCTGGAGTGAGGTGTTGAAAATCTCAGTGAAGACCTCCTTCAATTGGTCTGTGCAGTCCTTTAGTACCCGACTAGGTATGTTGTCTGGTCCCACCGCTTTGTGTGGGTTCACCTTGGATAGAGTTCTCCTCACTTCAGCTGCGGCTGTGCAGGGGGGCCTGTTCATCAGGGGGCCACAGAGCTTCGTCAGCTCGAGTAACCAACAGCACTGCCTGTGTGAGTTCTTCAGCCACAGAGCATCAATGTGGTCATCGTCCTGTAGGTCATCTCCTCTGCTTCTCCTTCTCAAATGAGAGGTGCTCTCCTGTTATCTGGTGTCCTACACCACTTCTCTGCTTCACCAGAATCTGCAAACCTGCAAGGCCACTGCTAAACATAGTCACTGCCACCTATGGCCCAGACCCATGGACGTAGGATTTTAAAATAAACCACTATTGACCTATTTTCAAAGGATTCCACAGGATTAATTGGAAATTTGGGCTGAGAAATGAAATATAGTGTTTAATCCAAACAAATGAAAGGTGTTGCATTTTTGGAGATCAAATGCAAGTGTCATTGGTTGGGGTGGCACAGTTAGTGTAGCGGTTAGCACAACGCCTTTACAGCACCAACAACTGGGACTGGGGTTTGAATCACGTGCTGTCAGTAAGGAGTTTGTATGTTTTCCCCATGTCTGCGTGGGTTTTCCTCGGGGGTGTAGGTTAATTGGTGTAAATTTGATGGCATGGTCTCGTGGACCAAAATGGCCTGTTAGATTTTCTGTATGTCTAAATTTTTTTTAATTTAAAAGTTAAAATTTAACATTTTTAATTTTAAAAAATGTACAGTAAATGGCAGGACTGTTAGTTAGAAACATGAGATTTTAGGGAACAAGTCAGAGATTGGTGGATTATTGAGTGCCACACTATGAAAAGATAATGGAGGTTTTAGAGAGGAAAAAGAGAAATTCACCAGGATTTTTGCCTGGATTGTGGTGTATTAACTATAACAAGAGATTAGACAAAGTTGGATATGTTTTCGGGAGCAATGGAGGCTCATTGAAGTCTTTAAAATTATGGAGGCCTGGTTTCGCATGAGTAATAATGTGAATATTTTTAATGTGAGAGGGAGAAAATTTAAAGGAGATGTGTGAGGGAGTTTTTTATTTTTACCATCAGTAATGATGCCTGAATGCACATAAATGCAGCAGTGCATGAATGAGTGACTAAATTAATGAATGAATGAGAGTTTATTGCTATATACATAATTATAATACACAGATGCAAAGGAAATCTTTACTTGCTACAAGCTTCCCAGTTGCATAAAACACCAAGAACATTATATCTATATTTAACACATAAGATACCACAAAGAGAAAATAAATATAAAAGCGAAAAGTAAATAAATAATCTTCACAGTTGGCCAGTAGTGCAAAAACATGATGATTGTTGGTGATTTTATGGTAGTGATATGGTTAAGGTGATACACAGATGATGCCTGCCTCCATGAGTGCACTCAGAGATTGAATTCCAAGCTGTTGTTGACTCATTTACTGAAATATAAAGGAAAGCAGAACTACTAATCCCAACTGCCTGAATATGGTCAAGATCTTTCCATTCCCTGCTTATTCATGAATCTGTCCAAATGGTTCTTGTATTGCTATTGTATCTGCTTCCACCATCCCCCTTGATGCAGCACATTCCAGGAACATGCCTCTCTCCCTGTGTAAAAGATTTACCATGTAAATATCCTTTAAATTTCCTCCTCCATATTAAATCGATGTCCTCTATCATTTCATGCCATGTTACAGCTGTATAAGTCACTGGTGGGACAACACTTGGATTATTGTCCGCAATTCAGGTCAACTGGTGATATGAAGGATGCCATTAAGTTAGAAAGGGTGCAGAATAGATTCACAAGGATGTCACTGGGGTCAGAGGGCTTGTGTTTTAAGGAGAGGGTGGATAGGCTGGGATTTTATTTCCTGGATCATAGGAGATTAAGGGGGAACCTTATGTAGGTTTATAAAATCATGAGAGTGAATATAAACTAAATAATGACAGCCTTTTTCCATGCATTAGGAAAGTCTAAAACTAGAGGGCATGGATGCAATGGTTCTCAACCTTTTCCCCCTACTCATATACAACCTTAAGTCATCCCTTACTAACCACAGAGAATTTATGACATCCTATACCATAAGTGCTCTCTTGTTAGTAAGGGATGACTTAAAAGTGGGATGTGAGTGGGGGGAAAAAAGATTGAGAATCAAGGTGAAAGGAAAAGATTTAAAAATAATCTGATGCAATTTTCCACGTAGATGGTGGTTGATGTGTGGAATTAGCTGCCAGAGGAAGCTGTGACATTTGTGACAATTTGTAGAATTGTGACATTTAAAAACATTTAGACAGGTAAAATAGGAAAGGCTTGGAGGAATATGGATCTATTGTAGGAAATGGGATTAGCTATTAGTCTCTTTGGTTGCATGGACGCATTGGCAGATTCTGTGCTGGATAACTAATATTGCTGGGACTGCAAATTTGGGGAAAGGTTGTTTTCTTTGGAACAGAGGCAAATGGAAGATTTAATTGTGGTTGGTAGAAACGAGGAAACTGTTAAACCCATGGGCAGAGATTTAAGGGGTAGGGTATTTTTTCACGCGGACTTGTTGGCATTCCTAGTATGTATAATCTGGAGCCGGGTGCTGGTCACTGAGTCAGGACTAACACATGTAAGACGGGCTGAATGGCTTTTGGGCAACACTTGTTCGGGCATCGGGCAGTCGGTCGGACGGCCCGCCCTCCGCCGGGCGGGAGGCGGCTGGCGTGGCTGCGTCAGCCGCACAGGCCGAGGCTGGTGCCATGGATCAGAGCTGCCTGGAGTCTGCCTGGCGGGAGCTGGACGAGCCGGCGCTGGGTGGAGGCTGGGAGCTCTTCCTGGTCGTCGCCGGAATCCACATTCACCGCCTCTACCATGAGGTAGGGTCAGGCAGAGGCGGGATCCGGTGCCGGGGTGGAGGGAGCAAGTGGAGGGGTGGGGGGGGCAGGTAGGTAGATAGGTAAATGCAGTAGTGTTTAAGCTATTTGCAAAATGAGAGTTGCTTCCATCAAAATGTTAGTTTCTTGAAGCATGGGTCGTATTCTCACCAGCAAGTGGTCTGGGAGCGAGAACTTGTGTTGGCCAGTTCATCCTGTGCCAACCTGACTATGTGACTGAAACTGGAGAAAATGGGAGCTTTCCAGACTTCTCTATTTTGCCTTGGTAATTGGAATGAAAACGTAAATTAAAGTTTTATGGAACATAAAACAATCCGTACAGGGACAGGAATAGACCCTGAATATGATCCAAAATCAAACTAAAACTGCTGCACTTGTATCCCTCCATCCCCTTAATAGTCACGTGTCTATAAAGAAGATTTTTAAACACTATTGTATCTCTTTCCACTACCCTTGGCAGCCCATTGCCAGGCATCGAAAAATTGCCATGCACTGTCCCTTAAACGTCCTCCCCTCAACTTAAATGCAAACACATTATGACTTTCTATGTTTTTGATACGGCACATTTGCCATGTTAGCATATTATATGTATAATGCAGCACTGGCACTGAAGTGACCTCCTGAGGATGATACAAAGTGTTTGAGAAGTTTCTCCCTTCATATCAAATGAAAGATTATGAAAAGGGACCCACAGTGTTTGAAAATTTGAATTCAAATCAGAAATTGATCATCTAATCTTCTCTCAGTTTAAACATGACGTGATGTCTCATAGCCACTGAGCATGATGAGACGGGTAATGTCCCTCCATCTGAGCAACACTGCATAGCCAGAAGAGAAATAAAAGCTAATACATTCAAATCAGATGCCGTTCTCTCCAACAATACCAAACAAGGCAGTTAAAGGATTAGGCGTAGAATGCGTTAACTTATCTCTCTGATAAGAATTCTGTCTTTTTTTTTGGCCAAACAGCTTCTTTCTTAGTAGAAGGTTTAGATTTTCTTTTTACATTATTAATATAAAGCAATTTATTTGATTGAAAATGTTGGGTACCTTGGATGAAATTATATGATTTAAGTGTAAATTATCTTTCTGACTAATATATCCTGATGTACTGTCTTTTTTGATGTTAATAAAAATTTAAAAATATTGAAAAAAGAGAATTTTCTCACACAGACTTAGCATCTCGATGTCTAATGGGAACGGACTGCAGTCTTTCCCTGCGAAGCATTTGCTTTGGCTGCACTAAGCTTTAGTTCTGCAACCTGAAATGTGCCATTTGACAGCATTTGAAGTACGTTTATTGTCATGTAATGTGGTAAAGAAGTTTGTCTAACCTCTCCCCATATCCCTAAACCAAGTGACATCTGTACCCTTTACAAAGCCTCTACATCCTTCCTGCAATGGGGTGACCAGAATTGCACACAGAATTCCAAGTGTGGCTTAACCAAAGTTTTATACTGCTGCAACATGACCTCCTTGCTCTTGTACTCAATACCCTACCCATGAAGGCAAGCATCTTGTACACCATTTTTACCACTATATCCACTTGTGTGGCACTTTGAAGGAGTTATGGATCTGCACATCAAAGCTTTTAAGAACCATACCATTAACTGTACAAATTGCCTGGATTAAATTCCATCTACCATTTCTCTATCTATAGCTATAACTGTCTATATCCTATTGTATTATTTGATAACTCTCCACACGGTCCACAACTCCATCAATCTTAGTAATCCACCCATCCACTTTACATTCGTCATGGGCTTCCTGTTCTATGGGCCAGCTAATTTCATATCCAAACTATTAATTCACTGTGGATCCCATGCATCTGTGCCTTTTGGATCAGCCAACCACAGGGCCTTCCTAAAATCCATGTGGACAATATTTACACCCTACCTTGATCAACTACCTTTGTCACTTCCTCAAAACAATAAATTAAATTGGCCACACATGGCCTGGCCTCCACAAAACTAGGCTGATTGTCCCTAATCTGACCATGACTTTCCAAATGTGCATAAATCCTGTCCCTAAGTATCCTTTCTAGTAGTTTCCCTATCACGGATGTCAACCCTACCAGCCTATAATTCATTGGATTATCCCTATTTCTTGAACAAAGGTATAACATTGGTGACTCCTCAGTCCTCTGGGACCTCTCCTGTCACTAATGAGGATGGCGAAATCTTAGTCAAGGCCCCAGCAATCTCTTCACGTGCCTCTTTTAATAACCAGGATGTATGCTATCAGACTCGGGGAACATTCACCTTAATGCTTCACAAAGGAACCAGAATCACCTCTGTCTGCATCTCAAAATGCCCTCACACACGAGCATTCACCACATGATGCTCTCTATCATTGTCCACGTCCTTCTACTTGGTAAATATTAATGTAAAATACTAATTTAGTTCCTCATCCACTTCCCCTGATCCCAAACAAAATTCCCATCTTTCCTTCGCCATTCTCTCATTTTTAATGCAAGTAGAAAATGCCTTTAATTCCACTTGCCAAAAACATTTCATGGCCACTTTCACCCTTCTTAATGGTCTGCTGCAATCTTTATATTTCTCAGGGCCCTGTCTGATTGTAGCTTAGTATATGGCTCCTTGAGCTTTTGCAATGATGAAATGAACAGCAGATAAGCAGATTTGGGATGTTTGCCGATTAACACGAATGAAACAAATGTAATCACTGCTGTTTTATCTGATGCTCTTAGTGTCTATAACATTTCTCATGATTTAGCAGGTGGTTCTGATACTGATTCTTCCTGTGCTCTAACCACATTCAAAGCTGGTGCTAATTCTCATCCTGTTTCATTTATGTAGTACCAGTTTCTGAGGCAGGCATGTACTTGAAGCTAGTTTTAGGATACAGTGTGATTCTGGTGTGGCATTTTGATGGCTCCACACCTTTTTCCATTAACATTTTTTCTGTATTTTGCAGGAATCATGCCTTTATGAATATAAGATCTATGGAACCTTTACAGATTTTGCCCCAGAGTTGTTTGTGGACGTGTACATGGACCTGGAGTATAGGAAGCAATGGGATAGTTATGTGAAAGGTTGGTGGCTGACAGACTTGATGCTTCATTCATATCTTGACTTCCTTATTCAGGCATTGCTGCAGAACACAGGAGTTGCTTACTTTAACAGCTCCTTTTCAAAACATTTTGTGTCTGTATAGATATGCAAACAGCAATATTTCTTCAATTGCAACTATCACAATTAATGAGGAGAAATCCCAGTGTTCAGACCTTAATTTTTCTCTTTTGGAATTTAAAGATGATGATAAAATTGGATTGGGACGTCATGCTTACAAGAATGAACAATTCCTCGACAATTCTCTAGGTTGTCAGGTGTATGGCATTTGCTATTTGAGTTTTATCCTCAAGAGAAGCATCAGTGCCTTGAGAATGAAATAATGAGGAAGTAGAAAGCAAAAGGTTTGAATTAGAACAGGTGGAGGTTCCCCTGCTTAAATAGTGACTAAAAATGTCAGGATGCCTCTGCTAGTGGGATAATGGATGCGCTGGTGAGAGGATTGGTGGGGTGTAAATGGTCTGCGGATAAACTCTGCAGCCTGCACTGATCTGTATGAGCATTGTTTAACAGATCCAATTATAAATGTAGATAGATACAGTAAGCGAGTTGCCTACTATGTGAATTGCTTAGTAAACTGTAGGTTTGTTGGGAATGCATTGCACAGAGAGCAGCGGGGAAGTTCCCAGCAGAAATGTGTTGATGCATTTCTTTGTTTGAACAGCTGCCCTACATCTGTGAGCTATGCTGAACTGCAGGTCAAGTAGTCTTTACACAGTCCTTTTCTTTCCACTTACCCTGTGTGTAAAGAGTCCTCTGATGTGTAGTGGGGCGGGAGTCGTCTTTTTTATGTGATACACAATTTATGTGGTTTAAAATAACCAGCCCAGGAAGCTGCTGGGAAGTTCCACCCTGTCCATTCTGTGTCTCACAATCCGGAGATTTTCACGTTGTTAACTGTTTTTTGGATGTTCTGTTCATTTAATTGCATGGGGTGAAATGTTCACACTAGTAGCCTTCATTTGGGCTGCCCATCCACCTGGCCTTTCCAAGAGATGGCTGTGTAACTGATGACCTATGGGGCATCTTAAACTCTGGCCCAGTGTAGCTGTAAGTAGGTTTGCACTTATGCATATGTCATTCGCTATTCCAGTGTTACTGAGCTCTGAAGATTCCTCCACATGCAATAAAGCATGAAATCATGAGTTGTAAAGCACAAAACAGGCTTATTGGTCCAATCTTGCAGCACGGTTAGCGTAGCAGATAGGCTACAGCTTCAGTGACCAGGGTTAGAATTTGCCACTGTCTGCAAGGAGTTTGTATGTTCTCCTGTGGATTTTATCTAAGTATATGGGGTTGGTAGGTTAAATGGGTGTAATTGGGCTGCACTGGTTTCATTAGCCAGAAGTATCATAAAATTTTAAAAAAACTCTTCCATGCTGACTAGATTGTCCCATATGTCTCTAAGCCTTTCCTATCCATATACCTGTCTAAAAATCTTTTAAATCTTTGTAATTTTACGACCTGTACCACTTCCTCTGGCAGCTCATTCCTTATAACTGTGTGCCCCTCCGCTCTCTTTCAAATGTTTTTACTCTCACTTTAGTCTCTAAGACTTTCTGTTTCAGATTCTTCTTCATTAGTAAAAAGACAGTCACCTTCATCTTATCTATGCTCCTTATGATTTTATATACTTCTATGAGGTCACCATTCCTACACCCCTGGGGACAAAAGTCCCAGTATGTCCAGCCTGTGAAAAACTTGAGCCCCCCAGTTCCTGTAACATTCTTCTGAATTTGTCCGCACCCTTTCCAGCTTAATAACATCCTTCCTATAGCTAGGTGACCAGAACTGCACACAATACTCCATGTGGTCTCACCAATATCTTGCACAGCTGTGAACAAGATATCCTAATTCCTGTACTCAATGCCCAGACTGATGAAGGCAATCAATTTCCTCACTACCCTATTGTGTAGCCACTTTTCACAAAACCATGTTGTGGTGGTTCACCACTGGCCTACTGCAGGGGGAAACCTCTGTACCTGCAGAAGAGCAACACCTGGCCGATTGTCAATCAACCGACCTGAATAGATCAAGCCCCACCCGGTCGGGTGCCAATCGCCTTCCAGGATATAAGCCTGAGCCGCCCCTTTGAAGACACTCTCAGAGTTTACAGCAGTACTCCTCACAGCTGGCTCTGTGGAAGTTTATGTCGAATAAAGCTTGTTGTATTGACTTTAGGTTTTGTGTGTTTGCTTCTGTCTGATAGTACACATGTACCTATACCTTTGTTCTGTTTGACAACATTCTCCAGGACTATAGCATTTACTGCATAAATTGTACCTGGTTTAACCTCCCAAAATGCAACATTTCACAACATTTTGGAATGAAACTTCCTTCAGATTCAGATTTAATGTCAGAGTACATACATTATATCACATACAACCCTGAGATTCCTTTTTCTTGCGGGTGCGGCAGAATTCCTGCGGGTATGGCAGAATAACTCAAAATCTTCTTCCATACCTCGATTAAATAGGGAAGCAAAATGCTTATGGAATTATTTCAATTGATAAATTGTTTTAAATTGTGCTGTGCTTTTCTCTTCTGTTTTTAGTGTGTTAATGTGTTTCTCTGGGCTATTTGCACTATTGGCTCCCTTCGACATCTCTTTCAGGTACTGTTTGCTTCTACCTGACATTCTGTCTAGTTGTCACTAGAAGAGCTAAGGTTTTTATGATAATGGGTGCACGTTTCCAAAGTTAATTGATAGAAACAGATTAAATGTGTAGTTCCATGCTGATGTTCAAAGGATCTATTAAATCAATTAATCAACATTAAATCTTCTTTTTTAACCTGCAGAGCTGTACGAGTTGGAACATTGTGGGGAGAAGTTGATTTACTGGGAAGTTAAATACCCGTTCCTCTTGTCTAACCGAGATGTATCCTTCACTTTTCTTGAATATCCTGTTTATTTGTCCATCTGCTGTGCATAGTAGTTTAGGGGCTCTGTTGAATAGTATGAGGGGGGATCTGGATGTTTCTGGAGTTGAGAAGTTACTGCTTTCTCAGTAGCATTGAAAAAATGAGTTTCTATGCACTTAGTTATGTGTAATCTGGAGCCAATAAATCAAGTAGGATAAATCCTTGACAAAATTTGGTGGGAGAGGTCAGGGTGAGACAGAAGTTGCAGGGTTTTGAGGACAAGCTCAGGTTTAACTCTCTCAGAGCAGCAGGGACTGGTGTGATGGGCTGAATTTTTGCTGGAAGTGTTTAATGTTGATCACATTGGTGGTTTTTTTAAACAGTGTGAAGACATTGAAACAAGTGAAACTCTTCAGCCAAGAGTGTTTCTCCTTACTCCTCTGCCTCCTGTCAGGTACACTCTGAAGCCATGTGTAGGTATAGCACTTTGATTCCTGACTCTTGGGAGCTAAGTGTTGCTGTGCTTTCTGCAATCACTGTGGAGCTAATCCAATGTAGAGTGTAGGATTGAGCATGACAGGGCATGAGTTACTGATGAAGGATGTTCGACTCGCAACATTGAGAATATAGATAGAACAGTGCAGGCCCTTTGGCCCAAGATGTTGTGTGAGCCCATATAAACATAATCTAACACAATCTAACCCTTCCCTCCCCCTCACATTTTTCTTATATCTATGTACCTAACTAAGAGTCTCTTAAATGTCCCCATTTTAAACTCTTTCCTCAGATGTTGTTTGATCACTGAGTGCTTCCAGCATCTTCTGTTTTTATTTAAGATCGCCAACAAATGCAGTTTTCCCACCATACCATTCACAACACTATGAAAGCCTCACAGAAACAGTAAGTCTCCAACTTACTCTTTAAACATTTACAACTTCTGACCTGATTCAGTGCTGTCAGGTGCTATGACCCAGGCACTGACTTTAAAGATCAGACAGTTGTAGCAAAGAAAAAAAATCACTGTCCCCTCTTGGTAAAGGGAAAGATTATTCAGCTATTCCGATGTTTGCAGTGGGTATAGGAATATAATGGATGTGATATTGCAATGTAAGGATAATGGACATAAGCATACATCCACAGGCTATGGATCAAGGGTGCTTGTATATAGAATTTGTACTTGATGCAGGGATGAAGGGCTTTTTTCTGTATTGCATGACTTTGACTCAATTATATGATATGAAAAATAATTTAAAATCTGACACTAAATATTGTGCTGCAATGAGATTGTTTTGAAATACAACTAGACATGAATATCCTCAAGAAGGAAATCTGCCTTAGCTGATCTGATCATATGTGACTGAGTCTGTTAGTCTAGTCAACTAAATTGTGCTTGATATGACCTAGAATCTGTTTGTTCATTCATTAAACTGCTTTAAGTTAGGCGGAAATATAAGAATTGAAAACTAGGTTTTTTTTCTACCATCCAAATAAAAGAATAATTAATTTGACTGAAGAATCTATCCTTGCTCATGGCATGCACATCTCAAGGCTGAACAAAACACATCTTTTTCAGGTTGAGCAATTCTTTCCCTAACTTTACCCACAGTATGTGTACAGGCGTGAGCTTCATGATTTGGATATCAATGGACGTAAAATTTGGGTGATTAGCGCAAAATCAAAATGTGTGCCGGGATTACCAGCCAAATCTGGCATGATCAGAGTGGAGGACTATCATCAAACTGTGGTAATCGAGAGTGATGGTAAACAAGGTAGCAGAGGTATAGCAGAACAATCTGAACCTCAGCATTGTCAGTTCTGAGATTTTAACAAACATGTATTAGAGGAGTGGCAATGCTTCAGTGTTTGAAATGAATTGTAAACAATGCATTGGCTGCGTGTAGGTGTGAACATTGCATTGGCTGCGTGTGGTTGTGAACATTGGATTGGCCTGTGTGTAGGTATGAATATTGGATTGGCTATGTGTAGGTGTGAACATTAGACTGGCTATGTGTAGGGTGAACATTAGATTGGCTAGGTGTAAGTATGAACATTGGATTGGCGTAAATGTGAACTTTGGATTGGCTGGGTGTAAGTATGAACATTGGATTGGCGTAAATGTGAACTTTGGATTGGCTGGGTGTAAGTGTGAACATTGGATTGGCGTAAATGTGAACTTTGGATTGGCTGGGTGTAAGTGTGAACATTGGATTGACGTAAATGTGAACTTTGGATTGGCTGGGTTAAAGTGTGAACATTGGATTGGCGTAAATGTGAACTTTGGATTGGCTGGGTGTAAGTGTGAACATTGGATTGGCGTAAATGTGAACTTTGGATTGGCTGGGTGTAAGTGTGAACATTGGATTGGCGTAAATGTGAACTTTGGATTGGCTGGGTGTAAGTGTGAACATTGGATTGGCGTAAGTGTGAACATTGGATTGGCTGGGTGTAAGTGTGAACATTGGATTGGCGTAAATGTGAACTTTGGATTGGCTGGGTGTAAGTGTGAACATTGGATTGGCGTAAATGTGAACTTTGGATTGGCTGGGTGTAAGTGTGAACATTGGATTGACGTAAATGTGAACTTTGGAATGGCTGGGTGTAAGTGTGAACATTGGATTGGCGTAAATGTGAACTTTGGATTGGCTGGGTGTAAGTGTGAACATTGGATTGGCGTAAATGTGAACTTTGAATTGGCTGGGTGTAAGTGTGAACATTGGATTGGCTGGGTGTAAGTGTGAACTTTGGATTGGCGTAAATGTGAACTTTGGATTGGTGTAAGTGTGAACTTTGGATTGGCTGGGTGTAAGTGTGAACATTGGATTGGCGTAAATGTGAACTTTGGATTGGCTGGGTGTAAGTGTGAACATTGGATTGGCGTAAATGTGAACATTGGATTGGCTGGGTGTAAGTGTGAACATTGGATTGGCGTAAATGTGAACTTTGGATTGGTTGGGTGTAAGTGTGAACATTGGATTGGCGTAAATGTGAACTTTGGATTGGCTGGGTGTAAGTGTGAACATTGGATTGGCGTAAATGTGAACTTTCGATTGGCTGGGTGTAAATGTGAACATTGGATTAGTGTAAGTGTGAACATTGTATTGGTGTAAGTGTGAACATTGGATTGGTGTAAGTTTGAACTTTGGATTGGCTGGGTGTAAGTGTGAACATTGGATTGGCTGGGTGTAAGTGTGAAAATTGGATTGGTGTAAGTGTGAACATTGGATTGGTGTAAGTGTGAACATTGGATTGGTGTAAGTGTGAACATTGGATTGGTGTGAGTGTGAACTTTTGATTGACTGGGTGTAAGTGTGAACATTGGATTGGCTGGGTGTAAGTGTGAACATTGGATTGGCTGGGTGTAAGTGTGAACATTGGATTGGCTGGGTGTAAGTGAACATTGGATTGGCTGGGTGTAAGTGTGAACATTGGATTGGATTGGTGTAAGTGTGAACTTTGGATTGGCTGGGTGTAAGTGTGAACATTGGATTGGTGTAAGTGTGAACATTGCATTGGCTGGGTGTAAGTGTGAACATTGGATTGGCTGGGTGTAAGTGTGAACATTGGATTGGCTGGGTGTAAGTGTGAACATTGGATTGGCTGGGTGTAAGTGTGAACTTTGGATTGGCTGGGTGTAAGTGTGAACATTCGATTGGTGTAAGTGTAAACTTTGGATTGGTGTGAGTGTGAACTTTTGATTGACTGGGTGTAAGTGTGAACATTGGATTGGCTGGGTGTAAGTGTGAACATTGGATTGGCTGGGAGTAAGTGTGAACATTGGATTGGTGTAAGTGTGGACTTTGGATTGGCTGGGTGTAAGTGTGAACATTGGATTGGTGTAAGTGTGAACATTGGCTTGGCTGGGTATAAGTGTGAACATTGGATTGGTGTAAGTGTGAACTTTGGATTGGCTGGGTGTAAGTGTGAACATTGGATTGGTGTAAGTGTGAACATTGGATTGGTGTAAATGTGAACTTTGGATTGGCTGGGTGTAAGTGTGAACATTGGATTGGTGTAAGTGTGAACTTTGGATTGGCTGGGTGTAAGTGTGAACATTGGATTGGTGTAAGTGTGAACATTGGATTGGTGTAAGTGTGAACTTTGGATTGGTGTAAGTGTGAACTTTGGATTGGCTGGGTGTAAGTGTGAACATTGGATTGGTGTAAGTGTGAACATTGGATTGGTGTAAGTGTTTACTTTGGATTGGCTGGGTGTAAGTGTGAACATTGGATTGGCTGTGTTCTTGCCTTTCAGTTAAGATGTGAGTCAGGAGCTGTTAGCTATAAGTCTAGAACTCTGTTTTGTATCTATCTATGAAACCATTGATCAAAATATAAGCCATTTTTGTAACATTATCAAGTCATCTGTGAACCCTCTCATAACTTTGTGCATCATTGAGGCTTTGTGCCTGTTTGGCCCTCAAACCCTTCATGAAAGAAAAGGTACTGAGGTTCAGTGATAGTGGAGAAGATCCTCAGGGGAAGAGAAAATTCTTCAATTCACATTAATTTTGTATAATTTCCTGCCTTGTCTTAGAGTTCCAAGTAAAATTCACTGTCCTTTGTGCACTTGCACGGCTATTTTGTTGGTTTGAATTTTGTGTTACTTGATAAATGAAGGAAATGGTATCCATCCTTCTTTATAGTTGATCTTTTCTTCTTCAGTGTTTCTGCATTACTTTGATAATCCTGGAGGCATGATCCCAACCTTCCTCATTAACTGGGCAGCAAAGGTGAGTGAGTGCTTTTCTTGTCATAGCATCTTTGTTTTAAGGAACCAATAGTATTCTATCTGACAAAATTGGGGTGTTTCTAGTGGGTTTGTGAGCATGTGGTGCAAAGAAGTTTAAGCATCTTTTGGGGGAGCAGTGGTGCAGAAATGGGGAAGAGAATGGAACCCTTCCTTGACTGAACCTCCTTAGAAAGCTAAGAAAGTTCAGCATGTCCCTTGACAACTTCTACAGGTGCACCATCAAAAGCATTCCAGCTGGATGCATCAGCTCATGGTTTTGGAGCTGTTCTTCCCAGGTTTGGAAGAGTTCCAGAGGTGGTGAATGTAGCTCAGAACATCACACCAGCCCTTCTCTCCTCCATCAATTCCATCTTCTGCTCCCACTACCAACATTCTGAAGGGCCCTTCACTCCACAGTCACATTTTCTTCCTCCTTCCATAGAGAGAGGGTTCAAGAGTGTGAAATTACACACTAGCAGGTTAAAAGTCAGCTTTTTCCATCAGACTCCTGATAAACCATACAATAGTGACCTTGTTGCCCTTGTTTAATGCTGGTTAATCAAATTTGATAAGGCCATAAGACATGGGTGCAGAAATATGGTATTCACCCATTGAGTCTGCCCCGTCATTTAATCATGAGCTGATCCATTCTTCCACTCAGCTCCACTGCCTGGCCTTCACCCCATAATCTTTGATGTCTTGGCTAATCAAGAACTTATCTATCTCTGCCTTAAATACACCCAATGACCTGGCCTTCACAACCACCTGTGGCAACAAATTCCACAGATTTACCACCCTCTACATCTCTGTTTTAAGTGGACACCCTTCAATCCTGAGGTTGTGTCATCTTGTGTTAGACTCTCCCACCATGGGAAACAACCTTTCTACGTCTACTCTGTCCATGCTTTTCAACATTCAGTGGGATTCCCTCTCATTCTCCTAAACTCCAATGAATACAGGCCAAGAGCTGTCTCAAACGCTTATATGATGACTTTTTCATTCCTGGAATAATTCTTGTGAATCTCATCTGAACTCTCTCCAACTTCAGCACATCCTTTCTTAAATTAAGAGCCCAAAACTGCTCACAATACTCCAAGTGAGGTCTCATGGATCAAGATGTTGGACATGAACGAATGAGAAAAGCTAGAGGGATACTGACCTAATGCAAACTGGTGGGATTGGTGTAGATAGCATGGATAAGGTGTGCCAAAGAGCTTGTTTTTGTGCTGTATGATTTTATTATGTTATTCTCTGACATCCAGGGGTGGTGCCAGGAGTTGACATAAGGATTTGGATCTTATGACATTGATGAGAGAGATTGTGAGCCAATATCCATGAGAAAATATAAATGTTTTCAATCTGAGGAGTAATAAATTGTTCCTCTTGTGCAGCCATTTTGTTCATGAAATGAGAGACTACTCCTTGACATGACTAAGGGAGACCTCCACATCTCTAATTCCTGAGGCCAATGAGAGAGGCTTGTTTATAAAGTATACATGCCATTGCTTTATCTCTATCTATCTTATCTAATTTATGTTCTGCATTTATTTGAGATACTGAGTTTGACTGCCCACAATCTGATGTTGATGCAGGCTGATGGCGTGTTGATCGACCATGCCCAACACACTGATGAAAAAGCAAGTTTAGAGTTCTTGCTCCCAATCACCAAAGAGATTCTTTTGCTGGCAGGCACAGCAGAGTGGATCTTGAGGGGAGCATTTTGTTGCACTCCAGTACAGGAAGGCAGCAGGTTACAACAGGGTTCCATTCCTGAGAACTATTCAAACCCAAACAAAACCATGTGTGGGAGAGGATCATGGCTGTGAATGGAGAGCAAGCAGACATTGGAAGAGTGACGATCAGCAACCTTACTGAATCTGTTCAGTGGTTCCAACTCTGTTCAACTCAACCTAGCCCACAACTATTACAATTAAACACAAAAGTCTACAGACACTGAGATTGTAGTAAAAACACTCAGAAATGCTGGAAGAACTCACCCAGTCTCGTACTGTTCATTGTAAAGATATATTACTGACGTTTCATGCCTGAACCGTTCTTCAAGGTATAATGTTGCAGCTCAGGGACAGAAGGCACACAGAAAATGCCTTGTTCCCACTCAGCAGATGATGCATGCAGCCCTGCAGCAGTCAGAAAATCCATTCCCATCCACCCCACTGCTCTCCCAAGCACTCATTAATGTGCATAGTGTGTTTGTAATCCGGGCTGGCTGCTTGTTCTTTGTTGGGATCATTGCTAGAATCTCTAAACTTCTTTCATGTAATTAACACCAATATATTTCTCCACAGAGTGGAGTGCCTTCCTTTCTAAAAGATATGCAAAAAGCTTGTGCCAACTACTCCGAATACTGCAAGAAATCTGGAAAAAGTCAGCGTTCTACTGATTGAATCTATGCATGATGAAATGGCAATGGGTTGTCCTATTTTTATTGTGTTATCAGGTAGCAGGGATTTATCCTTGATAACACACTCTTGCCTGTATGAAATATCACACCAAGCTGCTCGCAATACTGTCCAATCGTCTGTGTTTCACCAGCAATGGGTGATACGTAAGGTTCTTGATCAGCAGGGTGTCAAATGTTATGGAGAGAAGTCAGGGGAATGGGGTTGAGTGAAGAAATTCATCTGCCATGATTTGAATGGTGAAACAGACTCAATAGGCTGAACAGCCCAATTATTCTGGTTCAAATTTATTGTCATCTGATTGTACATATGCATATACAACCCAACAAAACAGTGTATCTACAGACCATAGTGTACACACGGACATGTATACAGAGTGATCCAAAATAAATATATATATTAAAAACTTAATTTACGGGTTACATGATTCTTCAATGTTCTTTATGAGTTTTGAAAGCACTCCATTCACTTTGCAAAGGAGACTAGAGTTCAGATTATGGGTGAGGAATAACTGGTCTATATTCCATGGGGTGAGAAAGCTGGCAAGCTAGCTTTGCCCTCACTTGGACTTGTTTTGGCTTCCTGTCATCAGCCTGAAGCTTTACCATTGCTTAAAGGGAAAAGAAAGAAATACTGGAAGTGGTTCCTTTCATGGTTGGAAGCTTGCCTATTTTTGGTCAAAAACAAACCACTGGAGGAGCTCAGCAGATCAGGCAACATCCAGGAGGAAAATGTACGGTTGATGTTTAGGGTCAAATTTGTGTTTGAGGACTGGTCCCCACTACAAAATGTTGATGATTCATTCTTTTCCATGGATGCTGCCTGACCTGCTGAGTCCTCCAGCAGTTTAATTTTTACTGTAGATTACAGTGTCTGCATTCTCTTGTGTCTGCATATTTTTAGAATGTTTTTTCAGCAGGTCATCATTCACCATTTTCCTCAACAAATCACACAGAGTTTGAGTTGGTCAATTGTGTATTTGAAGTTCATGTATGCGGAATAGTGTGCTGGAGTGAGCTGCTCTAGTTGGACAACTGTTCTTGCAGGGTTGAGGGCTGGACTGTTACATAGATCATGGAAAATTAACATCTCTAGGACTGTTAATTACTCACTGGAAGAGGTTTGTGGGAGTAGAATGGGCATCTTTCCAACGTGATGATGTAAATCACAGTGCTGAACTTCAGGTGCTGAGAAAGTTTAATTTTCCATCTCATTCTAATATGTAACCCATCATGCCTTCCTGAAGTAAAAGTTATTTCTTTGGGTTTCAATTCATTCACACTCACCTCAAGAGGTGGAAGTAGAGGTGGCAACTCTATTCTGTCAATAAATAACACCAGGTTCCCTCAATGAGTTCTGGCTAGTGCAGTGCTGTTTTTCATAGGTGGCCTAGACTAAAGCACATGTTGTTTTTGGAAAATTAGTTGTTAATGTAAAGTATGTGGTCTAGTGAATTAAATATTTGCCTCCCTATTTAGTGGAGGATATCTCAAATTGTCTCATGGAGTGCATTGCATTTGTTTCAAACTCACACTAATAAGCTTACTCTCTCATGCCTTTCCTAAAAACAGGCTTTCAACAGTAGTTTTGAAGTGTTGGACATTTCTGTTGTACTGGTCAGCAGTTGTTTCTCTAGATTATCTTGGGCAAGTGACTAAATTATTAGTAGAAGATTACTTTAAGACCACTGATGAGGGGGAGTCACGTGATGGAGTAGTGGCCGGACGGTGAACTCCAGCCCTCTCCAGAAAAGTCGGGAAAAACAAGAGAAAATACAAAGGCACAGAAATACAAGTTAAAGAAAAGTGAGTATAAAGGTGGAAAGAAGATGGAGACAAAAGGAGAAAAATCAAAATCAACGGAAAGAAGAGAGGAAGAGAAGACAACGGAGGAAAAAGGTGAAGGCCTTACCTGTCCGAAGAGGCCCGCTGTGGAGAGAGGACCCCACTACCTCAGGTCGGTAGAAAAAGAACTACAACAATGGCTCACAGAGCCGAGTAAAAGTGCGCAACCGCGCATGCGCGACTCCTCACGCATGCGCGATGCGCATGAAAAAAAACACACCGACGGGAGGGGGGACCAGCTGGGGAGTCGATCTCCACAGCCGGCAACGACAGCTGCAGAACACCTGCAGCAAGAAGAGACCACAGAAGACAATGGAAACAAGAAAGAAGAGGAGGAAAGGGCATCAAAGAAACAACAGATGGCCAACCCAGAGGAAGAAGAAGAGGAAGAATACAGTGAAATAGATAAAGGGAAAGGCAAGGTAAAGGATATACTTGCTCTTGTTAGAGGATACATGGAGTCATTTAAAGAATGGCAAACACAGGAATTCAATGATTTAAGAAGAAGAATAAACAACACAGAAAAGAAAATAAATAAAATGGATATGACCTTAACAGAAATGGGGAAAAAAATGGACAAGATGGAAGAACGGGCAATAGCAGCAGAAATGGAGGTAGAAGACTTAAAAAAGAAATTGGAGGAATCTAATAAAAAAACTAAAGAGACACAAGAATTACTAGCCCAAAAAATAGATATAATGGAAAATTATAACAGAAGAAATAACATAAAGATAGTGGGCCTTAAGGAAGATGAAGAAGGCAAGAATATGAGGGAGTTTATAAAAGAATGGATCCCTAAGGCCCTAGGATGTCCAGAACTACAGCAAGAAATGGAAATAGAAAGGGCACATAGAGCATTGGCCCCTAAACCACAACCACAACAAAAACCAAGATCTATTGTAGTAAAATTCCTAAGATATACTACAAGAGAAAAGGTACTGGAGAAGACAATGGAAAAAGTAAGAGAGGGCAACAAACCACTGGAGTATAAAGGGCAAAAAATCTTCATTTATCCAGATATAAGCTTTGAACTCCTAAAGAAGAGAAAAGAGTTCAATACAGCAAAAGCGATTTTATGGAAGAAAGGATATAAATTTACACTGAAGCATCCTGCGGTATTGAAAATATTTATTCCAGGACAACAAAACAGACTGTTCTCGGATCCAGAAGAAGCACGAAAATTTGCAGAACAATTACAAAAATAGACTGAGGGATGAAGACGGGTAATGAGGGTAAAAATGACCACGATTGATATGTATGCGGGTAAAGAGGTATAAGAGTGAATAGAGACAATGGGCATACGTGAAAGTATCTGTAATTAGAGGAAAACATAGATAGTATAGACAAGAATTAATAAGGGAAGGTAATGGAATAGAGAGAATAAGGAGGGAATTAAAATAGTGACCTTTGTGACATATAAAAAGTGAAATCTTTTCTGGGGGGGGCTGGGTGGGGGAAAAGAGCGGTCACTGCAAAATCAGTTGACGCTTGCGAGTGGATTCGCAAATCCAAATGGAGAGGGGAGATGTGGTTGTCCGACAAGGGATAAAGGACAACTCAGGAGGGGAAGGGGAGATTGGGGATAAAGAAGATAGAAATAGGAGAATAAGGAAAATGTTGGATGTTGTAGGAATGTTGTCTGGTAAAGAGTTGAAAATAAGAAAACAGAAATGGAAAAGGAGGAAAGGTAATGATGGAAAAACGGAAAGAGAAGATAAACAAAATATAAAATGGCTACGCTGAACTATATGACTCTAAATATTAATGGAATACATAACCAAATTAAAAGGAAGAAACTACTAAATTTACTGAAAAATGAAAAAATAGATATAGCTTTTGTCCAAGAAACACACTTAACTGAATTGGAGCACAAGAAATTAAAGAGAGATTGGGTAGGACATGTAACAGCAGCATCGTATAATTCAAAAGCAAGAGGAGTGGCTATATTAATTAGCAAAAATGTGCCATTTAAAATAGAAGAGGAAATAATAGATCCAGCAGGGAGATATGTTATGATAAAATGTCAGATATATTCGGAGCTTTGGAATCTACTTAATATATATTCACCTAACGAAGAAGATCAAAAGTTTATGCAAGATATCTTTTTAAAGGTAGCTAATACGCAAGGGAACATACTAATAGGAGGGGATTTCAATCTGAATTTGGATCCAAATATGGATAAAACGGGGAAAAAAATTAACAGGAAGAACAAAGTAACCAAATTTATAATTAAATCAATGCAAGAAATGAAACTTGTGGACATATGGAGGAAACAAAACCCAAAAGAAAAGGAATACTCATACTACTCGACTAGACATAAAACATACTCAAGGATAGACCTATTCCTGTTATCAGCCCACATTCAAGGGAGAGTTAGGAAAACGGAATATAAAGCTAGACTATTATCGGACCACTCCCCCCTGTTATTGGCAATAGAGCTAGAGGACATCCCTCCAAGAATGTATAGATGGAGATTAAACCCCATGCTACTTAAAAGACAGGATTTTAGAGAATTTATTGAAAAACAATTAAAAATGTACTTTGAAGTAAATACGGAATCAGTGGAAGATAAGTTTATACTATGGGACGCAATGAAAGCATTCATTAGAGGACAAATAATAAGTTATGCAACCAAGATGAAGAAGGACTATAATCAGGAAACAGAGCAGTTGGAAAGGGAAATAATAAACATAGAAAAAAAATTAGCAATAAAGGAAGATACAACCAAAAGAAGAGAATTGGCGGATAAAAAAATAAAATATGAACATTACAAACATATAAGGTGGAGAAGAATATAATGAAGACAAAACAGAAATATTATGAACTAGGTGAAAAAACACACAAAATCTTAGCATGGCAGCTTAAGACAGAGCAAACTAAGAAAATGGTATTGGCAACAAGGAAAAAAGACAAACAAATTACATATAATCCAAAAGAAATTAAGGAAAACTTCAGAGAATTCTATGAACAATTATACCGAACTGAAAACGAAGGGAAAGAAGGGAAAATAGATGAATTTTTGACTAAAATTGAACTACCAAAACTACAAATAGAGGAACAAAATAAATTAACAGAACCATTTGGAACAGTAGAAATACAAGAGATAATAAAAAATTTACCAAATAATAAGACACCAGGAGAGGATGGACTCCCAATAGAATTCTACAAAACATTTAAAGATCTAATAATACCGCCCCTCCTGGATGTAATCAACCAGATTGATGAGACACAAAACTTACCAGATTCATGTAAAACAGCAATAATTACAGTGATACTAAAACAAGGGAAAGATCCACTCTCACCAGCGTCATATAGACCAATATCTCTGCTAAACACAGATTATAAGATAATAGCTAAACTATTAGCAAACAGATTAGCAGAACAGGTACCGAAAATGGTAAATTTAGACCAAACTGGATTTATCAAAAAAAGACGCACAACAGACAATATTTGTAAATTTATTAACTTAATTCATGCAGTAGAAGGAAATAAAGCACCGGCAGTAGCAGTTGCTTTAGATGCAGAGAAGGCCTTCGACAGAGTAGAATGGAATTACTTGTTCAAAGTATTGCAAAAATTCAGTTTACCGGAGAAGTATATTAATTGGATTAAAGCATTATATGAGGGACCGTTAGCGAAAGTGACAGTAAATGGACATGTATCAAAGCAATTTAACTTAAGCAGGTCAACGCGGCAGGGATGCCCACTATCACCATTATTGTTTGCGCTAGCTATAGAACCACTAGCAGAATCGATAAGAATAGATAATAATATAAAAGGAATAAAAATAAAAGACAGGGAATATAAAATCAGTCTATTTGCGGATGATGTGATAGTGTACTTAACAGAACCAGAACTATCAATAAAAGAACTATATAAGAAATTGAAGGAATATGGAGAAGTGTCGGGATACAAGATAAACGTAAATAAAAGTGAAGCAATGCCTATGAATAACGCGGATTTCTCAAAATTTAAGGAGGAATCCCCATTCAGATGGCAAACGCAGGCAATAAGATACCTAGGTGTGCAAATAAACAAAAATCTAGGCCAATTATATAAACTCAATTACAATCCACTAATGAAAAAATTACAGGACGATTTAGAGCATTGGAAAGAGCTACCACTAACACTGATAGGAAGGATAAACTGTATTAAAATGAACATTTTTCCAAGGATACTATACTTATTTCAGGCATTGCCAATACAACTGACAGAAAAATTCTTCAAAGAGTTAAAGAAAATAATAAGGAGATTTTTATGGAGAGGGGGGAAACCGAGGATAGCACTAGATAAATTAACAGAATGGTATAAACAAGGAGGCTTACAATTGCCAAACTTTAAAAATTATTATAGAGCCGCACAATTAAGGTACCTATCAGATTTTTATCAAACAAGGGAAAAACCAGACTGGACGAGACTAGAATTAGATAAAATAGGGGAAAAGATACCTGAACACATATTATATAAATGGGACGAAAAATTGGTACAACATAGAACTTCTCCAGTATTACACCATCTCCTCAATATATGGAAGAAGATTCATGTAGAAAGAAATAAAATAAATTATCAAATACCAAAACTAATATTGACGCAAAATAAGCTACTCCCTTTTACAATAGACAACCTTTCCTTTAGAAAATGGGAAAAAAAAGGGATTAAAAGAATAGAAAATTGTTTTTCAGGAAGTAGATTCTTATCCTTTGAACAAATGAGAGATAAGTACAATATAACTGGAGATACAGCGCTGGCATATTACCAACTGAGATCCTACTTGAAAGATAAATTAGGAAGCAATTTGAGTTTACCAGAGGGAAGTAACCTTGAATATGTGATTACAGATACAATGTTAATCAAAAGATTTATAACAAATATGTATATCAAACTGCAAGAAAAGGAGAATGAGGAAACAAATGGTAAAACTAAACAAAAATGGGAACAAGATTTAAATATAAAGATAAAAAAGGAAACATGGGAGAAATTATGTTCTGGAATGATGAGAAATACAATAAATACGAGGCTGCGTATGATACAATATAATTGGTTACACAGACTATACATTACACCGCAAAAGTTAAATAAATGGGACCCAACAGTATCTGATAGATGTTTTCGATGTAAAAAAGAAAGGGGAACAACAATTCATGCAATCTGGACATGTGAGAGAGTAGAAAAATTTTGGGATGATCTCAATCAGATATTAAATAAAATAACAGAAAACAATATACCAAAGAATCCAGAGATCTTTCTCCTAAGTAACATAAAAAATAAAGAATTTGGAATTGACTTGAAAGATGCACAAAAAAGATTTGTCAAGATAGCCCTAGCCGTAGCAAAAAAATGTATTATGTCAACCTGGAAATTGGAAGATAATTTGAAAATACAACAATGGTATATAGAAATGAATAAATGTATTCCATTAGAAAACATAACATATAGTTTAAGAAATAATATTGAAATATTCGAACAAGTATGGGAGCCTTACATTAAATACAATAGCGAAAACCTACCGGGAACAAACATTACCTAAGTTGATGGAAGGAGAAGAAAAGAAAAGAATGGACTCAGTAGAATTTCTGGTGTATTTTTGTTGAATGACAACATTGTCTGACTGAATTAATGCAACCTAGATTGTATACCTAAAATGGATGAGAGGGGGGGGGTGGGGGGGTGGCTTGGGAGGAGGGAGGGGGGGGGGGGGAGAAAAAGTCACTGTAAATGTGTGGAAAAGAAAAAGTGTATATCATGGCTATTGTGATTTATGGTGTGAAAAAAAAAAAAAAAAAGACCACTGATGAGAGAAATTGAGGATCTGGTCAAGGAAAAGGTTGCATATGTTAATTACAGACGGTTGAAATCAAATTAATACTTTGAATAGAATAGAAGATGTCAGAGTTCACTTAAGAAGGAAATGAAGAGGGAGCATGAGATGGCGCTGGTGGATAAGGAGAAGCTCAAAAATTTCTACAGGTATATCAAAGGTGAAAGAATATAGGCTCCCTTAAACACCAACAAGGTCGTTCATGTGTGGAGCCACAGGAGATGAATGATATCCATATTGATTTTTCTCATCTGTCTTTACTGTGAAGAAACACATGGCAAGGAAACTTGGAAGTAAGTTACTATATCCTGAAGAGAGTTCATGTTACAGAAGAGGAAATGCTGGAGGATGTAAAACGCATAAAGGCAGATCAATCCCCAGGGCATGATCAGGTGTATCCTGGGATGTTATGGGAAGCGCGAAAAGAAATTGAAGGAGCCCTGCAGAAATATTTCCATCATCATTAAGCCCTCCATCATCATTAAGCAGGCATAAGGTAACGGAAGACTGGAGGGTAAGTAATGTCGTGCCTTTATTTTAAAAAAGGGCTGTAAGGATAAACCAGAGAACCATAGGCCAATGACCTTAATATTAGTAATGGGTTAGTTACTGGAGAGGATTCTGAGACACAGGATCTGTTTGCATTTGGGATAGTCATCATGGCTTTGTGTGGGGGAAAATTGTGTCTAACAAATTTGATTGAGTGGTTGAAGAGGTGACCAATAAGAATTATGAGGACAGGGTGGTAGACATTGTTTATGTGGATTGCAGGAAGACCTTTTGACCACATAAGATGGTCTGAAAGGCCAGATCACTTGGAGTCCAGGGTGAGCTGATGAATTGGATACAGAATGGGCTTGATAGTAGGAGATAAAGGAGGGGACTGGCATAGGTACACAGTGGTGTACCACTGGGTCCACTATTTGGTACCTTAACAATTTGGCTGACAATGTTGTTAGCTTGATTTGTAAGTTTGCAGTTGATACAAAACTTGGTGGTATAATGGACAGCGAAGAAGATTGTCTAAGATTACATGAGATCTATATGAACTGGGAAAGTGGGCCAAGAATTGTCAGTTGGAAGTTAACTCTGAGAAGTGTGGGGTGCTACACTTGGGGAGGTTAAACTAGGGCAGGATTAGCATGGGAACAAAGACTTGAGGTACAGGACATAGTTCCATGAAAGTGATGGCACAGGTAAACAGGACAGTGAAGAATGTCAGGGCATTAAGTACAGAAGCAGGGACGTCATGTTACAACTGTACAAGATGGTGAGACCACGCTTGGAACATTGTCCACAGTTTTAGTCGCCCAGCTGCAGGAGGTTATCAGTAAGGTGGAAACGGTACAGAAAAGATTCACAGGAATGTGGCCTGGACTGGGAGGAGAGGCTAAGAGCCTTGTAGAGATTTATAAAATCATGAGAATCACCTTTGGAGTCTGTAGTTGCCATTTTTCAACATGAGGACCAGAGTTGTGCCAATGAAAGTCAAAGAAGCCATTATGAGACTGATAAACAAGAATAAAATAGTAAGAGACGTTGCCCAATCCTTAAGATTACCAAAATTACCTGTTGAGAAGAAAAAGTATACCAGTGTGCGCAGTAACCACAAAAGGACTGGTATTCCAAGGAAGAGCTCCACTACTGATGAAATAATTCTCATCATAATGAAGAAAAATCCTGAAAGGTATGTCTAACAGATCAGAAACACTCTTCAGGTGTGGATATGGCAATGACTCCTGTCCACACAAGACTTAATGAACAGAAATGCAGAGGCCACACTGCAAGATGCAAACAGATTTTTATGTGAATTGGGTATTTTGTGTTTGCGCAGGTAAGTGGAAAGAGGTAGAAAAATTAGCTACAATCTTGTGGACTGGCAGAGGATGTATGGATGTGGAGGCTGGTGGGGTGGTAGGTGAAGACCAGAGGAATCCTGTCCTTGTTGCACTTGGGGGCAGGAGAGGTCAGGGCAGATATGCGGGAGAGATGATCTCGCCTGGAACACCATTCATTGGGATTTGGATCAATGAGAGGAGATCTTGATCTTGTGGAAGGAATAGATAAAAAAGAAATAAGGAAGTTGCTTCCACTGCCAGGTAACACGAGAATGAGGGGATTCAGGGAAGTCGATTTAAGACAGTGATGAAGAGGAACTGTTTCTTTTGAGAGTAGTGAATCTGTGGAATTCCCTGCTCAATGAGGCTGTAGAGGGTGCCTTATTAAATGTATTTAATATACACATAGATTCCTGAAGAACAGAGGAATTAAGGGTTCAGGTGGGTAGAAAGCTTGAGTCAACAACCAGATCAGCCATGATCTTATCAGAAGGCAACAACTCTGTGATATCAGAAGTCAGAACATCCTTCAAGGGGTGAACTCTCGCAAGGTGTCAGTCCTTGATGGCGTACCTGGAAAAGTATTGAAAATCGGTGCCAACCAACTAGCCGAAGTGTTCATGGACATTTTCAATCTCTCATTGCTGCAGTCGGAGGTTCCCACCTGCTTCAAAAGGGCATCAATAATCCTGGTGCCCAAGAAAAGAAGAATGAGCTGCCTCAATGGCTGTCACAAGCTAGCCCTCACATCTACTGGATTCACTGTAATTTGCCTACTATCACAATCACTCCACAGTAGATGCAATATCACTGGCTCTCCACTCAGCTCTAGATCACCTAGACACCAGCTACTCTTCATCAATTTCTTCTTTGGCTTGGCTTCGCGGACGAAGATTTATGGAGGGGGTAAAAAGTCCACGTCAGCTGCAGGCTCGTTTGTGGCTGACAAGTCCGATGCGGGACAGGCAGACACGGTTGCAGCGGTTGCAAGGGAAAATTGGTTGGTTGGGGTTGGGTGTTGGGTTTTTCCTCCTTTGCCTTTTGTCAGTGAGGTGGGCTCTGCGGTCTTCTTCAAAGGAGGTTGCTGCCCGCCAAACTGTGAGGCGCCAAGATGCACGGTTTGAGGCGTTATCAGCTCACTGGCGGTGGTCAATGTGGCAGGCACCAAGAGATTTCTTTAGGCAGTCCTTGTACCTTTTCTTTGGTGCACCTCTGTCACGGTGGCCAGTGGAGAGCTCGCCATATAACACGATCTTGGGAAGGCGATGGTCCTCCATTCTGGAGACGTGACCCATCCAGCGCAGCTGGATCTTCAGCAGCGTGGACTCGATGCTGTCGACCTCTGCCATCTCGAGTACTTCGACGTTAGGGATGAAAGCGCTCCAATGGATGTTGAGGATGGAGCGGAGACAACGCTGGTGGAAGCGTTCTAGGAGCCGTAGGTGGTGCCGGTAGAGGACCCATGATTCGGAGCCGAACAGGAGTGTGGGTATGACAACGGCTCTGTATACGCTTATCTTTGTGAGGTTTTTCAGTTGGTTGTTTTTCCAGACTCTTTTGTGTAGTCTTCCAAAGGCGCTATTTGCCTTGGCGAGTCTGTTGTCTATCTCATTGTCGATCCTTGCATCTGATGAAATGGTGCAGCCGAGATAGGTAAACTGGTTGACCGTTTTGAGTTTTGTGTGCCCGATGGAGATGTGGGGGGGCTGGTAGTCATGGTGGGGAGCTGGCTGATGGAGGACCTCAGTTTTCTTCAGGCTGACTTCATCAATTACAGTTCATCTTTCAACACCATCATACCCTCAGTGCTAGTCAACTAGGTCCAAAACCTAGGCGTCTGCACCTCCCTCTGCAACTGGATCCATGACTTCCTCATTGGAAGACCACAGTCAGTATGAATCAACACAGGCACACCTCAAAAATGCATGCTTAGCCCATTGGTCTACCTGTTCTACATCCATGACAGGGGCTAGGCATAATTCAAATGCTATCTACAAATTTGCTGATAACACCGTGGTCATTGGTTGAATCACATATGGCAATGAGGAAATGTACAGGAAGGAGATAGATCACCTAGTTGAGTGGTGTCACAAGAATAATCTTGCACTCATTATTAGTTAAAAACCAAGCAGCTGATTGTATACTTCAAGAAGGGGAAATCAGGAGAACATGAATCAGTCCCCATCAAGGGATCAGCAATGGAAAGGGTTATGAACTTCAAATTCCTGGGTGTCAACATCTCTGAAGATCTGTCCTGAGGCCTCTATGATGAGGCAATCACAAAAAAGGCTCATTAGGAGCTATACTTCGTGAGGAGATTTGGTATGCACCAAAAATATAAATTTCTACAGGGGTACTTTGAGAGCATTTTGACTGGTTGCATCACTACCTGCTATGGAGATGCCAATGCATAGGACAGGAATAAAATATAGAGAGTTGTGAACTTGGCCAGCACCATCATGGGGATTGGCCTTCATTAAGGACATCTACAAGATGTCTCAAGAAAGCAGCCTCTATTCTCAAGGACCCTCATCACCCAAGCCATGCCCTCCACACACTGCTACCTTCAGGAAGGAGGTACAGAAGCCTGAAGATGAACACCCAACAGTACAGAAACAGCTTCTTATCTTCTGCCATCAATTTTGGACAATGAACCTCACTTTCTCTTATTTTGCACTCTTATTTATTTTTAAATGTCATTTATAGCAATATTTGCACTTTTAATACTGCTGCAAAACACAGAATTTCGTTACATGTTGATGACAATAGATTCTGATTCTGAAAGTCTGACTCTGGGGTATTGGCTCGACAGGCCAGGTGGCCAACTCGTGCTCTTATTTAGCTGAAACTGTCGCATTCTGAAACCCTGGTCAGAAAATAACTGTTATTACTCTAGTGATTTTCAGGAATTGCTGAAGTCAGGAATGCTTCTAGAGGACTGGAAAATTGCAGTTGTCACTGCACACTTTACGAAGGGAGAAGGATAAAAGACAGCACATTGTTGGCTAGTTCGCCTAATTTCAATAGTTGGTAAAATATTAGAGTCCATTATTAAGAATGAGGATTCTGAGTGCTTGAAAGCACAAGATAAAATAGGCCAAAGTTAGTATGATTTCCTTCATAGGAGATCTTGAATGACAACTCTGTTGGAATTCTTTGAGGAAGTAATGAGCAGGACAAAGGAGAGCCAGTGTGGATGTTGTTCATTTGGATTTTTGAAGAGCTTTTATAAGGTGCAGAGGCAGGTGGTGTTGAAGCAGGAAGTTTGCAGGGGAACTTGGACAATTTGGGAGAATGGTCAAAGTGGCAGATGGAATATAGCTTATGTATAAGTACAGTATGGCCATGCACATTAGTAGAAGAAATAAAGAGGTGGACTATTTTCTAATTCAGAAAGTGGAGGTCCAAAGGCACTTGGGAATTCAAGTGCAAGATTCTTTGCAGGCTATTTTGCAGTAAGGAAGGCAAATGCAATGTGAGCATTAATTTTGGGACGATTGGTCTATAAAAGCAGGATGTAATGCTGAGGCTTTATAAGGCATTGGTTAGACCACATTCGGAGTATTTTGTAAGCAGTTTTGCACCTCATATCTAAGGAAGGATGTGCTAGCATTGGAGAGGGTCCAGAGGAGGTTTGCGAGAATGATCCCAGGGATGAGAGGATTAACTTATAAGGAGTGTTTGATGTCTCTGGGCCTGTACTCATTATCGTTTAGAAGGATGAGGGGGGAATCTCATAGAAACCTACCTAATATTGAAAGGGCTAGATAGATTGAGTATGGAGCTATTTCCAGTTATGGGAGAGTCCAGGATCAGTCTCAGAATAAAAGGACCACTTTCAGATGGAGATGAAGAGAATTTTCTTCAGCTAGAGGGGTTGAATGTGTGGAATGAGATGCCCCAGGCAACTGTGGAGGCCAGGACATTAGGTAGATTTAAAGCGGAGGTTGACAGGTTCTTGATTAGTCAGGGTGTCAAAGGTTATAGGGAGAAGGCTAGAAAATAGGGTTGAAAGGAAGAATACAACAGCCCTGGTATGAATGGTGGAGCAGGCTCTATGGGCCAAATGGCGCAACTCTGCTCTTATTTCTTATGGTCTTATAAATCATGTTTCAGCCACATTTCACAACCTAAGGCCACTCAGACACTTGTGAAGCATGATCACTGACATAAGACAGGGGATGCAAGGTCAGTCCGGCCAGACCATGAGGCCCAGCTGCAGCCTGCTCCAAGGAGGTTGGTAAGGTTTGAGAGTGCCTGTGCCCAGTAGCATGTCCTGGCTCTCTGCTGCCACCTTCTGCTCTGACCTATTCATTACCGGGGAGACTCTTTTATGCTCCTCTCCGTCTCACTCTGCAAGACTACCCGGTAATGGGAGGGACAAAATCCTGTCTCAGCTTTTCTTGCTGAAACTAGATTGAAAACTAGATGCAAGGCAGATAAGGAATTGCTGGAGGAACTCAGGAGGTCAAGCATCACCCATGAGTAGAAGTGATCAGTAAAGGTTTTGAGTATGTATCAAGTGAATTGTTGAAGTTACATTTATAAAGGGGCTGTTGGGGCCAAGAAGGTGATAGAGTACAGGTAAGAGGTGGAAATACAGTTGGCTTCAATAGAGCGCCCACATTTTAGATATAGAATAAAGTGGAGGTACATTGCAAATGTGGAGAGGGGAGACACAGTGCTGTTCCGAAGGGGTCAACCACTCAGTCGTAATGCTGATGACTCCGTACAGGCTTTGTAAGTAAAATCCTGCAACCACGATGTCTGTGTCAAAGATGGCAGCATCTGTGCTCAGCAGCAACCATGAGGGGATGCAAACTCCGGAGGGCATCAAACTAGCGCAGAGCACCAGAAATGGGGAGAGCACCCCCCACCGTTGAGAAGAAGCAGAGGAGACGACCTTGCATGACGGTAACCACAGCAGTGGACCAGCAAGGGCCTCAGTGGCCGAGGGACCCTCCAGGGAAAGTGACTTCGGCAGCAAACCAGTGAGGGACTCAGCAGCTGAAGGGCTCATATTGTCTGCGGGTGTCATGCAGTTGGATCCACACAGCTGTGGGCTGCTGGAGACTGGCTCATCAGAACTAGGTATTGGAATCAAGATTCAAGAGGATGCTGAGGGCAAAAAGGGCTCCCGAAGGTCCTCATGTGTGGATTCTGATTGTATCAAAGATTTTGTATCTGGAGCCCATGGCTTGAGTCCATTTGGCACTGGAGGTGAATCCACAGACACTCAGTGACTGAAGGGACTCTCTTTTGCTTCTCTTTTTTTTTACTGTAAGGGGCAGCGAGTGACAGGCAGGCAGAAAACAATTTTGTGTAATATTACATGTTCTGTACTATTACATGACAATTAAGGAATTTTAAAGCAATGCACGTGGTCAATGGAAATGAGGAATAGAGTGAGTTGTAAAGGTAATTCACTGTTAAAAATGCTCCCAGGATGCATGTCTTTGCTAGCTGAAGCATAAAGGTGGGGGAAGGCAATTTCAGAGCAGTGTAAAACTTGTTAACTTGTAGGAAGGGCATGAGCGTGGGATGGGAATTGCAGAAAGGTTGCCAGGGCAGAGATAAGTTTTGAGGGAAAGTTATGCAGGCTCTTACCGTTTTCACTACAACAAAGAAGATGAAGATTTATCATATATTAAAGGGATATATTGAATTCATGAGAGGATGAACTGATTGAAGGAAGGATCAATGGCCCCTAGGGAGGCAATCATGGGACAAAGTACAAGTTAATTTTTAATAGGATTTAAGGGGAATTGCAGTGAGGTACAGAGTACTGGATACCTTTTAATTGTTCAAAGTGCCAAGGACAAAGTGGGGTCACGGCCAGGAACAGGGATTGAAGGAGGCAGGGCCAGACATGCAACTCTGGAAATCTCTGGTGAGACCACACTTTGAATATTGTGTTCTGGTCACCTCATTATAGGAAGAATGTGGAAGCTATGGAGAGGGTGTAGAAGAGATTTATCAGGATGTAGCCTGGATTAAAAAATAAGTCTTATGAGGCAAGGTTAGCAGAACTGGGACTTTTCTTTTTGGCACTTAGAAGGATGAGAGGAGACTTAATAGAGGTCTACAAGATTATGAGAGGCATAGATAGGGTGGACAGCCAGTGCCTTTTTCCCAAGGCAGGAATAACAAACACCAGAGGACATATGTATAAAGTGAAGGGTGAAAAGTTTAGGAGAGACATCAGGGGTAATTTTTTGAAGCAGAGAGTTGTAGGTGCCTGGAATGCCTTGCCAGGAATGGTAGTGGGGGCTGAAACAGGGGCATTTAAGAGACTCTTAGACAGGCACATGGATGGGGGAAAAAAAGATTATGGTTAGAGAGGATTAGTACTTTTTTTAAGGAATATATGGGTCGGCACAACATAAAGAACTGAAGGGCCTGTACTGTGCTGTAGTGTTTTGTGTTCTATGAAAGAGGAAATGGCCAAAGTTGATTGGAAGACCACACTAATAGGGAAGACAGCAGATCATCAATGGATGGAATTTCTGTGAGAAATGAGGAAAATGCAGGGCTGGTACATTTCAAAAAGAAAGAAATTTGTGAATAAAAAATGAGATAATTATGGCTGATGAGGGAAGTTAAAGCCAAAGTAAAAGCAAAAGAGAGGAAGCAAAAATTAGTGGGACGATAGAGAACTGGGAAGATTTTAAAAACAAAGACAACGAAGGATTAGGAAGAAAAGATGAATTATGAAACAAGATTACTGATATGCACTATCAAACCTCCAAAGACTGAGTGAGGAATGATAGGCCCAACTCTATGTGCTTGAATGAATGGAAGGGGGTAGGGAGGTCAACCTTTATGGAGGAGTTACAGGGGATCAAGTCATCAATGGGTGGGCCAGCCACTTATACACAGAACAGTATATACATATCACCACAGTTAGCAAATAATATCAAAGAGGATACGCAAAGCTTTTTTAAAAATATAAAGAGTAAAACATAAAAAAGTTGATATTGGACCAATAGAAAATGAAGCTGGAGAAATTGTAATGGGAGATGAGATGGCAGAATGTTGTGGATCAAACTTCACTGTGGAAAACTTTAGTAGCTCACTAACTATGAAGAGAAATTAGAGAGAAGGTTCTTGGGAAGCTAAAGTGTCTAAGGGTAGATAAGCTTCCCAGACCGAATGAAATGCACCATCGGGTTCTGAAGGAAGAAGCTGTAGAGATTGTGGAGGCATTGATAATGATCTTCCAAGAATCAACAGGATCTGACATGGTTCCGGGGGACTGGAGGATCGCAAATGTCACTCCGCTGGTTGAGAAGAAGGGAGGCAGCAGAAAGGAAATTGTAGATCTATTAGCCTGATGCCAGTGGTTGGGAAGATATTGGAATCAATTGTCAAGGATGAAGATATGGAGTATCGCGAGACACATGACAAAATAGGCACAAGTTACCATGGTTTCTTAAATGAAACTCATACCTGACAAACCTACTGCAATTTTTTAAAGAAATCACAAATGAAGCTGCTTAACAAGACGAGAGGCCATGGAATTACAGGAAGGACATCTTCCTGGCCCTCAGGAAAAAAAATTCTCAGGTTCAGAAACAGCTGCTACCCCTCCACCATCAGACTCTTCAATAACAAACTCAATCAGGGAATAAAACAGACACCGTGGTTAAAGTAAAAACACACAGCCGGAGAAACTCAGCCGGTCAAGCAGTGTCATTTATATAGCAACAGTAAAAATACATAACCAATGTTTCGGACTTGAGCCCTTCGTCAAGGTAAGGGAAAATGTCAGTAGGCGTCCGAACAAAAGAGTGGGGGGGGTGTGGTGTGGAGGAAGGGATGGTTGTAAATCAATCAGGGACTCATTTAAGGACTCTTACTTTTGCACTATATTGTTTGGTTTTTTTTCCTCTCTGTATTGCAGTCTGTTGTTTATATTTGTTTATTGGTTTACATGTGTACATTGTGTCCAGTTTTTTTTGCACTATCAATAAGTGGTAATTCTGCCTGGCCCACAGGAAAAAGAATCTCAGGGTTGTATGTGATGTCTGACAATAAATCTTCATCATCTAGATTTGGTGCATAAATATTCATGTGTCCACATTTCAGAATAAATTTGACAATGAACCAGGACGTCTCCCCACAGAATCCATTATAACACCTTGAATTTTCACCGGAACCTTTTTTTTATTAATAGTTAGTAGGTTTCTAAAATATATCTGTGGATAATTTGTCTCCTGAAATGGAGACAGAGAGATTGAGAAAAGGGAAAGATGGACCAAGTGAATTTGATGTCAGGGTGGAAGTTGGCAGCAGAGTGGTTAATGTTGATGCGCTCATTGTGAGTACAGGAGGCAGCACCAAAATGTTAGTCAATGAAGAGTTGAGGAGCCTTGCTTGTGGCATGGATTGCTCCACATAGCCAACAAAAAGAGGGACATAGCTTGGATCCCTGTAAGTAGCCATAGCTGCCCCTTTGATATGGAATCTAAATTACAAATTTTCCTGGATCCAAAGTAAGCTTGGCATCAGGAGGCAGAGGATAGTGGTGGAATTATGCTTTACTGATTGGAAGACAATGATTTGTAGTTTACCACAGGGATCAGTGCTGGGATCATTGCTGTATGTGATACATACTAATGATGAGGTTAATCCCCCCTCCCCCACCCCCCCACTACATTCCTCCGGCCTGCAGTCACTGGACCTATTTTTTTTGAATGGAGGTAATGTTTTTCATTCTCCAATCCACTACTCCCATTCTCCAATCCATGGAGAAGTGGAAGATCATGGTCCCTGTCCCACGGTTTCCTGCTGGACTTCCTATGAATCCCATTTGGTCCTAGTATCTTCATGACAAGTTCAGCCATCCTTTCTCGTACCTTGTCGGACTCTGGCTTTACCTTACCCTTAATGTTGTCTGAGTCCAGCGTTTTCGTTAAATGAAGTGATAGGAGAAAGTATTCGGTTCAACAGTCAGTTTATTACACAGCACAAGAATAAAGGTTAACAGAGCTCTGGTTCAGTCATTAGTTCATAGGTCACCTGCACAGTGAGCTATTCCCCAAGACTGACCTCTACTGTCCAGTCTCTACAGTTTATATAGTTCAACCTTATCATACAGAACAAAAGTTGGCTTCCTTTGCTAGATTTCATTATCATACAGAACAAAAGTTGGCTTTCTTTGCTAGATTTATCACAAGTAATTTCCTGCTCTGCAGATATTGGGGTGTAGAGCTCCCATCTTAATCCTCAAGGCCAGAATATCCTGTTGTTTTGATCAGAAATCAATTCATACCCCAGATATTTCTAATTATTTCTTTGTTCTCATCTGGCCATATTCTTCTGTTCTACTCAATACCTCCTTCTGTCTTAGCCTTCTTACTGAGTTAGTTTCCATTCTCTTTGTTTCTGACAGTCTCTGTCAGGATTCCCTTTGTTCTTGTATGGCCATTTTCTCCTGTGCTCATCAACACCTCCTTTTGCCTTAACATTCCTACTAAATTGTTTCATACTTATCCTCTCTTTTGTATTTTGGGAGCAGGCAATTCTAAACCTACTGTAATCAGCCAACTTTGGTACATACTGTGGCTGCCCCTTACTTACATTACTCTTTCCCTTCACCATGAGGTAAATATTAAATTGTTACATAGTACTGGATTTATGTATACAAACTGAATAGTACATAAGCATATATTCTACATATTTTCTATGATTAATTAACCCCTATATTCCAACAACCTCCATACTAATGATGCAATTTCCAGTTTAAATTCCTCCTTCATTGTCATAGAAACACATGGCAAAGATCTGAATAATGCAAAACAAACTGGAGAAAACTCAAAAATGAGAAGATATTAACGAGGATTAAAGGTTTGATTTATTAATCATTTGTATTCCAACTTCCATGTAACCTTCAAGCTCATGCAGTCCTGATAGATTATCATCAGACCCCCATCGACGTGATCTACTGGGACCATTGCCTGAAGAGGGCGCACAAAATCTGTGACCCGGTGCAGACTCGAAAGGCCAACATGGCCTGTTTCCACTCTGTAAATGGTTATATGGTCATGGTTATATGGTCTCAGGCCTCTGTCAATGTGCAAGTCACTATCCAGCCACAGGTCACTCACCCTGATGCTGTATGGTGTTGCTGAGGCCCTTTGTGCAGATGAGAAATAGCCCCTGTGGGCAGGAAGAAGTTCTCCACCTTCCTCACTGTCCAGAAGCAAGTAGTACTGGTGAGAAAAAGGAACGTGAGTGGTCACCGAGTCAGAGATTGCTGAGGGTGGTGGGTGGGGTCACCAGGTCAGAAGTTGCCGTGATCATGGATGGGATCACTAGGTCAGAGATTGCCTAGGATGGGAAGGAATCACAGGAGGTGTCTGATGACATGAATGAGTATGGGGTCTGTGGCAGCAACATAATTGATGAGAGAGTGGGTGTATCATCTGTAATAGGAGGAGTGAGGAATTGTCAATGGGCAAAAGGAGTAAGGATGGAGAATCTGGGTTGAAGTCTGGGAAAAGAAATGTCAGTTTGTTATGTCCAGAAGGGAGGACACTTTGGTGAGAGAGGGATCAGGGTTGCTGGAGGTGATCTCAGGGGGAGGGCAAGCAGAGTGGTGTGAGGAGGTACTATTGGAAGGCGGCATCTGGAGCTGTTTAAAGGTGACAAAGAAGGGCAAAAGATCGTCCCGTGTCTTGTTACATCGGGGTGTGAAGGTGGAAGCTCTGATGGTTTAATAGAGGAAGCAGACCAGGTCCAAACAGTGCAATGTGGACCAAGACAGGAGTAGTGGGATTGGGAGAGGGTGGGAGTAGTGGGATACAGGAAGTGTGGAGCATGGGATATGGGAAGTGTGGAGCAGTGGGATAGGGGGAGGGGAGAGCAGTGGGATACGGGGAGTGGGGAGCTGTGGGATACGGGGAGGGGTGAGCAGTAGGATACAGGGAGGATGGTATTAATGGAAATGGAGAGGGGGAAGCAATGGTATATGGATAGGGTGGGAGCAGTGGGATACAGAGAGGGGAGAGCAGTGGGATATGGGGAGAAGGAGATACGGGGAGGGGGTTGCAGTGGGATATGGAGGGGAGGAGCAGTGGGATATGGCAGTGGGAGCCATGGGATACGGGTAGGGGGAAGCATTGGGATATGGGAGGGAGGAGCCGTGGGGGATGGGGTTGCAGTGGGATGCGGACAGGGTGTGAGCAGTGGGGGAAACAGATAGATATGGGGAGGGGGGGAGCTACTGTAGCAGGACAGCAGGAGTTGAAAATGGGAGGAGACTGTGTGAGGAACACTGGCAGATAGCACAGTCATGTGGTGCAGATGGCCACCTGGTTTCTTATCCACACTACTGCTAATTATTTGAAGAGCAATGTTTTTTTAATATGAAATGTAATTCGTCTGATGTGGATAATGTTTCTTTTGTTCTGCTTCCTCAGATTCCATACACAGGCTGCCTGACCCCACAATGGGGCTGCCTTTATCTGCCCTGATATCAGTGCCTTGTGGAGTCTCAGTGACTCTGACTGTGGTGTCAGTTTGCTCCATGGAACTCACTGCACTGAAGGAGAGCATCTGGCCTTTCGTTGAAGGGCTGGCCCTCTGAAAACTCCATTTCAACTAGAGTGAGGGCAATGCTATTACAATCCAGGTCCGAATCCAGTACTGTTTGTAAGGCATTTGTACATTCTCCCCTTGTCTGGATGGGTTTCCTCCAGGAGCTCTGGTTTTCTCCATTCCTTACTCAAATCTATAGGGTTTGTTGGTTAATTGGGGTATTTGGGCAGCATGGACTCGTGGGCCTGGAAGGGCATGTTATCATGTTGTACCTGTAAATTACAGAATGTATACCTTCTTTCACTATGCCATCAGGCAGCGATTTCTGATCACAGACAGGATGGAGCAGAGAATATCGTGCTCACTCCGGAATGTGGAGGGACTGGGGAGATGAAGGAGGGAGAAAAATATCAAGTGAACAATGCAAAAGAATGAAAAAGGGATCAAAGGAGTGAAGAACCAGACATAACAAACAGCACAGGAGTTATATGGAGTACGGAGCATGGTGATGGATGATGGAGTGACAGGCAACCAGAAGCTTAGGATTGCAAACCGGGCACATGGGGTCTGCAAATCACCCATCCAGTCCATGTTTGGTCTCATTGCACATCAGAAGTACCAAATGCAGTAGACAATGCTGGGAGAGACACAAGAGAATCTCTGCCTCACTTGGGCAGTTGATTACGTCCCTGGATAGTGGTGAGGGAGGAAGAGTAAGAATAGGTGTGGCACCTGCTGAGGTTGCGAGGACTTGGGATGGTGGGTGGGGAGGATGAGCAGACCAGGCAGTCATGGAAATACTCGTCTCTGCAGAAACCTCAGAGGAGGTTAGGGGTGGGATCCTGTGGAGCTACTGTTGCCCCTTGAATTTTTCTTTGAGATGTTACAAGGTGATGGTATCCATAGCATTTCTGGATGAACAGAGTTCATAGTGGTTTGGTGAACAGATCTTCAGCCACTGTCATGCTAGAGAGCGAGTCCTCTGTAAGACATTCCCTTTCTTGAGGATGGTCTGGACTCAAGTGGCAATGGGGCACTTCATGCTGAGCTATATGATTTCATTGAAATGGCACCTGCTCCAGAGATTGTTGCTTTTGAATTGGGATATGGGCTTCTTCTTGGTCAGGAGGAGCAGCTTGGTAGCATAGAGACACTGCTGTGAGATGAAGTTGATTGATCTCACTTCAACACTGAGGGACATCAGTTTGTTCAGATTGAGGTACAGTGGGAGATGTTAACAGTGGAAAGCAGTCTGTTCAGGTCGCATAGCAGTCATAGACAGGCTGCGTCCAGTGTGGTCTGCCCAGTTCTTCCTGGATTATTGAGGTGTGTGGTGGTGGCTGGAACAGAGGCAGCTCAGACCTTGTGCACAGCACTATCCCTATAGCTGGGAGGAGCCTTGTCTTGAGATTTCCTATGCAGCGTTTGAATTTCTACCTATGAACAGCTCAGAGTCACACTGTCTGCTTAAAGGCCTTCTCCAAACTCCGTGTACTTCACAAATTGTGGAAGTTACAACATGATCTCAGGCTGGCAGCAGGCATCATGGAAAAATCTAACCCCATTCTTCCTTTGCCATCCCTCTTCCCCGATCCATCCCTGATTTTACTCCTATTCTCATTCTCTATCTCTCTCCTAAATCTTTCTCCCTCTGCTCTTCTCATACTCATCTCCATCCTCTCCTCCTCTCTCTTTTTCTCCTTTCTCTTTTGCACTTCTGCTTTTGCTTCTCTGCTGCCTGCTCCTCTGACACCCCTGACTGTTTCTTTCTTCTCCTCTGACTCTTCCCCCCCCCTCCCCCTCCACCCCTCTCTTCATTTTGTTCGCACCAGCCCCGTGTGTGTGGGAGTCATGGTGTTGGAGAGGTTGCTAGCCCTTCTTTGGTGTTTGAGGAGAAGATGTGGATCGTATAGGAAGGGGCTGCGGAGGACCGGCACTTACACAGTGACTCAGCCCAGGTACAGTGAAACTGACTCCTGCTGCTTGTGAGCTGAACACCTGCCGTGTCAGGGGCTGTTTCTTATGGAAATTAGTCTCTGTTTTGCCGCAGGGACTTTGTAAGTTCATTAGAAGCTGAGTTTAATTTTGTTTCATGGTAACAGCAGGGCTGTTAAATTATGCTCTAACTGTCTTGGTTGCTGTTTAGTCTAATATCTTTACCAATTTTAAATCACTGAAACATTTGAGTGCAAGTTGAAGTTTATTTGTCACAAAACACCCAAAAGAGTTCTATGAGCAGGTAGACAGGTTAACTCTAACCTAGCAGGATTCTTCTGCAAGCAGACTGACAGTTTATCACTAACATACAATTGTATAAATAGCACACTGACAGAGCAATGAAAAGAAAGATTATTTAGCTCCAAGCAAGGGCAGCATTAGAGCACTGTTGTGGCGTTCATTCAAGAGCCTGATGGATGGGGGAAGAAACTGTCTTTAAGCCTGATAGTGTTCAATTTCACACTTCTGATGGGAGGAAGGAAAAGAGAGTGTGTCCAGGGTAGGGTGTGAGGGGTCCTTCAGTCTGTTGGCTGCCTTTCCTAGGCAGTTGAAGATGTAGATGGAGTCCATGGAGGAGAGGGAAGTCTGCATGATATGCTGAGCTGCAGTTTCTTCCATTCTTGAGCAGAGCAGCTCCTTCCTGTCACATGCTGTGATGCATCCAGCAAGTTTGCTTTCAATAGGGCCCCTGTAGAGGTTGTTAAAGGACAGGAGAACATGCTGAAAGTCTTTGGTTTTCTGAGAAAGTTGGTGCTTCATTGACCATCGGGTTGATGTGTGGTCCCAGGTCATTGGAGATTTTTATTCCGAAGAACTTGAAGCTAACTACTCTTTGAACTTCAGCACCAGTAATACAGACGTGGCTATGCACTCTGCTCATTTTCCTGAAGTCAATGGTCATCTTCTTTGTCATACTGTCCTAAAGACGGTCATGTTGGCAGCATGTCCTTCAATCACTTTCCTGTAGGTATTCAGTTATTTGATATGAGGTCCATGACTGTGGGTTTTTTTCAACAAATTTGTAGACAGAGTTGGAATGGTATTCAGCTGTTCAGTTGTGGGTGTAGGGGGACTATAGTATGGGAATGAGAATACATCCTTGAGGAACACCAATGTTGAGTATGGTTGTGGAGGATGTGTTGTTCCCCATCTTCACTGATTGCATTAGACGGAAATCAAAAATCCAGTGGGAGATGGGGACAGAGACCAAGATTCTGGAAGTATGGGGATGAATTTGTGCGGACTATGGCACTGAAGGCGGAGCTGTAGTCCATGTAGTCTAATATTCGTGCCCTTGGCGTCAAGGTATTTCAGGGATGAGTGAAAGCCAGGGAGAGGGTGTCTGTCGTGAATCTGTTTGATTGTTGGCAAATTGAAATTGGTCAAGGTAGTGGAGAGGCTGGAGCTGATGTGAGCTGTGGGCAGCCTCTCAAAGCACTTGATGGTGCAGGGTGTGAGAGCCACTGGTCAGTGGTCATGTAGGCCCGTTACTATGCTTTCCTTCAATACTGGGATAATGGTGGCCTGGAAGCAAGTGGGAACTACAGCCTTTGAAACGAGAGATTGAAAATGTCCTGTCCGTCTGCACAGACTCTCAGGTTGGTCGCTCTTGGTGAGATCACCCACTGGAAGGCAGCAATGACTGTGGGTGTGACTTGCTTGTGTTGCTCGAATTGGACTTCCTCACTGCGTAGAACATGTTTAACTTCTCTGAGGGTTGCGCTGTTGCGTGCTATGATGCTGGGCTTTGCTTGGCTTTGCTTTGTATTGCGTAATAGTGCATGCCTTGCCACAGTTGCCGTGCCTCAGTGAGGTCCTCTGGGCATAGGCTTGACTTCACTGTTCTCTTCCAAGAATTGTTTGTTGAGAGCCAGTCTTCTGACTTGAATGTTCTCAGCCTGGCTTTCAGTAGCAAGTCGAAGTTAGTGCTCCCAGTTCATTCATGGTCCCAGATTCTTCTTGGTCACAAAGTCTTCTCCAAACTTACTAATGAAGTCTGTGACGGAAGCTTGCTGAACTCTTGAATGTGGACCTGTCTACTGTCTTGAAGCAGTGACTTCATCTGTCTTCCCAGACCATCACTGAATGATCTTCACCACCACGACCTTCTGTTTGTATGCAGACAGCATCAGTGTAGCCTGGCAATCGGACCTGACCAAGTGTGAGCATAGGATGGAATGGTCAGCATTCCTTCTGGATGTGTAACAGTGGACCAGAGTATTGGGACCTCTAGTGGGGAAGGAGACGTGCTGGCAGAGTTTGGATAGGTCACTGGAATGTGACTTGGTTGAAGTCCCCGACAGTTTTGAATGCAGCCTTGGAAGTTGTTGCTGGAGGTGAATAATTCATCTAGTACTAGCTTCACATACACCTGTATGGTTTGTTGACTGCAGTCAGTATGACTGATGGGAATTTGCACAGCAGATACCTGGGATAACCCTTTACCATGAAGTATTTCAGATCCAGGTGCAGGGCCTCACCATGACCACCATGCAATGCTGATGAGGAACCATACACCTCCGGCTTTTCCCGAAATACTGCAGTCTGTCCAGTGAATTAGACGGTGGTTACAGTCCAGGCTGGAAGGTCTGAGCCATTATCTCTGAAGCTGAGCACACAGCAGTCTCTCTACTCTCCAGATGTAATTCTCTATGGCATGGACATTAGCCAAGAGAACATTGGGGTGGAATGTCATTAAACATTACAGCAGAGTACAGGCCCTTCAGCCACGATATTATGCTGATCTATGTAAACTTACTCCGCAACAATCTAACCCTTCCCAACCACACACCCACAACCCTCTATTTTTCTTTCATCATGTGCCTATCTAAGAGACTCTGAAATGCCTCTATTGTACCAGCCTGCACCACCACCCCTGGCAATGATTTCCAGGCACCTACAACTTTCTGTGTAGAAAAACTTACCCTGATGTCTCCCCTAAACTTTCCTTCCTTCACCTTGTATATATGTCCTCTGGTGTTTGCTACTCACACCCTGGGGAAAAGGCACTGGCTATCCACCCTATCTATGCCTCTCATAATCTTGTTGACCTCAATTAAGTCTGCAGTCATCCTTTGCTACTCCAAAGAGAAAAGCCCTGGAGAAGGCTTGGAGGAGATTTAGGAGGAGGTTTACAAGGTTAATGAAGTGTGGCCACATGCGTTGCACTTCCTGCGGACACAGGGGAAGGTGCCAGGTGTGCGATGGGTGGGGAGGAATGAGTGTTTGAGGGAATAGCGGAGGGAGCGGTCCCTGTGGAAGGTCGAGAGGGGAGGAGAGGAAATATTCTGTCTGGTGGTAGGATCCTGTAGTAAGTGCCGGAAATTCTGGCGGATAATATGTTGGATGCAGAGGCTGATGGAGTAGTAGGTGAGGATGAGGGGGCAGTCATCCCTCCCCACCCATCGCACCCCCGGCACCTTCTCCTGTGCCTGCAGGAGATGCAACACTTGTGCCTACACCTCCTCTCTCACCACGGTTCGGGGCCCCAAACAGGCCTTTCACATGAAGCAACATTTCACTTGTCCATCCAGAGGACTTATTTACTGCATCTGATGCACCCTTTATGGCATTCTCTACATCGGAGAGACCGGTCACAGACTAGGAGATTGCTTCACTCAGCATGTTCACTCCGTTCACAACCACAGTGACCAATCATTTCAAGTCCAGGTCACATTTCCACGCTCACATGTCTGACCATGGCCTATGTACTGTCCCACCCTGACCACCCGCAGGTTGGAGGAACAGCGCCTTATTTTCCATCTTGATGCCCTCCAGCCACATGGCATGAATGTTTACTGCTTTCCATTAAACCTACTTGCCTTTTCTTTCCCTCCCCCCCCTTTCCACTCCTTCCAATTCTTTCATCCACATAGCCCTACCATCCCCACTCCCCCTCATTGCTGCTGTCCCTTCCCTCCTTTCTCCACCTATCATCTCCTGCCTTGCTTTCCCCCCTCCTACTCTTTTGTTCAGATGCCTGCTGGCATTTCCTCATACTTTGATGAAGGGCTAAAGCCCGAAATGTCAGTTATATATCTTTGCCTTTGCTACATAAAGGACACTGACCTGCTGAGCTGCTCCAGCATTTTGTGTTTTTAACCTATGCCATAAGACATTGCTTAAGGTGGTATGTGAGTGGGAAGAAAAAGGCTTGAAAACCACTGTTTTAATCGTTCCTAATTGACTCGTTATGTGCATGGTTTCATGACTCCAAAGGAAATGGACCCATGACAATTTTTCTCAGGCAAAATATTTCAGTAACAATTGAGTCTAGAGCAGTGATTCTCAACATTCCCTTCCCACTCACATACCACCTTAAGCAATCCCTTACCAATCACAGAGCACTTATGGCATAGGGATCGCTTAAGGTGGTATGTGAGTGGGAAGGGAATGTTGAGAATCACTGTGAGTTTAGGGGTTAGTTCGAAAAGCACTGATGTGGATAGATATTCTTCCTCTTGTATAGGACAGCGAGATGACCATGACCTGAACCAAAAGCTACAGACTGGGCTTGTCTCCTGCTGTTCTCTATCTTGCATGGGCACGATGGACTCCTTCCATCAGTACATTCAGTGGTAGAGGTCTGCTACCTGATACACCTGGGAGAGTTTGAGTTAATGAGCTGAATATTGGCACAGACCTGACTGGAGTCTGCGGATTTATGAGAAGGTTCAGCCAAGAGCTGAGGCTGGCCGAAGGGAGAGAGCCAGCAGGACAGGATGGAGAGGCTGACAGACCTGGATTGTGGGGTGAGGCAACCCCGTTACTCACAGCTTTCCATCATGAATCCTACAGGGAGTGTGAGGGAGAGGGAAGAGCCTCCTTGCCCACACCACACCAGCTGGAAGCAGCATCCGAGAACCATGCAAAGAGGAGGAAACGACGACTGACGGCAACACTGAGAGGCCTGAGTTCCAGAACAGGTACATGGAACTGTCACCTTCCCTTCCCACACACTGTCTGCTCGAACCCACAGCCTCTGTTACTGCCCACATCCTGAAGGAATCATCTTCTCCAACACCCCATTCCCCTCCTCAATGTAACGCTTCCCTTGTAACACTCCCCTCACTCACCCTCTGTAATACACTCACCTTCTTTGTAGCATTCCCCTCGCCCCCCATAACATCCATTCATTCCCCTGTAATCCTCCCATCACCCCCTCTGTAACCCCTCACCCCCTCTGTAACCCCTCACCCCCTCTGTAACCCCTCATCCCCTCTGTAACCCCTCACCCCCTCTGTAACCCCTCACCCCCTCTGTAACATGCCCCTCACCCCCCTCTGTGTCCCCCCTCACCCCCCTCTGTGTCCCCCCTCACCCCCCTCTGTGACACCCTCTCATCTCTGTAACACCCTCCCTCATCCACCTTTGTAACACCCCCTCACCCCTTCAACCACCCTCTGTAACATCCCCCTTCTGTAACACCCAATTCACCCCACCCTCTCCCCTCACCCCTTCTCCAACCACCTGCAACACCCCCCCTTAACACTCCCCTCACCCACCACTCTGGTACACACCTTCACACCCCCACTCTGTAACACCCCCTTACCCAGCCTGCAACACCCTCTCACCCCCCCCATTCTGTAACATTCCCTTCAACCCACTAACACACCTTCACCCCCCAACAACCCCTCACCACCCCTCTGTAACACCCCCCTCTGCCTATAACACCTCCCTCAAATTGTGTATAATTCCAAATGTGTCCAATTTCTCCAAAAGCGAATATTCTCTTATCCAGGCAACATCCCTTTCTAAAGCCTCCACATCTCCTTTCATGTAGTGACCAACACAGCATAAAATACTCCAAATATGGCCTAACAAAAGTTTTGTACAGCTGCAACACAATTGTCCAACTGTTACACTCAGTGTCCCAACTAATAAGGGCAAGTATGCTTTTTGTACCTCCCTACTCATGCTGCCATTTTCAGGGAGCTATAGATTTACACCCCATAATCTCTCTGTTCATCAAATCCCCTCTATTTCTTCTTTCCAGGGATAAAGTCCTAACCTGTTTAACCTTTCTCTGTAACCCCCAGCTCACAGTCTAGTGAATCCAGATCCACTCACACCGGAGGGAGGAAGTTCCAAAAATTTATAATCCACTAGCTAAAGATATTACACTTCTCCTCACTCTAAGATTTGAAATATATTTATTCATTTTCCAGGATGGGAGCATTGTGGTCAGACAAACACTTATCTCCCATTGCCACCTGCCTTGGAGAAGGTGGCAGTGAGTGGCGGAGAAGGTACGTGCACATTGATATTGCGGAGGGAGTTCCAGCATTTAGACCAGTGATGATGAAGGAATGGCAATAGGTTTCCAAGTCAGAATGATGTGTGACTAGGAGGGGATCCTTCTGGTGGTGGTGTTCCCAGCACCTGGTGGTTGTGTTTGCAGTTACAGCAGGGGCGGTCAGAGGAGCCTAGCTGTCTGGGTGGAGGGGGAATATGGGACCAATGGAATGGTAGAAATTTCAGGAGTGGGCTTATCAGTGGCAAATAACACTTGTTTCATACAAAATACCAGGTATTAACAATCTTCAGCTAGAAAGTGAAACAGGAAAGTCTGCAGGCACTGTGATTATAGTAAAAACACCGAAATGTTGGAGGAACTCAGCAGGATTCGCAACATCCATAGAAGACAAAGATATCTAACCAACGTTTTGGGCCTGGACCTTCTTCAAGGGGTAAGCAAAAAGCAGGAAGGTGTTTGTGTTAAAAGAGTGGTGAAAGGGGAATAATGGGAGGGGGAGGAGTACAGACTAACAGACAAAAGTGATAATTGGAAGTGATAGGAGGATAGGAGAGAGGAAAGGTGACAATTGACTGGAGTAGGGGGTGTTTTTGGCTCTATGAAAGGAGAGTGAAAGGGAGAGAGAGAGAGAGATAGAACTAGAGGAAAGGAGATATAGGGAAAGATGGGGAGGAGGGCTAACAGAAGCTGGAGAAGTCAATCTGTTTGGAGGGTGCCCAGACGGAATATCAGATGTTGTTCCTCCAATTGAGGGTACCTTCCAACTGGATGGCACTAACATTGACTTCTCTGGTTTCCTTTCCACTTTCCCCCTATCTTACATTATGTCTCCTTTCCTCTATCCCTGTGTCTACCTATCTCTTCCTTTTCCCTTCTGTCTTCTTTCACAGACCCAAAAGTATAGCAAATATAAAGATACGTGACCAATGTTTTGGGCCTGAGATCTTCATCAAGGTATAAGGAAAATGTAGACAGGAACCTGAATTAAATGGGGGGGGGGGCAGGGGAGGAGCACAGTCCCAAAGGTAGGAGGTATTTGGTGGAAAAAGGAGGAAGGGCACAGCAGCAAATAGCAGGATGTGGGATGGCTCTGTGAATGGAGAGGGAATGAAGTGGAGAGCTGAAGGAAAGGAGTCAGTGGGATGGAGAAGAGAGGGAGAATGGGAAGTGGGCTAGAATAAACTGGAGGTCAATGTTAATGCCATCCGGTTGGAGAATGTCCATACAGAAAATCAAGTGTTGTTCCTCCAATTTATGGGTAGTCTTGGTGAGATAGTACATGAGGCCATGGGCAGATATGGGAGTGGGACACTAAATTGAAATGGTTGGCAACTGGGAGATCCCTGTCATTGATTTTGGCAGAGCAAAGGTGCTCAGTGAAGTGATCTCCCAATCTGCATCCAGTCCATAGATTGTCAAGGTGGGGCATACTCCCCACCGGTGGGGCATACTCCCCACCAGTGGGGCATGGGAATATTTTGGTGGGTTGTGGGGCTTAAGAATATTTTAGTGGGGCGTAGGGGTATTTTGGAAAATAATTAAAAAGTTGGTTTGACCATTTGAAAATGTTGGTCACCGACTTCAATGATAGATTTTGAGATTTAAAGTCAATGGATTTTCCCACTTGGTTAACTCAGCCATTGCTTGTGGACTTATCTGAAGTTCCAGTGCACAATACCAAGAGAAGTTATCTGAGTTGTAACATGATGAATCTGTGAAAACTCTGTTCAAAGTGAAAGGAACCATGATGGCCGTCTAACGAGATCGAAAAGAAATACCCAAACTCGACTACTTTAGCAAGGGAACTATTGATACATTTTCCATCATCTTATTTAGTGGAATGTGACTTCAGTGCCGTTATTGATTTGCTACAAGCTAAAAGAATCCGACTGGAAATTACAAAATGTGGAGATTTAAGGTTGAAACTAACAAAATTAGTCCCTCGAAACAAAAAAATCTGCAGCCAGAATCAGGGGCAAGGTTCCCACTGAAGTGAGGACAATTTTTGAATGTGTGTTTGAAATGGTTGACATATTGAAGTAGTAGTTGAATATGAAATGCGTGTTCCAGTGTATTCCCGACCCTAATTGCATTGAAATACACTTGCAGTAAATGATTTAATTAAAACATCTTTTGAATATATAACTTTGAAAAATTAAAGTGGGACCTAGGGCAAAAAAAGGTTGAGAACCACCGATGTATAGAAGGCAGGAGCACCGGATACACAAGTGAAGTATTGCTTCACTTGGACAGATTGTTTGGGGCCCCAACTGGTGGTGAGGGAGGAGGTGTGGGCGCAAGTTATTATCAATCAGTAGCACCAGAGGAGAAGCAAAGTAAATATTCCAGGCAGAAAGATTTTTTATTCCGGACTGGGACTTGTGATCTCCAGGAACATTTATTATTTTCCTAATAACACAAAACACCAAGCAAAGCAATTAAAACACAACACAACATAATGAGCAAAATAGTTACTATAACAACAGATGTATTTGTACACAAGCCCTGAAACAATTACTGAGAGATGCTGGGCCAACAGCCACTGAGAGCAACAGATGCAGAATACAGTATCTGGGCACTTTACCATTATTACCACAGACACTTAACCAATCCCCAAAGTATCACAACAAACAAAATAATTTAACTTTTAATTCTCTCAGTCCCTAGGCCTCCCATGCTCTGAGTCTCTTTTCCTCGAATAATTCACTCTGTCCTCCGTATCTGATTAAAGAAATTATCCTCATCACATTCCTTGACATATTATTCCCTCTACACTGTCCCTTCACACACCTCCAGGGTTAGATAGAGAGTGAAGTTTCCTCCACATTGTCCCATCACACAATCCTGGGGTCAGACATAGATTGAAGCTTCCTCTACACTGTCCTATCACACACTCCTGGGGTTAGACAAAGTGAGGCTCCCTCCACACCATTCCATCACACACCCCCAGGGTCAGACACAAAGTGAAGCTCCCTCCACACCATCCCATCACACACCCCCGAGGTCAAACACAGTGAAGCTCCCTCCACACCGTCCCATCGCATACTCCCGGGGTCAGACACAAAGTGAAGCTCCCTCCACACCATCCCATCACACACCCCCGAGGTCAAACACAGTGAAGCTCCCTCCACACTGTCCCATCATATACTCCCAGGGTCAGACACAGAGTAAAGTTCCCTCCGCATAATCCAGGCAGGGTTAGAATGAGATGGGGTTGGTGTGGTGGTCAGATGACACATTACAATTTGTGGTCTGATGGTTGTACTCAGGGCTCACTGTCCATTGACTGTTGTGTTCCCATGATAATGGAATAAATGTTTGATGAAGAGTTTCTCAAGTTGCAGCCTTGTGCCATGTCTCTGAGCTGATTACCCATGGTTGATTGATAGTGCAGAGGTTTCATTACATCATGGCACAGCTGATGATCATGAAAAGATCAGACATGTAGGAGCTAACAGAAAACTGCTGGGTCCCACAGGGGTTGGGTCTGGGTCCCAGCTGTGACTAGCGGGTCTCACGGGTTGGATGCGGGTCTCTACCTGTGACTGGTGGGTCAAACAGGGGTTTGGGTCCCAGCTGTGACTGGTGGGTTCCACAGGTGTCTGGGTTCCAGCTGTGACATGGGTCCCACAGGGGTCTGATCCCCAGCTGTGACTGGTGGGTCCCACAGGGGTTGGGTCTGGGTCCACAGCTGTGACTGGTGGGTCCCTGCCTATCATTGCCCCCTTCTACTTCCAGGTGTCAGTAAGATCATCCCTCAATCTATTAAACCACAGCAGACAGATTTCATCTCTTTATCCCCTTGTGATCGGACAACCCTCTCATCTCTGGAATTAGCCTGGTAAATTACTTTTGTTCCACTTCAAATCTCTACATATCATTTCTTAAATAAAAAGGCCAAAAGTGCAGCCATTCCTCTAGTTGCAGTTTCGCCGACACTCTGCAGAATTGCAACCATACTGCCCTGTTTACACACCAGCCCTTTGGCAATAAAGGCTCCATGCCCTTTGCCAGTATCACCTCTTCCTGGACTGCCTGATAACTATGCCATTTCTGCCCAAGGTCTCCTGGATCCCTTTGAAATTCACTCATCTGCAAATTGCATTTTGATAATAATGTCTTTAGATCCCTCTTATGAACTCACACTTTCCCATTTTAAACTCTATTTGCTGAGTTTTTGCCAAATTACTCAATTTATTTAGATTGTATTCAAGAGTCCAAATGTCGTAATTACAACATGCCCTCACTGATTTCTGTGCCATCTGCAAGCTTTTATTCCTTACACTCACTCCCCTCTTTATGGTCATTTATATAGCGTGAATAATTGAGAGCCAAAAACATCCTTCATAAATCAAAGTATTGAATACAGGAGTTAGGAAGTTATGTTGAAGTTGTATGAGGCCAAATTTGGAGTTTTCTGTGCAGTTTTGGTCTCCTCCTTGCAGGACATCAATGAAATTGAAAGAGTGCAGAGAAGATTCACAAGGATGTTGCTCAGACTTCAGGAACTGAGTTACAGGGAAAGGTTAAACAGATTAAGACTTTATTTCCTGGAGCATAGAAGAATGAAAGGAGATTGGGTAGAGGTATTTGAAATTGAGGGGGACAGACAGAGGAAATATAGGTTTTCAACTGTTAGGTGAGATATAAACCAGAGGACATGGTGAAAAGAGAGATGTTTAAGGGAATTAATGGGCTGCTAGTGAAGATGGTGGATTCAGGTTTGATTTCAACATTTAAGAGAAGATTGGATAGATGGATGGGAGGGGTGTGGAAGGCTCTAGTCCTTGTGCAAATCGACGGGCCTAGGCAGAATAAATAATTTGTCATGGACTAGATAGGTTAAACGGCTTGTTCCTGTGCTGTAGAGTTTTGTGGTTCTATCAGGTCATTGGGACATTTATTTGAAGAACTCCTGTTTGTTTTGATTAGTTTCTATGTGATAACCAGCTTCACCCCATGCTAACACCCTTCCCTAACACCATGAGCCCAAAAACCTTGTGCACTATATGGCATCTTGGAAAAAAGCCTTCTGAGAATCCATATACATTCTGTTTGTTATGCCCTCAAAGGATTACAGTGTTGCGGCAGCTACTCTGCTCCTGCAATAACACATGCAACCAGACAGGTTGGGCACAGTGAGCAGGCTAGTTTATTGCAGGCTGCTGGGCTGCACTTATACTCCCAGCCCGGACCTGGCTGAGAACCGCACTGGAGGGCGCTGATGTCACCCGGGCGTCACGTGGTCCCCAAGCGCGGGTTTCTGAGCCCCGAGTTGGAAGGAAGGGAAACCCCCAACTGCGCCATTTTGGCCGGCTTCCCCGCCGCGTGGCTTACAAAGCGGTCCTGGTTCACCTGCCTTGTGGTGAACCACCACAACAGCATATTTGTCAAATGTCATTTACCCATCATGAATCATAATTGGGCTAGTTTGATTATGTTAAGCTTCTCTAAATGACTCATTATTTATTCTTTGATAATAAACTCCAGCATCTTGCCATCAAGGTGTTAAGCTAATGAGCTCTGGTTTCCTTCCGTCCTGAACAATGGAGTTTCATTTGCAGTTTCCCCAGCTGCACCACCTTCCTGGAAAGTCATAAGGTTGGAGAAACCTTAATCAACACTCCACTGTCTATCCACCTTTGGGACCAGGAGACTTGCTTGCCTTTTGTCTAATTAGTTTTTTTTTCTAATACTTTGTCTCGTAATAATGATTCCAGTGCATCTGAAGCCAGCCCAAAAATCTATGGTATGTTTACAGCTTCTTCTTCCCTGCGAAATATCTGAATATTCCTTGTGGGCACCCTTCAACCAGATGGCATTAACATTAACTTCTCCAGTTCTGTTAGCCTCTCTCTCCCCATCTGTCCCTATATCTTATTTTTTCTCTTTCTCTTCCCTTTTCCCTTTGTCTCCTTTCCCCCAGCTTTGCATTCACAGAGCCATACCCCCCTCCCCAATCAAGTCTCACCTTTCCTCTCTCCTGTCTGTTGGTTTGTGCTCCTCTTCCCCACCCCTATCTTTTCCTCCCTTCACCCCAGCCTTTTAATTCAGACACCTGCCTGCTTTTTACTCATACCTTGAGGGGCTCAGACCTGAAATGTCTATAATGTATTTTTTACCTCCTACGGATGCAGCGAGACTTGCTGAGTTCCTCCAGCATTTCTGTATTCCTGTCAGAAATCAATGGTATGTTTACAGTGCATCCTTCACTGTAAAATAAGGGGTTGGCTGTTTAGGAACGAGATGAGGAGCACTTTTTTCACTCAGATGCTGGTGAACCTGTAGAATTCTCTGCCCAGGCAGCTGTGAGGTTCCACCACTGAGATCTTCAAAGCAGATCTGTGGCTTTTTGGGTATTATGAGGAATTGTGCAGCAAAATTGATGATATGCAAACATTGTACCATGAGTTATTCCATATTTGTACTTCATCTGTTCAAATGTTAATAAATTATTTCCCAAAAAAGTTTTCTATTCTTTTAATTCCTTTTCTCTCCAATTCTCTAAAGGAAAGGTTGTCTATTGTAAAAGGGATTAGCGGATTTGCGTCAATAGTAATTTTAGTATTTGATCATTAGTTTTTTTTCCTTTCTAAGTGGATCTTCTTCCACGTATTAAGTAAATGATGCAGTACTGGTGAGTTTTTATATTGCACCAGCTTTTCATCCCACTTATAAAGTACATGTTCCAGCACTTTTTCCCCTATTTTATCTAGTTCTATCTTAGTCCAGTCTGGTTTTTCCCTTGTCTGATTAAAAATCTGATAAATACCTTAATTGTGTGGCTCTATAATAATTTCTAAAATTTGGTAACTGTAAACCACCTTGATTATACCTCTCTGCTAATTTATCTAACACTACCCTTGGATTCCTCCCTTTCCATAACAATTTCCCTATTATTCTCTTTAGTTCCTTAAAGAATTTTTCTGTTAAGGGAATTGGTAATGTTTGAAATAAGTATTGTATCCTTGGGAACACATTAATTTTAATGCAGTTTACCCTCCCTATCAACGTTAGCGGTAATTCTTTCCAATGTTCTAAGTCTTCCTGCAATTTCTTTATTAGTGGCTGATAATTTAGTTTGTACAAGTGGCTTAAGTTATTATCTAACCTGATCCCTAGGTATCGGATTGCTCGTGCTTGCCATTTAAATTGTGATTCTTTTTTTAAATTCTGTATAGTCTGCGTTACTCATTGGCATCACTTAACTTTTATTTGCGTTTATCTTGTACCCCGATATTTCTCCATATTCCTTCAATTTCAGATGTAATTCTTTTACTGATACCTCTGGTTCTGTTAGGTATACTATGATGTCATCTGCAAATAAGCTGATTTTATACTCCTTCGCCTTTATTTTTATCCCTTTTATTTTATTTTTTTATTCTTATCAGTTTTACCAAAGGTTCTATTGCTAAGGCGAACAATGAGGGGGATAGTGGACATCCCTGTCTAGTTGACCTACTTTATTTAAAGTGACTCGATACATATCCATTTACTGTTACCTTCGCCAATGGTCCATTATACAATGCTTTATTCCAATTTATATATTTTTCTGGTAGATTGAACTTCTGTAATACTTTAAATAAGTAATTCCACTCTGCTCTGTCAAAGGCTTTTTCTGCGTCTCGAGCAACAGCCACTGTTGGTTTCTTATTTCCTTGAACTGCGTGGATGAGATTAATAAGTTTGCAGACATTGTCCGCTGTTCATCTTTTCTTAATAAATCCAGTTTGATCTTGTTTTACTACTTTTGGTACACAATCAGCCAATCTGTTTTGCAAATAATTTCACTATTATCTTATAATTTGAGTTAAGTAGAGATATTGGTCTATATGATGCTGGTGTTAATGGATCCTTCTCCGTCTTTGGTATTACTGTAATTATTGTTGTCTTACATGAATCTGACAAGTTTTGTGTTTCTTCCAGCTGGTTCATTATTTCCAGGAGAGGAGGAATTAATAACTCTTTAAATGCTTTATAAAATTCTATTGGAAATCTATCCTCTCCTGGTGTTTTATTGTTCGGCAGCTTTTTAAATATATCCTGTACTTCCTCTATTTCAAATGGTTTTATTAGTTTGTTTTGCTCCTTTTCTTGCTATTTTGACAGTTCAATTTTAGCTAAAAACTCCTCTATTTTATCATCTTTCTCCTCATTCTCAGAATTTTCATAAAATTCCTTAAAATTTTCATTAATCTCTGTTGGATTATATGTAATTTGTTTGTCCTTTTTCCTTGATGCCAATACAGTTCTTTTAGCTTGTTCTGTTTTAAGTTGCCAGGCTAATATTTTATTTGTTTTTTCTCCCAGTTTGTAATACTTTTGCTTTGTTTTCATTATGTTCTTCTCCACCTTATATGTTTGTAATGTTTTGGTTTTTTTTTGTCCACCAATTCTCTCTTTTTTGTTATGGCATCCCTTTTTACTTGTTCCTTTTCTGTACTTACTATCTCCCTTTCCAACTGCTCTATTTCCCGATTGTAATCCTTTTTCATCTTAGTCACATAACTTATAAATTTGTCTTTCACTGATCCTGTGTTTATTTCAAAATATGTTTTCATTTGATGTTCAATAAACTCTCTAAATTGCTGCCTTTTAAGTAGCATGGAGTTTAATCTCCATCTATATGTTCTTGGTGGGATGTCCTCCAGTTCTATTTCTAATTACAAGGGTGAATGATCTGATAGTAGTCTAGCTCTATACTTAGTTTTCCTAACTCTCCCTTGTATATGGGCTGACAACAAAAACATATGAATCCTTGAGTATGTTTTATGCCTACTCGAATAATATGAATATTCCTTCTCTCTTAGATGTTGCCTATGTTTCATTTCCTGCATTGATTTAACCATAATTTTGGCTACTTTATTCTTTTTGCTTGTCTTTTGTCCAGTTTTATCCAACATTGGATCCAAATTAAGGTTAAAGTCCCCTCCTATCAATATATTTCCTTGTGTATCTGCAATCTTCAAAAAAATATCCTACATAAACTTTTGATCCTCCTCATTAGGTGCATATATATTGAGCAAATTCCAAAATTCTGAGTATATCTGACACTTTATCATTACATACTTCTCTGCTGGATCTATTATTTCCTCCTCTATTTTGATTGGTACATTTTTGTTAACTAATTTGGCTACACCTCTAGCTTTTGAATTATATTATCCTGCCACTACGTGTCCTACCCAGTCTCTCTTTAATTTGTTATGTTCCAGTTCAGTTAGATGCGTTTCCTGCACAAATGCAGGAATTTATTCTTCAATAAATTTAGTAGCCTCTTCCTTTTAATTTGGTTATGTATTCCATTAATGTTTATAGTCATATAGTGCAACGTGGCCATCTTATATCTTGCTTACACCTCCTCACCACCTCCATCCCCCTTTATCCCATTTTCATCTCTTAGTTTTCCCTTATTAAACTCAATGTATGACAACACATTTAAAACATAAAATACCCCAACAATTCCCACACCCAATAATACCTTAACCCCAAATTCTCCCACTCCCCTCACTGAGTTGCCCCATATCCCTTGCCGAGCAACCACAACTCCCCTTTTCATTTGGATTCCGATCTTGCTCGCAAGCATCAACTGATTTTGCAGTGACGATTATTCCCTCTCCCTCTCCAACCCCCCCAGAAAACACTTTGTTTTACACATATAACAAAGCTCTCTCTTTTATTCCCCTTCCTTCCTTCCCTTCTCCTTTCCCTCTTTAGTTCTTTACATATACATTGTTTTTAAATCTTTATATATACTTAATCGCCATTCTTCATTCTTATTACATCTCTTAATCTCTTCTTCTGTCCTACAAACGTTCTGTGAATTCTTGTGCTTCCTCCGGATCTGAGAACAGTCTGTTTTGCTCCCTGGGCTGGATGTCTTAACATGAATTTATAACCTTTTTTCCATAAAATCGTTTGTGCTGTATTAAATTCCTTCCTCCTCTTTAAGAGTTCAAAACTTATGTCTGGGTAAAAAAAAAATTTTTGTCCCTTGTATTCCAATGGCTTATTATCTTCTCTAACTTTATTCCTTGCCTGCTCCAGTATATGTTCTCTTGTCGTATATCTCAAGAATTTTACTAAGATGAATCTTGGTTTTTGATGTATCTGCGGTTTCCATATAACCATATACAGCACAGAACAGGCCAGTTTGGCCCTACTAGCCCATGCTGGAACAAATCCCCACCCTCCTAGTTCCACTGACCAGAACCTGGTCCATACCCCTCCAATCCTCTCCCCTCCATGTAATTATCCAGTCTTTCCTTAAATGTAAATAATGTCCTTGCTTCAGCCACCTCTGCCGGAAGCTTATTCCACATCCCAATCACCCTTTGCGTGAAGAAATTTCCCCTCATGTTTCCCCTTATAATTTTACCCCTGCAATCTCAAACCATGGCCTCTGGTTTGAATATCCCCCACTCTTAATTGAAAAAGCCTGTCCACATTGACTCTCTCTGTCCTTTTTAAAATCTTGAACACTTCCATCAAATCCCCCCTCAATCTTCTACGCTCCAGAGAAAAAAGCCCTAGGCTGCTCAACCTTTCTCTGTAACTCAAACCCTGACATCCTGTCAACATTCTCATGAACCTTCTCTGCACTCTCTCTATTTTGTTTATATCCTTCCTATAATTTGGTGACCAAAACTGCACACAGTATTCCAAACTTGGCCTCACCAATGCTTTGGACAATGTCATCATAACTTCCCAACTCTTGAATTCAATACTCCGATTTATGAAGGCCAATATTCCAAATGCCTTCTTCACCACTCTATCTACCTGAGTATCAACTTTGAGGGTACTATTTACCATAACTCCTAAATTCCTTTGTTGCTCTGCACTCCTCAATTGTCTACCATTCAATGTATATGACCTATTTAGATTTGCCTTTCCAAAATGCAAGACTTCACACTTATCCGTATTAAATTCCATCAGCCATTTCTCAGCCCACTCCTCTAGCTTTCCTATATCTCTTTTTAAGCTACGGTAATCTTCCTCAGTGTCCACAATACCACCAATCTTTGTATCATCTGCAAACTTACTTTTCCAATTCACCACCCCTTCTTCCAAATCATTTTGGAGCTAGTACTCTGTGTGCCCTTTCTATTTCCATTTCTTCCTGCATTTCTGTCATTCCCAGGACCTTCAGGATCCATCCTTTTATAAATTCCTTCATGTCTGTGCCTTTTTCACCCTCCTTCAGGCCCATTATCTTTATGTTGTTTCGCCTACTATAATTTTCCAACTTATCAATTTTCTGAGATAACAACTCTTGTGTCTCTTTAATTTTTTTGTCACTTTCTTCCAATTTTTCTCTTAAGTCATTTACTTCCATTTCTACAGCCGTTTCCCGCTCTTTCACATTCTCTTCTCTTTTCCCTATTTCTCTCATGACCAGTTCTAAACTTTCCATTTTATCTTCTGCTCTTTTCATTTTTCTTTTAATTGCACTAAATTCTAATGATAATCATTCTTTTAATGATCTCATTTGTTCTTCAAAAAAGGCTTTATCTGTATCTGTCCATTAGTTTTACCTTCTATCTCTCTGTGAAGATCTTGGTCTTCTTCTTCCTCTTTTTCTGTGTCTGTACCTGTGTTTGTGTCTTCTTCTGTACCTGTGTTTGTGTCTTCTTCTTATCTTCTTTGTGTCTGTGTCTCTTCTGTTTTTCCTGATGAGCTGCTTATATCTCTTTGTCGGGCCTCCTCTTGCTGGGTCTCTTGCTGTTGGTCCTCCCATCCTGGCTGCTCGTCTGTCAGGCCTCCTGCCATTGATCCTCTTGTCGGTAACCCCTTCGTCTTTCTCCCTCGCCTGTTTCCTCGCTCCCTCCCCTGCCACCTTCCTCATTCTCCAGTTGAGTGCCCTGGTGTCGGGCGTCTCTCAGCAGGTTGTGCTGTGGCTGCCCACTCCTCTGCTGAGCTCCCCCTCCCGTCGGTGTCCTCTTTTTCCTTTGATTGCGCACTGCGCACTTTTGTTTGGCTCCGAGAGCCATTTTTGAAGTCCACCGGTCGGGAGGTCGCGACTCTGCAGGGCAGTCACCAACCTCGGGGATCGGGCGCTCCTCGCCACCACACCTCCCTGTTCCTTCATGCAGGTAAGGCCTTCTTTCTTCTCCGATGACTTTTCTACTCTTTTTCCGGTTGTTTTTACTTTCTCCTTCTTGGGTGCCATCTTCTTTCTCTTCTCTGTAATTTTATCTTCTATTTCTTACATTTTATTTTTGTTGGGCTTTGTCTTTTCCTAAATTTTTTCCTTTTTTTCTGGAGAGGGCTGGTTTTACCCGACCGGTCACTACTCTATCACGTGACTCCTCCCATAAAGTACATTGTTTGACTTGCTGAATTTCTCCAGCATTGTGTTTTCACTCTTGAACCAAGTTCACTAATTTAGATCAATGTCTCATTCCTGCTTGTGGGACATCACAGCGGGGTATGCTGTTGGCCATAGAGTGCTTTGGGTTATCCCAAGGCTACTGGTGCAGAAAGGTGAGACCTTCCTTTCTCCAGGGAGGGTTCTCTTATTCATTCACTGGGTATCTATCTGTAGATGTATTCTATTACTGATTACAATCAGTTGTGATGGTAGCTTTCTTTCCTCCTTCTTCGTGTATTTTGGTTTGTGGTGATTGCTGCTCTGCATTGATCAAAATTGATGAGGTAATTATCAGTTGACTGTGAGTTTTGTGGTTTTTCAAGAAGGGAACTGTAGAATCCAGTGCAAGAGAATCCGAGACACATCTGCCAATCCCTGGGGCTTTGCAGCACTATTGATTGCATGTTCCTAGTGTACTGTTACTCCCACAGGCATCTGCCCAGGAACAAATGACAAGATACAAAACACCTGGGCATCAGCTCAGCATCCGTTTGGGAACCACGACTCCAATCCGTGGAAGTGCTTGGACAGAGGTACCCTGAGGAAAAGTGTGTCTGCTGACAACAGTCTGTTTCAGCTGGTCAGAAAGGAGCGACAGATTCGACTGAGCCAGGGCAGGAGAGGCAGCAGAAAAGCAAGGATCAAACACGTGAGTGACACCAAAGATCAGTGAATCCTGATGGAATTTTGTTGATGTTCCTTCTGTGTAAATCTATCATTGGTGAGCAGGTTTCTTCTGACCAGACTTCATCTAACTACAGCATTCATATTGGTCCCAAGTCATCAACTCAAATCCCACCTTACAAGTGCCTCAGACAAAAGCAGAACATTTCCGTTTCATTTTAGAATCTTCCTCCATCCCTTCTCTAAGAGACGGTCCGTTTGACCTGATGCACCAGAGCTTCACCCTTGTTCTGAACCCCCACTCATATCTTTATTACTGCTTGTCCATGTGCTTCGTCCACTAAACCCAGTAACCACAGGTTCACCAACCTGGTTTTCAAAGTTTTGCAATCCTTTCATTCCTAAACTAATTGTTTCCTAATCAGCCAATGGCCACTCCTCCTCCACCCCTTTCCTGTTGAGGAACTCAGCACTTCTCCCTCTTTTCCTCTCCCCCTCTCTCTCTCTTCTCCTCTCACTCTCCCCCTTTTTCTTTCTCTCCCTCACTCCCTTTCTCTCTCTCTCTCTCTCTCTCCCTTTCTTTGCCTTTGTCACTTTGTTTCTCATTCTCTTCTATTCTTCCTGTCCTTCTCTCTATTTCTCACTTCCTATCTCTTCTCTTGTTGACAGTGATTTTCTGGCATTCACTTCAATTGTGTGGACCAGGATATTGAATATGATGGGGTGGTGGGATCTGTGGGTCTGGGTTAGCTGGGGTGCTAGATGTGGGTGAGCTGGGGTGCTAGTGGGTGAGCTGGGGTGGTAGGTGGATGAGCTGAGGTGGGAGGTGGGTGAGCTGGAGTGGGATGTGGGTGAGTTCTGGTGGATGTGGGTGAGCTGGGGCAAGTGTAGGTGAGCTGGGGTAGGTGTGGGTGAGATAGGGTGAGTTGGGGTTGGGTGTGGGTGAGTTGGGCTGGGGTGCGGGTGAGCTGTGTGTGCAGGTAAGCTGGGTTCGGGTGTGGGTGAGCTGGGATGGGTGTGGATGAGCTGGGGTGGGTGCGGATGAGCTGGGGTGGGTGTGAGTGAGTTGGGGGTGGGGTGTGGGTGAGTTCCAATGGATGTGAGTGAGCTGGGGTGGGGTGTGAGTGAATTCCAGGGGATGTGGGTGAGCTGCAGTGGGTCTGGGTGAGTTGGGGGTGGATGTGGGTGAGCTGGGATAGGTGGAGGTTAGCTGGGGTGGGTGCAGGTGAACTGGGGTGGGTGTCGGTGAGCTAAGGTGGGGTGTGAATGAGTTTGGGTGAAGTGTGGTGAGCTGGGGTGGGAGTGGGTGAGCTGAGGTGGGTATGGATGAGCTGGGGTAGGTGTGGATGAGCTGGGGTGGCTGTGGGTGAGCTGGGGTGGCTGTGGCTGAGTTCTGGTGGATGTGGGTGAGCTAGGGTGAGATGTGAGTGAATTGGGATGAGGTGTGGGTGAGCTGAGGTGGGTGCGGGTGGGCAGGGATGGGGTGTGAGTGAGTTGGGGAGGGGTGTGGGTGAGCTAGGGTGGGGTGTGGGTGAGCTGGGGTGGGTGAAAGTGATCTGGGGTGAGTGTGGGTAAGTTGGGGTGAGGTGTCAGTGAGCTGGGATGGGAGTGGGTGGGCTGGAGTGGATGTGGGTGAGCTGAGGTGGGGTGTGAGTGAGTTGGGGTGAGATGTGTGTGAACTGGGGTGGCTGTGGGTGAGCTGGAGTGGCTGTGGGTGAGCTGGAGTGGCTGTGGGTGAGCTGGGGTGGGTTTGGGTGAGCTGGGTATGGCCTGTGGCTAGTGTCACCATTTGATCTCCCAGTCTCATCACTCTCTGCTTCAGATCATTATTGAATCATGTTTAAGAGAAGCAGAATGGTGGCTCTCGCCCTGCCAGTCTCCATTTAATTACCTCAGCCAGTTTCTAAGACAATGACATGTTGCCTGTTTAAACTTACAAAATAACTACAGTCCAGTGAGGGAAATTAGTGGATAAAACTCAGAGAAAGGATTAATGTACATTTGGAAAGGCATCAGGGTTAGTCAGTGTGGCTTTGTGCAGGGACATATACAGTATGTAAATGATGAAGGAATTAATATCTTTGTGTTATGTTTGCTGATTATATGATAGTTGGAGGGATGAGTGGTGTTGAAGAAGTAGGGAGACTGCAGAGGGACTTAGCAAAGAGGTGGCAGATGGAACACAGTGTAGGGAAATGTATGGTCTTGCACTTTGGAAGAAGGAATAAAGGCTGGGACTATTTTCTAAATGGGGTGAAAATTCAGAAAGTGGAGGTTCAAAGTGACTTGGGGATCCTCATGCAGGGTTCCTAAAAGGTTAATACAGGTTGAGTCTGTGCTATTGCAGTGCCAGCATGTCAGGTTCAAATCCAGCTCTGTCTGTAAGGAGTTTGTATGTTCTCCCGTGTCTACGTGGGTTTCCTCCGGGGCTCTGGTTTCCTCCCACCCTTCAAAAATGTTGCGTTAATTGAAGTGTTTGGGTGGCACAGGCTTGTAGGCCCTAAGGGGCTGTCACTGTGCTGTATCTTTAAATTTTAACTTTAGGAAACCAAATACAATGTTAGCATTCATTTCAGGAGATGGCATGCTGAGACTTTATAAGGTGTTGGTCAGACAAATTTGAAGTATTATGAGCAATTTTGGACCCCATATCCAAGGAAGGATGTAATGGTGTTGTAGAAGATCCAGAAGAGCGTAACTAGAATGATTTTGGGGATGAGTGGGTAAATGCATGAGGAGCGTTTGATGTCCCTGGGCCTGAACTTGGTGAAGTTTAGAAGAAAGAGTGGGGATCTCATTGAAACCTACTGAATTGAAAGGGCTGGATAAGGTGAACGTGGAGAAGGTATTTCCAGTCATGGAAGAGTTCAGGAACAGGCAACAGCCTCAAAATATAAGGACATCCCTTGTTTAGAACAAAGATGAGAATTTTCTTCAGCCAGAGGGTGGTGAATCTATGGAATTCATTGCCACATACAGTTGTGGAGGGCTATCATTAGGTGTATTTCAAGTTTAGGTTGATACGTTTTGATTAATAAGGGGGACAAAGATTGTGGGGAAAAAAAACAGGAGAATAAAGTTAAGGGGAAATTATTTGAATAGTGGAGCAGACAGACTCAATGGGTCGAATAATCTAATTCTGCACCTATGACATGATCTAAATGCTGCCTCACCAATTTGATTTTGAGGAGGTGAGAATTAGATTGATGCTGACAGTAGGCATTGCATACAGACTTCAGTGGGGCCTTTGACAAGGTCTTATATGGTCCACAAGGTTGTTCACAGGCTGAGGCCCAGCATTACTTGATCACACTTGGTGATTGACAAGTGTGATCTTCTGGTGATTTGCCCTGGCATCAGTGACTGGACATGGTTGGACCACAGAACTGTGGTTGCCGCTGTGGTCTGTGGCATTGATTAGCTGCTCTGCTGCATGCTGCCTTTGCTCTGTAGCATGCATGTTGTCTTCACATGTTGGCACCTCATCCTCCTTGTCTCCCACTATGCCTTCCTACTCCTTTTGCACTCAGATATTAGTCATGGTCCAACCCTGAGCTCCCACAGGTAGTGAACATTTTCTCTGTCTCTGTGTCGGGGTCTGGAATTGTATCTGGATGTCTGTGTCTGTCTGGGCCTGGGCCTGGATCCTTGGGTCAGTATCCGTACCTGCTATGGGCTGTGCGTAGATGCAGTTGCCTCTGGTTACTCTGTGTCAACCTTGCTCAGACCTTAGTGTGCTGGTGTGTTGTGGAGGAGAGGATTGACAGGCCCGCTTGGTGATTGACAAGTGTGATCATAAACAAGCCAGACCAGAGAGACTGCACTGACGACAGCATGAGTATCTCAGGAGTGACTGCACGGCAGGGTCTGAGCCCCACAGCCTTGGATTCACAGTTAGAAGATAGACTGGGACAGCATCACACAGCATCTGGATGAAACAGAACACCATTGTGTGACATTAGTCGTATTTTGAAAACAAAACCAGAGTTGTGGGTGTTCTGTCCTTGCAATTGATGGTGAATGTGGAATTGACAGGGTGGGTTAAAGAATTTGGATTCACCCTCATCAATGTCTATTCTTCAGGCCAGGAAAAGTGGAATTGAGAATGTGGGGACAAACTCTGAGAGGCACAAATCAAAGTGGGAGACAGGTGGGCTGCTGCAGCTGGCAGTATGGTGTTGCCCTCTCCAGCCCTGTGCCACTGAGGTGCATTGTTAGCCAGAATCAGACACACACAAAGATAAAGTCTGTACAACAGGCTTTAATCCACAAAGACTTCCACAGAGCCAGGCTGGCTGTGCCTGCAGCAACTCTGAGTGAGGCCTCGGGAGGCCAGCACAGTTTTATATACCAGAGGGTGATTGACACCTGACTGGGTGGGGCTTAATCCATTCAGGCCGAATGATTGACAGCCGGCCAGGTGTTGTCCAGTCCCCTTACACTCCTGCAGGTACAGAGGTTGCCCCCTGCAGTAGGCCGGTGGTGTACCACCACAGCCACAATACCTGTTCTTACCCTTGACAATTGAGGGTGTTCATTCATTAACAACTGGAACCTGCTCCCAGTGTATATGAGCTGGTGAACAATACCTGCAACACACAGCAGGTCCATCTTACAACTCATCATCCAGGGCACAACTCACCGTCTCGCTCACAACTCACCATCCAGGGCACAGGTTACCGTCCAGGTCACAACTCACTGTTCAGGTCACAACTCACCATCCAGGTCACAGGTCACTGTTCAGGTCACCATCCAGGTCACTGTCCAGGTCACAGGTCCCTCTCCAAGTCACAGGTCACTGTCCAAGTCATAACTCACTGTCCAGGTCACAACTAACTGTCCAGATCACAGGTCACTGTCCAGGTCACAATCCAGCTCTCAACTCACCATCCAGGTCACAACTCATTGTACAGGTCATTGTTCAGGTCACAACTCACTGTCTAAGTTGCAGGACACTGTCCAGGTCACAGGTCTCAATCCAGGTCACAGGTCACAACTCACTATCCAGGTCACAGGTCTTTGTTCAGGTCACCATCCAGGTCACTGTTCAGGTTGCAGGTCACTGTCCAAGTCAGAGGTCACCATCCAGGTCACTGTTCAGATCACAACTTACTGTCCAGGTCACTGTCCAACTTACTGGATGGAGTTCACTGGAAAGGTCAGAATCTCACCATTCAGGAAACTGGCTCCCATTCAGTTACTGGTTCTTTTCCCCATCAAAACTCATGTGGGCCTGAATTGCAGCAACCTATGATGCTTTGCTGTTCTACCTCCAGCCATAAAGGGCAGTGGGCAAGGTGCCAACACCAGACTGCTGTGTCAGGTCCATTCCAGGTGTGTTCTCTACAGGGGCAGGTGGTTGCTTTTCGACTCTTCGTCCATTGAGAAAACGCTGGAGTAAGGGAGGTGGTTGCGGGGTACTCCAGAAATAATGTAAGGCCAGACAGAGTGAGCAGGGCCGGGTGGTGGTTTTTAAGGTGTAACTAGCAGAAGAGTGAAGAAGTTATTCAGCAATGCTATCCCACCTGATGATGGGATAACTCACTAGTCTGGGCTGAAAAGGGGTTAACAGGGGTCCCTATCCACAGAACCACCAACTTTCATTCGATCTGCAGCCAGACTAATCATACCTCCTACATTCACTTCACAAACAATAAGGGTTCCAGTGCTGTGGCCCACTATTGGTCACAGACCTCCACTCAGATAAATGTTCTTCCATCAACTCTGTCTCAACTCCACATGGAGTCACTGGAACAGGCATCTCGAACCACCAGTCCATGCTGACCAAGGTATCAGTCCCCTGTGCCTGCATTCACACCCTATCCTTCAAAGCCTTTTCTATCCATGGATGCCATAGGTGCCATAGTTAGGATTACAAAAGGTAGTATATGAGTGGAAAGGAAAAGGCTGAGAACCACTGATATAGACAACAGCTGAGTTAATTCCTTAAAACCTTTGTCAGATTAATGAGGCAGGACTTCCCTATACAAAGCCATGCTGACTATTACTGATTTGCCCTGTCTTTTCAAATTTACCTAAATCCTACCCCTTTGGATTTTCTTCAGATATTTCCATGCCACTGACCTATGGGCCTGTCTTATCCATTGCCCTTCTTAAATAAAGGAACGTTAGCTCTCCCCCAATATGTTGCCTGTGGCTAATGGAGCAACATTCTCCACCACAGCCCCAACCATCTCCTCCCTTGCTTCTCGGACCAACTTTCTGAAGATTTCTCATGCTCTTTTGCACGTGGTATCCTGAACTTTCTCTGGCTCTGCATCCTCCTGGATTATACAATCCCAGAGATGTTCAACCTGCTCAAATGTACTGCAGGCATGGCAGATGCCCCGCAGCCCTGGGGACCCTGAGCTCAGGTTCAGGTCCCACTGGGTGCAGGATTGTGGTCAACTCACGTGCCTGATCTCAGAAACCTCTTCTTACCTGCTGTGGAGGGATCAAAGTATTTGATGGGAGAGGTCAAGGTGTAAGTGGGGAGGGGTCAGAGTGTCAGTGGGGAAGGGTCAGAGGGAAGAGGTCAGAGTGTCAATGGGGAACAGTGTCCTTGGGAATCTGAGGACTAAACTGTCTCTCTGGGGGATGTTTTCTGCTGTAAATTCCACAATTGCTTCCTGACAACCTCCAAAGAGACGTCTTTGACCATTTAGCGATTAACGATGCAGATACAAACTGGGTATTCTCACTTTTTGACCTTGATTTTTCCACAGGAATATGCACCATATTCATTCAATCTTTGATGATATAACTTTGGGATAGAATGAACCAGCTTCTCAACAGTCTCACAGCCAGAAGATGTGACATCTTCTGAACAGTATTTTGAATTATTAGCAGTATTCTGCCACTCAGGAATGGTTGCTTGGAATATCAAATTCCAGAGAGTGTTCTGGAACGTCGTCTTGGAATTTGCCCAGTACGCAATGTGATACAACAGGAGCAGGAGCAATGGCAAATCTTATGATTCTTTCTACTTGGTTCATTTTAACAGAGTCTTGGATTTACAGATGAAACCGAGTTTCAGCAGAAGAAGTAAGTGAAAATATAATGGAAGTGTGGGCAGCCACACTTTGTTTCATGGTTTTATCCTTTGCCCTATCTCCTTGCCTCATGATCCAGACTGGGTCATTTATGTACAGATATGGGACCAGTGTTCTGTCACTTTGGAGAAAGGGGCAAGTGAGGACGGGGCTAGTACAAGAGCAAGCTTCACCATTTGTTTAATGACTTCCGTGAAGGAAGGGAGAATTGTAATCCACATTTACCAACCACACAATGTTAGCCGTGAGGGTTGCCCTCTCTAACTGATATCTATACCGCCTGAATCAGTTCCTAGCCAGCGCTCAAAGAAACACAACAGAATTCTTTTACGAACTTTATAAAAATTGTGCAATATTGTTACTAAGGAAATGTAAAATACAGCAATCAACATATTACAAGAACAATAGAAGAATTCTGTGATGTAGGATCATGTGTCACAAAAGATAATATTCTCTGCACAGCTGCAGCTTTTGTATTACAATAATCTTCAACAGTAATCAACTGTTAATTAAATATAACCTCAATTTCTGTGAATTAGCTCTAACCGATATTAAATACAACTCACTATGGTGATCAAACCAATCCTGAGCTTGATCTGTTAATAGTTTCAATGTACATTTAGGAGATTGAGGGGAGGTTCTCATTGAAACATTCTGAATGTTGAAAAGTATGAAGAGAGTAGATGAGAAAGGTTGTTTCCCATTATGGGAGAGTCTAGGACAAGAGGGCACATCTTCAAGATTGAAGGGTGTCCACTTAGAACAGAGACGCGGAGGCATTTTAGCCAGAGGGTGATTAATCTGTGGAATTTGTTGCCACAGGCAGTTGTGGAAGCCAAGTCATTGGGTATATTTAAGGCAGAGATTGATAGATTCTTGATTCGCCAGGGCATCAAAGGTTATGGGGAAAAGGCTGGGCAATGGGGCTGAGTGGAAAAATGGATCAGCTCATGATTAAATGGCAGGGCAGACGATGGGCTAAATAGCCTATTTCTGCTCTTATGGTTTTATGATAAACTGTCCATGTTCACCTTTGAATCACCATTTGTAACATAGAAGAATCGTCCCAATGACAATTGAGAGAAACAAACCTTCCCTTGATGATTGTCCCTCTGTTCCTAGTTGATCCCTTACAAGGCAGGCACCTGAACCAAACTGCTGCATTACCAGTGTTCACTGCCCACCTGCCCTCATTTGTCAGGGCATTGAGTACAGGAGTTGGGACATCATGTAACCACTATACAAGGCGTTGTAGTGTAACCGAAAGGAGAGATTTTTTTTGCAAAGTACCTGTTCGGCTGGAGCAAGAATTTTGGTGCATATGTACATTGAACAGTGTGTACGACAATAAACATTATCATTATGAAGCTGGAAAGGATGCTGAAAAATATTCACAAGAATCTAATGGGGACTGGAGGGTTTGAATATATCTAACTAACTCCCTTTTGAATATATCTAAAGAAGCGGCCTCAACAACTTTCTGTGGAAGAGAGTTTCGCAAGTTCACAACTCTCTGAGGAAAGATCTTTCAGTCCTAAATGGCTTCCCCTTATCCTCAGGCTGTGACCCCTTGTTCTGGACTTTCCCAACATCTGGAACATTCTCTAGTTCTGTCAGAATTCTGTGTCTCAATGAGATCCTCTCTTTTACTTCTAAACCCCAATGAGTGTAATCCTGGTCTATTCAGTCTTTTTTCATCCATCAATCCGATCGCCTCAGGTATCAGTCTGGTGAACACTACCCTCCCTCATTAACAAGAATGTCCTTCCCAAGATCAGGGGACCAAAACTTTGCAATACTCATGGTGTAGCCTCACCAAGGCCCAAGACATCTGCAGTCAGACCCCTCCACTTCCATATTCAAACCTCTCACTATGAAGGCCAATGTGCCATTTGCTTTCTTCACCAAACTGATGCCCCTTGACCCCAAGTCTTGTTGCTCACTTCTTTTCCTAATTTCTCACCAGATGATAAGCCTGCCTGTTATTGCCATCAAAGGAGATAACTTCACATGCTCTACATGAAATGCAATACATCTGCCCACTTTCCTAATCTGTCCAAGCCACCCTGCAGCCTCTTGGAATCTTCCTTACAGTTCACATCTTCACCCAGCTTAATTAGAGTGACTCAGCTCAGGCGAGGCGCCAGTAGACTGGAGGATGATTGATGTCATGCAGTTATCAAGAAGGGCTGCACAGACAAGCCAGAGTCTACAGACTGGTGGTGGGAATGTGACTGGAGAGGATTCTGAGGAGCAGATTCCATCTACATCTGGAAAAGGAAGAACTAATTAGGGACAATCAGCGTGGCTCTATGGATTGGAAATTGTGTCTCACAAATCTGATTTGGTTTTTGAAAGAGGTGACTAAGGGGATAGACACATGCAAGATAGAAGATGTTGTCTACATGGAGTTCATCAAGGCCTTTGACAAGGTTCCACATGATAGGCTGGTTGGAAAGATGAAATCTCAAGGGAAAGGGGGTTACGTGAAAATTTAGAAGGAACAGAAACACACAACCGGGAAGTTTAAAGGGAGCAGGAGAGGGGTCCCAGGGAGTTTAAAGGGAATAGGAGGCATGGTTCTGGAGATTTAAAGAGAACAGGAGGTGGGGTCCTGGAGTGTTTAAAGGGAACAGGAGGTGGGGTCCAAGAGAGTTTAAAGGGAGCAGGAAATGAGGTCCCATAGAGTTTAAAGGGAGCAAGAGACGGGGTCCTGGGGAGTTTAAAGGGATTGGGAGACGGGGTCCTGTGGAGTTTAAAGGGAGCAGGAGACGGGGACCTGTGGAATTTAAAGAGAGCAGGATACGGGGTCCCATGGAGTTTAAAGAGAGCAGGAGACAGGGTCCTGAGGAGTTTAAAGGAAGCAGGAGACAGGATTCCAGGGAGTTTAAAGGAGCGGGAAACATGCCCCCGGTGAATGCAAAGTGAACGGGTAATGGGGCCCAGTGAAGTGGTTTGTAACTCCTAGTGTCCTGGGACTCTTGCTGTTTGTTTAGTGAGATGAATATGAATTTGAGCAATATGATTTGTCAGGAGACAGGAAAATTAGTGGTGTTGTTGATAATGAGGAGGGTGGTTGTAGTATCATTGATCAATTGGTAAGATAGGTGGAGCCAAGCAGATAGAAACTAGGACTTTGGGAGCACTTACACACTGCTTCAGCTTACTCAATGAATGGTGGGTTCTGGCCCCTGCCTACATTTTTCCATACCTTGATGAAGGGCTCAACCCTGAAACGCCGGTTATATATCTTTATCTTTGCTTTATAAAGTACACTCTTTGATCTGCTGCGTTTCTCCAGCATTGTGTTAATATTTTTAATTCAACCTCAGTAAACATGTCTAAGGGTGCAAGGGTTTCAATGAAGGTTGGTAAAGTGGTGAAGATGAACATAATGGAGAACAACAAGCCCAGGTATAGTAATGAGGCTATGCATATTACTGAGAACACCAGCATGTATACATGACAGAGGCAGCAGTCCCTGTAGATAATACAGGACATTATGTGTCCTCAAGGTTAATACCACCATGTAAAATAAAAAGAGCAGCCTCTGTGCATGCTATTGGGAATAATAGCCTGTGTGTATTCTAGAGAACAAAGAGTCCTCTGGATATTATACAGAACAGCAATCATTGGACATGATGGAGAATAACAACACCTCTGCTTTCTAGAGAATGGCAGGCCTGAATATATCTAAAACAATAACAGTGCCTGTGTATTTTATAGAATTGAATTGTAGAATTTGTCACTCTGTGTTTATAACAGTGAATAACAGGCACTCCTGGTATAATAGAGAAAAACTATCCCTGAGTGTATTATTGAGAACACTAATCTGTGTTTATTACAAACAGCAGCTTGTGTGTGAATGAATAAATCATGCAGTAAAGTGGTTTATCCGTGAACTAAACTAACGAGAATATCAGTCCTGGTATATTATAGGGAATAGCACCCTCATGTGTAACATTAGGGTGGGTGTGTGTGTGTACACATGTTGGTTATATATGTGTGTGTGTGTGTGTGTGTGTGTGTGTTTGTGAAGCTCCCTGCAATATACCCCTTTACAGGGAATTGCATTTCCTGTGTATATTACAGGATATATTCCATCTACAGTATTTCTACCCTCTGCTTTCTGCAGGCAAGCAGCAAAGATTCCTTGGATCCCATGCCTCAGGACTTTCTGAATGAGCCCACTATGGGGAACCTTGTCCAGCACCTCACTGAAATCCATAGACACCACATCCACCATTTTGCCTTCAACAAAAAAGGTGGAGAAGCTCAACAGGTCATGCAATATCTATAGAAGGTAAAGGGTAACCGGCCTGCTTTATGCTTGTATGTTAACAAAATGCCCAGGCCCAAAACATTGGTTACCGTTTGCTTTCTATAAATGCTGCATGACCTGCTGAGTTTCTCCAGCACTTTTATGTTTTGCATACAACACCAGTGTCTGCAGACTTTCCTACTTAACACCCTACCTTCATCAATTTCTTTTTGTCACCTTAAAAGCTCAATGAGGCTCGTAAGGCATGAGCTGCCCCTCACAAAGTCATGCTAACTTTCCCTGAAAAGATTATGCTTTTCAAAATGCTTATAAATCCTGTCCCTAGAAATCCTCTCCAATAGTTTGCCCACCACTGACATAAAACTCACTGGACTATAATTCCTAGGATTCTCCCTCTTGCATTAAACAAGGAATCTACATTTACCATTTTCCAATCTTCTGGTAGCTTTTCTGTGGCCAGGGAAGATGCAAAGATCATTGCCAACAACCCAGCAATCTCTTCTCTTGCTTCTTGTAATGGCAAGAGGTATATCCCTTTCGGTTGTAGGGACTTGTATACTGTATCCAAATGTTTTTAGGAAGATCCAGCACTTCCTCTTTCTTCACCTCAACATGCTCCAACACATGTGCCTGTTCTACACTGACTTCACATTCACCAAGGTCCCTCTCATTGATGAAAACTAAGGTAAAGTATTCATTTAGGACCTCCTCTAGTGATACACTCTATCAATGACTCCAAAGACTGAGAGGGCGACAATAGGCTTTAATATACTTTAGATTGTAGCTGTCCCAACTCCATGTGCTCGAATGAATAGATAGGGGGAGGGAGGTCGAACTTCATAGCCAGGTCACAAGGGGAGGAGCTACTGGGGAGAGAGTCATCAGTGGGCGGGCCAGCCACTCATACACAGCAGTATATGCATCACCATACCTAGCTCCTCTACCTCCAGGCACATTCCCCCCCCCTTTATCCCTCACTCTTGTCATCCTTCTGTTCATGTGTGTATAGAGCTTCTTGGGATTTTCATTAGTCCTACTTGTCAAGATCTTCTCATACCCCCTTCTAGCTCAACCAAGTCCTTTCTTAAGTTCCATCCTGGCAACTATGTAATTTTCATGAGCCCTCGCTGACTTCTTCCCACAGGCCATGAGAATGCTGAGCATCCAAAGGTACTGCTTACACTAATCCTCCGGGACTCTCATTTGCACAAAGCAATGTTTATTTATTTATATAGATACCATACTTGTCCTGCATATGCATTATTTGTCTCTGTGTGTGTTATGTCTGATTGAATCTTTGTGTGTTTTTGCATCGAGGACCGGAGAACGCTGTTTCATCAAGTTGTACTTGTACAATTAGATGACAATAAACTTGACTTGATGACTTCCTAAACCTTGTGTATGCTTCCTTGTTTTTCTTGACCAGTTGTCCCACCTCTCTTGTCAACTCTGTTTCCTTTACCCAACCATCTTGTCTCAGTGGGACAAATCTGCCCAGAACTCTGTGCAAGTGGTCTCTAAACCTCCTCCACATTTCTGTTGTGCATTTCCTTGAGAACATCTGTTCCCAATCTACTCACCCAAGTTCCTGCCTAATTCTATCATTAGCCCCTTTTCCACTGTCAACCTGTCCAAGGAATTAACTGGAAAAGGGTCCAGTGGAAAAGGAACAGTGTCCAAACACTGGTCTCAAATGATATCATTTCATGCCAGGGATTAACCATCTTTATCCATATTTATATCCCCGGAATCTGCTGATGCCGGGGTGCTGATAAAACCAGTGGAAAAGGGACAGCAGAAAGTCACCCGTTTCCAGTTGAAGGTAGAACATTCTGATCCCCAGGGATGAGTTGTGTTCAGTGGAAAAGCAATTAGTGTCCCAGTTAAGGGTGGCCCAGTGGAAATGGCACAAAGGGCTTCCTATCCCAGAGCCAATTAACTGGGATGCCAGTGGAAAAGGGGCTAAAATTAGTCCTTCCCCAATTAAACACTTTTGCCTTTGGTCTACTCCTGTCTTTGTCCATAACTATGCTAAAGTTCAAGGAGTTGTGGACACCATCACGACATGCTCCCCCACTGAGAGGTCTGTCACCTGACCACGTTCAAATTGATCCATGAATAGCATCAGATTCCTGAATGATCAATGAACCAAAGACACGGCCTTACTTTTAGTGCACTTTTTTTTATAGTAATGTCGTAAGATCACTAATGATGCTGTCGCAAAACACTGAATTTTGTGACTTGTTTATGGCAATAGATCCTAATTCTGATTCTGAGTACTAGATCCAGTATGGCTTCTCCTCTCGTCGGCTTGTCCACATACTGTCTCAGGAATCCTTCTTGTTTGTGACTTGTTCATGACTTGTTCATGGCAATAAATTCTAATTCTGATTCTGAGTATTAGATCCAGAATGGCTTCTCCTCTCGTCGGCTTGTCCACATACTGTCTCAGGAATCCTTCTTGAATACTCCTGACAAATTCCACCCCATCTTAACCTTTTGCATTACTGAGGTGCCAGTCAGGTAGTTGAAGTCTCCTATGGCAACTCTGTTATTTCTGGATCATTCCAAAATCAGCCTACTTATCCCAAGGGTTATTTTTGAGCCTACAGAATATTCCCAATACACTGATCGCTCCCTAATATCCTTGTGGTGACTAACTACTACAAAATTTCAACCCCATGTATAGCATAGAGTATAGCTGTCTTGTGTACATTTCAGAGAAAAGATGTTCTTATGCATAAAGAAAGGTGGATCTTACTTGTATGCCATGTACATTATAGAGAAAAGAGTTACACTTTACATTATGGAAACACATTGCCTGAATTGTGGCTTCAATCCGAATGTCATGTACTCTCTATGTGGAATAAACCCCAGACACACCCGTTTGCGCACACACCTTACCGATAGGTGGGTTTGGAGGTTAATTGGCCAGATTGGTGGTAAATCTTTGGAGGGATGATGAAAACTGTGAGGAGAATAAAAAACTGCAATTAATGTAGGATTAGCGTAAGTGGATAGGTGGTCATCGTGGAGTCGAGCTACACCCAGACAGTCATTTTGTTCCTGAAGGGAGCTTATTCTTTCCCTTGTGATCCTTTTGTTCTTGATAGAATGATTAAAATCTTTTTGGATTCCCCCTACACTGTCTGCCAAACCCCTCTCAAAACCTCTTTTAGCCCTCCTTATTTCCCTCTTCATCATACTTCTACATTCCGTATACACTCCTCAAGAGATTCCCTCGAACCTGTCTGCCTGGATTTGATATGTGCCTCCATATCTCTGGTTAACCAGGGTTCCTTTACCTTACTAATCTTGCCCTTTACTGGGAATATATTCATCCTGGGCCTTCCATTTGGCAGTTGGGTGTTTAACCTCTAACATTTGCATTCAGTTAAATATTGGATCCTTCTACCTAATCATGTTGAAATTGGCCTTGCCTCAATTTAGGATTCTAAGTTGAGGCCAGTGTTATCCTTTTCCATAACTATATTAAAGCTAATAGAGTTGTTGTCACTGATCCCCTACCAATGCCTCAGTTACCTGATCAGCCTAATTTCACAGTACAAAGTTCAATATTGCCTCTTCCTTGTTAGGAATTTCTCCTGAACACACTTAACATAGATCACTCCATCAAATCCCCTAAGACTGGCATTTCCAATCAATGTTATGGAATTTGAAATCAAGAACAACTTTGCTATTTTTATAGACATCAGCAATGATCCTCGAGCTCCTGTTGACTATTTGTAGCCCATAGTATACATTTGTCACGATGACCACTCCTTTTCAGTTCCTGATTTCCACCAACACTGCCTTCACATGATACTTCTCCAGGAATATCCTCTCTAAAGACTATTATGGTATCTTCCTTAACAAACATTGCAACCCCACCCAACTTCTCTTCCTATTGTTCCTATCACATCTGTAACTGTGGAACACTGAGTTGCCAATCCTCCTTCAACCATGTGTCTGTTGTGGGTACAATATTCCATTGATTGGAACCTGTTCATGCCCTAACATTGTCCGCTTTGTATTGTGGAGAACAACAGTCCCTGTGCTTATTGTAGACAATGACATAGCTTTCAGGCTTGAGTTGTTGAAGTGGTCTGGGTAAGTAACCCTGAATATTGTAGACAGTTCACCCTGTGCACCGTTAGTAGATGGAGGGGCTGGATTGGAGCTGATCAAGCAGATCCTTTGTCTGAAGGAGTGTTAAGCTCCCTGTGAGATGCTGGAATTGCACTCAAGCAGGCAAATGGAGAGTGTTCCATCACTTTCTGATATGGGCCTTGTGGTGAATAGACTTTGGGGGATTCAGGGGGTGAATCAGCACATCCACTGACAGCCAGTTGAGCTTCTGGTCAGTGGTGACAATGGTGGGGGGGGGGGTTCAGCCATGGTTCTTCTACTGTCAAGGAGAGATGGTCCGAACATGAATCTTACTTGCTGGTGGATCAGCTCAAACCTGAATGCTGACTACACGATTGTCTCCAATAATCAGAGCCGCTGCTGCTCTTAATAATACCTGCATGAGCTTCTCTATGCCAACACACTCTAGGGGCTGTTTCTGTCTGGTGCATGGCCCTGGACCTGCAATATATGCTTCGTGTGATGTGTAGCTTTGAAGAAGCATGCTGCATGTTGCCAATGAGCTGTGGTACTCATGTTATTGCCCTACAGATGTTTGTATTTGGTCACCAATGTGAAGCAGAATTTTAACTGCTTTGTTGAGTTGCACAAACCCCCGGTGAGCTGTTGGTAATAAAACAGTTTCCATGACAATGAGTAGCAGAAAGATGTGAAGACAGTTGTGTGCAAGTGTTCCGTTCCTTGGCTGAGGCGATAAAGTTCCACATTTCCAAGTTTTCTGATGATGCATCGATAACGGTGATAATGAGTTCATTGCCATACACGTAAGTACAATATACAAATACACCAAAATTCTTGCTTGCTGCAGCCGCACAGGTATGTAATATACAATAGTATATGTTAAATTACCCGAGCACAGACAAGATAATAAATGTAAAGGATAGATAGATGTTACAGTTGGTATAAGAAAAAAAATGTTTTGATAATGCAGATCTTTTTGAGTAGTACGGGGAGATTCAAGAATCTGATAGCTGTATAAAAACTATTCTTGAACCTAGAGGTGCTGATCTTCAGGTTTCTAGACCTTCTGCCCAAAGGGAGCAGTGAGTAGAGGTTATGACCTGGGTAATGGGGGTCCTTCATGGTGTTGGCTGCCTTCTCAAGGCAGCTCCTCACATAGATGTCTGCATTGGACAGAAGGTTGATATCAATCATGGATCTGGCTGTGATTGCTAGTTTCTGCCACCTTCTGGGTTTCTGGGCACACAAATTCCCAAACCAGGCTGTGATCCAGCCAGTGTACTTTCCACCGTGCCCCTGTATAAAATTTATAGAGTATTCAACAATATGCCAAATCTCCTCAGACTCCTTCCAAAGGCGTTGGTGTGCCTTCTTCATAGTTGCCTCAAGAGGTCTTCTGAAACATGGACTTCTAAAAACTTGGAAGGTATTAATCCTCTCCACCACCATCCCATCAATAAAGTCAGGTGCCTCCATAAAATTCCCAATAAACTCCTTGGCCTTTGTTGTTCTGGCACGCCCCTCTTCCCCCCCCCCCCCACCCCCCCCCCACCCCCACCCAGATTCTCAATCTCAATCCTATGTACTTACATTATTTCCTGTTATTCAGCCAACAACAGTAGTTTATAGATTGGGTTGGAGCTGAGCTGAACTTTGCTACACAGTCATGGGGGTATATGGGATAGAGCAGGGACTAAAGTTCAGTGAGAAGGTGATGTTGCCGATCCACACTGATTGGGTTCTGCTGATGAGTAAGTTGAGGGATGGACAGTGGCCCAGATCCTTCAGTTTGATTGCACGTATTGTCATTATAATGGTGTTAACACCAAGCTGTTGGCCATGAACATCAGTGATGTAAAAATAGGCAGGATTGAGAGGAAAGCGAAGGAAATTTAATTTCTAAGCATCTACTTTAATTATAAAATTAAGCAATCGTTACTGTTCAATACCTCAACATGTCACTGATGTTTAATCCCAAATTCTGCAAGTGTGATGTGTGTGAGAGCCTGTATACTGGACTCAACCCCTCAGGGGTGGCAGGCAGGCCATAAAACATGGAACAGCACAGCAATAGGCCCTTCAGCCCACACTATCTGTGCCAATCACCATACCAAACTAAACTGCCTGTACATGATACAAGCCCTCTATTCTCTGCATGTTCATGTGTCCATCCAGAAACCTTTTAAACTCATATTTGCTTCTACCACTACTCCTGGCAGCCCATCCCAGGTACCCACTACTCTCAGTGTAAAAAAAACTCATCACTCCCTACGTATCCCTGAAATCTTCCCCATCTCACCTTAAACGCATGTCCTCTAATGCAACCATTCATTCTCATCCTTGTTTTGGCTACGGTCTCCAAGGAGATGGCTCTAAGTTTATAGGCCCCCTTCCCTGTGAAGCAGTCAGTTTGGTTGGCTTCTTCCTTACTTCTCTCCTACCAGCTACATAAAACATTAAAAAAATATGATTTCAGTCCATGGCCCCCCTTAAATGTGCTGTGGGTGGGGGGGGGGGGGGCATATCACAAACCAAGGTAGGACATACACTGTAGGGCACTGAGGAGTGCAGTAGAACAGAGGAATCTGGGAATACAGATACATAATTCCCTGAAAGTAGTGTCACAGGTTGATAAGGTTTGTAAAGAGATCTTTTGGCACATTGGCCTTCATAAATCAAAGTATTGAGTTGGGATGTTATGGTAAAGTTGCGTAAGACATTGGTGAGGCCAACTTTGGAGTATTTGTGTACAGTTTTAGTTACCTAACTATAGGAAAGATATCAGAAAGATATATAAAAAATCAACAAGATTGAAAGAGTACAGAAAAGATTTACTAGGATGTTGACGGGACTTCAGGATCTGAGTTATAAGGAAAGGTTTAACAGGTTAGGACTTAATTCCCTGGAGAGTAGAAGAATGAGGGGAGATTTGATAGAGGTATTTAAAATTATGAAGGGTGTAGATAGAGTAAATGCAAATAGACGTTTTCCTCTGAGGGTAGGTGAGATACAACCAAAGGATGTGGGTTAGGGGTGAAGGAGGGAAAGTTTAGGGGGAACATTAGCGGGCATTTCTTCACACAGAGTAGTGAGAGTGTGGAAAGAGCTGCCAGCTGAAGTGGTGAATATGAGGTTAATTTTAACATTTAAGACAAATTTTGACGGGTATATGGGTGGGAGGGCTATGGACTGGCTGAAGGTCAGTGAAACTAGGCAGAATAAAAGTCTGGCACAGACTAGATGGGCCGAAGAGCCTGTTTTCTGTGCTGTAATGTTTTAGGGTTCTATGGAAAGTCTAGAACTGAGTGTCCCAGTGCCTGGAATCACTTCTCCCTATTCTTGCTGGATTCAACAAAAGACCCATCACAAGGCAAGGGGAATAGATCAGTGCGTGAAACACAATCTCCTAGCTGCCTGATCTCCGTAAGTTTAGGGTTTGTGATGCAGCAGTCCCTTCTGTCTCACAGGACCCAAGGTCACGAGAAGAAAGTGCAAATTTCACACAGACAGCGCCTGCGCTCCGGATCGAACCCTGCTCGCTGGTGCAGTGAGATGCCCAACTCGGTGTTTACATTTTAATATCTTCCCCTTCGCCTCCCAGACAAGGGTGCTGCTTGGCCCCAGCCCCTGCCGCTCCGGACACCCCTCCCTACTCATCTCCCGCCCGGATGGGTCAGTGTCCCGGCTCCACTCCATTCCGCTCCACTCCTGTCGGCACGGAGGTTGGGCTGAGCTGTTCATTCTCTGCCGTGTTGTGATCGCTGCCCCCGAGGGCGCCTGAGCTAGAGTGTTGGAGGTGGGGGCGCGGGGAGCAGCGCAGCTTTCATCCAGTTGCGTTACAAGGGTAGCTACTGCTGGTGAATGGGATGCGGGCTGGCAGCGTGGACACGGCCGGTGCCAGAGTGGCCGCTCCATCCGGCACGGCGGCCGCCGGGAGGGACGAGGACCGGGCGGTTGATACAGCCGGGGAAGAACTCAGGGCTCGTAACCCAATGTAAGAGCTTTCCTAGTCGAGCTGCGCCCCGAGTCCGGGAGGGTCCGCGCTTCGTTCACGTGGCCTGGGGCACTCCCTCAGGGACGCTCCCTCACCGCTCTGCGGGTCGGGGAGCGCCGCGCTGTGGGGTCAGTAGCGAGGGAGCATCGTACTGTGGGGTCAGTACTGAGGGTGTGTCAGGACAGTCCCATGCACACTGACCTCCCTGGGGGAAGGGTCTCACACACACTGACCCTCCCAAAGCGATGGGTCCCACATTCACTGGGGGATGGGTCCTTCACTCACAAGACCTTCACTGGGGGATGGTCCCACACTCACACTGACCCTCATTGGGGGATAGGTCTCACACACACTGACCTTCACTGGGGAACAGGTCCCCCACACACTGATGCAGATGAATGTGTGGCTGAAGATTTGGGGCTGGAGCAGGGGTTCAGATTTGTGGATCATTGGGATCTCTTCTGAGGAGGGTCTGACCTGTACAAAAAGAACGAGCTGCACCTGAACTGGAGGGGGAACCAATATCCTGGCAGGCAGGTTTGCTTGAGCTGTTGGGGAGGGTTTAAACTAGTTTGGCAGAGGGGTGGGAATCAATGTGAGGCAGAGATTAGGGTAGAAGGACATAAGCATGATGCTATATGCTCTGAGTTGGTGAGAAAGGACAGGTAGCAGACAAAACATAAAGATAGCCAGTTAGAGGGTTTGAAATGTGTCTATTTTAAAGAGTATTAGGAATAAAGGGGATAAACTTAGATTATGGATCAGTACATGGAAACTTGGCTGGAGGCATGGCAAGATTGGCTGTTACAGGTATCTCGGTTTAAGTGTTTTAAAAAGAATAGGTTGGGAGGTAGAAAAATGAGGGATGGGGAGAAGCATTACTGGTCAGGCTATAGAGAGAGAGGGAGTGTCCATTGAGTCAATGTGGGTGGAAGTCAGAAATAAGAAGGGAGCTATCACTGTGCTGGGAGTAGTCTATAGGCCCCCAAATAGTCCTCAGGACACCAAGGAGCAGATAAGTAGGCAGATTTTGGAATGGTGCAAGATATACAGGGTTGTAGTTATGGGTGATTTCAATTTCTCTAATATTGATAGATGGGGTTGAATTTGTCAAGTGTGTTCAAGGAGGATTCCTGATACAGTATGTGGACTGGCCGACTGGAGGAGGTTATACTGATCTGGTTCTGGGGAATGAACCTGGACAGGTGGCAGACCTCTCAGAGTTGGGGGGGAGGGGCATTTTGGTAAGAGTGTTCACAACTCCCTAAATTTCAGCATAGCTATGGAAAAAGATATAAACAAACTGGGAAAGTGCTTAACTGGGGAAGGGGTAATTATCAAGTGATGAGGCAGGAACTAGTGAGAATAAATTGGAAACATGTTTGAGGGTGAAAGCACAGAAATAATGTGGAGGAAATTTAGGACAACTTGAGCAGGGTTCAAGATGGGTTTGTTCCAATAAGACAAGGAAAAGATGGTAGGAAAGGGAACTGTGGCTGATGAAACAGGTCAGACAGGAAGCTAAGAGGAAGAAGGAAGCATACATTAGATATAGGAAGCAGGAAACAGGAATAACTCATAAGAAGTATTTGGTAGCCAGGAAGGAGCTTAAGAAAGGACTTAGGAGAGCTCAAAGGGGGCATGAAAAAGCTTTGGTATGTAGAATCAAGGAGAACCCCAAGATGTTCTTAGTATATGTGAAGGATGACGAGGATGAAGGTGGGGCTGCTAAAGGACAAGGAGGCGAACAACACTTGCCTGGAGGTGAAGGAGATTGGGGAGGACCTAAATGAATACTTTGCGTCAGTATTCACAAGAGAAAAGGACCTTGATCATGGTGAGATCGAAATTGAACAGACCTGTGAGCTGGAGATTTAAGGAAGAAGTAGTGTTGGATCTTAAAAATATCAAGATTGTTAAGTCTTTGGGCCAGATACGATCTTTCTCAGGCTGCTGTGGTAAGTGAGGGAAGAAATAGCTGGGCCAGTAGCTATGATCTTTGAGTCCTCTTTGGCCACAGTGGAGAATTGAAGAATGGCAAATGTGGACCTCTTGTTTAAAAAAAGGTAATAGGGTAAATTGTGGGAAATATAGACTAATGAGTCTTACTTCAGTGATGTGCAAACTATTGGACAGGATTCTTAAGGACTGGATTTATGTGCATTTGGAGAAGTATAGTCTACTCAAGGATAGTAGTGGCTTTATAAAGGGAAGGTCATTCCTCACAAGACTAAATGAACTTTTTGAGGAAGTAACAAAAGAAATTGATGAGGGTAGGGTTGGAGATGTGGTCTACATGGATTTTAGCAAGGCATTTGACAAGGTCCCCAATGAGAGACACATCCAGAAAATCAAGGGTCATGGGTTCAATGGAAAATTAACTGGATGGATAAAAAATTGGTTTGTCGGAAGAAAGCAGAGAGTAGTAATGGAATGAAAGTATTCTGCATAGAGGTCAGTGACTAGTGGAGTGCCGGAGAGATCTGTTCTGGGACCCCTGCTCTTTGTGATTTTTATCAATGACCTGGACGAAGAGGTGGATGGATGGGTAAGTAAATTTGCGGATGACACAAAGATTGGACAAGTTGTGGATGGAGCTGAAGATTGTCAAAGGGTACAAGATGATATAAACAGGATGCAGAGTTGGGCAGAAAAATGGCAGATGGATTTCAATCCAGATAAGTGAGGTGATGCATTTTGGAGGGACTAACCAGAAGGCTGAATACAGGATTAATGTTCAGTTACTTAAGAGTGTGGATGAACAGGGGGACCTTGGGGTGCAAATCCATACATCCCTCAGAGTATTGAGTTCAGTTCCGGTCATCTCATTATAGGAAGGATGTGGAACCTATGGATAAGGTGCAGAGGAGATTTACCAGGATGTTGTCTGGATCGGGAAACAAGTCTAGTGAGGCAAAATTAACAGAGTTGGGACTTTTCACGTTGGAGCATAGAAAGATGAGAGGAGACTTGATAGAGGACTATAAGATTATGAAAGGCATAGATAGGGTGGACAGCCAACATCTGTTTCCTAGGGCAGGATCAGCAAACATCAGAGGACCCATGCACAAAGTTAAGGGAGAGAAGTTTCTGGGTACATCAGGGGTAAGTTTTTTTTACCCAAAGAGTTGTGGGTGGATGGAATGCCTTGCTGGGGATGGTGGTAGAAGCTGAAACATTGGGGAATTTAAGAGACTCTTAGATAGACATATGGATGAAATAAAAATAGAAGGTTATGGGGTAGGGAGGGTTTAGTACTTTTTTTTAAGGAAGGGATATATGGGTTGGCATAACATCGAGAGCCGAGTGGACTGCACTGTGCTGTATTGTTCTATGACTCTCACTGGGGGGATGGGTCCCACACACACTGACCCTCACTGGAAGATGGGTCTCACACTGACCTTCACTGGGGTATGGGTCCAACACAAACTGACCCTCATTGGGGAACAGTTCCACACACACTGACCCTCACAGGGGGATGGATCCCACACATTGAACCTCTCTGGGGGACAGGTCCCACACACTGACCACTGGGGAGGTGTCCCACATACACTGAGCCTCACTGGGGTTTGGTCCCACACACTAACCTTCACTGGGGAGGGGTCCCACATACACTGAGCCTCACTGGGGGATTGGTCCCACACACATTGACCCTCACTGGGGGATGGTCCCACACATTGACCCTCACTGGGGGATGGTCCCACACATTGACCCTCACTGGGGGATGGTCCCACACATTGACCCTCTCTGGGGGACAGGTCCCACACACTGACCTTCACTGGGGTGGGGTCCCACATACACTGAGCCTCACTGGGGGGGTTTGGTCCAACACACTAACCACTGGGGAGGGGTCCCACATACACTGAGCCTCACTGGGGGATTGGTCCCACACACATTGACCCTCACTGGGGGATGGTCCCACACACTGACCCTCACTAGGTGTCAGGTCCCATGCACAGTCAGGCCCCTGCCTACATTTTGCTCACAACTTGATGAAGGACTCAAGCCCAAAAAGTTGGTTAAGTATCTTTATCATCGCTACATAAAGGACACTGTTTGACTCGCTGAGTTTCTCCAGCATTGCGTTTTTACCTCAACCATGGTGTCTGCAGATTTTCATGTTTTATTCCTGCCAAATTAAAAGAATCCCTTCTGCCTGCAAAAGCCCTGTTCCCCCCTTTCCTGGCCTGATCATGTCTGCCTCAATCCCTCTTAAATATTGCTATTGTACCTGCTTCCCCCACTACCTTTGTTTTCCACACACGTTCTGATCTGCTCATGGCCTTTAAACTCAAACCACCCCCGCCTCACCTTCATCCTGTGCCCTCTAATACTTGACATTTCCACTCTAGGGAAAAAAATTAACTGTCTTCCCTATCTATGCTTTTCATTCTTTTATAAACTTCTATTAGGTTTTCTATAAAGAGAAAACATTCAAATTTGACCATCTTCTGCTTATACCCTAATACTCTTTAATCCTTGGCCAACTTCTTCTGAAACCCTCTCCAAAGCCTTCACTTCCTTCTTGCTGTAATGTCCCCCAGAGAGGGTCAATGTGTGGGACCATCCCCCAGTGAGGGTCAATGTGTGGGACCATCCCCCAGTGAGGATCAATGTGTGTGGGACCAATCCCCCAGTGAGGCTCAGTGTATGTGGGACCCCTCCCCAGTGAAGGTTAGTGTGTGGGACCAAACCCCAGTGAGAACTATACATATACTCCACATGTACCCAAACCAAAGATTTATATGGCTGCCACTTGACCCTTGACCTTTACACTCAGTGTCCCAACCTGAAATCAAGAGTGCCATCTGCCTTCTTCACCACCCTATCTACTTGTGTTAGCATGTTCAAAGTGATGGACTTGCACCCCCAACATTTCTCTACACATCATTGCTCCTTCACATCCTACCATCTACTGTACACTTGGCCCTTGCATCTGACCTCCTAAAGTTCAGCAGATCACACCGGTCCAGATTAAACTCCATCTGCTTTTTTTCTGGCTGCATTTCTGACTGATCTATCTCCTGCTGTATTCTTTCACAACAGTACTTGCTGTCTGTCCCTAATGAGCCCATGCTTTTCCAAATGTGAATAAATACTATTCCTTATAACCTCTCCAGTAGCTTCCCTTGCAGCAGCAATAATTTCCCCATTTTACAAACTGACGCAAGGCTCACCACTGTTTCATTTATGGCTCATCCCTTTTCCCCTTCATTGGCCAGACTCCAGTACTTGCCTGAGGCTAGCGAGGATGCAAAGATGTATGTCAAAGCCCTAGCCATTTCCTATCCTGCTTCTCAATAACCTGGAATAGATCCCATCAGGCCCTGGGACCATAATGTTCTTTGAGTGGCCTAACACCTCCTCTTGATATCAAGAGGATTAGCATACCCCAAACTTGATCTCACTATTTTCAAGACCTTCTCCTTGGTGAATACCCTTGCAAAGTGTCATTTAGTACCTCACCCAGACATGAATCCCCTTCTTTGTCCTTGAGTAGTTCCAATCTCTTCACAATTATCCTCTTGTTTTTTAATGCGCATATAAAACACCTTGGGAATTGCTTTTAATCCTATTTAGCAAGGATATTTCCTGCCCCCTTTTGTCCCTTCTGATTCCCAGTGTGAGAACTTCCTTGTTTTCTGTATATCCCTTCAGGTCCCAGTCCAATTTCAGCTTCCCAAGCCTTACATCTGATTCCTTTTTCTTTTTGACATCTCTCATCATCCAAAGTTCCTGAATTTTGCTATCCTTGTCTGTCCCCTCACTGGAGCATGCTGGTCCTGAAGTCTGACATCAACTGCTCCCAACCTACTCTCCCCATTTTTTGCTTAGTACAGTTGTCATGACCATTTGCCAATTTAGATCTAGACTTGCGCTTATCCATTACCTTGTGGTGGAACATACAAGTCGCAGGAATTAGAATCAGAGAGCAAGCAGGGGTAGAAATGATCAGTAAGTGGTTTTATCAAGACCAGAGAGAAGGGGATGGTTGAAAGGGGAAATAAGCTGGGAGAGGGGCCCAGAGAGGGAGAAACGAAGTACAGGAGAGGGTAAAGAAGAGATGGAGACAGTGGGATCAGATGGGGCAATGCACAAACATCTGGAGAAACTCAGCAGGTCACACAGCATTCATAGGAAATAAAAGGCAGTCGGTTTCAGGTCTGAGCCTTTCCTTAGGAGTACCGAGAATTAGGCAGACGCCTGCATAAAAAGTGGAGAGTGGAGGAGGTGGGAAAAGGAAGGGGGAGGAGCATGGGTGAACAGGTCACTATGGATAACAGAGGGGAGCAGTGAGAATGATCCTCACAGAAGTCCCTTCGAAGAGAGGAGGAGAACGTCTTTATTAGGTATCCTGTGAGGAGACTTCACTGTGGAGCGGCACATGGCAGTGAATAAGGAAGTCTGCAAATGCTGTGGTCGTGTGCAGTACTCAAATGTCTGAAGAAACTCAGCAGGTCATGCAGCATCTATAGGAAGTAAAAGGCAGTCAGTATTTCAGGCCTGAGCCCATTGTCAGGGCCTGTTGAAAATCAGGCAGATGTCTGAATAAAAAGAATAGGATTACTTAAAATTAGAAAAGTGAGTGTTCATGCTGTTGGGTTTAAGGCTGTCCAGGAGGAAGATGGTGTGTTGTTCCTCAGGTTTTACGTTTGGACCCCTGACAATGGATGGGACTGAGGACAGGCATGGCACTGTAAGAATGGTTGGGGGAGTTGAAATGGTCGGCTAAAGGAAGCTCAGTTTTGGGCTCGCAAGACAAGAGTGTAGGAGTTCAGAGAAGTGGCCATTCAATCTGCGTCTGGTCTCACTGGTGTAGAGGAGGCCACGCCAAACACAGTGGATCAGGTCAGACGATGTGCAGGGAAATCTAGAGGATCTGTGTGTGACCTTGGATGGAAGTGAGGGGGAGAGATGTAGGGACAAGTTTACACTTTCTACGGTTACAGTGGGAAGTGCCTCAGGTTAGAAGGGTGGGGAGGGAAGAACAGGGAGTCTCAGAGAGCCCTATCCCTGTGAAAACCAGATTGGATCGAGAGGAGAAGTTGTGGCTGGTAATGGGATGGTGCTGAAGTTGGCAGAAGTGAAGGAGGATAATGTGTTGGATGTGGAGGCAGGTGAGGTGGACAGTGAGGATCAGAGGTTTTGCCTGGGGAAGATGGGAAGATAGAAGTAGAAGAAATAGAGGAGATATGGGTGCAGGCTTCAACAGTGACAGGAAGGGGCATAGGCGTTTATTAAAGAGAGGACATTTTGGATCAGTTATCCCAGTGTAGTGTGTGTCAAAAGAACCAAAGACTTGTTGATCCAAACCAAGGCTTTTATTAACTAAAAGACTGGAGCATATCACAAGTAGGTTGACCAGTCCAGAATGACCTGGTCTGGCTAAGAGCAATCCTTTAAGACCTCCCAGTAGGTGTGGCTACACTCTCAGCCAATCACAGTCATCCTACACTACCATCTGTATATATACACATTGGTGATAGAATCTGTACTATCACACCCAGGATGAGGCTTTCAACTCCATACATCTCCCGCATCCTTCACCTCCACCCAGGGGTTAGATTAGATTGGTCAATCATCCTTATTGGGGATGAGGTGTATTCTGCTACTCCAGGTTACTAACAGCTGTGGAGATGGGATTTGCTGTTGAGCTTAGCACTGTTAGTCCACACATTGGTCCTGAAACTTTTTCTTGTCTCCCCCAGTGTGAATATAACCCAGCAAATGCAGAATCTCCACCTCTCTAACTCTAGCAAAGGCTGCGGCCCAGCCTCTCCAAATGCAGCCAAGCGCCTCTATCGCAATCTCTCCAACAAGTTGAAGGGGAGCCACTCGTCCTTTGATGAAGTGTGCCAGAGTGGCAAGAGAGAGCAGCTGAGGCTGTCATCGCTGGTGAGTCAGCGGGTATGCATGCTGGCGGCCTGGGTGCACACAACAGGAGGGTCGTGATCACGGGGAAGAGAAAACAGTGCTGGATCATGGCCCTGGGAAAAGTAATTGGCCCATAAGCACAGGTGTCATACACCCCACACACTGACAGGAACACAGACACATCTTTGCTGCTGGTGTCTAATGTGCAGGCACAGTCACTTGAGTCACAAGATGCTGTATCCCTGAGGTCCTACTGTTGCACCAAGAAAATTTACTCAAGCAACCATCAATTCTTTTTTTTTTAAAACTTTATTTAAGATTTTATAACATGAATAAAATAGAAAGTTACAGTAAAAAGATTAAATGTAAGATAATAAAAATTACAATACTACATTGGCAGACTAAATAAATTAAACCCCCCCCCAATAATTAGTACACATTAATGACCTAGCTTAAAGTTAGTCTAACCCCCCCCCAAAATAAAGAGTGAAAGAGTGAAGAGTTAATAAAATGAACAATATTATATAAAAAAAAGCCCACTTACACAAACAAAAAGATAAAACGTAACAAATAAAGATACTAACAACAAAAAAAATTATCAATACTAAAATATCAAACTTAAAAACATATTTAAATCAAACTTAAATGCATATATTCAGCAAACGGAGCCCACTTCAACCTATAAAAGGACATCCTATCCTGAACTGAAAAAGATATCCTTTCCATAGTCAAACAGAACTTCATCTCCAAATACCACCTATCTAAAGTTAATATATTTCTATCTTTCCAAGTAAGTGCTATACATTTCTTGGCCACAGCTAAAGCTAAATAAATAAAAGAAATCTGATAATCTTGTAGGCCCAAATCAATTAATGATTGCATATTCCCTAATAAAAATATACCAGGATCTAATACAAGACAAATATTATATAAACTATTAAATATAGATTGAATACCCTTCCAAAACTGTTGCAGTCGATCACAAAGCCAGCCAGAAATTCCAGAGACTCACTGTCCTCTGAGAGAAAAATTCCTGCACCCACCCTGTGACTCACCCTCAACATTTGTTTCATTAAGATCACTTTCTTTACTCAACATGATCAAGCTCCTGGCAGAGGAGAACGGTTGGAGTTGTGGAGATGGACTCAGTGAGTCTACTCCAGTGGCAACAGACTTTCAGGCAACAGGAGAATTAAGAGTGGGGAGTGTACCTCGAACATTATGAACAGTACCTACCAAAAAAATAACTAAACCCTCCCTACCTTGTAACCCTCTATTTTTCTTTCATTAATGTGCCTGTCTAAGAGTCTCTTAAACGTCCCTATTGTTCCAGTTTCCACCACCACCCCTGGCAAGGCATTCCAGGCACCCATAACTCCATGTGTAAAAAAAAAACTTCCTCCTGATGTTCCCCCTAAACTTCCCTCCCTTCACTTTGTACTCATGTCCTCTGGTGTTTGCTCTTCCAGACTGGGAAAAAGATGCTGGCTGTCAACCTTAACTACACCTCTCATAATTTTGTAAACCTCGATTAAGTCCCCTCTCATTCTTCTTCGCCCCAAAAAAGATAAGTCCCAGCTCTGCTAACCTTGCTTATCAAGACATTTTCTAATCCAGGGATCATCCTGGTAAATCTCCTCTTCACGCTCTCCATATCTCCATGGAGATGAGGCCAAGACTGGATCTCACTGAGCAATGGGCCTGGTTTGAGGGGCTGACTGCTGTTGCCATCTTGTGTGTTTGTGTCTGTAGATGAACTGTTGCATGGCGAAGCAGAGAGGGCTTGGCTCAAGGAAGTCTCGGTCACCACAGCTGAAGATCTCAGCGTTCCGACTGATTTTTCTGACCTCTCTCCTGCAGAATCTGCAGTGTAATGAGGCGCTCTTCAAGGCAGTTGAGCAGCAGGATTTGGCGGGTGTGCAGCAGCTGCTTCGCCAGCACAGTCTGGATGAGCTGGATCTCAACAGTCCCAATAGCGAGGGGCTGATGCCGCTGGACATCGCAGTCATGACCAACGATGTGCCGATGGCTTGCAGCCTCCTGCAAGCAGGTGCCGTGGAGAGTCCTCACTGTGAGTTCCCTGCACTAGCCCTGTCTTCCTGGCCACTTACCTTGCAGTGAGTGGATGGGGAGTGTTGTGTGGGAAGGGAAAAGTTCAGTGACTTTAAAGAATAGTGGCTGAATGCAGAAATTATCTTTATTGAAACACACGCAAAGGGATCGCAACAGGAATAACGCTTGCAAGTATTCTCAATCACACAACACAGTGCAGCCTGTCACATCGGACTTAACACTAACATACTAGCAATTGCTGACACTCTTACAAGGACAGTACAACCCAGTCACATCAAGATTCAATTTACTGTCATTGTAATAAAACAGTGTCATATTACATGAAATTGCTCTTGTCTGCTGTAAGACTGACAGATTCGCCATTGGCAGAAATTGCCTGAGGTGCTTCTTACAGTCAAAGGAAGAGAAGCAAAGGAGAGTCCCTGCAGATACATCGATGGTCCTTAGATTTGCCTCCAGCGCTTCCGCTGCTTCCACAACCACAGGGACTAGTCCAAACCATTGGCAGCCTGAGCTCCAGATCCAAATCTCTGTCATGGTCAGGAACCCCTCAGTGCTTTCAACACCCTCTCACATCAGGGATCTGATACCTGGTACACCTTCAACCCGTTTTGAGCCAGTCTCCAGGATTCTGCAGCCTACTGACTAGTCTTCCGAGAGCAGACCAGAAGCCCGTAGCCTCCTTAGGTTCCTCATCTCGAGTTGCCTGAAGCCCACCGCATCTGTGAGTCTTTCAGCTGCTGAGCCCTCTCACCGTCCTGTGGGTCGTCTCCTCTGCTTTTCCTCAGAGGAGTTTCTCCCTATTTCCTGGTGCCCTGCACCAATCCTCCACTCCCCGTGGAGTCTGCAACCCCTCGTTACTGCTGCTGATCGTAGGCACCACCATCTTGAGTGCAGACCCCGCTCCTTTAATGGGCCGTTCAAAGCTTGTGGGGAGCTGACGGCAGTTGATTAGGCGTTTGGACCCCACAGGATCGCTGTATCTCTGCTCCCTGCGGGTCTGTGCCAGTGGCAGCACTGCTGTTACAGTGGCTCCAGCAGTGCCACCATTTTCAATGACAATCAGACTTAACACTACCGATACTAGCAACTGCTTACTTTCATAGGCACAATACAATGCAGTCACATCAGACTTAATACTACCGATTCTGTATACAGATTTATCACAACCAAGGATTACAATACACTACCCGCTGTTCCTTGTCTAACGTGGGCATGGTTCAGATGCTATCTACAGTACACAGCAGTCCCAATCCCTATATTGTGCACAACTTACCAATGACTCCTCCAGTGATGTCCACATCAGGGTTCATCTCAAGGCCAAAGAGCAAGAGCTACTGCACATATAACCATATAATGGTGGACTTTATAGTACAGTAAGATGGAGAGTCAAGCCCAGGTAATCACCAGGTGTTTAAAGGGGCCATTGGTCAGGTGTGCATGAATGGGTGGGCAGAGTTCAACCTTAAATGGTAGGTGATGCAACTTCCGACTAGGTTCTAGAGAGGTCAGTGACCCTTCACAATCCGCATTCCTACCAGGTTCCAGTTGGAGAGGTCACATGACCCTCCACAATCCACACTACAGGAGGTTCAGAACGGAACCATTTTTACTGAGAGCACGACTTTGTGCTTAACTGATGTGACAGAGTACATAGATATGTTTTTGGGAGATAAATTGGGGCAGGTTTCTTTTAGTGTAGGTCACATACAAACACTTTAAAATACATCTTATTTAAAATACTGGAGCACTGCTCAAGCTAGACATGTCAGGGCCAACAGCTTTTGCCCAAGAGACCTCACTAATGGATTGTTGTTTACAAAAAGGCAACAGATGAAAGCTTGTCGGACCTGCAGATTGTCTGGAGGAAAACTTGCTGATCTAAGAGGATCATGTGGTTTTGCAAGCTGAAAGAGAAAACAGGCTTTTTTCTCTGAGACAAGGAGAGAGACACACACAGAGATCAGTTTTGCAGTCCTTTAGTCGGCAGCAGCAACTGGAACTAGAACAGGACAAGCTTGTGGAAAATGCCATTTGGAAGATGGGTTGTGAGTGCTTAGTTCAGCCTGGTCAAAGCCCTTGTGGTTCATGCAAGAAGAGAGGACTGGCTGTCTAATGTTTCACTTGAAGTAAGAGAAACAAACAGGAAATCTGTAGTGACCTGAAAGAAAGAGGTTATCGTCTGGAGAACCCTGAGGGGGCAAGTTTCTTTGGCAACACACTGAAGTGGCTGATTAAAAAGGAATCTGTTGTGGGTGTCAGCGTACAACGAATCTCTCTCTGAAAACTGACAAGAACCTTCCTGAGCAGTAACCATTTACCTTTCAAGCACCAAAGCCTGGTGAACTTTAGAAAGAGTTTTGACCAAGCTGAACGAAGCACTCGCAATCCATCTTTTAAATGGGGTTTTCCGCAAGCTTTTGCAAAAGCTGTTGGCCCCAACATGTCTAGCATGAACAGAGCTCCACTATTTTAAATAAGATCTGTTTTATGTGACCACACTAAAAAACCTTGCTCCAATTTATCTCCCAAAAACCTTTCTATATTCTGTCACACTGAGGAATAAAATAAAATCACAAATTTTGAATCTCTGAAACTGAAGCTGATCAGCCAGTTTATGTGGCAGGAGAGGCTCCCTCCACACCCACCACCTTACCCTCGCTGCCTGCTAATATTTCTGCTCAATGACTTCTTGTGTGAATGAACCAGTTGAAGGACTGGGTTTAAATCCAAGTCACTCCTCAGGAGGAGCAGGCAGTGGGGGCAAGGAGGTAAGTGTGTGGAAGGAGTTGGTCCCTGCCCGAGTAACAGCCCCTGTTTGTCTTGTTCCAGTTATGACACTGGAGAGCAGAGCCTCACACCTGACCAGCCTGTTGGAGGAGGCACGAGAGCGGGTGAGCGAGCTGACCTCACAGGTGCTAGGAGCGGAAGACAATGACAGCACAGACCATCAGAAGCAGCTGACGGCCTGGGAGTGGAGATACCGGCTGTATAAAAGGATGCAAACAGGCTTTGAGCTTGCAAGTAAGGGACAGTTGTCACATTTGTGGCCCGAAATGTGAAATTGATAGCACCATCAACACATGATTTACCCTTTGAACATCGGCGTGTATTTATTTCTCTGCTTCCATTATTCCACCATTCCGCCATACATCGCGCGCATGTCCTCTGACCTCTGGACAGGTTAATAGCTCAACCTCTATCTGCATACATCTCATGCATATTCATTATCATGACATCCCTCCTTTCACCGGAAATAAACTTTATATCTTTATGTGTCTTACCCTTTCAATCTAAGTGTATATCTTGTATGAATAACACTGAACATAATACATTGCTGTGTTTCTTTCTGTTTAAATGCAAACACTTTAACACTATCAATAGCATTTTTCTGCCTTCAAACCAACAAAAGCAACATCAAATTCCCTCTTCACAAAATGTAACGTAACCATGTTATAACCAAATGTAATATAATGGCTCAACATTTCTTCTGTAGTTATACTAATACAATGGGTCACCTCATATGCAAAATGTTAACGTTTAAAATTATACTTTTTTTTGGTTTTTTTTCCATTTAATACCAAATAGTCGACCAAAACAAAAATGCAATTCTTACAGCACTCATACATGTACTTTATGATGTATTTATCAAAATCACTGTCCAAATGTTCCCATTATCATTCCTCTTCCTGCATCAAAATACTTCTGATTGTTGGTTACGGATGTTCCAAAGTCAAACCACGTCAAGTATAAAATAATTTAAAACATTATAAAATAAATCTTCGACACACAGTTTTCTTTTTCTAATAACGCTAAACACAACAAAACAGCGATGATCCAGGTAATCATAGCACAACTTCGCAAAGGTCTCTTTCTCAGAGTTCGCGATGGTTTCCTTCCTGACATCCACATATACGCATTCACTGCGTGTTTCACAAGGGCAGCGTTCGGTGTACACCCTTTACATTATTTCTCATTTTTTTTAACAATCACCACACATTTCCACTTTTCCTTGGCGTGTATCATTACTGCGCTTCCACTGAATCAATGCACTTTTTTTTTCTTCATTGAAACTCATTCTAACTATCACAAACTTTCACTTTCATGATAATGCGGGCACGATTAGAAATATGGCACAAAATCTTCATATCGCTTAGGTGGTTTCCTGTCCCATCTCAGCCTTCCTGCAATGCTATTGTCGCTACTTGGTTGCTCACCCTCTGTGATAGTACAGATCTATCACCAATGTACATAGTGTATATAGTTACTGTATCTAGACTGTGCTTACATCGATTGGCTGAGAGCTAAGCCACACCTATTGTCTGGGCCTTAAAGGGTTGTGTCCCTAGCCAGGTCGGATCATTCCGGACTGGTCGGCCACCTGTGAAGAGCTCCGGTCTTTTGCTAATAATAGCCTTGGTTTGGATCAACAAGTCTTTGGTTCTTTCGACGAGCTCTACACCCTCAGCACCGGAAACACTTCTCACTACGGCCTCTGGTGTTTCTGGTACTCTGGCCACTTCATCGGGAAAACTGGTAACTACCTCTGAAACGTCGTCTGGTCCCTCAGGTTGAGCAACTCGTACTGGATTTCCAACCACTTCACTCGGTGCCGCTCTGGATTGGCACTTTTTGACACCAGATACGTTTCTTTTGTAAAGGACTCCAGCTTGAGACCTGACCGTCACCATACTGCCGCTTCTGGATACAACAGTGTAGGGTTGATGGTAATAAGGTGTGTCTAGCTTACCACCGCTCTCTTGCCTCACAAGAACATTATCTCCAGGCATGATGTCTGAGTACCTGGCCCCACGCCTCGAGTCTGCGTCCAGTTTTGCTGCCCCCTTCTTTTCAGCATCGTGGTCCCTCATCTCCTGGTCGTCCCTGATTTCCTTCAGTTCGGGCATTTTTGTGCGGATTTTCCTCCCAAAGAGTACTTCTGCTGGACTTTTTCCTGTGGTTTCATGAGGGGTTGCCCGATAGACAGCTACATAGGATAGCAATGCTTCTCTCCAGTTCTGATGAGCGATCTGTAGTCGTTTTTCAATGGACTGATTTTGTCTCTCTACTTCTCTGTTGGCTTGCGGCCATTTAGGAGTTACTTTGTGATGGTGGATGCCTGTGGTTCTCATATATTCAGCAAATGTCTCTGAGATGAACTGTGGACCATTGTCAGAGTATAGCGTAACAGGCAATCCATGTCTCGCGAAGATCTCTGCCAATGCTTGTATTGTTTTTTCAGTGGTCGTTGACTTCATCACAGAGTACTCATAGTATCTGCTGTAGTAGTCCACCACTACCATGATTGACTCACCAGTTGGTAAAGGTCTAAGAAAGTCAACAGCTATATCGATCCACGGTCCTGTCGGGAGTTGCGTATTCCGAATCGGCTCTGGGGGATTACTCCTACTTGTGAGTTGACACCCATGGCAGGTTTTGATGAATTTCTCTGTGTCTTTATCACAACCTGGCCACCATACTTTGCTCCTGAGGTTTTGCTTGGTACCAACAATACCTAGGTGTCCTTCATGAGCTAATGATACAATCTTCGGTCTCAACCTCTGTGGTATCACCAATCTACAACCCCTCAACACACACTGCCTGATGCAACAAAGTTCGTCTCTAATGGGAACATATGCCTTGTGAGTGCACTTGTCCCATTGTCCACTTTGGATACATTTTCTAACTTTCATGAGTTCTGGGTCATGTTCAGACTCTCTCTCGACTTCCTTCGTTGTCACAGCTCCTGGTGTTGACTGGATAGCTATGAAGCATACAAAGCTCTCTGCTTCTGTCCCCAGTTCTAACTTGGATTGTGGGCTTCCATCTTTCAACAATCTGGACAGCGGATCAGCAATGTTTGCTTCCCCAGCAATGTGGACTACTCTGTACTTGTACGGTTGGAGTCTGAGCACCCATCGTTCTATCCTGGCACACGGTTTGGATCTGGCGACGTAGATCACCTCCAATGGTTTATGGTCCGTGATGAGTTCAAATTCAATGCCATATAAATATGCATGGAATCTCTCGCAGGCCCATACAAGTCCGAGTGCTTCTTTCTCTATCTGAGAATATCTCCTTTCAACGTCTGTCAAAGATCTGCTGGCATAGGCAATGATTCTTGGTCCCTCATCATGCGTCTGGACCAACACGGCTCCTAAACCAACAGGGCTAGCTTCCGCTATGACTTTGGTTGGTGCATCCGGATCATAATACCCAAGAGTATCGGCATTCGTCAGACTTTGTTTCAGAGCTGTGAAAGCTTCCTTCTGTTCAGGGCCAAAATGGAATGGTACACCTTTCCTGGTTAGTTTCCTCTGTGGTTCTGCCAGTGTAGCAAAGTTAGGGATGAACTTTGCGCAATAATTGACCAATCCCAAGAAACTCCTCGTCTCCGTGGCATTCTGGGGTTCACGTGCATCGGCAATAGCTTTCACCTTGGCATTATCTGGGTTCAGTCCTTCCCATGTAAGCCTGTGTCCCATGAAGTCCATCTCTGAGACACTGAACTGGCACTTGTCTCCATTCACAGTAAGGCCTGCCCCCTGTAGTTTGGATAGCACAAGCTTCAACCGTCTGTCATGCTCTTCCTGTATAGCCGCATGGACTATGATGTCATCAGAAATGTTGGCAACTCCAGGAATGCCTTGAATCACTCGATGGATCTCGTACTGGTAGATCTCAGGAGCTGCATTGATGCCGAACGATAGCCACTTGTATCGGTACAATCCACAGTGAGTCACAAATGTTGTCACGTCCCTGGATTCTGGGTCCAGCTCTAGTTGATGATAGCCCCATTTTAAATCGATATTTGAGAACACCTGACTGGTTGTTAACTCCTGGAGTACTTCTTCTACTGTTGGTATGGGGTGTCGTTCTCGAATTATAGCTTCATTGGCCATCCTCATATCAACACACAGTCTCATGTCTCCATTTGGTTTGGGCACGATCACTACTAGGCTGACCCATTGTGTTGAATGTTCTACAGGTTCAATATGTCTTGCTCAATCAACTCTTTGATTTTGGCCTCGACTTTCCCACAAAGTCCAAATGGGGTTCTGCGCACTGGTTGCGCCTTGGGTTTGACCGTTTTGTCCACTGCTAGCTTTAGTTGTCGACCTTTCAGCTTTCCTACTCCCTGGAAAACTGCAGGGAATTCTTGCTTCATATCCTCGTATGACTGAACTGAATTGACACGAGCTCCAATATGAAGTATTGCCAGATCTTGCGCCATGCGTCTACTCAGCAATGGTTCTCCCCTCTCGTCTATGACAACAAACTCTGCTTCGGTGTGCTTGTCACCAGCTTCAACAGTCGCAGTGAAACATCCAATGGTCTGCAATGGCTTAGTTGCTGTGTATGGATACAGTTTCTTTGAACACTTCTTTGACGTACAAATTACCTTTTTTTTTCAATTTCTCCCATAAGTGTCGGTCAATTACATTACTGTCACTGCCTGAGTCTACAATGACCGGAACTGTCACACCACCAATTATCACTGGGACTTCCTCATGATGGTCATCATTCAATGTAAACTGATAGTATTTCTGCCCATCCTGGTTATCCAAATCAGCTGCCACATAATTGCATCCAACAGCCAGTTGTCGCAATCTCGTCACGTACTGGACGACCGTTTCCCCATCTTCCTGTTTTGTTTTGTGAAACAAATGGCATTGAAATTTGGCATTCGGTGTCACCACATAGTGTGCATTCAATGCATCTACAGCTTTCTGGTATTCCTCCTTCCTTCCGGTATGCGAAAGCGTCTTAAAAGTTTCCCGAACTGCAGGTCCTGCGGTGAAGAGAAGTAACGCCCTCCGCTGCGCTTTCTGCTCCGCCGTACTTTCATCGAGAAATAGGCCACGACTGTCGGCGTAAGCTTCAAACTCTTCAAGCCATGCCTTCCACTTCACGCTCACAGTGCTCGCATCGCCCGTCGGGTCTAAATGAGGAACACCGCGAAGTGCTAGAAATTCAGCTCCAGTGACTGCCATGATGAAACGTTCCAGCTCAAAGCCACAGATTCAAAATCCAAAATGTTTCTCCTTGTCGCCAATGTCACATTTGTGGCCCGAAATGTGAAATTGATAGCACCATCAACACATGATTTACCCGTTGAACATCGGCGTGTATTTATTTCTCTGCTTCCATGATTCCACCATTCCGTGCCTGCATACATCGCGCGCATGCCTTCTGACCTCCGGTCAGGTTAATAGCTCAACCTCTATCTGCATACATCTCATTCATATTCATTATCATGACAGCGGTGTCTATTTCATTTGCCTCCACTGAGGGAGTGCAGCCTTGAAATACACTGTGTGTGCTATCAGTTCCCTGGGACTGGGCAGGCTGCACCTAATGGGGGTTTATTTGTTCTATGTGTGGGGTGGATGATCGGTGCTCCTCTCTCTTTGGTTACTGCAGGAGTCCCAGAAGCTCCCACCAACGTCCGGCTGTTTGTAACCAGCAGTACTTCACTGATGGTAACCTTTCAGGAACCACTGAATGTTAATTCGGGTGTGGTCACCAGGTACAAAGGTATTTGCCTGCTCTCTCACCTGGCCACTCCCTCCCATGTAATACAAAAAGTTGTTGTGTGTGTGTGTGTGTGTGTGTGTGTGTGGTGTGTGTGTGTGTGAGTGAATGAGGTGGAAAGTGTACAGCAGTGAGTGTGGTGATGAGTGTGGATTGGTGAGTGTGTGCTGGGTGTGTATCACTAGGTGTTTAGGTGACTGTATCATGGTGGGTGTGTGGTGAGTGTGTGGTGGGTGTGTGTTGGTGAGTGTGGTGCTAAGTGTGTGTGCCAGTGAGTATGTGTGGCCGTGAGCATGTGGCAGTGAGTGTGTTAGTATATATTTGCTGGTAAGTGTGTGTGGCGGTAAGTGTGTGTGGTAGTGACTGTGAGTGTTGGTGAGTGTGTATTGGCAAGTACATGTCGGTAAGTGTGTGTCTGGGTGTGTGTGGCAGTAAGTGTATCGGTGAATATATGCAGCATTGAGTATGTGTGGTGGTAAAATGTGTGTCATTGAGTGTGTGTTGGTGTGTGTATGTGGCAGTGTGTGTGTGCGTTGGTGTGTGTGGTAGTAAGAACGTGTCAGTGAGTATATGTGGTGGTGAGTGTTTGTGTCAGTGAGTATGTGTTACAATGAGTGTGAGTTTCGGCAAATGCATGTCGATAAGTGTGTGTCTGAGTGTGTGGCAGTGTGTGTGTGTCAGTGAATGTGTGTGGCAGTAGTGTGTCAGTGAGTATATGTGGCGATGAGTAAGTGTTGGTGTGTGTGTGGTGATGAGTGTCAGTGAATGCATGTGTGTGTGTCGCTGAGTGTGTGGGGCGGTAAGTGTGTCAGTGAGTGTATATGGTGTTGAGTGTGTGTCCCACCTTTGTCGCCTTTGCTCTCTGGATGATGTCTATTCCAACACATTTGAAATGTCCATTCTTAAGCAGCACAGCTCCCCAGCACTGTAGGCCACAGAACAACCCCTCCATCTCTCGGAGCTCCTCTCTCACCTACCCACCCCTCAAACAGAGCAGGGAGAGGGTTCCTCTTGTCCTTGCCTTTCATCCCACCAGCCTCTGCATTCAGCACATCATTTCTGCCACTGCAACTAGACCCCACCACCAGACACAACCAACCTTCCCCATCCCTTTCTGCCGACTGCAGGGATCATTCCCTCTGTGACTCCTTTGTCTGCTCTCCCATCCCCACCCACTTCTCTATGACCCCTGGTACTCTCCCCTGCAATACTTGCTCTTACACATCTTCCTTCACTACCATCCAGGAACCTAAACAGCCCTTCACATGAGATAAAAAAAAAAATCACCTGTAACTCCTCCAACCTCACTGACTGCATTTGGTGCTCCCGATGTGGCCTCAACATTGATGAGACCAAATACAGACAGTGATCGCTTCATAGAGCATACACGCTCCATCCACAATGACCATCCTGAGCTCCCGGTTGCTGCCATTTAAACTCTCATTCCCACTCCCCTGCCCCCTGACCTGTCTGTCCTGGCCCTTTGCCTCTGCCTCTCAGTGAGGCCCAACATCAACCAGAAAAACAGCATCTAATGTTACACTTGGACAGTAGTAAGCCCAGTGGTGTGAACACAGGATATCCCAGTTCAGGTAATATCCCCTCTCTACTCCTGAGCCATTCCTTTTGCTTCCCTGCCCCATTTTGTCCCCTTTCCAACCAATCTCATCCTCCTCCCCTCTGGTTCCATCCTCTTTCTCCCACATTTCCCTGATTCTTCCCCCTCTCCTCTCCCCTGCCTTATGTTCTTCCCCAACAGCTGGGCTACTTTCTCTTCCAATCGGAGGGCAGGATGGACATCTGTTGTCTCCACACCACCCCACTCCACGGTGGAGGCCTCGTCACCCGAGCAGTCTTTCCTCTTACCCCTCTCTCCCTGTGTCTCTGGCACGTGCCAATCACTAGGCTCCCTCCATCATCCTTCACCCCTCCCTAGGTCTCCTGCTAGACCCTGTCCTCATTATGATGGCTATTGTCCCTCCACACTCTCAGCCTTGATGAAGGCCTCTGACCCAAAACATCGACCATTCTGTCTCTCCCCTGCTCGACCCTGCTGAGTTCTTCTCGCACTGTTTGTTGCTTGAGATCAAGGAACTGTTGGAACTGTCAGAGCAGTCACACTGATCTCTGTGAGGGGCTTTGCTTTAGACAGACCATAGAGGTAGTAAAGAGTTCTGAACCAGGTGCCTTGGGAGGATTTACAGTTCCCTGTGTTATCCTAGTGGAGTGGAGCAGCCAGGAGGATTTCTCCGGCAATTGTGGAGAGGCGATAGTGGAGGACCACAACTCCTTCCGATGTACAGTGCCAGGCCTCACGACGGTAAGCACCCTCTCATCCACATGTCTTCACCTCATACCTATATGGTGGAACCCAACTTGGGAGGTACAGCACAGGTTCTACAGGTCATCCGAGGGCACATGGATGGGCTGCAGAAGGATTGGTGTCTTGGGTCAAGGACACTTTCAGGTTGCATCCATGGGAGAGGGAGTGATGAGGGAGAGGGTCCATGGGGAAAGTCCCCATGGGAAGAATCTGTGATGGGAGAGTGTCCCTGAGGGAGAGTGTCTGTGGGGGAGAAGGTCCTCAGGGGAGAGTGTCCATGGTGTGAGTTTCTGTTGGAAGAATCAGTGATTGGGAGAGTTTCCATGGGGGAGAGTGTCCGTGGGGGACAGCATCCATGGGGGAGAGCATCCATGGGGGAGAGCATCCATAGGGGGAGATTGTCCGTGGGTAGTCCATGGGGGAGAATGTCCATGGTGGGGGGAGAGTGTCTTGATGGGAGTTTCTGTTGGAAGAGTCGATGATTGGGAGAGTTTCCATGGGGAAGAGTGTCTGTGGGTGTGTCCATGTGGAAGAGTGGCAATGGGAGAGTATCTATGGAATGAGTGTCCATGGGGAAGAGAGTCTATGGGGTGAATGTTCGTGGGGAAGAGGGTCCTTGGGGGAGAGTGTCCACGGGGGAATGTCCATGGAGAGAGTTGGTAATGGGGAGTGTCCATCAGGAAAGTGTCCATCGAGAGAGTGTCCGTGGGGAGTCAATGATGGGGAGAGTTTCTGTGGGCTATTCATGTGTTCATTAAATCTTTTAACCTGCTGCCAGGGTCAAGTTTACTACATGAGAGTATCAGCTGCTAATATGAAAGGTTGGGGACCCCACAAAGCTACAAGTCCCCAGTTCGCCATCCCATCAAGTAGGTGAACCCTCCTCAGTGGTGTGTCAGCTGTGTATTTATGTTGATGGAAATATAAATCATAATTTAAAACATTCCATCCTTGTGTGAGAGAATGCTGTGAAGTTTTATCCACAGAGTGGAGGTATGCGTGTGTGTCAAGATCCATGGAAGTGTGAACTACTGCAGTGGCGAAGTGCAGGGCTGGGCAGTGTGGAGCTGGTGAAATGGTGCCTTTGGAAACAGGAACCAGAGGCTTCTGGTGGGGATGTCAGGGAATGTGGGTGCGGACTGTGGTGGGAGAGAACAGGGAGACTTGAACATTGGTGACGGATCCTGTGGAGGGAGGAGATCAGCATTCTCAAACATTGCCCCACCTCACTCTGTCTCCATGCTTCTCCCAAGATTGGAAAGAGGTGGAAGGGAGACGGCCCCGGCTCAGGGGGCAGGTCCAGTTGCTGGAAAATCTGCTGCAGGAGGAACGGGCACGACACCATCTCCACACAGTGACAGGTCAGTGTGTCTGACCAACAACCCTCCGTCTGACTGACCACCCACCATCCGACTGACCATCCTCCATCTGACTGACCACCCCTCTGTCTAACTGGCCACCCATCATCTGACCAACTACCCTCCGTCTAACTGACTACCCTCCAACAGACTGATTGACTGGCCATCACCCACCATCTGACTGACTACCCTCCATCGGACCAACCATCCTCCACCTTGACTGACCACCCTCTGTCTGACTGGCCAGAACCCTCCGTCTGACTGATCATCCTCCATCTGCCAACCAACATCCTCCGTCTGACTGAACTACATCCTCTATCTGACTGACCAACCACCATCTGACCAACCACCCTCCGTCTGACTGATCAACACCCACATTGACCCTGGAGTGTGAGTGCCATTAATCCTGTGGTTTCAAACTCCACTTTGATTTTCTTTTCCAGAAAACACAAAGTTACAAAACCCAAGTCGAAAGCAGTCAGTGTCTCGAAGTTTAAAACATCTCTTTCATTCATCAACCAAGTTCGTCAAAACTTTGAAAAGGTTTCTTCTGTCAATTTCCTGATTCAATGTGGACAGTGTTGGACTTTGTCACCTCACAGGTTCCCCACGATGATGTCTGTAACCCTGTCACTCCCTGCAGTGATGTTTGTAATTCCATCACTCCCATAGTGATGTCTGTAACCCTGTCACTCCCCACGGTGATGTCCGTAACCCTGTCATATCCCGCGGTGATATCTGTAACCCCATCACTCCCTGCAGTGATATGTCACTCCCTGTGGTGATGTATGTAACCCCGTCACTCCCCGCGGTAATATCTGTAACCCCATCACTCCCTGTGGTGATGTCTGTAACCCGGTCACTCCCGCGGTAATGTCTGTAACCCCATCGCTCCCTGTGGTGATGTCTGTAAACCCGTCACTCCCCCCTCCACGGTGATGTCTGTAACTCCGTCAATCCCCATGGTGATGTCCGTAACCCCGTCACTCCCCGTGGAGACATCTATAACCCCGTCATATCCGGATGTCTGGGACCTTTTTACCTTTTTGTTTCTAAGAGGAGTATACATCGCTGCCATCTTTCACCACAATGACATGGTGCTGGTAACGACTGAGGAGCAGATCCCCATTGTGGAGGTTGATGAAGCCCCCTCCAGCTCCATCACCCAAGCATTTCTCTGGTTCAGCAAGGTACTCACTGCGTGAAATGGAGGGGGTCTCTCTGGGACTTCAAGACATCTGTGTGTTGAAATAGTTGTGCAGTTGGATGTGAGCTCCAAACTGTATGTGTGTGCTCTGTATTCATGGCTGTGTGTACATGTGTGTGCATGAATGTGTGCATGCGTGTGATGTGGTGTGTGAGAATTATCACATACCATGAGTTGTTACACCATTTGTGCAGAGAAACGTTACATGTGCTAAATGGCCAGTGGTTTTTTGGAGAGGTTGGTAAGCACAAACCGGGTGGGCTGAAGGGTCTTTCTGCACTGCAACTTTGACTGGCCACTGACTTCCACTGATTGCTAGATTGTAGAAGGGATGTGAACAGAGCATCACTGGAGACTGCAGGGGAAGGGAGAGGTCCTGGTTTCAAACAAACAGAAATTAGGAGAGCAAGCGGGAACTCCAGCCTGGTGTAACAGAGATGGAACTTGCTACTGGTTCCCACAGTCAGTATCCAGAGTGAGACCATGGGGGCTGGTGAAGCCAGGTGACCCTCAGCTGTGACTTGACCAGGGTGAAGCTAGGGCTGGGGAAACAGAGACCAGTTGGAGAGACTTCAACATGCTTTGTGGGTAAGACATTGGGAATCTGAGGGATGCTCTTCTTCCCCCCCCATTACCTGGGCTGTCAGCCAGCAGAGGAGTCTGGAATTCCTTCCCCAACATTGCTGCTTCTCTCAACATTAAGAGGCACCAACCAAAAGATATTGTAGCATTGGTCCAAAAGATTCCAGATTTATTGTTAAGAGTACATACATGACATCACGTACAACCCTGAGATTATTTTTCCTGCGGGCAAGGCAGAATTACCACTTATTGGCAGTGCAAAAAAAACTGTACACAACATTCACATGTAAACAAATAAAGAACTGAAAAAAAATCAATAAAGTGCAAAAGTAAGAGTCCTTAAATAAATCCCTGAATGAGTATTAAATTGGATCAGCAGGTTTGCAGATGATACCAAGATTGGAGGCATTGTGGACAGCGAAAGAGGTTTTCAAATCTTGCAGAGAGATGTGGACCAGCTGGAAAAATGGGCTGAAAAATGATGGAATTTAATGCAACAAATTTTAGAAGGACATACGTAGTAAATGGTAGGGCACTGAGGAATGCGGTAGAACAGAGGGATCTGGGAATACATATAGATAATTTCCTGAAAGTGGCATCACCTTTGGATAGGGTTGTAAAGAGAGCATTGTTGAGGCCAAATTTGGAGTATTCTGTGCAGTTTTGGTCACCTTACTACAGGAAAGATATCAATAAGATAAAAAGAGTGCAGAGAAGATTACTAGAATGTTGCCAGGACTTCAGGAACAGTTACAGGGAAAGGTTAAACAGGTTAGGACTTTATTCCCTAGAGAGTAAAAAAAATGAGATATTTCAAATTATGAGGGAGATAGACAGAGCTGGCTTTTTCCACTGAGGGTAGGTGAGATAAACATCAGAGGACGTGGGTTAAGGGTGAAAGGGAAAATTTTAGGAGAAACATATTTATATTAATGATTTGGATTGTGGACTAAATAGTTTTGTGGCCAAATTTGCAGATGACACCAAGATAGGTGGTGGAGTAGGAACTGTTGAAGAAACCGTAAAATTACAGAGGGATGCAGACAGGTTGGGAGACGGGGCAAAAATATGGCAGATGAAATACAAAGTTGAAAAGTGTTCGGTTCTACATTTTTGCAATGGAAATACACAGGCAGAGTACTATCTGGATGGGGAGAAAATTCAATCCTCGGAGGTGCAAAAAGACCTGGACATCCTTGTGCAGAGCAATCTAAAAGTTAATGCCCAGGTAGGATTGGAGGTGAAGAAGGCAAATGCTATGCTACCATTCATTTAGAGAGGTATAGTGTTTAAGAGTAGAGAGGTGTTGCTAAGTCTCTTTGGGGCACTGGTGAGACCCCATCTAGAGTACTGTGTACGGTTTTGGGCCCCCAATCTTAGAAAAGATGTGATGTTGTTGGAAAGGGTGCAGAGGCGATTTACCAGGATGATTCCTGGAATGCAGGGGCTGGAGTATGGGGAACATTTGGGTTGTACTCTTTGGAGTATAAGAGAATAAGGGGGGATCTTATTGAGACATTATGAATATTGAAAGGTTTTGACAGAGTGAATGTGGATAAGATATTTCCCTTGATGGCTGAGTCGATGACAAGGGGTCATAGTCTTAAAATTCGTTATCCAATCAAAACAGAGAGGGAGGAAATACTTCTATAGTCAGAGGGTCGTGGATCTGTGGAACTCACTGTCGCACAAAGCAGTGGAGACCAGATCACTGGGAGTATTTGAACAGGAAATGGATAGGTATCTCATTAGTAAGGGTATCAAGGGATATGGGGAAAAATCTGGTCATTGAAACTAGGGTTGAGTTTAGTTTAGCTTAGTGCATAGTCACGGAACAGACCTGATGGGCTTTGTGGCCTGCTTCTGTTCCTTTATCTTGTGAACATGAGGGGGACCTTCTTCACACAGAGAGTGTGTGAGTATGGTAAATGCGGTCTCAATTTTAACATTTAAGAAGAATTTGGACAGGTACATAGATTGGAAAGCTATGGAAGGCTATAGGCTGAGATCAGGTCAGTGGGACTGGGGGTAAAAATAGTTCAGCAAAGACTAGAAGCATCAAAGGCCCTGTTTTCTGTGCTGTAATGTTCTATGGTTCTAAGAGTGTTGTTGAGGAGTCTGATGGTGCAAGGATTTTTTTGTCCTTGTGGTGCGAGTCTTGTGTCACCGATACCTCTTTCCTGAACTTTGTGGGGTGGTTGATAGCAGGTTCCAGACTGCAGGGAGGTATCAATAAGATGATTCATGGCAGGAACAAAAGTGGCAAGTGGAATTCAGCCCCTCTAGCTACCCAGTGATGTGGTGGCATGGTGCAGCATTTAATAAAAGAATTTGAGCAGAGGGAAGATGAGAAGAATGCTGGAATTGACATCCACAGAGGGTGAGGGTGGAGGTGGGTGAGTGGTTCGAAGTTTGGCAGGACCCTTACTTTCAGCAACCAAGACATGATACAAGGAGGATACTCAAACGATAAATATGAGAAATGGGATAATGTACGATCTGGGTACCCAGTCACCTGTCTGGAGGGGGTGAGGGGAGGGGGGTGAGGCAACGACCAGGGGTGTGCCAGGTTAAACAGGAAGAGCACAGATTCCCCACCGTTGCTGGAGGTTGAGTAGGGAGTTGTGGACGACTGTGCTGGGGGCTGTGGACCTGGGCCCCCTTCACAGCCAGCTATCCCTGTGCCTGTTCCACATCCGAGGAGCTGCTCACTTCACAGCAGCTTTGTGTCTTTCAGCTGTCTTGTGCATGGCAAGAGGTGGACTGGTTACGGCAGAACCTCTCGGTGTCTGTGTCCTCCTCCACGGCGCTACAAGCACGGCACAGGATGCTGACAGCAGCAGCCCAACTGCAGGTAAGTGAGGTATGGCAACCGACCTAATGTGCCCAGCCTGCAGAGCGGAATAGCCTCTCCCCTCACCAACATGGTGCCTGAGGTGTCCTTGCTGCTCAGACGTATGGCAGTGCAGAGGGAACTTCACTCTGTATGCCGTTTACATGACACATACCCACTCCCAGGGTGACCATCATCCCCAGATGGCCTTCACTCATCATCATATTTTCCCTCTCTGGGCTCAGAGGGATCCTGAAGAGTCAGTGGATCAGACTGACCCCTCAACTGTCCACTACCTGAACAAGGAGATCTCTTACTATCCCACACCAGGTGCCCATGATTGAGGACAGTGGGACTGATGTGCAGCCAATCCCTTCAACCATCTCTTGGTGTAGACATATGACAGGCAGTGGGGAATCCATGAATCAGCCCTGTGCAACCTCCCCTCCCCATTCACCAATGTAAAGGGGGAAGACTCCCTCATAGAGAGAACTTCACTGGGGATTCTCCTGCCTGTGGGATGGTCAAGCAGGACTGCCACCAAGTGAGGGCAAGGACATGGAGAACGCACAGAAGGAGACCGTTAGGAAACACCTCTGCTCTGTGTGGAGAGAGACTCTAGTGAGTGGGATGCTTATGAGGAGACTGGAGATCAGCTTGAGCTAAAGGCATAATAAAACAAAAGGAATAGACACCCAGCTCTGTAGGACAACCTACCTATAATCAGGGCCGATCTACCAAGGCTTCATCATTCCATCGCCTGTGGTTTGTCACTTTCCCAGAGCTCTCAGCTGTGTAGAGCACAGAAACAGGCTCCTTGGCTCATGTGTCCTGAGGGGGATGTTCCTGATGGTCACCGACAATCCAGAAACTCCAGGACACCTCCATCACAAGAAATGGACACAGTACTCCAAGTGTGGTCTCACCAATATCAGGTAATACCCGAAATTGGACATTTTGGCACCCATAGTTTGGCGCCAGATATTTTAGCATTTGCATTTTGGTGATGGACATTTTGGCAAAGAAAAATTACTTTTGTAGCTCTTCGAACAACTTGTTGCTGGACATTTTGGCCTGGTTCCCCGCCTTACTCACCGACTGTTGGCTGAGGTCCCACCACACTGCCCGGCATTGCAGCACTGCCTGAACCCCCCGGCATTTCAGAAACCCTCCCCCCAGGAAATCACTCCCCTGGCAATCAAGGGCTTTTCAATGCTTATAGTGATATATTTAAATAATTAAAAAACAATTGGGGAACCATCAGAAACAAGAGCTTTGGGTGAGTCTGTATCTGTGGGGAGGGGAAACAATATTTTGTGATTTATTGTTATTGTACAAATTATCATGAGTTATACAAATAATTATATAATAAAATTTATATATCCTGTTACATGTAATTAAATTTATAATAAATATATTGTTATAATTTACCAAAAGCCCTTGTTTTTGATTGTTCCCCCAACTGTTTTTAATAATTTTTAAATATCGCTCTAAGCTATAAAAAGCCCTTGTTTGCTGGGGGAGCGGTTTCCTGGGAGGAGGTAGTTTCTGCAACACTGGGGGTTCAAGCAGTACAGCAGGATGGAGTCAGCCAGCAGACAATGAGAGGGGCAGGCAGGCCAAACTGTGGATGCCAAGCTGTGAGGGCCAAAATGTCTGGCACCAAATTGTGGGTGCCAAACTGTTCTAGACCCAGTAATACTTCCCTATGTCCAAACTCCAACCCTGACCAATAAAGGCCAAAGTGCCACTTGCTTTCCTCACCATTTTCTGCATCTCTCTTCAAGTTCAAGAGCTTCTCGATCCCTAGTACTCCACTCTTTCATGGTCTTTTCCCATTGCAGATAATGGTCTGTGTTTAGATTCGTCTTAACGAAGTGCTCATCTACAAACTGCCATTGATCCTGTTTCCCAGTCCGCTCCATGCAACTCCACCCTTCAGCCATTGAAGTCGATGACTTTGGTGGTGGAGTTCTACCATATTGTGATCACTACTCCCTCTGGATCCTGAACTACAGTCCTATCTGATTGCAGTTAACTGTGTGTGCGCCAGTGGGTGAATTGTCTCTGAGTGAGTGAGAGGGTGCCAGAATCTGGGAAGTTGAGGAATGTAAAAAGAATAAAAGGGAATTGTGAGGGATGACTCTATGAATGGGCTGGCCAGAGTCTATGGAGCAAGGGGCCTGTTTCTGTGCTCCATGGCTCTATGATTGAATAAAAGTTGTGCTAAACTTCCATTCAACCTGTACAGTCCCTGTGCTGGAACATGTAACAGAACAAGTAAATGGAACATCACTCTGCATGTGTGTGCAGGCAGCAGGGAAACAGGCCCTTCAGCACAATTTGTCCATGATCTGAATGAGCCCCATGTGCCCGTGTTTAGCCCATATCCCTTAAAAATCTTTCCTATTAGGGTGGATATTTCCAAACTTCCAGAAAGGAGGACTTGCAGGGTCAGTATCAGAACAAGTCTAAAAGGTGGGTATTAGGGTGACTGTGGGTGGGGGGGGGGGGGGGGGTGGCACTGATGTTTGAAAACTCTCTCAGAGGGGGGGAGGGTGTGGCATGCTTATATCACGTGCTGCTGCACGTGGGGCACAAATTAATCATTGGGGGGAAGTGCCCGTGATTCCCCCCCCCCCCCGAGGTCATAGGTTACCATACAGCTTTTAAAAATTATTTATTTTATAAAATTTAAACAGTATTGCAAAAACAACAAATGCAAACAGATGATCACCTTAGTTATTTTATTAAATAAAAATTCTAACATGAAACTTTTTTTGCCTTTATTAATCCAGCAAAAACCTAACTATTTCAACTTAAATCAGTAATTATCTGCTTGAGTCCGCTTTCCTATTCAATGATTTATCATTCTGCATATTACATACAATACATCCATTCATACAGTATAAATACAGAACAAAAAATCATCCCCTCTATTTCCAACTCTCCACACGTCCACTGCATTAACGCAATGTACGTTCATGTAACAGCCGACAAAATATATAGGCCCTCATTCATCTTCCTTCAAAGATCAAAGCCTGCCACACGCTACTACACACTCCACTCAATGTCAACTGAAGTAGTGCTGCCACCTGCACCCTGCACTAAATGTTCTCAAATCCCCGTCTGCAGTCCCACCCCACACATATCAACCGGCCCCAGTAAAATAATCCACCGTGCATCCGCCAACCGGCCCCAGTATTCAAATCGCACATGTGTACAAGAAGAAACATGGCCGCGTATGGCCTACGGGCCCTAGGACGCCACTGTCACTGAATTTGACAGGTAACTGCCCCTTCCCTTGCCCTTTCTGCAGTTTCTGCCTCTTAATTTGTCCTCCATTTGGGGGTGTAGGGCTGACACACCCAAATGGAGGACAAATTAAGTCCGGGTTGAGGTGGCACTGGATGGAGGACAGAGGGCTCAAAAGCCAGACTGTCCGGCCTAAAACTGGATGTCTGGCCATCCTATTCCCTATCCATCTACTTGTCTACCTGTATCAACAATAGTTCGACTTCTACCACTTTCTCTGGAAACTCATTCAACTACCTCTACCCTCTGTTCGAAGAAGGTACCCCTCAGGACCCTTTTAAACCTTTCCTCTCTCACCTTAAATCTGCATGTATGTGCAGATTTGTGATCTGTGATCCACCTTATTGATCCACCTTATGGATGCCCTCGTGATTTTATAAACCTCAAAAAAGCCACCCTTTGGCCTCTTGCGCTCCAGAGAGAAAAGCCTTAGCCTATGGAGTCCAGGTAACATTCTGATGAATCTTTTCTGTATGTTTTCCAGCTTATAATATCTATCCTTCCTTCAACAAGCAAACCAGAACTTCACACAATATTCAGTGTGGGTTCACCAATCAATGCCAGGACCAATGAAGGCAGTGTGCCAAATGTTTTCATCATCGCTCTATCTGTCTACAATATGTCACTTCTTTCAGGGAACTATATACTTGTGCCCATGGGTCTCCAGGGCCTTACCATTCCCATTTAAGTCCTCCCCTGTTTAAATTCCCAAAATGTAATACTTTGCATGTCTGACTTAAATCCCATCTGCCATTCCCTGACCAAATTCATCTGAATCTGATTCTACTCTTATATAACCTTCATACTGTTTACTGCCCCACCTATTTTGGTGTCATCCACAAACTACATGTTAACTACATGTACATGGGGTGGCACGATTAGTGAAGTGGTTAGCATTATACTGTTACAGTGACTGGGTTTTGAATCTGGTACTGGCTAAAAGGAGTTCTTATGTTCTCCCTATGCCTGCATCAGGTTCCTCCAGGTGCTCCAGTTTCCTCCCACCCTCCAAAACATATGGTATTCTAGGTCAATTGAGTGTAATTGAGCAGCACAAGCTCGTGGGCTGGAAGGACTTGTTACCGCGCTGGATGTCTAAATTGAAATAAAATTTAACCACATTGTTGTAGTGCGCGTCGAAAGAACCAAAGACTTGTTGATCCAAACCAAGGCATTTATTAACTAAAAGACGAGCATATCACAAGTAGGTCGACCAGTCCAGAATGACCTGGTATGGCTAGGAGCAATGCTTTAAGACCTGCCTGTAGGAGTGGCTACACTCTCAGCCAATCACAGTCATCCTACACTACCATCTGTATATATGTACATATACACATTGGTGATAGAATCTGTACACTCACAATTGTCATCCAAGTTGTTAACATAGATGACAAAAAAGAGTGGTTCCAGCACCATTCCCTGCAGCATAGCCCTGATCACAGGCCTCCAATCTGAGTGACAACCCTCCACTCCCACCCTCTGATTCCTCTGGCCTCTGTCGGTCATGGTCAACCATGGGTATTGCCCCTCTGGTAGTCACTGAAGCAAAGCTGGAGTGGCTGCTTCAGGGCACAAGCCAGGGCAAAGTTGATATGGAGATCTGTCTGTTGCCCATGCAGTAGGGCCCCCTCTCCATCCTCATGACAGGTCCAAAGGAATGATGAAGGTTGATACAGTTTGGTGCCAGAAGCATTGCAGAAGTTGCTGTGCCAGTGCTGGATACAGCAGTCAGCCGCCTTTAGGACTCCAACTCTGGATTTTTCCTTGGGGTTTACTCCCAAAGCCTTTCCTGTAAGTGGGTATAGCCAGCAGAGATTTGAAATCAGAGCCTCTCCTAGATGAGTTACCATCTGTGGTTAATGAACCCCATCTGTCCTGAGCAACTGGTTTTAAGGCCTGCCTTTCCCCCTTCTGTCATTGAAAACAGCTCCACCGGGCATAAGAGCGATGCCACACGTGAAGGCCTAAAGGTTGTCATAGCCGAAGGGTGGTAGTAGGGATGAGCTCTCACTGGTACACAAATGCTCTTCATGGCCTGCGACTCAAACAGCCTCTAACAACCAAGTTCAACTCTAACTCTTACGTCAACCCAATTCTGTATCCAATTGCTAGCTCAACTATGGAACCCATGCGATCTTACCTCTCAGGCAAGCCTGTGCTGTGGAATCTTTAAAGGCCTGGCTAGAGTCCATGTAGATGGCATCTACTGCCCTGCTATCAGTCTTCTTGGACACCTCTTCAAAAACTCAATCAAGTTAATCAGACATGATGTCCAATGCACAAAGTATTGCTGACTGTGACCAATGACTTCTTGCCTTTCCAAATATAGATAGTTCCTGTGCCTCAGAATCTACTCCAGTCACTAACATTAGGCTCAAAAGCACAACATTAAGCACCCTCCAGTCTTCCAGCACAATACCTGTGCTCAATGAGAATCATAATTCTGTCCAATGTTCAGAGTGCATTTTGGGACAGCATAGAAGGATCTTCATTCTGAAGATGTGTCTGACCCCAGGAGTGTGTGATGGGATGGGGTGGAGGGAACTTCACTCTGTGTCTGACCCAGAGTGGTGTCAGGGTGCCCACAGGTTGAGTACCCAGTGTGTATACTGAGGCAACAGTGTGTTGAAGTTCTGACAGATTTGTCTCTGTATGATTCCAGTCTTTATTGGGCACCCAGAACCTGGGCAGAATGTATTACGAACCCATCAAAGACCGACACGGAAATGTGCTGCTGGTGACAGTGAAGGAGCTGAAGGGCCAGACTTCCCCCTGTGGGGGCCGGTGGATCCCACTCTGCAAGATCCAGAGCCAGAGGAAGTCGCTGTCCACTCCGGAACAACCAACCGCTCTTGACATCTTGCTCATCACTCTCCAGGTCTGTTCCTGCCTTCAGCTGAGGCACGCCTGCTGCACCAGCCCTCAGCCCAGACCCTACTGCAGGCTTCCATTTGCTGCTCCTCTGCATGGCATGGACCACAGTCTGTAGCACAGTCCACAGTGTGTGGCACCATCTGCAGTGTGGACGTAGATCCGCACTGTTCAGCACATTCCACAGCATGCACGTACATCCGCAGGTATTCAGCAAATTCCACAGCATGCACGTACATCCGCAGTGTTCAGCACATTCCACAGCATGCACTGACATCCGCAGTGTGCAGTGCATTCCACAGCATGCATGTACATCCGCAGTGTTCAGCGCATTCCACAGCATGCACGGACATCCGCAGTGTGCAGCGCATTTCACAGCATGCATGTACATCCGCAGTGTTCAGCGCATTCCACAGCATGCACGTACATCCGCAGTGTTCAGCACATTCCACAGCATGCACGGACATCTGCAGTGTTCAGCGCAATCCACAGCATGCACTGACATCCGCAGTGTGCAGCGCATTCCACAGCATGCATGTACATCCGCAGTGTTCAGCGCATTCCACAGCATGCACGGACATCCGCAGTGTGCAGCACATTTCACAGCATGCACGCACATCCGCAGCGTTCAGCGCATTTCACAGCATGCACGCACCACCGCAGTGTGCAGCACATTCCACAGCATGCACGCACATCCACAGTGTGCAGCGCATTCCACAGCATGCACGTACATCCGCAGTGTTCAGCACATTCCACAGCATGCACTGACATCCGCAGTGTGCAGCGCATTCCAAAGCATGCATGTACATCCGCAGTGTGCAGCGCATTCCAAAGCATGCACGCACATCCGCAGTGTGCAGCGCATTCCACAGCATGCACGTACATCCGCAGTGTTCAGCACATTCCACAGCATGCACGCACATCCGCAGTGTTCAGCACATTCCACAGCATGCATGCACATCCGCAGTGTTCAGCGCATTCCACAGCATGCACGCACATCCACAGTGTGCAGCACATTCCACAGCATGCACGTACATCCGCAGTGTTCAGCGCATTCCACAGCATGCATGCACATCCGCAGTGTTCAGCGCATTCCACAGCATGCACGCACATCCACATGGCAGCATATTCCACAGCATGCACGTACATCCGCAGTGTTCAGCGCATTCCACAGCATGCACGGACATCCGCAGTGTTCAGCACATTCCACAGCATGCACGCACATCCGCAGTGTTCAGCGCATTCCACAGCATGCATGCACATCCGCAGTGTTCAGCGCATTCCACAGCATGCATGCACATCCACAGTGTGCAGCACATTCCACAGCATGCATGTACATCCGCAGTGTTCAGCGCATTCCACATAATGCATGCACATCCGCAGTGTTCAGCGCATTCCACAGCATGCACGCACATCCACAGTGTGCAGCACATTCCACAGCATGCATGTACATCCGCAGTGTTCAGCGCAACCACATAATGCATGCACATCCACAGTGTGCAGCACATTCCACAGCATGCATGTACATCCGCAGTGTTCAGCGCATTCCACAGCATGCACGCACATCCACAGTGTGCAGCACATTCCACAGCATGCACGTACATCCGCAGTGTTCAGCGCATTCCACAGCATGCATGCACATCCGCAGTGTTCAGCGCATTCCACAGCATGCACGCACATCCACAGTGTGCAGCACATTCCACAGCATGCACGTACATCCGCAGTGTTCAGCGCACTTCATAGCATGCACGTACATCCGCAGTGTTCAGCGCATTCCACAGCATGCACGTACATCCGCAGTGTTCAGCACATTCCACAGCATGCACGCACATCCGCAGTGTTCAGCGCATTTCACAGCATGCACGTACATCCGCAGTGTTCAGCGCATTCCACAGCATGCACGCACATCCACAGTGTGCAGCACATTCCACAGCATGCACGGACATCCGCAGTGTTCAGCGCATTCCACAGCATGCATGCACATCCGCAGTGTTCAGCGCATTCCACAGCATGCACGCACATCCACATGGCAGCATATTCCACAGCATGCACGTACATCCGCAGTGTTCAGCGCATTCCACAGCATGCACGGACATCCGCAGTGTTCAGCACATTCCACAGCATGCACGCACATCCGCAGTGTTCAGCGCATTCCACAGCATGCACGCACATCCGCAGTGTTCAGCGCATTCCACCGCATGCATGCACATCCGCAGTGTTCAGCGCATTCCACAGCATACACGCACATTCACAGTGTGCAGCACATTCCACAGCATGCACACACATCCGCAGTGTTCAGCGCATTCCACAGCATGCATGCACATCCACAGTGTGCAGCACATTCCACAGCATGCATGTACATCCGCAGTGTTCAGCGCATTCCACATAATGCATGCACATCCGCAGTGTTCAGCGCATTCCACAGCATGCACGCACATCCACAGTGTGCAGCACATTCCACAGCATGCATGTACATCCGCAGTGTTCAGCGCAACCACATAATGCATGCACATCCACAGTGTGCAGCACATTCCACAGCATGCATGTACATCCGCAGTGTTCAGCGCATTCCACAGCATACACGCACATCCACAGTGTGCAGCACATTCCACAGCATGCACGTACATCCGCAGTGTTCAGCGCATTTCATAGCATGCACGTACATCCGCAGTGTTCAGCGCATTTCACAGCATGCACGTACATCCGCAGTGTTCAGCGCATTCCACAGCATGCACGTACATCCGCAGTGTTCAGCGCATTTCACAGCATGCACGCACATCCGCAGTGTTCAGCGCATTCCACAGCATGCACGTACATCCACAGTGTTCAGCACATTCCACAGCATGCACGCACATCCGCAGTGTTCAGCGCATTTCACAGCATGCACGTACATCCGCAGTGTTCAGCACATTCCACAGCATGCACGCACATCCGCAGTGTTCAGCGCATTCCACAGCATGCACGCACATCCGCAGTGTGCAGCGCATTCCACAGCATGCACGTACATCCGCAGTGTTCAGCACATTCCACAGCATGCACGCACATCCGCAGTGTTCAGCGCATTTCACAGCATGCACGTACATCCGCAGTGTTCAGCGCATTCCACAGCATGCATGCACATCCACAGTGTGCAGCACATTCCACAGCATGCATGTACATCCACAGTGTTCAGCACATTCCACAGCATGCACGCACATCCGCAGTGTTCAGCTCATTCCACAGCATGCACGCACATCCGCAGTGTGCAGCGCATTCCACAGCATGCACGTACATCCGCAGTGTTCAGCACATTCCACAGCATGCACGCACATCCGGAGTGTTCAGCGCATTCCACAGCATGCACGTACATCCGCAGTGTGCAGCGCATTCCACAGCATGCACGTACATCCGCAGTGTTCAGCACATTCCACAGCATGCACGCACATCCGCAGTGTTCAGCGCATTTCACAGCATGCACATACATCCGCAGTGTTCAGCGCATTCCACAGCATGCACGCACATCCACAGTGTGCAGCACATTCCACAGCATGCATGTACATCCGCAGTGTTCAGCACATTCCACAGCATGCACGCACATCCGCAGTGTTCAGCGCATTCCACAGCATGCACGCACATCCGCAGTGTGCAGCACATTCCACAGCATGCACGTACATTCGCAGTGTTCAGCACATTCCACAGCATGCACGCACATCCGGAGTGTTCAGCGCATTCCACAGCATGCAAGTACATCCGCAGTGTGCAGCACATTCCACAGCATGCACGTACATCCGCAGTGTTCAGCGCATTCCACAGCATGCACGTACATCCGCAGTGTTCAGCACATTCCACAGCATGCACGCACATCCGCAGTGTTCAGTGCATTCCACAGCATGCACGTACATCCGCAGTGTGCAGCGCATTCCACAGCATGCACGCACATCCGCAGTGTTCAGCGCATTCCACAGCATGCACGTACATCCGCAGTGTTCAGCACATTCCACAGCATGCACGTACATCCGCAGTGTGCAGCGCATTCCACAGCATGCACGTACATCCGCAGTGTTCAGCACATTCCACAGCATGCACGTACATCCGCAGTGTTCAGCACATTCCACAGCATGCACGTACATCCGCAGTGTGCAGCACATTCCACAGCATGCACGCACATCCGCAGTGTTCAGCGCATTCCACAGCATGCACGTACATCCGCAGTGTTCAGCACATTCCACAGCATGCACGCACATCCGCAGTGTTCAGCGCATTCCACAGCATGCACGCACATCCGCAGTGTGCAGCGCATTCCACAGCATGCACGTACATCCGCAGTGTTCAGCACATTCCACAGCATGCACGCACATCCGCAGTGTTCAGCGCATTTCACAGCATGCACGTACATCCGCAGTGTTCAGCGCATTCCACAGCATGCATGCACATCCACAGTGTGCAGCACATTCCACAGCATGCATGTACATCCACAGTGTTCAGCACATTCCACAGCATGCACGCACATCCGCAGTGTTCAGCGCATTCCACAGCATGCACGCACATCCGCAGTGTGCAGCGCATTCCACAGCATGCACGTACATCCGCAGTGTTCAGCACATTCCACAGCATGCACGCACATCCGGAGTGTTCAGCGCATTCCACAGCATGCACGTACATCCGCAGTGTGCAGCGCATTCCACAGCATGCATGTACATCCGCAGTGTTCAGCACATTCCACAGCATGCACGCACATCCGCAGTGTTCAGCGCATTTCACAGCATGCACGTACATCCGCAGTGTTCAGCGCATTCCACAGCATGCACGCACATCCACAGTGTGCAGCACATTCCACAGCATGCATGTACATCCGCAGTGTTCAGCACATTCCACAGCATGCACGCACATCCGCAGTGTTCAGCGCATTCCACAGCATGCACGCACATCCGCAGTGTGCAGCACATTCCACAGCATGCACGTACATTTGCAGTGTTCAGCACATTCCACAGCATGCACGCACATCCGGAGTGTTCAGCGCATTCCACAGCATGCACGTACATCCGCAGTGTGCAGCACATTCCACAGCATGCACGTACATCCGCAGTGTTCAGCGCATTCCACAGCATGCATGTACATCCGCAGTGTTCAGCGCAACCACATAATGCATGCACATCCACAGTGTGCAGCACATTCCACAGCATGCATGTACATCCGCAGTGTTCAGCGCATTCCACAGCATACACGCACATCCACAGTGTGCAGCACATTCCACAGCATGCACGTACATCCGCAGTGTTCAGCACATTCCACAGCATGCACGTACATCCGCAGTGTGCAGCGCATTCCACAGCATGCACGTACATCCGCAGTGTTCAGCGCATTCCACAGCATGCACGTACATCCGCAGTGTGCAGCGCATTCCACAGCATGCACGCACATCCGCAGTGTTCAGCGCATTCCACAGCATGCACGTACATCCGCAGTGTGCAGCGCATTCCACAGCATGCACTGACATCCGCAGTGTTCAGCACATTCTACAGCATGCACGTACATCCGCAGTGTGTTCTACCGCATACACAAACATCCACAGTAAATAGCGCATTCCACGGCATGCAGAATGGTCCGCAATATGCAGCCCAGACCACAGCAGGCACACATATCCACAGTGTGCAGCGCATTCCACTGTGTGCATAATGCTCCGCAATATGCAGCCTGGACTGCAGTGTGCACACGCATCTGCAGTGTGCAGAATGGTCCATGGTTTGCAGTATGTACTGTAGCATGCAAGACAGTCCTCAGGGTGCAGAACGGTCCACTGTCAGCAGCTCTCCTCCATCTCACATCCCTGTGCACCTATCTGAGTGTTTCTCTTTGTATTTCCACTCCAGAATAATGTTATTAAGTTAGAATATGACCCTCGTTCACAGGCCCAGACCCTGGGGACCCCACCAGTCCAGAAGAAAGCCAGCACAGACCAGGTATCCACATATCCTCAGAGAGGGAAGGCAATCAGCTCAGGCAGACCTTGGATGGTGACCATTCCTGAGAGGTCTTGTGGAGTTGGCTGCCTACTCCTGTCTCAGGATACATTCTGAGTAACGGTAAAAATGCAGGTGTCTGAGCTGAGCTTCCTTCAATGCAATGTTGTTCCTGGAGGGACCTGGGATCCTTCCGCAAGTTGCCTGACAACCTGTGCTTGACCTAGTGCAGGATGTCTTGTCCTATCAAAAGCGGAGTGAGGAGCGGCTGAAGCCTGGCCTGTACTTGGGCTACCTGAAGGTCAGCAGTTCTGTGGAGCAGATCAAGGTCCTCGTGCCGTCCACGGTGCCCAACGTCCTGTGCCACGTCAAGGTGCGAGACAACTACAACGTTTCCAGGTGAGATTCCCGGCAGCATGTTCAACATCGGCTCAGTGCTGCTGTCCTCCTGTTTGCTTCTCCTAAGCATTTAAAGAAAGGAAAAGACAATTTCTTCTTCATTCTGCAGCTCCATCTAATAGCTTAGAACTTAGAACATTATAGCACAGTACAGGCCTTTTGGCCTACAATGTTGTGCTGCCCTATATTTACACCTACCAAAATAAAATAAACCCTCCCTACCCTGTAACCCTCCACTTTTCCTTCATCCATGTGCCTGTCTAAGTGTCTCTTAAATGCCCCTAATGTTTCAGCCTCCACCACCATCCCATGGCAAGGCATTCCAGGCACCCACAACTTGCTGTGTAAAAATAAAACACTTGATATCTCCCCTAAACCTTCCTCCTTTCACTTTGTACAGATGTCCTCTGGTGTTTGTTACTCTTGCCCTGGGAAAAAGGTGCTGACTGCCTACCTTATCTATGCCTCTAATAATCTTGTAGACCTTTACTAAGTCTCCTCTCATCCTTCTTCACTCCAAAGAGAAAAGTCCCAGCTCTGCTAACCTTGCCTCATAAGATATATTTTCCAATCCAGGCAACAAACTGGTCCATCTACTCTGCACCCTCTCCATTATCTCCACATCCTTCCTGTTATGAGGTGACCACAGAACTGAACACAATATTCTAAGTGTGGTCTTACCAGAGATTTACAGAGCTGCAACATTACCTCATGACTCCTGAACTCAGTCTCCCAACTAATGAAGTCCCATAGGATTTCTTAACTATCCTATCGACCTGCACGGTAACTTTGAGGGATTATATGGATTGGACCCCAAGATCCCTCTGTTCTTCCACCCTGTTAAGTAACCAACCATTGACTCTGTACTCCCCCTTCAAGTTTGACCTTCCAAAATGCATCACCTCACACTGATCTGGATTGAACTCCATCTGCCACCTTTCTGCCCAACTCTGCATCCTGTCTATATTCTGTTGTAATCTACAACAACTTTCAGCACCACCCACAACTCCTCCAACCTTTTATCATCCGCAAACTTGCTGACCCATCCCTCCACTTCTTCATCCAGGTCATTGATAAAAATCACAAAGAGCAGGGGTCCCAGAACAAATCCCTGTGGAACTCCACTAGTCACTGTCCTCCAGGCAGAATACTTCCCATCTACCATTACTCTCTGCTTTCTATAGACAAGCCAATTTTGAATCCACACAGCCAAGGTTCCACAGATGCCATGCCTCATGATTTTCTGAATGAGTCTCTCATGGAGGACCTTGTCAAAAGCCTTACAAAAATCCATTTGCGCCACATCTACCACCATACCCTCATCAATTTCTTTGTTACTTCCTCAAATTCTCAACTAGGCTTGTGAGGCACGACCTTTCCTTCACAAAGCCATGTTAACTAACCTTGAGTAGAATGTATTTCTCCAAATGCACATAAATCCATTCTTTAAGAATCTTGTCCAATAGTTTGTACATCACTGATGTAAGACTCGCCAGTCTATATTTCCCACAATTCTCCCTATTACTTTTTTTTGCCATTCTCCAATTCTCCCCTGTGGCCAAAGAGGACTCAAAGATCATAGCCACTTCCCTAACTATCTATTCTTTCACTTCCCACAGCAACCTGGGGTATATCACATCCAGCCCCAGGGACTTAGCAATCTTGATGTTTTTAAGAAGATACTTCCTCTGTCTTAATCTCAACCTGGTCCAGCACACAAGTTTGTTCTATTCTGACCTGAGTGTAGGGGAGTCCATAACTGGGGGGCATAGATCAGAGGGGAAAAAGTGACAGGGTTCAAAAGGAACCTTTTTCATACCAATGGTGGTTGGTGTGTGCAACCAGATGCCAGCGGAGGGGCAGAGGTGGGTCCAATTGTGGCATCTGAATGACATTGTCTGGGCACCTGGAGGGAGAGGCATGTTTCACTCAGTGACGGTGGGGCTGGGCAAGTGGGGTCAGAGCGAACAGGTGTACCTGAGTGTGAGTCCCTGCCACCAGATGCATGCACTGACATTGAATTCTCTGTGATAGGGAGGAGTGGGAGTGGCTGCAGAGCACATCGACAGGCCGACAGCAAGATGATCCCATCAACTGCACAAAGCAAAAAATGCCTCTTCTTGCCTCGGAACTACAGACAGCATTGAGAGCTCTGCTCGGGTACATCAACATCCCTCTGAACCAGGCAGGTCACCCCATGCCTCGCTATAACACTGACACACCCCTCACCCCTCACTGTAACACTAATTCACCCCTCACTGTAACACTGACACAGCCCTCAACCTAATACTAATTCACCCCTCATTGTAACACTGACATACCCCTCACTGTAACACAGATTCACCCATCACTGTAACACTGACACACCCTTCACTTCTCAATGTAACACTGATACAACCCATGCCCTTCACTGTAACACCGACACACCCCTCACTGTAACACTGACGCACCTCTCACCCCTCAGCAAGCAGAGGCTGAGGACGAGCTTGCTTCCAGTAAGGTAAGATCTTTGAATTTAAATTAGGAAGAGTTAATCGAGACAGCAGCTAGGGCAGGGATTGCTCCAAGTGCAGGATGTTGGAAATTTGGCACAGCACAATTGTCCCTGAAGACACCTGCAAGAGGTGCATCCAGCTGCAGCTCCTGGGAGACTGAGTTAGGGAACAGGAGCTAGAGCTGGATGAACTCCAGATCATTGGGTCAGTGATAGGGAGGACAGTCACCCCCCAAAGGTCAGGAGACAGGTAACTGAGTGACTGTTAGGAGAAGGAAGGGGAAGAGGCAGCCACTGCAGAGCACCCCTGTGGCCATTTCCCTCAATGGCAAATATACTATTTTGGATACTGTTGGGGGGACAAACTACCAGGGACAAGCAGTAGTGGTTACAATCTCTGGTGCAGAGGCTGGGCCCTCGGTCAGAAATTAATGAGGGAGAAGAGGAGAGTTATGGTAATTGGGGTTGGTTAGGAGAGCAGATAGGAAGTTTTGTGAATGAGATTGAGGGTCCCAGATGGTATACTCTCTCAGGAGCCAGGGTCAGGGACGTCTCTGATCGAGTTCACGGCATTCTGGAGGGGAAGAGTGATCAGCCAAAGGTCGTGGTCCATGTGGGGGCCAATGACATAGATAGGAGTAGGGACAAGGTCCTGAAGAGGGAAGATAGGGAGTTAGGAAAGAAGTTAAAAAGCAGGACCTCGAGGGTGGTAATCTCAGGACTGCTGCCTGTATGACGTGCCAGAGAGGGTAGGAACAGGAAGTTGTGGCAGATGAATGTGTGGCTGAAGAGTTAGTGCAGGGGGACACGGGTTCAGGTTTGTGAATCATTGGGATCTCTTCTGGGGAAGGTCTGACCATATACAAAAAGGACGGGCTGCACCTGAACTGGAGGGGGACCAATATCCTGGTGGGCAGGTTTGCTAGAGCTGTTGGGGATGGTTTAAACTAGTTTGGCAAGGAGGTAGGAATCTGAATGTGAGTGGAGAGAATAGGGCAGAAGGTCAAAGGCATGATGTTATGAGTTGGTGAGGAAGGACAGGCTGGGGACAAAACATAAATGTAGTCAGTTATAGATGAAATGTGTCTATCTCAACACTGGGTGTATTAGGAATAAAGGGGATGAACATGGATCAGTATGTGGAACTACGATGTTGTGGCCATTACTGAAACTTGGCTGGAGGAAGGGCAAGATTGGCTGATGCAGGTACCAGGTAGATGTTTTAAAAGGAATAGGATGGGAAGTAGAAAAGATGGTGGGGGGGAGGGGTGGTGGTGGGAGTAGTATTACTGGTCAGGGATAGTATCTCGGCTATAGACAGGGAGGATGGTGCAGAGGGAGTGTCCACTGAGTCGGTGTGGGTGGAAGTCAGAAATAGGAAGGGAGCTATCACTGTGCTGGGAGTAGTCTATTATGCTTTTTACATAGAACTTGCATGATTTTTCCATTCTGAAGTGTCTCTCTACCTTCCGGGAGTGGTTGTTCACACAGGAACAACCAAAACTCCAAATATCTATATCACACTGCTAGTTTAGACAGAATAGCTGAAGTACAGTATTTAAGCAAGCTAGATGTCCTATTCATTAGATCAGTTTAGACTGCAAGCGATCAGTGAAAAGAACAAGGGGTCAAGGAGGTAAAATGTCGGAGTGGGAATGAGTCCCTTATTCCTGTTCCGATCTTTTTACACAGACTGCATTCCGGGAAAGGGGAATAGTTTCTTGGAATGCAGCGGCTGTGCAAAAAACATATATAGGCCCCCATATAGCCCTTGGGTCATCAAGGAACAGATAAGCAGGCAGATTTTGGAATGGTACAGGAAATACAGGGTTGCAGTTGTGGGTGATTTAAACTTCACTAATATTGACTGACTGCAAGAGGGATAGATGGGGCAGAATTTGTCAGGGGTGTTCAAGAAGGATTCCTGACACAGTATATAGACTGGCCGACAGGAGGAGAGACCAAACTGGATCTCGTTCTGGGTCATGAACCGCTTGGTGGGGGAACAATTTAGTGAGAGTGAACACAACTCCCTTAGCTTCAACATATAGTAGCTATGGAATAGTATAAAAACAGACAAATTGGGAAAGTGTTTAATTGGGAAGGGCTAATTATGAAGGGATGAGGCAGGAACTAGCGAGACTAAATTGGAACATATTCAAGGGTGAAAGCACAGGAGTAATGTGGAGGCAGTTTAGAGATCACTTGTGCTGGGCTCATAGGTTTGTCCCTCTGGGACAAGGAAAAGATGGTAGGAAAAGGGAACCATGGTTGACAAAATAGATCAGGCAATTAGTCAAAAGTAAAATAGAAGCATATATTAAATATAGGAAGCAGGAAGCAGAAATATATGAGAAATATATGATAGCCAGAAAGGAGCTTAAGAAAGTACTTAGGAGAGCTTGAAGAAGGCCTTGGCATGAGGATTAAGGAGAACCCCAAGGCATTCTATGCATATGTGAATAACAAAAAGATGATGAGAATGAAGGTGGGGTCTTGAGGTGGAGGAGGTTGGAGTGAGGTCGGAATAGAACAGGCCTGTGTGCTGGACAATGTGGAGATTAAGGAAGAGGAACACACCGCACAATGTTACACCAACACGCCTCACACTGACACACTCCTCACTGACATCCCCCTCATTGTAACACCACCACACCCCCTCACTGTAACACTGACACCCCTTACTATAACACTGATACACCCCTCACTGTAACACTGACATACCCCTCACTGTAACACCACCACACCCCACACCCCTCACTGTAACACCGACACACCCTCACTGTAACACCGACACACCCTCACTGTAACACCGACATACCCCTCTGTAACACTGACACACCCTCACTGCCCCTCGCTGTAACACTGACATCCCCCTCACTGTAACACCACCACACCCCACACCCCCTCACTGTAACACTGACACCCCTTACTATAACACCAAAGCACCCTCACTGTAACACCGACATACCCCTCGCTGTAACACTGACATCCCCCTCACTGTAACACCACCACACCCCACACCCCTCACTGTAACACCGACACACCCTCACTGTAACACCGACACACCCTCACTGTAACACCGACATACCCCTCTGTAACACTGACACACCCTCACTGCCCCTCGCTGTAACACTGACATCCCCCTCACTGTAACACCACCACACCCCACACCCCCTCACTGTAACACTGACACCCCTTACTATAACACCAAAGCACCCTCACTGTAACACCGACATACCCCTCGCTGTAACACTGGCATACCCCTCACTGTAACACCACCACACCCCACACCCCTCACTGTAACACTGACACCCCTTACTATAACACCAAAACACCCTCACTGTAACACCGACATACCCCTCGCTGTAACACTGACATCCCCCTCACTGTAACACCAACACACCCCTCACTGTAACAGCGATATACCCCTCACTGTAACAGCGACACACCCTCACTGTAACACTGACACACCCTCACTGTAACAGCGACACACCCTCACTGTAACATGGATACACCCTCACTGTAACACCGACATACCCCTCACTGTAACATGGATACACTCTCACTGTAACACCGATACCCCTCACTGTAACACTGACACACCCTCACTGTAACACCAACACACCCCCATGCCTCACTGTAACATTGACACACCCCACACCTCTCACTGTAATACAAATAGTCATGAGGCTTCTGGATGTTTGCAGGCTGAGGAGTTCCGTGTGTTCACTCAGGAAGTGTTGGAATTGGGTCACAATGTTTGCTTCTTGCTGCTCCTGCCTCCGTGTACCTCAGTCTGCACTGCTCCAGGACAACGAACTGCCTACCCCCCTCATTCCCGCTTCCTCAATGTGCCACTCCAGATGTTCGAGCTGGGTGTGTATACTGCTCTGTTGTGTCCCTGTCTGATTCGATGTTCACCACAGGGTGTGTGCAGCTGCTGTGTCAGGGACATGTGTTAGTGTATGTTGGTGGTGTGTGAATTGTGTGTTATTGGATATGCAAGATATGTGAGCTCTGTGGTGTGTGAGGTGTATGGGGTTGTGTATGAGTGTATGGGGTTGTGTGTGAGTGTGGGGTTGTGTGTGAGTGTGGGGTTGTGGTGTGTGGGGTTGTGTATGAGTGTATGGGGTTGTGTGTGAGTGTGGGGTTGTGTGTGAGTGTGGGGTTGTGGTGTGTGAGGTGTGTGGGGTTGTGTATGAGTGTATGGGGTTGTGTGTGAGTGTGGGGTTGTGTGTGAGTGTGGGGTTGTGGTGTGTGAGGTGTGTGGGGTTGCAGTGTAAGTGTTATTGGGTTGTGTGAGTGTGGGATTATGTGTGAGTATGTGGGGTTGCAGTGTGAATGTGTGCGGTTGCAATGTGAGTGTGTAGGGTTGTGGTTGAGTGTGTGGGATTGCAGTGTGACTGTGAGTTGTGTGTAAGGTGTATGGGGTTGTGTGTGGGTGTGTGGGGTTGTGTGACAGTATGTGGGGTTGCGGTATGAGTGTGTGGGGTTGTATGAAAGTGTGTGGGGTTGTGTGTGAATGTGTGGGGTTGTGTGTGGGGTTGTGTATGAGTGTGTGGGGCTGTGTGTGAGGTGTCATTCCATTTGTGGTGAGCCAGTCCTCTGATGCACTACAATAATTCTACAGTCATGTGCAGTCCCTCACACTCTCTCTGTTCTTCCAGTTCACTTCTGCACCTACCAGGACACATTTATGAACCTGTACTGCCGTGTGTCAGCGCTATTGGAGATGGACTCACTCATCTCCCAGCAGACCTTGAGGGAGGCCATCTCAGACGTAGAGCTTCGCTCGGCCAAGCAGAGGGACTGTGAGGTGTCGCAATCTCTCCAGGTAAGTGAGGCAAATCACTCGGTCCAAAAATCCCTCGTCACCACACCCCAGACAGACACACACACTTGCTGTTGGCTGTTCCTTTCAATGAAGCAGCAAAACACATGGTGTGTTCTTGTGTGAGAACACAGTACTGGTGAGTACACAGTACTGGTGAGTACATAGTACCAGTACACTGTGCTGGTGTGCACAGGATATTGTTGAGCGCAGATATCTGTAACATTTCCTCTCTCTGCTGCAGCAACTGGATGCACTGTGGCGTGAGATGCGCTGGATCATGGATGCGCTGTCGTACGCTCGTTACAGGCATCCCTCTGGGAGTCTCCTCATCTCTTGGCTCATCACATGTTTGGAAGAGGCTCCTGAGAAGAACAACTCACTACTCTGTCCTTCACCTCGGGTGGAGGTTGATGGCTGGCGACCTGCGGACGGTAAGGAACATGGCAGAGTCCCATCCAGTCCCGACCAACTGAGTGTTAAGTATCAGCGGCTGGGAGTGGAGTGCACAGAGACAGGGTTAACAGCTGGTGGGGACACAATAAGCACCAGGGTTCTCAATGTGTGCAGCACCTCATCCTGAAACATCTTCCAGATGCTGCTCGTCCCACCAAATTCCTCCTGCAATCTGTGGTTGGGGTGTACACAATACCTCAGCACCCCCATGGCCCCTCTGTGCATCATCACCACCTACTCTGTATGTCCCTCCAGAACTTGATCCCGAAGCAGCACTTGCATTTCACCGGCCAACTTTGCAGCTGATCTCTACCTGGCTGGTTTCCTCGATAACCTACCCCTATTTCCTTTCTTGAACAAAGGTACAGCATTGGTGACTCTCCAGTCCTCTGGGACCTCTCTTTTCACTAATGAGGATGGCAAAACCTTAGTCAAATCTCTTCACATGCCTCTTTTAATAACCAGGAGATATGCCATCAGACTCAGGGAACATCCACCTTAATGTTCCACAAAGGAACCAGTATCACCTCTTTCCTCATCTCAAAATGCCCTAACACATGAGCATTCTCTACATGATGCTCTCTATCACTGTCCACGTCATCCTTGGTAAACACCAATGTATCATTCAGTACTTACCCCACTGCAAATGCCAATTCCCTCCATGGTCCTTGAGGGGTCCGATCTTCACTTGGTAATTCGAGTGCCCAGGTATATCGCAGGCTCCCACCTCCCATCCACTAAGGCAACCAACACCACATAGGACCCCCATCACCCTGATCACAACCTCCTCTAGGTTCAGGAACAGTTTCTTTCCAACAGCTATCAGGTTCTTAAAACATCCTCTTGGTACACTGATCAGGGACTGTTCCGACACCACAAAGGGACTGCACTATTTTAATGCAGCTTCTTTTTCTTGCACTACATTAACAGTGAATATTCATTAACTGCCTATCATTATACATCATGTAATTTAATTTCATGTATTCTTTTGTAGTTCTTGTTCAGGACATATCTGTTCAGTTGCAGCTTTAATGTATTTGTACACTGTTCAATATTATGTGACAAACTCATTCTCATCGTTCCCAGTCCCGGCAACATTCTCATGAATCTTTTCTCCCCTTTCCAGAGTTATATCTTTCCTCCAGCTGGATGGCCAGAACTGCACCCCATATATACATTGTTCATAGTGCCATGCAGTCCAACCAACATCTAGTACAATTGTTACACAATGTCCTCAGTGACCTGATCAATCCAGGCTACGTGTCAAATGAAATCATCACCATCCTGTTTTCCTGGAGACTGTACCCAAAGTCTTCGTGTTCCACAACAGTCCTCAAAACCCAACCATTCACCATGTTAATCTTGCCTTGGTTTAACCTACCCAAGCGCAGTACCTCGCAATTGTCCGAGTTAAATTCCATCTGCATTGGCCCACTTTCCCTGTTCAACTCGATCTAGGTCCCCTTCTTTACTGTCTACTGTACCACTAATGTTGGTGTCATCCACAAACTGACTAACTGAGCTAATTACATGTCAGCCTAGTTGTTATTATTCTGTAGATAACAACAGCAGTGGCTCCAGCACTGATCCCTGCGGTACACCAATGGTCACAGTCCTCCCATTTGAGTACACCCCTCCAATCCCACCTTCTGTCTCCCACCAGCCACTTCTGTATTCAACTCCCTCTGGATCCCATGTCCCACACAATTATCACATCGACATGATGGAGTGATTAAATGGCTTTAATTACCAAAAACCTGAGCATTACCGATATACTACTTGGCCAGGTTCCAGGTACAGGAGCAAGAGAGTGCAAGTCCAGGTACACCAGCCTTTATTGGGAAATCCGGGGAGGATCCAAGGGAGGGGTTAGGGAATATCAAGGAGGTTCGTACTGGTCTCTATTCATACATCTATGCAAATGCCTTTCACCACATTCACCCCTTCTTTGAGATAAAACCTGGCAGGGTGATGTGGCGACATGGAGCACATACTGTACTTTATTACATATATACATCGTTCATAGTGCCAGTCACAGGTTGAGCCTGTCCGGTGGTCTCGTGATCCTCTATGACTTTCGAGGTGCTGGGTGAGGCCCCTGTTGTTCCTGCGTCGCGCTCGCAGGACTGGGTCCTGTGTGGGTGGAATTTCGGTTACAGAGCCCTTCGCTGCCAGTTGGGGGGGGGGGGGGGCTTCTTGCTGGCGAGATCTCTGTTGGATTGACCTGCTGCCGGTGCCAACAGGATTGTTCTCCAGATTGTATCCACTTGCCCATTCCCACGGGGGTTCTGGCTAGTAGTTCTGCTCGTGGGTATCCCCATCACCTGTAGGTACTGTCACATCTCCTGACTCATGAAGGAGGAAGTCCTGTCACTGTGTATGTAGCTGGGGTATCCAAACATACTGAATATGGTCCAGAGTGCTTTGATGACTGTGGTTGCAGTCATGTCCAGACAAGGGACAACAAACGGGAACTGGGAGTGCTCATCCATTACATTCAGGAAGTAGAGATTCCTGTTATTGGGTGGGAGGGGACCCTTGAAGTCCACACTAAAATGTTCAAAGGGATGGGTTGCCTTAATCAGTTAGGCTCTATCCGGTCTGTAAAAATGCAGCTTGCATTCGGCACAGACCGAGCAGTTACCACACAGTTCACGAATCTCCTCAACTGAGTAGGGTAAATTTCTAGCCCTCACAAAGTGAAGCACCCTTATGACCCTGGGGTGGAAGAGCTCGTCATGCAGGAACTTTAGACAATCCGCTTGTGCACTGGCACATGTTCCCCGGGACAGAGCATCAGGTGGCTCATTAATTGTACATGGAGAGTTCGATTCTCCACCATCTGATCTTATCATTTTTTATTTTACCTCGCTGTTTGTTGTTAAACATAAATGCAATGGTCCTCTGATCTGACAGCAGAGTAAATGGTCCAGCACCCAAATAATGCCTCCAGTGGCGCACAGCTTCCACTATGGCCTGGGCCTCTTTCTCAATTGCCAAGTGTCTGAGTTCCGGGCCCTGGAGTATTCGAGAGAAAAATGCCACTGGCCTGCCTGCCTGATTCAGCGTGACTGCTGGGGCAACATTAGAAGCACCACTTTCCACTTGGAATAGGATGGATTCATCAAAGACATGCATTGCCGCCTTGGCAATCTCATCCTGGATGCCCTTGAAGGCTTTACGAGCCTCCGCTGATGGGGGATAATCTGATGTCTTCACTAATGGCTGGGCCTTGACTACATAATTGGGGTCCCATTGGGCATAATAAGAAAAGAACCTGAGGCACCTTTTTAGGACTTTCAGGTTCTGGGGCAAAGGGGGTTCCCTAAGGGGGTGCATTCTCTCAGGGTCTGGGGACACGATCCTTCCCTCCACCACTTACCATAGTAACACCAGCCGTGAACTGCAGAACATACACTTCTTCTGGTTATACATCAGGTTTAGGGTTTTTGCCGTGATGAGGAATTCCCTTAAATTCGTATGGTGTTCCTCCATGTCATGTCCGCATATGGTGACGTTATCCAAATACGGAAATGTTGCCTTTAGTTTGTGATTGTCCACCATGCGGTCCATCTCCCTTTGGAACACTGATACCACATTCGTCAGACCAAATGGAAATCTGCGGAACTGATACAGTTGGCCGTCGGCTTCAAAAGCCATGTAGGGCCTGTCCTCTTGGCGGGTTGGAATCTGATGGTATGCGGACTATGGTGGAGAAGTCCCTATATTGGGCTATCTTATTCACCATGTCAGCAATTCAGGGTAGGGGGTAGGCATCAAGTAACGTAGATCTATTCACAGTCTGGCTGGAGTCTTTTACCATCCTTTTCTTCTCCCCCACTTTTACCACCAACACTTTTGAGCTCACCAAGTCTTTCTCACCGAGGCCCAGGATCTTGACTCTCCATCCCAGGCCCAGCGACTTGTTTCTCCAGGCCCAGGATCAGGCCCTGGTCTCTCCATCCCTGACCTGGGGCCTTGTCTCTCCAGCCCAGGACGATCTTGTTTTTCCAGGCCTAGCATGGCCCGCTGAAGTCTCTCACACAATGAGCAAACCACATGGCCTTCTATTGCAGGGTGGCAGCGCAGCTCCAAGGACAAGAATGGTTCTGAGGTCTTCGTGCCAATTGAAAGTGCCTGGGATGCCAGTGAGACTCGTGGTCAGGGAGAGCCTGACCTGCTGAGGGCTGCAGCCCAGCCTTGTGGCCAGCGAGGAGCCTGCATGCTGGGCAGCAGTGCCCCAGACATCCTGCGTCTGAAGGAGCAGAGCAAGCAAGATCATGTCCCCGAAATCAGCGCTCCGCCGGGTGACTCCAGCACAACGTGCAGCAGCTGGCAGACTGCCTCTGGTCGCCGGGCCCACTTCAGTCACAGCTGCCAGAGGCTCCCCCGGTGCAAACCACCCCCTGGCCTGTCTGAAGGCCTGTTCACACCACGGCCCAGTCCCGGGTTCATCATGGACCCCCGGCTCAGCCCTACACTCCCCCCAGACCCCAATCCCAACCCCACACTCCCCTTGGATCCCCAGTCCAGCATTACACTCCCCCCAGACTCCTGGCCAAGCACTGAGTTCATCAATGACCCCCAGCACAGTCCCACACTCCCCCCAGACCCTTGGCCCAGCACCGAGTTCATCACAGACCCCCAGCCAAGCTCCACGCTCCCCCTAGACCCCCAGCCCAGCACTGGGTTCATTACGGATTCCCAGCCCAACCCAACACTCACCATAGACCCCTGGGCCAGTACTGAGTTCATCATTGACCCCCGGCAAGGATCACCGGACGAGGATAATAGGCCCAGCACAGTGGAGTCTCAGGCAACACTGCCTTGGTTCCCAGTCCAGGGGTCTGAGGTTGGTGTGGAGTCGAGTGACCCCCAAGAGCCTGACACTCTCAGCAGTGTCCTGTAGTGGGGAGGGAGGGGGGGGTGATTGGGCAATGAGATGGCTGTGGGGGAGCAGGCCCAGACTCGGGCCCAGGTGATCCCTCCACCTCAGATAGCTGGATGACCCTCAGTTTCCTTCACAATGAGTGTAGGGGCTCCGCACCAACTTGTGGCACTGTCCATCGGGTGAGCATGAACCCTCGGGCCCGCCAGGCCATGGTGACTCAAAAGCTGCTGCAAATGTCGACTGCAACTTCCCTCCCCCACGTGTGGATGTGTGCGTCATGGTGGGTTTCCACGGCTTCCTGCCACACTGTTGTACCTTTCCCTGTCTGCAACAGAGTAGGTGTTTCCTTCCCTTCACCAAATGCGACATCACACCATTACACTCTGCACGTCCACCTGCCTCTTAATGTGGGTACTTTATAAAGCTGACAGACACTGTCCCCTGAGGTGGAGTTTAGGAGGTGGAGGCTGAGGGCAGAGGGAGGGTGGTGGAGGGAGGGTGGGGAGAGTGAGAAGGAAATGTGGGGTGGAGGGTGGGGTGATGAGAAGGAAAGGTGAGGTGGTGGGAGTGAGGAGGGAGGGTAAGGGTGGGGTGGAGGGAAGAGGGTGTTGTGGAGGGTGAGGAAGGAAGAGGGACAGGATAGAGGGTAAGGTGGGAGGCTAGCCATTGCTGAACCCGACCGTTAGGTTTGAGGCCGCCCCCAGACAGATTCCCTGGGACCTCCCACTCGAGGAGGCAATCATCTCACTGATCTCTCAATGAAGCCGGCAGGCCTGGCCTGAGGCACAAGGCAGTCCAGACCCCTGAGGCAGCCCTGACCTGAGGCAGTAAGGTACGAGGCAGCCCTTACCCGAGACAGCCTGGACCCTGAGGCAGATCTGACCTGAGGGACCTCTGATCCGAGGCAGCCTGGACCCGAGGCAGCCTGGACCCAAGGCAGCCTGGACCTGAGGCAGCCCGGAACCGAGGCAGCCCAAACCTGAGGCAGCCCAGACCTGAGGCAGCGAGGCAGAGGGAGTCAGCACACCCACCAGCCACTCATCACACTAATCCCACAGTAACGCCACTTCGTTCTCCCCACACTCTCCTCATTCTACCCCTCACCACACGCTGGCAGTGATTTACCAATCTGCATGATCCCCAAGAGGAATAAATCTTGTCAAAGAAAGAATGTGTGAATTCCTCACAGACAGTGCAGAGGTGGGGATTGAACAGGCACTGGCACTGTGAGCTCTTATCTCCCTGAAAATGGCAGCACAAGTAGATGGGGTGGTGACTATGCTGTTTGGATTGTTTGCCTTCATAGTCAGTGCAGAAAAGATGTGGCTCTAATGAGAATGTAGGTGTTAAGGTTGTAAACAGAGGACATTCCATGGTATGTGTTGATAATTCAACAAGGTTAAACTGTGAAGAACAACAACTCCATGCCTGCGAAAGACAGTGAAAGACAATTAACCACTGGGTAAGGGAGACGAACCAGTATAGCAAATCCTACATAACATCTTAAGAAACATGTACTTGTAGAAGTCTGAATGTCTGGAAAACTGGAAGTTTGTCTGTATAAATATGCAACCTATGGGCTAACGTGGCAGACTCCCTTGAGCCAAGTCAAGCTGCTTGCGGCACTGTTTCTTGTTGTAATGGAGTTCTCGTGCTTTGCAAAGTGAATTAAAAACTTTTTGCAGCTGCCTTTGTGTTTGTTTATCAAGCAATCTCAGATCGACTTTAACACTAACATCAGGGTATTGTATGCTCTCCTGGATACCATGGTTGCTGCTGGAGAGAGTGTGGAGGATGATATATTGAGGAGAGATTGGAGGTACTTTCTCACTGTACCTTAAACTTAAACTTGAAGTCCAATATCATTCAAGCAAAGACCCTTTTTTGTAACATTATAGAACTTAAGTCTGTAGATGCAGCGATTGAGTAAAAACACAATGCTGGAGAAACTCAGCAGGTCAAGCAGCATATAATATATAGTAGTAACATCGATGTTCCTGCTTCATGAGCTGGATTTTTACAAGACCATCAGAAGCTGTAAAATCAACAGTCAGGTAGTGTAGAGCCTACTGCCCAGTACAAATAAAAATATAAGGGCTTCTATCTTAACTAATTCCAGTGGACATTGTGAAACATTTACTTAGACTTATTGGCAGCAAGAGCTGGATTTCCCTGGAATGTGTGGTGTGGGGGGGGGGGGGGGGCTTACGGGCCAATTATTGAGGCATAGAATTTTGAGACACAAAGACAGGTAGGCAGAATCTTTTCCCCATGTTCTAGTCTTTTGGGACGGACCAAAAGGGCCAGTTTCTGTGCTATAATGTTCAATGGTTCCATGGGAGGGGTGTCAAAATCAAGAGGGTAAAGGTTTGAGGTGATAGGAGTTTTAAAGGAGATTCGAGGGGAACGTTTTGTTACATAATGAGTGGCTGATATCATTCAACTCATCTGTTCCAACCTAGTTCCATTTTCCTGTGTTTGACCCATATCCATGTGCAGGTCAAAATGCCTTTTAAACATGTATCATGCCTGCTTCCTCTGGTATTGATCCTTGTTTTCACAATGAGGCCAGGCCTGCCGGCTTCATTGAGAGAAAAGGTTACCCATCAGGTCCCTTGTAGGGTTGTTGCCTCATCAGCAACAATGAGATTAGGTGGAAAATCTTGTGTAATGGTGCAAGAGTAACAATCTGAGTTGCAGTGTGGACAAGATAAAGATGATCATGGACTTCATGAGGATCAGGAATGATCACCCTGCACTACACATCAACAACTCTAGTAGAGAGAATGGAGAGCACCAAGTTCCTTGGAGTTCACTTAACTAGTGACCTATCGTGGACACTCAACATCTCCTCACTTGTCAGGAAGGTGCAACAGAATCTGCAGTTCCCGAGAAAACTGAAGCAGGCAAGGCTATCGGCCACCATTATGTCCAGCTTCTATAGGAACTCTCTTAAGAGTATCCTGGCTGGCTGCATCACAGTGAGGTATGGTTGCTGCAGAGAAATGGATTCGAGGTTAATCCACAAGACCATAAGATCACTGGAGACTCCCTTCCCACCCCCCCACCCCCCACCCCCCTCACCCCCACCCCCACCCCCACCCCCAACCATTGACGTGATGTACAGGGATCATTGACTGAAGAGGGTGCACAAACCCATTGAGGACCCCTTCCACCCAGCATACAGCGTATTTCAGCTACTCCCATCGAGGAAGAGATACAGGAGTATCAGAGCCAACACCACCAGGCTGAGGAACGGTTCCTTCCCATGGACAGTGAGAACCGACCAAAGGAAGTGCTCGCACTAACCGTCTGAGCCTCTGATATGTACAAACAACATTTCTTTATTCATTATAATTAAAACACTTGTCCTGCACATGTATTGTGTGTTTGTACATGTGTTACGTCTGGTTGTGTCTATGTTTTCGCACCAAGGAGCAGAGAACAGTGATTAGTCGGGTTGTACTTGTACAATTAGATGACAATGAACTTGACTCCCGCCCATATGATCAGGCCCCGCCCACCCACATTGTGGCCCCACCCTCCTGCTCTGGCCCTACCCACACAATCTGGCTCCACCCACATGCGTTTCCCTGCCTTTATGCTCTGACCACGCCCATCACAAACTGGTCACACGCTCTGGCCCCACCCACATGTTCTGACCACACCTTGTTCTTTCCTCCATGCTCTGACCACGTCCACCCGCTCCGAGCCCACGTGCAGATTCTAGCCCCGCCCACGCGATCTGGCCCCGCCCACCCAGTCCCGGTCATGTCTTGTGCACACACCTCGCTCTGACGTCATCGCCGTCCTAGTCCCGCCCCGTTGACGTCACCCGGTCTCCCCGCCCCCAATGTCAGTTGCGGTGCCGAAGCCGCCGGCGGAGCGCGTTCTTGGTGGCTGCTCGCTCTCGGTTCGGAGAGCGCGTTCCCGGCAGAGCGCGAGCCCGCGGGGGCCCCGGGGCTGAGCGGCGGTGGCGGATGGGCGAGGCGGAGGCGAGCCCCGGGGCCTGGAGCGGTGGCCGGCTGGCGCTGGTGACGGCGGCCGCCGTGGTGCTGCCAGTGCTAGCGACGTGGTGGTGCAGCGTGCGGCGGCGGCGTCGGACGGCGGCGAGGCCGGGTCCTGGGCCTTACGCCGGGCCCGGCCGCCACGGTTGGCTGTACTCCGACCTGTTCGGCCGGCCCACCTACTGCAGTGTGTGCGGCCTACCGGCACTGCGGGGCTGCTACTGCCACAGCTGCGGGGCATGCGTGCACCCGGCCTGCCAGGTCGGGGCCGAGCGGAGCCTGCGTTGTAAGCAGCCGCTCAGCGCTGCGGCCGGCCCGGCCCGCCACCACTGGCTGCGGGGCAACGTGCCGCTGTGTAGCCGCTGCGCTGTGTGCGGCCTAGCCTGCGGCTCCCAGCCCCGGCTCTGCGACCAACGCTGCGTCTGGTGCCAACAGGTGGCCCACGACGGCTGCCGGGCCCGCATGTCCCCTGTCTGCCCCCTCGGGCCGCTACCCCGCGCCCTGCTGCCCCCACACTACCTGCACTCAGTCTCGGCCGGCCGGGCGACCCGGCACCTCAGTGCCCAGGTACGGTGGGGTGGGGAGGAGGGTGTTCGGGCTCCGGGTACCGCGTGGGTGGGGGTCTGGGTTGGGTTCGCGGTGTGTTGGGGTGGGGTTTCAGGTGGGGGTGTGGGGGGGGGGTCAGGGGGCCAGGTGCGGGGAGTGCAGTGAAGGTTCAGCGGACAGTACCCAGCATGGTCTGCCTTTCCTTCTGCGAGTTGTGCACGGGCCCTGGGTGAGTGGTTGTGTTTGGGTGCAGCTGTGGGGAGGTGGGGGACAGTGTGTTTCAGATGTCTGCGCCTCCGCAGGACGTCCCGGTGGCCGTAGAAGCCTGGAGCCCGATGCTGGTCCTCGGCAACAGTCACAGCGGCAGCAACATGGCCCAGAGCCTGATGGTGGAGTTCCGCAGCATCCTCAACCCAGCCCAGGTACAGTCCCGGCATTTCGCGGCTCCCACAGACGCACCAGGGGTCCCGACAGCTGGGGATGCTGAAACCCAGTGCTGGTCCTCAGCAACAGTCACAGCTGCACTTACTGAGCTGTTTATGGGCTGTATGCAGAGATCTGTGGATGGGCCATGCGTGGAGTGCAGGGATTCTTTCCTCCCCCCACCAAAACACAGGGATCCCACCCCTCCCTCCCTGCAACACTGTACACAAGGAGTTGTGTAGGCCTGTGCATAGGGAGGCATATACGGCTAGACACAGGGAGTTGTGCGCAGGTTCAAGCCATGCGCGGGGAGCTGTACAGATACAAGTTGTGTGCATATGAATTGTGTAGGTACGAGTTCCTGTGGCCACACCAAGGGAAGGATGTGGCAGCAAGATTGCATTGCCGGATGTTGCCAGGCTATGGTAAGGGGAGACGGGTTTGGCTGCAGGGTCCCAGGGCACTGAGGAAACTGCACAAACATGGCTTTGGTGGGGTTTCCCCCCCCCCCACTCTCACCATCTCCATTCTCCTACTCCTTGTGGGTTTCCTCCCTCTAATCTACCCCCCCCCCCAGGGGGGGTTCTGATGCCCCTCCCTGTGCCCCTATCGGAGCCATTTCCGGGGATGGGAGGTGAAATGTGCCACACATGTGGGTGAGCTATGTTCTATGTCGGGCGTTTGCAGGGTGCAAGCTGCCCGCACCTATGGCTTTCAGTGTTCTCGCCACATGCTGTGATGCTGCAAGGCCTCTGTGTTGAAGATTGGTTATCTCTGCAGGTGGTTGACCTTGGCTCTGTGACTCCATACGACGCTCTGCAGCTCTGCACTCTCCTCCCCAATCACTCTGCCTGTGTGCTAGTCTGTGGTGGTGATGGAACTGTGGGCTGGGTCCTTGATGCCATCGATGAGATGAAATACAAGGTATGTCAGAGTGAAGCTCCCTCCGCACACTCTTGGGGTCAGACACAGAGTGAAGCTCCCTCCACACTGTCCCATCGCACACTCCTGGGGTCAGGCACAGTGAAATCCCCTCTGCACTATGTGGATCTTATTGATGTCACTGACGGCTAATCCTGTGTCTTTGCAGGGGCAGGGACAGTCTGTTCCACGCGTGGCCATTCTCCCCTTGGGAACGGGGAATGATCTGTCCTGCACACTTGGCTGGGGTGCTAGTTATAATGGGGATTTCACCGCTGAACACATCTTGCGCCAGGTCTTGGATGGGGAGACCGTGCTGCTGGACCGGTGAGTGGTGGAAGTGTGATGTTGGTGACGCGTATGACTGACATGGCCTATCCGGAGGTGCCTTCAACTGCTGCAGTCCTCCTGTAGCCGGTGCTGCTGGGGAGGGAGTAAAATGTCCCTTCTGAGACTACCTCGAAGGCAGTGAGCTTCTCTGGGACCCCATCACCCTGGCCACAACCTATTTTCACTGCACCTCTCAGTCGGGGCTGCTCAGATTTGTCCTTATTATTGAAACTACTGACAAATAGAAGAGGAGATTGAGTAGAGTTAATGACATTAAAACTGATTGAAAAGCAACTAATGCAGAGGATGTGCAGAGTCTGCAGGGAGATGCCTGTGAGTGGGCAAGAGTCTGGTAGATGGAGTTCAAATTTTAACTTGAGATGTACAGCATAGAAACAGGCCCTTTTGGCTCATGAGTGCATGCTGCCCAATTTGCACTGAATGAACCAACGCACTGGTACATTTCAAATGGTGGGAGGAAACCGGAGCCCCCAGAGTAGGGGTTCCCAACCTTTTTGTTCCTCTGTACCTCTAAAAATTAAGGATAAAAAATGATGAAATTGTAATATTTTGATATTTTATTAAATCTGTATGTGTAGACATCAATAAACTAAACTCAGGTAATTTATAAAATATCTTGACCCATCACATACATATCTTTTTTATAATCATCCATAATGATCATTACTAAGTAAAAGTACACAAAAACAATGTAACCAGAACTAAACAGTACCAATGAGATAGTCGACCTTGTTTTTTTGGCAACAAGCTCATTAATGCGAGGGGAAACTTTAGCAACTGCACGACGAAGATCATGTTCAGGCGTTTTGAGTTTTGATCTGTATTTTGATTTAATTCCCAACAGTACTGAAAAGCCCGGTTGATGGAAATAGCCACCATGCTCAAATAGGAGGTTCAGCAATCCATTTGTATGAGTCTTGCATCGAAAACCAAAAATCATACAATTCTTCTCAGAATGTGCATCATATGCTGGAGTTCTCCCAGCCCGCAACACCTGAACATTTGCGGTTAAAGGATTCCCAAGATACACAACTTCATCTTCACCAAGGCTTGGGAAATAGCCACCAATTTCTTCTTCCAGCTTCATAAGACGCACAGTGACTAATTCTGTGAATTTGTCAGTCTTCGATTGTGGATTTTGATCTAGAAATTCTGTCCAGTCCAGGCAGTATCATGACAGATGTGACTCAACCCTTGCAGTTACACCTATTAGCATATTAATAATAGGAGTAGCCCCACACCTCACATGACCTCAATGTCACCAGCCCGAGACACCTGGCCCCCCCCCCCCAAAGGACACATCTTTGTTAATTCCTTACCCTTGTGTCAGTCACCTCCACCCATACTGGTTGTCAAACACCACAATTCACTTTTACATTTTCAAGCTGTACTGTACTTGAAAGTACTCGTAAAATGGTCGAGTACTTGGAGTCCAAGTAACATTCAAGTACAGGATATTGTGCACTTAAGTACGAGTACATGTACCAACTTGGACCCAAGCCTGGTATTGATATGACTTTTTAAAATTTTAATATCAATTTCAGATATTCTTGTCTTTCATTTATTTTTCTGGTATGTGTAGTAAACTTTTTATGCAACAGAGCTGGTGACGAGTAACGTTATCACACCTTCACTAGCTTTGAGTGTCAGTAGGACTGAGAGTGACTCAGGCCGGTGGCGCCCGCCACTGTCTCGAGTCAGTATACACGTCCCATACCTGATCTTTTCGGGCCCAGTACAGATTATGGCCACGGGAAGTTTCATAATAGTGAAAAACAAATTCACCGTATTCTTGATATAATTTAAATAAAAGTTTTGCTCACTAAAGTGAGGAAATTGGAAAAAAAAACACGACATTGTACAATCTGACTGTAGATTACAACTCTATGTATTGTATCATGTTATTCTCTCAGACCCAATGTACTTCCTGAAAAGTGCAAATGTACTACTGGGGGTACATGTACCCCAGGTTGGGAACCCCTACCCCAGAGAAAACCCACGCAGACACAGGGAGAACAGTGTAGGATTTGAAATTCAGTCCTGATCGCTGCCATTGTAACGGTGTGGTGCTAACCGCTACGTCAACCTTGCCACCCCTATCATTTGGTAAATGAGAGGTCACCCACCTTGGAAGGAACAGTGGAAGATCAGATTATTTAAATAGTGAAAGATGGCAGTGTGTGGTTGTGCAGAGGGATCTGAGGGGGTTGGTACATTAATCACCAAAGGTTGAAGGTGCAAGAGGTCATCAATAAGGTCATTAGCCTCTTCGCTAGAGGGATTGAATTCCAGAGCAGGGAGGTTCTGTTGCAACTCTACCGAGTACTGGTGAGGCCTGCATGCAATTCTGGTCTCTAGAGAAAGGCTGTACTGCTTTAGAGGTGGGTCACCAGATGAGGGGGTTAGGCTAAGAGGTGAAATTGAGTCACCTCTAGGACTGTACTCACTGGAAATCAGGAGATTGAAAGGAGCTATTATAGAAACATATAAAATTGTGAAAGGAGTAGATAAGATTGAGGCAGGAAAGTTGGGGACAAAGCCTCAATGTTTGAGGAAGAGATTTTGGGCAGAGATGGGAAGGAACTGCTTCTCCCAGAGAATGGTGAAACAGTGGAATTCTCTGCCCAGGAAAGTAGTAAAGGCTGCCCTGTTAAATATATTGAAGACCATTAGATTCTTACATGATTGGGGGTTATTGGGTTTGGGAGTCTACGACCAGATCAGCCGGGATCTTGTGAATGACAGAACAGGCTCAACGGGCTGGATGGCCGATTCCTGTTCCTCGTTCATCTTCATCTCAGCTGCACGTTCTGTAATAACCCTAGAGATCTTTTATGAAATGCTGGAGTCAGAAATGGTTCCAGAAGACTGAAAACTACAAATATCGCTCCACTCTAAGGGAGAGAGGGAAAAAGACAGGAAGCTGTAGGACAGTTAGCCTGACTTCAGTGGTGGGCAAGATTCTTGTGAAGCATCACTTTTTTCTTGTATTTCTGGTATGTGTAGTAAACTTTTTATGCAACAGAGCTGGTTACGAGTAACGTTATCACACCTTCACTAGCTTTGAGTGTCAGTAGGACTGAGAGTGACTCAGGCCGGTGGCGCCCGCCACTGTCTCGAGTCAGTATACACGTCCCATACAAGATTTGTATCAATCCCTTTAATATACATCTTGCACATCTATGTGACTGAAGAAAGGAAGAATCTTGGTACATCTGCACAAAGTCTCTCTGTCACTAGCAGCATGTTCATTTGGGCCTAGGTGCCCTGATACACATTACTGAATATAGGCAAGCTGTTAAAGCCAATATCTGGGAAGTTGTGACTGAGGCAGAGTACAGCTAGCAGGGAAGGGCTGTCAGCTCACCTGGGCTATTAACTGCAGAGCATTCTGGAGGTACGGATAGCATGAGAGTTGTGCTGCCTCTCCATCCATCCCATCAACCATTTGCCCAGACACATTATTGATCCTTGCACCTCTCCACCCAGTGACAGAATGTCAACAATCAGTGGGGCTCCTCACACTTCCTTCAAATGTATCAAGGATAGGAGATAACTGAAGAAAGGGGTCCCCAAAGAGGACACATGCATAGAGCCAGGGGAAGTGAGTAAGGTCTTCTCATTACCATTCAGGTTGTAGTTGGAAAACGTCATTTGGTCTAGATCTGGAAATTTCAGCACATTTTAATTAAACATGTTTTCAGGCCATAAAAATGGATAAATCCAGTGCCAGATGAAATCGACCCCAGGCTGTGATGGGAACAAGGTAGGAGATTGCTGGGGCCCTGAAAGATTTTTAAATCTTCACCAGCTTCAGGAGGGTAGATCCCTTCATTCAAGGAGGCAGAGCCTCCAGACTACTGCAGCCTGGTGAGGCTATGGGAGTGAGGAAGGTGGGAAAAGGTTGAGTGTCTGGATTATTGTACACTTAGAAAGGGGAGGGGTGTTCATCATGGTTTTGTTGGTGGGGAGATCTCTGGAAAGTGGCATCATGTGCAACACAGACAGTGCTGATGATATCATGACATCACTTCAGATGGCAGTGGTGGGGAGATGCTCCATTCCAAGGTGGGACTGAGAAGTAGTTGGTGGTGAAGTGGGTAGAGGAGAGAGGGTTGTAGTGGAATTGTATGATGTAGGATTGTGTGGGGGGATATGTGGTGAGGGATGTGATGGTTGGATGGTACAGTGTTTGGTGGTGGAACTCTGAGGTGGGGGGGGGGGAGGCGGCAATGATGGATATGCCATTATGTGAGGAGCTCGGTTGGTGCCACTGCTCGCTGTCGTGCCCTCCTCACGGTCATTCTGATCCCCTCTTCCCCAGGTGGAGAGTGCAGCTGATGAAAGGATTCTATCGTTTCCATCGATCCAAGGTAAGGTGGCTGCATCCCTCTCCCCTTCTCCTTCCCCCCCAGCCCCATCCACAACCCCCACTCACTGAGCTGTTCTCCCCTCCTCCCCCCACCACTTCTCTGAGGCCTGATCTCCCCAGCGGACAGCATGGCCAGGTTCCCGGTTTCTTCCCCTGCTACAGTTTCTCTCTCTTTGTTCCCAGGTCTTGTCGATGAACAACTATTTCTCGATCGGACCCGATGCCCTCATGGCATTAAACTTCCACGAGCGTCGCCAGCAAAGCCCCTTCCTCTTCTCCAGCAGGATCATTAACAAGGTGAGTGACAGCCTGGTGCTGCCAGTGGGAGCCTCCTCAGCCCACGCAGACTGCTTGCTGCCTCATCTCACTTTGTAACAAAAGGTTTACGCATGCAAAATGAGTAACTTTGAATGAAAGCAAGAGCCTCCCTGTGCTACTGGGAGGTCTCCACACTGCTCTGTGCTCCCTCTGCAGGATGCGTGGGCACGGATGATACCTCAGGAGAGGGCAGACGGACCTTCAGGGATACTCCAATAAGGAGGACCAGCCCGAACTTGCCCACTCACCCAGGCATGGTCTGGCCCTCCGGCAGATCCTTCGATTGCCTGGACCCAAGAATAGACTGACCATCCACCTCCTCCCTCCACACCCAGTGTCTGCCCAGCAGGAGCATGGGGCTGGTGTGACCAAACACTTGTGAGCTGCAACCTCCTATCCCAGGCATCACAGGGTTTGTGAGGCCACCCATTTCAAGGGACACCACTGTAGCTCAGCACAGCTCTCCCGTCCAGATTCCCCACCCTGGTGACCCCTCCGTCGGGTGGGCATTACACAAAAGGTGGAGCATGAAACAGATGCCAAATTAACCCAAATCCTAGCTGCCTGCCACCCCCAGCACTGTCCATCTGGAAGCTTCTCACCAGTTAGGTTGGCACAACATTGTGGGCCAAAGGGCCTTTATCTGCTTCCACCACCACTCCTGCCAGCCAGTTACAGGCTCACCCACAGTGAACTGCTGCCCTCAATCTTCCTGCCCCCTGGGACTCCTGTGTGTGACATTTTTACCCTGAGTAATAAAAGATTCAGGCAGTCCACGCTATCAATGCCTCCCACATCTAACAGGCCTCTGGCCCAGGTTGTCACAGTTGGCGAGATACTGTTAAAGCACCAGTGATCGAGACCCACGCTGGTTGTAAGGAGTTTGTACGTTCTCCCAATTTCTGCGCAAATTTTCCTTCCACTGTTAGAAACGAACTGAGGATGTAGGTTAATTGGGTGGCACGGACAAGTGAGGTGAAAGGGCCTGTTTCATAGCCTGTAATCCTGGTAAAACTCTATGTAATCTTTCCAAAGCCCCTGCCATCAGCCAGGAGACCCGTCAAGACATACAGCATTGCTACTCTGCGCAAACACGTCTAGGGCCTGGAACATTGCTCCTGTGGGAGATGGTGCATTGAACCCAAGTTGTCCTGGGTTAGTGGTGGGGGGGGGGGGGGGGGGTGTATGTCAGCTAAGCTGGGGGGAACTGAGCACTGGTGCGGGAGAGGTGGGGGCACAGCACTGGTGTTGCCCGGTGAAGCTGCCATCGACAGCTCAGGCCTGATCTCTCCCCCAAGGCTGTGTATTTCTTCTACGGGACCAGAGACTGTTTGGTTCAGACGTGCAAGGACCTGGACAAGAAGATTGAGGTGAGCTCTCCCTGTCCACCCGAACCCTCCACCTCCCTCCACTAGCCTGGGGCACACATGGACTCACTGTCCTCCCCAATTCCCCTGTCTCCATCCCCTACTACAACCCAATGTGCACCACCCCCTCATCCTGCTCTTCCCCCCACCTTGCCTCCTCCCCAATCCACTCAGCACAGCCCTTTCAATCTCTGCTTACCCCCACGCCCACAGTTGGAGTTGGATGGGGAACGGATTGCCCTGCCGAAGCTGGAGGGGGTCATCGTGCTGAATATCGCCTATTGGGGCGGGGGCTGTCGGCTGTGGGAGGGCACCGGGAGTGAACCCTGCCCCAAGGCCAGGTGAGAATCTGGGCTGGGTGTTGTGGGGTGGATGTAAGGGGGGGGGGGGGGGGTTGGGAACAGCATTAGATTGGCCAGGTGAGAATCTGGGCTGAGTGTGGGGGGTGGATCCAAGAGGGGGTTTGGGAACAGCATTAGATTGGGGTACAAGGAGGGTGGGTGTGTGCAGAGGGAATCAGAAGGGAGGGGTGTGAGCCAGTGGAGAGGGGGGGGTTGGGTCAGCCGGTGGAGGGTGGGATCATAAGTGCAGGTGGTGGTGGGGGGGGAAGAGGGGAGAGGATGTTGGAGGTTATACGGCCTGCATGTGTTTTCCGGTGTTGATCTGGGCTCCCACCTGTTGCAGCCACGACGATGGGCTGTTGGAGGTGGTTGGTGTTTACGGTTCCTTCCACTGTGCTCAAATCCACGTCAGACTGGCCAACCCCCTGCGACTGGGACAGGCCCACCGTGTTCGGGTGAGTGGCTCATGATCCAATCTCAGAATTAGTGGTCAGAGGGCAGGGTTTGAACCACTGGGCAAAAACATCTGCCAGAGAATGCAGATGTGAAATATCGTGACTTTGGGGGGCAGGGTGTCCATGTGTAGGAACAGAAAGGTATTAAGAAGTGAGCTGGGACACAGCAAGGGCTTCTCTGTCCCATCGGATGGGAGGGGCACAATGGATGAGGGATAAGTGTCAGATTCCTGTTGTGTTTCTCACTGGGAGAAAACTGGTCCTGTTGTCCTTTGTGCAGAGGAGAACCCTGGTGGAGGTGGATGTCATAACCAGGAGGTAGACCAGAAATGGTAGAGAACCTTCCCCATGAGAAGTTTGGAGCCTGCCCCAAGTCAGGGTGGGGGCAGATTCCTACCATTGAAGTATCTGAACCAGTGCTTCAATAGTGGAAGCACCAGTGTTTTCTGGCCAAGGGCTGGGAATGGGATGATTGGTGAGGCTCAGCAGAGTCAGGGTTGGCTTGTGTCTGGACTGATGGACATGCCTCCCTTGCCCCACAGCTGACCCTGAAGAGTTCTGCCATGCCGATGCAGGTGGATGGTGAGCCCTGGGTTCAGGGGCCCTGCACGGTTCTCATCAGCCACAAGACCCGGGCGTTGATGGTTCAAGCCCCCACTTCTGTGCCCGATGGATTTCAGAGGGAGCCAGAGGCTGCTGGCAGCAGTGAGGAGGCCCAGAATAAAAAGAATCATCATTGAAGCACTGGCCTCTGGACGGTTGGTTGGTTGCTGGGACCAAGGTCATAATGTATGTACTCAATTGGACCCCGTGTAGAATCCCAGAGGTTCCCTGAAGAGTGGAACTTGGGTGAGGAACACACTGCCTGTGCACGTTCACTCCTGCTAAGGTGCATTTACCCGGATCCCCCTCTCCTGTTGAGAGCAGCAGCAAGACAAGGTTGTGCCCTAGTAAGAGCCTGTACACTGAGTGATTTCAGTTTGCTCTGCTTCATTCCCGTTCTGCTGTTTGAAGTTGCTGAGTTTGGACCTTATTTTCCTGAGGTGTCAACAGAACATCATGGGAACAGGCTGACCATGATAGCAGAAATAATCCCATCTGCTTACACATGTTCTGTACAACTCCATTCCCTACCTGTTCATGTGTTAATCAGTTTCGTATCACAAGAAAAAGGAACAGAAGTAGGCCATTCAGCCAATCTAGTCTGCTTCACAAATCCACCCTGAGCTAAACTGTTATCACATCTAGTTCCAGGTTCTAGCCTTTTCCCTATATCCTGTGATACCCTGACAAATTAGATACCTTTCATCTCCCTCTTAAACTCCCCTAACAATTCGGCCTCCACAGCTCTGTGGAAATGAATTCCACAAATCCACAACCCTCATCTGTTTTAAATGGGTATCTTCTCATTCTAAGAATGTTCCCTCTTGTCCTGAACTCAAGGGAAGCATCATATTCACATCTACTCTGTCCAATCCTTTCAGCATTCAAAATCTTTGAGATCCCCTCATTCTTCTATACTCCAATGAATACAGTCCAAAGAACCGATAAACGTTCCTCAAATGTTGTCCCTTGCATTCCTGGAATCATCCTGGTAAATCTCTGAACTCTCTCCACATTATCATATCCTTTCTAAGATAGAGTGCCCAAATCTGCACACAGTACTCCAAATGAGGCTCCATAGAGCCTCATCAAGACCTCTTTACACTATTTCCCCTTGAAATGAATGCCAACATAGCATTCTCTTTCTTTACTGCCGATCCAACCTGATGGTTAACCTTTAGAGTATCCTGCACAAGTACCCCAATGTCCCTTTGTACTTGTGAATTTTCTTCCCATCCAAATAATAAGCTGCCTGTTTATTTCCTCTTCCAAAATGTACAACCATACATTTCTCAACATTCCATTTCTTTGCCCACTCTGTCCAAGTCTCTCTACAATCTTTCTTCAACTCTTCCTACTCCTCCATCTTTTTTGATGTCATTTGCAAACTTGACCAGAAAACCATTCAATCCATAATCTAAATCATCAATACATATTGTAAAAAGTGGCCCCAACACTGACCTCTGCTGAACACCACTAGTAACCAATCAGAACAGGATCCCTTTATTCCCACCCTTTGCTTCCTGCCTATCAACCAATGCTCCATCCAATCGAACATCTTTCCTGTAATTCCATGTGCTCTCATTAACCAGCACCTTATTGAAGGCCTTTTGAAAATCTAAATACACAACATCCACAGCCTCTCCCTTGTCCATCCTACTTGAGGTTTCTTCAAAAAATTCCAATAGGGGAAAGGAGTCATGTGATGCAGTAGTGGCCAGTAGGGTAAATCCAGCCCTCTCCAGAAAAGAAGAAAGTCAAGAAAAGACAGTTCAATAAATATAATAAAGTTGCAGAGAAAGAAAATTGCACCTAAGAAGGGAAAATAAAAACGGGAAAAAAAGAAAATACACCAGAAAAGAAAGGAGAAGGCACAAAGGAACAGGCCGTGGTGGCGAAGAGCGCCCCATCTCCGAGGTTGGTGTCAGCCCTGCGGAGTCGTGACCACCCCCCCCCCCCCCCACCAATGGACTGCAAAAATGGCTCTCTGAGCCAAACAAAAGTGCGCAACTATGCATGCGCAATCTAAGGTAAAGGAAAACACTGACGGGAGTGGGGCTCAGCTGAGAAGTGGGCAACCACGGCGCGACCAGCTGAGGGACGCCCGACACCAGGGCATTCAGCTAGAAGATAAGGAAAGCGGCAGGAGAGGGAGTGAAGTACCAGGTGAGAAAGAAAGTTGACAGGGTGAACGGCAAGAGGAGCAGCAACACCAGGAGGCTTGACAGATGAGCAGCTCAGAAGGAGAGGACCAACAGCAAGAGGCCAAGCAAGAAGAGACCCGACAAAGTGAGACAAGCAACTCATCGAAAAATCGGAAGAGACACAGATACAAAGAAGAAAAGACAAACACAGGTACAGACATAGAAGAGGAAGAAGATGACCAAGATCTTCAGAGAAATAGAAGGTAAAACAGAGGGACAGAATATAGATAAAGGTTTTTTGAAGAACATATAGAGCATTAAAAGAATGGTTGTCATTAGAATTTAGTGCAATTAAGAGAAAATGAAAACAGAAGATAAAATGCAAAGATTAGAATGGGTCATAACAGAAATAGGGAAAAGAGTAGAAAATATGGAAGAACGAGAAACGGCTGTAGAAATGGAATTTAACAAAGTGATAAAAAATTAAGACTTTTGTTCAGAAAATTGATATGTTGGAAAAATATAGTAGGCGAAACAACAAAAATAGTGGGCCTAAAGGAAGATGAAGAAGGCACAGATATGAAGGAATTTATGAAAGAATGGATCCCAAAGGTCCGAGGAATGACAGAAATGCAGGAAGGAATGGAAATAAAGAGGGCACACAAAACACTAGCTCCGAAACCACATACATCAAAAACCAATATTCATTTTAGTAAAAATTTTTAGATATACGACAAGAGAAAATATAGTGGAGCAGGCAAGGAATAAAATTAGGGAAGACAATGAACCATTGAAATACAAGGATCAAAAAATATTTTTTTACTTAGACACAAGTTTTGAACTCTTAAGAGGAAGGAGTTTAATACAGAAAATTCGATCCTATGGAAAAAAGGTAAAAAAATTCATGTTAAGACATACAGCTGTGCTTAAAATATTTATCCCCAGGGAGCAAAACACTTCTCGGATCCGGAGGAAGCACAAGAATTTGCAGAACGCTTGCAGGACAGAAGTAATAAAGAGATGTAATAAGAATGAAGAACGGAGATAAAGTATATATAAAGATGTAAAAACAATGTACATGTAAAGAACTAAAGAGGGAAAGGAAAAGGGAAGGAAGGAAGCAAGGAGGAAAAAAGGGAGAACTTTGTTATATGTGTAAAAAGTGTTTTCGGGGGGGGGGGAAGAATAACCATCACTGCGAAATCAGTTGATGCTTGTGAGCAGGATCGCAATCCAAATGGAAAGGGAAGTTGTGGTTGCCCAGCAAGGGATAAGGGGCAACTCAGAGAGAGGGGAGTATTTGAGGTTAAGGTAATATTGGATGTGGGAGTTGGAGTATTTTATGTTTTAAATGTGTTGTTTATACATTGAGTTTAAAAAGGGAAAACATGAAAATGGGGGTGGTGGTGGTGGTGGTGAGGAAGCAAAAATGAGGTGTGAACACAATATGACTATAAACATTAATGCAATACATAACCAAATTAAAAGGAAGAGGCTATTAAATGTATTGAAAAAAGAAAAAAAATAGATTATAGCACTTGTGCAGAAAACCCATCTAACTGAAGTGGAACATAATAAATTAAAGAGACTGGGTAGGACATGTAGCGGCAGCATCCTACAATTCAAAAGCAAGAGGTGTAGCTAAATTAATAAAAATGTACCAATCAAAATAGAGGAGGAAATAATAGATCCAGCAGAGGTATGTAATGATAAAGTGTCAGATATACTCAGAATTTTGGAATGTGCTCAATATACATGCACTTAATGAGGAGGATCAAAAGTTTATGCAGGATATTTTTTTGAAGATTGTAGATACACAAGGATATATATTGATAGGAGGGGATTTTAAGCTTAATTTGGATCCGATGTTGATAAAACTGGACAAAAGACTAGTTAAAAAAATAAAGTGGCCAAATTTATGGTCAAATCAATGCAGGAAATGAAACTTATGGATATATGGAGGAGGCAGCACCCAAGAGAGAAGGAAATACTCATATTATTCAAATAGGCATAAAACATACTCAAGGATTGATATGTTTTTGTTGTTGGCCCATATTCAAGGGAAAGTTAGGAAAACTGAATATAAAGCTAGATTACTATCTGATCATTCACCCCTGTTATTAGAAATAGAACTGGAGGACATTCCACCAAGAACGTACAGATGGAGGTTAAACTCCATGCTACTTAAAAGGCAGGAATTTACAGAGTTTATTGAACACCAAATTAAAACACATTTTGAAATGAATGCGGAATAAGTGAAAGACAAATTTATATTATGGGACTCAATGAAAGCCTTCATTAGAGAGCAGATAATAAGTTATGTGACTAAGATGAAAAAGGATTACAATCAGGAAATAGAGCAGTTGGAAAGGGAGATAGTAAGTACAGAAAAGGAATTAGTAAAAAGGGATGATATAACAAAAAGGAGAGAATTGGCGGACAAAAAAATTAAATACGAAATATTACAAACGTACAACATGGAAAAGAATGTAAAGCAAAAGTATTACAAACTGGGAGAAAAAAAACAAAATATTAGCCTGGCAACTTAAAACAAGCTAAAAGAACTGTATTGGCATCAAGGAAAAAGGACAAACAAATAACCCAATAGAGATTAATGAAAACTTTAAGGAATTTTATGAACAATTATACCAAACTGAGAACGAGGGGAAAGATGATAAAATAGAAGAGTTTTTAGCTAAAATTGAACTGCCAAAATTGCAAGAAGAGGAACAAAACAAACTGATAAAAATGCTGCCTGGGGAGGATGGATTCCCAATAGAATTCTATAAATCATTTAAAGAGTTATTAATTCCTCCTCTCCCGGAAGTAATGAACCAGATAGAAGAAGCACAAAACTTGCCTGATTCATGTAAGACAGCAATAATTACAGTAATACCAAAGATGGGGAAGGATCCACCAACACCAGCATCATACAGACCAATATCTCTACTTAATTCAGATTATAAGATAATAGCAAAATTATTATCATACAGATAGGCCGATTGTGTACCAAAAATAGTAAAACTGGATTTAAGAAAAGACGAACAGCGGATAATGTCTGTAAACTTATTAATCTAATTCATGCAGTTCAAGGAAATAAGCCAACAGTGGCTGTTGCTTTAGATGCAGAAAAAGCCTTTGACAGAGTAGAATGGAATTATTTATTTAAAGTATTACAATCTACCAGAAGAATATATTAATTGGATTAAAGCATTGTATAATGGACCGTTGGCGAAGGTAACAGTAAATGGATATGTATAGAACCAATTTAAATTAAGTTGGTCAACTCGACAGGATGTCCGTTATCCCCCTCATTGTTCGCTTTAGCAATAGAATCATTGGCAGAACTGATAAGAATAGAAAATAAAATAAAAGGGATAAAAATAAAGGAGGAGTATAAAATCAGTTTATTTGCAGATGACATCATAGAACCAGAAATATCAATAAAAGAACTACATAAGAAATTGGAGAATGGAGAAATATTGGGGTACAAGATCAACACAAATAAAAGTGAAGTGATGCCAATGAGTAACGCGGATTATACAGAATTTAAAAAAGAATCACCATTTAAATGGCAAACACAAGAAATCTGATACCTAGGTATTAGATTAGATAACATCTTAAGCCACTTGTACAAACTAAATTATCAGCTACTAAAAAAGAAATTGCAGGAGGACTTGGAACATTGGAAAGAATTACTGCTGATGTTGATAGAGGGTAAATTGCATTAAAATTAATCTTTCCAAGGATACAATACTTATTATTCTCTTTAGTTCATTAAAGAATTTCTCTGTTAAGGGAATTGGCAATGATTGAAATAAGGAAATTCTTGTAGAAAGGGAGGAAACAGAGGATAGGTTTAACAAAGAGGTACAACCAAGGTGGTAGGCAGTTACCAAACTTTAAAAATTATTATAGAGCAGCACAATTAAGATATTTATCAGATTTTTACCAGACAAGGGAAAACCAGACTGGACAAAGATAGAATTAGATAAAATAGGGGAAAAGGTACTGGAACATATACTATATAAGTGGGATGAAAAGCTGATGCAATATAAAAGCTCACCATTACTGCATCATTTACTTAATTTATGGAAGATCCACTTAGAAAGGAAAAAAAACAAATGACCAAATACCAAAATTGTTATTGACACAAAACCCACTAATCCCTTTTACAATAGATAACCTTTCCTTTAGAGAATGGGGGAGAAAAGGAATCAAAAGAATAGAAAATTGTTTTTTGGTAAATAATTAATTAACATTTAAACAGTTGAAGTACAAATATGGAATAACTCATAGTACAATGTTTGCATATCATCAACTGAAAACTTACTTAAAGGATAAATTTGGAAACAGACAAATTACCAGAAGGAAGCATCTTTGAATACGTGATTACAGACACAATGATAATTAAAAGATTTATAACAAACATGTACATTAAGCTGCAAGATAAGGAAAATTATAAAATAAGCTACAAGCCTAAACAAAAGTGGGAAAAGGATAAAGATTAAAAATGAAACATGGGAAAAGTTATATTTAGGAACTATGAAGAATACAATAAACAAGGTTACACCTGATACAGTATAATTGGTTACATCACGCCTCAAATGTTAAAAGAATGGGATCCAACATCAGACAGATGTTTTTGCTGTAAGAAGGAAATGGGAACAACAGTACATGTAATTTGAGCATGTAAGAAAGTGAAAATATTTTGGGAAGATCTAAATCAGATATTAAATAAAATCACAAAAAATAACATACCAAAAAATCCAAAGATCCTTCTTCTAAGTAATACAAGTAGTAAGGAATTAGGCCTCAAATTGGATAAAGCGCAAAAAAAGATTTATTATGATAGCCTTAGCAGTAGCAAAAAATTGTATAATGTCAACTTGGAAAATGGAAGAGAGCCTGAGAATGGTACATGGAAATTAATAAATGTATTCCATTGGAAAAAAATTAAGATACAATTTAAAAAATAAAGTCACATTATTTGAACAAATTTGGGAACCATACATGGAACATAACAGAGAGGGCTTGCCTCAGACCTCCACCCCCTAAAATGATATGAAGACAAAATGACTTGATCCAGTGTGTAAAAGTAGATGACATATTTTTCTTATTTATTTTTCATTGTGTGAAAACATTGTTTATGTTGAATATTTATTGGTTTTGGAGGGGGGTGGGAAGAGGGGAGGGAGGGTAGGGGAAAAAAGGGAGAAAATGCCACTGTATATTTAATGAGAAACATTTGTATATCTTTTGGTTGATATGGTTCACAGTGTGAAAAATAAAAAATATTTTAAAAATTCCAATAAGTTGGTCAGGGAGGATCTTCCCTTCATGAAACCACACTGACTTGGACCCATCATATCATGCACCTCAAGGTATTTCATAACTTTGTCCTTGAGAATTGACTCCAATAACTTTACAACTACTGACATCAGATTGATAAGCCTATAATTTCATTTTTTCTGCCTTCCTCCTTTCATAAACAGCGGAATTACAATTGTGACCTTCCAATCCTCTGGAACCATGTCAGAATCCATGGATTTGTGGAAAATCAATTCCAGTGCCTCCACAATCTCCAAAGCCACCTCCTTCAAAACCTGTGGATGTACCTCATCTGGTCCAGGAGACTTATCTTGGACCTTCAGTCCATTCACTCTCTAGTAATCTTGACTACTTAATTCCATTCCCTGAGACCTCTATCGGGTATATTGCTATCGTCTTCCTCAGTGAAGACTGATGCAAAATACCTCTGCCATTTCCTTTGTTACCCATTATAATTTCTCCAGCATCATTTTTTTTAAGCAGTCCTACATCTACCTTTTGCTGTTCATATTTTAAAAACTCTTAATATCCTTTTGTATGTTATTTGCCAACTTCCTTTCATAATTATCTTTTCTTTCCTAATTACTTTCTTTGTGTCTTTGTGTTTTAAAAAGTTTCCCAGTCCTTTTTTTCCACTAATTTTTGCCTCCTTTTATGCCCTCCTTAGCCTTAACCTCTCCTTAGACACATTTATGCCATTTTCCCATTTATAATTTTCCTTTTTCTTGGAATATATCTATCCTGCATTCTTTTTCTTGTAGAAATATCATCCAATTCTGCTCTGCCGTCCCTCCATCGAGCTTACTTTTCCAGTCAACTCAGGCCAGTTCCTCTCATATCATTGTAATTTCTTTTGTTCCACTGAAATATTGACATCTGAAATTAGCTTCTCTTTTTCAAATTTGAAACTGAACTCTCTCATGTTATGATCACTACTACTTTAAACTTTTCCGGAGAGGGCTGGAGTTCCCCGACCGGCCACTACTCCATCACGTGACTCCTTGATCACTACTTCTTAAGGGTTCCATTACCTTTAGTTCCCTAATCAGCTCAGGTTCATTACACATCACCCAATACATCATGACTCCTGACAGCCCATTGCAGGCACCCACCTCTCTGTAATAGACTTGCTTTGTGCATCTCGTCACCGTAGAGCTCTGCCCTTGTATTTGACTGTGCTAGTGTTGTGTCCCTATCTTCTGCTGTGGCTGGTGCCCTAGACATTTACCTTTCACAGGCAGGATCAGCTGAAGATTATCTTGTCAGGAAGCACCAAATGTGTTCCATACTTCTGCAGCACCGTAAGACATAGGAGCAGAAATAGGCTATTCAGCCCATTGAGTCTGCCCTGCCATTCAATCATGACCTGATCTATTTTCCCCACTGTCTGGCCTTCTCCCCGTAACCTTTGATGTCCTGGCTAATCAATAATCTATTAATCCTTTCCTTAAATGCATCCAATGACCTGACCACACCTCCTGTGGTAACAAATTCCACAGATTTACCACCCTCTGGTTGAAGAACTTTCTCCACATCTGTTCTAAGCAGGTACCCTTTAATCCTGAAGTTGTGTCCTCTTGACAGGCTCTCCCACTGAGGGAAACAACTTTTCACATCTTCTCTGTGCTACACCTTCTGTTTGACTTTGGGCAGTGACCACACAATCTTAGAACCAGCCAGCATTTCAAGCTGAAACATGTACCATGTGGACCAAAGTTTCAGAAAGGAAGAACTGTGTTAAAAGCTGGCATTGAAAGGAAACAAATGGAGGTGCAACCATTGGCACAGGAACCTGTCACCATGGCCTGGGTGGCATCACTTTACAAGCAGAGCTCAGACTGGTAGATAGCAATGGTGACAGGTGATCAGCTCAAGGTGGTTGTTCTGGGATGAACAGACCTGTCCCAGGACAGTGTCTTGTGCTGGCAGGGCAAGCCAGAGTGGGTCCAGGCCTCTGGTGTTTGGTTTACACCCCTCCAACCCCGGCTCTTGTTACATGGATATTTTCTGCAGCATGGCTTTGTGCAGCTATTGGGGATGCCTTATCCGTGTGGTCAAACTGTGATTCAAATAATGTGAAATAAATCTGGACACCTGCCTACTTGATGTTTGTACATGTCACTGACCCAGACAGCAGCTGTCCCAAAGAATCAACCACCACTGCACTGGTCAGTGTCCTTGGTGCTGCTGGCTCTGGGTACAGTTGCCAACAAACAGCCAGTGAAAGGGGGGAGAGGGGAAAACCAACCCAACACACACGGATGGCATTTAATGCTGTCCCAACACAGACATACTGATCCCTGGCAGCTCCGGGATTGAATACAACACGATCTGTCCTGTGCTGATTACTGATACAGAACAGTTGAGAGCCAAGCAGTCCATCAAATTAAAATCTGCACTTAATTACAAAAATGATTTGAACTCAGGCCTCCGAATTAGCGCAAAAATTAAATCAAATCATAAAAATATCCAAAGCTGGTCCTGATGCAGAGCCCACCCTTGAGGGTGGACTTGGCCCCAGAGTGGGGAGGAGAATGGGAGGGGGAAGTGGGCGAGAATGATTGCCCCTGCTGTAGGGAGGGGTGGCCAATACCATGTGAGATAGAGAGTGCCTGTCCCTTGTCTGAATGCCGCCAAGAGGTTTACTTGCACCAGGAGAGCACCCACTTTACTGGTACAGCTGGAACCCACTGGCCAAGGGATTGGACCCACTGGCCAAGGGCTGGAACTGTTGTACTTCACACACTATTGATCATGAATGTTTCTGGGCAGCAGGACAGCTCAGTGCCAGAGGGAGCTGGGGACAGAACCTTCGCTAACCAAGAGTGAGCTTGGTCCCGCTGGAACAGAGCCAGAAGGCAGGTAGGATCTGGTCTCTGAGTGCTCCTCGGAACTGGCAGAGTAGCAACATGGTTGCACCCACAGAATAGAAAGCCACTTCTCTTGTCTCAAAATCCAGATAAACCCCCACTACACGGGGTGGAGGGCCCAACAGAGGCACCTCCTGGCTCGCATGCCAAGCAGACAGCTTCAATCCAAACCTCTCCACACACCAACTGAGCGCGTTCCTGCCCAGCCGGCTGCAAGAACCACTCCGCTCTATCCCCGCGCATGCCACCCCAATGGCCCAGAAACCATTGCCCTGGATACCAACTTCCCAATAATGACGGCCATTTGTAAACCGCTGGAAACCAAGCACTTGGCAACAGTTGTAAAAACGTTCAGGCAGGTTAGGGTAGTCTTGGGGCTGCTCGGCAATAGACAGGCTGGTGTAGTGGTTGCCCAGCAGCAGCTTCTTGTGGGCACTGCGTTGGTTGAAGGTCACTCTAGTGTTGTCTATCAAAGGGAAGACATCAGTGTTAGATGGGCAGGCTGCATCCTTCCCACCTCCCTGAACCTAGGCCTCACCTTAACCCCCTTCCTCTCCATTTCTAACCCCCCCACCCCAACCCCAGTCCCCCGTCACCCCCCACCACATGCCCGAGTTACCTCCCTGCAGCAGGAAACCCAGACCGGATGCTCGACAATCATTCCTTCCCCAACCATATGGACAACCCATTGGGACACCATTGCAACCACTTCAGATAGTCCCTGAGATGTGACCTGTAGCTTCCCCCGTCTCACACAACACCCCCGTCTCTCCCCCCAACTTGCAGATTCCTGTGTCCCATCCCACCACAACGGTTATTGTTCCCAGTCACCCTTCTGTGTCATTCCCCTACCCCACTGCCTCTACCTCCCTACCCCCCAGTCACCCTTCTGTGGCCTGCTTCACACCTGCGGGGAGGCAAGACGGGTAGATGAGAGAGTATAGCAACATGGGGGAAAGGTGCTGTGGCAGTTATGAATGAGGGGAGGGAAGGCCAGAACCACCACCTCGAGGGCCCAGGTGCAGATTTTTTAAGGAGTGAAGTGAGATGCTGCACTGTACTCTCATTGAATCCCACCCAGGGTGATCAGCCAGTGAACAAGGGTTTAATTGTGTTGTTTGGAATTGTCTCAGAACAGGAGCTGAGATGGGGTAGAATCTGTGAAAACAGTCAAGGGTTTCTCAAACTAGATGGAGAGTTTGCAAGTTTAAGTATATTGTCATGTATACTTGGACTCATGAACAGGTCAGCAAGTCATCTCTGATGTGTACATAGCAGCACAATAGCACATGGTGCTGTTTGGCTATGGGGTGTGATGGGTTTATTCAGGACCCTGACAGGCTGCAGGGAAGAAACCACTTTTGAAACACAGCAGGGCAAGCAACATACTTTATGTAGCAAAGATAAAGATCAATAATCAACATTTTGGGCTTGAGCCCTTCATCAAGTCAGCAGTGCCTGAGTGGGTGCTCTCCTGGAGTAAGTGAACCCCTTGCCAGCATTCAGGCCAGGGACAGGCACCTTCTATCTCATACACAGTGTAGCCAACCCTCCATGCAGCAGGGGTGATCAGTCTCGTCCACCTCCCCTGCTGAGTTTTGCCAGCATTGTTTTTTTACTTCAATCCCAGTGTCTGCAGACTTTCGTGTTTTACCCCATACCATCTTTGAACCTGTCTGACCACAGAGAGGAAACACAAAAGTCTGCAGATGCTGTAATTGTGGTTAAAAAAAAACAAGATCCTGTAGGAACTCAGCCAGTCTTTTCATCTTCTATAGGAGACAATGGGGCTGTTTCTAGTGAGCCGGGAAAAGCGCGGTGATGCGAGGTGAAGCGCGGTGATGTGTGGTGACACCTCGAATCTGGCCACACTGTAAACACATCCAGTTGTGGCTGATGTGCAGCGATTCGAGGTGCTCCGGCGTCCTACTTTTGAGGTGTCGATGCGGGGTGATCACATCCTTTTATGCCCTCCCTTTTTATGTCCCTCGCATCACCGCGCATTTTAGGATTAGCCGAACTATTTCTACCGAGCGATGAATACGCGGTGATGCAGGGCGATGCGAGGTGACCAGGAAGTCCGATGAGCAATTGAAAACCGCAGGTGAAAAATCGCGACTTCCGGTGAGTCACCCGTGGTGTTTCCACTGCGAGGTCGTCCCTCGCATCACCCCGCATCGACCACCTCAAAAGTAGGACGCCGGAGCACCTCGAATCGCCGCACAATGGCCACAACCAGATGTGTTTACAGTGCGGCCAGATTCGAGGTGTCACCACGCATCTCCGCGCTTCACCTCGCATTACCTCGCATCACCGTGCTTTTCCCGGCTCACTAGAAACACCCCCATAGATACATTGCCAATGTTTTGGGTCTGAGCCCTGAGAAACCAATGTGGTTTTCCTTGGAGATTGAGGAGTTTGTACAGGAACTCTGGGAACAGAGACCATTGTGAGAAGAGGTTGGTCCTCAAGGTCAAGCCCCAGTTGGCAGGGGGGGGGGGGGGGGGGGGGGAGGGAGGCAGATTTCAATGGTGTCAGAGTTGGATTGGGAAATGAATGATACGTGGGAGGTTTTTGAAAGCGAGCGAGAGATGGCTATCAGTACACCCCAGGAGGTGAGAAGAAATGCTGGCAAAGTTCAAGGAAATCTGGGTCATGAAAGATCTTTATGTTTTGATCATAAAAAGGTGGTCAGATGCAGGCAGCATGGTCAGCATAGCAGTTAGCGCAATGCTGTTACAGTGCCAGCGGCTGGGACAAGTGTTCGAATCCTGCGCTGTCTGTACGGAGTTTGTATGTTCTCCCCATGTCTGCATGGGTTTTCTCCAGGGGCTCAGTTTTCTGTCTCCATCTCAAGAGATAACTCTCAACAGGCATCAACTCCCACAGCTACCTCAACTTTCCACCCTGTCCCCATAAGAATTCCATTCCATTCTCAATTCCTCCTTCTCTGTTGCATCTGCTCCCAGGATGAGGACTTCCATGTCAGATCAAAGATGTTCTCCTCCCCCTCCAAACAATGTGGCTTTTCTTCTACACCATCAACTCGGCCCTCACCTGCATATCACTAGACACATATTCCCTTTTCCATTTTCTGCAGGGAATTCCTCCATGACTCTCTTGTCCACTCCTCCCTCACCACCATTTGTCCTCTTGGGACCTACCCATGTGACCACAGGAGATGCTCCACTTGCACCCATACCATCTCCCTCAGCACCATTCGGGGCCCCAAACAGTCCTTCCAATCTGCAGGGGTCATCTACTACATCTAGTGCTCCCGCTGTGGTCTTCTCTTCATCAGAAAGACTGGACCCGGACTGGGAGAACACTTCGTTGAGCACCATAATAGCTTTGATCTTCCAGTGGCCACCCATTTCAATTCCCCATTCCAGTTCCTTGCTGACATGTCTGTCCATGGTTTCATGCACTACCAGACTGAAACCACCCGCAAAATGGAGGAAAAACGCCTCAGCTTCTGACTGGGCATCCTCCAACTGGATGGCATTACCATCGACTTCCCTGGCTTTCGTTGAACCCCCGTCACCATCCCCCAGCTTTGTCTCTCCCGTCTCCTTTCACACGGACATGATAAATTCTCACCTTATCATATCGTGTTGGTCTAGATTCCTCATAGCCAGCATTGTCAGAATTCTGAGATTTCCTGCTTCTGCCTTATTCTGCTTATTCCTTAAGGAAGGGCTCAAGCCCAAAACGTGGGCAATGTATCCGACTCCCATGGACCATTTTGGTGTGTTTTTACTCTAAAGCCCTTCAGCTAGTCCAGCAGAGAATCTGACTGCAGGGGGAGGGAGAGACTATACTCACATTGCAGGAAGTTCTGTCGTTTCTGGGTAGCTGAGCTGATGCAGGTGGATGGTCTCTCTGTGAAGACAAACAGAGTTCTAGGCAGGACTCAAGACAGAGCTGTAAGCCCTCCACCCATGGCCACACAGCCAGCATGCCTCAGGGGCCTCAGGAGAAACGGGCGAGGCCACATTGTGTAAGCAATTGCATGTGCGGATGACGAGGTGGGTGGGGGGGGGGGGAGAAGAGAAAGGAGAGGGCCGTGAGGGGGTGGGGATGGAGGGAGCACTGCAGTTCTGGGAGTGGGGGGTGAGAGGCAGATCACTTACCTGGCCTGTCTGCAATATGTGGACCATGGACCAGGCTCTGGATCAGTGTTGGTTTTCCTTTCCCTGGAACAAAAGGATTCAGGTCCCAGTTCATGTCACATGTCGTTTCCCCCCTGACCCCCCCCCCCATAAACTTTGTCTCCCACTGCCTAAGAAAGGCAGCCAACACACTGAAGGACCCATCACACCCCAGACCCTCTAATCTGGGAGAAGGCAAAGGGTGTGAACTCAAACACCAGCAAGTTAAAGACAGTGTCTTTCCTGCAGCCATCAGGCTCCTGAATGAACTCCACAATAGTGCTCCAACACTGCCTTGCTTCGCGTGCTGATTGATCTTCCTTTCCTTGGCAGTTGCCTGCTGACCTGTCAGTGTGCTTGGTCAGGAGCCCTTCTCACCTGTAACGGATCTGTGTTTACATCAATCCTCAGTTTAGTGTTAAAATTATATTTTATCTAGATATGGTTTAATAAGTTAGTTTTTGGGTGGACATGGCTAATTTACATTCTACAGACATGGTTCTTTGAGAGAGAAGATGGAGATTCATTTGCAGAAATAGAATGGTTGCTGATTGAAGTAGAGTTGAAAGAATTTATGATGGTTCTTGAGATACTGGAAACAATAGGTGTGGTTTCAGAAGCACCTGTGTAAACACATGGCCATTTTGTGTCCATGTGGACAGATATCACAGAGGCATTAAGTGGACTTGGATGCATTTAGCACATCCAAGACATTGAACGTCAAAGACAGAAATGATGTCACATAACACGTCACATGATTTGCCAGAAATATATTATTGAAATCAGAGACAAAAAAATGAGTTAAAGCTGCTATTCTGTTAAGATGCAGAAAGAAAGACCAAAATGATGCTAAAGTTTTAAAAATTGATTTTTCAGAGTTTAGGTCTTGAACACCTACACACACATTTACATTTGCGCATAGTGGGGTTTAAATTTATAGTTTGAGGTAAGCAAGGAATGTCATGTTATTCTTCTTTTTCTTTGGCTTGGCTTCGCGGACGAAGATTTATGGAGGGGGTAAAAAGTCCACGTCAGCTGCAGGCTCGTTTGTGGCTGACAAGTCCGATGCGGGACAGGCAGACACGATAAAAGCTATTATTTTGAATTTACCATTGCCTGGTGAATTTTTGCCATTGCTGTTCTTTTGTTAATGCTAACAAAGTTTCTCGCCCCTTACAAAATTAAGAGGGTTGTTAGTTCGTGACACATTCAACGAGGTGTTTTGTGACAAACAGACTCAAAGATGCTCAGCTGATTTGCCCTCAGCAGTCAAGGTGTTTGTATAAAATGTTGGAAAGTTGTTAAAGACTTATAAACCTTTGGTTCGACCACATTTGGAGCACTGGGCAGTTTTGGTCTCCCCATTACAGGAAGGATGTGGAAGATTTTGAGAATGCAGAGGTGATTTACCAGGATGTTCCCTAGTTTAGAGGGTAGGAGATATGGGGAGAGGTTGATCATACTTGGGCTATTTTATTCTGGAGTGTCTGAGGATGACAGGCGATGAGAAGTTTATAAAATTATGAGTCATTGATAGAATGGACAGATGGAATCTTTTCCCCAGGTTGGGTTTGCAAGTCCCAGAGGGCCATTTAAGCTGAGATTTACAAGGTTTTGTTTTACATGCAGTATTAGGTGTGTGGAAGTGTTGTCAGGGAAGAGGAGGAAGCAGACACAATGCAATGCATAAGCTGCATTTCGACATGCAGAGAATAGGGGTGCAGACTGCATGCAGTGGGATGGGATGAGTTGGAATGGTCCAGTATGTACCCACCCCCCCAATATCCAACCACACTCTACCCAGCCCCCCAACCTATAGTCCACAGGTCATAGCTACCCTGGAAGCCCAGGGCCTCTCTCTCCCTGCCCAGCCATTCCAGAAAAAACTGCTGTCTATGAAAACCTCCCTCTAATACTCCTTAAATCATTTCCTTAAATCTCTGCCCTCTGCTTTGGGGACCTCGGTTTCGGGTAATGTTTACATCATTGTACATCATCGTGTCCCTCACACTTTCTCTATTCCAAAGAAAACAACCTGTGGCGGCTCATCACAAGGCAGGCGAACCAGCCCCATTTGTAAGCCACGCGGTAGGGCAGCCGGTCAAAATGGTGCTGTCGGGGGTTTCCCTTCCTTCCAGCTCAGGGCTCAGAAACACACGCTTGGAGACCACGTGACGCCTGGGTGACGTCAGCACCCTCCAGCGCAGTTCTCAGTCAGGTCCGGACTGGGAGTATAAGTCCAGCCCAGCAGCCTGCAATAAACCAGTCTGCTCACTGATCTCAACCAGTCTAGTTGCATGTGTTATTGCAGGAGCAGAGTAGCTGCCGCTACAAACCCTCGTTATCCTCTGCAACACATCAACGTGCTAGAGAAACAGCGGGTCACACAGCTTCTATAGGAATTGAAAGGTAATCCATGTTTCAGGCCTGATCCCTTCGTCAAGGTTCAAGCAGGCAATAGAAAAGTGGGAGGATGGAAGAAGAGGCAAAGGGAGGGAATAGAGGAGAGAGGGAGGAATGGGCAGGGGAAGGACAGGGCAGGGGGTGGGGGTGAAGGAGGGAGGATGGGGCAGAGGGAGAAAGGGGAGGAGCAGAGGCCAAAAGGTAAGACGTCACAGGTGATAAGGGTGGGAAGATAGAAGCTGAAAAGTGATGGGGAAGGGGCAGCTCTGAATGGAGAGGGAAGGGGGTGGAAAGCTAGAGGAATAGGTCAGAGAGGTGGGGGAGGTTAATGGAAACCGGAAAAGACAATGTTAATTCCATCTGGTTAGAAGGTTGATGGCACTAACATAGACCACTGTTGAGCCCCAGGTTCCAAGTATTGCTCTGTGTGTAAAACCCTCCAGCCTTCAGTCTCTGCCTTGAGCTTCATCAACTTGGGTGACCCTACCTGGAGCCCATGTCATTTACACACCTCTCACAATCTACTCTCCGGGGAGAGCAGCCCCATCTACAGTATCCCAGCAGAGCAGGGGGGTGGAGGGGCGGTGGTGTTTGGGTCATAGTGTGGAGGGCAGGAATGAAGGAAACACCACCTACCAGGAATCTCTGTCTGATTCTGACCATGCATTGGACCATTGTTTTTCATCCTGGTGTTCTTGTTTTTCTCTGTTGAATAAAAAAAAGTAATAACCCACATGAATTCCCCTCACCCCACTTCCCCTATAACTAGCCCCAAAAATCTGCTGATTCCCCCCTCTCTCTAACCTGGGGTCACTAGGCAGTGACAGGGTGCAGAATCCCTATCTGATTCCCCCTCTCTCTAACCCCAGGGTCACTGGACAGTAATCCCAACTGTCTAGCTCATTTAGCCAGGCTCTCTGCCCATAGTGCACAGAATTCCACAGGCTAGCAAAGCAGCAGCTTTGGTGACCGTGGATCATGTGGGAACCACTTTCCAGAACCCCAATGAGTTTGAGCCCGCACTCACTGGTTTTGGGCTGCTTGTCTTCAGACGGCTTGCTTGCTTCAACCTTTTCTTTCCTTTCAGCAAAAATTGGTTCTCGACCCAGAAGGCACCCTGTGGATGGTACAAGCACATTACAGTCAGAACTATGGGAGTGTTACATAATCATGGTTGATGGGAGTGCCAGAAAGGCAGCTCAGTGACAAACACACCAAGGTCCTAGAGAAACTCATCAGGTCTGGGCTCTTCCTCAGGATTCTGGAAAAACACAGATTCTACATTCCCTCAGCATTTCAATGAGATGCTTTCTTCATGACCTTTGCCCACTATTCCATCCCCACTGACCACTCCCTGACATGGGATTTCCACTTGCAACCACACTCATTCAGCAGCATCTCCCTCGGTGTCAGTAAGACCAAGAAGCTGGCCATACACTTCTGGAAGTGGAATGGAGCTCATTCACCTCAATGGCATGGAGATGGGGATAGTAGATGGTGGCAGTGATTTACATCTCCAGTAGGGACACAGCAGAATGCTACACTGCAGGATTACAGAGATACAGGACGCCAGGGTATGGGACTGGGGCTGTCAGGGTTCATCACTCACCCAGACTCTCTGTCTGCTCCTCGACCAATTGCAGCTGCTCAGTCTTTGGCTGTTTGGAATTGGCTTTCTCTGCAAAACAAGAAACTCTGTATGCCCACTCTATCAATTTCTTCAGAACACACAATAGAAGGTAAAGCAGTTGGTGGTGGCTGGGCCCTGCAGAGCTCCTACAGCAATGCCCTGGGATGATTGATTGCCAACGCCCACAACCATTTTTCTCTGCTTCCAACTACTGCAGTTTTCTTAACTGACACCCACTAACAGTTTCACTCTTGCCTCACTTCCATAACTCCACTCTTGGAAAAACAGGAGTTAAATGAGGCTGCTGTCGTTCTGACTGATCTCTGTATTTTCACTTGTTATTCTATGTATGGGTTGACTTGCTGATTTGCTCACAAAACAAACTTTCTCACTGTACTTTGGTACATGTGACAATGAACTGGTCTGAACCCATGAGATGGTGGCTCTGAAGCCGAGTGTTGCTCAGTGAACCCCTCCTGGAGTTCAGGGAACTGGGGATTGGAGCAAACAGCAATATTCCTTTCCATTCACTTGCTGATAAGAGTATACTGGTTGTACAATGCAGAATCACACAGCATAGAATAGGCCCCTAAGCCCACCTCATCCATACTGGCCCAGTTGGCATCCTGGACTAGTCCTTTCTGTCTCCATTCGGTCCATATCCTCCTAAACCTTCAGGGAACTGGGGATTGGAGCAAACAGCAATATTCCTTTCCATTCACTTGCTGATAAGAGTATACTGGTTGTACAATGCAGAATCACACAGCATAGAATAGGCCCCTAAGCCCACCTCATCCATACTGGCCCCGTTGGCATCCTGGACTAGTCCTTTCTGTCTGCATTCGGTCCATATCCTCCTAAACCTTACCGGTGTCTGTCCAAATGTCTGTGAATGTCAAAATAGTGCCCACTTCTATAGTCTCCTCTGGCAGTTTGTTCCAGATATAAGCCACCCTCTGAGTGAAAGTTACCTCATAGGTTTCCCAGAAATCTTCCCCCTCTCACCTTAAACCAATGCCCGGTTTCTAGAATCATTTCCCTGGGAAACAGGTCTTGAGCATTCACTTTATCTGTGCCCCTCATGAGTTTACAAACCTCTACAATGTCTCCTCTTGGCATCTGATGCTCTAAAGGATAAAGATCCAGACCATCTAACCCCTTCCTATGACTCAGCCCCACAACATCCTGGTGAATTTCCAGTAACTGGGAGACCAGAACTGCACACAGAACAGGTGTGGTCTCACCAACACCTCATACAACTGTACAGTGATGTCCAAACTTTTGTACTCTACATCCTGCCCAACTAAGGCAGGGGTGCCAAACACCTTCACGACCCCATCCATCCGAGTTGCCATCTTCTCCATCTCCCTATTCTACACACTCTCCAGGACCTAACCACTCATTGTACATCATACCCTGCTAATGACCTCCAATCAATCCCGGACTTCCCAAGTGTTGGTATATGTTGTCCCTCAGAATCTCCTCCAGGAATTATCTGACTACTGACATCCAGCTCACTAACCTACACCATGACTTGTCCCTGCTATTTTTTCTTATTTAGTAACAGCACTCGTGACACCCTAAATCAGCTCCCATTTGTCCTGCAATCCCCAGTTCCCTGAACTCCAGGAGGGGTCCACATTTCACAGTGCACTAATAAGTGCACCCATTTGGAAACTGTAGAGAGTCAACCTACCAGAAATAAGTTACAGCAGCCAGACCTCATTCTGTTCTTGTGGCTCAGAAGGGAAGGGTAGAGAGGAGAGTAATAGTAGGGGATTCATTGGTTAGGGATACAGGAGATTCTGTGGAAAGGAACAAGACTTAAATGGTATGTTGCCCCCCAGGTGCCAGGGTTAGAGACATCTCTGAACACCCTCAATGAATTCTTGAGCAACCAGATGTCGTGGTGCACGTTGGTACCAGTGACATGGATAGGAAAAGTGATGAGATCCTGAGGTCCAGCAGGACCTCCAGGGTGGTAATCTGGATTGCTGTCTGCGTCATGCTAGAAGCAGTGATGGAATCAGATCAAATAGTAGAGGCTTCTAGATAGACACAGGGATTTGCAGGGCATGGAGGAATATGGTTCATGTGGAGGCAGAAAAGGTTTAATTTAATCTTCAGACATTGTATGAAAGGCCTTTCTGAAATCTGCATTGCGCTAATCAAAATATTCAATCACGACTCCACCTAGCAAAAGCAAACCATCCTGAATGAGGGCTGCCTTCCCTCCGACTTTTTCCAATGACTTCCCCCAAAAGTGAGTTCAGACTCTCACATTACTACCAGCTGCCCTTGGATAAGGGTACTCCATTGTCACGGAGTTACTCACTCACAACACCCACTCTATGGCAGATACACACACCAGGCAAGGGGTGAAGACCACTGTGCCTTGACTGGGATCACGGAGTTGGGTACCCAGCCGCCACCACCCAATTCATCAGCTGGATCTGGATCACTGATCACCAGGAGGTTCACCCTGGCAAGGGGGTTGTGCTGTGCAATCTCCATGAGGCAGGTTAAGACATTGCTTAAGCAGCGCCAGTCGCCAGGGAGATGGGTGAAGTGGTGCAAAGATGGAGGGGCTGAAGCCAGGCTTGTGGAGAGCCTGGACCTCCTGATGTAAAGGACTCACCAGCCTGTTCCAATTGTTGTACTCTCTGCTCCAAGGAAATCTTCAGCTGCTTTGTCAGTTTGCCTCGGATTGCAGACACCGCTTTGGCGATGTGGACTAGTTTCTTGGCATCAACTTCAACCTGCTCCTGTGACGTGGAAGTATCCAGCGGGACTTGAAGATATTCAACTCTCTGAAACCAAATTATCAACATCAAGATAACTGCCTTCTCCAGCAGAACCGCAATGCCCACAAATTAAAGCCTACCAGCGGCAGATTGATCACACCCAGCCTCAGGAGCACACCTATGGGGCAGCCAGGTAGGGGGAGATGGGGACCCTTGTACCTTCCAGAAAGTGATGCCCCCCTTGTGGGCAAGTGCTGATTTAAGCTGCTCCTTGTATTCCTTCAGCTTCTCCAAACGACTACTCATCTGGTCCAGCCTGGCCGCACACCTGGTGTCTGCTCTGTTCTCTTCCTCTTCAATCAGTTTGTTTGCCATTCTCTCCTCTCGCTCGATCATTGCCTTCATCTCTGCAAACTCACCCTCAACGACTGCTCTCTGAGTCCCCGACGAGTCCTGTCACACAGGGAAGTAAATGCCAATCCCGTCAGAAACAGTGGCTGGCGCACCAGGTAGTGCCATTGCTCGTCAGCAACAGCAGGCACAGGTTTTGTGTGTGGAGTCTGTATGCTCCCCCAATGACCGCACACTTCATCCATGGCCTCCTGCATGCTAGAGACAAGGGGGCCCCAGGACATACACCACAGCACCCCCCGCAGCAAACAACAGGATGGGAACATGAACATGGGGGATGCGGTTGCCTTGAGACCTGACATGGATGACAGGCCGAATGGTCAGCCACTGTGACAATTAAATAATTCTGGGAATGAAGGCAGAAGTGAGGGGTCCTCAGGATCACGTCCCTCCAAAGCTGGTGGCATGTCCAGCATTGGCATCTGCGGAAGCCTTGCCACCAGACACATTTACGGAAGCCTTAGCACCATCCACTGACCACAGCAGCCTTGGCACCAACTGCACATCACTGTAGTCTAGACACTGGCCACATACCTTCACATGCTCCTTCTGAAAATTCATCATCTCCACACTGTGCTGCAGTTGGATGATCTCATATTCCACCGTCTTCTGTTGAACTTTCAGCTCCTCCTAGGGAGAGAGGGTTCCTGGTTCAGACAGTGCTGTTGGTACAAATCCACACTACCCCTTCCCCCACCTGCTGCCCCCAGGATGGACTGGAGTTCGGGCACCTTTCACTGAATGATGTGTCCTCATTCCCTGTAGGGCTGAGCTGGACCCTGAACCAAAAACCACGGAATGGCTGCAGTTGCGAGAGGAGAAACAACCTACTGAGAACGTCAGCGAGTCAAGCAGCAGGCCATTGGAGAAAAAGAATTGTCCATGGTTACTGTCAGCACCCTTTTTCAAGAAGCTGTTAGTTCTGATTCCAAATGGACACCTTATAAAACTTCCTACTGGTCAGAAATGGCATGGAGTCAGCAGAAACATCAAGCAGACGGAACTCCTCTGCACCAGCCCTCTCCCACAGCAACAAGCTCCACCTGCCTCCATCTGCAGCTCCCCCTTGTGTCACTGCAGCCCAGCCTACCTGTGAAATAATAAGTTTAACAAAGGGTTAATTAATTTGGTGAGAATACAATTGCTCTGTAACATAGGTGAGAATGTGACTGTCCTCTAACATGACCTTCCCATTGCTGTAGTGAGATAGTAACTAACACCATAAAGAATGTAGTAAGACTAAATAAGTCTGCACACACAAAGGAACATGTTTTTGTGAAAACAACTGTGTGAAGTTCGTCTGAAACTTGTAGGGTCTCACACAGATCCCTGCTTGAATGGAATCAGTGTAGAGAATGAGTTACTGAACTCTTTCTTTGCACCCCTCACTCCCACTAGTACTAACAAGGCTGAATAAAGGAAACTTATATGCTTAATTGGTTCTGTTTATTTTATTACAGTGCAGGCCAACTTTCACATGGCGTAGTCATCAGGATCTCGCCGGGATGGAAGTCTCCGGTCAAAGAGGCCATCAGCGTTCAGGACGCTGGAGAGAGGATAAAGAGGCACCTTCAGATCCATTGTAACTGGCTCCCATCCCGATTTCTGATAACACAGTGGTCCCTCGTCCAAGGTTGACGTGGTACCCTGCTGAGATCCAGAAAAGAACCACGATAGGCAAGAGGACAAAGAGCACAGGTCAGTGGAGTATAGGTGTATGGTTACGTGACTGTAGTAGTTATATGCATACAGAATTTTAATTTGATTGGTTGGCCAAGAGAGGCCTGGATAAAAGGTAAATTTGTATGGCAGGCAGGAGATAAAATATGGGACATCAAATGGATAAGACTGATGGGGTGCCCTGGTACAACAAATGTGTTATTTGTATCCAAAATATTTGGCCCTTTTACACAGAGGTCCCACTAAATTGGTATATCAATCTGCCAAAGCCAGATCAGGTCGTTGGAGCATTCACAAGAAAAACCAGTTTGGTGTGACTTTTTACATAGGGGACGCAGAGCTGGCGTCAGAACAAGTCTAATCGGTGGGCATTTGGGTAACCACAGGGGGGGGCACAAACTGCCATTCAAAAACTCACTCGGGAGGGTACCATACCTGCCATGAATCTCCTCATGTGCTGCCGTCACACTTCCTCCTCCTCCTGATGTAACAGACAAATGATGTACTTGTATCGCGTGGACACAAAACCATGTGACGTTAGCAACGCAGGTGGGAACATGATAACTAATTTGGGGGGGCAATGCCCGTGAATGCTCCCCCTTGGCACTGGTCAGAGAGACCCGGCATCCTGGTACAAAAGAAGTCAGGGCCTGCAGCTTCACAGCTTAGTGTCCAAAAGGAAGGCAGGTAAGCCTTTTCAACAGGAGCTAAAGCGAAACACATCAGCTCGGATTCTACCTACCTTGGCCGGTAAGTACTGGGATGAAAATGACCCCCCCATAACGTGTTTGTCGCAATCCCACAGGTAAGTGAAGCAGTAAAAAGGCAGTTAATTACCATCTTTCAAGGGCACTGAAAAAGGGTCTAAGGTAAAGAATTTTGACAGCTGTCGGCAGCATTAACAAATCCACTGGATAATGAGGCATGGCCAGTTTGAGGAACATGGTCCATACAAGATAAAGAAAAAGCAGAACAAATGGTATAGGAAAAAGATGTAGGGAAGAAATGGAAAAAGTATGTGGGAATGGAAGGAACAAGGACAGAAAGAATGGCAGAAATTTAAAGAACGAAGCTGGAGGTGAAATTCAAATCATAGTGGGATAGTGTTATGTACAAAGGAGAGTGCACCCAAAGACTGGGAAGTTTTACAGACTGAGTGTGAGTGGCATGACAATTAGGAAAATAAAAACCAAAGAGAACAGAGCTCGGCGCCAAATAGTAAACCAACAGGTTTGATACCTCCTCACACAACTCTTACAGTGAATAATGATCACATGGCAAAGGAACTGGGGGTGCTAACACAGATGTTAGTAAACCTTGCAGATCCATGTACCAGAGAAACAAGAATTCTCGCAGGGAGCGTTGATGTATTGTCTATGGCACCTTACAGTGCCATCTGTAAAGGTTAAATCGCTGTGTTTTGGATTCTTAGTTAATTTTGTGCCTGTCTCTTTAAGAGAACTATTGTTTGTAGTGTTTACAAACAGTTACTATGATGTTATATTTCATAATATTCACCCAGGCTAACTGCTTGCGCATTCCTCAAGATGTGAGGGAAGCGAGGAGTCACGTGATGGAGTAGTGGCCGGTCAGGGAATTCCAGCCCTCTCCCGAAAAGTTTAAAAAAAAAACACACAAAGCACAAAGGTACAAGATTAAAATTTATAATAAAGTAAAAATAAAGGTGAGAAGAAAATGGCAGCGAAGAGAGAAAAGTCGAAAACAACGGGAAGAAAAGAGGAAGAAAGAATGTCGGAAGAAGAAGGTGAAGGCCTTACCTGTCCGAAGAGGCCCGCCGCGGAGAGAGAAGCCCACTCCCGCAGGTCAGTGGAAGTCCCGGGCTCGGGACTACAAAAATGGCTCGCAGAGCCGAGTAAAAGTGCGCATGCGCGATCCGCATGAAAAAAAACACACTGACGGGAAGGGGGAACAGCTGCGGAGTCGATCTCCACAGCTGAGAGAGACACCTGCAGCACAGCAGCAGGTGCAGAACACAGACAATAGCAACAACAAGAAAGAAGAGGGTAAAAAGAAAACAAGGAAACAACAGATGGTCAACCCAGAGGAAGAACAGAAAGAAGTGGAAGAAGGCAAGACAATGGATGTATCTTTTTTTAAAGAATATATGGAATCAGTGAAAGAATGGCAATTACAAGAATTTAATGAGATAAAAAGAAGAATTAAGAATGCAGAAGAAAGAATGAATAAAATGGAAGTGGCCATATCAGAGTTAGGAAAAAGAGTGGAAAATATGGAAGAATGAGAAACAATTGTAGAAATGGAAGACTTAAAAGAGAAATTAGAAGAATCTAATAAAAAAGTTAAAGAAGCACAGGAGCTGTTAGCTCAGAAGATAGATATGATAGAAAACTATAATAGAAGAAATAATATAAAGATAGTGGGCCTTAAGGAAGATGAAGAAGGCAAGAATATGAGAGAATTTATAAAAGATTGGATCCCAGACTCCTAGGAAGACCAGAATTACAGGAAGAAATGGAAATAGAGAGGGCACATAGAACTTTAGCCCCGAAACCACAACCGCAGCAAAAACCAAGATCCATTTTAGTAAAATTCTTAAGATATACAACAAGAGAAAATATATTGGAGAAAGCAATGAAGAAAGTAAGAGAGGACAAAAAGCCACTGGAATATAAAGCACCAAAAATTTTTTTCTATCCAGACATAAGTTTTGAACTCCTGAAGAAGAGGAAGGAGTTCAATACAGCAAAAACGATCTTATGGAAAAAAGGATATAAATTTATGTTAAAGTACCCAGCGGTACTTAAAATAGTTATTCCAGGGCAACAAAACAGACTATTCTCGGATCCAGAGGAAGCAAGGAAATTTGCAGAACAACTACAAAACAAGCAGAGAGATGAAGACATGTAATGAGAGTAAAAATGACCACGAACTATATGTATGTGTGTAAAGGGGTATATGTGTGTATAGTGTGTATACATGAATTTAGAGGAAAATATATAGAGTATAGACAAGAATTAATAAGGGAGGGAAAGGGAATAAGGAGGGAATTAAAAGAGTGACCTTTGTTACATATGAAAATTGAAATCTTTTCTGGGGGGGGCTGGGTGGGTAGGAGTTATGGTCACTACAAAATCAGTTGACGTTTGCGAGTGAATTTGCAAATCCAAATGGAGAGGAGAGATGTGGTTGTCCGACAAGGGATAAAGGGCAACTCAGGAGGGGGAGGGGAGAATGGGGTTAAAGAAGTTTTAAATAGGAGAATAAGAAAAATGTTTGATGTTTTAGAAATGTTGTCTTATAAAGTGTTCAAAACAAGAAAGCAGAAATGGATAAGAAGGAAAGGTTATGATGGAGAAACGGAAAGGGAAGATAAACAAAGTATGAAATGGCTACGCTGAACTATATGACTTTAAATATTAACGGAATACATAAAAAGGAAGAAACTGCTAAATTTCCTGAAAAAAGAAAAAATTGATATAGCATTTGTGCAAGAAACACATTTAACTGAATTGGAGCACAAGAAATTAAAGAGAGATTGGGTAGGACACGTAACAGCAGCGTCGTATAATTCAAAAGCAAGAGGAGTAGCTATATTAATTCGTAAAAATGTGCCAATTAAAATAGAAGAGGAAATAATAGATCCAGCAGGGAGATATGTAATGATAAAATGTCAGATATATTCGGAGTTTTGGAATCTACTAAATGTATATTCACTTAACGAAGAAGATCAAAAGTTTATGCAAGATATTTTTTTGAAGATAGCAGACACGCAAGGGAACATATTAATAGGAGGGGATTTCAACCTGAATTTGGATTCAAATATGGACAAAACTGGGAAAAAAAATTAACAGAAAGAACAAAGTAACCAAATTTATAATTATATCGATGGGAGAAATGCAACTTTTGGATATATGGAGGAAACAACACCCAAATGAAAAGGAATATTCATATTACTTGGGTAGACATAATACATACTCAAGAATAGACCTATTTTTGTTATCAGCTCGTATGCAAGATAGAGTAAGAAAAACAGAATATAAAGCTAGAATATTATCGGACCATTCACCCTTAATATTGACAATAGAGTTAGAGGACATTCCTCCAAGAATGTATAGATGGAGATTAAACTCCATGCTACTCAAAAGGCAGGATTTTAGAGAATTAATTGAAAGACAAATTAAAATGTATTTTGAAATAAATACCGAATCAGTGAAAGATAAGTTTGTACTATGGGACGCAATGAAAGCGTTCATTAGAGGTCAAATAATAAGTTATGTAACCAAGATGAAGAAGTACTATAATCAGGAAACAGAGCAGTTAGAAAGGGAAATAGTACATATAGAAAAAGAATTAGCAATACAACTAAAAGAAAAGAATTGGCAGATAAAAAAATAAAATATGAAACACTACAAACATATAAGGTGGAGAAGAATATAATGAAGACAAAACAGAAATATTATGAACTAGGGGAAAAAACGCACAAAATTCTAGCATGGCAACAAGCTAAGAAAATGGTATTGGCATCAAGGAAAAAAGACAAACAAATCACATATCATCCAAAGGAGATCAAGGAAAACTTTAGAGAATTCTATGAACAATTATACCAAACTGAAAACGAAGGGAAAGAAGGGAAAATAGATGAATTTTTAACTAAAATTGAACTACCAAAATTATAAATAGAGGAACAAAATAAATTAACAGAACCATTTGAAATAGTAGAAATACAAGAGATAATAAAAAAACTACCAAATAATAAAACACCAGGAGAGGATGGATTCCCAATAGAATTCTATAAAACATTTAAAGATTTATTAATTCCTCCCCTCCTGGAAGTAATCAACCAGATTGATAAAACACAAAGCTTACCAGATTCATGTAAAACAGCAATAATTACAGTAATACTAAAGTAAGGGAAAGATCCACTCGCACCAGCGTCATATAGACCAATATCATTACTTAACACAGATTATAAGATAATAGCTAAACTATTAGCAAACAGATTAGCAGAGTATGTACCGAAAATGGTAAATCTAGACCAAACTGGATTTATTAAAAAAAGATGCACAATAGACAATATTTGTAAATTTATTAACTTAATTCATGCAGTAGAAGGGAGGAAAGCGCCAACAGTAGCAGTTGCTTTAGACGCAGAGAAGGCCTTTGACAGAGTAGAATGGAATTATTTATTCAAAGTATTGCAAAAATTCAGTTTACCAGAGAAGTATATTAATTGGATTAAAGCATTATATAAGGGGCCATTGGCGAAAGTGACAGTAAATGGATATACATCAAAACAATTTAACTTAAGCAGGTCAACACGACAGGGATGCCCACTATCACCCTTATTGTTCGCGTTAGCTATAGAACCACTAGCAGAATTGATAAGAACAGAAAATAATATAAAAGGGATAAAAATAAAAGACAAGGAATATAAAATCAGTTTATTTGCGGATGATGTTATAGTATACTTAACAGAACCAGAAATATCAATAAAAGAATTATATAAGAAATTGAAGGAATATGGAGAAGTGTCAGGTTACAAGATTAACGTAAATAAAAGTGAAGCAATGCCAATGAATAATGCGGATTTCTCAAAATTTAAGAAGGAATCACCATTCAGATGGCAAATGCAAGCAATAAGATACCTAGGTATACAAATAAATAAAAATCTCGGCCATCTATATAAACTCAATTATTATCCACTAATGAAAAAATTACAGGACGATTTAGAGCATTGGAAAGATTTACCATTAACACTAATAGGAAGGATAAACTGTATTAAAATGAATATTTTCCCAAGGATATTATACCTATTTCAGGCATTGCCAATACACTTGACGGAGTAATTCTTCAAGGAGTTAAAGAAAATAATAAGGAAATTTTAATGGAAAGGGGGGAAACCGAGGATAGCACTAGATAAATTAACAGAATGGCTTACAACTGCCAAACTTTAAAAATTATTATAGAGCCACACAATTAAGATACCTATCAGATTTTTATCAAACAAGGGAAAAGCCAGATTGGACTAGATTAGAATTAGATAAAATAGGGGAAAAGATTCCTGAACACATATTATATAAATAGGATGAAAAATTGGTACAACATAGAAGTTCTCCAGTATTACATCATCTACTCAATATTTGGAAAAAGATTCCTGTAGAAAGGAATAAAACAAATTATCAATTACCAAAACTAATATTGATGCAAAATAAGTTACTCCCTTTTACAATAGATAACCTTTCCTTTAGAGAATGGGGAAAAAAAGGGATCAAAAGAATAGAAAATTGTTTTTCACGAAATAGATTATTATCCTTTGAACAAATGAAAGATAAATACAATATAACTCAAGATACAGTGCTGGCATATTACCAATTGAGCTCCTACTTGAAGGACAAATTAGGAAGCAGTCTGAGGTTACCAGAGAGAAGTAACTTTGAATATGTGATTACAGATACAATGATAATCAAAAGATTTATAACAAATATGTATTTTAAACTGCAAGAAAAGGAGAATGAGGAAACAAATGGTAAAACTAAACAAAAATGGGAACAAGATTTAAATATAAAGATAAAAAAGGAAACATGGGAGAAGTTATGTTCTGGAACGATGAGAAATACAATAAACACGAGGTTACGTATGATACAATATAACTGGATACACAGGCTATACATTACACCTCAAAAGTTAAATAAATGGGACCCAACAGTATCTGATAGATGTTTTCGATGTAAAAAAGAAATGGGAACAACAATTCATGCAATCTGGACATGTGAGAAAGTAGAAAAATTTTGGGAAGATCTAAACCAAATATTAAATAAAATTACAGAAAACAATATTCCAAAAAATCCAGAGATCTTCCTCCTAAGTAACATAAAAAACAAAGAATTTGGAATTGATTTGGATGGTGCACAAAAAAGATTTGTTAAGATAGCTCTAGCCGTAGCAAAAAAATGTATTTTGTCAACCTGGAAATTGAAAGATAATTTGAAAATACAACAATGGTATATAGAAATTAATAAATGTATTCCATTAGAAAAAATAACATATAGTTTAAGAAATAATATTGAAATATTTGAACAAATATGGGAGCCTGACATGAAACGCAATAGAGAAAACTAACCGGGGACATTCACTACCTAAATTAACGAAAGGAGAAGGAAATGAAAAGAATTGACTCAGTGGAATTTCTTGTTTATTTTTATTGAGTGACAACATTGTTTGACTGGTTTAATGTATCCTAGATTTTGTACTTTGAATGGACGGGGGGGGGGGGAGGTGGGGAGGGTGGGATGGGAGGAGGGCTGGAGGGAGAAAATGGCACTGCATATATTTGAAAAGGAAAAAGTATGTATCATGGTCAATGTGGTTTATGGTGTGAAAAATAAAAAATTTTAAAAAAAGATGTGAGGGAAGCGTGAGCACAAGAAATTTTTCTTTGAATTTTTGTATCTCTTTAAATATCTTTTGAATCTCTATCATCCAGTGAATGCTTTGGTATTCTTCATTATGAAAGTCTTGTTACAAAATTATGCAAAATGTTTATCAGTTTTATCAATGAATTAGAACCTTAAAGTTACAGCCACAGAGTTTTGATTTATTAAAGAAAACTAAATTTGAGAGATATCGCAGCTCACGCTTTGGAAGATGATAATCTGAAATTCAGATATATTAGAGTAAGGAAAGTGTCATTTATACCATCACCCACAAAGCATTGGAAAATTATCAGAGAAGGTATTGTCAGCATCACCTTATGAGGTAGGGAAAACCAATAACCCACTAACCACGCCTTTTACCTGTATATAACCCACTCTCCAATCAATCTTTGAAATTCCTATCTCCCCCAGTCAAAATTGCCCTTCCCTCAATTCAGGACTTTAACTTGTGAACCATTCTCCATTTTCGGTTGTTATTTTAAAAATTTCGATATAAACTTTATTCGTAACAAGAGTGCGAGGTTCTTTCACATTCAGTGTGTTATTTGTTCATTATTGTAAAACTAATAACAATGGTATTTGACCCCAAAGCACCCTCCCACTGACACGTCAGGTACCAGTGTCGTTGACTGTGTGCCTCACTGCGCAGTCCACTTTTTTTTTAATTTTTTATTTTTCACACTGTAAACCATATTGACCAAAATACATAGACATTTTTCTTCTTAAATATATTCAGTGTCGTTTTCTCCCCCTTTTTCCCCCCTCCCTCACCCCCTTCCCCATTTATTTGAAGTTCAATCTATAAGATACATTAAACCCGTTAAACAATGTTGTCACTTAATAAAAATAAACAAGAAATTTTACTGATTCAGTTCTTTTCGTTATCTTCTCCTGTCATTTTAGGTGGTGAATTTCTCTATTGTGTTTCATGTATGGCTCCCATATTTGTTCGAATATTGTAATGTTATTTTTTCTAATGGAATACACTTGTTCATTTCTATGTACCATTGTTGTATTCTCAAGTTGTCTTCCAATTTCCAGGTTGACATATACATTTTTTTGCTACAGCTAGGGCTATCATAACAAATCTTTTTTGTGCTCCAAATCGAGTTCAAATTCTTTGTTTCTTATATTACTTAGGAGGAAGATTTCTGGGTTTTTTGGTATATTGCTTTTTGTGATTTTATTTAATATCTGGTTTAGATCTTCCCAAAATTTTTCCACTCTCTCACATGTCCAGATTGCATGAATTGTTGTTCCCGTCTCCTTTTTACAGCGAAAACATCTGTCTGATACTGTTGGGTCCCATTTATTTAACTTTTGAGGTGTGATGTATAGCCTGTGTATCCAGTTATATTGTATCATGCATAACCTCATGTTTATTGTATTTCTTATAGTTCCGGAGCATAACTTCTCCCATGTTTCATTCTTCATCTTTATGTTTAGATCTTGTTCCCATTTTTGTTTAGTTTTACTATTTGTTTCCTCTTTCTCCTTTTCTTGTAGTTTAATATACATGTTTGTTATAATTTTTTTGATTATCATTGTGTCTGTAATCACATATTCAAAATTACTTCCCTCTGGTAACCTCAGACTGCTTCCCAATTTGTCCTTCAAGTAGGATTTCAGTTGGTAGTATGCCAACACTGTATCGTGAGTTATATATTTATCCTTCATTTGTTCAAAGAATAATAATTTATTTCCTGAAAAGCAATTTTCTATTCTTTTGATCCTTTTTTTTCCCATTCTCTAAAGGAAAGGTTATCTATTGTAAAAGGGATTAGCTGATTTTGCGTCAGTATTAGTTTTGGTAGTTGGTAATTTGTTTTATTCCTTTCTACATGAATCTTCTTCCAAATGTTGAATAGATGATGCAATACTGGTGAATTCCTATTTTTCATCCCATTTATATAGTATATGTTCAGGTATCTTCTCCCCTATTTTATCTAGTTCTAATCTGGTTTTTCTCCTGTTTGATAAAAATCTGATAGGTATCTTAATTGTGCAGCTCTATAATAATTCTTAAAAAGTTTGGTAGTTGTAAGCCTCCTTGTTTGTACCATTCTGTTAATTTATCTAGTGCTATCCTCGGTTTCCCCCCTTGCCATAAGATTTTCCTTATTATCTTCTTTAACTCCTTGAAGAATTTCTCTGTTAGGTGTATTGGTAATGACTGAAATAGGTATTGTATCCTTAGGAAAAATGTTCATTTTAATACAGTTTTTCCTTCCTATCTGTGTTAGTGGTAAGTCTTTCCAATGCTCTAAGTCGTCTTGTAATTTTTTCATTAATGGATGGTAATTGAGTTTATTTAGATGGCCGAGGGGTTTTTATTTAGTTGTATACCTAGGTATCGCATTGCTTGTGTTTGCAATCTAAATGGCGATTCTTTCTTAAACTCTGTGAAATCCGCATTATTCATTGGCATTGCTTCACTTTTATTTGCGTTGATCTTGTACCCCGATACTGCTCTATATTCCTTCAATTTCCTATGTAATTCTTTTATTGATATTTCTGGTTCTGTTAAGTATATTATAACATCATCTGCAAATAGACTGATTTTATATTCCTTCTCTTTTATTTTTATCCCTCTTATTTTATTTTCTGTTTTTATCAGTTCTGCTAGTGGTTCTATAGCTAACGTGAATAGTGAGGGAGATAGTGGACATCCCTGCCTTGATGATCTGCTTAAGTTAAATTGTTTTGATATCCATTTACTGTCACTTTCACCAATGGCCCCTTATATAATGCTTTAATCCAATTAATATATTTCTCTGGTAGGCTGAATTTTTGTAGTACTTTGAATAAATAATTCCATTCTACTCTGTCAAAGCCCTTCTCTGCGTCTAAAGCAACCGCTACTGTTAGAGTTTTATTTCCTTCGACTGCATGAATTAAGTTAATAAATTTACAGATATTGTCTGTTGTTCGTCTTTTTTTAATAAATCCAGTTTGATCTAGATTTACTATTTTTGGTACATAGTCGGCCAATCTGTTTGCTAATAGTTTAGCTATTATCTTATAATCTGTGTTAAGTAAAGATATTGGTCTATATGACGCTGCTGCAAGTGGATCTTTCCCTGTCTTTGGTATTACTGTAATTATTGTTGTTTTGCATGAATCTGGTATGCTTTGTGTTTTATCAATCTGGTAGATTACTTCCAGGAGGGGAGGAATTAACAAGTCTTAAATGTTTTATAGAATTCTATTGGGAATCCATCCTCTCCTGGTGTTTTATTGTTTGGTAGTTTTTTTAATATCTCCTGTAAATCTTCTATTTCAAATGGTTTTAATTTATTTTGCTCTTCTGTTTGTAATTTCAGTAGTTCAATTTTAGTTAGAAATTCATCTATTTTGTCTTCTTTCCCTTCGTTTTCAGTTTGATATAGTTGCTCGTAGAATTCCCTGAAGTTTTCATTGATCTCCGTTGGATTATATGTAATTTGTTTGTCCTTTTTCCTTAATGCCAATACCATTCTTTTAGTTTGTTCTGTCTTAAGCTGCCACGCTAGAATTTTGTGCGTTTTTTCTCCGAGCTCATAATATTTCTGTTTTGTCTTCATTATGTTCTTCTCCACTTTATATGTTTGTAGTGTTTCATTTTTTTTATCTGCCAATTCTCTTCTTTTAGTTGTATCTTCCTTTATTGCTAATTCTTTTTCTATATTCGTTATTTCCCTTTCCAACTGTTCTGTTTCCCGATTGTAGTCCTTCTTCATCTTAGTTACATAAATTATTTGCCCTCTGATGAAAGCTTTCATTGCATCCCATAATATAAACTTATCTTTCACTGATTCCGTATTTATTTCAAAGTACATTTTAATTTGTCGTTCAATGAATTCTCCAAAATACTGTCTTTTAAGTAGCATGGAGTTTAATCTCCATCTATACATTCTTGGTGGGATGTCCTCTAGCTCTATTGCCAATAACAGGGGTGAGTGGTCCGATAATAGTCTAGCTTTATATTCCGTTTTCCTAACTCTCCCTTGAATGTGGGCTGATAACAGGAATAGGTCTATCCTTGAGTATGTTTTATGTCTACCCGAATAATATGAATATTCCTTTTCCTTTGGGTGTTGTTTCCTCCATATATTCAAAAGTTGCATTTCTTGCATCAATTTAATTATAAATTTGGTTACTTTTTTCTTTGTTAGTTTCTTTCCAGTTTTATCCATGTTTGAGTCCAAATTAAGGTTAAAATCCCCTCCTATTAGTATGTTCCCTTGCGTATCTGCCATCTTCAAAAAGATATCTTGTATAAATTTTTGATCTTCTTCATTAGGTGAATATACATTGAGTAAATTCCAAAATTCTGAATATATCTGACATTTTATCATTACGTATCTCCTTGCTGGATCTAATATTTCCTCTTCTATTTTGATTGGTACATTTTTATTGATTAATATAGCTACTCCTCTGGCTTTTGAATTATATGATGCTGCTGGTACATGTCCTATCCAATCTCTCTTTAATTTCTTGTGCTCCACTTCAGTTAGATGTGTTTCTTGTACAAATGCTATATCAATTTTTTTCTTTTTTCAGTAAATTTAACAGTTTCTTCCTTTTGATTTGGTTGATCTTCTTCCTTTGAGTTGGTCATCTGTTGTTTCTTTGATTTCTTATTTTTATTCTCTTCCTTCTTGTTCTCGTTATTTTCTATGTTTTCCTCTTGCTGTTGTGTTGTAGTTGTCAGTTTCAGCTGTGGAGATCTACTCTTCAGCTGGTCCCCCCCCCCCCTCCCGTCAGTGTCATTTTTTGTCTTGCGCATCGTGCATGCGTACTTTTGTTTGGTTCCGTGAGCCATTTTTGTAGTCCCGAGTTCGGGGCTTCCACTGACCTCAGGGAGCGGGCTTCTCTCTCCAGAGCGGGCCTCCTTGTCTTCACCTTCTTCTTCCGACATCCTTCCTTCATTTCTTCCCGTTGTTTTTGGCTTTTCTTTCTTCGCTGCCATTTTCTCCACATTTTTACTTTATGGTTTTTATGTTTGTGCCTTTGTTTTTTCTCTACTTTTTTTCCTTTTCTGGAGTGGGCTGGAGTTCCCCTACCGGCCACTACTCCATCACGTGACTCCTGCGCAGTCCATGTTGACACAAACACTTTATCAGGTAAAGTGCAGAGGCAAAGATCTGAATCCAGCCGCCTGCTGGTCCCACCCTCACCAGTGGCGCAGAGGAACATTTGCAAGTTCTCTAGGCAGTGGGCAGCCTTCTGCTGTGTTTCCCATCCAGGGTTTCCATCCAATGCGATGCCCAGAGATCAACGTATCAAATGATACATTATGATCCTTCATGACCTTCCTGGCAAAGGTCCGCCCAGAGCAACAAGGGAACTCCGCTCCCAACTTCCAGCCACACCAGCCCTCCTACCCCCGTGTCTCCAGCCCTCAACCTGGCCCCATCCCCATCCCGGGAATAACTCCAGCCCCCGACCCAAACCCTGCAATCCCCACCTCCCTCGACCACTCCATCCCCTCACCTGGCGCTGCCCGCGGGCCTCCTCCTCCACCACGGTGGCGCAGGCCCGGTGCTCCAGCAGGCAGACGGCGCACAGGCAACACTTATGCTGCGGACAGCGGAACTCGAGCAGCTTGTCGTGGTCGGGGCAGCGGCGCTGGGCCAAGTCGGGCAGCGGTGGCCGGAGGGTGTGGGAGCGTAGGGCCGGGCTGTGACCGTGCGGCTCCAGGTGCTCGGCGCAGAAAGACGCCAGGCAGGTCAGGCAGGTGCGGAGGGCGGCGGCGGCGGAGGCAGGCGGGCAGGCGTCGCAGGGCAGGACCTCGGGCTTCACGCAGCCCTTGGGCTTGTCCTCCGGACCAGCCCCGCCGCAGCGCAGGCGCTCCAGCCCGGACACCACGGTGCAGAGGACGCGGTTGGGCTTCAGCTCGGGCCGCTGAGCCCAGCGGCAGCGACACTGCGGGCAGCTGTAGCCGGTCAGGTCGGGCCGCTCGGGGGCCCAGTACAGCGCCAGGCAGGCCCGGCAGAAGTTGTGGCCGCACGGCGCTGTCACCGGTTCCTGAAGCAGCTCCAGGCAAATGGCGCACGTCAGCTCGTCCTCCAAGCCCGGCAGCGGAAGCGCCTCGGTTCCCACCACCTCCTCCATTGCCATCAGGCGATGTGATGTGATGCGGCTGCGCGCAGTGACTTAAAAGCAGGCAACTCACCGAGTGACATGTGGCAAGTCACGTGTCGAGGCATCGCGTTCACACAGGGGCTTAGCTCGGCCCGCCAATTACGTCACGCGTTTCGGGCCCCACCTCCTTTCCCCGCAGGGTGGGGTTTCCATCGACCCCGCTTCTACAGGTCGCAGTAAAAGCCTCACCACCGACGACTCGCACCCGTCTCGTTACATCACGCCACGCCCCAGGCATGGATCCGCATACGTCACGACCCCACGGCCACGCCGCTGACGTCACGACCCCACGGCCACGCCACTGACATCACGAATACCCCCCACACGTTACCCCTATGCACGCCTCTTGACGTCACGGACCCGCCTCTCTACGTCACCCAAACGTCCCGGGCCCGCCTCCCGGCCTGCCATGGCCGCCGTCCGCCTGCGTCTGGCGTTCGAGTACCCGCCGCCCCTGCAGCCAGCCGCCCGGCTGTGCTGGCTGCTGCTGCCGGCGGATACGTGCCGGGTGGTGGCCGACCTGGAGAGCATCATCCGCCGCCGCTTCGGCTTTGGTCGCCACACCCGCCTTCACCTCTACCTGCACGGCGGCTTGCTGCCTCCCAACGAGAGCGTGCTGTTGGTGCGGGACAACGACTGGCTGCGGTGAGGCCCGGGTCCACCCCTCCGATACTCCGTCTTTGAAACACTCCGTGCCCCTCCAATATCCCCCCTTGGAAACACTCTGTACCCCTCCAATATACCCCCCCCTTAGAAACACCCGAAATACCTCCAATACCCCCCCCCTTAGAACCATGGTACCCCTCCGATACTCCCCCCTCTTCTTGGAAACACTCTAGAAATGCTCAGAACCCCTCTGATAGCCCCTCATGAAAACAAGGTACCCTCTGATACCAAGGGGATGAACTATCAGTGGGATCCAATGGGAGATATCGGAGGGGAAACAAGTTTTTCCAAGGGGGGGGATATCAGAGTGGTAATGAGGGTTTCCAAGGGGGGGACATGAGGGGTACTGAGCTTTTCCAAGGGGGATTTTGGAGGGCTGAGTCAGAGTGGTATGGCTTTGTCTCAATGAGCTTCAGCAAGAACAGGTAAGAGTTGAAGTCAGAAAGGGCCACCCTATTTGAGGAACATGAAGGATTCAGCAGTTAGGTACAGGTTTTTTTAATATATATTTTGTTCACCTAGTCATAGTCAGTGTGAATGGCAGCCAAGGCAGGGGGAATGTTCCTCTTGCAAAATGTGAGTCGTCAGGGAAGCCAGTGATACCCATGATGATTTGTGAAGTTCAGCTAGCTGGAGCTCCTAACAAACCAAGTTAAGGAATTGGAACTGGAGTTTGATGAACTCTGTATCATTCAGGAGGAAGAGGGGGTGATAGACAGGAGTTACAGGGACACTATCACACTTAGAAGGCAAGAGGGTAGATGGATGACAGGAGAGGGAAGGAAAACTGGCAGGCAGTGCAGGGCACCCCTGAGGCTGTCCCCCTCAATAATAAGTACAGTATCCCATTTTGGATACCTTTGCTGGGTGTGGTTACCTACCAAGGACAAGCCATGGATATCAGGACTCCTCCATGGTGTCTGGTTCTGTGACTAAGAAGGGAAGGGAGGAGATGAGGTGAGCTGTACTGATAAGGGATTCCATAGTTAGGGGATAGATAAGAGGTTCTGTGGAAGAGATCGAATATGCTGGATGGTATGTTGCCTCCCTGATGCCAGAGTCTGTGATACCTCAGATCGAGTTCACAGCCACATGTAGGGGCAATGACTTGGGTAGGAATGAAGAGGTCCTGCAAGGAGAGTTCAGGGAGTTAGGCGCTAAGTTGAAGGACAGGATCTCCAGGCTAGTGATCTAAGGATTACTACCCATGCCACGTGCTAGTGAGGCTAGAAATAAGGGGACAATACAGCTTAACACGTGACTAAGGAGGGCTTCAGGTTTCTGGATTATTGGACTCTCTTCCAGGGAAGCTGCAACTTGTTCCCACGGTTTGTTTTGCATCTGAAGTGGAAGAGACTAATATCCTTGCAGGAAGGTTTCCTAGTGCTGCTATGGTGGGTTTAAACTAGATTTGCAGGGGCAGGGGAACCAGAGAGCCAGAGCAGATAGATGAGTGGAGGAGGGAAGATGATGTTAATATTACATGCACTGTTAGAAGTCAACGGGTTGAACGTGGTGGAAATGTTCTCAGGTGCATCTATTTCAATGCAAGGAGTTTTGTAGGAAAGGCAGACGACCTTAGAGCGTGGATTGGCACGTGGAAATATGACATTGTGGCCATCGGTGAAACTTGGTTGCAGAGGGGCAGCTCAAGTGTTCCAGGCTTCCATTGCTTTAGATGTGATAGAACAAGAAGATCCTTTCTTATTTCCTCAAAATTAGCCTTTCTCCAATTTTGAATTTCAACCCAGGCCCAGACCTATAATTCTCTATAATTAACTTGAAACTAATGGCATTATGATCACTGGACCCAAAATGTTCCCCTACACATACTTCTGTCACCTGTCCTGTCTCGTTCCTTAATAGGAGATCCATTATTGCACTGGTTCCACCCTGATATTCCCAACGCCTTTATCCCAGATGCCCAGTAATAACTGCCCTGATAACTGCTGTATTATGTGAGCCGATGCCCGACTCCAATACCATCATCCTTCAGAAGCCACCCCAATACCATCTCTCTGGTAACCCCTCTCCTGACAGTGTCTGATAATGCCTGATAACCTGGATGCCACCTGCTAATTCCCTGATAGACCGTGATACAGCCCAATCCTCCCCGATACCCCCAGAATAGCATTTGATACCCAAATTCCCTTCCAATGCGACTGATGCTGCCCACTCCACTCTCGATTCTCTCTACATCATATGATGCATTCCATCTGACATCCTCCCTGCATGTGGACCCCTTTCCTTCTCCCCAGGGAATAGTACAGAGCCCAACGTACAGCAGACCCCATGTCTTCCTCCTGACATCTACCCCAATCAGCTGGAGTGGATATGGGGAGACTGCAGTTGGAATATCATCACCCAGCTTTTTTTTAAATTTTTTATTTTTCACACTATAAACCACATTGATCAAGATACATACATTTTTCTTTTCAAATATATACAGTGTCTCACCCAGCTTTAGGAAGGATGTTGTGGAGCAGAAAAAATTCACAATCCAGTAAGCAGACTGGACAGGTTGAATTACCAGGAAAAAACGGATTGCAGTCCAGCACAGGAAGAGGCCCTTCGATCCACATCTCTGCTGAATATGGTGCCCAAATCAAACTAAAACTGTGCTCCCTGCTCCACTCCATCCCATTCATATCATCTCAAAGCTTTTTGAATGCTACTATCACGTCAGCTGGGATTTTTCTCCCTGGTGATGGTAGGCTGAGAGGGTGGGGCCTGATGCAGGTTAATTAAATTTAAATTTAAGACATACAGCATGGTAACAGGCCACAAGCCATGCTGCTCAATTTACACCCAATTAACTTACAACAACCCCCCCACCCCGGTACATTTTGAACAGTGGGAGAAAACCACAGCCCATGGGGAAAACCCACACAGACACGGAGAGAACTTACAAACTCCCTAAAGACACTCCGGTCTCGATCAGCGGCACTGTAACAGCATTACACTAACCGCTACACCAATTTTGCACCCCGTGAGGGGCATCGATGGGGTACATAGTCACAGTCCAGAAGCATGTAAAACTAGTGGGCAGGGTGTAAGGTGAGAAGGTTTGAAAGGGAGCTGAGGGGCTCATAGAGGTTGGTGGTGTGTGGAACGATCTGCCGGACTATAACTACAACATTTGAAAGATGTGGTCAGGACGGAAAGTTTTGGAGAGACATAAATCGAATGCTGGCAGAGGGGATCGGCTCAGCCCCATATCTTGGTTGGTATGGGTGAGCTGGGCTGACAGGCCTGTTTCTCAGCTAAATAACTTGATAATCCAGACCCCTGAACATTTCCCCTCTGTACTCCTCACCTCTGTGCTTTTACCTTCTAAGTCCTGCAGCCTTCCCATCCCCCCTCCTTGCTATCCTGGGTTTAACAGTCCTGCCCCATACTGGTTCCATCAGACTGATGCACAGGGAGAAGGGATACTGCGTTAGGTGGCAGCACTGGGTAGTAACTGGGCTGCGTGTTCTTTGGCAGGGTGAAGCAGGAGGAGCTGACAGCCGAGAGCAGCGAGGAGCCTGTGGCCGGACCACCCCTGGGGAGCAGGAAGAGGAACCGGCTGCAGTTGGAGGATGCCCAGCCGGGGCAGAGTGACAGCAGGCAACGGAAGAAGAGGAGAAAGGTGTGGCTGAGTGAGGAACAGACTCCTGACACCACAGAGGATTCAGTTTCCAATGCCTACACAGAGCGCTCAAGAAAGAGGAAGAAGAAGGCAGAGGCTGACGGAAAGTATAGCGTGAAAAAAAAACACAGCAAAAAGAAAAAAGTGAAATGCAGCAAGGAGCAGGAGAGTGGGCAAGCTTCCAGAAGTAGACCAACTCTCAATCTCACGTGCCAGCGGGGACAGTCGCAGGACATTGCAGGGAAGCAGATGGTGGTGTCGAACAGTGAGCATTTGCCCAATGAAGGGAGCAATGGTGGGCTGAGCGGCAGTGTGTTGGCTGTGGCTGGCAGTGTAGGGACAGAGGGAGCAGTGCTGGCTGACACTGCCGGCACAGGGACGGGCAATGGCTCTGACCAGTCGAGCAGTGACTCTGAGCAGACCCCTATTGGGCAGGACCCTTCTCTGAAGCTTGACAGCCACTCCACCCCGTCTGCAAATGGCATTATCCCCAATCCAAATGGATCATCTGCAGATTCCTCGGGCTGCAGGTCGGGACAGCCAGAGGGAGGAGATTGGGCTGCTGGGCGCCAGTGGCCTCCTGGAGCTGGACGGGGACGTGGACGAGGGTTTGCGGCCTACGCGCAGGGTGGTGACTGGCAACGACGAAGGCCTTTCCTGGGTCGAGGCCGAGGAACTGGACCCCCACACAATGGCTGTCCAAGTAGTCAGCTCCCCAGACCTGGAGACTGGGCCGCCACAGGAGAACAACATGGAGCCACAGAGGTAAAGCAGGGAGGATGGGAATCCACAGTGCCCAGTCGGCCCTGGACCCAGTCTGGCTGCATTCCCAGTCCAGCACTGCCTAGTCCAGCCACGGCCCCATGCTCATTCCCACTCCCATTCCTGTCCCTATTCCCATTCCCAATCCCTTTCCCAGTCCCATTCCCAGTCCAGCCTCACCACCCCTGCCCAGTCCCAACCCCTGCTACCCTACTGTGCTCTGGCCCAAACCCCAGCTTACACTGCCTCACTTCCGCTCCCACTCCCTACTCCCAGCCTGTGGGACGTCAGCACTCCCTATACCTGCCCTGCACTGTTGTGATGCCTTTCAGCAGTTTTGCGTGGTCCTTGCATGCAGTAATATTGATGTCTGTATACACTGGAAGGTATTGCAGTGGTGTGATACAGATGATGCCTGGGCAACAAGATCACCCTAAAACTTGCTGCATCTCTGGACAGGGTAGGGGTTGACCAAGCAGGCCATTACCAGGTTTGTCTCAGTGACATTTGTGTTCCATCCAAGCAGGACATCCCTGACGTTCCAAAGAGAGACTACAGCAGGCTGCCACTCCTGGCCGCACCACCGCAGGTCGGACAAAGGATTGCCTTCAAGGTAACCACTGCACTGGTTTTGCTATTTTGTGAAATGAAGGCCAATGTCTCTGCAGATATAAAGTTCTTATTAAGCACTTGATTTATGTCCTAAAGAGCTGAGAGGAGCAAACCCTGCTAGTGATCAACATCACATCAGTAGCTTCCTTAAGACCCAAGATGCTGAACTGGACTCTGCAGGCCAGAAAGTTTGAAGAATTTGCAGAAAGTTGAGAAGTAGGGTGGAGAGAGAGAGCAGGTAGAAGACTTGAAGGCAAGCTTCCATGGGGGAGAGGGGAATGGGGTGGGACACCCAGGGTTACAATGGGAGGGGGCAAAGGAGTGTGTCTGAATCATCAGTCTGTTCCTCCTCCAATCCCTGCACTTTGTGACACTTGCATTTCCTCATTAGGTGTTGGAGCTGTCAGACAATTACACACCAGAGCTGTCGGATTACAAGGTATCTCTCTCCTTTCCATTCGCAGAGGGTCCCTCCGTACAGAGTGATGGAGCATCCCTCCATACAGAGTGATAGAGCATACCTCCATACAGTGTGATGGAGAGCATCCCTCCATACAGAGTGATGGGGAGCATCCCTCCGTGCGGGGTGGGGGGTCAGGGAGCGCCCCTCCATGCGGGGCAATGGAGTGTCCCTCTGTGTGGGGTAACGGGAAGTGTCCATCTGTGCGGGGTGGCAGGGAGCGTCCCTCCATGCAGATTGAACTTCAGAAGCATGTGGGGGCTGAGGGGTGGTGGTGGGTTTGGGTGATGGGAGTGGGTAGTAAGGGTCTATGCTGCTGTGAGACAGGGCCACGGGAGAACAGGGTTCGTGGTCTGTTGATATAGATCGGGGCCTGGGTTTGGTGAATTGGCTTCGTCATCTCCCAGTGTGACTGACCGGAGCATTGTCTTGAAGGAAGGAAGAATCCTGAGTTACGATGCTACCAATCAGCAGGTGGAACTTCATGTGGAATCAATGTCCCCAGGTGAGCCTCTCACTGCAACAATCACACATTCCAAATAAACCCTGTTCCTTGCCTGTAGATTGGGAGTCATTGACCCTGAGTAGGTGGACCGAGCTACCTGCTGCCTCCCTGCACTCTCAGGAGAATGTGCTTTCACATTCCTGCCAAGCAAGAATCTCCCCTCTTATTTGAAACCTATGCCCTTTTGTGAAAGAATAACAAATATGCTTAACAAAGCATTAATGAATTGGGTGAGAAAATACAGTAGCTCACTGTAAGATGGTGGGAATTGGCTTCTAAACGTGACCTTCTCATTGCTGTATTGAGATATTAGCTAACTCCATAAGAATGTCAATACACCTTGACTAAAGGACACCCTGACATTTCCCAGCTATCTGCAGACACCAAGGAAAATGTTGTGTTTAAAAAAAGACAAGAAAACACCAGCTCTGTGATATTCATGTGAAACTTGTAGAATCTCACGTAGGCCCCTGTCCAAAGGTGTATAAAAGTACAAGGAACACTCCGATGCTTTGTGTTGGCTTCAGTGTAGAGAACAAGTTACTAAACTTTCTTTTATCACCTCTCACTCCCACTAGAATTACCAATGTTAAATAAAGAAACTGTGCACACTTAATTGGTTCTGCTGTCTTCTGCTGTTTGTTTTATTACAATGTGGGCAGATTTCACACTCGCATATTTGACATTCCACCTGGGGGAAAGATTCTGACTGCCCCCCATCAATCCCTCTTGTAATTTTATATCCTGTCAAGTTTCCCCTCAGCTTCCAACACACCAGAGAGAACAGTGCAAGTCTGTCCAACCTCTCCTCGCAAATGACGCTCTCTCACTGGGCAACATCCTGGTGAACAATTTCTGCGCCCTCTCCAAAGCCTTCACATCCTTCCAGCCATTGGACAACTCATACTGCACCCAGAACTTCAACATGGCCGAACCAATGTTTTATGTATCAATGTGAAACAGTGTTTCTCCAGGCCACGGTGTACATACATACACACATGAAAGCACATAATAATCACATTTATACTCAAAAGATTTTATTTTTGAATGATTTACTCAGTTACAGGTAACTGTTCATCAGTCTCAGCCTGTAGGAAGAAGCTATTTCCCAGCCTTGATTTTGATGCTCCTTCCTGATGGTAATGGGTCACTGATTCTGTGTGCTGGATGAGTTCTTTGAGCCCTATTTGAGCGACACTTCCTTCGCCATCTTTACCATCATATTCTGCTGTGGACTTCACCCCAAGATCTCTCTGCTCATCAGTGTTCCTCATGGTCCTGAAATGTGCAGTACACAATCCTCATTTGACTTTCCAAAGTGCATCACCTCACACTTGTGTGGAATAAACTCTGTCTGGCATTCCTCTGCAAACACTTCCAACTGGTTTATATCCTGTTGAATCCTTTGGTAACATTCCTCATGATCCACAATTCCAACTACTTTTGTGCCAACTGCAAACTTACTAATCAGACCATCTAAATCTTGGTCCAAATCATTTACTGTATATACATCACAAACAATGGAGATCTCAACAACTGATCCCTGTGAAACATCCTGGTTATAGTTCTCCAGCCAGAGTAAGACCCTTCACTACCACTGTCTGGTTGTGTCAGTGTTGAACCCAATCTACCGTCCCCACGAATCTCTCGTATCTTAGTCTTCTGAATCAGCTATCACGAGGTACCTCGTCGAAAGCTTTACGAAAGTCCACGCAGACAACATCCATTGCCCTACCCTCACCAACCAGCTTTGTCACCTCCTCAAAAAATTCAAGTTTGTAATATATGGCCTGTTTGGCACAAATCTCACAAATGTAAATACTTTTCTAGATGCAAGTAGATCCTGTGTCTGAGAATGCTTTTCCACCAGTTTCCCTGCCACTGATTCAGGGTTCACTGGCCAATAATGTCCTGGTTTGTCTCAGTTGCCCTTCTAAAAAAAATCTCGAGATCTCACTGAAACTCACAGGGGTCAGCAGAATGGATGAGATGATGTTTCTCCATCCAGAGTCTGGGGCAGGGGCTCAATTCACGAGCAGACAGTTTAGGAGTAAGATGGAGAGAAATGTTTTTACCCCAAGGATGGGAATCTTTGGGAATTCTATTCTGCGTATGATTGTGGAGGTTCAGTTGAGTTCATCACAAATAAATGGGTGTTAAAGGCATTGAAGGCTGTGGCAGTGAACACACGTTGAGGGTAGACCAGCTGTGATTGATGAGCAGCCGATGACCCTCCCCCACTCCTGCTGGGCCTAATTATCTCATCTTGCCGTGATCACTTGTAGCCTGCTCCAGTTCCATTGCAGTTGAGTAAACTTTTGACCATCATTCTACTTGGTTCCAGAATGTTCCAAAGAGCCTGGAAAGTTCGACCTAATTTATAAGTCTGAGAATGGAGAAGATGTGGTGGAGTATGCGGTGACACGGGAGCCCCAGGTATATGTCAGACTGAGGGGCACGCAGGCACCAGTTCATACAACATAGAACATTCCAGCATATGCTGACCCATATAAACCTCAAAAAAAAACCCTCCCTACCATGTAACCTCTATTTTTCTTTCATCCACATGTCTGTTTCAGCCTCCACCACCATCCCTGGCAAGGCATTCCAGATACCCACAACTCTGTGCATAAAAAAAAACTTGCTCCTGATGTCTCCCCTAAACTTCCCTTCACTTTGTACATATATCCTCTGATGTTTGCTTCTCCTGCCCTAGGAAACAGGCACTGGTTGTCCACCCTATCTATGTCTCTTGTAATCTTGTAGATCTCTTATTAAGTTACCTCTCATCCTCCTATGCGCCAAAGAGAAAAGTCCCAGCTCTGCTAACCTTGCTTCATAAGACTTATTTTCCAATCCAGGAAACATCCTAGTAAATCTCCTCTGCACCCTCTCCATAGCTTCCACATCCTTCCTGAAATGAGGTGACCAGAACTGATCGCAATATTTTAAGTGTGGTCTCATCAGAGATTTGTAGAACATGACCTCTCACTCTTGAACTCAGTCCCCCATTAATGAAGTCCAACATCCACAGGCCTTCTTAACTATCAACTTGTGTGGTAACTTTGAGGGATGTATGGATTTGGTCCCGAAGGTCCCTCTGTTCCTCCACACTGATAAGTAACCGACCATTAACCCTGTGGACAGCCTTCTGGTTTGACCTTCCAAAATGCATCAATTCACACTTATCTGGATTTACTTCATCTGCCATTTTTCCACCCAACTCTGCATCCTGTCTATATCCTTTTGTTACCTATGACAACCTTCAACTCCTCCAACCTTTGTATCATCTGCAAACTTACTGACCAATCCTTCCACCTCTTCATCCAGGTCATTTATAAAATATCACAAAGAGCAGGAGTCCCAGAACAGATTCCTGCAGAACTCAACTAGTCACTGACCTCCAGGCAGAGTACTTTCCTTCCACTGCTACTATCTGCTTTCTACCTGCAAGCCAATTTTTTATCCACACAGCTAAAGACTTTCTGAAAACTCTCATGGGGGAGCTGGTCAAATGCCTTACTAAAATCCATGTAGACCACAAGTACTGGCCTATTCTCATCAATTTAATTTGTTACCTCATCAAAAAACTCGATTCGGTTTGTGAGGCATGACCTTCCCTTACATCGCTACTCTTGTCCCAGGAAAAAAGGAGCTGGCTGTCCACCCTATCTATGCCTCAATTTTGTAGACATCTATTAAGTCTCCTCTCATCCTTCTGTGCTGCAAAGAGAAAAACCCTAGATCTACTAATTTTGCCTCATAAGACATGTTCTCCAATCCAATTAACATCCTGGTAAATCTCCACTGCACAATTTTCATAGCTTCCACATCCTTCCTGTTTTGAGGTGACCAGAACTGAACACAATACTCCAACTGTGGTCTCACCAGGGATTTACAGAGCTGCAATGTCGGGGTCGTGGCTTCAGCTGGGGTGAAGGTAAAAGGGGATAAGGTGGTGTCAGTTCCTGGAGTGATGATCACTGCCTGTGATGTCAATTGAGTTCCAAGGCTTGGATGTTGCATTGCAGCTGAACAATTCATTGGTCAGCCCACCCTCAGCGTGTTGTGTACAGTTCTGGGGGTGAGGGGCAGTGGGACTGCGGGGCTGTGGGAATGAAGGACTGAGACTATAGAGGTATGTGGGTGGGTGGGAAGATTGATCTCTGAATTGTAGCATGAGATCCACGGCTCTGGGTCGAGACCACCTCACGGCCTGTGGGTGGAAAAGTGGTGGGCTCTGTGGCGAGTTCAAATTCAGGGTGAATGATCTTGCGCCCAATGGTGATAGACACATGGTCTGACCTGTGGTAATGGCCTATGTTGTTTTACAGTTGACACAACCCTGGAGCTCTCTGGTGGAGCCTCGACTGATTGTGAACCCTGCTGACTTGGAGCTGGCCTGTTAACCCCCTTCAGCCCACCCCCTGCTGATAAATCCCCTCCAGCCCACCTGCTGCTGACCACCACACTGGCCCCAGGCCCAGGGCTGGACCAACTCTGTGTCTTCTCTCACAGTTCCTTCACTGTTAAATAAATGTTATTTTTTAATTCCTCTTTGTACTTTTGTACTTTTCTGCAGTTCTGCTAAGTGAAGGAAAAACGGGGTTGAGTGGCCTGCTGTGGGAGCTGGTGTGGACCCCTTCCCCTGGAGTACATGCATGCTGGGGTGGGAGCGATGAAGGTTACTGAGGGCTAGGTCTCTGCTGGCTGGGACAATCCAGGGCTTTCAACCCAATTTTGCCACACTGACCAAAATTCCTGCACATCCCACCTGCCTGTGTTTGGCCCATACCCCTCTAAATACATCCTCTTCATTTCCCTGCCTCAACCTCTGGCAGCCTGTTCCACACACCCACTTCCCTCTGTGTAGAAACGTTAGCCCTCAAATTCCTGTAAATCTCTCTCCCCTCACCTTAAACCTGTGTCCTCTGGTTACTGATTCCCCAACTATGGGGAAAAGGCTCTGCATTCACCTTATCTATTTCTCTCATCAGAATGTATACGAGACCACTCACATCCTGCTGAGCTTCAAATAAAACCCAAGCCTGGTCAACCTCTCCCTAAAGCTCAGGACCCTGAGTACAGGCAACATCCTTGTAAATTCTCTTTTCACTCTCTCCAGCTTGACATCTTTCCTGCAGTGCTGTGATCAAAACGGAACAAAATACTCCAAATGAGGCCTCGCCAACATCTACAACTGCAACTTCTACCCTCAATACTCTGACTGATGAGGCCAATGTACTAGAAGCCTTTTTGACTATCCTGTCTACCTGTGACACCACTTTCAAGATACTATGTGCCTGTACCCCTAGGTCTCTGTTCTACAGCATTGCCCAGATCCCTACCATTCACTGTGTATGTGGGTGGAAAGAAAAAGTTTGGAAACTACAGTTTTAATCATATCTAATTGACTTGTAATGTGCACGGTTTCATAACTCTAAAGGAAATGGGCCAATATGCCACACCTCGCATTTCTTTGTATTAAATTCCAACAACCATTCCATGCCCCACCTTCCCAGCAGATCCAATTCTTGCTAGAGTCTTTGGCAACTCTCTTAATTCTTTACAACTGTCTTCACTACCTGGTCACCCCATTGTGGGTGTTTGGAAAGGGTGCAGAAGAGATTTACCAGGTCATTGTCTGGATTAAAAGGTATGAGTTATGGGAAGAGGTCGGACAAACCATTCTTTTCTCTGGAGCGCCAGAGACTGAGGGGACGTTTCAATAATTTTATTAAATTTTACAATATTAATACAAAAAGTAGAAGCCACATTTATCTAAATATACAGAGGTAATAATGGAAAAGGAAATATACAAAAAAGTTTTATAAGAAAACCTTTTACATATAAACTAGCTATCATAACAAACAAAAAAAGGAAATAATCAAGCAGTCTTTGGTCGTCCTGGACCTTGGGAAGTTGCGGATAGACTCCACCTTGCTGGGTAGTGGCGTGGCCCCGCATTTGATAATCCTGTGGCCCAGGAAGTCAATCGTGCTCAGCCCGAACTGCATTTAGCCAGGTTGATAGTAAGGCCGAACTCACGTAGGTGACTGTAGAGGCTTCGGAGGTGTTCCTGCTGGGTTCTGCTTGGCACGAGGATATCGTCTAATTAGACAAAGGTTCCGTCCAGGTCTCAGTGTGCCGCACGATGTGCTGGCTCAATCTCCATGGTGGCGGGCCGCCACAGTTGGCCCATTTCCTTTGGAGTTATGAAACCGTGCACATTACAAGTCAATTAGGTACGATTAAAACTGTACTTTTTCTTTCCACCCACATACCTCCTTAAGCAATCCCTTACTAATCACAGAGCCCCTATGGCATAGGGAATACTTAAAGTGGCATGTGAGTGGAAAGAAAAAGGTTGAGAACCACTGCGTTAAATCTTTCCCCCTTGAATCTGAGCCCTCCAGTTTTAAACATCCCTACCCTTGGGAAAAGATGATGACTATTCAAATTTAAGTTGATTAGTATCTTTATCATCTGTTTTTACAAGTAAAACCCGGCAAAACAATGTTCTCCAGTCCTCGTTGCAAGACACGCAACCAGATGTAATACATATACAGTATGTGTGTATGTTTTTTTTACATATATGTGTGTATATTCTGTGTGTGTATATATTTTGAGTATATATATATGTGTGTGTGTATATATATATATATATATATATATATATATACACACACACACATGTATATACAGAGGGTTCTCTACTTACAATAATTCAACTTACGATGGATTTATCAGAGCATAACCCCATCAAAAGTAGAGGAGCATCTATATATGTGTGCGGGCATATCCTGTATAACACAGTTTTGTATAGCATGGGTTTTGAAATAACATGGTTTATAATTTTAATATAGTAATAACCAAAAATTGTTACATTTTATTAATAGTGCGTTACTAACAGTGGCGCAATAATTTAACAAAGCTCACTGATCTGGGATTTGAAACTTTGGACTGTGACAATATGTAGCATTAATTCACATTCAAGTAAACTTGATAATGAAACTCTCATTGAAATGGATAAACAATGTTTATCTGAAGTTGAGCTGCAAAATGAAGATGTTAACGAAGGGCCAACAAAATAATTCGCCTTAGAGGAATTATCAGTGTTTATTGGAAAAATCAATGATGCTTGTGATTACCTTAAGGATGTTGAACCAAACATCGAGAGAAGCATTAGAGTTCAGCAAAAAAAACTAAACAAATCCAAACTACATTAGACATATTTTCTTAAATAAATGATGTTCACTTATTACCAATAAAGATATTTGTCATTTTTCAGTTTTATGTATCCCTTTTAAATATTTTATGCATATTTTTGCATAAGAGTTCTAGGTAAAATAATTAATAATAATCAGTTTGGAATGTATTACATTAAAGTGCATTGTAATAATGCATTGAACAATGCAGTTTTCCATAACATTGAAGTTGCTTGGGGCGTATTAATGGTGCTTCACAGGGTATGCCTGTATTTATATGTGTGTGTGTGTTGGGTGTACGTATAATGTATGTGCATGTGTGTATATTGTTAAATAAATAGTAGAGTCTCAGACGGTTAGTGTGACCTGTTCTTTTGGTCGTTCAATATTCTCACTGCCCGTGGGAAGAAGCTGTTCCTCAGCCTGGTGGCGCTGGCTCTGATACTCGTATCTCTTCCCCGACAGGAGCAGCTAAAAGGTGCTGTGTGAAGGGTGGAAGGGGTCCTCAATGATTTTGCACACCCTCTTCAGACAACAATCCTGGTAGATCATGTCGATGGTGGTGGGAGAGACAGGGAGGGAGACTCCAGTGACCACTCTTATGGTCCTGTGGATTAACTTCCGATCCATTTCTCTGCAGCAACCATTCCACACTGTGATGCAGCCAGCCAGGATGCTCTCACTGGAGTTCCAAGAGAAAGTTGACATAATGGTAGTCGGTAGCCTTGCCTGCTTCAGTCTTCTCAGCAAGTCCAGTCACTGTTGCACCTTCCTGAGATGTGAGGAGATGTTGAGTGTCCACAATAGGTCACTAGTTATGTGAACTCCAAGGTACTTGGTGCTCTCCACACTCTACTACTGAGTTGTTGATGTGTAATGGAGGGTGGTTGTTCTTGATCCTCCTGAAATCCACGATCACCTCCTTCATCTTGTCCATGTTGAGACTCAGGTTGTTACTCGCACCATTTCACAAGCTTTTCCACCTCTTCTCTGTAGTGCAGCTCATCATTGTTGCTGTTGAGGCCAACTACTGTTGTGTCATCTGCAAACTTGACACTGTCGGAGTTGGACCTTGCGATGCAGTCATGGTTCAGTAGCATGAACAGGAGTGGGCTGAGCACACAGCCCTAAAGTGCACTTGGTGCTCGACATTCTGCTATGGATCTGACTTCATGATTCCTTCCAGTAAAATTCCCACCACTGATGTCTGATGTCAGGCTCACCAGTAGTTCCCTGAATTGCAGTTTTGAAACAAAGGCACGGCGTTATCCACCCTCCAGTCGTTTGGTAGCTCGGCCATTACTAACAACAATGAAAATATCTCAGCCAAGGCTCCAGCAATTTCCTCCCTAACTTTGGGAATCACTAATGTCAGGTCTGGAACAGCGTTTAGTCTTTATATTGTGAATAAAGTTTATTTGGTGGGGTGGGGGGTGGATGAGTTGCATTGGTGCTACAGATGATGCTGGGCTGATGTGTGCTGCAACAGTGGTGAATTTGATCCCAGCCCACTGAGTGCTACATTGGCGCAGTGTTTGATTTGGCGGAACTCTTCGTGCTGCACTCTGCCCTTCAACTGCATTAATGTTTTTGTTCTGCATGGAATGTTGAAATAGCTGAATCCTTTATTGGAACTGTGTTTGATGCCATTGGCTCGTCCATGCGGTGACCAGTGCTGTTTGATGCCACTGGTCCGCCTTTGAGAAGTATTATTTTTGGCCCATGTGCTGCATTGATTTTATTGCTCTGCATGGAACACGAGCCAGCTGATGCAGCAAGGGTGCTGTCACAGCTTCCCAGGGCGCTGCATTGTTGCGGTCTCTGCTATCCTGAGCTGCATTTGGTATTGTCCCGGCTACCCAGGCACTGAATTGGTGCGGTCCCTCATTGATGGCGTGTTGCATTTGGCGCTGTCCTGTTGCCGGGGCTGCGTTTGGTGCGATCCCTGCTCCCCAGAACTGCATTGGGTGCGGTCCCGCGAGCGCTGCATTGGCGCGAGTCGTTTGCCGGGGTGTGATGCCGTTGCCCCGGGCTCGGTGCTGATGGCGGCCGGTTTCCTCTGTCTGCAGACCGCCAAGCTTCTGCAGCAACCGGCGCCAAGGCATGGAGGCAGCCGGAGTGCCGGCGGGGGACGAGGAGTCTCTGGGCGAGTTGGTGCAGAGGCTGAGGCTCGTGTTTGATGCGGTGGCCGAGGACCCGGGCGGCTCCCTGCCGGTGCAGCGCTTCATCCAGATGGGGCTGCGATTCGTGCAGGGAGAGGAGGTGAGAGCCGCGCACCAGATATTCCACGAACGGGACCGGTCCCGAGAGTCCCCCCCCCCCCCCCGACTCCGCTAACGGCACCGGGACCCACCCCCCCCCCCCCCGACTCCGCCTACGGGATCGGGACCGGGTCCCCTCCCCGACTCTGCTAACGGGACCGGGCCCGGAACCCCTCCCCCCTCTCCGCTAACGGGAGCAGTCCCGGGACCCCCCCCCCAACACCCCACTCCGCTAGCGGGACCGGGACGCCCCGCCCCACCGCGCCAATAGCAGAACCGAACCCGGGACCCCTCCTCCCTCTCCGCTAACGGGACAAGTCCCGGGACACCCCCTCCGCTAACAGAACCATCCATTGAGCCTGATATAGTTACTGACCCTAGAGCAGGAGGGAGCGGATCCTGGCAGCAGCTAGAAACTGGTCTTCGGAGGGGGTCGGGGACAAATGCACCTGTAAAGGACTGCACCGGGGTCCTGGTGTTCGCCGTCGGTGTCCGATCTCCGAATCAAAGAGAGCGCGAGATACCCAGGCCGGTGAGTGAAGGGAGCACGGGAATCACAGACCAGGTCTTCCCACCAATGGGAAGGGTCTGCTCATGCAGAATACTTGGCGGTTTGGGTCCTCTGTTTCCCATTGGAGGTGGTGGCCTGTGATGGTTAATGGTGGTAGTGTCAGCAGTGGATGGCACAGAAGCAGGAGGTGAATGGCCGCACACCCTGGTCCCCACCCCCCCCCCCCCTATGCAGTAGCAAGGACAGGCGGAATGGAGGTGACACAGGGAGACTAGGCATGGATTGCTGGCGCAGCTAACAGACCCCTGACCTTTACAGTTACATCGCGTGGCCAGGCTGTTGGATCCACAGAACCTGGGGCACATCAACTTCCTAGAATTCTGCCGAGGAATCTTCGTCATTAAAGGTAGCAGTGATGGAGTGATGCTCCCTCCTGTGTGTGTGGGACTCACCCTGCCCCCTGTGATGGTCAACGTGTGGGACCCATCCCCCAGTGAGGGTCAGTGTGTGGGACCCATCCCCCAGTGAGGGTCAGTGTGTGGGACCTGTCCCCCAGTGAGGGTCAGTGTGTGGGACCTGTCCCCCAGTGAGGGTCATTGTGTGGGACCCATTCCCAGTGAAGGTCTATGTGTGGGGCCGATCCCCCAGTGAGGGTCAGTGTGTGGGACCTGTCCCCCAGTGATGGTCAGTATGTGGGACCCATCCCCCAGTGAGGGTCATTGTGTGGGACCCATTCCCAGTGAAGGTCTATGTGTGGGGCCGATCCCCCAGTGAGGGTCAGTGTGTGGGACCTGTCCCCCAATGAGGGTCAGTGTGTGGGGCCCATCCCCCAGTGAGGGTCAGTGTGTGGGACCCGTCCCCCAGTGAAGGTCAGTGTGCGGGGCCCATCCCGCAGTGAGGGTCAGTGTGTGGGACCCATCCCCAAGTGAGGGACAGTGCCACACCTGTTGGCATGATGTATTCATTCTGTGTCTGTGTGCAGGTTGTGGTGATCTCCTGGACAAAGACCTGTGTGTGGAAGCCTCTACCCGCTGTCTACACATTGGAGATGATGAAGGTGACTACTCCCACCAGGTACAGAGAGGCCAGGCCATGGAAACATTGTCATCTCTGCGCCATGCATTGTCTCAATGAAATTCTCTCCTCCTCCTCCTCCGTCTAAACTCCAGTGAGTGCAGAGCCATCTAATGCTCCTCCTACGTGTAGTACATGACCATACACTTCCATCTGCCACCTCTTTGTCCATTCTTCCAACTTGTCGAGGTCCCTCTGCAAACTCTTTACTTTCTCAGCACCACTCATGCCTCCACAGTCACTTCTTTCAGAATCCTGGGGTGTGTTCCACCTGGTCCACCTACAACCTCTCACCTTCCCCAGTACCGACTCCGTAATAACAACTCTATGTACTTCTGCTCCCCAATCTCTCACATTTCTGGCCTGTTGCTGGCATTTTGTACATATCCATTAAGTTCATCTACCATCACCACTTCTCCAGTTGTCCCATGTCCATTCTTACTTCTTCCTTACTCTTTATATATTTTACTGGCTGGCTTATGTTCATATTTCCTGCCCTTATTGCTTTTTAAAATGCCTTCTGTTGGTTTTTAAAGGGTGTCCAATCCTCAGGTTTCCCTCTAATTTTTGCAGACTGTACACCCTCCGTTTCTGCTTTGATGCTGTGTTTGACTTACCTCATCAGCCGCAGTCGTCTCACCCTCTTGCTCCTTTCCTTTGGGCCGAAGCAACCCTGCATCCTTTGAATAATTCCCAGAAACTCCTACTGTTGCTGCTCCACCATTTTCACTGTTTCCCATTTACCCGGGCACTTTGAAGCTACACTTGGTCTAACGATGCCTCAATGCCGAGGAGGTAAGCAGGAAAATTGTTAGAATATAGAACACTACAGCCCACAGTATTGTGACAAACTATTAGCCACAACCGTAACCCTCTATTTTTCTTGCATCCATGTGCCAATCTAAGAGTCTCCGGATGGCAGGAGGCTCAACAAACCAGACCTCGGCAAGGATCCACAAATTTCTGCAGGCTGTGGGGGGGTGGGAGAAGGGGGCCGAGCAGAGACCACCTTCCTGTCTGAGACCCAGCAGGACTGCAGTATAACTCTCCAGCATCTCCACAGGTCACTGCAGTCACTGGGTTCCTGGATTGCCCATCTGGGTTCAGTGACTGCCACCTCTACTACAGTGATGTCACCATGACCCATGCCATTCAGGACCAGCACGCAGAGTCAGACATGGACAGTGCAATCGAGAGCACCCACAACTCCGAGGCCTCGGAGCCGGACAGGGTGCAAGAGGAGGGGCTGGTCGTAGATCACCTCCTGTCAAGCTCTGCACGGTGAGTTGCTGCTGGTGGCACACAGCCCTCCACCAGAGAACAAACCGGGGATAACCCCAGGTGCACAAAAACACACAGGTCCTGGCGATAGTGAGAGAGGAGGGGGGTGGAAATCAGCCAGGTTTGCTGCTCCCCGTCGTTGCCCAGTGACCCCAGGGTTAGAGAGAGGGGGAATCAGCCAGATTTGCTGCTCCCTGTTGTTGCCCAGTGACCCCAGGGTTAGACAGAGGGGGAATCAGCTAGGTTTCCTGCTCCCCATCATTGCCCAGTGACCCTGGTGTTAGAGAGGAGGGGGAATCATCCAGGTTTCCTGCTCCCCATCGCTGCCCAGTGACCCTGGGATTAGAGAGAAGGGGGAATCAGCCAGGGTACCTGCTCCCCATTGCTGCCCAGTGACCCTAGAGTTAGAGAAAGGGGGAATCAGCCAGGTTTCCTCCCCGTCACTGCCCAGTGACCCTGGGGTTAGAGAGAAGGGGGAATCAGCCAGGGTACCTGCTCCCTGACACTTATCACCCTTTGGATCCCTGTGTTGCGGTGTGTAAGTGGAGATGTTCAGACGTTGATGGGGAGCTGGAATGCTGTCCATTGCCTCTCCCTATGTGAGTGTGCACCCTTCCTGCCATTGTGGAGGGATTGGTCTGACTGCAGGCCTGTGTTACACTTGCAGCTGTCAAGCACCAGCGCCCGCAGCCATGTCTCCAGGGCATGGTTCTATGCACAGCCACGAGGAACAGTTTGAGGATTATGGTCAGGCTGACTTCTGTCCTGCCAGCCCCTGTCCCAGCGATGAGATCCGACCCAACTTCTGCTCAGACCTCAGCTCCTCACTCACCTCCAGGTCAGTGGCCAGCCACTGCAGGGCCCATGGGTACTGTCTCCCAGGGAGGTGGTAGGTAAAGGAGAGGGGAGGTGATGGGGAGGCAGGAGGGGGATGAGGGCGGGAGGGGATGAAGTGGGAAGGGGTGAGGGAGACGGGAGGGGAGAAGAGGGTGAGGGGAGGGGTGAGGAATTGGAGGGGAGATGGAAGGGGAGGGGGAGAAGAGTGGATATGATTCCTAGCTGACCACTGATCTCCTCCAGTGCCAGACAGACCCCGCAGAGGTGGGTGGACACTGGACAAGGAGGGGCTGACGTGTTCTGTACCCAGTGCTGCCGCAGGGTGGACCTGCTCAACGAGCTGAGCTCCCGGCTCCGCCGCATGAAGGCCAACAGGTAGGAGGTGGGCGCCGTGGGAGGTGAGCAGTGGTGCTGCCAAGGGTGTGCAGGTGGAGATGGGAGAGGAGGCGAAGGGTGGGTGTGGGGATTGGAGAGGGTGGGGTGCGGAAAGGAGAGGGGAGGAATGGTGTGTGGGTGGGACATTGGTTGCTGACCTTCCAGTTATTTTGTCCTGTCTCCTGTGGCAGTGTGAACCAGAAGCTGTCGTCCATGGCGTTTGGCAGGTTGGTGAAGTCTCAGCCTCGTCCTGGGGTGACAGAGGGGTAGACATCTACACACATGCACACCTACACCGTACACACACACACACACACACACACACACACACACACACACACACACACACACACACACACACACACACACACATTGCAGTAACCTCTCATGAATCTCTCTGCCAGACAACTTTTCCATAGCATCCACAGCAGCATCGAGGACCTGTTCCGAGACAGCGTCGATTCCGGCGACAATGACATTGCTCAGAAGGTGAAGACCCATGGAGAATGTGTTGACATTCACTCTGTGTCTGACCCCGGGAGTATGTGACAGGACAGTGTGGAGGGAACTTCACCCTGTGTCTGACCCCGGGTGTGTGTGACGGGATAGTGCGGAGGGAGCTTCACTTATTGTCTGACCCTGGGAGTGTGTGATGGGATGGTGTGGAGAGAGCTTCACTCTGTCTGTCCCTAAGGGTGTGTGACAGGACGGTGTGGAGGGAGCTTCACTCTGTCTGACCTTGGGGGTGTGTGACAGGATGGTGCAGAGGGAGCTTCACTCTGTGTCTGACCCCCAGGGGATTGTGATGGGACTGTGTGGAGGGAGTTCCACTCTGTGTCTAACCCAGGCAACGTGTGATGGGACAATGTGGAGGGAGCTGCATTCTGTCCAAATCTGGCTGACAAGATGGTGTGTCATTGGCAGGTGTGCTACCTGGAGAGGAAGGTTTCGGAGTTGGAGAATGACTGCCTCATGAAGGGAGAGGAGAAGGCCAAGTTGAAACAGGAGAACATCCAGTTGGTTCACAGGTAAAAGTGCGGCGTGGGGTGGGTTGGGGGAGGAGTTGGCCCCTGAATTCTGGCTCAACACGCATTGGATGCATTTCCTTGCAAGGGTGAGGGGTGAGGCTGGACAAGAATGGTAAAGCTGGGTGCGGGAGTGGGGTGCAAGAGGAAGAGAGGCCGAGGGAGAGAGAGTGAATGGGGAGAGAGGCTGGAGAACATGGGGAGAATTCAGAGGGGGTTTGGTGTAAGGGAGAAGTGGGGAATGAGAGGAAAGTGTGGGGAATGCGGAAGTAGTGGGGAAGGGAGGGGGAGAGGAGGTAGAGGGGAAGGGAGGAGGGGGAATGAGGAGGTAGAGGGGAAGGGAGGAGGGGGAATGAGTAGGTAGAGGGGAAGGGAGGAGGGGGAATGAGGAGGTAGAGGAGAAGGGAGGGGGAAATAGTGAAAGGGAGGGGAGAGGAAATTGGGGATGAGGGCAAGATGGGAGGGGTTGGGTGTGGAGAGAGTGAAGGAGATATAGAGAGGATGAGGAGGGATGTTGGGGAGAGGGTGGGGATTAAAGGGGAAATGGAGGGACAAGGGGAAAGTTGGGGAGGGAAGGCATGCTGGCATTGGGGAGGGAGGGGGATAGTTGATGGGAGTGCTGAGGGGCAGGGATGGGGAAGGCAGAAGGTTAGTGGGGAGGGAGGGGAGGGGAGAAAGGGTGAGTTGAGCAAGGGAAAGTTGAGAGTGGGGAAGGGTGGGGGAGCGGAGTTGTGGATGGGGAGGCGGGGAATTAAGGCAGGGATCCTCCTCACCCTTGGGTGGGTGGGTCTCGGCAGGGTCCACGCCATGGAGGAGCAGCTGAGGGAACAGGAGAGCCGTGCAGAGGAGACCCTGCACCTTGAGGTGCGGAGGCACCGGAATCTTCTCTCCAAGCTGGAGCTGGACAAGAACGCCCAGATCGAGGCCCTCAATTCCAGGTAGAGCCTGGGTCAGCCCGCGGACATCTTCTCCCCTCTCTCTCCCTCACCACCACCCACCCTCAGCTATACGCCACCCCCAAACTACCTCTCCCACTCCTGCCCTCATCCCACCCATCCACACCCATAACCAGTCCTGTCCTCACCCACCCTCAACTATATCCTACCCTCACCTCACCCACTACCACCCCCACCCATGCCTCATACACCTGCCCTCACCCATACCTCACCCAACCCCACCCACAGCTCACCCACTCCTGCTCTCACCCCCACCCTTCCTCCCTCACCCTCCCTGTGTCTCCAGTGCCCCAATCTGTGACCCCCCCGCATGACTCCTGAGGTGTAACTCCAAGGCCGTGACCCCCGCGATCCCCGAGCCATGTCCCCTCCCGTGAATCCCCCATGACGCTTCCCATGACCCTTGGACCGTGACCCCTGAGCTGTGAACCCCCCCCCCCCCCATGATCCCGAATGGCTCCTGTTGCAGGGCTCAGCATCTGGAAGAGGAATCACAGGAGTTGCAGCTCATGGTCATGCGGTTAAAGAACCAGAGCCAGCGCCTGGACCAGGTGAGGCTGAGGGGGGAGTGGGAAACTGTCCTTCCATCCACCCCACTCATGCTGCTCCTCTTGCCCACGCCGGCCATCCATCCTCTGCTTTCCCTCCTCCGAATCTCCTTGCAGAGGCTCTCCCTGCAAACCGCTATTCCTGAGCGCTCTTAATTGCCTGTAAACTTCCCCCAGCCCCACCTTGAATCCATGTCCTCATGTATATGATGACATGACTGGGTACCTAATCTCCAAGTGGGCTTGGCCCGGGTGGTGGGGGTCCTTGAGGACTGAGGCTGCTTTCTTAAGATACTGCTTCTTGTAGATGTCCTTGATGGAGTGAAGTCTGGTGCCTGTGATGCCGCAGGGCATGTTAACAACCCTCTGGAGTTTTTCTTGTCTTGAACGTTGGCCCCTCCACCCCCAGACAGTGATGCAACCAGCCAGAATGCTCTCCACGGTACACCTGTAGAAATATTTGAGAGTCTTGGTGACACACCCAATCTCCTCAAACACCTCACCAAGTAAAGCTGCTGGCGAGCCTTCTTCATGATTGCATCGACAATAGCTTGTGTCGTATCATGGAGGATAGGTGGGTGGTGAGGAGGTTGTTTTCCTTTTACACAGAAAGTGGTGGGTGCTTGGGACAGGCTATCAGGAGTAGTGGTGGAAGCAGGTACAAAAGTAGTGTTTCGGAGGCTTCTTGATGGACCGGGAATATGAAGGGGTTGGAGGGAAAAGTGTTGTCATGTTTAGCAGTGAGACGGGATGAAGGGCCTTTGCTGGATTGTTGCATGGTCCCTTTCATTCCCCAAGTGCAGACCCCAATGTCCTTGTAGCTGCTTAGTACACCTGCATTGGACATGGGCATTGCCAGGGTGGGAGGAGGGAGTAGCTGGTAGATGAGCACCGCATCATTCGATGGAATGTTCTCCAGCTCTCGCTCTCTCTCTTCCTCTCTTCCCCTCTCCCTCCCAGCCCCCAATGCGTCCCACCAGCTCACGTGACAGTCCGATTAAAGCTGCTTTTCACCCAAGCACACAACCCTCCTCACTCCCTACTCATTTCCCCCTCCCTCCAGCTATCCAGCCTTCCTCTTTCCATTCCTTCCTCCATTCCTTCATCTCTACTCCTTCATCTATCTTCCCTGTTCTCCATTTCTCCCCTCCATCTCCCCAACCCCTCTCCCCTCCATCCTCGTCCCTTCAATCCTCACTATCTTACACAGCCACCTTCCCGCCATTCCTCAACCCCATTTCCCCATCCTCCCCTCTCCCCCACCCCACTTCCCCTTCTCTCTCACGCCCCTGTGGCCACAACTGCTGACAGATCTGTATTGCAGGAGCGCCTGTGCATCTGCTCGCAGCTGGGGGAGCAGTGGCTGCATCTGCAGGACGAGCAGGACGTTTATCGGGCGCTGGTTGATAGGATGAGGCAGAGCCGGCAGGAGTTCCTCATGGAGCACGAGGCCACACGGGAGGTAGGGAGAGCATGGGGTGGAATGGTGGGGGGGGATAGAGGAGGGAGTGAGGATGCAGGGGTGGGTGTGATGAGGGGATGGAGAGTGAGGGTGGGAGTGGGGTGATGGTTGGGGTGGATGTGGGGGAGGGAATGATGATGAGGTAGAGAGGGGGTGTGAGTGAAGCTGGGAGTGGAGGTGAGGGTCATGTTCGGAAGAGTATTGGGTTCACAGAGAGATGAGTCTGGACACAAGTGTTAAAATCACATGCAACTTTAATTAACACTCAGGAGAACATTAAATGTTACTCGATTACTATTTCACTTATACAACAATATAGACATTCACCTTGGACCTAGGTTGGACACTGACGATTGTGAACCTGTACTCGACACGCTCACACAATTGAGTACACACACTACAAACAGGCACTCTTACATCCAGTTCTCTGTACCAACAGGGTTGTGGCTCTCTGCAAGTATTGATCTATCGCAATACTACAGGTCAGCTTCAGTGTAGTGCACACCTTACCCACGACATTTCCAGTGATGTCCACAGTAGCAACCTGGCGTGGAGCAATGTCCAGGGATTGGATCACGAGTCGAAGAGAAAGAATGAGCTGTGTGTTGGTGTTATTTACAGTTCTAATTTGTGCTTCTAGCCAACAATGACCCTAGGAGATTTAAATTAGCCATCGGCAAGGTGTGCACTGATGTGTGTCCGGAATCCAACCTTGATTGACAGGTGATGTGACTTCCAAATAAGTTTCAGATGGAGGACGTGTGACCACCCACAATACACACATTCCAGACAGGCAGGGAGGCCACTTTTCCTTCACACACAACAGTGGGGGTGAGGATGGGGCAAGAATGAGGGTGAGGGTAGGGGTGGTGGTGGTGGCAATGATTGGGGTGAGAATGGGGGGTGGAGTTGGGAGTGAGGATGGGGTTGGACAAGGGGTCCCTTGGATTCAGATGAGTACCGGAGCACAGAAACTTCACTGCCTGGTCCCGTCAGGCGCACGGAGCAATCACAGACTGTACTCATTATCTGTGTCTCCCCCCCCCCCTTTTCCCTTTTTTCTCCCTCTTTCCACCTCTCTCCATCACCATCTCTCTTTTCCCCTTCCCCCTCTCCTCTCTTACCCCTCCCTGTCTCTCTTACTCCTTCCTCTCTGTCTCTCCCTCCTTTCCTCTTCCCCCTCTCCCCTTCTCCTATCCCCCCAGCTGATTGACGACCTGCACAGAGAGCTGGACCACCTGAGGGTTTTCCAGCTGGAGATGGAGCGTTCAAGCTTGTCCCATAGCCCGTCGTATGGCCTGTACACATTCACCTTCCGTTCCCGGGAGCTGGAGCTGCAGCATGAGGTCAAGAGGCTGAGACAGGTGGGTGGGAGTGGAAGAGATGTGGGTGGGGAGGGGAGGGTGTGGAAGAGATGCGGGTGAGGGAGGGGTGCGGAGAGGAGGGTGAGAGTCTGGGCTGCAGTCAGAGCCAAGAGGAGTGGCTGGAGGGCAGGGCTCTCTGGGGGGGGCAGTGGGCGGGACCATTTGGAAGGAGAGGGACCAGCAGGGGGAAGGGCCAGTGGGGGAGCGTTTAGAAGGGGAGAGGCTGGATGTGGGGAGCAGTCGGAAGTGGAGGGCTGGCAGGGGGTGTGCTTGGAAGGAGAGGGACCGGCAGGGGAAGGGGCTAGTGGAGAGGGGTAGTGGGAAGGGGGTGGCAGGGGGAGTGACTGGTGGGGAGGGTCCAGTGTTGGGAGCAGTGAGTTTCAGGGAGAGGCTTTGGTGAGCAAAGGTCAGGTCATATCTTTGCAGAGCAACCCAGAGTAGGTAGTGGAGATGAAAGCCAGGTCAGTGGAATGATCCAAGCTGCAGGATATGGGGAAACTGGGAGAGCACAGTTGTCTCTGATAACTCCACCTGCAAGAAGTGCATCCAGCTGCAGCTCCTTCCAGACCGAGTAAGGGAAATGGAGCTGGAGCTGGATGAACTCTGCATCATTTGGGAGGCGGGAGAGTGATAGAGAGAAGCCATAAGGAGACAGTCACACCCAAGAGGCAAGAGGCAGACAACCAGGCAACAGTCAGGAAAGCAAAAGGGAAGAGGCAGGCAGTGCAGGGTACCCTTGTGGCTATTCCCTTCAGTAGCAAGTCTACCCCTTTGGATACTGCTGAGGGGACGATCTATCTGGGCCAAGCAGCAGCCAGACCAATAACACCGTGGTTGGCTCTAAGCCTCAGAAGGGAAGGGTGAAGTCAGGTAGAACAATAGTTATAGGGGGCTCAATAGTCAGGGGGACAGATAGGAGATTCTGTAGCCACAAAAGAGACACTAGGATATTGTGTTGACTCCTGGGGGCTTGGGTCCAGGATGTCTCTGAGTGGCTGCAGAATATTCTTAAAGGGAATGGTGAGCAGCCAAAATTTGTGGTACTTATTGGCACCAATAATGGAGGCTGAAGAGCAAGATCTCCAAGATGGTAATCTCTGGATTACTTCTGGTGCCATGAGATAGGGAAGGTCAGAACAGGAAAATAGTGCAGACAAATGTGTGGCTGAAGAGATGGTTTAGGGTTTCAAGTGCTTGGATCATTGGAACCTTTTCTAGGAAAAGGGTGACTTGTACAAGTAGGAAGGATTGTACCTGAACTCGAGGGGAACCAATATCCTAGCAGGGAGGTTTATGAATGCTGTTGGGGGTGAGGTTTTAAACTTGATTTGTGGGGGGTGGGGGAGGTGGGAACCAAAATGAAGAGGCGGAGGAAGAGGTGGTTAACGCCACCCAATTTTAAATCTAAGCAGCTAATCGAGCACATGGTGATGTGGAACGGTCTGGTAAGTCAAGCTGTGTTCATGACCAGATCACCGTGATCTGTTTCATGATGGAGCAGACTCGAAGAGCCAGATGGCCAACTCCTGCTCCTGTCTCTGATGTTCTGTGCCCTGTGTGACAGGAGAATGTGCGACTGCAGGAGCAGAACGATGAGCTGAACAGCCAGATCCTCACTCTGAGCCTCACCGAGGCCAAGACCCTGTTCACAGCACACACCAAGGCCCAGTGTCTGGCGTCTGAGATCGACACCGCCAGCCGGGACCAGGTGAGTTCACTGCATGTCCCAGGCATGGTCACTCTGTGTAGCAGGTATGTCCCAGGTGTGGTTGCTCTGTGTAGCCGTCGTGTCCCAGGCATGGTCACTCCAAGTAGCAGGCATGGTCACACATCCCAGGTGTGGTTGTTCCCTGTAGTAGGTGTGTCCCAGGCATGATCAATCTGTATCCCAGGCATGGTCACTCCGTGTCCCAGGTGTGGTCACTGTGTAGCAAGTGTGTCCCAGGCATGGTCAACCCATGTACCAGGTGGAATTGGGTGAGGGGACATTGTAGCAGCTCACAAGGTTGGACACAGAGCTTTCCTGCAGCTTCTCCTTCCCTACCCTGCACTGCTCCAACCACTCAGGGAATGTTCCTGCCCTTTCTGGGTATCCCAGTGTTTTCCAGAATGGCGGAAGGCTGGGAGGGACTTGGAGGAGCTGGCTGGTGTTCCATGGGGAATCCTGCCAGAATGAGTGGGCCATTCAGTAGACCTTGTGCCCCCTGCTGTTCCCCATCCTGTATCCGGCCCAGCAGCATCCTGACATGTCCTATGCTCGGCCTGGCATCACCTGACTTATCCTGTGCCTGGCTCAGCAGCACCTTGATGTGTCCTTGCCCGGCAGCTGGTGAAGGCGCTGAGGGAGCGTGAGGAGATCACCCTACGGTTGAGGCAGTACATGGACAAGATCATCCTGGCCATACTGGACCACAACCCCTCCATCCTGGAGATCAAAAAATAGCAACTGTGCAGCGAGGGAGCATCCTATCAAAGGAACACCCTGGCGAGGGATCTCCCTGGCAAAGGAGCAACCCAGCGAAGAAGTGCCCCAACGAGGGAGATTCCCAGCAAGGGACAGCAGGCAGGGATGTGCCCAGTGTGGGAGAGCGGGCAGGGACGTGTCCAGATTAATGTCTGTGCCTCTTTCCCGTGAACGAGTCAAATAGAGACCGGAGTCCTGGTGTAGACTTTCCACTGCAGAGCTGGCACCAACCCCCCCCCCCCCCAATCCATCTATCCCAACACCCCCCAATCCATCCATCCCAACACCCCCCAATCCATCCATCCCAACACCACCCAATCCATTCATCCCAACACCCCCCAATCCATCCATCCCAACACCCCCTCTACCCCCAGATCCAACATACCTACTCACCCCAACCCACCCTTAGATCTACCTCACCCACCCTCCCAGATCCATTGCCCCCACCATCCCAAAACCCCAACCCACACTTTCATCTCACACCCCATCCACCCCTTGATCCATCACCCCCACCCACCCCATACCCCCAACCCCCCCTACTGATCCAACACTTCCAATACCCCTCCCCTCCATATTCAATACCCCACCCACCCCAACACCACCAACAGACCCATCACCCCCACAGTGCTAAGATCCCCACCCATATCCACGCTGGACAGACCACATCCCAGACAGATCGCAAACACTTTACCCCGACAGACTGCAGGCACCACCCCAGACAGACCACAGACACTGACCAAGACAGACCAGGATGTCATCTTTGGCTGGGTGCGAGATATTGGGGCAAAAGTCAGTGAATTGGTAGTGGGATCAGACTGGACTGCCCTGACTCCAGACAGTGGCAGCAAAACCTCAGTCTGACCCTCCATGATGCTTGTAATCTGTCCCGTTGAAGGCCTGTCGCAACCCAACTCTTGCTTTCCCAGTCAGGAGACTGGATGGTGCACCATTTCAACTCTTCATTGCTCACTCCCCAAGGCTCGTGTGTAACTGCCTGTCTCCAGCCGAGTTCGACAGAGGTCATTGTTGAAGCAGCTGCGAGGCAGGTGTCTCTGCCCAGGACCCTGGCTGACGTTTATAACACCAACAGTCACCTTCCTCTGATCAGGACCGACTCCAACATTGTGACCCACGACTCTCACCAGGACTCTTCGATGCTGTGGTTAATCAAATTGATCTTCACAATGATGGAGCAGCTGGTGTGGAATTCCTGTAGAATTCCATTCTCTGCTGTGGGGTAGGGTGTGCAGCCCAATAGGCTGCGTGGGAGATCATTGGTGAGCTGGGACCGGGTGGTTGAGAGAAGGGACTAGTTTCATGCTTTACTGTTCTAGTTTTCTCTTCAGAGAGGAAGATTTCACTGTTTGCTGCACTTTTAATAAAATGCTGTTAACAACTTTTGCGTAGCAGTTTCTCAATGTAACTGAATGCAAAGTGCATTGGTGAGCTGTGTACACACCACTGCTGAATGAAACCTTGCAATCAGCACACTGATCCACACCACACACACATTGCTCATTTTATATTAGAAACAGAAAAAATAGGTGCAGGAGGAGGCCATTTGGCCCTTCAAGCCTACACCGCCATTCAATATGACCATGGCTGATCAGTACCCGGTTCCTGCCTTCTCTTCATACCCCTTGAGCAACCCACAATTTGCTGAGGAACTTGGCAGGCCAGTCAATTTTCATGGTTAGAAATGTTTCAAGACTCGTTCAAGGATCCTGACCTGAAACGTTGACCAGTTCAAAAGTTCCTTTTGTTATCATGAAGTCGTACATTAAAAATGTAATATACATGACATACTTCAACAAAGTGTGGCTACCAGCAGTGCCCAACGCCCCGAACAATTTTCCTTCTTTTTTTCTTTGGCCTGGCTTCTCGGATGAAGATTTATGGAGGGGGTAAATGTCCACGTCAGCTGCAGGCTCGTTTGTGGCTGACAAGTCCGATGCGGGACAGGCAGACACGGTTGCAGCGGTTGCGGGGAAAATTGGTGGGTTGGGGTTGGGTGTTGGGTTTTTCCTCCTTTGCCTTTTGTCAGTCATATATGCGTTATGAACGACGATGCAGACGCGCTGGCAATGTGGTGAAGGAACGCCGCTGCAGTTTAAAGGTGCAGAAGGTTGGATTTTGGGGCGAGGACTTGAATGTGGATTGATGGGCCCCGGGGTGTGCTGTCGGACAGAGACCAAGGGAGGCAGGTGCAGGGATCATGGACTGGCAACACGATGAAGCCGTCAGTCTTTGTACCTGGGGTGGATCTGAGCCCACCTCACTGACAAAAGGCAAAGGAGGAAAAACCCAACCCCAACCCACCAATTTTCCCCTGCAGCCGCTGCAACCGTGTCTGCCTGTCCCGCATCGGACTGGTCAGCCACAAACGAGCCTGCAGCTGACGTGGACTTTTACCCCCTCCATAAATCTTCGTCCGCGAAGCCAAGCCAAAGGATCTGAGCAGCGCTCGCTCCAAGCCAATGCTCATTGCAGTGGGGGGAGGGGGTCACTAATCCCTGCGATGTCCTGGACTAGTTACTCATCTACCGAGTAACCAGTGACCCCCTGGACGGCGGGCCTGTGAAGTTTCCGCGGATTTGAAATGACCCTCTCCAGCCGGGACTCGCCGTCCAATCACACGCTCGCTCGCCCACCTCTCATCGATGACGCACAAACCCCTCCCCCCCGAGGCGGATGGGTTGTGCACATGCGCGAGCAGGCGCGCCTGCGCCGTGAGTCGCTGCGTGAGTGGGCGTCTGAGGCGGCGGGCGGAGAAAAGCCCCCCGCCCGCCCCCAAGTGAAATTCAAGCTGCAGCGTCTTGTGAGGAGGAAATCGTGAGCCCGCTTTATGGCGCCGGGGAGTTGACCTGTGACTGGATGGTGCGGTGAGGGCCCGCGGGCGCGGGAGGTGATGGGGTCCCGGGGACGGAGCCTCTGGCCTCCCAGAGGAGGTCCACTGCCTCTGGGCCCAGGATGGGATGGCACTGTTGAGAGATCCGATGCAGGGGTGGTAGTTAGTGCCTGGGGATTTGGGTGCTGTTCCGAGCCCAGAGGACCCCAAAACCCGGCAGCAATAGATATCCATCAAGACAAATGGTTACTTAAACAAAGGTTGCTTTTAATTATCTTTAAACATGAAAATAGAATCAAACTTTAACTTATCACTATTGACTTACTTAACCCCCTTCTAATTCGAAGCACAGGTGTATGTAATGTGTGTGTAAGTTCAGAAAAGTTCTTTGGCTCACAGTCCAATCTCACTTCTCATTCCTCCAAGAATTGCAGGCAATTCATTAGTGCAAAGAATTTAACATTCATAAAGTTCACCAGGCTTTGGTGCTTGGAAGGTAAATGGTAACTGCTCAGGAAGGTTCTTGTCGGTTTTCAGAGAGAGATTTGTTGTTCCAGGACATCCACAACTTATTCCTTTTTAATCAGCCACTCTAGTGTCTTGCTGAAGAAACTTGCCCCATTAGGGTTCTCCAGATGATAACCTCTTTCTTTCAGGTCACAACAGAGTGCCTTTTTGTTTCTCTTATTCCAAGTGAAACATTAGCCAGTCCTCTCTTCTCTTGCATGAACCACAAGGGCTTTGACCAGGCAGTGCAGGATGTGGCTATTGCCTTCAGTAACAAGTCTACCCCTTTGGATACTGCTGAGGGGGTGGATCTATTTGGGCCAGGCAGCAGCCAGACCAATAGCGCCGTGGTTGGCTCTGAGCCTCAGAAGGGAAGGGTGAAGTCAGGTGGAGCACTCACAACCCGTCTTCCAAATGGGGTTTTCCACAAGCTTGCCAGCTTGTCCTGTTCCAGTCCCTGCTGCTGTTGCTGGTGGTAAAACTGTAGAACTGATCTGTCTCTCTCTCTCTCACACACACACACACACACACACACACAGAAAGGCTGTTTGACTCTCTCTGCTTGCAAAACCACATGACCCTCCTAGAACAGCAAGTTCCACTCCAGACAGAATGAGGCTTTGACAAGCTCTTTCATCAGTTGCCTTTTTGTAAACAACAATCCATTGGTGAAGTCTCTTGGGCACTCTCCAAAGCTTTTGCAAAGGCTGTTGGCCCTGACATGTCTAGCACGAGCAGAGCTCCAGTATCCTAAATAAGACCTGTTTTAAAGTGTTTGCATGTGACCTACACTAAAAACCCTGCCCCCAATTTATCTCCCAAAAATGTATCTATATTCTGTCACAGTGCACATTGGGCAGGGGTGCTGCCTAGAGACTGGGCTCAGGTTGAACACGGGCTCACTCTGGAGATTGGGTAAAGGTTGGGTGTTGGCTGGTGATTGAGGACGTTTGGGTAGGAGTGCTGCTTGTCATGCTGGGTGCTAGTTACGGGCAAGTACTCCTTGGGGTCAGGAGAACCAGACACTCTGGTTTGAGCATAGATCAAGCAGATACTGCCTGGTGATGTGGAAAGGGTTTGGAGACTACGTACAGATGATAATGTCTGATATAATGTGCTCACTTTAAAAAAATAAAGCAGTTGATTTTGTTTAAAATGACTAGTTTTTTAATGGTTTGAAACTGGTGATTTTGTGTGTACATTTTCAAAAATGTTCCAAACGGGGGCACTGCGCCCCTTGTTCCCTGGTGTACACCTCGCACAAATGCTCGACTATTTTCCTTTTTTTGTTGACCTCACTCAAAACTATGGTCAGAAAATTCCAAACACAGCACCTTCAACATGTTGCCTCCTCAAAGAACTGCAACAGTTTTACATTTTGCATTTGTAAAATTGTGGAGACTGGGTTTTTAACTTACCAAATGTCCAGAAATTACTTATCGGTGGGTCCCAGTGTCCCCACCCCCTGGTGACAGGCATTTGGTTAACTGGTCTGTTTCCCCCGCCCAGGACACATTTGGTGAACTGGTTCATATTCCCCCAGGGACAGACACTTAATGGAACTGGCCCATGATCCCCCAGGGGACACTTGGTGAACTGGCCCATGTTCCTCTAGGTACAGATGTTTGGTCAACTGGCCTGTGTTCCACGTTGACAGATCTTTGAACAGGCCCCTATACCCCAGGTACAGATGTTTGGTGAACTGGCCTGTGTTCCACGTTGACAGATGTTTGGTGAACTGGCCCATGTTCCCCAGGGACAGGTGTTTGGCTAGGCATGCAATTTGGCAACATGGCAGGCATCAGGATAAGAATTTAACCAGTTCTATGGGGATGCATGTACAATAAATGCATATACAGTGTGAGGAACAAAATGATCTTGTAGATTAGAGTTTCCCAAACTGGAGTCCGTGGAGAAGTGACAAGGAGTAATAACTTAGTATGTGTTTTTCTTTAATTTACTTATTTCTTCTGCCGTAATTCAATTTATTTGTGGGACGGCAGCAAATTGTACACTCCACCCAAAAAAAAGGGCGTCATGAGGCCTGAAATTAGCAGTGCAGGTGTCAAGCCTGTACATCATTTTTAACCGATGAGAATCTGAATTCTTCTACCGTGAAGGAGCTGGCCATATTGTGCCCAACATTAAGAAGATCTGTGACAGCAACAAATAATTTCAACTTGGAGAATGGTAAGTTTATTTACTTTCTTACCATACTTTTTTGTATACCAAATCATGCAAAAGTGGACACATTTTAATTCTTTTTAATGGGGCAGCATGGTTGGTGTAGTGGTTAGTGCAATGCCTCTACAGCGCCAACAATAGGGACCAGGGTTTGAATCCTGCACTGGAGTTTGGATGTTCTCTGCGTAGCAGTTAAAGCAACACCTGTGCGTTTCAAGTGCCAGTGATCGGAACTGGGGTTTGAAACTGCTGTCATTGTACATTCTCCCTGTGTCTGCATGGGATTTCCCTGGGGGCTCCAGTTATTTGGGAATTAATCTTTTTGTTTATAAATTTAAATAATGCACATGTAAATATATAAAATGATGAAAAGTATAGATACCACTTTTTTATCCCTTTGTATATTTACACATGCATTATTTAAAATTAAAAGTAAAAAGATTAATTCTAAAATCATACTCGTTTCAACTTTTGTTCGAACACAAAGTAAATTCTTTTATTTATCTCTTATTATCATTACTTGCGGGGATGTTTCTAATTATTTAATAACAAGGGAGCACTGTACTTCTGCAAACTATACATGAAGATTAGTTTCACCTTTTCCATGTGTTCCCTAAAAGGATTCTGTGAGCTAAAATGGCTGGGAAACCCTGTTGTAGATCGACGATATATCGACAGAACAGGCAGGTTGGTAAAAATTGGAAGCAAATCCTTGGAGAGTGGAGACATTGGATCCCTGTGGGTAGAATTAAGAAACCTTGACTTTAGAAAATGAGTTAATGGGAAAGTTAGGACTTTATTCCCTGGAGTGTAGAAGAATGAAGGGAGATTCGATAGAAGTTTTTAAAATTATGAGGGGGAGAGACAGAGTAAATGTAGATGGCCTTTTTCCACTGAGGGTAGGTGAGAGGACATGGGTTAAGGGTGAAACAGGGAAAGTTTAAGGGGAACATGAGGAGGAACTTCTTCACAGAGTAGTGGGAGTGTGGGACGAACTGCCAGCTGAAGTGGTGAATGCAGGATTCATTTGAACATTTAAGACAAATTTGGGCAAGTAGAGTACATGGATGGGAGAGATATGGAAGGCTATGGATTGGTGCAGGTCAGTGGGACGAGGCAAAATATTTGGGCTGAAGGGCCTGTTTCTGTGATGCAATGTTCTATTGTTCTAAAGTGCAAGGGGTAAACACCCTGATGGGAGTTATACACAGACAAATTGAGGGTGTGGGGAGAGCTGACTGCCTGCCTCTCTTTCGGGGAAATGTCTGGGACAGTGCGATGTTGGAGCAGGAACACACGCTGTCCGAGGTGACGGTGGCCGAGTTCAGGGAATGGTGGGCACCCCCGTGAGATTGCTTGTGTGGTTGATGACAAAAATAGTGTTTTAAAAAGATGTGTAATACTGTAATAGAGAGGTGGTTGTGATTACTGCATCTCATGGTTTTGTTGCTACATGTTATGGTGGTTTTTGGTTTGAGTTGTAGGTCGATGTGTGTTTTGTGTTTGTAATGTAGTTTGAATAAAGTTTTTTTTAAAAAAGGCAAGGTTCTGGCAGTTATGGGGATTTCAATGAGCAGGTTGGTTGGTGCTGGATCCCATGGAAAGGGAATTATATAATGCTTGTGGGATGGCTTTGTACAGCTGAAGCAGATTTGGTAGGGAACTAAAGGTAAGGGGACCCTTTGGAGGCAGTGACCATATAGAACAATACAGCCCAGTACAGGCCCATAACCCTCTATTTTCCTTTCATCCATGTGTCTCTCTCTAAATTCCCCCAATGTTTCAGTCTCCACCACCATCCCCAGCAAGGCATTCCAGGCACCTCAACTCTCTGCGTTTTTTTTTTAAAAAACATCCCTGATGTCTCCCCTAAATTTCCCTCCCTTAACTTTGTACATACATCCTCTGGTGTTTGCTGATCCTGTCCTAGGAAACAGGTGCTGGCTGTCCATCCTATCTAAGCCTCCCATAATCTTGTAGACTTCCATCAAGTCTCCCCTCATCCTTCTCCGCTCCAAAGGGAAAAGACCCAGCTCTGCTAACCTTGCCTCATAAGACTTGTTTCCCATTCCAGGCAGCATCCTTATAAATCTCCTCTGTACCCTCTCCATTTATCTTAATATTAGCTCTTTCTGTGACAGATGTAAGAATGAGGACAGATCATATGTTTTGGTCTTGTTTAACCCTCGCCAGGTATTGGGAAGAGGTTGTTCGTACTTTAACGTTAACCTAGCACCAGACCCGTTGGTGGCCTTGTTTGGGATGGTTCAACAGAAAGTAGTGAGATTGTCTTCATTTCAATGTATTAGCCTTTGCTTCTCTTATTGCAAGATGAGTTATTTGGAGCAGATGGAAAGATGCTGCCCAACCCACTCAATCAATGGTTATATGATGTCATGACATATTTAACCTTGGGGAAAATTTAAACTAGCCCAATTTTTGAGGTTCTTTTTTGAATTATTTTCACAACCTCCAATGTTTTTTGTGATTAATGCATTTCTTCTTATTTCAATTGGCAGTTTTTTTTTCTACATTGCCATGCAGTTTGGGATTTAGATTAGTTGATATTTTTTTCCTCTTTTCATTTTTTAAAAATGTATAATACTATTACATAAGAATTTTTTTTCTCTGACATTGTGTTTGCTCTATTACAGTTGTATTAGTTTTAGGCATCATTCCTTTATGGATGTAGTATTAAATAAAATTCAATAAAAATATTGAAAAAGAAACTTTATCTGTCCATTTACAGATGACAACAACTCCCCAGAGGTACAACCCTGGATCATACCCACAGGTCAGTTGGCAGCCCAGACAGGAGACATGTGTCCAGTGGTGAAGGGAGGGGGTTAGTGAGCCAAGCTGACTACAGGTGCCCCGTCTGTAGAAGTGTGTACTGGGATACAAACTTCTCCACCTCCAGCCCCTGCAGCATCTTCATTGCTCGCCAGTAGATCTGCCCTGTGAGTTCAGCCTTGCCCTGTCTGTGGCTCCGCTCCTCCATGATGTATTGTAGCCAGAGATCTGCAGAGAAAAGATGGCAGTCAGTCTGTGCAAACTTCCTGATCGCAGCCTGGAGCTTCTCCATAAAAGGGTGGGGGGGGGGGGGGAGTGGGAGAGGACGGAGAAGGGAAGTCAGGAAATGGGGGGGGGGGGGGTGGGGTGGGGAAGGAGGGTTGGGAGAAGAAGGGGAGAGAGAAAGTGGAGAAGGGGTCTGGAAAGTGGGAGGGGGAAGGGGAACAGGAAATGGGGAGGAAGAAGAGGGAAAGGAAGAGGGTGAATGGTGATGAGGTGGGGAGAGAGGAATGGGGGGGTGGGGAGAGAGGAATGGGGGGAAGGGGAACTGGGAGGGGGAGAAGGAAAAGAGAGGTAAACGGGAGGGGGGTGGGTCAAGAGGGATGAGGATCAGAGAGACGTGGGGCTACTGACTGACAGGGAGACCCTCACCTGCATGCCTGGATCCAAACTCGTGGAGTGCTCGTTCATACAGTTCCCTCAGCCGCGGCATGTGTCCACTGTCCTGCAGGGATATCACACCTCCCTTGTCACAATGGTTCTTACCTGTCTTCCCCTCACCTCCTTCCATAGCCCTACTCCCCCTCCTCCATTCCCCCAACACCCTTCCGTAGCCCCACCTCCTCCACAGCTGCACTCCCCCTCCCCCGGAGCTTACCTGGTCTTTCTCAATGGCGATCATTTTTGTGAAGAACTCCAGGGAAATGGGCCTGTGCTCGTGGAGCCTGGAACAGAGTGAGGGAGAACTCTGTGTGAATGCCTGCTTCACTGGCACGTCCTCCCTGGAGATACCGTTATCCAGTCACTCACACAGTGAATGGAGGCCATTCTTATGTTAAACCTGACAGCAGTCCAGCCCTCTGCCACACTGGGGAACACAGAATCTTCCCACAGCACAATGTAGATCCCACCAGTTCCCAACGCACTCCAAACAGGCCGTGTCCTTCTTGCTGGACCCCTCCAAGTCTGCTTCCCCACCTCCTCTTCCTCCTCATAGTTCCCATTGTCATCTCCCTGGCAGAGCAACCTTTGCTTCTCACCTGTAAAATAGAGGTCCTACCCTATTGTGCCAGCACATCCTCCCCTCCAACACCCTTCCTTCCTGAAACTCCTATCCAAGAGTACTTGGACCTGTGGCAGCCCTTTTCTCAGCCAGACCTCTACTGCAAGAACACTACAACCCCATCAGCCTAACTGCCACTGCAGAGTCACTACCCTCTGAATCATGTTCATGCTCTGAGCCTGCTTCTACAGTCTTGGTCTGCCCCCGATCGTCTTGCACCCTGTTCTCATCACACACCTCAGTGCCAAAGTGGTTTACCATGCTCTCTCCCCATCCCCAGGGATTATGCTCCATTGAGGTGTAATTCCTGTTTTTGAAGCCTCCAGAATGATAATGCCTTCCTGCCCAAACCCCACTTCCATCTGTCTGGCTATTACTTTTACACTCAGCCCCCAGACCATCCATCTCATGCCGGACCACGCCACAGAACCTCAGTCACCGGCAGAGGGAAAGAGCACCCCACAGCCCACCTGAAAGAAACCCCAGCAGGAAGCAGGCCATGCAATGCACCCAGGGAATACCTGGTAAACACCTTCCGTGCTTTCCTGTAGCCTCCTGTCCTCTGGGCCCAGTCCAGGTAATGCTCTTTCACAGTTATGGAGATGGCCGGGATTTGCGTCCGTAGGGCTCGCTGTGGGCACAACCACAATGTAGTTGAGCACTTGCACAGCTGAGAGCAACTCAAAAGTTCAGTCAGACAGGAGCCTACCTGATAGAGAGCCTGTGTCTCATTAGCACTGCATGTCGATTCACTCCACTTCAGATAGAGAAGCCACAACGGCAAACTGTCCTGCAACAGGAAGGCAGAGAATGAAAGGGATGGAAACCCAAACTGAGCAACTTTCAGTGAGACTACTGACCGATCACCAGAGCAGGGAGGCTGACTAGTCACTTCTCACACCAACCAGACAGACGTACAGTGACTTCACCTGCCGAAGGAGGTCAAAGCTGAAGAGCAAGCCTAGTTCAGCAAAATTCCAACAACTAGATGAAGGGCTCGAGCCCGAAACATCACATGGTTCTCTACCTTTGCTGCATAAAGGACACTGTTTGATCTGCTGAGACTCTCCAGCACTGTGTGTGTTTTCACTCCAACTAGAAGTGACCAAGGTTGGGGAAGAAAAGGCCACTCTTGGGTCAGAGCCCAAAATGAACATGATTTCTAATTCACATCTGGCAGAACCAAAAACTCAATTGAAACTGGCAAGGGGCAACATACAGAAATACCAGGACACAGGGGTTAAATTTTGACCCAAGTGGAAAGCTTTGCATGTATGACACAGCACTTGCCTTCCACCGTACTGGAGCACAGGTCACACCGCAGACCCCGTCCCACAGCGAGATGTGTGGAGAACAACCGAGGTCAGCAGCAAACGGCACTGGCTGACAGGTTGGCAGGGCTGGAGAAAGCAACCTCATCTTCCCATCGAGCTGTATGGCGTTCCCAGCTTGCTCAGCTTGGGTCTGAATGGCCCATTTAACCATCTGAGCCGGGGGGGTGGGGGGTGGGGGAAGAGAGGAGAAGGACAAACTTTAAACATTACTGGGGAGTAAGATGGCCACTGGACATGAAAGTCTCAGGAGGCTTCCCCTCCTTGCTTCCTGGTCACCAGCAGCATAGCTGATCAGGGGATCAGAGAACCTGTGCTCGCCCAAACCCATCCAACATTCCAACACCAAGTCAGACCTTGGGCTCATACAATGGGAAGGGTGTGCATCCATCATCCACTCAGGCAGCAGCCTCCATACTTCTTAGTATCCTCCCATTATTGTCCATTCCCTTGTCTGTTTCACCTCGCCAAACGCTTCATCCCACACATCTCTGGATTAAAATTCATTTCCCACTTTCCTATCCCAACCATTGCCTCTCTCCCAGTGTGAACCTTCCACCTGTAACATTTGAAAGCAGGATATTACTCACCGTGGGGGGAACCTTGTGGAAGGCCTTCTGGATGAGGCCGCTCACACCCGGACTCTGCAGCTCCATTAAAACCTCCAGGCTGCCCTGCCAGGCCTCCAGGCTGCTGCCAAATCCGTTGCAGGCAGTCTCCACCACTTCTACAGCCTTGTCCCTGGCACCACATTCCACCAGTAAGCTAAGCTGCAGAAGATCAGAGCTTACAATCAGGTCAGCCCACCCCGATGCCATTCACGACCACCATCTCCACAGGAACTACCCTCCCTATCCCTGCGCCCATCCCTCCCACAATGCCCCTCTCCTACATCCATCTCCTCCCCCCACACCACTCCCTTCCCCTCCCTATGTTTGTAGCTCACCCATGGTTTGATGAGAGCTTGGGGCAGAAGGGAGGCTTCCTTCGCACGTTCAAACACCGACAACACCTGCTGCAGCCTCTGGAACACAGAGGAGGCAGGGAATGAAACAGGACCCACACGCAGTGCACACTACGTACAAGGGATATGGCGGGGGAGTGAAGGAGAGAGGGCGTGGAAGGTGGCTGCTTTTGGCCTCACCTTCTCTCGCAGAGCTGCTTTGTTAGTTTTCCGTTGGAGTCGCTCCAGGCAGAAGGTGATGTAACATTTCCACATGGCTTCTGCAGGAGGAGCCGCCACAGGTCAAGTTCACCAGCTGGCCTCTGCCATACAAGCAGCCCACTCCCTGTCCCCATTTCGCCCCAGATTCCGACTTTCCCCACCCCCCCTTCCTGACTCCCCCACCACTTTTCCTGCCCCCTTCCCTGCTCATCTTTCCCAATCTCCCCTCCCCTGCCCATCTCTCACTGTCCTCCCTTCTCTCCCTGCCCCCTTTCTCTGACCGTCTCTCCCACCACTCCCTCATCCCCCGCCCACATCTTCCCACCCCCCCTTTTCCCCTTGCCCATCTCTCCCCATCCCCCCTTTCCCTTGCCCATCCCTCCGCAAATCCCTCTTTTTCATCCAACTCAGGCTCAATTCTCCCTCCTAATTCCTACCCTTCCCCCCCCAGCACCCCTCCACCAGCACCCACCTGTTGGTACAGACACCACAGCTTGATCGTACACAGCCCAGCAACACTGCTCTCGCCTTTCTAGCTCCTTGGCAGCTGCTGGCTTCTGTTGTGGGTGAGGGTCCGCTGCCCCACTGCCCACTTCCAGCTCCCGCCTGGCCATGAAGTCCCAGGTTTGTGTCTGGTGAGGGTTCAGGGACTGAAGACTGCCAAAGAAATGCAAGCAAGGTCAGGTCTCGTCTCATTGCCTTGAACCCCCTACCATTCACCATCAGGTGCTGTCATCAAGGCCAATCAATCAGCTGACTGAATGCAGGAAGGAGCAGTTCCACTCACACACAAATCAGTGGTGTTGGAGAGTGAAGGGTCTGGAGCAGGAAGGGAAGGGTGTGAAGGGCAGTCTTGGTCAAGAACCATTTGCTGGGCATTTCCTTTTACTGCTTTCATTCACTGTAAAAGATCAGGGCTTTGCTGCACAATGTGCTGAGTGAAGAACACATCCCTTATGTAACGAGTTGCTTTCTTTAATTCAGAGTGCAGAGGTCATTCCAGATTAACCCATGGTGGGACACGGCCCTGTGGAATGTTCCCCCTGCACTATGAGAAATGAGGCAATATCTCCTGACTGTCTCCAGTGCCCAGCTGGAGTTATGGAGAAATCCACCTCGCTGAGAATATCACAGATGGCATAATTACCTGTGCCACCCCCCTCAGATATACCATGGTGGTCAGGGCTGGGGACAAAGATTGCCTCGGAGGGAAAGAGCGCAAAAAGCCTTGCTTAGGGCACCATGATTATCTCCACTACACAGAAGGGAATAGGCAGAGCTACTGTACAGCTGAATGTAGCCTCCCTAATGCCAGGGAAGTCTTGCAGCAACCACGGACAACTCTAACAGGTTTAGTATCTGTTCCAAGAACATCATTGACAAGTGAGGAGGTTCTCCACAGCACTTCAGAGAGCTTGGCCATGGATGAAAAAACATGACAAAGTTATACTCTCTGAATTACATCCAGTGCCATATGCTAGTGAGTACAGGAATATGGAAGGCCATTTTTATGTGCTGCTAAAGGCCTTGGAGGGAGAGTTTCAGGTCTCTGGATCACTGCGAGTGGTTCTGGGGAAGGGTGAGTGTTACAAATTAGATGGGATTCACCAACACCTTAATGGGACTAGCAACCCTTGTGTGAAAGTTTGCCACTTGTCATTTGGCAGGGGAATGAAGCACAGAAGAACGAACAGTCAAGGGGTCTGCAGTCAAATGCAGAAGGTAATCTGTCAGCGCAGCAGGCAAAGCACATGGCAGGAATGGAAGGATCATCAGCACGCACTTTTACAATTGATTAAGCAGATGAAGAGAGTGTGGATCAGTACGTGGCAATACTGTTGCTAACAGAGACTTAGCTGAAGGAAGAGCAGGAATGGAAACTCAACATTCCTAAGTGTGTTAAGGAAGGCCCAGTACAAACATGTTCCGAGTAGGGTAACGAGAGAAAGAGAGGCACAGGTCAGGAGGTAAACATCAGATACAGACACAGTTTTAAGGGAATGCCCTGAGGAATACAAAGAATGTAGAAGTATAGTGAAGAGGGAAATAAGGGCAAAAAGAGGTTTTAAGTGCTTTTGGCAGTCAGTGTAAGAGAGAATCCATAGAGTTTTTAAGAACAAAAAGGGGCACAAAGGCAAGTCCCCTTAGGGATAAGGAGGGCCGTCTCTGGAGAGCTTGAGGAAATGGTAAATTTTCAATGAATATTTTGTTAATGTGTTTACTGTGGAGCAAGATAACCAGGAATGGAAGGGAGGTAACTAGATAGTCTAGGACATGACTGCATCAATAGTCTTGGATCTTATCAAGCTGGATAAATGTCCAGGCCCAAACCAGGTGCATCCTGAACATTGTGGGAAGGTACGAAGGAAATGGTTGGGGCCTTGGTAGTCATTTTTAACTCATCGCTGAGGACAGGAGAAATTCCTGAGGACTGGAGCGCTGCAAATGTGGTCTTCTTTATAAAAGGGCTGCAAGGATAATCTGGGTAACTACAGGTAACTGCTGTGAGTCTGATATCCTTGGTCAGGAAACTGCTGGAGAGCATTGTGAGAGATAGAGGCTCTTAACATTTGGATTGCCAGGGGAAAATTAGGGAGAGCCAGCATAGATTCGAGTATTGATCAGCCTGGTAAAAAGGATTGAGTGATGGTAGATGGAAATGAATCCAGCTGGTGCACTTTGGGAGGACTAACACGTGTGGGGAAAATACAATGAATAGCTGGAACAGGTGTACATCCAGACATCACTAAAGATGAACCAGGCTCAATGAGGTGGTGAAGAAGGTACATGGGATACACCTTCATTGGCCAGGGCACAGGATACAAGAGCAGGAAAGCCGTGGTGCAACTTTCTAAACCCTTAGTGAGGCCACAACTAGAGGACTGTGTGCACCACACTACAGGAGGGATACTAGCAGGTGCAAAGATTTGCATATTGCCCAGTTAAGAGGCTGGGTTCATTTTTACTGGAGTGTTGGAGGCTGAGGAGCAATTGGGATGTGGATAGGGCAAGTGCTAGGACAGAGGTGTAAATATTTACAGAACCTAGGTTTACTATAAAGGGAAAGTGGGAAGGGTTAGAGGGGATCAGGAGTTTTGTTTCACCAGAGAGTGGTTGGAATATGGAACACATTGCCAAAGGAGTGGGTTGATAGAGACTCACAATATTTGGATGTCTGGTCAAGGCATGGCTGCACACCAGGTGCAGTAAATGGGACCGGTAACACTGCAGGCTTGTTGGTAGTATGGCTGAAAGGCCGACTTCTGTGCCTGTGACTGAGCTAACTCCCTTGCTTGACCAAGTCCACTTCGTTAGCGACCCTTGATTGTCCCTCTCCCATATCAATCCCTTCCCGACCTCATACTCACTCGGAGAGAATTTCTTCCTGGAGTTTCTGGGCAAATTGAAAAAGCACTGCAATATTCCAGAAGGATAGATGGAACTCGACATTTCCTAAACATAACAAATAAGTATTATGCTGTACCACAGGTATGCAGCCCACTGGCCCATGCTCCAGGGGGAACTGTCCCACACATTTCCCTGAAACACATTCCTACTCACTTCTACACATAGAACATAGAAATCTAGTGTTGTGCCAGCCTAATACCCTATTCTAGGAACTGCCTAGAAATTCCCCAATGTACAGCCTTCATTTTTCTCAGTTGCATGTACCTTTCTAATAGTCTCTTAAAATAGTTTATTGACCCTGCCTCTACCACTGTTGCCAGCAGCGCATTCCATGCACCTACCACTCTATGTGAAAAAACTTACCTCTTACCCTCCAGACTAGCTACAACACTACCAACCTTCATGTCATCTTACTAACCCTCCCTTACTACAACCTTCCCAACCCACTCTTACATTTCTTCACCCAGGTCATTTATAAACAATCACAAAGAGGAAGGGTCACTCCAGAACACCACTGATCACCACTACAAGCACCCTTTGTGTCTTCTCTGGACAAGCCAATTCTGTATCCACAAAGCAAGGCCTCCTTGATTCCATGTCTCCTTTCTTTCTGAACGAGGCTTGCATGGGGAACCCTATTAAATGTCATACTGACTTATGAGGGGGTTCCATTCTGGGACTTGCATCGTAAGGTGAAATCATGAGTTGGGGTCTACCACCGCTCCTGCCAGTGGGAGGCCGACGTTCCTGCTCCTGCTGGGAGCCTGAGGTGGCGCTGGGTAACTAGGGGCAGCGGTGTCACTTTGCAACCTATATATAACCACTTACAGCACAGAACAGGCCAGTTCAGCCCTACTAGTCCATGCCATAACAAATCCACACCCTCCTAGTCCGATTGACTAGGAGGTCCATACCCCTCCAGTCCTCTCCTCTCCATGTAACTATCCAGTCATTCCTTAAATGTAACCAATGATCCCGCCTCAACCACGTCTGCCGGAAGCTCATTCCACATCCCTACCACCCTTTGCGTAAAGAAATTTCCCCCTTCAATCTTAAACCATGCCCTCTAGTTTGAATCTCCCCCATTCTTAATTGAAAAAGCCTATCCACATTTACTCTGTCTGTCCTTTTTAAAATCTTAAACACCTCTATCAAGTCCCCTCTCAAACTTCTACGCTCCAGAGAAAAATGCCCCAGTCTACTCAACCTTTCCCTGTAACTCAAACCTTGAAATCCTATCAACATTCTCGTGAACCTTCTCTGCACTCTCTCTATTTTGTTTATATCTTTCCTATAATTCTCCAAATTTGGCCTCACCAATGCCTTGTACAATTTCATCATAACCTCCCTACTCTTTAATTCAATACTCCGATTTATGAAGGCCAACATTCCAAATGCCTTCTTCACCACACCATCTACCTGAGTATCAGCCTTGAGGATACTATTTACCACAACTCCTAAATCCCTTTGTTGCTCTGCACATCTCAATAGCCTACCATTTAATGCATATGACGTATTTAGATTTGCCTTTCCAAAATGTAACACCTCACACTTATCTGTATTAAATTCCATCAGCCATTTCTCAGCCCACACCTCCAGCTTTCCTAAATGACCTTTTAATCTACGGTAATCTTCCTCACTGTCCACAACACCACCAATCTTTGTATCATCCGCAAACTTGCTTATCCAATTCTCCACCCCTACTTCCAGATCGTTAATATATATAACAAACAATAGTGGACCCAGGACCGATCCCAGAGGATCTCCACTAGTCACCGGCCTCCAATTGGACAAACAATTTTCTACCACTACTCTCTGACACCTCCCATCCAACCATTGCTGAATCCATTTCACTACCTCCTTATTTATACCTAATGCCTCCACCTTTTTTCCTAACCTCCTGTGGGGAACTTTGTCAAAAGCTTTACTAAAGTCTAAATAGACAACATCCACAGCTTTCTCTTCATCAACCTTTTTTGTAACCCCCTCAAAAAACTCACAATCAGGTTTGTCAAGCATGATCTACCCCTGACAAAACCATGCTGATTACTTCCTATCAATCCCTGTACCTCCAAATATTTGTAAATACCATCCCTCAGAACACTTTCCATCAACTTGCCCACCACAGACGTCAGACTCACGGGCCTATAATTCCCAGGTTTACATTTGGACCCTTTCTTAAACAGCGGAACCACATGCGCCACCCTCCAATCCTTTGGCACTACCCCCGTGGCCAGTGACATCCTAAATATCTGTTAATGGCCCCACTATCTGTCCACAAGCCTCCCTGAGTGTCCTTGGGAATATTTTGTCCAGTCCCGGAGATTTATCCACATTTATCTTTTTCAACACAGCCATCACTACCTCCTCGGTTATCCTTATATATGCTTCATGACCTCCCTACTATTTTTCTTTACTTCAACTGGTTCAATATATTTTTTTATTTTTGTTATTCTGTCCTATGCCGTCGCTAGGGAGAGAGAGCAAGGGCACGTGTTCCAAGTTATTTGTTACAGGGATATAATGTGCCGAATTTAAAACATTTGTTTTCGATTTGGACCAAAAGTAATTCTGTTATAGGTTCTGGGGGCAAGATTGTGGCCCAAACTCTGTTTTATCAAAACAGAGTTATTCCCTTTTCGATGGATAATTTATATTTAAAGATTTGGGATTTTAAAGGCATAAAAGTGATTGATGATTGTTTTGAAGATGTATATTATATATTGTATATTATCAAGTGCGAGCTTTGGTGATAAACAATTTTGGAAGAGAAATTATGCTACCTAAATTAACTAAGTTTGCTTTTGATTTTCGATACATTAAAAAAAGGAATTTATTTCAGATATGTATGCTTTGTTACAAGATAAGAAGAATAAACCAGATTTAAAGAAATCTAGAATTAAATGGGAAGATCTATCTTTTGATATATCTCAAGAGGAATGGTGTCAAGATGGTGTGACTAAATTACTCAATGCAAGATAATAGTTTAGCTAATTATAAATTTTTATATCAGTTGTATTTGACTCCTGAGAAGTTAAAAAGATAGGGTTTTAGTAGTTCAGATTTATGTTTTAGGTGTGGACTTCATACTGGAACATTTGTACATACAGCCTGGTTTTGTGACAAAGTTCACCCATTTTTTTTTTAAATTATTGAAGATTAAATTACGCTGACTATCCCGAATCAGAGATTATGCCTCTCTAAATGCTTGTAAATCCTGTTGTAAATGTTTGTAAATCATCTCCAACAGCTTGTCCACCAACGACATCACGGGCATTAGTCTTCATTCCATCTACAAGAGGCAGAGTCTGAAGAAAGCAGCTCCCATCCTTAAGAACCCTCACCACCCAAGCCATGCCCCCTTCACACTGCTACCATCAGGAAGCATGTATAGGAGCCTGAAGACAAACAGCCAATGCTACCAAAACATCTTCTTCCCCTCCGCCATCATATTTCTGAATAGGCAATGAACCAGACACTACTTCACTTTCTCATATTTTGTATCAATTTTTTTAAAATGCAATTTATAGCAATTTTGTATTTGTGATGCAGTCGCAAATCAACTGATTTTGTGACATGCTCGTGACAAATAAAATTCTGATTCTGAATTTCCCTTGTTATCTCTACTCCCTTTCTTGAATAAGGAAACAACATTTGCAACCCTCCATTACTACTTCTGTCCCCAGTGCAGATGCAAAGACCATCACCGGTGGCTCAGCAATCTCCTCCCTTGCTTCCTACATTGGCTTTGGGTAAATCTCGTCTGGTCCTAGCAATTTGTGTGACTTCATGCTTTTCAAAAGCTTCATCACATTCTCTTTTTGAATATCAACACGCTCAAACATTTCAGTCTGCCCTAAGTCATCCTCACACTTGCCAAGGTCCTTGTCTCTGGTGAATACCGAAGCAAAATATTCATTAAAAGTATCTCCGCTATCTCCTCAGATACCACGCATACATTTCCATCATCACCCCTGATGGGTGCTATCTACACTCATCCTCTTGTTCTTCACATCCCTATAGAATGCCTTGAGGTTTTCCTTAATCCTGTTCGCCAAGGCCTTCTCATGGCCCCTTCTAGCTTCCTAAGCTCTTTCCTGTCAATCTTGTAATTCTCTAGAGCTCTCAGTTTCTATCTTCTTAAACATCTCCTGTTTTTCATTTTTTCTTAACTAGATTTTCTACATCCCTTGTACACCATGGTTCTTTCACATTACCATTCCTTCCCTGCTTCAATGGACAGAGCACCATCCAAATGTTCTGAACATTTGTCACTTTTCTGCCATAAATTTCCCCAAGCGCTCCAAGCTCCAATCATCATATTTTTCCTATCCCAAATTGTCTATTCCTGTCCTTCTCCAGAGCTTGGTCAAAGGAGAGAGAGAGAGAGTTGTGCAGTGGGAGAACAAAGATAGCCCCTCACCTGAAATTTTCTGGATGGCATTTTTGTACACAACACGAGCCAATTCCCCACTGATGATCTCCTCCGGCCCTGCTGCATCATCCTGTGAATCAAGAGCCGAGTTTATACCAGGTCCTAAAGTACAACCCAAAAGTCTACAGACACTGTGGTTGAGGTAAAAACACAACGTTGGAGAAACTCAGCAGGTCAAACAGTGTACTTTATATAGCAAAGATAAAGATGCATAACCGACGAATTGGGCCTATGCCTTTCATCAATGTATGAGCAAAATGTAGACAGGCACCTGAATAAATAGATAGGGTGGAGAGGAGAGGGGGGAGGAATACAATCCAACTGGAAAGAGGTCATAGGTAAATATAGATTGGAGGGAATAAGAGAAAACAGCTTGAGGTGGTGCAGGGAAGGCACCTCACTGGGTGAAAGGAGAGGGAAGGGATGGGGTGCTGGGGAAAGGAGAGGGAAGGGGTGGGGTGCTGGGGGAAAGGAGAGGGAAGAGGTGGGGTGCTGGGGGAGAGGGAAGGGGTGGGGTGCTGGGGGAAAGGAGAGAGAAGGGGTGGGGTGCTGGGGGAAAGGAGACACAAAGGAAAAAGGAGACAGACAGACAGAGGAGGGGCTCAACAGAAATGGGAGTAGTTGCTGTTAATGACATCTGGTTGGAATAGCTCAGATGGAATACAAGATGTTGCTCCTATCTGTGGGTAGCCTCAGTTTGGCAGTGCATGAGGCCATGGATAGACAGATAGGTGTGGGAATAGTGTGTGAAATTAAAATGGGTGGCCACTGGGAGGTCCTTGTTATTGCAGCAGAGCTGACGTGCTCAACAAAACTATCTTCCAGTCTGTATCAAGTCTCTCCGATACAGAGAAGGCCACAATAACAGCACTGGATGCAATAAATGATCCTGCAGATACACAAATAAAATGTTGCTCCACTTGGAAGGACTGTTTGGAGCAAAGAATGGTGGTGAGGGAGGAGGTGTGGATACAAGTGAACATCTGCGGTCACAGAGGCAGCTGAGTTTCTCCAGCATTGTGTTTTTACTTACACCAGGTCTTAACGCTTTCCCTAACCCCCGTCCTCGACCCCATTCCATACCAGCTCCAGCTTTGCCTTCTTCAGGATCTCCTTTTCCTTCTGGATTTTCTCAGCATGCATCAGCTCCATCCGGAAATACTGAAAGAGACAACTTGAACAGTCACACGCTGCACTTGCCTGCACCCTGACCACAACTACTCTAACACCAGCCCGAGTCCAGGTAGATTGAGGGCAGCAGGCCCAGGGGACACTACCACTGCATGTCTCACATTACACACCACCCTGACATGGAAACTTCTTCCCAATTATCCTGGGGTGGGGAGGGGAGGGGGGCACCTTCACAGGAGGGATCCAAGCTCAGCACCATCTCCTCAAGCAGTAAGGGAATTGGTCTCACCTAGACCGAGCACTCCAGGTTTACCCCGACCTCCAGCTTCTGTCGCCATTTACTTTGCAGTTTCCGTGACTGCACAGGATCCTCTCATGGTCTCCATTTTCCTCCCAAAGACGTGCGGGTGGGGTTGGTGTGTGAGGAGAATGAATGAGATCAAATGAGAGGGAAATGGGATTGATGGGATCACCCTGAGAGCAGCAATAGACCCCTGGGCCAAAGTGCCTCATGTCACAAAAAAAATTTGAGAAGCACAAAATAACAACAAGAAATATTTTGACCAGGTAATCGTGGAGCGAGGGAAAGTTCTGAATTCTGCACCCACTAAACTCATTTGGAAGCATCAGCAAGGCAGACGGGCCTGTGGATGACAGGGCACCAACACCCTTTTCATGGACAGAGCTGGGTGTGGGAAGGGCTGATCCAACAGGTCAGTGTTCCTCAAACCTCGGCCTGAACCATTGTTCACACAGGAACTGTGAACACTATCTCCCCCTCCCCCCCTGCACAATTTAGCATCACAGAGAAGGATACGGCCTGCCAACACCTACCTCCTGATACAACTTCTGAGATTCTGGGTGAAAGCGGAGAGCTCGTAAGAACAGATGCCTTGCATTCTCTGAGGATAACTTGTCTTCCATTTCCCACTTGGCTGCCATGATCCACAGTGCTGGAAGACAAGAAGAAAGTGGGTAAACGTGAATTACAGTAGCTAGGAAATGGTCAACACTCCCTCTCCCCCAGAGCCCAACTTTACCCAAACTGCCTCCAGGCATGGAGGATAGGACACAGCACCACAAGCCCTTCGGCCCACTATAAATCTAATCCACAACAGCCTAACCCTTCCCTACCTCACACCTAGCTAAGAGTCTTTTAAAGTCATTATTGTACTAGCTTCCACCACCACCCACAGCAATGCATTCCAGGGACCCACCACATTGTGTATAAAATCTAACCCTGATGTCTCTCCTAAACTCCTCCCCCCTAAACAGATGTCCTCTGGTGTTTGCTGCCCCAGGAAAAAAGTACTGGATGTCCACTCTATGTAGACAACTCAATCCTAACTATATTAAATCACCTCTCATCCTTCGTCACTCCAAAGAGAAAAGCCCTACCTCAAGCAACCTTTCCTCATGAGGCATATTCTCCAATTCAGGCAACATCCTGGTAAATCTCCTCTGCATCTGCTCTAAAGCATCCACATCCTTCCTGTAATGAGGTGACCAGAACCAAACACAACACTCCAAGGAATTAAAAAAGGAAGTCTTCAGACAGTGCGTAAATCAGTGGTTTACAAATTGCCCCCCCCCTAAACTCACATACCACTTTAAGTATTCCCTATTCCATAAGTATTCTATGATTAGTAAGGGATTGCTTAAGGTGGTGGGTGAGTGCAAAGAAAATGTTTGAAAATCACTGTTTTAATCGTACCTAATGGACTCGTTATGTGCATGGTTTCACAACTCCAAAGGAAATGGGCCAATGACAATTTTTCTCAAGCAAAATATTTCAGTAACAATTGGGTCTAGAGCAGTGATTCTCAACTTTTCCTTCTCACTCACATCCCACCTTAAGCAATCCCTTACCAATCACAGAGCACTGATGGCATAGGAATTGCTTAAGGTGGAATGCGAGGTGGGGGGGGGGGGCAGTTTGAAAACCACTGGTTTAGAGTAATACACAAAGTGTATTAAGCAACACTTGGAATGTTGTTCAATGCACAAAAAGTGCACAGGAAGTAAAGATACAAATGACTTTTCGGGCCCAAGCCCTTCGCCAAGGTCAAAACACAAGACCTGGAGAAACTCAGCAGGTCAAGCAGTGTCCTCAATAGAGCAAAGGTAAAAATACAGGACCGACATTTCAGGCCTGAGCCCTTCATCTTTCTTCAACCACAGCGACTGATGACTTCCATGTTTTCCTTCCTTTGTCAAGGTACTTATCTTTGCCTCCCATGGATGCTGGATGACCTGCTGAGTTTCTCCAACACTTTTTGTGCATTAAATAACATTCTAAGTGTGATCCAACCAGAGCTTTATCAAGTTGCAACATTTCCTCACAACTCTTGACCACCAGCATTCCACGTGCCTTCTTAACCACACTATCAGCCTGCATGGCAACCTTGAGAGAGCTATGGACTTGGACCACAAGGTCCCTCTGTTTCTCCACACTCCTAAGAATTCTGCCATGAATCATGAACCTCTGGCTTTCAGGCTAAATCATCTACAGTGCATCACCTCACATTTATCTGGATTGAAGTCCATATGACACTTTACTGCCCAACTCTGTATTCTGTCTGTATCCGGTTGTATCCTATGACAAGCTTCACTATCTACACTATCTATAACACCTCCAACCTACGTATCATCTGCAAACTTACTGACCCATTCCTCTACTTCTTTGTCCAGATCATTTATATATTAAAAAAAATAACAAAGAGCAGGGGTCCCAGAACAGATCACTGCAGTATTCTACTAGTCACTGACCTCTAGTCTGGACATCCTCCATCTAAACCATCCTTTGCTTTATGTGAACAAGCCAATTCCAAATCCACACAGCCAAGTTCCATGGATCCCATGCCTCTGGATGAGCCTAGCATGGGGATTCTTATCAAACTCCTCAATAAAATCTACATGCACCATGTCCACCATCCTACCTTCAGCTGCCTATTTTGTCACATGCTCGTAGAACATAAGTAGGCTCATGAGGCAAGATAACACACTTATGCTTTTCCAAAAGCTCACAAACCCTGTTCCTAAGAATCTTCTCTAATAGTTTGCTCACCACTGATGCAAGACTCACTGGTCTATAGTTCCCTGGATTCTCCCTCTTGTCTTTCTTAAACATGGGACCTCATTTGCCATTCTCCGATTCTTTGGCACCTCCCCTGTGGCCAGGGAGGATGCAAAGATCATCGCCTAAACCTCTTCCCTCTGTGAAGAAAGATTATGTTATATTTTATATTGTGTATATATATAAAGGAGATAAATTGTGGCAGGTTTTTTTAAAGCGTAGGCCACATACAAACACTTCAAAACAGATCTCATTTAAAATGCTAGAGCTCTGCTCAAGCCAGACACTCAGGCTCCAGGTGCCTTTGCAAAAACTTTGAAGGATGCCTATAAGGACTTCACAAGTAGGTGTTAATTGGACATTCTGTGGAGTAATGGATTATTCTTTTGGAAAGCAACAGATGAATGAATTTGGAAAATTAGGTCCAGAACCGCAGTCTGTCTGAGAGAGTCATGTGGTTTTATCTGTGAGAGAGATACAGTTCAGCAGCAGCAGCTGGGACTGGAACAGGACAAGCTGGTAACTTGTGGAAAACCCCATTCTGAAGACAGGTTGTGAGTTCTTAGTTCAGCCTGGTCAAAGCCCTTGTGGTCCATACAAGAGGAGATGGCTGGCTGCATAATGTTTCACTTGAAATAAGGGAAACAAAATGTTACTCTGTGGTGACCTGAAAGAAAGAGGTTATCATCTGGAAAACCCTGATGGGGTAAGTTTCTTCAGCAAGACACTGAAGTGGCTGATCGAAAGGGATCAGTTGTGGATGTCTAACGAGCAACAAATCTCTCTCTGAAAAACAACAAGAACCTTCCTGAGCAGTAACCATTTACCTTTCAAGCACCAAAGCCTGGTGAACTTCATAAATGTTAAATTCTGTGCACAGTATAAGAATTGCCTGCAACCAGTGAACTTGGAGTGAGATTGGTCTGTGAATTAAAGAACTTTCCTGAACTTATACACACATTACATACTCATGCGCTTAGAATTAGAAGGGGGTTAAGTTAAATAGTAATAAGTTAAAGTTTGATCCTGTTTTCACATTTAAAGATAATTAAAAGCAACTTTTGTTTGAGTAACCATTTGTCTTGGTGAATTTCTATTGTTGCTGGGGTTCTCTGGGCTCACAACACCTCGCTTCCTATAGTAACCTGGGGTATAACTCATCTGGTTCCAAGAACTTATATCCTGATGCTTTTCAGAATCTCCAACATTACCTGTTTCTTAATCTCAACATGCTGCAACACATTAGCCTGCTCCACACTTAAGGTCCATCTCCCATCAGGAGTGAGCACTGAAGCAAAGGATTCAATAGGGACCTCCCCTATATCTATTCCCCTCTTTGTCCTTGAGCAGTTCTCCCCTCACTTTAATCATTCATCTGTTCTTCATGTATTTGTAGGATGCCCTGGGTATTTTTTTTAACCCACTTGCCAAGGCCTTCTCGCAATGCTCAATTCCTGAAGTTCCTTCATGGCTACCTTGCAATTCTCGAGTCCTGACTGTTCTTTCGTTTACACATTTTTTGTATGCTACCTTCTTCCTCTTGACTAACTATTCCACCTCTTTTGGAAAAATAATAGCTCTTTCACCCTTCCATCCTTCCCCTGTGTTTGTGGGACAAGCCTACCCAGAACCTTCACAAGTGGTCACTAAACATCCTCCACATTTCTGTTGTGATTTCTCCCTGAGAACTTCTGTTCCCAATTTTATCTCCCTAGTTCTTGCCCAATCCCATTGTAATTAGCCCTTCCCCAATTAAACACTTTCTCATTTTGTCTACTTCTATCCTTGTTCATGACTATACTAGACTTCAGGGAGTTGTGGTCACTGTCTCCGAAATGCTCCCCCAACAAGAGGTGTCACCTGATCAGGTTTATTACCTATACTAGATCCAGTACAGCCTCTCCAGCCAACTGGTCTACATACAGTGTCAGGAATCCAGACAAATTTATCCCCATGTGAACGTTTTGCACTCAGTTGATGCCTGTCAATATTAGGGTTGAAGTCTCCCATAACAACTTCCTGTTATTTTTGCACCCTTCCAAATCTGCCTACTTATCTGTTCCTTAGTATCCCAGTGGCAATTTGAGGTCCAAGAGAATACTCCCCAAAAAAAAAGATCACTCTCTTCCCATTTCTGGCATCTACCCACAATGATTCAGTAGAAACTCCCCCACTACGTCCTCCCCTTCTTCAGCTGTGATATTATCCCTGATTACTAATGTTACTCCCCTCTCCCTTCCTATTCCCTTTGAAACATCTCAAGAGGTCACCACACAATTCCACGTATTGATTCACCCCCTAGTTCATCGCCCACTCTTAATGCCTCTCACTTTAAACATATTTCAACCCACCCAAATGCTGGCATTTATGCCCTCTCCTTTATGCACTCCATATCCCAGTTATACCCAAATACCAGTAGGTTTGTACTGTACTCTACTAAAGTTTTACTCATGGACCCAGACTAGAGTATACATTATGAAAGTTTTAAAATTGGTCAGAGTCCAAAGGGTTAAACCAACCCCAACATTTCTCTCAACCTGCCCATAAGGAACAGGGCAGGAAGCTCACCTGGTTTGTCAGGATGAATGGCCAACATTGCAGAAAACACCTTGCTCAACTTGAACTTGGCATTCTGGGAAAAGATCAAAACCAAACAAAGCAACTCTGGGTTCAACTCAAGTAGAGGTTGTGTCAATGGCACGGCGCTGGGGGAGACTGAAGGACTGGGAGAGGAAGGGGAAACTACATATACATGAACAGTACAGAGACCATAGGAGTGGCAATACCAAGGAGCATTAGTCAATTAAAACAAACCTTCTTACCCACTTCTTGCAGAAGGCAATGTGAGAAAGCCATAACTGGATATCACCCTGGAACACAAGAAGTCCATGATACCGGGCAACATGCAATAAACACATGAATAGATTGTATTTTTAAATTCTGTTACAGTGCAACTCTGATTATTTGAAATGTCAGATAAACTCTTTTTTTTTTTCGGAGAACTGGCTGTTTTTTAAAAACATCCCAGTAGCAACAGCAAATCATTTGTAGCAGTGTTTCAACAAGGAAAGCATTAAAATAATGCTTAATTCTCACCAAAGAAAATGCTGGCCACCCGAAGCCCCACTGTTACCGGGAGCCCAATGTCCCCACCGCTGCCAGGAGGCTTCTCTCCTTGATGACCCTGGGACGAGGGAGTGCTCCGACTGCTTGCAGCTGGGAGACAGTGGCACGCAGTTTGAGAGGGGGGGTTGGTGAGAAAAGTCAATCGGGGAAGGTAAAGAAGAAATGGAAAGAGAGAGAGGAAGGAGTTACCTGAAATGAGCAAAATCGTTGATCTAATTTCACAGAGAGTGAATTTATTTTTCAACCTGTGAGGTCAGTTTGGCTCCGAAAATTTTTTTAGATAAATGAGTATTTCAGGGAATCAGAGTTGTACCGTGTATCTTATGTATTTTTAAAATGCAATTAATTTTTTTTTTTTTACAAGTACATATTTGGCTGCAGCAAATAAAAATGTTGCTATGTATGTACACTGTCCAATGCCTGTGACAAGATCGTGATCACATTACAGCGTTCTAGTGATGCCTATTCACTGCTCACCCCTACCTTCCACCTGGACAGTGCTCGCTGGAACAACCCATGGACCCAATTAACAACGGCATATTCGATTTCCTCTTTCTTAAAGTGGTAGCCTGTCCGCTGTGGGGGCAGGAAAACAGAGGGATCCTGTTTTAGAAATTGGCACCCAAGACCTAAATATTCATCACAAATTCTCAGCAAAGTTTTGCTCACACTTACCACACGCCTTTTCTTTACCAATTCGAGAAAATTGATTTCATACTGAAAGATAAAACACTGGGTGAAAAGAGCAGAATCACACAGATGCCTCAGTGTGTCACGGCCGCATACTTACTTTCGTCGGGAGTGGTGCTGGCCGCTGCTGCTAATATAAGCGCACATGCATGGGTGTGTTAAGCTTCAGTGCACGGGTGATGAATCTCAGATGCAGGTGGAGTGTGAGAATGTCAGGATCATCCGTGTGGCAGTGAACCAATAACTCAGAGGAGTTTAGCTGAGTGCCGTTTGGGGAGTTGAAGAATGCAATGTTGTGACTTAGTGAATAATAAAAAGAAAGTCAACTTCATGGTGTCCTGAAAGAAATGAGTGAGTGTATTCTTTATTATCTTGTAAACTGTGATGAATCGGTGCCGCTACAGGTGAAGAGTGGGTGCCGCTACAGGTGAAGAGTGGGTGCCGCTACAGGTGAGGAGTGGGTGCCGCTACAGGTGAGGAGTGGGTGCCGCTACAGGTGAGGAGTGGGTGCCGCTACAGGTGAGGAGTGGGTGCCGCTACAGGTGAGGAGTGGGTGCCGCTACAGGTGAGGAGTGGGTGCCGCTACAGGTGAGGAGTGGGTGCCGCTACAGGTGAGGAGTGGGTGCCGCTACAGGTGAGGAGTGGGTGCCGCTACAGGTGAGGAGTGGGTGCCGCTACAGGTGAGGAGTGGGTGCCGCTACAGGTGAGGAGTGGGTGCCGCTACAGGTGAGGAGTGGGTGCCGCTACAGGTGAGGAGTGGGTGCCGCTACAGGTGAGGAGTGGGTGCCGCTACAGGTGAGGAGTGGGTGCCGCTACAGGTGAGGAGTGGGTGCCGCTACAGGTGAGGAGTGGGTGCCGCTACAGGTGAGGAGTGGGTGCCGCTACAGGTGAGGAGTGGGTGCCGCTACAGGTGAGGAGTGGGTGCCGCTACAGGTGAGGAGTGGGTGCCGCTACAGGTGAGGAGTGGGTGCCGCTACAGGTGAGGAGTGGGTGCCGCTACAGGTGAGGAGTGGGTGCCGCTACAGGTGAGGAGTGGGTGCCGCTACAGGTGAGGAGTGGGTGCCGCTACAGGTGAGGAGTGGGTGCCGCTACAGGTGAGGAGTGGGTGCCGCTACAGGTGAGGAGTGGGTGCCGCTACAGGTGAGGAGTGGGTGCCGCTACAGGTGAGGAGTGGGTGCCGCTACAGGTGAGGAGTGGGTGCTGACACCTGCCTGTACTACACCATGGTAATCAGTGAGCCACTCACCTGGATGTAGTTGATGAAATTCTCCTTGCTGAGTACTCTCCTATGTACCTTGTGCTCCAGAGCTGTAATTTTCTTTATCACCATTCTAAGAATAAACCACAGAACATTTCAGGAAAATAAAGGCATTATATCTTGTACACATCTTCCCACCGGCACGCCCCTTCACCCCTCCCAGCCTGCATGCCAATCCCTCCCCCCCCCCTCAACCTGATGAAGCAACACTTTGCAGTAGCAAAGCAAGGCACATTTTAACTCAGAGAAGTAGAAGGAGCCAACAACACAGTTGGCGTAGCAGTTAGCACAACGCTGTTACAGCACCAGAGATCGGGGCAGGGATTCAAATCCTGCACTGTCTGTAAGGAATTTGCATGTTCTTCCCCATCTGCGTGGGTTTTTCCTGGGGAGTCCAGTTCCTCCCACTGTTCAAAAGGTACCAAGGGTTGTAGGTTAATTGGGTATAATGAGTAGCATGGACTCGTAGGCCGAAAGGGCCTGTTACTATGCTGAATGCATAAATTTAAATGAACACAGGTGGAGATAACTGCAGCTAAAAACAAAGCTTTAAAGAAAAGCTTTAACACAAAAGAAATGAAGGCACTGCTGCGCAGTATGCCAGTATTTTATATTGGGAGGGAGGTTTCCAGAGGCTGCCTCAAATGATCAGTCTAGATATAATCTTTATCTTAATGAGTCAACCCCTCAAAACCCTACCCTACACCAGGATGGGTCTGAGTTAGAAAATTACAAAAGCTGCAGCACGGTGCGATTAATGAGGCAAAGGTGCCTCCAGCACCTTTTAAGCTGAGGGGTGATTTAAAGGGGATCCTGCCCCCGCAACGACACGTTAAGTAATGCATCACGCAAACTAGTCTCCCCTGTCCCCCCCCACCCACCGTCAATCGCGCTCCCCTCTGCTCCCTCAGCAGCCGACTCCACTCCTCCCCTTCCAGTGGCAGCCGACGCCTCTCCTCTGCTCCCTGTGGCAGTGACCTCTCTCCTCTCCGCGGCAGCGTCCCTTCTCCCGCTGATCATGGCACCCCTCACATCATGACATCAACCTCTCCCTCCATGGCAGCAACCTCACTCCCCCTAATTATGGCCCCCATCTCTTCCCCTCCCACCCCTGGCCCCGTGGCAGTGACTCCTCTCCCCCCACCCCCCCATCTCAGCAGACACTTCAGCCGGGGATTTCCTGTGACGCCAGTGACAACCTGAGGTAGGTCAGGGACCCGGTTTACTTTGGATGACGCTGACTGGGTCAGACCGTTTTAAGTTGCTTTGTGAGCGGGGCGCTAACTGGGCAAATTGATCAGTGTGAGGGATACTGGAATGTTAGGAGTCCAGAGATACTGGAAGCAAGTGCCAATTAAGAATAAAGTATTATGGGTTAACTTAAGGTGAAGGGATACTGGAATGTGAGGAGTCAAGCAAGTGCTCATTAGAGATGAAGTATTATGGGTTAAATTAGGGTGAAGGGATGCTGGAATGAGAGGAAGGATTGTAAAAGTGTAACAAACTAAGGATCTTCAAAACAGGATAACAAGTAGATAGCTTTAGCAAGTCTTAGGGATTGATTAATGAGTGAAGAACAAAGACATGATACTTCTCTGGCTAACAAGTTTGCAGGAAGACACATAAACTGATAAGAAGTTAGAATCCACGTGGGCAGAATTACCTAATGCTAAACCAATCCAGGAGGCAGAAGAATGTTGGGGGGAAGGTATCTCTGTACTGAAATGAAATGTATAAAAGTTGGGTCAGCCCCACTATCTGTGTGTATTCCCAGGGTAAGGGGAAGCACCCAACTTTTCATTGTTGTAGTAGTAATAAAAGTTCTTTGTTCTCAATTTTTGTCTCGAGCAAATTCTGTGAAGGTACTTCTGTTTCTCACAACCAGTTAACCCCATTTTACAAGGCAATTTGAAAGCACCTAGAAATTCACTCCAAGATATTTCTCGCCGTCAGTCCAGAGCTGACCATCAGCCCAGCCCCCCCCTCCAAGTCCGAGGAATACCTCTCCCTACATTTCTTCTCCTCATTCGCCTACACCGTCCCTCACCCTCCCCACCCCTACCAGTAGCCCTTCGCCCCTGCTCCCACCTTCCCCTCCAGCAGCTGACCACTCTCCTCCCATCACCCTTCCCCCATCATTCTCACTCCTCCCAACCCAGCCACAACCCCTCCCCCTTCCTTCCCGTTCCCCCTTACTCCTCATTTCCCATCCCACCCTCTCCCTCCCCCTCCCATCCGTTACCCCTCACTCCCTCCTCAACCCTCTCACTCTCCCCTCACCGCCGCTCGGCCGACGACACCAGTCCTGCCCGCTCTAACTGCTCCAGCACCGGGAGCTGCTCCTCCAGCGCACGCTGCACCAGCTCCGCCATGGCCGCCTCGCGGTTCCGCCCGGATATCGCTCCGCCAGCACCCGCTCCCCGGGGCTTCGTTCCACCCGCGACCGACCCCGTCCGGCGGCTGTGCACCCAATATTACCCTCCCGAAGGGTGTTTAACTGAGATTTACTCTTGGATCGGGTGTTTATCCAGGATTTACCCCCCGAGCCGGGTGTTTATCCAGGATTTACCCAAGATGCGTGTTTATCCGGGATTTATCCCCGAGTCCGGGTGCTTATCTGGGATTTACCCCCAAGGTGTGTGTTTATCCGGTATTTACCCCCCGTCGGGTGTTTATCCGGAATTTACCCCCGGGGTGGATATGATTTACCCCTGAAAGTAAATTATCTGGGGTCGGACTTGTTATAGATAGAGAATTTGGGTTAAAAAGGGTTTAAGTTAAAATGTGATGATTAGTCATAAAAGGGGGCTAACCATTAGAGTTTAGCTGGAAAATGTTACAACAGACTTGCAACAGATTTAACTACAGAGAGACACGCAGGAGCCAAAGATTGATAAAGAGTGAAAAACAGGATTTGGTGTGAGCAGAGGTCATGAATGATCGTGGTGTGCGTGACTAACAGTAATCAGGATGATTCTGCAAAAACTAACCAATTAAAGCAGTGTAGTGGAGATGCCGAAGGACAAGCAAAATTGTATAAAAAACAACGCACTGTATGTATCGGGGCTTGACTTGGCGAGAAGCCGGTTGAGTCCAACTCTGCAGACTTGTGAATAAAGCTTGTCGTGTCACCGATCTTAGAGACTCATTTGTGAGAATTTGTGTTTCTGGCAGGACTGACGTCGCGGTGCACAAGGGGACGACATTTGCCATTCTCCAATCCTCTGGCACCTCCCCTGTATACAAGGAGAATGCAAAGATTGTAGTCAACACCCTTGCCATTCTCTTCCCTCCTTTCCCGCAGCAACCTCAGGGTATATCATGTCAGGCCCCAGGGATTTGTCTATCTTAATATTTTTAAGAAGATCCAACACTTCCTCCTTCCTAATCTCAACATGGTCAACATTTCAACATAAAAAGAAGCTCCGACCCCTGTGGAACACCTCGTGCAACTGGCAGCCAACCAGAATATGATCCCTGTATTCTGACTCCCTACTTACTGCCAATCAGCGAATGCTCTACCCTCGTTAGCATGTTTCCTGTTGTACCATGGGCTCTTCTTGAGTAGACTCACATGCGGCACCCTATCAGAATCAGAATTTATTATCGTGAACAAGTCACAAAATTCGTTGTTCTGCGGCAGCGTCATAGTGCAAACATTCATATAAATCACTTTACAATATAAATAAAAATAGTGCATGAAAAGTCAAATTAAGGCAGTGACTGTGGTTTATTGTTCATTCAGGAATCTGATGGCAGAGGGGAAGAAGCAGTCCTTGTGCTGCTGAGTGCTCGCCTTCAGGCTCCTGTACCTTTTTCCCGATTGTCGCAGAGTGAAGTGTGTATGACATCATCGCGCTGGGCATGATGACATCGTCACTCATATATACTGTGTTCTGAGGGGAACCATTTTAGTTCTGTGTTAAACAATGAATGAAGCATCACATCTCTGCATGCAGTGCTTTCCAAACATGAAATACATGACAGACTAGTGACGAAGATGAAAGCCAACCCCCTCTATGCTCTAAACATTGAACATTTAAGAGGGAAACTCCATATTTGCACCACAGTAGGCCCCACAGGCTCAAGCACAAGGAACAAAAAAAAGATTCAAAATGGTGGAGGCACAGTTTGGGTGCTGGGTGTTTTTGAGGATAGCGGCTGGTTTCTTAAGACACTGCCTTGTAGATGTCCTTGATGGAGTGAAGTCTGGTGCCTGTGATGTTGCAGGCTGATTTAATAACCCTCTGGAATTTTTTCTAGTCCTGAGCGTTGGCACCTCCGTACCAGATAGTGATGCAACCAGCCAGAGTGCTCTCCACAGTACACCTGTAGACATTTTTGAGAGTCTTCAGTGATGAATCGAATCTCCTCAATCACCTCACAAAGTATGGCATTGGTGAGCCTTCTTCATGATTGCATCAACATGGAGAATCCAGGACAGATCTTCGGAGATGTTGACACCCAGGAATTTGAAGTTCTTGACCCTCTCTGCTACTGAATACAGGAGTCACGTTCTCCTGACTTCCTCCTGAAGTCCACAATCTTCTCCTTGGTTTTACTAACATTAAGTGCAAGGTTGCTGTTGTGACATCCCTCAACGAGCTGATCTATCTCCCTCCTCTACACTTTCTCATTGATGTTTGAGATTCTGCCAACAACTGTGGTGTCATCAGCAAGCTTGAACATTGCATTGCCAAAGGCCTTCTGAAACTCCAAACACACAACATCCACTGCATCTCCTTTATCTAGCCTGTCACTTCCTCAAACAATTCTAAAAGATTTGTCAAACAAGATTTTCTCTGAAGAAAACCATGCTGGCTTTGGCCTATCCTGTCATAGGACCTCATCCTTTACAATCAACTCCAACATCTCCCAACCACTGATGTCAAGCCAACCAGTCTATAATTTCCTTACTGCTGCCTCTCTCCCTTCTGACATTTGTGATTTTCCATTCGACCAGAAACACCTCTTCACTACTGATGCAAATGTTGTGGTCACGTACTTACCTTTGTCAGGAGGAGAGTGAGAGTGTCAGGATTGCCTGGGTGGCAGTGAGCCAACAAGAAGGTCAGAGGAGTTTAGCTGGGTGGTGTATGGGGAGTTGAAGAATGCAATAATAAAAAAGAAAGTAGGCTTCATGCTGTGCAGAAAGAAATGAGTGAGTGTGTGCTTTCTTTGTTTGTAAGCTGTGGTAAATTAGTGCTGTTACACAGACATTCCCTGGACTATCTTTCATTACTTCACTCTCTCCCACTCCTGTTTATCCTGCTCCACATTCACTAAATATTCATCCAAGGTCTTCCCCTATTCATGACCTCTTTGATTCTAATATACGTAACAAATCTTTTTGGATTTGACACTGACTGCCAAAGCCATCTCAAAACACTTTTATCCCTCCTTCATTGTCTCTTCACTATGCTCCTATATTCTTTGTACAGAGCCCCTCAAGGGATTTCCCCCAACCTATCTGCCAACATCCAATCTATGCCTCCTTTATCTTCCTGATCTGTGCAACTATAATCCCTTGTTTACTTCGCTGTTTCTGCCCTTTATTAGAAATGTTCATCCTGGAGTAAAACACAAAAGTCTGACACTAAGATTGAACACTAAGATTGAAGGCATTGAGGACAGTGAAGAAGCTTTTCAAAACTTGCAGAGGAGTCTGGACCAGTTGGGAAAATGTGCTGAAGAATGAAAGATGGAATTTAATGGAGACAAGTGCAAGGTGTTTTGCCTTTTGGAAGGAAAAACCAAGAAAAGACATACATGGTGAATGGTTGGGCACTGAGGAGTACGATAGAACAGAGGGAACTGGGAAACCAGATACATAATTCCCTGAAAGTGGTGTCACAGGTGGATAGGGTTTTAAAGAAAGCTTTTGGCCTCCATAAATCAAAGCATTGAGAATAAGACCTGGGATGTTATGGTAAAGTTGTATAAGACATTGATGAGGACAAATTTGGAATGCTGTGTGCAGTTTGGTCACCTAACTGCAGGAAAGCTATCAATAAGATAGAAAGAGTGCAGAGAAGATTTACTAGGATGTTGCTGGAACTTCTGGAACTGAGTTACAGGGAAAGGTTAAACAGGTTAGGACTTTATTCCCTGGAGTGTAGAAGAATGAGGGGAGATTTGATAGAGGTATTTAAAATTATGAGGGGGGATAGCCAGAGTAAACGTCGGTAAGCTTTTTCCACTGAAGGTAGGTGATACAAACCAGAGGACATGGGTTAAGGGTGAAAGGGGAAAGGTTTAGGGGGAACTTGTGATGGAACAAGCTGCCAGTTGAAGAGGTGAATACGGGCTCAATTTTAACATTTAAGAAGAATTTGGTCAGATACATGGATGGAAGGGGTATGGAGGGCCATGGATTGGGTGTAGGTCAGTGGGAATAGGCAAAAAAAAGAGGTTGAGCATGGACTAGAGGGCTGAAGGGGCTGTTTTCTGTGCTGTGGTTGTTCTATGGTTCTGCAGACACTGTGGTTGAAGTAAAAACAGACAATGCTGGGGAAACTCAGCAGGTCAAACAGCTCACTTTATATAGTGGAGATAAAGGTACATAACCAACATTTTTGGCCTGAGCCCCATCAAGGTATGAGCAAAATGGTGGTGGGGAGGGTTGGGGGGGGCAGGAGTACAGTCCCATGGGCAGGAGGTAATAGTGAATAAGGGAGGGAGGGCACACCAGCAAGCAGGGGGAAGGGAGGAGCAGGGTTCCACAAGCAGGAGGTGTCTGCAGACGTGTGTTTTATTCCTGTTTACTGCAATACTCTTCAAGGCATCTCTTCAAGGGATGCCTACCCTGAATAACTCCTCCTTTGCTCTCCAAAGGGAGTTCTGTGGGAGCCTGCTGTTCTCAAACTTTACCTCCTGCTTGTGAGACCATGCTCCTCCCCCTGCCCCTCCCCACCACCATTTCGGGCACCTGTCTATATTTTGCTCATACCTTGATGAAGGGCTCAAGCCCAAAACGTTGGTTACGTATCTATCTTTGCTACGTAAATCACACTGTTTGACTTGCTGAGTTTCTCCAGCATTGTGTGCCGGAGAGAGTGTGAGATGAAGAGATGGGAACAGAGGAATAAAATGGGAGGGGGTTACCCAAAATTAGAGAAACCTATATTCATTCCATTAGGTTGAAGACTGTCCTTTTTGGTCCCTGATTTTCACCCACACCGCCTTCATATCGTTCTCCATCAATATCATTTCTAAAGACTCCTCCAATATTTTCCTTGACAAACACTGCAGCCTCACCCCACCTCTCTTCCCACTGTTCCTATCACATCTGTAAGTTGCCAATCCTCCTTTAACCATGTGTCCATTGTGGGTACAATATCCCATTGATTGGAACCTGTCCATGCTCTAACCTCATCCCATTTCCTGGTCAGGCTTCTTACGTTAAAATAAACACAACAAAGTGTACCTGTCTTATCTTGATGTTTATCTGTTACCATCCCATTCTACTTCAACAGATGTCCTTTGCCTTCCTCTCTTTCCTTAAGCTTTTCAGTCTCTCTCCCCATCTTGGATCCTGCCCGACTATTTTAGATTTCAGATTTATTGTCAGAGTACATACATGACATCACATACAACCCTGATTCTTTTTTCTGTGGGCACAGCAGAATTTATTGGTAGTGCAAAAAAAAATGTACAGAATGTACACATGTAAACAAATAAAGAACTGTGAACAGATAACAAATGTAAACAAACTGACTGCAATACAGAGAGAATAAGAAAAATCTTTAAAGTGCACAAGTAAGAGTCATTAAATGAGTGTTTGATTGAGTTTGTGGTTGAGGAATCTGATGGTGGAGGAATCTGATGGTGGAGGGGAAGCAGCTGTTCCTGAACCTAGTGGTGCGAGTCTTGTGGCACTGATACCTCTTTCCTGATGGCAGCAGCGAGAACAGAGCGTGTGCTGGGTGGTGTGGATCCTTGATGATTGCTGCTGCTCTCTGATGGGAGCGTTCCTTGTGGATGTTCTTGATGGTGGGGAGAGTGATGTCTTGGGCTGTGTCCACTACCTTTTTCAGGGCTTTGCACTCAGGGGTATTGGTGTTTCCATACCAGACTGTGATGCAGCTGGTCAGCACACTTTCCACCACACATTTGTAGAAATTTGCCATTTTTCTGGTGTCATATCAAACCTCCGCAAACTCCTGAGGAAGTAGAGGTGACATGCATTCTTTTTTTTTTAAATTTTTTATTTTTCACACCATAAATCACAATAGCCATGATATACACTTTTTCTTTTTCACACATTTACAGTGACTTTTTCTCCCCCCCCTCCCTCCTCCCAAGCCACCCCCCCCACCCCCCCCTCATCCATTTTAGGTATACAATCTAGGTTGCATTAATTCAGTCAGACAATGTTGTCATTCAACAAAAATACACCAGAAATTCTACAGAGTCCATTCTTTTCTTTCCTTCTCCTTCCATCAACTTAGGTAATGTTTGTCCCCGGTAGGTTTTCGCTATTGTATTTAATGTAAGGCTCCCATACTTGTTCGAATATTTCAATATTATTTCTTAAACTATATGTTATTTTTTCTAATGGAATACATTTATTCATTTCTATATACCATTGTTGTATTTTCAAATTATCTTCCAATTTCCAGGTTGACATAATACATTTTTTTGCTACGGCTAGGGCTATCTTAACAAATCTTTTTTGTGCATCTTCCAAGTCAATTCCAAATTCTTTATTTTTTATGTTACTTAGGAGAAAGATCTCTGGATTCTTTGGTATATTGTTTTCTGTTATTTTATTTAATATCTGATTGAGATCATCCCAAAATTTTTCTACTCTCTCACATGTCCAGATTGCATGAATTGTTGTTCCCCTTTCTTTTTTACATCGAAAACATCTATTAGATACTGTTGGGTCCCATTTATTTAACTTTTGCGGTGTAATGTATAGTCTGTGTAACCAATTATATTGTATCATACGCAGCCTCGTATTTATTGTATTTCTCATTGTTCCAGAACATAATTTCTCCCATGTTTCCTTTTTTATCTTTATATTTAAATCTTGTTCCCATTTTTGTTTAGTTTTACCATTTGTTTCCTCATTCTCCTTTTCTTGCAGTTTAATATACATATTTGTTATAAATCTTTTGATTAACATTGTATCTGTAATCACATATTCAAGGTTACTTCCCTCTGGTAAACTCAAATTGCTTCCTAATTTATCTTTCAAGTAGGATCTCAGTTGGTAATATGCCAGCGCTGTATCTCCAGTTATATTGTACTTATCTCTCATTTGTTCAAAGGATAAGAATCTACTTCCTGAAAAACAATTTTCTATTCTTTTAATCCCTTTTTTTTCCCATTTTCTAAAGGAAAGGTTGTCTATTGTGAAAGGGAGTAGCTTATTTTGCGTCAATATTAGTTTTGGTATTTGATAATTTGTTTTATTTCTTTCTACATGAATCTTCTTCCATATATTGAGGAGATGGTGTAATACTGGAGAAGTTCTATGTGACATGCATTCTTCATGATGCCTTTAGTGTGTTGTGTCCAGGAAATATTCTCCAAGATAGTGACTTCCAATAACTTAAATTTGCTCACCCTCTCCACCTCTGATCACCCAATAATCACTGGATTGTAAACCTCTGGCTTTCCTTTCCTGAAGTCAACAATCAGCTCCATAGATTAGGTGACATTGAGTGCAAGTTTGTTGTTAGTGCACCATTCAGCCAAGTTTTCAATCTCCCCTGAAAGCTGACTCATTCTTTATACAGCCCACTACAATAGTATCATCAGTAAATTTGTAGATGGTGCTATTATTATACTGAGCCACACAGACATAGGTGTAAAGTGAGTAGAGCAGGGGGCTAAAACACAGCTCTATGGTGCTCCAGAACTGATGGAGATTTGAGGAGGAGATGTTCTTGCCAATCCTCAATGATTATGGTCTGGAGGTGAGGAAATCCATGATCCAATTACACAGTGGGGTGTTGAGTCCCAGGTCTTGGAGTTTACTGATCAGTTTTGAAGGGATGATGGTGTTAAATGCCAAAATGTTGTCAATAAAGAGCATCATGATGAATGTAACTTTACTATCTAGGTGTTCCAGAGCTTTTTGTAGAGCCAGTGAGATGGCATCTGCTGCAGATTTGTTGTTATGAAAGGCGAACTGGAACTATCCATGTCACCGCTCAGACAGGAACTGATATACTTCAACACTACCCTTTCAAAACATGTCATCACTGTTGATATAAGTGCTACTGGCTGATGGTCATTAAGGTGGGTTATTACTACACTTCTCGGGCAGTGGTATGATTGATGACTGTTTGAAACAGGTGAGTACCACACCCAGCTAGAATGAGATATTGAATACATTGTTAAAAGTTGGTCAGCATAGATTTTTAATACTCAGCCAGGTTCTCCAGCCGGGCAGGATGCTTTCCTCGTCTTCACTCTCCTGAAGGCAGCATGTACATCATCCTCCAATATGGACAGGATGGGATCATCAGGACACTTGAGGGTGAGGAGGGGTGGTTTTTTTGATGTTACGGTTGTCAAATCAGGCGTAGAAAGAATTGAGTTCCTATGGGTAGCCGTTTGCTACCTTACTGGATTTGGTTTTGTAGCAGGTTATGGCATTTAGGCCCTGCCACAGTTGTCGGGTGTCCCTTGTTGTTTCCATTTTTCATCCGGAATCTCCACTTCGCCTGGAAGATAGCTTTTTTCAGGTCATACCTGCTCCTTCTATATTGATCTGGATCTCTAGACTTAAATGCCTGTGATCTGGGTCTCAGCAGGTTCTGGATTTTAATCCAGGGCCTCTGGTTGGGGGAAAATCCTGAATGGTTTGGTGGGGACACACTCATTCCAGCATACTCGACTACTTTATACCCTTCTGGGTGAGTCTTCCTGTCAGAATGCTGGTCCCCCTCCTGGTTCAAGGGTCACCTTGTATGGGTCACCTTTATCCCTGGAGATCCCAACATTTAAAAATCTGAACCACACTCTCCTGCACCAACTGATCATGTTCATGTGCTTGATCCTCCTATTCCTACCACTGCAATATGGAGCTGGTAGTAATCCGGACATCACTGTCCTGGAGGTCCTACCTTTCATCTTGATTCCTAACTCCCTAAGATTATTTTGCAGGACCTCATCCCATCTCCTACCTACATCATTGGTGCCATTGTGTTCTATGACTTCTGGCTCCATGCCCTCCCAGTTTAAGAAAGCTAACCTAACCTGGGCACTCAGGATGGAACACAGCATCTGGGATCTTGATCCTTTAATCTCCTGGTATTCTCTCTGACCATTGTATCCCCTATCAATGGCAAACTCCTTTTCTCTTCATTTCCCTTCTCTGCTGTGACTTTTTCCTGGTAGGTCATCCCCCCTCACAGGGGTTCCAAGTTACCAGGTAGATAATCTACAGCAGGGGTGTCAAACTCAAATTCACAGAGGGCTAAAATTAAAAACTTGAACTAAGTCGTTGAAAATTTTCAACAACATCTGCATGTTTTCTCTTCTTTCAACATATGTAATGTTAAACTTTTTCTTATTAAAATATGTGTTTAATAATAGTTTTGGTTAAACTCTTTCCAGAAGAAGCATTAACAAATGAGAAATAAAATATTCAATAAATAATATTTCTCTATAGCCTTTCTTTCTTTGGCTTGGCTTCGCGGACGAAGATTTATGGAGGGGTAATGTCCATGTCAGCTGCAGGCTCATTTGTGGCTGACAAGTCCGATGCGGGACAGGCAGACACGGTTGCAGCGGTTGCAAGGGAAAATTGGTTGGTTGGGGTTGGGTGTTGGGTTTTTCCTCATTTGTCTTTTGTCAGTGAGGTGGGCTCTGCGGTCTTCTTCAAAGGAGGTTGCTGCCCGCCGAACTGTGAGGCACCAAGATGCACGGTTTGAGGCGATATCACCAAGAGATTTCTTTAGGCAGTCCTTGTACCTCTTCTTTAGTGCACCTCTGTCACGGTGGCGAGTGGAGAGCTCGCCATATAACATGATCTTGGGAAGGCGATGGTCCTCCATTCTGGTGACGAACCACACTTCAGCAGTGTGGATTCGATGCTGTCGGCCTCTGCCATCTCCAGTACTTCGATGTTAGGGATGAAGTCACTCCAATGAATGTTGAGGATGGAGCGGAGACAACGCTGGTGGAAGGATTCTAGGAGCCGTAGGTGATGCCGGTAGAAGACCCATGATTCGGAGCCGAACAGGAGTGTGGGTATGACAACGGCTCTGTATACGCAAATCTTTGTGAGGTTTTTCAGTTGGTTGTTTATCCAGACTCTTTTGTGTAGTCTTCCAAAGGCGCTATTTAGCCTTTAAGCTCCTTTTAAATGTATTTTTTTTCACAAGCCAATAAGTCAAAAAAATAACAACTTGCTTCGATGACAAACAGGTTTGTCTTTTAAAATGATGAACATATAGTCTGCCTCCCACCTGTCTTGAAAGGTCCTGTTTTCTGTCTTTCGTTTGGCCATTTTTCGTAAGGGGTTTATTACGTGTGAGTTGGGCAACAGGTCGCAAATGCTGATGAAAGTAAAGAGGAGGTGGGGGCGATTAGCGGGCTGACGCCAACGCATTTGCAAAGCATTCTGGGATTTGTAGTATTAGTTGTGCATGCGCTATACTGGCGCGGCAGCCAGCGGGCCAGCTCTAATACATATTTGATATGATCTTGCGGGCCAAATATAATTATATCACGGGCCAAATTTGGCCCGCGGGCCTGAGTTTGACAGGTGTGATCTACAGGGTCACTGGAGAGTGTACAATAGACAAGGGGCGAGAGGAACTCAGCAGTTCAAGCATCATCCATGTACTAGTTTTCTGGCAGATTCCTTGTTTACCTGCACTGGCGAATGTCACAGCTGCACTCAGCAAGGACGTATCCACTGAGGCAGTGTGCATAAAGATGCCAATACTCTGACAGGAATATACTACAGGCCACGCAGTGACTACAGGGAAATGGGTGGACAGGTATGTAGATATCAAGGCAACACAGTTGTCATAGTTGGAGATTTTAATTTCCATAATATTGACTGGTAAGTCCTTTGTGCAAGAAGTCTATATAAAACATTACAGTACAGGCCCTTCAGCCCACAATGTTTTACTGACCTATATAAAACTGCTCACCAATCTAACCCTTCCCTCTTTCACACCCATAACTCTCTATTTTTCATGCATCCATGTGCCTGTATGAGACTTTTAACGTCCCTATTGTTCCAGCTTCCACCATCACCCCTGGCAATGCATTCTCAGCCCCCACTACTCTGTGTAAAAATAAATTACCCCTAATGTTTCCCTTAAACTTTTCTCCCTTCACCTTGTTCAGATATCCACCCTGGGAAAAAGGCACTGGTGTCTACCTTATCTATACCTCTCAGAATCTTATAGACCTATAGTCATTTCTCATCCTTCTTCACTCAAAAGAGCCTCAGCTCTGCCAACCTTGCCTCATAAGACATGTTTTCCAATCCAAGAAACATCCTCTGCACCTTCTCCACATCCTTCCTGTAATGAGGTAACTAGAACTGAACACAATATTCCCAGTGTGGTCTCACCAGAGACTTGTAGAGTTGTAACATTAAAATATGGGGCAGAGTTTGTTAACTGCACCCAGGTGAATTCCTTGTGGCAACTTTTAGGTGGTCCTGCCAAGAGGTGCCATGCTGGATCTTGTACTGGCCAATGAGTGGCCAGGTGATCAGAGTTGCAACGGAGAGCATTTTGGTAAGAGTGATCACAATTCCTTCAATTTTCAGTGATTTATGAATGAGTTGCTTGTTGGAAAATACTGAACTGGGGGGAGGGCAAGTGATGGCATCCTGCAGTGAGAATGAGGGGGGTAGTTAATTGGGAGCAGCTGCTATTGTTCAACCCACAACCAGTGTGTGGGAGTTGTTGGAGGAACAGCTAATCCAGGAGAAGTGTGTTTCAGCGTGGAGGAAGGACAGGGGTGGAAAGGTCAGGATGACAAGACAGGTTTAGTCAAGAATGAAAACAGGGAGCACATGTAAGGCTCAGGAAGTGAGAGACAGGGCCCTGGATAAATCTAAAGATTGCAGGAAGTAGCCCAAAGAGGCATGAAATGTCCTTGGTAAGGAGGATTAAAGAAGATGACCCTCCTCAAGAACCATGGAGGGAATTAGTGCGTGGAGGGTACTGAATGATACATCGGTGTTTACCAAGGAGAAGGACGTGGACAGTGATAAGAAGCATCATGTGGAGAATGCTCTTGTGTTAGGGCATTTTGAGATGCAGAAAGAGGTGATTCTGGTTCCTTTGTGAAGCATTAAGGTGAATGTTCCCCGAGTCTGATGGCATACATCCTGGTCATTAAGAGGCATGTGAAGAGATTGCTGGGGCCTCGACTAAGGTTTCACCATTCTCATTAGTGACAGGAGAGGTCCCAGAGGACTGGAGAGTTACCAATGTTGTACCTTTGTTCAAGAAATAGGGATCATTCAGTAAATTATAGGCTATTGAACCTCTCAGCAGTGATGGGGGACCAATGGAAAGGAAACAGGGACATTTACAAAGGCATGGCCTGATTAGGGAGAGTCAACATGGCTTTGCATCCCAATTTGATTGAGCTTATTGAGGAGGTGGCAAAGGTGGTTGATGAGGCTGGGGCAATGGATGTTGTCTACAATGACTTTGGTAAAGCATCTGACATGGTCCCTCATGGTAGACTGGTCCAGAAGGCACAGGTGCATGGGATGCAGGATGAGTTGGTCGGCCTGCAGAAGTCAGGGGGTGTGGTGGAAGAATGTTATTTGGACTGGAGACCTGTGACCAGTGGTGTTCCAAAGGAATCAATGTGGGGGTGTTACTAGGTTTGCAAATGACACAATGATTTGTGGACTATAAAAGATGGAGTAGCCATTTGGTTCTCCACTCAGAGTTCTCTAGTCTTGGTTAGCCCTCTCCCTCTCTGTCCCTATCCCCCGTCTCCTTTTCTCCAGCCCCCCATTTCCTCTCCATTCAGAGCAACCCCCTCCCACCCATATCCACCTATCACCTGCAGCCCCCACCATTTTATTCAGGCACCTGCCTTTCTGCTCATAACGATGAAGGCCTCAGGTTCTCCCCCTTTGCTTCCTATCGATGCTGCGATCCTCCAGCACTTTTGTGTATTGCTCGACAGACTTTTCTGTTTATTGAATACAGGAGTTGGGACATTATGGTAACGTTGTGTAAGCTATTGGAGGATTGTTTTGGTCACCTAACTACAGGAAAGATATCAATAAGATTGAAAGAGTTGCAGAGATTTACTAGGATGTTGCCTGGACTTCAGGAACCGAGTAACAGGTTAGAACTTTTATTTCCTTGGAGTGTAGAAGAATGAGGGGAGATTTGATAGAGAGGGATAGACAGAGTAAATGTAGATGGGCTTTTTGCACTGAGGGTAGGTGAAATACAAACCAGAGGACATGGGTTCAGAGTGAAAGTTTTGGGGGAACTTCTTCACAAGGAGCAGTGGGGCCATGGAACGAGCTGCCAGCTGAAGTGGGGAAGGCAGCTCAATTTTGATATTTAACAAAAAATTGGACTGGGACATAGATGGGAGAGGTATGGAGTGATATGGTCTGGGTGCAAGGCCAGTGGAACCAGGCAGAATTGTTTGGCACAATCTAGATGGTCCAAAAGGGCCTTTTTTTTCTCTGTGGTGTAGTGTTCTATGGTTTTATAATAAAACTGGGTTGGCTGGAATACTGAATGCAATTCTGGTCACCCCATTACAAGACAGAGTGGGGGCTTTGGAAAGGTATCAGAAGTTGTCTGATTTAGAGGGTATGAGTTAGCAGGAGAGGGTGGATCATTTTCTCTGGAGCATCGAGGCTGAGGGGAGACCAGATAAGAGGTTTATAAAATTATGGCAGGCTTTGATTGGGTGGAGAGTCAGAATCTTTTCCCAGGGTGGAAATGTTAGAGGACGTGGTTATGGAGAGCTGTGTGGGAGTAGCTGAAGGGAAATGTTTTACCTCCCTGCTAGGGTGACAGGAGTGGTATTAGAAGCACATGCCACAGTAATGTTTAAGAAACTTATCAGACACATGGATGCAAGGGGATAGAGGGATATCTATCAGGTGAAGGCAGCAGAGCTTTGGTGTGTTCATCATTTTGGGCACAGACCCTCGGGCCGTGAGGCCTGTCCCTGTGTAGACTATTGACAATAAATGGTTCATCTTTACACACAGGAACCTCTGTGTTATGTTTACTGCAATATAGGGGAGGTAGAATCAGCAAAATGTATAGTATCTATCTGTCTACACCAATCCCACCTGTGTGCATTCATTCCAGATCCCTCAGGACCCTGACCAGATCTTGGCTTACTGCTTCTTCTCCACCTCCAACATAGCTCATTCCAGATAACAACCTTCAAGTGAACCAGTATGGACTTGAAGGGCCGACATGGCCTGTTTCCGTGCTGTATATGGTAACCGGACACTTCTGGGTATGTGGTGGTGTAGTGTGGATTGAGGAGGGTCACATGGCCTCTCCATCTAGAACCTGGTAGGAGTGTGGATTGAGGAGGGTCACATGGTCTCTCCATCTGGAACCTGGTAGGAGTGTGGATTGAGGAGGGTTACATGGCCTCTCCGTCTGGAACATGGTAGGTGTGATTTGAGGATGGTCACGTGGCCTCTCCGTCTGGAACCTGGTCGGAGTGTGGATTGAGAAGCGTCACATGGCCTCTCCCACTGGAACCTGGTAGGAGTATGGATTGAGGAGGGTCATGTGGCCTCTATGTCTGGAGCCTGGTCAGAAGACCCATCACCTGCTTACAGAGGGTTAGAGATGCCCACAGGTGAGGCTGACACATGATCGGTCCTCACAGATCACATGGATGAGTACTGGATTGAAAAAGCCGAGCACATGCTCCCTCTCTCTTTGTTTGCTGCTACCTTCAAACAATCCCTCAAGCCCAGACTGCAGGTAGCTCAGGAGGGCTGACTCCAATGAGCCCATTCCTGATCTCCAGCCATGGTCGATGCTGGAAACCAGGTTTACATGTACGTACTTGTTAGTTGTGATCACTGCTGAGCCTCAGGCTGTAGGGAGCTCCAGAGGGCCAACTGCAATGGGACCATCCCGGATCCTGAGCAGGGTCTACAATGGGAGACCAGGTTTATGTGTGTGCATACTCCTTTATTTCTTAAGTGGTATACTGTGCCTGTGGGTGGTGGGTGCTGAATAGGTTAAACACTTGTTTCTGAGTATACCATGCCTGGTGCTGTGTACGTTAAGTCTGTCAGTGTGTCCATTTTGTGAATTCCCCTTTATAAATAAAGACCACTGTTTGTTCATAACACATGTCCTGGCTTGATTCTCTTTGAACCCATCAGTCCTATTCTGAACACCACAGTGTTTACTGTGGGATCGGGGATTACTGGTGAAACTGAGATCCAACAAACACCTCAGAACGAGATTGCACATGTTCAACTGGTGGGAGGGGTGCAAGGTCCATAACACACAGAGTCATCATTTTACCTCATGCCAGGAGGTCACAGTCAGTGTGGAACAGAGCAACGGGGAGGGGAGGGTGAGTGGGAGCAAGGGACGGAACAGGAGGGGGAGAGTGCAAGAGGGAGAGAGGGGAAAGGGAGGGAGAGATAGGGGTAGGGGAGGGTGAGGGGCAGAGCAGGGAAAGATAGGGAGGGGTGAATTAAGGAGGGAAAGGATAGTGAGAGAGTGGGAGTGATGTAGTGAGAGAGGGACAGTGAGGGAAAAGAGTGAGAGGGAGTGTAGGAGGTACAGGGGTGGGAGTGAGTAAGGAAGGGGACAGAGGTGCAGCGAGAAGGTGAGGGAGGGGAGGGAGAGGTAGCGAAGGGAGTGTGAGGGGGAGAAAGAGATACAGAGGTAGGGAGGGGAGAGTGAGGGAAGGGAGAGGTGTAGCAGGGAGGGGAGAGGTGTAGTGTCATGGGGGCTGAGCACTGATGGGTGGGGAGGGGTTTCAGGGTGGACAGATGGGGTCCAAGCCATCCCCGCTGAATCCAGTGCCTCATCACATAGCCAGGGGTCCATACATGGGGCTGGGGTCCGCTGCTTGCTCCTGCTCTGTGTTGTGGGAGACAGGGGGCCATGGGTTGGACCTGTCATCACAGACGGCTGGTCCTGAGGGAGATGGCAAAGTAACCAGCGTATTCACATGTCCAGACGAGCCCTGCCTCAGCCACTCCGCAGAACCCCACCCCTATACACGACCCCCACCCCTGCACACATCCCCTGTCCCAACCCCACCCCTTACACACACCCCCTGCCCTAACCCCACCCATTTCAACAAACACCCTCCAACTCTTAGACACACACCAGCCCCCATCTAACTCATCCCCCCAGCCCCCACACAGATACCCCCCCCCACACCCTCACCTCAAACCCACATTCCCCATACCCCATGGGCGGAGGGGGTCAGGATGTTGTTGGGACACGTGGAGGGGTGTCAGAGGGAAAGGCAGAGGGTCTGGCCAGCATGGGAACAGGTGAAGGGGGATCTGGTCAGTATGGCGAGGGGAAGAGGTGGTCCGGCCAGTTGGAGGACGGGCGGAGGAGGTCTGGGTGTCATGGGGATGGGCGGATGGAGTCTGGGTGTTGAGGGAATTGGCGAAGGGGGTTCAGGTGTCATGGGGACGGGCTGCGGAAAGGCTCAAATCATGGCAGATGAGGGAGGTCCACTCACCGGCTGCAGTCCCCTCCAGACAGGGGTCGTTGTCCAGTGTGGCCATCCTAGGCAGCTCGTTGTTGTTGTCACATACGGGAGTGAGAGCTCTACGATCCCACCAGCCTGTGTATGGGAACACAGTAGACAGTGAGGCAGCCCTAAATGTGGGGCAGTTGAAGACACAGGGTAGCTGGACACGTGGGGCAGGCAGTGATTCAGCGCTGGAGTGCATGATTGGACATGGGTGTTGGTGTCGGGGTCCGGGGACCAGTATCAGGGTCCGGTGTCGGGAGATGCCAATGGGTGAGTACCGGTGACCATGAGCAAGTGGGTGAGTACTGGTGACTGTAAGCCGGTGGGTGAATGGTCGATGTGCGAGTTGCTGGTGACCATGAGCCGGACCCCGAGAACACGGACCCGAATGTGGTGCCGCCCACGTCCATCACGGTGACTCTGGCCCTCCCTCAGACACCATACCAGCCTGGTATGGACAGGAACACAAATCCGCACACAGGACATGCGTGTGTGACCAACCCACAACCTTCTGGAACTGGGGCGGGGGAGGTGGTTACCATGGAGACGAGAGTCCTGGACAGTATCCCTGTGGGGGTCCTTGGCAACCGCATTACCCTGGAAACATGGAGAGTGGCGTTAGTGCAGCACACCCACAACAGCCATTCCCACGTATGCCCTCAGAGCTCCTACCTCAGTGTCTCCTTGGGCCCCCTCATACCCCACCCCCCCACCACATCTCCCCACCCCCCTACATCCCCCATATCCACTCCCCATCACCTCCACAAAATCCCACTCTACACCCCTCATCCCTACCCCACCTGTACATTCCCCCATCCCTATCCCTCTCACCACCCCTACATCTACCCTACCCCACACCCCACTTTTCTCCCTACTCCTTACCCTCACCACCCTTCTACTCTTCCCCCACTTTCCACCTCTACTCACCCTCCTCCTCCCTCCCCACTACCCCCCCCCCCACCTCCTGCTCCTCCACGGACAACAGTGTTGGGTGTTGTGTGGGATCACACTCTGCCAGGCTGCCATCGTCATGGAATGAGTAAGAGCCCGACATTGAGGACATGGTGTCAGTGCTGAGCTGAAAGGAGGCCATCGACATCACGGATGGGGTCAGGCTGCTGGGGTCTGGGGGGAGATTGGGAGAGGGATTGAACAGAGAGATGGAGGGGAGAGAGAGAGAGAAAGTGAGTGAGATGGAGGGACCAAACAAATGCAGGCTTTGTGGGGTGTGTGTGTGTGTGTGTGTGAGAGACTGACCTGCTGCGTGTGTGTGACTGACCTGCTGTGTGTGTGTGACTGACCTGCTGTGTGTGTGTGACTGACCTGCTGTGTGTGTGTGACTGACCTGCTGTGTGTGTGTGTGTGACTGACCTGCTGTATGTGTGTGTGACTGACCTGCTGTGTGTGTGTGAGAGACTGACCTGCCGTGTGTGCGTGTGTACCAGAATCAGAATTTATTGTCATGAACAAGTCATGAAATTTGGTGTTTTGCGACAGTGTCATAGTGCAAACATTCATATAAATCACTTTTTCAACAATAAATTTTTAAAAATGCACAAAAAGGCAGTGTCTTTGGTTCATTGATTATTCAGAAACCTGATGGCAGCAGGGAAGAAGCTGTCCTTATGCCGCTGAGTGCTCGTTTTTATGCTCCTGTACTTTTTCCATGATGGTAGCAGAGTGAAGGCGGCATGGTCTGGGTGGTGGGGGTCTTTGAGGATAGAAGCTGGGTTTTTTAAGACATCGCCTCATGTAGATGTCCTCGATGGAGTGAGGTCTGGTGCCCGTGATGTCGCAGGCTGAGTTAACAACCCTCAGTGATGCAACCAGCCAGAATGCTCTCCACGGTACACCTGTAGAAGTTTACAGGAGTCTTCGGCGATATACCGAATATCCTCAAACACCTCTCAAAGTATAGCCGCTGGCGAGCCTTCTTCGTGATTGCATTGATATCGAGGCTCCAGGACATTGTCAAAGATTTTAAAACCCAGGAGTTTGAAGTTCTTGATCCTTTCCACTACTGAGTCCTCAATGAGGACTGGGTCATGTTCCCCTGACTTCCTCCAGAAGTCCACAATCATCTCCTTGGTTTGGCTAATGTTGAGTGCAAGATTGCTGGTGATCCTATTTAACGAGCGAGCTGATCTCTCTCTGTGATTCTGGTGATAACTGTGTGTGCCCGGCCACATAGTCGTGGGTGTAATAATGAGTAGAGCAGTGGGCTAAGCACACAGCCTTGAGTTGCGCCTGTGTTGTGAGTCAGTGAGGAGGAGGTGTTGTTCCCAATTCATACTGACTGTGATCTTCCAATGAGGAAGGATCCTGTTGCAGACGTGAGTGCAGAGGCCCAGAGTTTGTAGCTTCTTGACCAGCACTGAGGTGTTGAAGGCCGAGCTGTAGTCGATGAAGAGCAGCCGTATGTATAAGTTGTTTTTTTTCGAGGTGTGTGTGCGTGCATCTGTGAGTGTATATCCATGTGCATATGTGTTCATGTGTGGCATGGTTCAGAGCAGTTTGGCACAATTTGGCATGGCTCAGCGTGGTTTGACATGCGTCAGCACAGTTTGGCATGTGTTGGCACAGTTCCATACAGTTCAGCATGGTTTGGAGCTGTTTAATGTAGTTCGGACTGGTTCAACATAGTTATGAGCAGTGCGAAGAGGTTCGACACAGTTATGAGTGGTTTAGCACAATTCGGCATGGTTCAGAGTGATTTGGAGCAGTTCGACACAGTTCAGCATGGTTCGACATGAGTAGATCACGGCCTGGGCCACGCACCTTCAGGTGAGGTGATGCTGGAGGACAGAACGGTCGGCGAGTGGGATGAGGGCTCCATCACTCCCGGCGACGACAGGGTCACATTCTCACTCTCGGGGGTCATTCCGGTATCCTGGCAACACAGGGTCAAAGGTTATCCCCTAAGGCCACTTCCCACATTCAATACTCATCCTGGGGACAAGGTGGAGGGGGGTCAGAAGTTACTGGTTACCTAAAGTCAGGGTGGGGGCTACCCAGGGTCAGAGTATGGATGATATGAATCCATCAGACAGTGGGGACGTTACCTCCACTTCTTGAAAATGTCCCTGCAGAACTCCTGGGATGTCCCCTTCACTCCTGCACCTTCCTTCTTCCTTGTCCACCAGCACCAAGGAATTCTGCGAGACTGGCCTTGGGAAGGAGGAGGACTGTCGTGAATCCACTGGAAGGATATAGGGAGGGGTCGGAAGCAATCATAAGCGGGGGCGAGATGGAGAGAAAATGCAAAGAGGAGAAGAGAGTGTGGTACAGAGAGGACAAGTGAGGGCTGGGAGGCAGAGGGTGAGAGGATTCGAGGGCATGGGGAAGAGGGCTGAATGGAGGGAGGGTGAGGGGGAGGGGATGGTGAGGGGGAGAGAGGAGGGAAGGAGAGGTGATAGTGGGAGGGTGAGAGGGGAAACGGTGAAGGGGAGAGGAAAAAGGGTGAGAGTGGGAGTGAGGGGGGAGAGGGGTTAGAGGTTGGGGGGATTATTTCACCCACCTTGACTCACTCTCCTTTGCTTGGAGCCCAGTGCAGACCTCAGTGCCTTGGTCGAGTGGTGACGAGGAGCCCTGCGAAGGAGTCTGTTCCTCTGGTCCACGAGAGGGCTTTGGGCAGGGTGCGCTGCCATCTCTGACCGGGTGCATAGGGGGTGCCGAGGGAGGGGAGAGGGGGCCGTTCAGTGCTTCCAGCAGCGATACCACTTCATACCCTCGGGGAATGTGGTCAGATGACTAGAACGGCAAGACAATTTACCAGCGGTAACCCCCTACCATGGCACTGAAGGTGGGCTCGGCCTCACGGTGTCACCAGTGGTCAGAGTGAGGCCGATCTGATTGTGTCGCAGACAAACAGTGTAGTCAAACAGAGAGAGCAGCGAGGCCAGTGATCCAGGACAGAACTGTTGGTGTGGGGCAGCAGGGAGAGTGTCTGCAGTGGGGAGTGACCCCAGGGGGAGTACTGGGCACCCTGATGTTCTCCAACAGTGACCTCTGTGTGCTTCCAGATTGAGGGATTGATGTCCATCAGGAGGTGGCCCCCTTGAAGCCCAGATCTGAGAATGACATGGGAGGGAAGGGGTGGGGAGGAAGGGAGGTGTTCCTAGGTTCTGGACATGGAGTCGGGGAGACGGAGAGATTGCAATGGCAGGGGAGAGGGGACGGTGGGGCAAACAGGAAGATGTTGACGAATAGGTGGATCAGCCGTGATCTCGGGGAATGGTGGGACAGGTCTGAGGGCCTATGGTCTCCCTACTTCCCTTCACAGAGATGTGGCCATACGGTCAAAAACCAACACTCACTGGCTGATCGTCAGACACAGGCAGGTGGGAGGCAATGACTGGGTCAGGGTGGTCTGGTGGCAGGGGATCCACCTTCTTCCTCATGGCTCTTATCTGCAGAAGTGCACGGAATGCTGAGAGAGAGGGAGGAGGGAAGAAAAAAAGAGGGAGTCTGAGTGAGTGAGAGAGAGCGACTGTGAGAGAGAGGGGGGCAGGTCAGGGAGATGGAAAGAGGGTGTGAGTGAGAGAGTGATTGAAGGAGTGAGTTGGGGAGGGAGGGTGAGGGAAATGAGGGAGAGTATACGAGGGAGGGAGGGAGAGAATGTGTGCGAGAGGAAAAGAGAATGAATGAGAGGGAGAGGAGGAGGGAGGGGAAAAGTATGAGAGTATGTGTAACAGAGAGTGAGAGAATGGGAAAGTGAGGGTTGGTGTAAGAGAGAAGGTGATTGGGAGGGAGAGAGGGAGAGCTGAGATGGTGGGAGGGTGAGAGGGAAGAAAGCAAAGAAGGGAGAGAGTTTGTGGGAAGGAGGGAAAGAGATGGAGAGAGGGAAGGGGAGAGTGTAAGGAGGAGAGTGTGGGAGGGAAAAGGAGAGCATCAGGACTAGCAGCCCTGAGTAGGGAGGGTGATGGGATCTTACGCAAACGGCAGATGGGACAGTTGTTGGCCTGGTATCTCAGGGTGTCCGCGCAGGCGTTGCAGAGGCACAGGTGACGGCAGGGCAGGATGAGGGTATCACGGATATCGGAGAGACACACCACACACTCTGCACTGTTGTCACTCAGTTCATCGCTGGGAACCTGGAGAGAAAGCATGGTCAGTGCATCGGAATGGTGATGCATGAGGTGAGGCGACGAGGAACGGAGAGAGAACAGGCAACCGAGGGACTGAAATCTCCAACCTTACACTGCAGGCCGTTGTATTTATTCTCAATTCCATAGATTTCCTGCAGCAGGTAACTAACACCATCCACCTGTTGGGACAAAGAGAGAGAGGTTAACTACATGGAGGGGGGAGGGGAGAGAGGGAGGAGGGGAAAGAGGGAGGGAAAGAGTGAGGGGGAGAGAGGGAAGGAGAGAGAGGGAAGAGGGAGGAGAGAGAGATAGGGTGGAGAGAGAGAGAGGGAGAGAGAGGGAGGAGAGAGAGAGGGAGGAGAGAGAGAGGGAGGAGAGAGGGAGGAGAGAGAGGGAGGAGAGAGAGGGAGGAGAGAGAGGGAGGAGGGAGGGGAGGGAGGAGAGAGGGAAGGGAGGGAGGAGGGAAGGGAGGGAGGAGGGGAGGGAGGACGGAAGGGAGTGAGGGAAGGGAGGAGTGAGGGAAGGGAGGAGTGAGGGAAGGGAGGAGTGAGGGAAGGGAGGAGTGAGGGAAGGGAGGGAGGAGTGAGGGGAGAGAGGAGTGAGGGAAGGAAGGGAGGAGTGATGGAAGGGGTGACTCACTACTTGTTTCTGTTTCAGCGGCTTCACCGAACAGTTGCCGTCAGCGTTCTGTGGGGAGATGGAGGGGGAAATCACACATCCCCGCACATGGAGGCACAGTGTGGTGGGGAACATTACCCTTTGGAAATCTGGTCAAAGACACCCCAGCCCCCTGCCCAGTATCACTGCCCCCCCCCCCCCCCGGGTATCTCCCTCTCCCCTACCCCTACCCCTACCCTCCTTGCCCCAGGGTCAGATCCCCCGCCCTCACCCCAGACTGGCCTCCCCTCCAGTGTCGTCCCTCCCTAGTGTCGAACCCCCTGTCCCGGTGTCAGACCTCCTCCAGTGTTGGGACCACCCCAGGCTGTGTTTAAGGCACCCACCTTGTCGAAGGTGTTGAGCAGGACATGGGAGTGGCCGAGGTGTTCTGTGAAGGTGACAGAGAGTGGGTGATCAGCTGGTTGGTGGGCAGCTCCCAGTGCCCCTGCTTCATTGCCCCAACTCCCACCCCCTACATCAAGCCCTATGGACCCCACCCATCTCCCCCACAGTGATGGAGTGATGGTGGGTGATGAGTGACAGGTGGATGATGGGTGACCGGTGGGTGATGGTGGGTAAAGGGTGACAATGATGGTGAGTGACGGTGACTGTGGGTAATGGGTGATGGTGGGTGAAGGGTAGCGGGTGACAGTGGGTGATGGTGCAAGAGTTAATGGAGACAGCAGGTAGGGCAGGGATTGTTCCAAGAGCCGGAAGTGGGAAATCTGGTACAGCACAATTGTCCCTGACACCTGCAAGAGGTGCATCCAGCTGCAGCTCTTGGGAGACCGAGTTAGGGAACTGGAGCTAGAGCTGGATGAACTCCAGATCATTCAGGAGGCAGAGTCAGTGATAGGGAGGACAGTCACCCCCAAAGGTCAGGAGACAGGTAGCTGAGTGACTGTTAGGAGAGGGAAGGGGAAGAGGGAGACAGTGCAGAGCACCCATGTGGCTATTCCCCTCAAGCAAATATACTGTTTTGGATACTGTTGGGGGGACAAACTACTAGGGACAAGCCGTAGTGGTCACATCTTGGGTGCAGAGGCTGGGCTAAAGGATAAAGGAGGCAACATGTGCCTGGAGGCGGAGGTTGGGGAGGTCCTAAATGAATACTTTGCTTCAGGGTTTAAGAGAAAAGTACATTGATCAGGGTGAGGTCAGAATAGAACAGGCTTGTGTGCTGGACAGGTTGAGATTAAGGAAGAGGAAGTGTTGTATCTTCTTAAAAACATTAAGATTAGTAAGTCCCTTGGGCGGGATGTGATGTACCCCAGGTTGCTGTGGGAAACGCAGGAACAGGTAGCTGGGGAAGTAACTATGATCTTTGAATCTTCTTTGGCTGCAGGGGAGGTGCTGGAGGATGGGAGAATGGGAAATGTAGTCCTCTTGTTTAAAAAAAAAGGAAACGAAGAATCCTGGAAATTATAACTAGTTGGTCTCTTGCATCAGTGGTGTGCAAACTGTTGGAGAGGATTCTTAAGGCTAGGATCTCTGAACACTTAGAGAAGTCCAGTCTACCAAGGATAGTCATCATGGCTTTGTGAAGGGAATGTCATGCCTCATGAGCCTAATTGAGTTTTTTGAGAAGGTAACAAAATAAATTGATGAGGGTAAGGTGGTAGATGTGGTCTACATCGATTTTAGTAAGGCATTTGACAAGGTCCACTATGAGAGCCTCGTTCAGAAAGTCTTGAGGCATGGGATCTGTGGAACCTTGACTGTATGGATAAAAAAATTGGCTTTCAGAGAGTAGTAATGGAAGGAAATGATTCTTCCTGGAGGTCAGTGACTAGTGGAGTATCGCAAGGATCTGTTCTGGGATCCCTGCTCTTTGTGATTTTTATAAATGATTTGGACGAAGAAGCAGAGGGATGGGTCAGTAAGTTTATTGATGATATGAAGGTTGGACAAGTTTTGGATGGAGCTGAAGGTTGTTAAAGGTTACAAGATGTAGAGTTGGGCAGAAAAGTGGCAGATGGAGTTCAATAAGTGTGAGGTGATGTATTTTGGAAGGACAAACCAGAAGGCTGAGTACAGGGTTAATGGTTAGTTACTTAAGAGTGTGAATGAACAGAGGGACCTTGGTGCCCAAATCCATACATCCCTCAAAGTTGCCATGCAGGTTGACAGTATAGTTAAGAAGGCCTATGGGTTTCTGGGTTTCATTAATAAGGCGATTGAGTTGAGTTCAGGAGTAGGGAGGTCATACTGCAACTCTACAAATCTCTGGTAAGTCCACACTTAGATGGTGTTCCATTCTGGTCACTTCATTACAGGAAGGATCTGGAAGCTATGGAGAGGGTGCAGAGGAGATTTACCAGGATGTTGCCTGGATTGAAAAATAAGTCTTATGAGGCAAGGTTAGCAGAGCTGTAACTTTTTTCTTTGGAGCGTAAAAGGATGAGAGGAGATTAGGTGGAGGTTTACAAGATTATGAGAGGGTGGACAGCCAGCACCTGTTTCTCAGGGTGCGAGTAGCAAACACCAGAGGACCTATGTACAAACAGGAGTGGTGGGGGGAAAAGTTTAGGGGGTAAGTTTTTACTCTGAGAGTTCTGGGTGCCTGGAATACATTGCTAGAGATGGTGGAGGCTGAAACATTGGGGGCATTTAGAGACTCAGACAAGTACTTGGATGAAATAAAAATAGAGAGTTATGGGGTGGGGAGGGTTTTGTATTTTTTTAAGGAATATATGGATTGGCTCAACATCGAGGGCCAAGGGGCCTGTACTGTACTGTTCTATGTTGACAATGGTGGGTGACAGTGATGGTAATGGCAGTCAGTGACAGTGGGAGACAATGATGGTGCCGGCCATCGGTGACGGTTACGCCAGTGGCTGATAGGCCCTCCTACTCTCCTTACCCTCGCCTTCATCCACCACGGCGTGGATCACCATCGGGTAGACAGTACTATCGGCATTACAGGCCAGCTGCAGAGAGATGCGATGGAGTCAGTGAGCACTCGGTGACCACATCCAGCTCTCTCCAACGTGGTTCAGACCCCTCACTGACCCCTGGCCTGTGGACCACTGGTGGAGAGACTGGGTTGGACTGAGAGGGTGAGGAGCAATGGGAAAGCCAGAACATCCAATTATCCAACACAGACACAAGCCATTCAGCCCCTCTGCCTATGCTAACCATGATTTCAAACACCCCACTGTGGTATGTACCACTCCAAGACCTTCCATTTTACATCTAACTAACCCCACGTGTCCCCATTAAACCCTCCTACATCCAAAACCTCTGCCCTACAGTACGTCACATTCCAGCAGGTAAAATCTCCCTCTCTCACTGTGTGTGTCCACAGCACATCATCAATGAACCAGGGAATGGTCCCACATCTCCATATCCGACAGTGTGGGCTGCCCAGAAACTATCCCTTTCCCTCCCAATGCCTCCAGTCTGCATTGGGACAGGTCTGTGATGGGAAGGAGTCCTGATCCAAATTGTCCATCCACATCCCCCCACCCACCCAACGTGGACCCTATCCATGCTACATGGACCCTGTCCATCCCCCATGGACCCCAACCCCCTCTGACCTCCCCCCCGTCCACTCCACATAAACCCCATCTGTCCCCCTTGGACCCTGACCCTCCCTCTTGGACCCTGTCCTCTCCACACAGACCCTGACCTCCCCCTTGGATGATGCCCTGACCCCTGTCCACTCCCCATATACCCATATTCCCCTGAACCCTGTCCATCACCACCAATTCTGACCCCTTAACCCCCCACCCCCCCTGTCTGTCCCCATCAACCCTGTCTGTCCCCCACTGACCACTAATCCTCTCCCGATCCCTCATCTACTCCCCACAGATCCTGTCAGTCCCCCAAAGACCCCAACCTGCCTGGTCCCATGGTTCTTCATTGTTTGTGTGAAGCCACAGAGTGGGGTGGGGGTGGGGAAGATCAGTGTGGGTGATCCTCCCACATATCGGGGTGGGGAGGGTGAGGCCCATAGATCGGGGGTGGGACTGGCAGCTTTGCCAGTCTGGTCGGCACCAGGGGGAGGAGCCAGACAGCCAGTATGTGTACATGGACGTCTGGGCTGTGGGACCAGTGGGCAGAACACACCACCTCATCCATCCAGTCCATCAGAGACCCCCATTCACCTCCTCATCCATCCAGTCTGACAGGGACACCCCCACCCACCTCCACAGTCCTATAGAGACCCCCACCCACCTCCTCATCCATCCAGTCCGACGGGTCAATGGTGTGCGTTGGTAGACAGAAGTGTTGGCACACGCCACGCTTGTACCGCACCGTCTCCGACTGCAGTGAGCTGTCTTTCGACGTGTAGCTGTGGGGATGCAGCGGCTTAGGGATATCATGGAGCAGGGAGATGCCAGTGGAAGTCCTCCGACCCCTGCCCCACCCGGATCCCTGCTGCCCCGGACCCATCTCGACAGATCCATGGACCCTTTTCCTCTCTGAACCCCTGCCCCCCTGGATCCCGCCCCTTCCGGACCACTGCCCCCCAATCCCAGGACTCCCACTGGACCCCTGACTCTCCCTCCAGAACCCTGCCCTCCACCCCCCTCCCCCCCCCCAAAATCCCAGACCTCCTCTCTCTGAGGATTCCTGGTCCTCCGACACCCCCCGGATCCCTGCCCCACCCCAGGATGCTTGGATCCCTGTCCCTTGGACCCTGCTCCCAAACTCCTTGATCCCCTGACCCCACCCCCGCCCCCACCACTCCTGTTCCCTGGACCCTTCCCTGCTCTGAACACCCTACTCCTAAAGGACCGCCACCCCTCAGACCCTTGCCCTCCTGGTTCCCTGACCCCTGGACCCCCACACCTCTAGGCCCATTGACCCTCACAAGGAGGGGGAGTTATTCGAGGGTTCTCCCCCACACCAGGGGTCCCATCCTCACACCAGTAGCTTCACCCCTCTCCGGGTCTCACCCACACCGGGGGGATCCCAGCTCCACACTGGGGTCTCCCCCACACCGGAGGTGTTGGACACACCTAGCACAGCCGTCCAGGAACTCCTCCATGGCCTGGTAGTAGATGGTTATTGCCACCTGTGCATCAGCATCAAAGGTGAATTCCACATTATAGGAGATGTTGGAGTCAGGGGTCTCTTCTGCAGTGGTCTCATCCGTGGGCGTCTGCAGCTCCTCCCGGCACCTGATGGGTGACAAGGCAGTGATGAAGCATAGCAGCCATCACAAAGTCAGCCCATATTCCGGACAGAGCCAACCATCCTACCCTCCACTCCCATCCCAATATCCCCCTGTCCCTGCAGGCCCTCCTAATCCCCTATGGCTCTGTCCTGCTGGGAATTAACCCAGCATCTGTCCAGGAATGGGATCCAATCCCCACAGGACTGGGATCAGTGTCAAATCCCCACAGACCCAGAAACAGTATCCAATCCCCACAGACCCATCTGGGAATGGGGGGGCGGAATCCCTGCAGGACTAGAACCAGTGTCGAATCCCTGCAGGCTTGTCTAGGAATGAGGGGGTGGAGTCCCCACTGACCCATCCGGAGTAAGTTCCTCTTCCATCAGTGATGTTGCTTGCCCCGGACTACCTCTGTTGGTTGAGTCGTGTTTCAAGAACACACAAGGCTACAGGTCAAGTGCTCAGGCAGGCCAGCATGCATGTGTGGGCCAAGTGGCCCCGTTTTGTGCTCTCTTGCTCTCTGACGCATCTCCCCACCATGTTCATCCCCCCTCCCCATGTAGACCTTAGACTAACATTGCCTTGCAGTCCCTAACCCTGTGACCTGCATTACTGTAGTCACCAACCTCCTCTCACACCTCACCAGACGGAGTGTGTCCTTTCGAATACTGATCAAGCTTCGCAAAGTCTTGACGGGGTCCTGAGGAGGGGGAGCAGCATAGGGGAACTGTGGGACGAGGAGACATTGATCATCAGCCCAGCCCATCTGCTCCTAAGTCCCTCCCCTCCCCCTCCCCTAATCCTTCCCTCCCACCCCTGATGCCATGCTCTCCCCCTCCCAGTGATAACCCAGCAGTAATCCAGTGACTCCCAACAATAAGACGGTGGTAATCCAGGGATATAGAATCATTATGGGTTGAATTAAGTAACGGCAAGGGTAAAAAGGACCATGTTGGCAGTTATATACAGATCATTAAACTGGAGCCGGACGGAATGTGGACAACAAATTACAACAGAAGATAGAAAAGGCATGACAGAAGTCATGGAGGATTTCAACATGCAAGTAAATGAAGCCAACCAGGTTGGGACTGGATCTCAAGAGAGAGAATATGCAGAAATCCTACGAGAAGTAGAAATTTTGAGGCTGCTGTACGTACGATGACTGGGTGAGATCCCAAGAAGTTCAGGTCAGAGTTCTCTCCAAACAGGTAGCCTTCAGGATGGGCAGAGTCAAAGGTTTGTCCACCCATGATGAAATGGCTGGCAAAATAATTTCCTGAAAGGGAATAAGACTGTTAGGGTCAGAGGGCAAACAGATAGGGATGGGGGGGGGGAAACAGGCATGGACCAGAGGGGGGGGAAACAGGCAGGGATGGGGGGGGGCAAACAGGTAGGGACACAGGGGGGGAGCAAACAGGCAGGGACGGGGGGACAAACAGGCAGGGATGGGGGGAAAACAGGTAGGGACACAGGTGGGGCAAACAGGTAGGGACACGGAGGGGGGCAAACAGGCAGGGACGGGGGGACCAACAGGCAGGGATGGGGGGGCAAACAGGTAGGGACACAGGGGGGAAAACAGGCAGGGACGGGGGGACAAACAGGCAGGGATGGGGGGGCAAACAGGTAGGGACACAGGGGGGCAAACAGGTAGGGACACGGGGGGGCAAACAGGCAGGGACACGGGGGGGGCAAACAGGCAGGGTCGGGGGACAAACAGGCAGGGATGGGGGGCAAACAGGTAGGGACACGGGGGGGCAAACAGGCAGGGATGGGGGGACAAACAGGCAGGGACGGGGGCAAACATGTAGGGACACAGGGTGGCAAACAGGTAGGGACACGGGGGGCCAAACAGGCAAGGACGGGGGGACAAACAGGCAGGGATGGGGGGGGGGGACAAACATTAAGGGTCAGAAGACAAATGATCATTGGAGGACACAGAAAGGTCAAAGGTTGAGCAGCCAATGTCAGAGGGAAAACAGGCAGGAGAGATGGATCAACATAATCACAGTGGAGTGGATCAGAGTGATTAGAATGGCTCATGAGCAGAGTTGGAGACATTGAGTGTATTTGGAAAGCCTGCGGACCTTCACTGCAATCGTCCACACCCTACTGTTCCACAGGGCAACATTGATAACTGACCCAGGGTAACTGACAGGGTAAATGACCTGGAGTAACAGATCCAGTAACTGACCTTGGGGTAACAAGAGTTAGAGGTCTTGGGCCCCGAGCTCTACAGGAATGGAAACAGGCCCTAGGGCCCAATTGTCCATGCTATCCAAATGGACTTCGCTGCCAGCCTTCGGCCCATACCCTTCCCACACTTACTGTGCCGATACTGATCACTGACCCAGCCTCCAGCACTCCCTCCACCCGAACCCATCGCTGGCCTAGCCTCCAGCACTCCCTCCACCCGTACCGATCGCTGGCCCAGCCTCCAGCACTCCCTCCGGCAGCTGGTTGCACACAAATGCTCCGCAGGTCCCTCTTCAACTTTTCCCCTCTCACTGTTAAACTATGCCCTCTAGTTCCAGATGCCCTACTTTGGGAGACAGAGACTGGCATGGTGAGCAGAGGGGTGCGATTCAGGTGAGGAGAGAGGTGTGAGAGTGAGGAGAACGAAATGACCAGAAGAGGGGGTGAAGGGGGAGAAAAGGCGAGGAGAGGGAAGGTGGGGGAGGGGAGGCAGGGCAAGGGAGGGGTGGAGCAAGGGGAGAGAGATATATTACTGACTTTTTGAGCTGGTTCAATACCTGGTCACAGTATGACAGATCACAGTGTAACTAATCATCCAGTCACAGTGTTACAGATCAACTGGTTACAGTGTATCAGGTCGCAGGGCTAAAGTGTTAATGATCACCCGGTCGCAGTGTAACAGATCATTTGGGGCTACAGTGCAACAATCACCTGGCAGCTGTGTAACAGATCACCTAGGGTCACAGTGTAACAGATCACCTGAGGTAACAATGTAACAGACTACCTGGGGTCACAGTGTAATAGATCACCTGGGGTTACAGTGTAACAGATCATCTGGGAATCATAGTGGAGCAGATCATACCTGGGGGCTACAGTGTAACAGATCACACCCAGGGTCAGTGTAACAGATTACCTGGAGGTACATTCCTACATTCTCAGTCTAACAGCTTAAAGTGTAACAAATCACACCTGCAATCACCCAAGATCACAGTACAACAGATCACCCGGTTTGATGGATCCCGTTCTCTCCGCCTCCTCTGCCGGGTCTGTGCGCTTCTCCTTACCGGATTTCGGTGGATAGCGGTAGACGGAGCCGGGCGGGGTGTCCAGCTCCTCGGCCCCCGCGTCTCGCCGGCTGCTCAGGGCTCCCATTCTGGACCGAGGGAAGCGGCCGGTGGGCAGATGTCTCCCGGTCGGCACGTCCCCGCCGCCGCTCCGGTGCGGATGATCCCGGCGATGAAAACGGATGAAGGTGGGCGCCAGCAGGCTGTCGGCGGGGTGATGTCCCGTGTTCTCGGCTCAACCTCCGCCTCTGCAATCACTGCCGCCGGCGCAGGAGGAGGAGCTGCAGAAACAGGCAGCGACGCTGCATCAGCAACTCTGCAGCGGTCACTGCAACGATGCAGCAGAAATGCAGCGAATGGCGCGGCTGGGACATTTCTCGTGACCTCCCGGAATATTTCCGGACAGGCGATCCTGGGCTGTCCCCACCCCCGAGACAGAGCTTCCTCCTACCCACCTGCGGGACAGACCCGTCCCCAGGACAAACAGACCCATCCCCAGGACAGACAGACCCGTCCACGGGACAGAGGGACCCTTCATGACGGGGAACACTGCAAACATACCAGGGGTCTCTGAGCTCTCCCCAGATGCACTGGAATCGTCACCTCTTATCAGAAAAACCTGATGAGGTCAGAGGCCTTGATGCAGAATCCGAGGAGGAAGTTTCCATCCCACCCCCTCCCTCTCCCTCTTCACCCCAACGTCCCCAGGGCAATTAATGCCGGCCTTACTATTTGCGGATAGATCGGGGTTTTGGAACGGCCCGACTGACCGCCCCTTGCAATTGGCAGCTGTTGTCCAGGAGCAGGTACCCCTTAACAGACACCACATCACAGCATGACATTTTTTTTTACCGTCAGTCAATAAATATGTCTTCAAATTAATTAAATGCTCGATCAGTAATTTTGCTATTTTTAAAAAAAATTTAATAATATAATTCCTACATGCAAAGTCATCTTAAGGAGTAACAAAGGACAGGTAATATCATATACATATCACATATTAAACATTTAATGTAAATCAAAAGCCGATCCACAATTGTTTATTTGACTTGTTTCTTTAAGAGATCAAATTCTATAAATATGGTATTTAACAGTTTATCCCTTTCTCATAATATACCACAGTATAATTTTGGATAGAAAATAGATCAGACAAAATTAACAATTCCTTTATATAAACAAAGGATAGATTCTATCTTAACTAATGATGTGACCCATGGTAAACCATATTTAAACTTGCATTGACTAGTTAACAAAAAAAATCCCTCCCTCTAACCAAGGTTAGCTTGTAGAATTGTAAAAATATGGATTGAATAGTGACCTTCAGATACCAGAGTGTCTCCGGAGCAACCAGACCTTAAATCTTCCAATTATTATAGTAATTTATGAATGGGCCCCACATCTTGTCAAATTGAAACTTTATATACTTAATGTTGTATTGTGGCGGCTCACCACAAGGCAGGCGAACTGGCCCCGCTTGTAAGCCACGTGGCGGGGGAGCCAGCCAAAATGGCGCCGTTGGGGGGGGTTTCCCTTCCTTCCAGCTTGGGGCTCAGAAAACCCACGCTTGGGGACAACGTGATGCCCGGGTGATGTCAGCACCTTCAGCGCGGTTCTCAGCCAAGTCCGGGCTGGGAGTATAAGTGCAGCTCAGCAGCCTGCAATAAACTAGTCTGCTCACTGAGCTCAACCCGTCTGGTTGTGTGTGTTATTGCAGGAGCAGTGTAGTCGCCGCTACAAATTGGTGACCCCGACTGGTTCAAACGTCTTTGAACACATCATGAGCGAGCCTGGGATCAGCGCTATAGCCATAAAACTGCCTGAATTCTGGGTTCAGGAGCCGGAGACCTGGTTCAGCCACACGGAGGCCCAGTTTCACTTCCGCCAGATTTCGACCGACACGACCAAATTCTACCATGTGGTCGCTGTCCTGGACCAGGCCACTGCCAGACGCGTGCTGCACCTTGTTCAGCACCCACCCACCAAGGACAAGTACGAGACCATCAAACGAGTGCTTACCAGGTCCCTCAGACTATCCAGACACCAGCGTGTCACTCGGGTGCTGCACCTCGATGCCCTGGGGGACAGGTCCCCGATGGAACTGATGGACGAGATGCTCATGCTCATGGGTGAGCACACCAACTGCTCACTTTTTGAGCACATCTTCGTTGAACATATGCCCAGGGACATCCGCCCGCTGCTGGTTCAGGAGAGCTTCACTGACCTGAGGAAGGTCACCCAGAAGGCCCAAGAGGTATGGCTTGCACGATTCTCAGAAGGCTCAGTGGTCCAGCAAGTCACGAGGAATGGGCACAACCACGCCAAGCCCGCCCCTAGCGCTGCGGTAGAGCACCCAGCCCCTTCAGGGGCCCCCAAGAGCAAAACCAAGGCCGCAGCATCCGCTTCAGGCCTTTGCTTCTACAACCAGCGCTGGTGAGCCAAGTCCCGAAAGTGTCGTCAGCCCTGCTTGTTCCAGGGCAACGGCCAGGCTGGCTGCTGTTAATGGCTGCGGTAGCTGGCCAAGGACACAGCCCTCTCTACCTGCAGGACTCAGTCAGCGGCCGGCAGTTCCTCATTGACACTGGAGACCAGATCAGCGTCATCCCAGCCACGGCCATTGAATCCAGGAACCGACCTCGTGGACCTCCCCTCCGTGTGGCCAACGCAACAGCAATCCGGATGTATGGAGACAAGACAGTCCACTTCCAGATTGACCAACGGAATTTCGCGTGGAGGTTCACTGTCTCGTCCCTTCCGACTGCCATCCTGGGTGCAGAGTTCCTCCTCGCACATGGGCTTCTGGTGGACATTTGAGGTAGGTGCCTGGTGGACGCCCGTACCTTCCAGGCCATTCGCCTCAATGCCGGCTGCTCGGAGCAACCGCAGATGGCCATGATTAGCACACCCAGAGACGAGATCCAGACTCTGCTCAAGCCAAAGTTCTCCGTTCCCTTGCCGCGCCACGGGGTGTTCCACCACATCTCCACCCAGGGCCAGCCGGTTCACGCCAAGGCACAGCGGCTCCTGCCTGACAAGCTCCAGGTAGCGAAAGAGTTTTCGCACCTGTGGGAGCTGGGGATCATTCAACGGTCTGACAGCCCATACGCCTCCCGCTCCACCTGGTCCCGAAAGCCTCCGGCGGCTGGTATCCCTGCAGAGACTATCGATGGCTCAACGTGGCAACCATTCCTGACTGTTACCCCATACCTCACATCCAGGACTTTACGACCAACCTGCACGTCTTGAGGGTCTTCTCCAAGGTTGATCTGGTGCACCCTGAAGACCAAGACGGCCATCATCACCCCCTTTGGTTTGTTCGCATTCCTGCGCATGCCATTCGAGCTCAAGAACGCCACTCAGACCTTCCAGTGCCTCATCGACTCTGTGGACAGGGACTTAGATTTCGTCTTTATTTATTTGGTCAACATCCTCATCACCAGCAAGGACCGGGTGCAACACAAGGCCCACCTACATGCCCTTTTCTCCCGGCTGGCCGACTTCAGTCTTACCATCAACCTGGCCAAGTGCCAGTTCGGGAAAGAGTCCATGCAGTTCCTGGGCCACACCATCACGGCCGAAGGAGCCACACCCGCCACTGTGAAGGTTACCGCTATCAGGGATTTCCCACGCCCGGACATCCTCAAGGGGCTGCAGGAGTTCGTGGGTTATGGTCAACTTTTACAACCGCTTCATTCCGGGAGCTGCGCGCATCCTGCACCTGCTGTTCGCCCTCATTGCAGCCCAGCACAAGACGCTCGCTTGGAACCCAGAAGCCTGCACCACATTCGAGGCCACCAAGGACACCATGGCGAAGGCCGCCGTGCTTGTCCACCTGCACACCGACCTGCATGTGGCACTCTCTGTCGATGCCTCTGCCACAGCCGTCTGTGCCGTCCTGGAGCAGCAGGTGAATGGACATTGGAAACCACTGGCATTCTTCAGCCGCCTGCTTCACCCATCGGAATGCAAGTATAGTGCTTTCGACCGGGAGTTACTGGGCATGTACCTGACATTGCAGCATTTTCGCTATTTTTTGGAGGGGAAGACTTTTACCATTTTCACAGACCACAAACCCCTCACCCAGGTGGAGTTTACCACTGACATTCGGCACAAGGCAGGGAAGGACAATGTGGTTGCCGATGCACTCTCGCGACCGGCCATCTGCGCGCTGACGCCTGGCCTTGTCTTTGACCAGCTCGTCTGGGACCAGGAAGCTGATAAGGAAACGAGGGCCTTCAAGACCGCCATCACCGGCCTGCGGTTCTGAGACCTCCCGACTCCAAGCGGCAAAGGCACCATTCTGTGCGATATCTCCTTGGGCACCCCATGGCCAGTGGTTCCCTAGCAGTTGGGCAGGCAGGTCTTCCGTCACATCCACAACCTTTCACATCCGTCCATCAGGTCCACGGTCCGGATGGTGGCAGAACGGTTTGTATGGCATGGGCTGCGGAAGCAGATTGCGGGCTGGGCCAGAACATCCACCCATTGCCAGACGTCCAAGGTGCACAGGCACACCAGAGCGTCCATACTGGAGTTCGAGCATGAACAGGAACGGTTCAGCCACATTCACGTGGACATCGTTGGGCTCCTTCCCATTTCCCGGGGCAACTGTTACCTGTTTACGGTGGTGAACCGCAACACTCGCTGGCCTGAGGCGATCCCGATGCCAGACACTTCCACTGACTCCTGCTCCCAAGCACTGTTGCATGGTTGGGTTGCCTGGTTCGGCGCCCCGGCTCACCTCACCAGTGATCAGGGCGCCCAGTTCACATCTGCACTCTGGGCACAACTTGCCAACAGGTTGGGGATCCAGCTACACCGCACCATGGCGCCTACCACCTGCAGGCCAATGGACTGGTGGAACATCTACATCGCCTCAAGTCGGCACTCATGGCCCACCTCACCGGACCCGACTGGACGGACGAACTGCCTTGGGTGCTCCTGGGCATACGCTCCACTCCCAAGGAAGATCTGCAAGCATCATCAGCTGAGCTGGTCTACGGTGCGCCGCTGGCACTACCTGGTGAGTTTGTCAACACACCTTACAATCCCCAGCGGTCACCGCATGAACTACTTCCTCACCTCAGGGCACGCTTGGACTCCTTTGAATCCCCACCGCCACCCAGGCATGGCATCCACCCGGCTCACGTTCCTGGTGAGCTGCATTCTGCAGAGTTCGTTTTTGTTCAGCGGGGCCCGACCGTGGCATCTCTGCAGCAATTGTATGAGGGGCCATACAGGGTTCCAGCTCGACGTTCATGCTGGACTATGCCTGCCGCCCATGGACAGACTTGATTCCACCGAGCCCGTGGTCGTTGCCCAGCCCAAGAAGCGAGGCCGCCTGGCAAAAAAGGACATTGGCACCAGTTCTTGAGAGGGGCGGGACTGTATGGTGACTCACCACAAGGCAGGCGAACCGGACCCACTTGCAAGCCACGCGGTGGGGCAGCTGGCAAAAATGGCGCCGTTGGGGATTTCCCTTCCTTCCAGCTTGGGGCTCAGAAACCTGCGCTTGGGGACCACGTGACGCCTGGGTGACATCAGCGCTCTCCAGTGCGGTTCTCAGCCAGGTCCGGGCTGGGAGTATAAGTGCAGCCCAGCAGCCTGCAATAAACTAGTCTGCTCACTGAGCTCAACCCATCTGTGTTATTGCAGGAGCAGTGTCTACAGTGTCTAATTTTCCGCCACTACAGTGTCTAATTTTCTCCAAGCTTAAGCAGGACATATCATGTAACCACTGAGCATGAGTGGGTGGAGAGTTATCTTTCCATTTTATGAAAATTGCTTGCCTAGCTATCAACGAGGTAAAAGCTAAAATTCTCTCTTGGGTTGGTCAAGAAAAAACAAAGCAATGAAAAGGTATGGTTCAAATTTGATCTTTAGAATCATTGATAAAGTTTGAAAAATATCTTGACAAAATTTTTCTAAATGAGAGTACTCCCAGAACAATGAAGCTTCAAAGATTTTACACTTATCGCAGAGTGGATCAACATCTGCATAAAAATGAGATAATTTGACTTTGAACATGTGTATCCTATGCACTACCTTAAATGTCGTGCATAAAATGAAGATCCAATCTTGGTCTGATCACATTCTCAATCATTCTTAATCCCAGTTTATGAGGCTCTTCTTAAATTATTATAAATAATTGATATTAATTTACACTGGGAGAATTGCAAATCAAAAAATAAAACAATAATATTTTTTTCTCAGTTTCAAGGAAAATCAGAAAGCTTCGACTGAACAAAATGTCTAACTTGTAAATATCTAAAAAATTCTATTAGGAAGTTTAAATTTGGGTTTCAATTGTTCAAAAGAAGCAAAATTCTTTTGAATAAAAAGATATTGGCTGATATTTCAATATAGAAAATGTGATAAAAGTGGGAATAAATCCTCGAGGGACATAACATCTTTGGTCTGTTGCAGAATTACTGGGACAGACCCAGGTCACTCAATGTGGGTGCTCAGTGTGGTCACACTGTGAAATGGAGAGGTTCAGAGGGGTTGGTTGGTCAATCAGTATGGGTGGTCAGTCACATTTTGTGGTCAGTGATCACTGTGGGCAGTCACTCGTGTTGTGGTCAGCAGTCACTCTAATCTGCAGCAGCCCATATCAATCAGAGTAAGAACTGTGAGGCACTGTTAGTGGGTCAGAGACCAGGTCCAGTCTCCTCCAGGCCCTGGATCCTGTGGCAAGACTGACATTGGCAACATTGTGTCATGTCTCTCCAACCAGCGTATGGGGGACGTGTCTATCTGACCCCTTGGTATCACCCCCTGCTCCGTGCCACTCCACCACACATCTTTGCCCCGAATGTCCCTGGGCCCAGGGTAACCGACCTCCATGCCCCCTGGGCTCAGGATAACTGCCTCTCCAGGCCCAGAGTAACCATCTATGCCCCCCGGTCCCAGGGACCACTCCCCCCCTGGGCCCAGTACACTCCCTCCCCTCCCCTCGGGCTCAGGGTAACCAACCCCTCCATCCCCTCTCTCCAAACATCCCTGGGCCCAGAAACACATCACCTCCCCACCCCAAAGCCAGACATAGAAGCACCAAGGGCATCAGTTACAGAACATTTCCACATATATTGATAAAAGGTTAAATATTTGCGGTGCTGACAGGCGCCAGGAGCTGGTGGTTCTCAAGTCGAGGCCCCAGTGGTTCAGAGGCGGGGTCTAGTGAAGGGCACGGCTGGCTGGTGAGTGTGCGGCCAGAGCAGGGACAGGCAGCCACTGGCTCCATGGAACCACAGCAATCCCTCTCCAGCACAGATGAACAGCAATCAGTGAAGGCTGGGCCTAGACCGAGCAAGAGAAAGAGTTAGTGCCCCCCGCCGGCCGGGATCACGACCCCAACAACATCAGCCAACCAACCCCTGGGTGCAGGGTCACAATCCCACTGACTCCTGGCCATGACCTGATGAACAACCTGGCTGCAAGGTCACAACCCCTCTGACCTCTAGCTGTGACCTGATGAATCCCTGGTTGCAGGGTCACAATCCCAATTGACCTCTGACCTCGACCTGATGAATCCCTGTCTATGGGGTCAAGACCCTATTGAACCCCAGCCATTACCTGGGTGATTCAATGCCAGCTGCTATATCAGCTCCTCGACCATCAAGCAAAGGAAACAGATGATCCACGAGATTACAGCTCATTGAGCCTCAGCTCAGGGACATTTTTGGACAGGATTTACATAGGAAGTCAGTGTGGCTTGATGGTTGTGTTTTGAGGGAGTGACAAAGATGGCTGTGAGGGTGGGGCAGTGGACGTTGTATGGTGTTTGAAAGGTCCCTCACGGTGAGTTCATGTCTGGACTTGGACGTGGCTGGCCCACAGAATACAGGATCGTGGAAGAAAACTGTTAGCTGAGCCAGAACCCTGTGCTCCACAGGGACCTGCGGTTGAAGAAGGGTTGAGGTCCAAAACATCGGTAATATATCTTTGTCTCCTATGGACACTGAAAGACCAGCTGAGTCCCTCTAGCATGTCAATGTGTTTTTTACCACAATCACAGTATCTGCAGACTTTCATGTTTCATGCTTGTGATATGTACAAAAGACCTGTATGAAAGCAGGCAGCATGGTTGGCATGGCAGTTAGCGCAATGTTGATACAGCGTCAGCGATCGGGACCAGGGTTCAAATCCCGCACTGTCTGTAAGGAGTTTGTACGTTCTCCCTGTGCGTGGGTTTTCCCTGGGTGATCCGGTTTCCTACCACCATTTGAAACATACCAGGGTTGCAGGTCAATTGGGTGTAATTGGGTGGCATGGGCTCATGGGCTGGAAGGGACTGTTACCGAGCAGCATCTCTAAATTTAAAATAAATGACAGATGTTGGTGGAGTTGTGGGCTAACAAACAATGCAACAGGATAGTACTCCAGGATAGTAAATGCTGGCCTCGTCATTTATGGCCTGGTGTCAAAATCAACAGGTAGGGTTCGGGAATGGCCCTACTCTCTACCCCAAGCTCGTGCCTTTGTGAACAGCAGCCATTGTCCTGCAGCAATCTTGTGCTCAACCTGGCCATGTACTCTGTGGGGAATGGACGTCAGCTACAAACCCCATCAACAGAAAACAGGGCCTGCCCTGCAGCAGGAAGCACACTTCCAGACACACCAAGGCCCTTTAAAAATGGGTGGCCACCCATTTCAATTCCTCATCCCATTTTCTTGCTGACATATCTATCCATGATCTAATGTACTGCCAGACTGAGTCCACCCGTAAACGGGAGGAACAACACCTGATCTTCCGATAGGGAACCCTCCAATAGGAGGGCATTAATATTGACCTCCAGTTTCCATTAAACTCCATCCCTCCATCATCTTCACTGTTTCCTTTCCCCCAGTTCTGTCTCTCTCTTCACAGAGCCAAAACCAATTCTCACTTTTTCCAATTAACATCTTGTGTCTGTTGGTCTGGACTCACTTCACCCTGCCATTCTTCCCACTTTCCCTCTAAGTCTTTATTGAGATGCCTGCCTGCTTTTTACATACCTTGAAGAAGGGCTCAGGCCCGAAATGTCAGATATATAACTTTATCTCCTTTGGACACTGTGAGACCTGCTGAGTTCCTCCAGCATTTCTCTGTTTTTACTCTATCTCTGCATCTGCAGACTTCCATGTTTCATACAGCTCAACACCCTGGGCCCTTTATAAAGTTCATCTCAGCTGACTTTCCAAGCTCTGGAGTTTGGGTCCAATCTGATAAATTACTCCTCAAACAAGAATCCCCAAAATCGTTCCTGGCGTGGGGAATCATTGCTACATTCTCACATATTCCAAAGCCTCTGTCTGTTTTGGGAGTTCCTGAGAAATCCAACCATCCCCATGGCTCAGTGAGTAAGCCCACTCTCTGCTTACACCTCCATACAGCCTATTGTCAGCTGGTCTCCCTCAAGGTCACACTGCCCAGGAAGGACTGGAGGCCCAGTGTCTGCAGATGGGACAAGGTCTGGATGGGTGCCATGGGATCTGGGGCTGGTGCTCCAGGCTGCCAGTACCTGTACAGTTCCTTACCTGACCCCACCACTGTGGGGAAGTGTGCGCTTGGTGATCGGCTAGAGCACAGTTTGGTGGCAGACACCCTCTGAGAGGGGCAGTGGGCTGGCTTGCACTTGGACCCTGCAGCAGAGAACAAGGGTGAGGGGAGGAGAACTGAGCGCGAGCAACGTGAGAGAGGACCCAGGTGGAGAGGAGAGTGTGCACTGCCAGGCCTAAGCAGTCTGTCCGTCAGTCTCCGCCACCCCAGTCCCAGTAACATCCGTGAATCCTTCCTGCAACTTTCCAGTGGGGGCAGCCCTGGCATGGCTGTGGGGGTGTGTGGTGAGAGGCAGAGCCCAGGTAGCACTGAGGGGGGAGGTGAACATGGCAGGGAGTATAACCAAGAGGGAATTCGGCAGAGATGGATATAACCAAGAGGGAAGGTGAACACGGCAGGGACGGGTATAACTGAGGGGAACACGACAGGGTCAGATATAATTGAGGGGGACATGGAAGGATCAGATATAACTGCGGGGGAACACGGCAGGGTCAGATATAACTGAGGGGAACATGGCAGGGTCAGATATAACTGAGGGGGAACACGGCAGAGATGGGTATAACCAAGGGGGTACATGGCAGGGTCAGATATAACTGAGGGGGACATGGAAGGATCAGAAAAACAGGGGGAACACGGCAGGGTCAGATATAACTGAGGGGAACACGGCAGGGTCAGATATAACTGAGGGGGAACACGGCAGAGATGGGTATAACCAAGGGGGAAAATGGCAGGGACGGGTATAATTGAGGGAAGGACACGGCAGGGATGCACTGGCAGTGGGTTCGGACTCACCATCTTTCCCTGTGATGGAGGGCAGCCGGCAGCTGGATCTTCCCCTGGGTCCCGTCACGTCGCCGCTCACTGTTGGGGAGTCATCCTGCAGCTGCAGAACATACACCTGTTAAACTAGCTCCATCAACATACCCCCAGTCAGCACAGTGGTTGGGGGAGGGTCTGACAGGGGTTCACAAATGCCCAAGGCATGCAGACTGAGGCTGCCGATAAGGGTGGGTGCACACCTGCTTGGGAAGATACGGGGGTGGGGGCATGCCCAGTTAGGAAATCCCAGTGTTCCCTCGACTTTTGGGACAGCAAACCAGAATATTCATATCCCTTCCTTCAAATGCCAGATACCCATGGCCCATCTGCATCCAGGCAGTGAACAGTTGTCCCCAAAGGATACTGATGCATTGATAACCAGAGAACACTACAGTACAAAAACAAGCCCTTTGACCCATCTGGTCTGTGCTGAACTAAACACACAGGAATGTCTCAGTCCAGGCATGACATCAGATCCCAACCATTTCTTCATAAGTGCAGTTGTCTGATTTAGCCAGCATGATGCTGCCAGGTACAGCCATCCATGGGTTATTGGGTCAGTACCATGGTGTATATTTCTACGTTCTACATAATGGGAGTTCTCCCCATTGTTACATAACGGCTCTGTGACTCTGACACCTTGCTCTTGAGCCAGGAGCTGCAGCCATGCCTTGAGTCAGGCGAGTCGGTGTGCTCCCCAATTTGCTACAAACCTTTGTCGAGTGCTCCTGGTTCAGTGCAGAGATGGGATAAGGTTCGTACAGCTTTGGACACCGTCGATAGTGAGCAGAGGTCAGCGTGTGGCTACCTCCACAACTACGGGCTGTGGTTGGGAAATTCTCAATCAGCTCAGTGATTCGTTCTCTGTAAGGAAGCAAAGAGCAGAGGTCAAAGTTCAACAGATAGTTTTGGCATCACCTTTCCAACCTCTTCACCGTGATTTCCTCAATGTCACTTTTCCAGACTTGTGGAATGAAAGATCACACATTGTCTGATGTTCACCTCACCCCATCCACCCATCCAGTGGAACAGACACACTGCCCTTTCAGTAAACTCCTCACCGAACCTTCACCGATTCTGCATTGTGACCGCAGCTGTGGAACTCCCAACCATGACCCACCTTCTTACCCCTCCCATCTGGCAACACTCCTGGGGTCCCGACTACGCTATCAACTCAATACCATCCACAACCTTCTCCTCCCTGGGACCCTCTGGACATCACCCTGAACCCTCTGACCGCCCAGCCCGTCAGCCTTCTTGTCAACTGACAATTGATGTCAACTCAAGTCAAATTTATTGTCATCTGTACAAGTACCACCTAACGAAACAGTGCTCTCCTGTCCTCGGTACAAAACACACAGACACACAACCAGACACAACAGTCATACACACAAACAATACATACGCAGGACAAGTATCATACCTATAAAAATAAATAAATATTGTTTTGTACATGAGAGTTCCTTTGGTCATTCAGCATCTCACTGCCCGTGGGAAGAAGTTGTTTCCGCAGCCTGGTGGTGTTTTCTCTGATATTCCTGTATCTCTTCCCTCTGCTCCTGCACCCTCAGAGAGCCTTCCCAAAACCACTCACACCCGCTGTCGCCCAATCATTAACCTCAGAGAACAACATCTCCGTGTGCACTTTGGCCAACCCTCCCCCACTCATGCCATTCCCCATCCTCAGCCCAGCCATTTAGGACCATTGTGAAGAACCAGATGGACGTCATTCAGCCCTTCAGCTATATGATTGCCCAATGGAGCCCAACCCTGACTCAGCAACAGATTCCTCTCTCTCCCCACAACCCAGATCCTTTGTGTCTCCTTTTCCAAAAATTCATTGACAGCCTCTGTGGGGAACAATTCCAGATCCCCTACTTTTTTAAAATTTTTTTATTTTTCACACCATAAACCACATTGACCAAGATACATACATTTTTCTTTTCAAATATATACAGTGTCATTTTCTCCCCCCCTCCCTCCTCCCATCCCACCCTCCCTACCTCCACCCCCATTGATTTAGAGTACAGAATCTAAGATACATTAAACCAGTCAAACAATGTTGTCATTCAATAAAAATAAACAAGAAATTCCACTGAGTCAATTCTTTTCATTTCCTTCCCCTTTCGTTATTTTAGGTGGTAGATGTCCCCGGTAGGTTTTCTCTATTGTGTTTCATGTATGGCTCCCATATTTGTTCAAATATTTCAATATTATTACTTAAATTATATGTTATTTTTTCTAATGGAATAATTTATTCATTTCTATATACCATTGTTGTATTCTCAAGTTATCTTCTAATTTCCAAGTTGACATAATACATTTTTTTGCTACAGCTAGAGCTATCATAACAAATCTTTTTTGTGCACCATCCAAATCAAGTCCAAATTCTTTGTTTTTTATGTTACTTAGGAGGAAGATCTCTGGGTTTTTTGGTATATTGTTTTCTGTAATTTTATTTAATATCTGGTTTAGATCTTCCCAAAATTTTTCCACTTTCTCACATGTCCAGATTGCATAAATTGTGGTTCCCACTTCTTTTTTTACAAAGGAAACATCTGTCAGATACTGTTGGGTCCCATTTATTTAACTTTTGAGGTGTAATATATAGCCTGTGTATCCAGTTATATTGTATCATACGTAACCTCTTGTTTATTGTATTTCTCATAGTCCCATGTTTCCTTCTTTATCTTTATATTTAAATCTTGTTCCCATTTTTGTTTAGTTTTACCATTTGTTTCCTCATTCTCCTTTTCTTGCAGTTTAATATACATATTTGTTGTAAATCTTTTGATTATCATTGTATCTGTAATCACATATTCAAAATTACTTCCCTCTGGTAACCTCAGACTGCTTCCCAATTTGTCCTTCAAGTAGGATCTCAGTTGGTGGTATGCTAACACTGTATCTTGAGTTATATTATATTTATCCTTCATTTGTTCAAAGGATAGTAATTTATTACCTGAAAAACAATTTTCTATTCTTTTGATCCCTTTTTTCTCCCATTCTCTAAAGGAAAAGTTATCTATTGTAAAAGGGATTAACTGATTTTGTGTCAATATTAGTTTTGGTAATTGGTAATTTGTTTTATTCCTTTCTACATGAATCTTCTTCCAAATATTGAGCAGATGATGTAATACTGGAGAACTCCTACGTTGTACCAATTTTTCATCCCATTTATATAATATATGTTCAGGTATCTTTTCCCCTATTTTATCTAGTTCTAATCTAGTCCAATCTGGCTTTTCCCTTGTTTGGTAAAAATCTGATAGGTATCTTAATTGTGCGGCTCTATAATAATTTTTAAAGTTTGGCAGTTGTAAGCCTCCTTGTTTATACCATTCTGTTAATTTATCGAGTGCTATCCTCGGTTTCCCCCCTTTCCATAAAAATTTCCTTATTATTTTCTTTAACTCCTTGAAGAATTTCTCCGTCAAGTGTATTGGCAATGCCTGAAATAGGTATTGTATCCTTGGGAAAATGTTCATCTTAATACAGTTTATCCTTCCTATTAGTGTTAGTGGTAAATCTTTCCAATGCTCTAAATCGTCCTGTAATTTTTTCATTAGTGGATAATAATTGAGTTTATATAGATGGCCGAGGTTTTTATTTATTTGTATACCTAGGTATCTTATTGCTTGCGTTTGCCATCTGAATGGTGATTCCTTCTTAAATTTTGAGAAATCCGCATTATTCATTGGCATTGCTTCATTTTTATTTGCGTTAATCTTGTAACCCGACACTTCTCCATATTCCTTCAATTTCTTATGTAATTTTTTTATTGATAATTCTGGTTCTGTTAAGTATACTATAACATCATCTGCAAATAAACTGATTTTATATTCCTTGTCTTTTATTTTTATCCCTTTTATTTTATTTTCTGTTCTTATCAATTCTGCTAGTGGTTCTATAGCTAACGCGAACAATAAGGGTGATGGTGGGCACCCTTGCCTTGTTGATCTGCTTAAATTAAATTGCTTTGATATATATCCATTTACTGTCACTATCGCCAATGGCCCCTTATATAATGCTTTAATCCAATTAATATACTTCTCTGGTAAACTGAATTTTTGCAATACTTTGAATAAATAATAAATAATTTCCATTCTACTCTGTCAAAGGCCTTCTCTGCGTCTAAAGCAACTGCTACTGTTGGCGCTTTACTCCCTTCTACTGCATGAATTAAGTTAATACATTTTCAAATATTGTCTGTTGTCCGTCTTTTTTTAATAAATCCAGTTTGGTCTAGATTTACCATTTTAGGTACATAATCTGCTAATCTCTTTGCTAATAGTTTAGCTATTATCTTATAATCTGTGTTAAGTAATGATATTGATTGATATGACGCTGGTGTGAGTGGATCTTTCCCTGTCTTTGGTATTACTGTAATTATTGCTGTTTTGCATGAATCTGGTAAGCTTTGTGTTTTGTCAGTCTGGTTGATTACTTCCAGGAGGGGAGGAATTAATAAATCTTTAAATGTTTTATAGAATTCTATTGGGAATCCATCCTCTCCTGGTGTTTTATTATTTGGTAGTTTTTTTTTATTATCTCTTGTATTTCTACTATTTCAAATGGTTCTGTTAATTTATTTTGTTCCTCTATTTGTAATTTTGGTAGTTCAATTTTAGTTAAAAATTCATCTATTTTGTCTTCTTTCCCTTCATTTTCAGTTTGGTATAATCGTTCATAGAATTCTCTGAAGTTTTCATTAATCTCCATTGGATTATATGTGATTTGCTTGTCTTTTTTCCTTGATGCCAATACCATTCTCTTAGCTTGTTCTGTCTTAAGCTGCCATGCTAGAATTTTGTGCGTTTTTTCCCCTAGTTCATAATATTTCTGTTTTGTCTTCATTATGTTCTTCTCCACCTTATATGTTTATAGTGTTTCATATTTTATTTTTTTATCTGCCAATTCTCTTCTGTTACTTGTGTCTTCCTTCATTGCTAATTCTTTTTCTATATTTACTATTTCCCTTTCCAACTGCTCTGTTTCCTGATTGTAGTCCTTCTTCATCTTGGTTACATAACTTATTATTTGCCCTCTGATGAACGCTTTCATTGCGTCCCATAGTATAAATTTATCTTTCATGATTCCTTACTTATTTCAAAGTACATTTTAATTTGTCTTTCAATGAATTCTCTAAAATCCTGCCTTTTAAGTAGCATGGAGTTTAATCTCCATCTATACATTCTTGGAGGGATGTCCTCTAACTCTATTGTCAATATCAAGGGTGAATCGTCCGATAATATTCTAGCTTTATATTCTGTTTTTCTTACTCTGTCTTGCATACGAGCTGATAACAGGAATAGGTCTATTCTTGAGCATGTTTTATGTCTAGCCGAGTAATATGAATATTCCTTTTCCTTTGGGTGTTGTTTCCTCCATATATCCAAAAGTTGCATTTCTTGCATTGATTTAATTATAAATTTGGTTACTGTATTCTTTCTGTTAATTTTTTTCCCAGTTTTATCCATATTTGAATCCAAATTAAGGTTGAAATCCCCTCCTATTAATATGTTCCCTTGCGTGTCTGCTATCTTCAAAAAAAATCTTGCATAAACTTTTGATCTTCTTCGTTAGGTGAATATACATTGAGTAAATTCCAAAACTCTGAATATATCTGACATTTTATCATTACATATCTCCCTGCTGGATCTATTATTTCCTCTTCTATTTTAATTGGTACATTTTTACTGATTAATATAGCTATTCCTCTAGCTTTTGAATTATATGACGCTGCTGTTACATGTCCTACCCAATCTCTCTTTAATTTCTTATGCTCCATTTCAGTTAAATGTGTTTCTTGCACGAATGCTATATCAATTTTTTCTTTTTTCAGTAAATTTAGCAGTTTCTTCCTTTTGATTTGGTTATGTATTCCGTTAATATTTAAAGTCATATAGTTCAACGTAGCCATTTCATACTTTGTTTATCTTCCCTTTCCGTTTCCTCATCATCACCTTTCCTTCTTATCCATTTCTGCTTTCTTGTTTTGAACACTTTATAAGACAACATTTCTAAAACATCAAACATTTACCTAATTCTATCTAAAACTTCTTTAACCCCACTATTCCCTCCCCTTCCTGAGTTGCCCTTTATCCCTTGTCGGGCAACCACATCTCCCCTCTTCATTTGGATTTGCGAATTCACTCGCAAGCGTCAACTGATTTTGTAGTGACCGTAACTCCTCCCCACCCAGCCCCCCCTCCGGAAAAGATTTCAATTTTCATATATGACAAAGGTCACTCTTTTAAATCCCTCCTTATTTCCTCTGTTCCCTTTCATTCCCTTATTAATTCTTATCTGTACTCTATATATTTTCCTCTAAATACGGATGCACTCATGTACACACATATATATACACATCTATATATATATATATATATATGTATATACCCATATACACACATACATATAGTTTGTGGTCATTTTTACTCTCATTACATGTCTTCATCTCTCTGCTTGTTTTGTAGTTGTTCTGCAATTTTCGTGCTTCCTCCGGATCCAAGAATAGTCTGTTTTGTTGCCCTGGAATAACTATTTTAAGTACCGCTGGGTACTTTAACATAAATTTATATCCTTTTTTCCATAGGATCGTTTTTGCTGTATTGAACTCCTTCCTGTTCTTCAGGAGTTCAAAACTTATGTCTGGATAGAAAAAAATTTTTTGACCTTTATATTCCAGTGGCTTTTTGTCTTCTCTTACTTTCTTCATTGCTTACTCCAATATATTTTCTCTTGTTGCATATCTTAAGAATTTTACTAAAATGCATCTTGGTTTTTGCTGCGGTTGTGGTTTCGGGGCTAGTGTTCTATGTGCCCTCTCTATTTCCATTTCTTCCTGTAATTCTGGTCTTCCTAGGAGCCTGGGGATCCAATCTTTTATAAATTCTCTCATATTCTTGCCTTCTTCATCTTCCTTAAGGCCCACTATCTTTATATTATTTCTTCTATTATAGTTTTCCATTATATCTATCTTCTGAGCTAACAGCTCTTGTGCCTCTAACTTTTTTATTAGGTTCTTCTAATTTCTCTTTTAAGTCCTCTACTTCCATTTCTACGATTATTTCTCGTTCTTCCACATTCTCCACTCTTTTTCCAATCTCTGATATGACCATCTCTATTTTATTCATTTTTTCTTCTGCACTCTTAATTCTTCTTTTTATTTTATTAAATTCTTGTAATTGCCATTCTTTTACTTATTCCATATATTCTTTAAAAAAAATATCCATTGTCCTGCCTTTCCCTTCTTCTTCCATTTCTCTATGTTTTTCTTCTTCTTCTTCCTCTGGGTTGGCCATCTGTTGTTTCCTTGTTTTCTTTTTTCTCTCTTCTTTCTTGTTCTCGTTGTTTTCTGTGTTCTCTTCCTGTTGCTGTGTTGCAGCTGTCACTCTCAGCTGTTCCCCCCTCCCGTCAGTGTGTTTTTTTTCATGCGCGGTTGCGCACTTTTACTCGGCTCCGCGAGCCATTTTTGTAGTCCCGAGCTCGGGACTTCCACCGACCTTAGGGAGCGGGCTTCTCTCTCCGCGGCGGGCCTTCTCGGACAGGTAAGGCCTTCACCTTCTTCTTCCGACGTTCTTTCTTCTTCTCTTCTTCCCGTTGCTTTCGACTTTTCTCTCTTCGCTGCCATTTTCTTCTCACCTTTACCTTTACTTTGTTTTAATTTTTATTCTTGTACCTTTGTGTTTTGTGTGTTTTTTTTTCAACTTTTCCGGAGAGGGCAGGAATTCCCTGACCGGCCACTACTCCATCACGTGACTCCTTTCCCCAGATCCCCTCCTGAAGAAACCATGGCACCTCACAGAAACAGACCCTTCACCCATCATGCCTGTACCAACCATGATGCCAGTCTAAACTAACTCCCATTCACCATCCGTATCCCTCCACCTCCTGCCCACTTCCATCTGCTCACTGCCTGTATCCCTCCACCCCCCTGCCCACACACCATCAGTATCCCTCCACCCGAGTGCTCACTGTCTGTATCACTGTACCCCGACTGCTCACCGCTCATATCCCTCCACTCGCCTTAAATGCTCACTGTCCATATCTTTCCACCCCGACTGTTCACCATCCATATCCCTCCACACCCTGACTGCTCATCGACCATATCCCTCCACCTCCCTGACTGCTCACTGTTTGTATCCGTCCACCATCTGACTGCTCACTGTCCGTATCCCTTCATCATCTAACTGCTCACTGTCTGTATCCCTCCACTCCCTGACTGCTCACGGCCAATATCCCTCCACCCACCTGACTCCTCACCTCCCACATCCTTCCACCCCCTGTCTGCTCATTTTGTCTAAATATCTCTTAAACATCACCAAGATATCTGCTTCCTCTTCCTTCCCTATTCCAGGCACCCACCATACTCACTTTCAACTTTTCACCTCAAATTTGGCATTTCACGCTTTCAACCTGATTAAAGATTCCAATTGTCGGTCCTATTGATACCTTTAACAATGTTATAAACCTCCATTAGGATACCCTTCAGCCACCATGATTGTCAGTCCAACCACTCCTTATAGCTTGGGTTCTCGAATCCATGCAGCTTCCTGAATAATTTTCTGAAGAATAGAAGATGGTTAGGTGGAGCCAAGCCCACGGCCTAGTCAGCCTTGATCTGTTGCATGGCAGAGCAGGCTTGACAGGATGGATGGTTGACTCCTGGTCAACCTGTTCTGCTTGCTCTGCAGAGCCTCCACTTTCTGCTGATGACACACTGAGCAGAATCGCACCCAATACCCCAAACGTGACCTTGCCCACGTCTCATACATTTGCAAAATGACTTTTGTACTCAGCATCTGAGCACCTTAGAACATAACAGGCCCTTTGGCTCTTCTAGTCTGTGCTGAACTGTCTTTCTGTTTAGTCCAACTGACCTGAACTTAGTCCATATCCCTTCCATCCATGTGACCTGGACTGGCCAAGCAGGAGACGTATTATCAAAAACTTTAGTGAAGACCATGAAGTCAGCATCTCCTGCTCCACCTCAACAATTACGCTGGACATAAATCAGCCCGTAATTCCCTGGCTTGTCCCTACGGCCCCTCCTAAACGTTGACCTTTCTGTTTCTCTAGGACCTCACCAGTGCCAGGAGAGGACACAGAGATCTCCTCTCTGCCAGTTATTTGTGGCCAAACCTTTCAACCCACACCCACCCAACACTCTTCCTCTGGGCAGATTGCAGCCTCCATATTCTCCCCTTGTAGAGGTCATAGAAGTAGATTCTCCTGATCTCTGGAGGAGCAATTCCTTTCTCATGCTCCATGGCCCCAACCCTCCGGCAGACCCCAAACTAGTGAGGGAGGGGCAAGGGGAGTGGTCATTGTGAGGAGAGGGGAGGGATGGAGGTTGGGAGAGATAAGGTGGCTAGTAAGGGATGGGGGTAATTAGTGAAAGGTGGGAGGGGGAGGGGTGGTCAGTGAAGAGTGGGGAGGGTTGAGGGGAGGGTGGGGGTTGGCCAGTGAGGGTTTTGGAGGGATAGGAGGCTGAGGAGGGGTGGGGATGCTCAGTGAAGCAGTGGGGGTGGGGGCAGACAGTGAGGGGTGGGGAGGGCTTTCTCCCTCTGTACTGCCGGATCAATCCCATCACTGCTGTGTTACTGACTACATACTCACGATTTGATGATACTCTCATAGGCTTTACGAGGTGGTGCTGATGCGATTGGACAGCCTATCTGCAGCAGGGGCCTCACGAATGGACTGACTGCCTTGACTGATCCTTTAAAGTGGTTCTGCACCCTGTCTATCTGCCTACAGAGACTGCTGTGCAGCTGTTGCATGTGTGAGAGGTTTCGCTCCAACTGTGAGCGATTGTGGGTCCTGTCTGCCGTCCAACTGTCAACAGGAGAGATGGAATTAACACCCTGGTCCTCACCAAATCGCAAGGCAGAGTGAGCGTGGGACACAACCACCTCCGCATTGCCCATTCTGCATCTAAATCGAAGTCAGGAGCTCCCAATCACTGCCCCATTTCATTAAATGCCGAATCGAGAGCAAAACACCACAGATGCTGGAACTGGAGAGAGAGCAGGAGAGAACAGAACAGTGGGATGAGACAGAGTGGCACCCATAGGCCTGTTTTCTGGGTAGCATCGTGCATTCCATCTGGTCCAGGAGACTTGTCTACCCTGAGACCATTTAGCTTCCCCAGTACTGTACCTTCTCTCTCATGATCTTGACTGCACCTACTTCTCTTCCACGACTGATCCAACATATTAATTCAGTTCCTCTGCTCTCTCCCCGTCTCCCTTTACAATTACTCCAACGTTAAGCTTGTGGTGGCTGAGTGGAATGTCCTTCCAGAAGAGGGGGTTGGAAGAATATGGGCAGGGAGCAGTAGGTGGAACTAGTGGAGTTCATATAAATCAGTGCGGACTAGAAGAGTCAATTATGGCCTGTTTCCGTACTGTAATTGTTATATGTTATATGGTTATATATGCTGGTACTGTAGAGATAGACAGGAAAGGGAGACGGGCACTGGGAGCCAAGCTGATGGAGTCATCGTGGGGACTTGGGGAGTAAACATGGGAAGTACAAAACTCTCATAGTCACACACGGAACAGGCCCTTCAAAGTCTGCAGACACCGTGGTCGAAGTAAAAACACAATGCTGGAAAAACTCAGCAGGTCAAACAGTACACTTTATATAGCAAAGATAAAGATTCATATCTGACATTTTGGGCTTGAGCCCTTCATCAAGGTATGAGCAAAATATAGGCAAGCATCCAAATAAAAAGGTAAGGGGGAGATGTGGGCAGTGGAGCACTGTCCCACAGGCAGGAGGTAATAGGTGGAGAAGAAATGGAGGGCACAGCAGCAAATGGGGATGGCTCTGTGAATGGAGAGGGAAGGGGGTTGTGAGCTGAGGGAAAGAAGAGAAAGGGATGGGAAGGGAGGGAGAGCAGGTTAGCAGACACTGTAAAAGTTGATGTTAATGCCATCTGACTAGAGAACACCCAGATGGAAAAATCAGGTGGTGTTCCTTCAATTTACAGATGGTCTTGCTAGGATAGTGCATGAGGCCATGGACAGAAATGTGAGTGAGGGAGTGTGATGCAGAACTGAAATGATTGGCTACTGGGAGGTCTCTGTCACTGGTGCAGACAGAGTGAAGGGGCTCGGCGATGCAATCTCCCAGTCTGTCCGATATACAAAGGGAGCATCCTGTGGATACTCAAGTGATTTTTTTGCTTTACTTGAAAGGCCTGTTTGAGACCCTGGACTGTGGTAAGGGAGGAGGTGTGGGTGCAAGTGTGGCACCTCCTGTGGCCACAGGGGAAGGGTGATTAACTGGGGTCCTGTTGAAAGTGCCGGAAATTCTGGAGGATAATGTGTTGGATGTGGAGGCTGGCAGGGTGGTAGATGAGGATAAGGGGAATCCTGTGTTTGTTGCGTCTGGGGGCAGAGGGGGCCAGGGCAGATGTGTAGGAAATGGAAGAGATGCAGGTGAGAGCTGAGTTGATGATGGTGGAGGGGAAGTCATGTTTGTGGAAGACGACAAACATTTCCGATGTACTGGAAGGCCTCATCCTGGGAACAGATATGGTGGAGATAGAGAAATTGAGAGAAGGGAATAGAATCCTTGCAGGGGTCAGAGTGTGAGGAAGTGTCGTCAAGGTAGTTGTGTGATTTGGTTGGCTTGTAATATATGTCAGTGGAAAGCTTGTCTTACGAGATGGAGACAGAGATCCAGGAAGGAGAGAGTGTTGTTGGACCAGGTGAGTTTGAGATCAGGGTGGAAGTTGAATGAAGTTGATGAGCTTATTGTGGATCCACAAGGCAGCCCCGATGTAGTTATCAATATAGCAGAGAAAGAGTTGAGGGGCCTTGCCTGTGCAGGATTTCTCCATTTTCCTTCCATGCATGGGACAGGGTTTGAGAAAGTGCAGTCGTGGTCTTTATGGGAGTTGATTTTTGTTGTAATTGTAGCCGCTCCTATAGGCTCCTCTGGCAGTGGAGAGACTGCAGAGGTATCAGAGTATACTACGTCATGTCCCACAAAGCTACTGAAAGAAATGACAAAAGCCAAGATGTTCTGGCAGGAGGAACAGGAGAAGTGAGGTTATTATTGTGTGGTATTGGACATTGCAGAGAGCAGGTCATATCTGCAGTGTGGAATTATGTTAAATCTTGAGTCCAAATTTGGAGTATTGTGTGCAGTTTTGATCACCTAACTACAGGAAAGGTATCAATAAGATAGAAAAGTGCAGATAAGATTTACTAGAAAGTTGTCCAGACTTTAGGAACTGAGTTACAGGGAAAGAAAGATTAAGCAGGTCAGGACTTTATTCCCTGGAATACAGAAGAATGAGGGGAGATTTGATTGAGGTATTTAAAAATTATGAAGGGTATAGACAAAGTAAATATAGGTAGGCTTCTTTTGAAATACAAATCAGACAACATAGGTTAAGGATGAAAGGGGAAAAGTTTAGGGGGAACTTCTTCACTCAGAGAGTGGTGGGAGTATGGAACGAACTTCCAGCTGAAGTGGTGAATACAGGCTCAATTTTAACATTTAAGAAGAATTTGGATAGGTACATGGATGGGAGAGATGTGGAGGGCTATGGACTGGGTGCAGGTCAGTGGGGCTAGGCAGAAAAATGGTTCAGCACAGACTAGAAGGGTTGAAAGGGCTGTTTTCTGTACTGTAACGTTCTGTGGTTAAGAAAAAGTTCAAGAATGAATACCTCTGTGTTGCTTTGGGAAGAAAGGTGAGGGAAGGTGGTCTTGTACCTGCTGGGTCGGACGTGTGTGATGCACCTGACTGAGGGATTCACTGCAGGATTGGTGTGGAGTTTCTGTAATCATGGGTTGCTGTTTGAAAACAAGGAGTAACTCATTTAAAAGTCTTGGAGAGTTTTCTATGAAGATTGAAACTTTCCTCCTCAGAGGCCAGTGGAAGCAGTTAGTGAATATTTTTTATGAGTGGGGAGAGAGACTTGATAAATGAAGGGCTGTGAGGATAAGGAGTGGAAGATGAAGTCAGGTCAGGGATTAGAGGACAGCAGGGTGAGTGGTGAACTCTTGCTCCTTGTTTACGTTCATCCCAGTGCTGACACTCAGTGTGGGTGCTGCTTGTTGTACCCACTGGTGTTCAAGCAGTGTGGGGCAGTGCAAAGCTGCCTCACTGTGAATTGCAACTGTAAAGGTACTGGCTTTGCACGTGATGCAGATTATGTTCACCAGGTTGATTCCAGTGATGAGGGTGTAGCCTGAGGAGAGAATGAATTGTCTAGGACTGTACTTGCTGGAGTTCAGAAGAATGAGAGGGGATCTTATAAAAACATAAAATTATGAAAGGCATAGATAAGATAGAGGTAGATAAGTTGTTTCCATAGGCCAGAACTAGGGGACATAGCTTCAAGATTCAGGGTAGCAGAGAGGAGTCACATGATGGAGTAGTAGCCAGTCGGGAAAACCAGCCCTCTCCAGGAAAATAGGAAAAAAGTTAGGAAAAAACAAAGCATAACAAAAATAAAGTATAAGAAATAGAAGATAAAGATACAAAGAGAAAGAAGATGACTTCCAAGAAGGAGAAAGTAAGAACAACTGGTAAAAAAGTAAAATAGTTGCTGGAGAAGAAAGAAGAAGGCCTTACTTGCTGGAAGGAACAGGACGCTGTGGTGACGAGGAGCACCCGACCCTCGAGGTCAGCGCCTGCCCTACAGAGTCATGACCCACCAGCCGGTGCCCTACAAAAATGGTTCTTGGAGCCAAACAAAAGTGCGCAACTGCGCATGCGTGAGGAGTCGCACATGAGCAGTGCGCAATCAAAGGAGAAGGAGGACACCGGCGGGAGGGGGGCTCAGTAGAGGAGTGGGCTGTCACAGAGCGAGCAGCTGAAGGACGCCCGACACCAGGGATCTCAGCTGGAGGATAAAGAAGACAGCAGAATAGGGAGCGACGAAACAGACATGGAAGACAGACGAAGGGAAGACCGACAAGAAGATCAACGTCAGGAAACACAACAGACGACAGCCCAGGAGGGGAGGACCAACAACAAGAGTCCCAGCAAGAAGAGGCCCGACAAAGAGATACAAGCAGCTCATCAGGAAAAACAGAAGAGACACAGACATAAAGAAGAGAAGAAGATGACACAAACACAGATACAGACACAGAAGAAGAGGAAGAAGAAGACCAAGATCTTCACAGAGAAATAGGAGGTAAGACTGATGGATAGAGAGAAATAAAAGGTAAAACTGATGAACAGAATATAGATAAAGTCTTTTTTGAAGAACAAATGAGATCACTAAAAGAATGGTTGTCATTAGAGTTTAATGCAATTAAAAGGAAAATGAAAAGAACAGAAGATAAAATGCAAAGGTTAGAACTGGTAATGACAGAAATAGGGAAAAGAGAAGAGAATGTGGAAGAGCGGGAAACGGCTGTAGAAATGGAAGTGAATGACTTAAGAGAAAAATTGGAAGAAAGTGACAAAAAAATTAGAGACACAAGAGTTGTTATCTCAGAAAATTGATATGTTGGAAAATTATAGTAGGCGAAGCAACATAAAAATAGTGGGCCTGAAAGAGGGTGAAGAAGACGCAGGCATGAAGGAATTTATAAAAGGATGGATCCCGAAGGTCCTGGGAACAACAGAAATGGAAATAGAAAGGGCACACAGAGTACTAGCTCCGAAACCGCAGACACATCAAAAACCAAGATCCATCTTAGTAAAATTTTTGAGATATATGACAAGAAAAAATATACTGGAGCGGGCAAGGAATAAAGTTAGAGAAGATAATAAGCCATTGGAATACAAGGGTCAAAAAATATTTTTTTACCCAGACACTTTGTTAAACTGGAGAAAATCAAATACACATTAAGAGGGTCCACAAAATTAATCCACAAATGGCAACCCTTCATGTGTTTTTTTTTCTCTGAATTAAGAGTGCTTTTGGAGTAAAAGACTAACTGTGAGACGGTTATACCAGTGCAATTGGTAATATACGGATGATACTGTCAGCAAAGGTGGGGTGGGGCTCCGGCTGTATACCTGAGGGTGAATATGAACATTTGTGTATATGTGTGTTGATTTTTGTTTTTTTTTAAAAAGTAGGAGCTCAATTTTTTTGATGCTCAATAAATAGATTTTGAAAAAGAGATTCAAGGAAGTAGATATAGGACTGAGATGAAAAGAAACTGCTTTTCCCAGAGGGAGGTGAAATCTGTGGTTATATAAGTTTTGAACTCTTAAAGAGGAAGAAGGAGTTTAAAACAGCGAAAAGGATTTTATGGAAAAAAGGTTATAAATTCATGTTAAGTCATCCAGCCATGCTTAAAATATTTATACCCAGGGAGCAAAACAGACTGTTCTCGGATCCGGAGGAAGCATAAGAATTTGGAGAATGTTTGCAGGACAGAAGAAGAGATGAAGAGATGTAACAAGAATGAAGAACAGCGATTAAATATATATAAAGATGTAAAAACAATGTATATGCGAAGAACTAAAGAGGGAAAAAAGAAGGGAAGGAAGGAAGTAAAGGGGTTAAAAAAAGTGAGAGCTTTGTTATATATGTAAAAAAAAGTGTTTTCTGGGGGGCTGGTGGGAGAGGGAATAATTGTCACTGCAAAATCAGTTGATGCATGTGAGCAAGATCGGAATCCAAATGGAAAGGGGAGTGGTGGTTGCCCGGCAAGGGATAAGGGGCAACTCAGAGAGGGAGGGGAGCATTTGGGGTTAAGGTATTATTGAGTGTGGGAATTGTTGGGGTATTTTATGTTTTAAATGTGTTGTCATACATTGAGTTTAATAAGGGAAAACTAAGAGATGAAAATGGGATAAAGGGGGATGGAGGTGGCGAGGAGGTGTAAGCAAGATATAAGATGGCCACGTTGAACTATATGACTATAAACATTAATGGAATACATAACCAAATTAAAAGGAAGAGGCTACTAAATTTATTGAAGAAAGACAAAATAGACATAGCATTTGTGCAGGAAACTCATCTAACTGAAGTGGACCATAACAAATTAAAGAGAGACTGGGTAGGACACGTAGTGGCAGGATAATATAATTCAAAAGCTAGAGGTGTAGCCAAATTAGTTAACAAAAATGTACCAATCAAAATAGAGGAGGAAATAATAGATCCAGCAGAGGTATGTAATGATAAAGTGTCAGATATACTCAGAATTTTGGAATTTGCTCAATATATATGCACCTAATGAGGATCAAAAGTTTATGCAGGATATTTTTTTGAAGATTGCAGATACACAAGGAAATATATTGATAGGAGGGGATTTTAACCTTAATTTGGATCCAATGTTGGATAAAACTGGACAAAAGACAAGCAAAAAGAATAAAGTAGCCAAATTTATGGTTAAATCAATACAGGAAATGAAACTTATGGATATATGGAGGAGGCAACATCCAAGAGAGAAGGAATATTCATATTATTTGAGTAGGCATAAAACATACTCAAGGATTCATATGTTTTTGTTGTCGGCCCATATACAAGGGAGAGTTAGGAAAACTGAGTATAAAGCTAGACTACTATCAGATCATTCACCCCTGTTATTAGAAATAGAACTGGAGGACATCCCACCAAGAACATATAGATGGAGGTTAAACTCCATGCTACTTAAAAGGCAAGAATTTAGAGAGTTTATTGAATGCCAAATTAAAGCATATTTTGAAATAAACACAGGATCAGTGAAAGACAAATTTATATTATGGGATGCAATGAAAGCCTTCATTAGAGGGAAGATTATAAGTTATGTGACTAAGATGAAAAAGGATTACAATTGGGAAATAGAGCAGTTGGAAAGTACAGAAAAGGAATTAGTAAAAAGGGATGATTAAGCGAAAAGGAGAGAATTGGCAGACAAAAAAATTAAATACGAAACATTACAAATGTACAAGATAGAGAAGAACATAATGAAAACAAAGCAAAAGTATTTTGAAATGGGGAAAAAAACAAAATATTAGCTTGGCAACTTAAAACAGAACAAGCTAAAAGAATGATACTGGCATCAAGGAAAAAGAACAAACAAATGACATATTAATCCAACAGAGATTAATGAAAATTTTAAGGAATTTTATGAACAATTGTATCAAACTGAGAATGAGGGGAAAGATGATAAAATAGAGGAATTTTTAGCTAAAATTGAACTGCTGAAATTGCAAGAAGAGGAACAAAACAAACTGATAAAACCATTTGAAATAGAGGAAGTACAGGATATATTAAAAATGCTGCCGAACAATAAAACACCAGAAGAGGACGGATTTCCAATAGAATTTTATAAAACATTTAAAGAGTTATTAATTCCTCCTCTCCTGGAAGTAATGAACCAGATGGAAGAAACACAAAACTTGCCAGATTCATGTAAGACAGCAATAATTACAGTAATACCAAAGACAGGGAAGGATCCATTAACACCAGCATCATATAGACCAATATCTCTACTTAACTCAGACTATAAGATAATAGCAAAATTATTAGCAAACCGATTGGCCGATTGTGTACCTAAAATAGTAAAACAAGATCAAACTGGATTTATTAAGAAAAGACGAACACTGGACAATGTCTGCAAACTTATTAATCTAATCCATGCAGTTCAAGGAAATAAGAAACCAACAGTGGCTGTTGCTCTAGACGCAGAAAAAGCCTTTGACAGAGTAGAGTGGAATTACTTATTTAAAGTATTACAGAAGTTTAATCTACCATAAAATATATAAATTGGATTAAAGCATTGTATAATGAACCGTTGGCGAATGTAACAGTAAATGGATATGTATCGAGTCACTTTAAATTAAATAGATAAACTAGACTGGGATGTCCACTATCCCCCCTCATTGTTCGCCTTAGGAATAGAACCTTTGCAGAACTGATAAGAATAGAAAATAAAATAAAAGGGATAAAAATAAAGGAGAAGGAGTATAAAATCAGTTTATTTGCAAATGACATCATAGTATACCTTTCAGAACCAGAGGTATCAGTAAAAGAATTACATAAGAAATTGAAGGAATATGGAGAAATATCGGGGTACAAGATCAACGCAAATAAAAGTGAAGTGATGCCAATGAGTAACGTAGACTATACAGAATTTAAAAAAGAATCACCATTTAAATGGCAAGCACATGCAATCCGATACCTAGGGATCAGGTTAGATAATAACTTAAGCCACTGGTACAAACTAAATTATCAGCCACTAATAAAGAAATTACAGGAAGAATTACCACTAACTTTGATAGGGAGGGTAAACTGCATTAAAATGAATGTGTTCCCAAGGATACAATACTTATTTCAAACATTACCAATTCCCTTAACAGAAAAATTCTTTAAGGAACTAAAGAAAATAATAAGGAAATTCTTGTGGAAAGGGAAGAATCCAAGGGTAGCGTTAGATAAATTAGCAGAGAGGTATAATCAAGGTGGTTTACAGTTACCAAATTTTAGAAATTATTATAAAGCTGCACAATTAAGGTATTTATCAGATTTTTACCAGACATGGGAAAAACCAGACTGGACTAAGAAAGAACTAGATAAAATAGGGGAAAAGGTACCGGAACATATACTTTATAAGTGGGATGAAAAGCTGGTGCAATATAAAAACTCACCAGTACTGCATCATTTACTTAATACATGGAAGAAGATCCACTTAGAAAAGAAAAAAAATGAATTATCAAATACCAAAATTTCTATTGCCGCAAATCCACCAATCCCTTTTACAATAGACAAAAAGGTTGTCCCTTTAGAGAATGGGAGAGAAAAGGAATCAAAAGAATAGAAAACTGTTTTTTGGGAAATAATTTATTAACATTTGAACAGTTGAAGTACAAATATGGAATAACTCATGGTACAATATTTGCATATCATCAACTGAAAGCTTATTTAAAGGATAAATTGGGAAACAGCTTGAGATTACCTTAAGGAAGCAGCTTTGAATATGTGATTACCGACACAATGATAATCAAAAGATTTATAACCAACATGTACATTAAGCTGCAAGATAAGGAAAATGAAATAAGCTATAAACCTAAGCAGAAGTGGGAAAAGGATTAGATCCTAAAGATAAAAAAATGAAGATTGAGAAAAGTTATGTTCTGGAACTATGAAGAATACAATAAACACAAGGTTACGCATGATACAGTAGAATTGGTTACACAGGGTATATATATCACTCCTCAAAAATTAAAAAACTGGGATTCAACATTATCGGATAGATGTTTTCACTGTAAGAAGGAAATGGGAACGACATTACATGAAACTTGGGCATGTACGAAAGTAAATATGTTTTGGGAAGAATTAAATCAGATACTAAATAAAATTACAAAAAATAACAGACCAAAAAACCAGAGATATTTCTTTTAAGTAACATAAGAAGTAGAGAATTAGGCCGAAAATTGGATAAAGTGAAAAAAATTCATTATGATAGCCTTAGCGATAGCAAAAAAAATGTATAATGTCAACTTGATAAATGGAAGAGTGCATGAGTATACAGCAATGGTACATGGAAATGAATAAATGTATTCCATTGGAAAAAAATAACATAATTTAAAAAATAAAATCACAATGTGTGAACAAATTTGGGAACCATACATGGAACATATCAGAGAGAGCTTGCCTACGACCTCCATCCCCTAAAATGAGAATGAAAATGATAAGTCAAAATGACTAGATAGATGATGCATTTTTCTTGTTTATTTTCCTTTGTGTGAAAATATTATTTTATGGTTTTATTGTATTGTATATGTTGAATATTTATGGGTTTTGGAGCTGGGTGGGTAGAGGGGAGGGAGGGAAAGGGGGGAAAAAAAAGGGGAGAAAAGACCACTGTGTAAATTTAATGAGAAACGTTTGTACATATTTTGGTTGATATGGTTCACAGTGTGAAAAATAAAAAAGTTATTAAAAAATTTTTAAAAAAAGATTCAGGGTAGCAGATTTAGGACAGAGATGAGGAGGAACTTCTTTTCTCAGAGGGTCATGAATCTGTGGAATTAGCTGACCATTGGTGCAGTGGAGGCAACTTCAGTAAATGTATTTAAGATATATTTTTACATAGTAGGAGAATTAAGGGATATGGGGAAAAGGCAGGTGTAAATGAGCCTATCATCAGATCAGACATGATCTCATTGAATGGCGGAGCAGGCGCAATGAGCCAGATGACCCACTCCTTCTCCTGTTTTTTTAATGTTCTTATGAACACTAGATAGCCCTTTCAATGACATGCTGGCTTCAGTAAACTCTGTATGCCGTGAAGTAACACACCAGCTCTACTGCAGACAAAATTTGGGCACTGCCTCAGGAATCACTTCAGGTTAATCATAATCTTTCCCAATGTCCTCACAGCTGGGCAGTGGGGGGGGGGGGGGGGGGGAATGTGACTGAACAAGGGCAGAGGGAACAGGCAGCCAGCCGTTACTTACCCCTTAGTTCTGCGCCGTGATGGATCAGTGTCTGATCGCTGTGGCCGGTGAGCATTGGTCATGTAACTTGGCAAGGGGAGGGTGATGACACTCCTGCAGAGGGAGAGAAGGAATGCTGTCAAATACTCTGATTCAGGCACATCCTGACATTTACCAAAGCTCCAGCCCCGTTCCACCTGGATACCCCATGCAATAACCACCACACTGTCCCATCCCACGTTAGTGCCCTCTGCACTGCTCCATCCCACCTGGATACCCCACGTCAGTGCTCCCCTCTGACAGATCACCACCCCCCACCCCACCCAGCAGTATCCAAAGTGTCTACTTGTTATCGAGGGCAGTGGCCACAGGGGAACTCTGCATTGTCTGCTTTCTCCCTTTACTTTTCCCAGAGATCACCAACTACCGGCAGCCTGGACTTTAGTGAGACCACGTCACTACAGCTGCAGTCTATGACTTCCTCTCCCTTCTGGATGATCCAGAATTCTTTCCTCCAATTTCTTCACATGTTTGTTGAGGAGCTGTAGCTGAATGCACTTCCCACAGATGTAGTGCCCGGGGCTGCGAGAAGTCTCCCTGATGTCCTGCTGATGCAAAAGGACCAAACCTCTGCCCTGACTGACCTCTCCAACCCCCCCTCTTCCGTCCAAGCTGAGCTGCACTATCAGGAAAGCTGAGGTCCTTACTCTTCTTACCTGACCCCCTGCTCCATCCTTGTCTGAAACCTGAACCAAAGTCCCTCAAACCCGGTACTCGCCCTCAATCAGTTCCTCTCCCCAGCGGCTGCTTCACTAGACCTACTCTTCTGTTGGCAGTGGGTGAGCCCACAAAGAACAAATCAGTGGTGAATTGTTCCACCTCCACATGCCTACCCATGACAGCACTTCCAGGGAACCATGTACCCTTCAAGCTCATCACATGGGCCATTGTTCACTTTGCAAGTTTTGTTCTGCATTTTTACATTAAATCAACAGCAATCCCATTGTATTGTCACCACATCCTGCAACCCCTAGATCCTCCCATTCCCACAGATCAGGGCAGTTTACAGTCAGAGAGACATACAGCCCTTTGGTCCATCATCAATGTCCATCCAATCAAAATCCCCCAGAGTCTGAGGTTCACAGCTCCAAACCAACCGATTCATCCCTGGGATGTGGGAGGAAACCGGAGCACCCAGTGACAGGGAGAGCGTGTAAACTCCACACAGACAGCAGTGGAGGTGAGGAATTGACCTGGGTACCCTTTTGGAGACCCTCCATCCTGGCAGTGTTAGTTCTCTGGGGGATGAAGCAGGAAGGCTGTACTCACGGAGAACATGGCAGCTTGATGTCCAGTGGCCGGTCACAGGATAGGCAGTGGAAATGGCTGATCAGCTGCCTGTCAGAGAGAGAATGGGCGTGAGGGGATAGTGGGCAGTGACTCCCGAGCCCAGCACCAGTACACCAAATCATCACCCACCTTGGACTAGTGACAGGAGGGGTCAGGGTGGGGCTCGCTGCTGCAAATGTTGGGCGAGGGGGTGGGGAGGGGGCTGTGGCTGGCATTAGGGAAAAACATTAGAGGGAGAGGTGGTGAGGATGGGGGTAGGGAAGGAGAGTTGGATTGGGGGAGGGGACGTGCCTTGAGATGATGCAGAGATTGTGTGCCACATATGGGGGTGGGGGAGTTGGAGGTTGTGTGGCACATAAGAGGTCAGGGGGGCCACTCACTTCCTCAGCCCTGCTGCCCCATCCTGCTCGATGCCACGCTGACTCTGCAGCTGTCTGCGAATTGACTTCCATCGATCTTCCAGCTGTTTCTTTAATGGATCCAACTCAATCCGGTCGAGCTACAGAAACAAAGCAAGCCCTTTGTCACCTGAGCCTTGGCGGGGGTTGAACTGGGAAGGGTAATCTCAGGAAAGTTTCCAGGGCCCAACGGAATCTATTTCACAATTCAGTGGGATGTCAGGTTGTACAACACATTGGCAAGACTGCTCTTGGTGAACTGTGTCCTGCTCTGGACTCCACACGACGGGAAGGGCAAAAGGACAGTGGGGGGGTCGGGGAAGTGGGGGGTTTGGGGAAGTGGGGGGGTGGGGAAGGACAGAAGTGGGGGGGTTGGGGAAGGACGGAAGTGGGGAGGTTGGGGAAGGATGGAAGTGGGGGGGTTGGGGGACGGAAGTGGGGGGGTTGGGGAAGGATGAAGTGGGGGGGGGTTGGGGAAGGACAGAAGGTGGGGGGTTGGGGAAGGACAGGTGGGGGGGTTGGGGAAGGACGGAAGTGAGGGGGTTGGGAAAGGATGGAAGTGGGGGGGTTGGGGAAGGATGGAAGTGGAGGGGTTGGGGAAGGACGGGTGGGGGGGGGTTGGAGAAGGATGGAAGTGGGGGGGTTGGGGAAGGATGGAAGTGGGGGGGTTGGGGAAGGATGGAAGTGGGGGGTTGGGGAAGGATGGAAGTGGGGGGGGTTGGGGGAAGGACGGAAGTGGGGGGGGTTGGGGAAGGACAGAAGTGTAGGGGGGTGGGGAAAGACAGAAGTGGAGGGGTTGGGGAAGGACGGGTAGGGGGGGTTGGGGAAGGATGGAAGTGGGGGGGTTGGGGAAGGATGGAAGTGGGGGGGTTGGGGAAGGATGGAAGTGGGGGGGTTGGGGGAAGGACGGAAGTGGGGGGGTTGGGGGAAGGACGGAAGTGGGGGGGTTGGGGAAGGACAGAAGTGGGCGGGTTGGGGAAGGACAGAAATGGGGGGGTTGGGGAAGGATGGAAATAGGGGGAGTGGGGAAGGACGGAAGGAGGGGGAGTGGGGAAGGACGGAAGGAGGGGGAGTGGGGAAGGACGGAAGGAGGAAGGTCAGAGGGAGAGGGTTTACCTTGCACTCCATCTGTTTGATGAGTTGCTCCAGGACACAGTTCCAATCCTTCTCCTGGGCACAGATCTTGTTCAGCAGCCCCTGGATCATCTTATTCATCTGATCCGTGACAGCATCGAACTGCAGCTGGCTGATGCTCTGGTTGGGGAGCCACTCTCTGTCAGCAGCCACTATGCACCCCACCCCAATCACTCATCCACAGCCCTGCCCATACCATCCATCACTCACCCACAGCCCCATCCACACTCCACAGCACCACCCACACCCGGCACTCCCCTACAATCTGACCCTCTCCCCAATCCCATTGCCCTCACCCATACCTCACCCACACCCATGTCACTCACCCTCAGCCCCAACTACACCATGCGCCACTCACCCACGGCCCCGCCTACACCTCCGCCACTCAATCACAGCCCCACCTACACCATGTGCCACTCACCCACTTCTCTGGCTACACCATGTGCCACTCACCGCTTCTCCACATTTTGTTTCCAGGCGGCTCAACGAGTCAAACAGAGACTGAAATACAAGAGGAAAGGTTAGAGACTGGACTGAGAATGGAGAGCAGACAAGGAGGAGGGTCAGGGGAGAGGGTGGAAGAGAGAAGGTGGTGGTGATCAAGGGATGTGATGAGAGGAAGTGGTGGCCACTGTAGACCCAGCGATGGGAGAGGAAGGGGTAGGTGTGAGTGGAACACACGCTGCTGTGCAGTGGCAGACTATGGTGAGAAGGGGGCTTCAGGAAGGCAGGGTCGTGGAGAGTAGAGTGGATCACAGCCCCGGAGGGGTGGGGTTAGTTCAGATCCTAAGCAGGATTTCTGGTGGTGGGATAGTGGGGGAGGGGAGACCCTCTGAGATGGGACCTGAGCAGCAAGGAGCTGTGCATCAGAAAGGGCCTGGACATGGGTATCAGGAGGGTGTTGTAGGGTGGGAACCAACCTCAATGTTCCTTGGGACACGCATTTTGGGCTGGTGGAGGATGGAGGCCCACCTCGATGTTCCTCAGAGACATAGGGCTTGGCCTGGCACAGGGTGGATACCCACCTTGATGTTCCTCTGCTGCAGCCGGTCGTCTTCCAACAGCTGGATGGTGGTATGGTTGAGCTTCTCACACTCTGCCTGAAGCTGCTGGATGTGAGCCTGTAACCTACCCTTGACCACACCATCCTGTAATGTGGGGACAAGCACATCAGTGCAGAGACAATTGTGGGCACAGGGAGTGGAGGGGAGGGGCTCGGGGAGTGGGGGTGAGAGGAGGCCAGGAAGTGGAATGGGGTAGAAGGGGAGGGGGACAGGAAGTTGTGCTATGGCAGGGTGCTGGGGAGGCAGGGCAGCAGGGAGAGGTAGGGGTGGTGAGGGGTCAGGGTGGGAATGGGTAATTCAATTTACACAAGAGTTAAACTAGAAAATTTGCCAATGCTGGGGTCAAGTACAATATACAAGCCCACCCCCTCCCCTCCCCACACACACACACTGGGGACCATAGCATATTTCAGTGAAAGCCTGGTTTTCTTTGATCTCATGTAATATTAATATTTTTTATGTTTTTATGTAGTCAGAAGGAAAGAAGTACGGAGGAAACCAAAACGACTGCTTCAAAGGGGAAGGAGACCCATAAACTTGGAATAAAGTCCGAGGAGCTGCAAAAAGGGTCCTGCAGAAACTCAGCAGGTAATGCAACATCCATGGAAAGTAAAGAGTAACCAATGTTTTGGGCCTGGGCCCTTTGACAGGAATTCACACAGGAATCAGTCCCCTCTGTTGTTGTACCTTAGTCCCCTCCCCGGTTGAGTCGACCAGGGCGTTCACTGTTTCTTGCAGTTTCTGGAATCGCTGGCACAGGTTGCTAGCGTCCTGACTGACGTCCAAACTGCAGACAGGACACGTCGACTTTGTCTCCAAGCCAAGGCTCATCCCCAGCAGGGCACAAGAAGAGCTCATGATTTTTTCTAGGACAGATCCTAACATGTCCAACTGTGAAGGAAACAGATTCATGTTACACTTGGCAGAGGATCTGTTCTCGTGATGAATGGAGTCAAAATCCACCAGCCTTGGTCTGGGAGCACATCTCGAGGTCCAGATCCAGATCTGCGAGCACACCTCCTGGTCCAGATGCAGATTTGGGTACTCCAGGGTTGTACTAGGTCTGAAATGTTACTGGTCCTGGGAGACTTAATACGTTGGGACTTTTCTCCCTGGATGTCCAGAACAGAGGTGTGTCATTATAAAATCATGAGGGATGGACAAATTTAGATGGCATAGACTTATGAAAGGGTAAAGATCTACAGACACCTTTTTCCACAGAGGGAGGTAGATACATAGCTGCCGGAGGAAGTACTAGAGACAGGCACAAGCAAAGTATAGAAGATATCTGGAAAGGTTAGAGGATGTGGGCCAAACACAGACCACTGGGACTAACTAGCCCAGGTCGTGAACATGGTTGATCTGGGCAAGTTGGGTCTGTTGCCATGCTGCACAGTACTCTTACCCTTATGTCAAACTGGCATTAGAGCAGCCAGCACTAACAGTATACCAGTTGGCTGTGACACTGATATCTGCTACACACTGGGAGCTCAGCCAGGCACAAGGACTCAGTCTGGAAACCACCCTGCGTCTCTCCCCTTGTTCCTGGACAGAGGAACCCTGGTGATTACTCCTGGAGCCTGTTACGTAGTCAGAGACTGCAGTTTCAGCTGATTGCTCCTCTTGTTTGCAGGATATGGACGTTATTGACAAGGCCGTTGCTCACTGCCCTGACTGTGATGGGGTCTGGAGCCGAGAGGCTTTGGTGAAACTCACCCAGCGTCAGCGAATTTGAGAATTGATAGGACCATCAACAGCACCATCTCCTTGCTGGTGATTCATGTGTGGATAGATGGCAAGGTAATTTTCTGGATTGAATTGCCAGTGATCAGGAGCAGGGACTTTTGATGTGGCACCCTCCTAACCCCAGGGCTACCTTACTCCCCAGATTTCAGAACTCACGACGGCCTTTACCCAGGACCACTCCTCTCTGGTACTACCCTCACCCGGTCCCATCCCCCACCAGCATGCAAAGGTGCCTGACCCAACCCCGGGACCACCCCACTCCCTCGATGCTGTCTCTCTGACCTGCTGCTGCACTTCTCCTCCTGGTTCAGTACTGCTCGGTTGGAATCTCCGCAGTTCATGCAATTCTTCATCAATGTTCTTCACCATGTCTCTGACAAGAAAGATCAGAGGTCGTTTGTTCCCAGGTGTTGCTGATATTGCCTCCCCATGGCTCACAGATGGTGGTGCTCCCAATGTGAGCTTGCATCCATCCTCCCCACCAAGGCAGTGTACACATACAGAGCCCAAATCCAAGAGTCTTCTCTCTGGGTTCCACTGAATCACTATCAGAGTTCACTGAAGAGGGAAATTGGGAGGGAAAAGAGAGAAAGAGTTTGCCTTGGCAGACAATGAGAATCCCAAAAGATTCCAAGTGTATCAGGAGTGAAAGGGTAACTAGGGAGAGATAGATCTCATCGAGGATTGGCGTCCTTGATATGGGGCAAGTATTAAATGAATATTTCTCATCTGCATTCACTGTGGAGAAGGTCATTGGAGATAAGGAATAAAAAGAAATGAAAACTTCTGTCTTGGAACATATCCACATTATTAAAGAGCCTGTAGTCTAACAGCACAAAGATGGATAAATCCCCAAGACCTGGCTGTATGGTGTAGGAGATTGTGGGGAGAAATTGCAGGGGCCCTGGCGGAGATACTTCAATTATTGTTAGGTGCGGGTATGGTGCCAGAAGACTGGAGGGGACTGATGTGTCTTTATTTAAGAAAGGCTGCAATGTCAGGCAGCTGAGGCTCAGATCAGTGGTGGGAAAGGTCCTGGAGGGGATTCTAAAGGACAGAATTTGGAAAGACAAGGAATGAGTTGGAATAGATACCAAAGGATTTGTACGTGGAAAATCATGTCTCACATATTTGTGTTGCTTAAAAAGACAAGGATGGACAAGGGCCTAACAGTGGATGCTGTCTTCATGGACTTTAAACATGGTCTTTGAGAAGGTTCCACGTGGTAGGCTGGTCCAGTTTGCACAGGATGCATGGGGAGCTGACCAGTTGGATACAGAGTGGGTTTGATAGTGGGTCACGGAGGGTGAAGGTGGAGGGTGTCATTCACCCTGGAGGCCTGTGGCCAATGGTGTGATGTCACCTTTATTAACGATATAAAGCAACATAGCACCTTTGTGGACGGCACCAGTGAGAGTCAATGAAGATTACAGCATGATTGAGATCAACTGGGAAAATGAGTCAAGAAATGGCAGATGGAATTTAAGTCTGTTGTTGCATTTTAGTAAAATCAGAGAAGGCAGCACTGGCAATAGTAAGTTGTTGGGCCCTGGAGTGCATGTATATACTTCCCTGAAAATGGTGAAGGCAGCATTTCGCACACTTGCCTTCATTGGTGAGGTGCTGAGTACATGAGTTAGGATGCCATATTACAAATGTACAGGTCATTGGGGAGACCATACTTGGAAGACTGTCCGCAGTTCTGGTCAATGTGTGAAAGGAAGGATGTCATCAAGTTGGGAAGCGTACAGAAAAGATGAACGAGAGTGTCAGCAGAGGGCCTGAGGTGGGATAGGCTGGATAGGCCAGGACTTTGTTCCCTAGAGTGTGGGAGGCTGTTGGATGACCTCATGGTGACTTATAAAATCACATGACATTGATAAAGTAAATGGTCTTTTTCCCAGGGATGTGAGTTAAAACTAGAGGGCTTAGAACTGATGTTATGCCAACCCATATATTCCTCAAATAAAAGTATTAAACCCTCCCTACCCTGTAACCCTCTATTTTTCTTACTTTCACGTGCCTGTCCAAGAGTCTCTTAAATGTCCCTAATGTTTCAGCCCTGGCAAAGCATTCCTGGCACACACAACCCCTGATATCTCCCCTAAACTTCCCTCCCTTCTCTTTGTATTCATATCCTCTGGTGTTTGCTATTCCTACCCTGGGAAACAGGTGCTGGCTGTCCACCCTATTTATGCCTCTCATAATCTTGTAGACCTCTATTAAGTCTCCTCTTATCCTTCTATGCTTCAAAGAGAAAAGTCCCATCTCTGTGATGAGAGAGGAAAAGATTTAAAGAGGACCCAAGGGGCAACCTTTGCACAGAGGGTGGTGGATGTGTAGAACGAACTGCCAGAGAAAGCATTATAGGTTAGGTCAGGTACATGTGAGACATTTACACAGAATACATGGACTGGAAAGGTATACAGCAATATGGGGTGCATGCAGACAAATGGGACCAGCTCAGCTGGACAACTCAGTCTGCATGGACAAGTTGGGCCGAACAGCCTGTTTTCCTGCTATGAGTTGGATGGCCTTGAACTGGAATGGGTAGGGTAGAGAGCTCAGTTCAGGGCAGTAGTTCCAGGAGTTAAAACTCGATCTTTGGCACATCTGCCTTTGACCCTGTCCTGCTCCCAGTGTGGGCTTACCTGAGATCTGAAATTTCAGCCCTCACATCATTGCCTGCCTTCACATCTTCAGCTACATCTGGAGGCTGAGCAAAGAACATAGTTCAAAGGCAGCTCCCACTCCTATCTCCTGGCAGTGTTCCCCATAACTCAATACCCAACTGGTCATGAATCCCACACCACAGCCCACCCAGTAACCCCACTCCACAAAACCTTACCCCATCCTGAAAAAACCCTCACCAAACCTCATCCCATCCAGAATACCCACCCATCAAACCTCACCCCACCCAGTAACCCCCTCCCCACCAAACCTCACTGCACCCTGAACAAATCCCCTCCCTAACAAACCTTACTCCACCCGGAACCCCCCACCAAACCTCACCCCACCCCACCCAGTAACCCCCCAAGTCCTCCATCCACCAACCTCGCCGCACTCCACCCAGAACCCTCCACAAAACCTATCCCACCACCCCACCCACCAAACCTCACTGCACCCTGAATTAAACCCCCCACCAAACCTCACCCCTCCCAGAACCACCCACTCACAAAACCTCACTGCACCCCAACCCCTGCATACTCCTCCCTCTGCATCCCAACCTTTATGTACCCCTCCCTCTGCACCCCAAGCCCTGCGTACCCCTCCCCTGCATTCCACTCTCATGCAGCCACCTACCCCTGCTCGTTACCCTCAGCCCAATGACCCTGTGGGGCCCCTGATCCTGTTCTGATCACCCCATCTGCCTAATGCTTCTCATCCCTCTACCGTCCCTCTTAGAGTATCCCAGCCCAGGCCTGTGATGTGGGGGTGGAAGGAGGTTGTTCCCAACGTGATATATGAGTCCTAAACTGTGGTGTCCCCATACATCTTCTCCTTGTTCCCATACACTCCCCCTCCCTGTTCCCATACATTCCCCCTCCCTGTTCTCATACACCTCCTCCCTCCTTGTTCCCATGCCACACGTTGGAGAGGTGCTGAATGGCTTCTTGTTGGGTCCTTTAGTTACTTTTGTAATGGATTTCATCAGGTGTCTAGTTCTCCCCAGGGTTGGCACTTGGCTCTTGGTGCTGAGATTGCCTCTTTGTTAGTTTTGTTGATGGGGGCAGGAACGAGACACTGTGCTTTCACACAGCACCAGTTTCTGGGCACGGATATGTTGAGAAGGCAAGCTGTGGGAGAAGTGTTGCTGCAGATTCTCAGGTAAGCACACTCACCGTGTCATGATCTTCACTCTCACTGCCTCTTCCCTTCCCCTCTTCACCATCTGCTGCTCCAGCTTGATGGGTCAAATCCAAAACAATTAACCATTCAAGATACTGATACCCCTCCCACCTCACTCCCCAGCCCCTCCCGGATCCCACCCTGAAAAGTGGGGGAAGCCGACGCACAGATAACGATAAAAATGAGCATTGGCCTCTCCTTGGGAGGGGTGTGGGTGGGCATTTACTGCAGAGAGGCATGGAACCCACGTTTCCATTGCCCAGCCTTTGTCTCACCGTCCCTGGAGAGGGCAGCCTCCTCATTCACTCTCAGCCCAATATCCCTGCACTTGTGCTAATCAGCCCCCATCCCCATTAGAGCAAGTTAACAAGAGTGTTGAGAGAACTCTGCAGCCTGTTTCAGTGTCATTGGATAGCTGAGACAGGGCAGGTGGGAGGATGCTGCCAAATCACAGCAGAATCCTCAGATGAGACTAAATTCTTCGCTGATGCACACCAGGCAAGGTTGAGGCACACATGCAAGCGACATCTCTGTGCCTAACAGTGGAAAAGTGAATGGTCAATCTGCCAACTCGATTCAATCCACAATCAGGACACTGCAAACCTTTCTGCTCATTCACAGTAAACCAAGTGTTTGTTTCAACATGGAAGAGTACATCTCAAGTGCCAGCCACGATGCCAAGTTAAATTACTCCCATCTGCACAAGGTCTCTATCCCACCATCCCTGCCAATTCAATGCTACTTTCAACTCCTTTCCCAGTAGTGTGTTCTGGACTACTTTCACTCAGTGTAAAAAAAAACTTACCCATAAATTTCTTTTAAACTCTTCCCTCTCAAACTTGTGCTCTCTACAACTAAATCCTTTGAAACCCTTCACTATCACAACCCTACAAATGTGTTTGTCATCTGCAAACTTAAAAATCAGTCCAGTTACATTTTTTGTCTGCATCGTTTACATACATCAAAAACGAGAGGTCCTAGTACGGATCCCTGAGGAATATGGGTCACAGTTCTCCATCAGCAGTCTCTGTCACACCAAGTCACCATGAATCTCAATCTTCCAGATTAGTCTACTATGAGGGACCTTGTCAAATTCTTTACTGGAGTTTATATTGACAAAATCCATTGGTCTGATCCATTATCTTTGTTACCTCCTTAAAAAACTCATTTGTAAGATGAGACCAACCCCTGCACACAGCCAGGCTGACCATCCTGAATGTCTGTGCTTTTCCAGATGTGAATAGATCCTATCCCTAAGAATCTTCTCCAATAATTTCTCTATTTCTGCACCTGTTGTGGGCCTTGATCACTTGTTGCAGTCCACTCAGTTCAGTCGTCTCCACATGACCTTGACCACAACTGGACCATGTGGAAAGAATTGTACAACCTATCTTTACAGACATGCATGTAATATTCACAGAGTCATTCCTAAGTAGCCCTCAAGTCAGTGAGAGTTAGACACTTACCAGCCTCACACTGCAATAGAATACATGGAACTTCCAGTTATTCCATATCACACACTCAAGGTGCCCAAACTATAAACTGCTCTAAAACTCACCTAATTCTGAGAAGGCTTTCTCGAGGGCAGACACACGCTGATCTAACAAAGGCTGGTTGTCAGATGCACGACGGATGCGTTGAAGAGCAGATATGGTATCAGGATAAAGCTCAGCTCTCTCTCTAGTCAACGTGGACGAGGCAGTTCTCTTCTGTTTGCCAGAAGGATGATGTAATTCAGAGGGCTGGTCGATCCTGTGCACAGGCTGAGTTGGACTTGGTGTCTGTTGGGGCATAAATACTTCATTGGACATTTCATCAGTGGTTCCAGTTGCCTGGCTGATGTCAGCAGACTTGACTTCAAGATCTGGTGTGAGAACTTGGCTTGTCCAAGATGGTTCTGCCTGCTCAACAGAATAAAAACATACATGTCAGCAATAAGTCATTGTTAACCAGCGCAGTTTAATAAAGATTTCCAAACGCTCTTTACTTCACGTGGAGAATCGGCAGATGCATCAACAAGAGTGTTCTGGAGGGCCTTCCAACTGACGAATTGCTCCAGATGTTCAGAAGTTTTATTCTAGAAAGCACAGCAGTGAACAGCAATCAAGTTAAATTGCAGACACTCAACATCCCTTTTACCCACACCATCACTGCTATGAAGGACGAGTTTCACACACTGATCAGTTCACAGATTTACTGTCGGCCTGAGTTCTTCGTCTAATCAAGCACAGGAGTTGATGGAAGCCGTCACTGACACCTGTCACAATGCTACAGGCAGTTACCCATATCACCGGTAATCAGTTCAGAGTCCCTTTACACAGTTACAGATAGTATATCTCATCCTAAACACACTGTCCTGTGTCCCTACACCTGCCCCTGACCCTACCATTCCCCTGTAACCCTACATCGCCCCTGACCCTACCCCCTCCCTGTAACCCTACACCTGCCCCCTGACCCTACCCCGTGACCCCTACCCCTGCCCTGTGGCTCCTGCTCACAGGGTCACCTTCTGTAATCAGTAAAGGCAGGAATTAGGAGACAGGCCGTTTCCATGCTATGTAACTCTATGCATCAGTGAAAAAATGCTCAGATTTCAGTGCTGATGAATCACATCACTAATTCATTGTTAGACAGAAATGTGAAATGAGTGTGGGTCTCACCAGAATCTCGTTAACTGAGGCCATTTGATTTGTGACCTGAAACACAAAAGGTAAATTAGACAACAATGGATTGAAGAGAGATGAGGACAAAAGGTCAAGATGGAAGAGAAACGATATTCTAGCTTCATCAGGCATCAGCTCCCATTATAATCCACATACTCATGCCATGGTGACTTCAAGATTGAAGGGCACCCATTTAAAACAGAGATGCAGAGGAATTTCTTCAGCCAGAATCTCAAAGAATTTGCTACCAAGACGTTGGGTGAATTTAAGACAGAGATTGATAGGGATCTGAATACTCAGGCTATCAAAGGTTATGGGGAGAAATAGGGGAGTGGGTTGAAAGGGAGAAGGGATCAGTTCATTTTTAAAAAAAATTTTTATTTTTCACACCATAAACCACATTGACCAAGATATATACATTTTCCTTTTCAAATATATAGAGTGTCATTTTCTCCCCCCCCCTCCTCCCATTCCACCCTCCCTACCTCCCTCCCCATTCATTTAAAGTACAGAATCTAAGATACATTAAACCCGTCAAACAATGTTGTCATTCAATAAAAATAAACAAGAAATTCCACTAAGTCAATTCTTTTCATTTCCTTCTCCTTTCCTTATTTTAGGTGGTAGATGTCCCCGGTAGGTTTTCTCTATTGTGTTTCATGTATGGCTCCCATATTTGTTCAAATATTTCAATATTATTTCTTAAATTATATGCTATTTTTTCTAATGGAATACATTTATTCATTTCTATATACCATTGTTGTATTCTCAAGTTATCTTCTAATTTCCAGGCTGACATAATATATTTTTTTGCTACAGCTAGGCCTATCATAACAAATCTTTTTTGTGCACCATCCAAATCAAGTCCAAATTCTTTGTTTTTTATGTTACTTAGGAGGAAGATCTCTGGATTTTTTGGTATATTGTTTTCTGTAATTTTATTTAATATCTGGTTTAGATCTTGCCAAAATTTTTCAACTTTCTCACATGTCCAGATTGCATGAATTGTTGTTCCCATTTCTTTTTTACAATGAAAACATCTGTCTGATACTGTTGGGTCCCATTTATTTAACTTTTGAGGTGTAATGTATAGCCTGTGTATCCAGTTATATTGTATCATACGTAACCTTGTGTTTATTGTATTTCTCATCGTTCCAGAGCATAACTTCTCCTATGTTTCCTTCTTTATCTTTATATTTAAATCTTGTTCCCATTTTTGTTTAGTTTTACCATTTGTTTCCTCATTCTCCTTTTCTTGCAGTTTAATATACATATTTGTTATAAATTTTTTGATTATCATTGTATCTGTAATCACATATTCAAAATTACTTCCCTCTGGTAACCTCAGACTGCTTCCCAATTTGTCCTTCAGGTAGGATCTCAGTTGGTAGTATGCCAACACTGTATCTTGAGTTATATTATATTTATCCTTCATTTGTTCAAAGGATAATAATTTATTTCCTGAAAAGCAATTTTCCATTCTTTTGATCCCTTTTTTCTCCCATTCTCTAAAGGAAAGGTTATCTATTGTAAAAGGGATTAACTGATTTTGCGTCAGTATTAGTTTTGGTAATTGGTAATTTGTTTTATTCCTTTCTACATGAATCTTCTTCCAAATATTGAGCAGATGATGTAATACTGGAGAACTCCTACGTTGTACCAATTTTTCATCCCATATATATAATATATGTTCAGGTATCTTCTCCCCTATTTTATCTAGTTCTAATCTAGTCCAATCTGGTTTTTCCCTTGTTTGATAAAAATCTGATAGGTATCTTAATTGTGCGGCTCTATAATAATTTTTAAAGTTTGGCAGTTGTAAGCCTCCTTGTTTATACCATTCTGTTAATTTATCTAGTGCTATCCTCAGTTTCCCCCCTTTCCATAAAAATTTCCTTATTATTTTCTTTAACTCCTTGAAGAATTTCTCTGTCAAGTGTATTGGCAATGCCTGAAATAGGTATTGTATCCTTGGGAAAATGTTCATTTTAATATAGTTTATCCTTCCTATTAGTGTTAGTGGTAAATCTTTCCAATGCTCTAAATCGTCCTGTAATGTTTTCATTAGAGAATAATAATAATTTAGTTTATATAGATGGCCGAGGTTTTTATTTATTTGTATACCTAGGTATCTTATTGCTTGCATTTGCCATCTGAATGGTGATTCCTTCTTAAATTTTGAGAAATCCGCATTATTCATTGGCATTGCTTCACTTTTATTTGCATTAATCTTGTAACCCGACACTTCTCCATATTCCTTCAATTTCTTATGTAATTCTTTTATTGACAATTCTGGTTCTGTTAAGTATACTATAACATCATCTGCAAATAAACTGATTTTATATTCCTTGTCTTTTATTTTTATCCCTTTTATTTTATTTTCTGTTCTTATCAATTCTGCTAGTGGTTCTATAGCTAACGCGAACAATAAGGGTGATGGTGGGCACCCCTGCCTTGTTGATCTGCTTAAATTAAATTGCTTTGATATATATCCATTTACTGTCTCTTTCGCCAATGGCCCCTTATATCATGCTTTAATCCAATTAATGCTGTCTCGATGCTGTCGAGTCCACGCTGCTGAAGATCCAGCTGCACTGGGTGGGTCACGTCTCCAGAATGGAGGACCATCGCCTTCCCAAGATCGTGTTATATGGCGAGCTCTCCACTGGCCACCGTGACAGAGGTGCACCAAAGAAAAGGTACAAGGACTGCCTAAAGAAATCTCTTGGTGCCTGCCACATTGACCACCGCCAGTGGGCTGATATCGCTTCAAACCGTGCCTCACAGTTTGGCGGGCAGCAACCTCCTTTGAAGAAGACCGCAGAGCCCACCTCACTGACAAAAGGCAAAGGAGGAAAAACCCCACACCCAACCCCAACCAACCAATTTTCCCCTGCAGCCGCTGCAACCGTGTCTGCCTGTCCCGCATCGGACTTGTCAGCCACAAACGAGCCTGCAGCTGACGTGGACTTTTACCCCCTCCATAAATCTTCGTCCGCGAAGCCAAGCCAAAGAGAAGAGAATCCAATTAATATACTTCTCGGGTAAACTGAATTTTTGCAATACTTTGAATAAATAATTCCATTCCACTCTGTCAAAGGCCTTCTTTGTTTCTAAAGCAACTGCTACTGTTGGCACTTTACTCCCTTCTACTGCATGAATTAAGTTAATAAATTTACAAATATTGTCTGTTGTTCATCTTTTTTTAATAAATCCAGTTTGGTCTAGATTTACCATTTTAGGTACATAATCGGCTAATCTGTTTGCTAATAGTTTAGCTATTATCTTATAATCTGTGTTAAGTAATGATATTGGTCTATATGACGCTGGTGCGAGTGGATCTTTCCCTGTCTTTGGTATTACTGTAATTATTGCTGTTTTGCATGAATCTGGTAAGCTTTGTGTTTTGTTAGTCTGGTTGATTACTTCCAGGAGGGGAGGAATTAATAAATCTTTAAATGTTTTATAGAATTCTATTGGGAATCCATCCTCTCCTGGTGTTTTATTATTTAGTAGTTTTTTTATTATCTCTTGTATTTCTACTATTTCAAATGGTTCTGTTAATTTATTTTGTTCCTCTATTTGTAATTTTGGTAGTTCAATTTTAGTCAAAAATTCATCTATTTTGTCTTCTTTCCCTTCGTTTTCAGTTTGGTATAATTGTTCATAGAATTCTCTGAAGTTTTCATTAATCTCTGTTGGATTATATGTGATTTTCTTTTTTTTTCCTTGATGCCAATACTATTCTCTTAGTTTGTTCTGTCTTAAGCTGCCATGCTAGAATTTTGTGTGTTTTTTCCCCTAGTTCATAATATTTCTGTTTTGTCTTCATTATGTTCTTCTCCACCTTATATGTTTGTTGTGTTTCATATTTTATTTTTTTATCTGCCAATTCTCTTCTTTTAGTTGTGTCTTCCTTCATTGCCAATTCTTTATCTATATTTACTATTTCCCTTTCCAACTGCTCTGTTTCCTGATTATAGTCCTTCTTCATCTTGGTTACATAACTTATTATTTGCCCTCTGATGAACGCTTTCATTGCGTCCCATAGTATAAACTTATCTTTCACTGATTCGGTATTTATTTCAAAGTACATTTTAATTTGTCTTTCAATTAATTCTCTAAAATCCTGCCTTTTAAGTAGCATGGAGTTTAATCTCCATCTATACATTCTTGGAGGGATGTCCTCTAACTCTATTGTCAATATCAAGGGTGAATCGTCCGATAATATTCTAGCTTTATATTCTGTTTTTCTTACTCTGTCTTGCATACGAGCTGACAACAGGAATAGATCTATTCTTGAGTATGTTTTATGTCTACCCGAATAATATGAATATTCCATTTCCTTTGGGTGTTGTTTCCTCCATATATCCAAAAGTTGCATTTCTTGCATCGATTTAATTATAAATTTGGTTACTTTGTTCTTTCTGTTAATTTTTTTCCCAGTTTTATCCATATTTGAATCCAAATTAAGGTTGAAATACCCTCCTATTAATATATTCCCTTGCGTGTCTGCTATCTTTAAAAAATATCTTGCATAAATTTTTGATCTTCTTCGTTAGGTGAGTAAATTCCAAAACTCTGAATATATCTGACATTTTATCATTACATATCTCCCTGCTGGATCTATTATTTCTTCTTCTATTTTAATTGGTACATTTTTACTTATTAATATAGCTACTCCTCTAGCTTTTGAATTATATGACGCTGCTGTTACATGTCCTACTCAATCTCTCTTTAATTTCTTATGCTCCATTTCAGTTAAATGTGTTTCTTGCACGAATGCTATATCAATTTTTTCTTTTTTCAGTAAATTTAACAGTTTCTTCCTTTTGATTTGGTTATGTATTCCGTTAATATTTCAAGTCATATAGTTCAACGTAGCCATTTCATACGTTGTTTATCTTCCCTTTCCTTCTTATCCATTTCTGCTTTCTTGTTTTGAACACTTTATAAGACAACATTTCTAAAACATCAAACATTTCCCTTATTCTCCTATCTAAAATTTCTTTAACCCCATTCTCCCCTCCCCCTCCTGAGTTGCCCTTTATCCCTTGTCGGGCAACCACATCTCCCCTCTCCATTTGGATTTGCGAATTCACTCGCAAGCGTCAACTGATTTTGCAGTGACCGTAACTCCTCCCCACCCAGCCCCCCCCCGGAAAAGTTTTCAATTTTCATATATAACAAAGGTCACTCTTTTAATTCCCTCCTTATTTCCTCTGTTCCCTTTCATTCCCTTATTAATTCTTATCTATACTCTATATATTTTCCTCTAAATACGGATACACTCATGTACACACATATTTACATACACTATATATATAGGTATATATATATATATACACCCATATATACACATACATATAGTTTGTGGTCATTTTTACTCTCATTACATATCTTCATCTCTCTGCTTGTTTTGTAGTTGTTCTGCAAATTTTCGTGCTTCCTCCGGATCCGTGAATAGTCTGTTTTGTTGCCCTGGAATAACTATTTTAAGTACCGCTGGGTACTTTAACATAAATTTATATCTTTTTTTCCATAGGATCGTTTTTGCTGTATTGAACTCCTTCCTCTTCTTCAGGAGTTCAAAACTTATGTCTGGATAAAAAAAAATTTTTGACCTTTGTATTCCAGTGGCTTTTTGTCTTCTCTTATTTTCTTCATTGCTTTCTCCAATATATTTTCTCTTGTTGTATATCTTAAGAATTTTACTAAAATGGATCTTGGTTTTTGCTGCGGCTGTGGTTTCGGGTCTAGTGTTCTATGTGCCCTCTCTATTTCCATTTCTTCCTGTAATTCTGGTCTTCCTAGGACCCTGGGGATCCAATCTTTTATAAATTCTCTCATATTCTTGCCTTCTTCATCTTCCTTAAGGCACACTATCTTTATATTATTTCTTCTATTATAGTTTTCCATTATATCTATCTTCTGAGCTAACAGCTCTTGTGCCTCTAACTTTTTTATTAGATTCTTCTAATTTTTCTTTTAAGTCCTCTACTTCCAGTTCTACGATTATTTCTCGTTCTTCCACATTGTCCACTCTTTTTCCTATCTCTGATATGACCATCTCTATTTTATACATTTTTTCTTCTGCACTCTTAATTCTTCTTTTTATTTCATTAAATTCTTGTAATTGCCATTCTTTTACTGATTCCATATATTCTTTAAAAAAATATATATCCATTGTCCTGCCTTTCCCTTCTTTTTCCATTTCTCTATGTTCTTCTTCTTCCTCTGGGTTGGCCATCTGTTGTTTCCTTGTTTTCTTTTTGCTCTCTTCTTTCTTGTTCTCGTTGTTTTCTGTGTTCTCTTCCTGTTGCTGTGTTGCAGCTGTCACTCTCAGCTGTGGAGATCGACTCCTCAGCTGTTCCCCCCTCCCGTCGGTGTGTTTTTTTTCATGTGCGGTTGCGCACTTTTACTCGGCTCCGCGAGCCATTTTTGTAGTCCCGAGCTCGGGACTTCCACCGACCTTAGGGAGTGGGCTTCTCTCTCCGCGGCAGGCCTCCTCGGACAGGTAAGGCCTTCACCTTCTTCTTCCGACGTTCTTTCTTCTTCTCTTCTTCCCGTTGCTTTCGACTTTTCTCTCTTCGCTGCCATTTTCTTCTCACCTTTACTTTTACTTTGTTTTAATTTTTATTCTTGTACCTTTGTGTTTTGTGCGTTTTTTTTCAACTTTTCCGGAGAGGGCTGGAATTCCCTGACTGGCCACTACTCCATCACGTGACTCCTCAGGGATCAGTTCATGATGGAATGAATAGCAGGGCAGACTCAATGGGATGAATGGGCTACTTCTGCTCCTATATATTATGGTTTTATGGAATCATGCAACACAGGAGTAGAGAACCGTGTAACACAGAATGAACAGAGAAATGGAAAATGATATACAATGTCAGAAAGTGTACGGTCATGCACTTTGGTAGAAAAAAAATAAATGGGCAAACAATTTTTTGGATGGGAAGAAACTTCAAAATTCAGAGTTGCAAAGGGACTTGGGAGTCCTCATGCAGACTACCCTAAAGATTAAACTCCGGGATGAGTCAGTGTTGTAGAAAATTAATGCGATATTGGCATTCATAGAATCATACAGCATTACAGCACAGGCCTTTCTAATCTGTGCCGAACCATTTTTTTGTTGCCTAGACCCACTGACCTGCACCCAGTCCATAGCCCTCCATATCTTTCCCATCCATGTACCTATCCAAATTCTTCTTAAATGTTAAAATTGAGCCCATATTTACCACTTCAGCTGGAAACTTGTTCCACACTCCCACCATACTCTATGTGAAGAAGTTCCCCCTAAACTTTTCTCATTTCACTCTTAATCCATGTCCTCTGGGTTGTATCTCACCTCCCCTCAGTGGAAAAAGCCTATCTACATTTACTTTATCGATCCCCCTCATAGTTTTAAATACTTCAATCAATTCTCCCCTCATTCTTCTACAGTCCAGGAAATAAAGTCCTAACCTGTTTAACCTTTCCATGTAACTCAGTTCCTGAAGTTCATGTCCAGAGGAATAGAATATAAGAGCAGGGATATGATGTTGAGGCTTTATAAGGTAATGGTGAGGCCTCACTCGAAATATGGGGTACAATTTTGGGCTCCTTATTTAAGGAAGGGTGTCCTGACATTGGAGAAGGTTCAGAAAAGATTTACAAGAATGATTCTTGGAATGAAGGGATTAGTGTATGAGGAATGCTTGATGGTTCTTGGACTGTTTAGATGAATGAGGGTGACCTCATAGAAGCATTTTGAATGTTGCAAGGCTTGGACAGAGTAGATGTGGCAAAGTTGTTTCCCATGGTAGGTGAGTCTAGAACAAGAGGGCACAACTTCAGGATTGAAGGGCACCCATTAAAAGCAGAGGAATTTCTTTAGTCAGAGAGTGGTGAACCTCTGGAATTTGCTATCACAGGCGGCTGTGGAGGCCAGGTCATTGGGTGTATTTAAGGCAAAGATTGAGAAAGAAGAGAAAGCTGGGTGTATTTAAGGCTGGGTGGGAGACTGGATCAGCTCATGATGGAATGGTGGAGCAGACTTGATGGGCTGAATGCCCTACTTCTGCTCTGATATCCAATGGAACCGTGCAGCACAGGAGCAGGGAAGAGTACAAAACAGGAACTTCTCAGTACACTCTAGATCAGTCACATCCTTTCCATAGAGTGGGTATGGTACTGCACAGAATACTTGAAGTGTAGTGACACCATCATCTTGTTGACTCATAACTTGACATCCCAGGTCTTCTCAAAGCCCTGGTCAACAAAGGCATGCATTGTTAATGCCTTCTTTACTAGCTGTGTCACCACTTTCAAGCAACTATGTAATACTAAGGGAAATGATTCATCTAGATCAGTGGTTCTCAACCTAATTCTTGCCACTCACATACCACTTTAAGTATTCCCTCTGCCATCGGTGGTCTGATTAGTAAGGGATTGCTTAAGGTGGGATGTGAGAGGGAAGGGAAGGTTGACAATCACTGCTCTAGACCCAATTGTTACTGAAATATTTTGCTTGAGAAAATGTCATTGGCCCATTTCCTTTGGAGTACTGAAAATGTGCACATAACGAGTCAATAAGGTACAATGAAAACAGTGGTTTTCAAACTTTTCCTTTTCACCCACATTGCACCTTAAGCAATCCCTTACTAATCATAGAGCACCGATGGCAGAGGGAATAGTTAAAGTGGTATGTGAGTGAAAAGAAAAAGGTTGAGAACAACTGATCTAGATGAAAAACAACAGTGGACCCAGCACGATTCCCTGCAGCATAACTCTCTGCTCCCACCTTTTCAACCCTCCTACCAACCCAAATCCGATTCGTCAGCTTACTCCAGAACCTTCCTGACCAGCTTACCCATGGGGGGGGGGGGCGGGGGGCGGGGGGAAAGTCCTATCAAAGGCATTGCTAAAGTTCGTAGAGATGTCAACCGCACTGCACACATTAATCCTCTTGGTCACCTTGACAAAAAATTCACATTACACAAAAGAGAACGAGTAAAATTTTTTCAGATATTTAAAGAGCAAAAGAGAGGTGAGAGTGGATATTGAACAATTTGAAAACCATACTGGGCACATATAATGGGGAACAAGTGAAAGGTTCACCAGCAGCTATACTTTGTGAGGAGTTTGAAGAGATTTGGTATGTCACCAAAGACTCTTGCGAGTTCTAATGAAGAGCATTTTGGCTAGTTGTATCACTGTCTGGTGTGGAGGTGGTAATGCACAGGACAAGAAAAGGCTACAGAGAGTTGCAACATCACAGACATCAGTTTTCATTCCACCATGGACATCCTCAAGAGGCAGTGTCTCGAGAGAACAATCTCTATCTTGAAGGATCCGGTGCATCAGGTGGGAGGGTGAGAGAGGGGCTCTCCCATAGCCCATACACAAGTGGTCGGGTGGAGGGGAGATGTCTATGGCCTCAGGATGAAGTGGCTTCACACTCGACTTACCGAATCTATATTTTTATCAATGTCTTTAATGCGATCTTCAATATTATTTTTGAATTTCTTCATATAATTCATCTCTTGCATCACCTCTTCCATCATGGACATTGCCTGGAAGACAACCAACACTGGGGTCATAGGTCATAGGCTGCACCTTGACAATATCCTCATTCCTCAACCCACTCCCCAAACTATGACAGATGCAGAACCCAGCACAGCCAGTTGTTGGTCAACGATGCCTTCTCATCTTGAAGTGACGTTGAAGGTTAGAAATCCAGATAATCACTTCACCTCACTTCCCCACTGACAGTCCACAGGCCACACCTTCATCTAGTGTGAAAAAATTTGCCCCTCAGATTAGATTTTATACTCTCACACCTGAAAGGGGGGGGGGGGCGTGCATAAGGGTTTAGTCTCTACTACTGTGGGAAAAAGATTAACTATTCACCTCATTTTATACACCTCTGCAAGGTTAGCCCTCAGCCTCTTATACACCACGAAAAATGTCCCGTCTGACCAAGTTGATAAGGGTGGTTAAGATTGGCCATCATTCGGGGGATTGAGTTTGAGAGCTGTGAGGTAAATTTGTAGCTCTATAAAACTCTGGGTCGTCCACTTGAGTATTGAGTTCAGTTTTGATTGCATTATTATAGTAAACGTGGATGCTTTGGAGAGGATGTTTACCAGGATACTTCCTGGATATCTTATGATGAAAGGTGGAGCAAGCAGGGGTTTCTCTTTGGAGTGACAGTGAGAGTATGTAAGATTATGACGGATATAGTTCGGATGTTCAGCCAGCACTTTTTTCCCAGGGGAGCAATGGCTTATTGAGAGGACATCTGTTAAGGTGAGTGAAGGAAAGTTTAGAGCTGTCAGTGGTAAGTTTTAACATAGGAAGTAGTGGGTGCCCGGAATGCATTTCTGGGGGTGGTGATGGAGGCTGGAACAATAGGATAAAGCAAAAGACCCCTTCACCGTGGTCCCTCTCACTTTGGTAGTCCCTGTCAAAGCAGCTGTCCTGTCACCACAGTCCCTCTCACTGTGGTGGTCCTGTCAAAGCAGCAGTCCTCGTCACCACGGTCCCTCTCACTGTGGTGGTCTCTATCAATGAGGTCCCTGTTAATGCGGTCCCTCTCACTGCGGTGGACCCTGTCAATGCGGTCCCTGTCAAAGCAGAGGTCCCCATCACCACAGTCCCTCTCACTGTGATGGTCCCTGTCAGCATGGAAATCCCCATCATCGCACTCCCTCTCACTGTGGTGGTCCCTGTCAATGCACTCCCTGGCACAGCAGCAGTTCCTGTCACTGTGAGGGAGTTGAAATCTCCTTCTATTTTTACACTGCTGTTCCAACAACTATCTGTGAAATTTTCCCAAACCAACTGCCCTTCCTCTCTCATCTCCATGGAAAGATTACGAAGCAGTGAAGCAAGACACAGACTCTCAGAACATTCAACTTACCAAGATGGTTATCTGTTGGGTGTGTGGAACAGGGCAGTGTTTGGCCATGGTTGCTTAGCTGTTGAGTTACAGACCCTTCAGTGTGCAGTGACCCAAGGTTGCAATGAGTCATTTTACTAAACATGTCCAAACAGCTCAATCTGCTTTGTGTACCTACTGTTACTGAAAAAAACTCAATAGCCATTGTCCTTGCACAGAGAATGCACAGGTACAAAGAGACCTCCCATATGCACAAGGGCTTTGCCAACATCTGATCAACAGACCACTTACAAATTGCAGGTACACCTCATCCTCCATCTGGGCATCCTCCAACGGAGGGAATTAACATCGACCTCTCCATTTTCCTTTAACGCCCCCTCTCCCCTTCTTTCCCCGTCACCTTTCCCCTCTGTCTCCTTCCACAGAGCCAAATCAATTCTCACCTCGCCTTTCATCATATCCAATTCTCCCACAGCCAACTTTATCTTTATTCTGCAACCTTTCTGTTCTTTGCTTATTCCTTGACGAAGGGCTCAGACCTAAAACATTGGTAATATATTTTTACCTCCTATGAACCCTGCAAGTTCAATTTAAATTTAGACATACAGCACAGTAACAGGTGTTTTGGCTTGCGAGTCAGTGTTGCCCAATTTACACGCCATGCTTTGAACGGGGGGAGCCAAACACAACCTGCAGGTGGAACTCAGTGGGTTGAGTAGCATCTGTGGGAGAAGACAAATGGTCAATGATTCAGGCTAGCCAACATCCTTCATTAAGATGAAGAGTTTCGGCCACTGATGGTGCTCCACTCACAGATTTCCTCTTGCAGATTGTGTTTATGCACAGTGAAAGGGGACTCTTTCATCACAGGCACAGACAGGCAAGTTAGACTTCAAGATAGTGTATTCCCTCCCTGGTACCAGGGTTAAGGATGTCAGACTGGGCTCAGGGCATTTTGAAGTGGGGGGTGGAGTGTGTTGCTGAATAGCCAGAGTACATGGTCAATTTTGGTACCAATGATAGACAGGAAGAGAGAAGAAGTCCTGGAAGGAGGAGGTTGCAAGTTAAAAGGCAGAACTCTCAAACTGTAACCTCAGGATTGCTCCCCATCCCATGAAATCGCAAGGAAAGATAGCACAGCTAAGGAGCTGGCTAAGGAGTTGTGCAAGAGTGACGGCTACAAATTCTTGGAGCACTTCTTCCAAGGAAGAAGGGATGTGTATAAGAGAGACAGGTTAAAGCAGCATTGGAGAGGGACCAATATCTTGGGAGGGAGGGAGGGGGGGGAAAGATAATGATAATCGGGAGTGTTTAAAGTAATCTGGCAGGGGAGTGAACCAAAATTTCTGTGTAGCAGACGAGCCAGAGGACATAGGAGTGGAAACCATACCGAGACAGCTTTGTACGATCATCCACCAACTCTGTATGGATGGAACTCTAAAATAAGAAGGAATACAATCACATTTAAGGGCCCTCAGCAGTCAGCAGGAAATAGAGTAGCAAAAATAAAGGGAAATTGAAGAACAGGGTTGTAATAGTGGGCAATTTCAACTTCTCTCATGTGGACCAGAAGTCTCACATCACAAAGGGCTTGGATCGAGCCTAAATTATTAAATGTGTCCAAGATAGTTTTCTCAACAATATAGCCCTGCTAGAGAATGGGAAATGGGAAAGCCATGTAGAGTTGGGCTGAAGGGCCTGGTCCTGTGTTATATGGGGATCTCAACTGGGCTGGGGGCCAGACCTGGGGTCAGGTCCCGGGAGAAGTGAGACCGGGGGATGGTGAAGCTGTAAGTTGAGTGACATATAGACCAAGGGTGGAATCACCCCCATCCCCGACGGGCGGCGGGTCCGGGGATCCGCGGAGGTCCTTGTGCCCACCTTGTCCAGGCCTTCGCGGTTGACCTCGGTGTTCTTGCGGAGCTGCAGCAGGTTCCAAACGTCGCTCACCGCCTTGCCGTCGTGCCGGCTGCGCTGTAGCAGCTCCAAGGCGCTGGGCAAGCGGCTCAGCTCCTGCACCTGCCGCTCCACGTCCCACAGCTTCTGCTCCAGCCGGCGGTAGGGCCCGGGGCCGGGGACCGCGGGCTCAATGCTGCTGCCGGTGGCCGGGGGCTCGGCCGCCCCGCGCTCGGTTACCCCGGTGCCCAACTCCCCGGGCCCGGCCAACAGCTCCGGCCGCTGCTCCGTTTGCACCTGCTGGATGCCCAGGTGCCGCAGCAAGGCGTGCAGCAGCGAGTGCAGCGCGGCGAAGTTCACCACACCCGGCTCGGGGTGGCCGATGCTCAGGTCGGCCAGCTCGTACAGGCTGAGGGTAACCGCCATCAGTTCATCCACCCACTCGCCGCCGTTCCCGCGCGCCGCCCGTCTCCATGGCCACCGTCCCATTGTCAACTGGCGCGCCCCCCCAATGCGCGCTGCGCGCCCATTGGTCCGGGGCGCAGCCGCAGTCCGCCGGCCAATCTCCGGCAGCGAGCACGCGTTGCCGCGCAACGAAGGACGCGATGAATGCCGCGGGCACGAGACGAAGTCGTGGAGCGCGAGGAGAGGCAACAGGCTGACAGCCCCACTCCTCACTGTCTGGGGCTGGTGCGGTCGGCGGGGGAGAACGGGGCTGGGGCGGCCGTTCCCGAGAATCCTGACCTCAAAAGCTCTCACCTTTTAAATTTAGCAGGATTTTGTGTGCGTGCCCCAGCCCCCTAGTTCCATGTCAGGGGACTGTCAGGCAGCGGGGTGGGTCGGTATCCGCAGCGGGGAGGGTCGGTATCCGCAGCGGGGAGGGTCGGTATCCGCAGCGGGGAGGGTCGGTATCCGCAGCGGGGTGGGTCGGTATCCGCAGCGGGGAGGGTCGGTATCCGCAGCGGGGCGGGTCGGTATCCGCAGTGGGGCGGGTCGGTATCCGCAGCGGGGAGGGTCGGTATCCGCAGCGGGGAGGGTCGGTATCCGCAGCGGGGAGGGTCGGTTTCCGCAGCGGGGCGGGTCGGTATCCGCAGCGGGGCGGGTCGGTATCCGCAGCGGGGAGGGTCGGTATCCGCAGCGGGGAGGGTCGGTATCCGCAGCGGGGAGGGTCGGTATCCGCAGCGGGGCGGGTCGGTATCCGCAGCGGGGAGGGTCGGTATCCGCAGCGGGGCGGGTCGGTATCCACAGCGGGGCGGGTCGGTATCCGCAGCGGGGTGGGAGGCTGTTAGTGGGTCGCGTGGCTGTTAGCGGGTCGCCAGCTGACAGTCAGCCTGCCCGCTGCTAGGCACTTGAAAGCTGCAATGGGGAATACTCCAGCAGGATATTATACCACCTGGAGAAGGGTAGGGTGAGTAGACCTCTTGGCCGACTTTTCCCGTTTCAGATGGCCACCCGACAGCCACACAGGAGGATAATGTGCGGCATTACAGTCGGGTATTGTGGTGGCTAATTGGAAGAGTCAGAGACTCGAGGACGAGAGCTGGGGAATTTGGAAAGCACAGTTGGCATAGAGGTTAAAGCACCAGCGATTGGGACTGGGTTAGAATCCTGTGTGGTCTGTAAGGAGTTTGTATTCGCTCCACGTCTGTGTGAGTTTTCCCAGGGGGCTCCGGTTTCCTCCCAGTGTTCGATACGTGCTGGGGGGGGGGTAGGTTAATTGGGCGGCATGGGTTTAAAGGGCCAGAATCAACTGCTCCCGTGGTGTAAATAAAATAAAAATAGGAATGCAGAAGAGAGTCACAATAAAGTTACCAGGTTTCATTCGAGTTAGTTTATTTTGTGAACAATAAGATGGGGTTATGGTGTAGCAGGAACCAGCCCACCATAATAAAAGTAATGCCAAAGTTAAAGTTTGCTGCTTGCACCTGATAGATATCCTTCTTCCTCATCAATCTGGAAGCTTGTTACATGCTTCTATTTTAGATAAAATCTACACTTCTAGCAGCCTGTTCCCAGCACCCATCACTTTGTATAAAAACAGTATTCCACACATCTGTTACCCCCACCAGCCCTCAGCCTAAACCCATGTCCTCTGGTAAAAAGATTGCAACTACCAAGCAATGCCTCTCATAAACTCAGGTTTATCTCTGCTCCTTGGTTTCCAGTGCTCCAGATTTGTCAACTCAAATTTGTCCAATCCCCTTCCAGAGCTACGGACATACTCCACATTACACCAAATGTTCCCAGAGTAAAGGTCCCAGAGCACATTCTTGGTCATTGCGTCGAAGTGGGTGGACCAGAGTCAGTCACTACAGGAGTCTACTACCTCCACACCACATATGGAGGGCGAGGAGCAAGAAGAGAATGGGTCAGCTGGGACTTTTCTCCCTGGAGCGTAGGAAGCCGAAAACAGTCTTTTAGATGGTTTATGAGGTTGATGGACAGTCTTTTTCCCCCGGCAGGGGAACCTAAACTGATGGGCATAAATTTTGAGTGGGAGGGGTGAGATTTAAGAGTGACATGAGGAAGGAAGGTTGATCATTCTCTGAAATGACTTCTAGAGGAAAACTTAGAAGTGAACGCAATATTATAAAGCAAATATTGAAATAGCTGAGTAGAGGAGAGGATTTTTCCAGTGGTGTGAGAGTCTGGGACCAAGGGCACAGCCACAAAAGGATATCCCTTTGGAACAAAGGGAAGGAAAAGTTTCTTCAACCAGAGGGCAAATGGGAAGGGTTGGAAGGGATTGGACCAAATACAGATAATTGCGCATAGTCCATTGTTAAGACCATGACAAATGGGCAAAGGATGAGCTGGACAATAGGAATAGAAATAGGCCATTCAGCCCATCAAGTCTGCCCTGCCATTTAATCATGAGCTGATCCATTCCCCCCCCCATTGGCCCCACTGCCCAGCCTTATCCTCATGACCTCTAATGCCCTGGCTGATCAAGAAGATGGGCCAAAAGGCCTGTTCCATGCTGCATGTTTCTGCAGAAGTAAAAGCACAAAGCTGGGAAAACTGCAGGTCAAACAGAGTCCTTTATGTAGCAAAGCTTCACTTGGATGGACTGTTTGGTGCCCCGAATGTTGGTGAGGGTGGAGGTGTGGCACAAGTGTTCACTTGTGAATCTGTGGGAGTCATCTACTGCATTCAGCCCTCTCTACATCAGAAAGGCTGGACACAGACTGGGAGATTGGTTCGCTGAGCACCTTTGCTCTATCCGCACAAATGATGGGGATCGCTCGGTGGCCAACCATTACAATTCTGCACCCCACTCTCGTGCTGACATGGACTTGTACTACCAAACAAAGGCCACCCGTAAATTGGAAGAGCAACACCTAATATTCCATCTGGGCATGCTCCAACTGGATGGCATTAACAAAGACTTCTCCAGTTTCTGCTAGCCTACTCCTTGTTCTCCCTCTTCTCCATCCCACTGTCTTCTTTCCTCCAGCTCTCCACCTTTCTTTCTCCATTCAGAGCCATCCTTCCTCCCCCTGCTTGGTGTTGTGCCCTCCCTCCCTTATCCACCTAGTACCTCCTGCCTATGGGACTGTGATTCTTCCCTCATCACCATTTTGTTCTGGCCCCTGCCTACATTTTGCTCATACCTTGATGAAGGGATCAAGCCCGAAACGTTGGTTATGTATCTTTATCTTTACTATATACACTGTTTGACCTGCTGGGTTTCTCCAGTATTGTGTTTTTACTTCAGTGTCTGCAGACCTTAGTGTTTTACTCCAGTGTTTCTACAGTTTCTGGAGGCCTTGGGAGCAGTCCCCATACCACACAGTAATGCACCAAGAGGAAACTTTCGATGGTACATCTGTAGAAGTTGTCAATGGTGTAGGTGGCTCCACAGATGCTGTCTGACCAGCGGTAGATTTCCAGCATTTTCTGAAAATAATGCACTATGTAAAAGCAAGCACACCTACAGATAATTCTTTGGTAATCATGATAGTTTAATTAGATAAATGACAACCAAACTAGCACCATCAATGGTGCTGTCAAATAGTTCAGAGAAAAAAATGCCGGGTGCAGTTTCACTCGTCCTTCCGTGACACTGCGGGGTGACTTGCTTGAAGTGGTCTTGTGCAGTAAGAGTGCGTAACTCAATTAACTGTTAATTTACCGCTTTCAAACAGTCATCCAGCAGTGATTTACAGAATTAAATGACATTGCAGGAATGATTTAAAATGCCCTGTTTGAAAGCAGCACATTCCTCAGCACAGATGATCTATACTGGAACAATGGCAACAATTGACAGGCTCTGCAGCACCAGACAGACTTTGCCTCATTACAGCCCTTCTCAAGTCATTACCTCTGTACACTTTCCCACTTCAGGAGATGCTTGTAAGGGGTTAGTCATCAACAGTAATGTTGCGGAACAGGTATGACATGGATTCCCCATTGTGGATGCGTCGAATGGCTTCAGACAGGATCATACTGACATCGACTGTTTTGATCTTGGGGCACTGAAGTTTCTGAACTTCATGAGGAATAGTATTTGTTACAACCACCTGGCAGGGGGAAAAAGGAGGGTTTAAAATCGCAAAAGACATGTTTACACAATGATAAATCTATCAGACCTGTAAGTGTTGGGAGCAGAGGGCACAGGGAGGGAGGTCAACATTTGGGCTGATCTTCCAAACAAATGTGAGGTTAAAGTATTGGACAAAAAATGGCAACACCAAGAGGATAAAGGACACCGTGCACCTCCCCAAAATGAAAAAAAGTGCTTAACAACTTGTGATACAGTACCTTTTGTCTTTGAAGTCTCCCTGATCAGTTTTACATATTTCTCCACAACATCAGGCACAAAGTCACAACCCTGTTGCTTTCTACCCCTTGAAGCTCATCTAGCGATTTGCATGTCGTGAGAGCCTCCAGGACCCTTCAAGATTTGATCCTGGGGCAGCCCCTCCATGAGAGCATGAGTAATCGGAGCAGGAGTCGGCTCTCTGGCCTGCCAAATCTGCCAGCAATCAGTATGATTAAGGCTGATCTGGCAGTGGACTCAGCTCTACCTATCAGCCCAGAACCCTAATTCTCCGACCATGCAAAAAACTCTCTCCCATGGTCAGCGTATTCCACAGCTTCACTTCTCTCTGGGAGAAGCAGATCCCCCTCCCTCATCTCCATCTGAAATCTACTTCCCTAAAGCTTGAGGCGGTGTGTGTGTAGTTAATCCTGACTGGGACTGCCACATCCCTTTCATCTCCAAGGACTGGAATTCCTCACCATTTCCCTTTCCATTGGCTGAAAAGAGTTCATCAGTTCCCCTGTTTTCATCTCATCTGCCAGTGGAAACAACCTTCCTGCTTCTATCTCATCTCAACCGTCCTTGGAACCTCCACCAATCTCAACTGTCTTGTTCACCACCCTCAACAAAACAAGGTCCTTTCATTTATAACACCAGACCTGGTAACGTTAATACCTCATTAATTGCCGACTCTTCTATCAAACAAGGGGCATCGGCAGAGAGGAGACCATGAGTGGCCATCACGTAGATCTTGTAAGCACCTCTCTCCTTCAGAATATCAGCAGCTGCCACAAAGCCATCAACGTCATCAATAATGTCATCCTGTGAATACAAACCACTGGAATCAACATCAGCAGGGACCCCACCCCGCGCTGACCCTGCCTGTCCACGACCCCATGCCAACTGTACGCAGACCAATGCCCCAAGTGCCTTTTTGCCTACTCGCTTCCCCTCAGACCCTTTACCAGTCTTCTTTTTGAACTGTATTTGTTCTTCATGAACAGCACACACCAGTTGAGTCAAGTTTATTGTTATCTGATTGTACAAGTACAATCTGAAGAAACAGAGCTCACTGAGCCTCGGTACAAAGACATGCAGATACAGAACCGGACATAACACACATACAGAGAAATAATACATAAGCAGAAGAAGTATTTCATCAATGCAAATAATAAATAAATATGGTTTTGTGCAAATGAGAGTCTCAGGTGATTAGTGTGAGCAGTTCTTTTGGTCGTTCTCACTGCCCCGTGGGAAGAAGCTGTTCCTCAGCCTGGTGGAGCTGGCTCTGATTCTCCTGTATCTTTTCCCCGACAGGAGCAGCTAAAAGATGCTGTGTGCGGGGTGGAAGGGGCCCTCAATGATTTTGCATGCCCTCTTTGGATCTCAGTTGATCACTTCAATTTGTTGGGGGGGGGGGGTGGTGGTGGATGGAGACTCCAGTGATCCTCTCTGCCACTCTTATGGTCCTGTGGATTAACCTCCAATCCATTTCACTGCAGCAACTGTACCACACTGTGATGCAGGTGGCTAGGATGCTCTCAATAGAGCTCCTGTAGAAGGTTGACATAATGGTGTCCAGTAGCCTTGCCCACTTCAGTTTTCTCAGAAAGTGCAGTTGCACCTTCCTGACAAGTGAGGAGATGTTGAATATCCATGATAGGTCACCAGTTAAGTGAACTCCAAGGAATTGGAGTTCTCCACTCTCTCTACAACAGAGTTGATGTGTAGTGGAGGGTGGTTGTTCCTGGTCCTCCTGAAGCCCACAATCATCTCATGGATGAAATGGCCTGCGACTGTCCTCTATGTCTAAATTTTAAAATCTCCACCTTGTCTTGAATAATGCTGCCCCTATCACGGTGATTATACAAAGAACACATTTACTGGACAGGACTTGGGGATGCTCCAGGATGGGAAAAGCAAGCCCTTCCAACCAAGGCTCAGCTGTGGGTCCCACACAATGAGCTCATTAAACATTATGATTGGACTTCAATAAACAGGATTAATTACTTTAAAACTAAAAATTAACAGCACAGGCTAAATAGAAGTTTTTACAACCATTTGAGGGACACAAGAAATTTAGAGCAATAGCCAATGACAGCAAACTGTGGAATTGCCTCCTTACCACAATGATGGCTATTCTTCCACCAACATCTCCAACCACAGTGATGGGAGGCTTTTCCTTGGGCATCATCACTGTGCAATGGAAAGAGACCAGTTACATACATCAGGAATGTTGCGTTTATGAAATACAAGTCCACAACATCAGTCTTTTGATCAAATTGGAGTCAAAGAAAAGGCACATTTTGTGTCGGCAGCATCTTTTGGACTTCATTTCATTCCACAAATAACAGGCAATAAGGGCAAGTTGTACAAGAGATTGCAGGCTGTGGTGAAGAATGGGGATGGCAGTGGAGTGAATTACGTCCTGAGGCAGAATGATACAGGCCTTTCAGCCCAACATCCATGCTAACCCAGTAGACCACTAAGCAAGTCCCATTTCACCAGGTTAGGCCCATATCCCTCTAAACCTCTTCTATCCCATGTCAAGTTGTTTTAAATGATGTGGTTGTACCCTTCCACTTCCTCTTGTTTCACAGAGCCACTACCTTTTGCGTGGAAAAAGGTATCTTGGGTGCCCAGTACATCTTTCCCCTCTCACCTCAAATCTACGTCCTATAGTTTTAGACTCCCCTATATAGGGATAAAAAGAGGACTTACTGTTTGCCTCATCTATGTCCCTCATGATTTTATAAACCTTTGAGGTTTCCCCTCAGCCTCCAGTGCTCCAGCTATTGAAGACCCAGCCGATTCAACCTCTCCTTATAACTAAAGTCCTCTAGTCCTGGTAATATTTTTGAATTTTTTTCTGCACCCTTTCCACCCTAATTAAATCTGATTGGGCAACCAGAACTATACACAATATTTCAAGTGTGGTCTCACCAATAGCTTTAACAATTGTAACATCACATCCATGCTCCTGTATTCAATGCCCTGACCAATGAAGGAAAGCTCACCAGATGCCTTCTTCACCACCCTATTTACCTTTCAGAGAACCGTGCCTGTCTCCCTACATCTTTGTTCTACAATACTCCCCAGTGCCCTACCATTCAATGTGCAAATCCTGTCCTGGTCTGACCTATCAAACTGCAACACCTCGTTAAGTTCCATCTCCCTTGACCTATTTGTCCATCCAGTAGTCTAGATCCTATGGTAAACTTAGATCATCTTCCACAATGACCACTGTACTATCACATTTTGTGTAATTTGCAAAATTACTAACAGCACTGTCATCCAAGTATAATATAGGTGAGATCCTTATGATACACCTCTGGACACAGGCCTCCAATCTGAAAAAAACAACACAACTACCACACTCTTGACTCCATGCAGCAAGCCAATTTTGTATCCAAATAGCAAGCTCACCTGTCTGGATCATTCCACCATCACAACCTTGTCAAAGGCTTGACTCAAGTCCATGTAGGCAACATCCAATATCCTTCCCCCTTGATGATCTCTTCAAAATACTCAATTTGTGAGAGTAATTTCCCATGCGCAAAGCCACATTGACTAGACCTAATCAGCTGTCTTCTGACATGTCAAGTTTCTCTAATCCCATCAGCCTCAGCCTTCAATCTAACAGGAACATACTGTTCTTGAAGTTCACTGCCTTGCCCTCATCAATCATCTTCATTACCTCAAAATATTTGATCAAATGTGAGAAACGGACTTTCCTTGCCACGTCCTGCTGATAATCCCAAATCTGCACTTTTCTAAACGCTGTCTTTAAGAACCCTGTGCAATTTTCCTACCACTGACCGAGAATTTCCCAGTTGATCTCCATTGCCCTTCTCAAACAAGGGCACAAAACTGGAGATGCTTCATTCCTCTGGGACCTTACCCGAGGCTGAAGTGACTCAAAGATCTCTGCCAATTCTCCAACAATCCCCTTCCTGGCCCTATTCAGTATCCTGGATATTCAAGGTAATGGAACTTATCCATCTGAATATTTTTCAAGACACCCAACACACCGTCCTCTACGTTGACAACATACCAAACTCACTATCCTCCTTGTCTTCTACTTGAAGACCAATGAAACCTTCTCATTTAGGGCCTCTCCAGCTTACTCTGGCTCCAGTGATCAATTTCCTCCTTTTTCCTCAAGTGGACCTACCCTTTCCCTAATTATCCTCTTGCTCCTCGTTTTTAAAACAATCTATGAAATCTATGCCTTGGGATTCTCCTTACTAGATTTGCTAACCTCATTTTAAAGCCCTTTTTAGTCCTCATACTTCCTTATCTATTTTCTGCCATACAATTTTCACCCTATAATCTCAATATTTATTTATTATTTAAAACGCTATCATTTGCAGTGAATGTAGATTACAGAGAAGATCTAAACATGAAAGGACAAGTTCTAGTGTCCTAGTGAACTGCCAGTTGTAGAATGTGCATTTTATTCAACTCCAGCATACCAGAGTGGGACACAGCATGTATTAACTGAGACCCACGCCACCCAATGCACTGACAAAGCATCAGAACCTCTGGCTTTCTTCCCTTGGTAACAAGGATGGAGTGGTCTCCTCAGCTAACACATCTTGTGCTTCTCTGGCACAACTGCAAGAAACTAGTTTAAATTGCCCCAAAGCTCTCACCACCTTTAAAATAAAACACCAAGCATTCAACACCCAGCAATCGCTCTGGGACGGCTCCAGACTTTGCTGTGTTTGGGATTCACACAGACAAAGCTTCATTATTGCCAAACCCAGCGGGCTCAGTTGAAGGAAAAGGCTTGGTCAACCACTTCTCCGGAACTCGATGGGTTTGAAACAATGAGTTGAGAAACTGTGCGGCACTGGAAGGGCTCCAGGACTGGGGAGTCCCTCTATTCCCCTGACTCTTCCAAATCTCAACCCATATCCTCATCTTTAAGGAACTTGGATGAATTTTCATTTGCCTCAGAATCGACGGGTGAAATCACAGCCAGCAGCGGTGAAAGTGAAATAATCCAGTCCTGCACAGTGTTTGAAACATGCAATAAATCACCAATCACAACACCAGAAAAGCAGGAGCAAGATATGTGCGAAAGGCCACAGGTTAGAGGAAGCTCTTCTCTCTTACTGGACAGTTCTCAGACACTCAATCACCCTCCAACAGAAGTACATCACTAGGACTTGTCACTAGATTGACATTAAAAAAAAAATTGTAGCCTCAGTGTCTTGAAGGCTTAGTCTCCATCAAGCGTGTAAAACACAAACAGGCTCTCTGTCCCATTGTATCTATGCTGAACCTTTTGCCCAATGACATTATACCCTTCTACACTTATAAGATTTAAATGCCTGTCAAACTTTCCCAAACTTAGCAATTGTAATGGATTCCACTTCCTCGCACATGGTTATCAATCACAGATCACCTGTTCACCTTAATCCTATGGTATCAATACCCTACCATGGGAAAATGATTCTGATCATCTGCTCCACCTATGCCTCTCAATCTTATACACAGTTCCATTGTGTGTGTGGGGGGTGTGGTATTACTTTTTCGCACTAATTTTATGACTGAAATGTTGATCCCCTATTCCAGAATGTTGGTAGTGATTTGTGAATTCCACAGGGGTGAGCTCCCATGAATGACATGCAGCAACTCAGAAGTACCTGCGCCCTCAATCCATTTGCTTTGTTCACAGATAAACACATCTAGCACATCTAATCTCTCCCCACACTAAAATCCTGTAATCTGTCACCCCAGCACTCCATTTAGCGCCGTTAAATCTCTCTATAGTGTAACAGCTAGAACTGCTCACAATACTCCAATTGCTATCTAACCAGTATTTTAAACCTTTAGTCATGAAAAAAAACCAATGCATGTCAGCTAGGATCATGAATCCCTTGAGAGATATAGGGGATGCAGGAGTACACTCAAGAGGGAAATCAGGATAGCAGAAAGGGAAAACAAGATAGGATTCTATCTTGTCTGCCAAAGCCAAGAAATTCTATAACTATATTAAGAGCAAAAGGGTTACCAGGGAGGAGTCACGTGATGTGGTGAGAGATCAGATTGAACTCTCAGGCCTCCAGGAATATGTAAAAAAACAGGTTTAATTTATTAATTTTTTAATAACCTTCTTTGCTGAAACAATAGCTGAACTTATTTATTAATGGGATCAAAGAAGAACAAGATGCACCTGGCAGCCTCTGGAACACATTGGCAGAAGGAAGTAACAAGGGAGCAAAGGCCCTCGCACAGTTAGAAGCCTGGGGATGAAGTTTGCCCTACCTCCCAAATGGAAACATCTCTTCCTGGTTCCAGTGCTACGATGTCAATGGTGTTGGTGATGGAAGCAATTGCAGGGGAACCCTTGACTCAACGAACAGGTGCATTATTATGCACATGTGCGACTCAACAGATCGACTGCAGAAGTCCAAACTAATCGAGGAAGAGGAGTCATCACAAAATGGCAACTCCAATGAGAGTTTGGAAAAATTAACTTCAGTAGAAGAAAAAGAAGCTGCCAGGGCAATGGAGAAAAAAAATGCAAAGAAAGTTAAGTCAAGACATAATTTTGATGATGTTTTAAAAGCTTTGGATAGAAAAGAGAAAAATACAAATAAGAAACTTAATATTTTAAAAGTAATAATGAAGATGGAAGAGGCTATAGAGTTGCTAAATGAAAGAGTTAATGTTGAAGAGAAATGTAAAGTAATGGATAAAGAAACCAGTTTGGACGAAGATGTTAGCACCTGGGACCAGGAAAAAGTCAGATTTTTGGGACAAAAGTCAATGTTCTAGAAAATTTTAGTTGGAGAAATAATGTTAAAATTGTTGGCCTTAAGGAAGGCATTGAAGATGCTGACTCGCTACATCTTTTCAAAACTGGCTACCTAGAATTTTGGAACAAGTGGGAGACAACATTGAAATAGAGAGAGCGTACAGATCACTTATGCTGCCCCCTCCCATCCCCCTACCTTTCCAGGCCAGAAGCCCTATTCCTTGTTAATTAAATGTTTATGATTTCAGGATCATGAGAAAATTCTTAGAGCAGTGGCCAATGAAGCAAAGGAAAGGGGAGGGGGGCACCGCTTGAATATGAAAGGGGTGGGGGAAAGCTTTTCTTCCACCTGGTCATCAATGCATCGCTCTTGAGACGTTGACAGGAGTTTAACCCTATAAAGAATCCTTTATGGAAAAAGGGTTATGACTTTGTTTTACGTCATCCTGCCAGCCCGAAGATCATGATACCAAATGGTGAAAACGTGCTACAGACTTTGTTAATCAACTGCCAGAATTTGAGGGATGACAGAACAGAAGATGGCAATAAAATGTTATTTTTACATTTGTATGTAATTATTGCAATATATTGGAAACATTAAATAAGGAACAAAATTAATATTTGTATAATATTAATTTCCAGGAGATTGGGGTGGGGGAGGTCAGGGTTTGTCTTTGTCACACCAGATGTGTACTTGTGCGTTAGTCACAACCCATGATAGTAAGTTGGGTAGTGTTTTGAGCTCATCTCTCAACACTTATAGGGCGGATTTAAGTTTTGATTTGATTTTTTTTATAGATATGAAAATATCTATATCTTTTTATTTCTATATACTCTTCTATTCCATCTTTTTCTATAGGAACTGTTAGCAGATTTTGGTCCAGCAGTGGAATAAAAGGAAATTTTGATCTCTGGGGGAGGGAGAGTGGATAGATAGATTGGACAAAGGACAACAAAAATCAATATAACAATTATCTGTGATAATGGGAAATGTGGTAAAGTATGTTAGTATTAATCTTAATGGTTTAAACAACCCTGTGAAAAGGAAGAGAATATTTGCTTATTAAGAAAATGGGAGCAGAACTGGCCTTCCTTCAAGAAACACATTTACTTGATAAGGAACATCATAAATTAAAAAAGGCCTGGGTAAGCCAGTTTGCAGCATCATCCTTCAATTCTAAAGCAAAGGGAGTGGTGATCTTAATAAAGAAGAATCTTCCAGTTGTAAGACAGAATGTTGTAAATGACCCAGCAAGTATGTATGTGAAGGTATACTGTCCGATATACTCTGAATCTTGGACCCTGATAAATCTATAAGCCCCAAATGTAGATGAAAAGTTTTTAAAGGAAACTTTATTGGCAGATGCAAATCAAAATAGTGGCAGGGGATTTTAATTCTTGTCTGGATCCCGTTCTGGACAAAACAACAAGAGCAGTGGCTAGGGAAAGGATAGCTAGAGCCACCTTAGTTTCAACGAGAGAGCTGAATTTAGTGGATGCCTGGAGGAAATTACATACAAGACAAAGAGACTATTCCTTTTACTCCAGTAGAATGATTCGTGCTCCAGAATAAATTTATTTTTACTATCAGCCCATATTTTGCAGGATAGAATAATGGAAATTGAGTACGAGCCAAGAGTTTTGTCAGACCCTTCACCTCTATTATTATCAACTACTATGCCTGATAAGCAGGACAAGGTATATAGATGGTGTTTCAATACATTGTTGTTGAGAAAATCTGAATTTTGTGACTTTATAAGAAGAAATATTGGGATCTTCTGTGAGACTGTCATTCTACTGCCAATAAATTTATGAAATGGGATACCTTAAAATCTTATTTAAGGGGTTGAATAATTAGTTATACTTCGAGAACTAAAAAAGAATACATGAGGGGATTAGATAAATTGGAACGAGATACATCATTTGGAAAAGGACCTGCAGTTGAGGAGCTCAGAATAGAAACTAAGAGTACTTATTAATAAAAAGCTTGAGTATAATACGTTACAAACTTACAATATAGAGAAAGCAATAATGAGAAAAAAACAAAGGTACTACACGCTGGGGGAGAAAGCTCACGATGTCCTATCTTGGCAACTGAAAACAGAGCAGGTCTCTAGAACATTTAATGCAATTGAAAGAAGCCAATAGAATCTCTTATAAGACACAGGAAATTAATAAGGATTTGAAATTATTATTTTCCAAATTATACAAATTAGGATTTTAAGGAGATATTAATAAAATAAATGATTCTTTGTCACAATTGGTCTTCCCAAATTTGGACTTGGTAGAGCAGATGGAACTCAATGCATCTTTTACTCAATTGGAGATAAAGGAGGCATTGAATTCACTGCACGTTAATAATCTCCCAGCAAGGATGGTTTCTCACAAAATGCCATAAAGAATTTAAGGACTTGTTAATGGCTCTATTTACGGAGATAGTAAATCAAGTGGTTGGATCACATTCCCTGCTGGACTCTTTCTCAACAGCAATAATAACAGTAATTCCCAAAAAATGATAGAGATCCATAGAAATTTGTCTATATGATGACTGTTTCATTGTTAAATACAGACTAAAATACTAGCCAAAGCTTTAGTAAACAAATTAGTGAGATTTTTGTCAAAATTGATAAATAAGGATCAAACAAGACTTGTTAAGAAAAGTCAATCACCGGACAATGGAAGTAGATTTCTTAGTATAATTGACTTGGCCAGAAAAGTGGAGACTTAGGTGTGGCAGTTGCCTTGGATGCAGAAAAGGCTTTTGATAGACTGGGGTAGGATTTTTTATTTGAAGTGCTGGAAAGATTTGGATTAGGTCAAAACTTTATAAATTGGATTCGAGCCCTATATAACGAACCTAAGGCCAGAGTTGTGATAAATGGGCAAGTATCTCTAGCAGACAAGGATGTCCATTATCTCTGATTCTTTTCGTATAGGCTATAGAACCTTTGACGGAAATTATTTGATGAGATCCAGACATTAGGGGGTTCAGGATCAACCAAGATGGATATAAAAATCAGTCTGTTTGCAGATGATGTATTAATATATCTGACAGAACTAGAAACTTCTTTGCAAAATTGAATTTACAACTGGAAGACTACAGGAGGGTTTCTGGGTATAAAATAAATTGGAATACAAGTGAGATTATGTCGTTAATTGATGGGGATTATACAAATTTTTAAAGAAATACGCAATTTAGAAGGCTGAAGAATGAGATTAAGCATTTGCGGATCAAAAAGGATAATGACTTGAAACTTTTATACAAAATGAACCACCTCCCCTTGCTTAAGTTGAAGATTTAAATAAATGGATAACTCTTCAGATAACTTTGATTGGAAGAGTTAATTGTGTTAAAATGAATTTATTCCTGCATGCACAGTACCTTTTTCAGTCTCTTCAAATACCATTACACAGAATTTTTTTTCCAAAATTTGAATAAATTAGTTAGGAAGTTTCTTTGCAAAGGTAAGTTAGTCAGAGTCTCCATGGAAAAATTAACTTGGAAATATCATAGGGGGGGAGGGGTGAGGGGGTTTGTCATTCCCAAATTTTAAATATTACTATTGGGTGGCCCAGATGAAATTTGTCACATCCCTCTTTGATGGAAGATGCAAGCCTTCATGGGTGGAAATTGAACAGTACAAAGTCAGAGAGAATAGCAGAAGATCTCATATAAATGGGATACTAAATCTATTTCTGGTGAAAAATAAGAACTTTTAACAAACCACATTTTGAATATTTGGTACGTTGAATAATTTAATTGGAAAGGGAGAAATAGCTTCAAAAATGCTCTCGACTCAAAATAGATGAATTCTTTAAAAAATTTTACATACATGGTCCCGGTAAAGGGATAAGGTTTGTGGAAGATTGTTATGTGCAAGGGCAACTAATGTCATTTGAACAGTTAAAAAAGATATAATATTCTTAACAACACAATCTTCTGCTATTTTCAATAAAGAACTTTTATCAGAGATGAATTTGGACTGGCCATGACGTTACCAGAATGTAGTGAAATGAAGATTTTGATTCAAAAAGGGAAACAAGGAAGTTTACATCTGCAATGTATTCCTTACTTCAGTCGTGAACTCTCAAGCAGGAGTTATATATCAAAACAAAGATTAGAATCAGGCTTGAATTTTAGTATTGGTGGTAAGATTGGACTGATTTTCGTCAGGACTGCACAACCAATACAATTAATGCAAGATACAGATTGGTGTAATATAATTTTTTGCATCAGCTATATCTTACCCCATAGAAATTACATAAATTAAATTCTAATATATTGGATACATGTTTTAGATGAGGTGAAGGGGAACCTTTTTACATTCCACCTGGTCATGTTCTAAAGTGAAACCTTTTTGGGAAAATGTAAGAATTTTATTAGACCAGATTGTTGGGAAACAATTGCCACAAAGTCCAGAATTGCTTCTCCTCAGAAATTCTGCGGACGCAAGACCCCAAACGAGGCTGCCAAACTATCAATTAGAATTTCTTAAAATTGCATTGGTGGTGGCTAGGAGATGTATTGTGGCTACTTCTAAGTCTGATTCCTTTCTGGATTTAGCCTGATGAAATGCGGAAATGCACAGTTGTGCTCCCCTGGAGAAAATTACAGAATCTAAGGAAGTATAACATGTTTTTGCAGCTATGGCAGCCTTACTTGCAGAACACAGAGTTGAATACTTAGGGAATACTTATCCTGTTCCTGAGTTCTACATCCTGGATCTTTCCCCTATTTGAGATCTAGGCAAGAAAAGGAATTAGATCCTCTGAAATGGATTCCAGATTCTGACAGTTTCTCCCCTTTTCCTGCTTTTTTGTTTCTTCTCTTTTTATCTATTTTCTTTTTCTTTCCTTTCCATTTTTATTTTGGGGTTTTGCTGGGGGGGGGGGGGGGGGGAGGGGATGGGGTAGTTTGCCAATATGGACAACTTTTACCATTAATTTTTTTCAATTTATGCATTTAAGTAATGGTTATTTCTTGATACATGTTTGACCACAAAATTAAAAGTATTCAAAAAAAAGGTTACCAGGGAGAGATGAGGGGCCCTTAAGAATCAATGCAGTCTTCTGTGTTGACTCATGACGGCATTGCCCAGATGCGGTTCAAAGGGAATCAAGTTTGTGGATGATACGGCAGTGTTGGTCTCATCGCAACAATGATGAGTCGGCTTACAGAGGGGAGGTTGGGAAGCGCATCAAATGGGGCAAGAACGACAACCTGAATCTCAACATGGACAAGACAAAGGAAATGACAGTGGATTTCAGAAGGATGAAGGCCAATTACTCTCCATGACTCATCAATACTCCATCATGGAGAGCTCAAAGTTCCTTGGTGTGCATATAATGTATATCCTATCCTGGACTCACACCACCTCATTTGTCAGGAAGGCGCAGCAGCTATGTCTACACTTTCTAAGGAGGTTGAAGAGGACAAGGCTATCAGCCCTCATCTTGCCAACATTTTACAGCACAATTGAGAGCGTCCTGTCTGGCTGCATCATTGTGTGGGACAGTAGCTGCAAAGCATCAGACCAGAAGTCAATACAGAGGGTCATCAAAATGGCTAAGATCACTGGGATCTCCCTTTTCTCTATTGATAATATTCACTAGGTACATTGCTTAAATAGGCTCAAAGAATTAGTGAGGACTCCTACCATCCAGCACATAGTATCTTTGACCCATTACCATCAGGAAGGAAATACAAGAGCATCAAAATCAGACTGGGGAAAAAGCTCCTTATCGCAGGTTGTGAAATTGATGAACTGTATTCTGTGCCCTTGGGTCTGTTAGAAATGAAACGGGTAAATGATTCCAAAATATTTCCAGATATTTATTTTATTATATCTTTTTGCATATATGATTAGTATGTGCTGTGTATTGTGTGTGCACTGTGGTTCGGACAAATGCTGCTTTGTCCGGCTGTTAGATGATATTAAACTTGAACTGAGTGCGTAGCCACTGGAGACAGGCAAGGGTGAAACAAATATTTCTTATCTGTATTTACTGTGGAGAAAGCTATGGATGCTCGGGAGTTTGGGGAAGTACAGAATGACGTTTTAGAGAGTCCACATTACTGATGAGGGGATGCTGGAGGACTCAGAATGCATGAAATGTACTTCAGGAAATTGTGGGAGCACAGGCAGGGATTTCTACCATCATTGATAGTTACCGGTGAGGGTGGCTAATGTGGTGCCTTTATTGATCCATCTCCATTTGGATTAGAGAGAGCCGATCTGGCTTTATGCATGGGAAACTGTCTTGCACAAATTTAATACAGTTATTTGAGGAGGCCACCAAGAGGAATGAAGAGGGCATGGCAGTAGCTATCGTTAAAGTGAACAATGACAAGGAACCTTGCAATTACCAAAGTTCTTTCCTCACTACCACCCAGGATTTTAAGAAAGGAAGGAGAGCTTCAAATACATAGATCACTGAACTCTCTTCCAGGGAAGGTGGGATTTATGAAAAAGGAACCAATTATGCCCAAACTGGAAAAGCAACTTCCTCACAAGGAGGTTCCCTAGTTTGGGAACCCAAGAGAGTATCATGAAGCAGTATGTGGATAGTCCAACTTGAAGAGAGACCAAAATAGACTTTGCACTAGAAAATTAGCCTGGCCAGGTGACTGGAGTTTGGGAACAGTGATCATTTCTGGAGCTTGTGGGAACAGCTGAATTGGGGGAAGGTAAACATTATTGGACAAGAGCTTATGGGGTGAATTAGAAGATGCTGTTATTGAGCAGGAATTGTCAAAAAGAGGGAAAGGATCCATGTGAAAGGTTTAGGAAGCTAGAATCAGAGAGGGCCTTGAAGAACAAAGTTTGTAGGAAAGGATTCAAACGGGCCATTTGGAAGGCCAAAAGTGCCTGAAATATCCTTGGTAAGTAGTAATAAAGAGAATCCAAAGACATTTTATACTTATATTAAAAACAAAGCCCACAAACAGGCAGAAGTAGCTAGGACCCATGGCTACTCCTTTAATTTGGAGGAAGTGAGGCGAGTTAAAAGGAAAAGTTGTTTAAAGTGAGGACAAGTTCTGCCAGGTGGAGGAGGGTGGTGTTAGATCAAAAATATAGCAGGATCTTTTACAGATATACAGAGAATCAGCAGATGGCGTTTAATCTGGACTGTATGAGATGTTGCACTTTGGGAGGTCAAATGGAAGGGGAATGTATACAGTTAATGCCTGGACTCTTGAAATCATTGATGTTTAGAGGAATCTGGGGGTTGAAGCCCAAAGATTGGTGGAAGTGGCCATGCAAGTTGATTGGGTGGTAAAGAAAATGTTTGGTACGCTTATCTTCATTGGTAGGGGCGTTGAGTTAGACAGTAATGAAGGCATGTTGCAGCTCTGTAAAGATTTGGTTATGCCACACTTGGAGTAATGTGGTCAACTGCAGTCACTGCATTACAGGAAGGATGTGGAGTCTTTGGAAATGGCAGAAAAGAGATTTACCAGGGTGTTGCTTGATTTTGAGGTGAACATATTTTTTTTCCCCTCTACAGTTTCAGGGAAGACCTAATAGAAGTTTAAGTAATTGTGAAAGGGATTGATAGGGTAGAGTCAGAATCTCTCAGATTAAAAAATGTCACATCCTTGAGAATGTGCCTGTGAGGTGGGTCAGGGAAGAGTTAGCTCCATCACATCCCCAGGCAGCCCATTCCAGCAACCATTACAATGTAAAAATAAACACTACAAGCTTTCCCCTTTCATCTTCAACAGAACATCTGAACTTTCACATTCTCTGCGCAAACTACGTTGGCAAACATGCCACAATGCCTTCTTCGCCAGCCTATTTACTTCTTACTTTTAAGGGACGTGAAACAAAAGGACCTATTCATTAACATTTTTATCATGCTCTGCTATGTGCATGCCCTATCCTGATTCAACTCTCGCAAATGCATCACCTCATATTTAGAGATTAAATCCCAGATCTTCCCAACCTTCCTGTGATCTCTACCCAGTTGTGGCCTTACACAATCTTCCTCACTATTCACGACAATAGCAACTTCCATGTCATCTGAAGACTTCCTCATCAAATCTACATTCACATCCAGATAAAAAAATCAAAGTAGTCGAATATTCATTACTGTTGTGGTTGGGCAATGGTCCCATGTTCTCTGGTGTGCCACACAAGAGTGAGGCTCACTGGATACAGCATGGCTCCCATCTGTTTCTGCCCACCCTCATCAAACAAGCATTTCAATATTTATATTTGCATAAACATCCCCTCCCAAGGCAACTATCTTGTGGAGCAGGCAGATGGCTCAAAAACGAGAATTAAATGCAATTAGCCTGGAGATGGGACTGATTCCTTGCGAGAATCACTGCAGCAACCGAGAGTTCAAAAGGTTCCCCATGGTACAAAATATAAAGTCTCGACTAATACCAGGCACTGCAATAGCACGTGAGCTCAATGACAGCCGGGAAGAGAATAAAGTCAATACGTACCTTTGATCTACACCACGACTAAGTAACAGCAGGTGCTCAGGACAATAGGCTCCCCACATGTACCCATCTATCCACAATGCCCAAAATGACAAAGTTCTTCCTAAACCTGTCCCCCACTCCTCGCCCAGACCTGACCTGCACCCCTTCCAATCTCACAGACCTGGCCCTGGCCCCTACACCTCCCCTCCAATCGCCCAGACCTGACCCTGCCCCCTTCACCTCCCCAATCACTCAGACCTAGCCCTGCCCCCTACAACTCCCCAATCACCCAGACCTCACCCTGCCCCCTCCCTAGACCTGACCCTGCCCCCTTTTCCTCCCCAATCACCCAGACCTAGCCCTGCCCCCTACAACTCCCCAATTGCCCAGACCTCACCCTGCCCCCTCCTCAGACCTGGCCCTGCCCCCCCCCCCACTCCACCAGACTATCATGTGTTTCAACTTTGCTGACATTACATCCAGGGTCAAAATTCCCTGTGTCTCATCTGAAATCTTTTCTACCTGTTATTTAAAAATGTTTTTTAAAAAGCCAATCATGCTGTAATGATGCTGGATTTCAAGAAGTTCGGAGCAAGAGAGAGGTTCTGTTTCATATTGTTCCCAGGCTGACAATCAAGCCCCTGTGGGGGACCTTTTCCATTCACACATGCAGTTAACAAGCCGCAATCACAAACTGTCCCAGATTCCGGCCGGCGTCAGTATAAGGGAAAATTATACTCTCGTACTTGGAAGCTCAATACCAGGAAACGGAACTTGCAGCATATGTACAGCTAAAAGCATAAAATGTACAAAAGGCAGAATAAATTAATAAAACAAAACAGAACAAGGTACACATCAATATAACTCTCGGACTAATAGGAAAGGATGCTGCTTAGAGACTCCTGCCAGAGCCAGGGGTGAGAGTGACGTCACATCCCTCCGCACTGTGCAATGTCAAGCAACCAGATCCAACACATTTCCGTGTCAGCTGTAGGCTTGTCACTTCAATCTCCTGTCAGTACACCACAACTCTAACAGTCCATGTCAGTGGTCAGCAGAATCACACAAGCAAACCACTTTCAGGAGATCCAACATCCTTGAGTGGAGTCAGTTGGCACTTCCTTAAATTGTATTGGCAATTCCCATGATTTAACTGGTTAAGGCTGTGTCACAGTGTTGTTATTCAGAACAGGACAACTGGGCACAATCCTTCAAGCTCAGTCACAGTGGAAAGGAATGGAAGAAAGGAAAAGAGTACAAAGCTGTGGAGAACAATGGTGTTCATGAACAAGCACTTGCACAAGGAGGAGAGTGTATGTAACTGAGTGACAGGACAATTGGAGGTAGGTAGGTGCACTCAGGGGTTGGCATTGCTGATGGAGAGCAAGTGTTTGCATCTTTGTGTAAAGGAAGCATATGTGCAAGTAGTAGTACGTCCAGGAAAGAAGCAAACTGAAAACATTTGAGAGATGGCAAGAATCAGGAAAACTGCACACAGGACAATAAGTGGGCAAAGTTTGGACAAACAGGCTGAAACCAACATGACGGATTCAAGCACACGAGTTGGCAGCACAGCACTTTCAGGCTGAAGAACTGGTAGAACAGCATCTCCTTGCAAGTTAGTTAACAAAAAAAAGCAAACATTTTACCTGCAGTCACACAAACCATTCAGTGTCCGAAGAAAACACACAAAATTTAGCAATGGCAACAGCCAAGCCAAAATAGTGCCCCACTGATCTCACACACAGGCTGGACAATACTACGCGAGTGGTTCCAACACGCTCACATCCATTTGCTTTGAGGCAGGCTTTCTGCAAACTCCAGCCCCGTGTATTCCTTACGTGGCAATTCCAGGCCAGAATGGATCATTGTGTTCTTCACAGCCGGAGGTGAGTGCCGACCATCCGCCATGTCGTACTCGGCATACTGAGCTTCTCCGTGTATCACTGCCAGGCCCAGCCGCAGTCTTTCAGCATACGACTGTGCTCTGAAAGGAAGATCTTGACAGGTTTAGCATTACTGTATACAGCATGAAGCACATCTCCAATTCAAATCAAAAGCACAAAGAATTGCATCAATAGCAAGCAACTTGCATCAATAGCAGGAGTGCACTTCCAGCCACGCCTACAGATGGATGACACCCAAGGTCGACGAAGCACAATCCAAACCCAGTAAGCAACATTAAGATCTTGCAGAGGTAGAGTGGCACAGCCCAGAAATGGGTCTGTAAGCCCCCTTGGTCCATACCAATCTATTTGCCCACTTATATGAATACCCTTCTGTGTCTGACCAATGTAAGTGACTGAAAACCTCAAATCCAATGACAATCAGATTCTGCCACCTCCTCTGGCAGCACATCCCAGATATCAAACACTAAAAACCTACCCCTGTTGCAATAATGACTTTCCTTCACCATTATAGTCAAACATTTTAATTAATGCCAATTTGCTCAATATCTGACAGAAATGGCATTGTTTGACACGAGCAAACAAAAGTTTCAGGATCTAGATGAACTTGGAAAATAAGCAAAGAAATTTTACTTGGACCCATGTGAGATGTTGCATTTTAGTAAGTTAAAACAGTCAACAGAAAAGCCCAGGAGAGTAATGTCAAACAGAGAGGCGCAAAAAAAATAGTACACAGGTAGGTGGAGTTATAGAATTATAGGGTGCTGAAGGAGGCATTTGGCATAGTTGACCATATAGAACACAAAACATTACAGCACAGTACAGGCCCTTTGGCCCACCTTGTTGTGCTGACCTGTATATAACTACCAACAAAGAAACCCTCCCAACCTCAATCCTCTATTCAGTCAGAGCCTTGACTAAGATATGTTTATTATGTTACAACTGTGCCTAACCACACTTGGATTATTGGACACAATTCTGGTCACTTTATTATTAAGCTGAAAGGCATGCAGAAAAATATTCACAAGACTGTTCTGGGACTAGTGCATTTCAGTTGTGAGAGGCTGAAACATTTGTTCCCGGTGTGTGGGAGAGTGAGAGGGGAACTTCAAGATTTACAAAATCACAAGGGTCAGAAACACAGTCTGTGAGTATATGGAACAAGCTGCCCAAGAAAGTGGACACTCAGCCCACTGTTCTTACCTCTTTGCAGCAGCAGGGGACTTTGCAACAATGATTGCATTCCTGTAATCCTGAATCTGTAAAAGAACAACCATGCAACGGGGGTTATCATGGAAATGAAATGGGCTGTGAAGTCGAAGGAAATCGCTACAAATTGGTGATGGGTACAGATTTAGAGAAAGAAATGAAAGCATAATGTGGCCACAAGCTGAGCACCTGCTCCACTATTCAGTGAAACTAGAGTGAACTCCATCACTTCCTGCCCAGTTCCCCGATCCCACTTTCTTTTACATCAAAAGGATACAATTTCAACTCTGAAGATATCCAAGGACTGACCATCGTCAGCTGTGCCACGCATCTTTTCACATAGTCACTACTGAGAGCTGGGTAAAGAAACCTCAGATTGTGGAGTTGAATACCTGGCTCCTTACACCATATGTCCTAGTTCCAGGATCTCCAGAAGAAATGATTTCTCTACTTTCACCCTGTCAACTCCTCTCATGACCCAATTTAATCTCTCATTCCACTTCATCAATATCAATAGAACTGTCTTGATCTTTCTTTGTGAAAGTACCTCTTCCTCATAAGAATCATTCCAGACATTCTGCATCCTATTTAGAAGCCAGGACACCCTCTGTTAGATGCAGAGACTAAAACTAAGCACAGTGGCCTAAATATGGTATCATCAAAGCCTTGATCAATCTCAGCAAGGTTGAAGGCCAAATTACATTTGTCCACCTGCCTGCTGCTTTTGCTGCTTCTGAACCATCGGACGCAGATACCCAGAGTATCTGGAATCTGAGGTCTGTACCACAATAATTGGTACGGGGACCTTCTGTTGTCGGACGGTAGACAGGCTGATCACTAAGTTTGCAGATGATAGAAATAGGTGGCGCCACAAAAACAAAGTTGTTTCAAGACATAGCAGAACAAAGTTCATCTGGAAATTTGGGCAGAGCTATGGCAAACCCAGACAAGTGTGAGACAATGCACTTTGGAAAGTCAAACTGGCGGGACATGTAGTGGAAATGTCAGGATCCTTGGGCGTTACTCCAGAGCTCCCTGAACGTGGCAACAGAGAGGGAGGATACTGAAGGCGGCAGTCGGTACGCATGCATTCAGAGGCCAAGGCATTGAGTTGGCTGGCACATCATATACATATGTACAAAATATTGGTTAGATGTACCCTGTACAGTTGTGGTTGTCACTCTCAAGGAAGGATGTGGTTGCAATGAAGTTCAAAAGATACTCATCAGGATGTTACCTGAAATGGATGTTTTAGTTGCAATAAAAGATTGGAAAGACTGAGTTTATTTTCATTGGAATGCAAAGGGCTGAGTAATGTTATGGAAGTTTATAAAATTATGAAGGCATAGATAGGATGGTTCAAATCTTTCTTTTCCCCAGGGCAGGGGAGTCTCGAACAAGAGAACACAGATTTAAGGTGAGAAGAGAGTAATTTTAAGATCCAAGGGGAAAGTTTGTCCACAGAAAGGGGAATGAATATTTGGACTGAGCTGCCAAAGAGGTAATGGAGGCAGATACAATAACAACATTAAAAGGGATTTGGATAGGAAAGGAGCGGACTGATGCAGAACGAATGTAGGTAGATGGAATTAGCAGTGATTAGAGCATCATATACAAGGTGGCCACCAGTTCAGCACTGTTTGTTTTGATTATTCTACCGATTTTAGAAAAGGTTTTCTGGCGACAATCTGATTCCACTTATTAATTTAGGTTGATTGATTGAACTTCAGGGAACTTGTGTGGATGGAGAATGAAGGATCAATATACAAGGTGGTCATCATTTCCTGTTAGGGTGAGTGAATTGAAGAATTACATTGTGAATTGAGTGTCTGTACCTCCAGTTTGAAAAGAAGCCAAGGGAAAATGTGCAGGAGCATTTAAAACAAAGATAGATTTGAAGAGAAATGAAGGAAAATGAACTGCTGAATGATAAAGCAGTCAACAATTTTTAATGACCACAACAAATAAAAAAAATTCTAAAACAGAAAACTTGGCATTGCTTCTCTGAATGGGCAAGGGATGTTATAAAGGGGAAGGTAAGCATCCAGATGCCGTGGTCCACATTGTCTCCCATTCTGCCATTGTCATTTGGTGCCAAAGTCCTGGAGAATCATTTGAAAGCTAGGTAGGCAGTTAAAAATAACTTATGAACTCAGAATTACTATCAGTGACACATTACATAAAATGTAGAATATTACAGCATAGAACAGGCCTTTCAGCCCACGATGTTGTGCTGACTTATACAAACCTACTCAACCATCTAAATCTTTCCTCCCTCAAACCCACAATCCTCTATATTTCATGCATCCAAGTTCCTGTTTAAAAGTCTCCCCTACTCTTTCCTCCCCTCGCCTTGTACAGATGTCTTCTGATGTTTACTACTTCCACCCTGGGAAAATGGTGCTGTCTGTCCATCTTATCTATGCTTATCATAATCTTGTAGATCTCTATGAAGTCACCTCTTATCCTTCTTCACTCCAAAGAGAAAAACCCTAGCTCTGCCAACCTTGCCTCATAAGACATGTTCTCCAATCCAGTCTGGTAACCTCTTCTGCACACAATGCACCGGTAATGAGGTGACCAGAACTGAATACAATATTTCAAATGTGGTCTAACAAGAGTTTTACCTCTCGACTCCAACTTAATCCCCAGACTAATGAAGGCCAGCATACCATAAGCCTTCTCAATTACCTTATCAACCTGAGATGTGTGGATATGGAACTCAAGATCCCTCTGTTCTTCCACACTGTTAAGAGTCCTGCCATTAACCATAGAACATAACAGCACAGTATAGGCCCTTCGGCCCATGTGTTGTGCCAACTCATACATATACCTACCAAAAAAAAACTCTCCCTACCTTATAACCTATTTTTCTTTCATTCAAGTACCTGTCTAAGTCTCTTAAATGCCCCTAATGTTTCAACCTCCACCACCATCCCTGGCAATGTACTCCAGGCACCCACAACTCTGTAAATAACTTAACCCTAATCTTTCCTCCCTTCACTTTGTACAGATGTACCATGTAATCTGCCTTCAAGTTTGACCTTAACCAAAATGCATCACCTCACACTTATCCGGATTGAACTCCATCTGCCACTTCTCTGCCCAACTTTGTATCCTGTCTGTATTCTGTTGTACCTACATCAACCTTCTACACTAACTACAACACCTCCAACTTTGGTGCCATCTGTCATTCCAGTGAGGCAAGAATGGGAGATTATGGAGTTCAATATATGGCCAAGGAGCTGGGACAGAGGAAGTGCTTCAGATGTATGGATCAACAGGTTTTCATTCAGCCAGATGGTACCTGTACATCTATTATCCTTGTATTCCAATTCTCTGCTTCTTTTCAATCAGTCAATGCTCTCCCCACGTGAGTAGGTTTCCTGTTATACCATGGACTCTTTGTCTTGTTAATATAAGTAGCCTCATGTACGGTACCTTGTCAAATACACAATATCCACTGCATCTCCTTTACCTAGCCTGCTGGTCACTTCTTCAAAGAATTCCAAAGGTGTGTCAAAGAAACCAAGTTGGCTTTGGCCTGTCTTGTCATGTGTCTCCAAATACGCTGTAATCTCATCGTTTACAATCAACTCCAACATCTTTAGGCTAGCCAGTCTATAATTTCTGCTGCCTCACTCCTTTCTTGAATAGTGGGGTGTCATTTGCTATTTTCCAGTTCTCCGGGACTATACCAGTATCTACTAATTGCTGAAAGATCATTACCAATGCCTCCAAAATATCTAGCACTACTTCTTTCAGAACTGAGGGGACAATCCATCTGGTTTGGGAAACATCCATCCTTAGAGCATTCAGCTTTCAGAACATCTTCTTCCTTGAAATAATGACTGCACTCACTTCCCTTCCCTGATGCCTTTCGACATCTAGCACACTGCTAATGTCTTCCCCGGTGAAGACTGATGCAAAATATTAATTCAGCTCCTCTGTCATCTCCTGATCTTCCTTTATTATATCTCCATTTTTTTTAATGGTCCTACATCTTTCCTTACCCCTCTTTTACTCTTTCTATACAAAGCTTTGCTAGCCTACTTTCACACTTCATCTTTCCCTCCTTAGGATTTTTTAGTTACCTTCTGCAGGTTTTTAAAAACTTCCCAATCCTCGAGCTACCCACTAATTTTTGCTTCCTTGTATGCTCTCTCTTTCGCTTTTACATTGGCTTTGAGTTCTCATCAGCCACAATTGCAACATTTTTCCCATTTTTTTTGGTATGTATTTATCTTGCACCTTCCCCATTTCTTGCAGAAACTCTATCTATTGCTGCTCTGTTATCTTCCCGACTAGTGCCCCCTTCCAATCTACTTTTGCCAGTTCCTCTCTCATGCCACTGTAATTCCCTTTACTCCACTGAAATCCCAACACATCTGATTTCAGTTTCTCCTTGCTGAATCTCAAAGCAATCATATTAAGATCACTGTCCCCTCATGGTTGCTTTACTCCGAGCTCTCTAATCACCCAATCCAGTTTAGCTGATCCCATGGTGGACTCATCAACAAGTTGCTCTAAAAAGCCATCTTGCAGGCTTCCTACAAATTCTCGTTTGAGATCCAGTCCAACCTGGCTTTCCCAATCTACTTGCATGTTAAAATCCCCCATGACTTCCATAACATTGCCCTTCTGACACGCCTTTTCTATTTGCTGTTGTAATTTATTGTCCACATCCTGGCTACCGTTTGGAGGTCTGTATATAACAGCCAACAGTGTCTTTTACCCTTGCTATTTCTGAACTCAATCCACAATGATTCTGTATCTTCTGATCCTATGTGACCTCTTTCTAATGATTTAATGTTGTTTTCTTACCAAAAGAGCCATGCTGCCCCCTCTGCTTAACTGCCTTACCATTTGATACATTATCTTTGGACATTCAGCTCCCAATGACATCCATCCTTTAGCCACAACTCCATGATGACCACAACATCATACCTGCCAATCTGTAGCTGTACTACAAGGTCATCCACTTTATTTCTTGCGCTGCATGCATTTAAATACAGAATCTCCTGCCTCCTACATGTGATTGTGCCCTTGTAACTCCTGTCTATCACCTCCTTAACACCTTGAATAATCTGATCGAGATTTAGTTTAATTCTGCATAATGTTCAGTATAGACATCATGGGGCACAGGGCACATTCTTGTGTTGAACACAAGAAGGGAATCTGATACAAACCAAAAATTCCAAACACACATTAGACATCATTAGTGTGGAGGGAGAAAATTATTCATTTGGATTCACGTCCTTCTTTAGAATGAAAGACTGCAAAGAAGAAACCAGATTCGACAACTGAATATCAGAGTATTATAAAGTGCTTCTGGAAGTCTCATGACATTGTTTACCTCCAGCACAAAAAAAAACATTGCACAAATCAGGGGGAAAAAATGGAAGTACATGACAGGCAAAGGAAATCGTGATTTTTGAGGAGAATGGAACTAAGGAGATTAAGAGGCCAGAGATGGAATGAAATACCCTTAGCAAGAAAAATTAAGGAGAATTTCAAGACATTCCATACCAGGAGCAAGAGGGTGGCCAGGGAAAGAGTGTGTAAAAGGGGTAATCTCTGTGTGGAGCTGGGTGATGTGAGCAAGGACATGGAAGATATTGAGTACACTGATGGTGTGCAGCAGCTAACATTAAGAAGTAGTGTTAGACATCATGGAACACAAGGTTGATTTATCATCCCAGGAAGTAACTAGGGCCCCTGAAATGGAAATTTGTATTTTCATTAGCCAGAGATGAAAAATACAGAATAGCTACATACCAGTGATAGGGAAATCCCAGGGATAGCATTTTCTTGCATATTAAAAGGGACTGACCAGGAATGGCAAGCATGACCTTGTGAAGGGAAAGCATGCCTCACTCATTGAAATTGAATGTTTTGGAGGAGGTAGCTAAAGAGATTGATGAAAACAGAGGTAGATGCAATCTATATTGACAAAGACCCACTCCAGAACATTATGGCACACGGTATCCAAGGCAAGTTGGATAAATGGGATTCATCGTTGGAATAGTGGAGGGTAGAAATGTGACAATGGTGCATCACAGAGATCAGTATTGGGATTTTTGTTGCCTGTGATAGGAAGAAGAGCCTGTTTCTGTGCTATGCTGCTTATGGCCTGAGTTGCAAATCATTCAAACTAATCTAAAAACAGACATTAGCAGTGGAGAGCTAATGTGGCCAGATGGAACATAATCTAACATTGAATGATTTATTTGTATAGATAAAATATTTGTCCTGCATATGTATTGTTTGTCTGTATGTGTGTTATGTCTGGTTGTGTGCCTGCGTGTTTTTGCACCGAGGATCAGAGAACGCTGTTTTGTCGGGTTGTACTTGTGCAATCGGATGATAATAAACTTGATAATCCACAATCTCACCTCATCCTGGATGTACTGCAGTAGAAATGGTGACGCTCGAAGGTTGTCAACAGGAATGTTGAAGAAACCTTGGATTTCCTTCTGATGAAGGTCCATGGTGATAATATGGGTTAATCCTGGAAACACCACAAACAACCTTTAACATCCAATGATGAGTTGACAGATAACAAAGATTAAACCTGATCACGAGTTTACTGTCATAAACACTGTATAATGGTCATTTGAATCCTCAGGAACACAGAAGATGGCAAACATTGCCAGGTCCATCCCATCCACTGAAGACATGTGAGGTACTGCCACAAGAAGACAGCCAAAAACAAAGGGTCTCCAACACCCTGGACACAACCTCTTCTTACTGTTATGTTCAAGAAGAATTTAAAATTTTATGTACAACACGATAGAAACCGATACGGCTAAAACCCATGCCACCCAATTCACCTTGAACCCTGTAGTTTTGGAATGTGGGAGGAAACCCACTCAGACACAGTGAGAATGGACTTATGGACAGTGACGAATTTGAACCCGTGCCTCCCAGAAGGTACAGATGCTTGAAGATCAGCACCTCTTGGTTGAAGAGCAATTTCTTTTCAACAGCTATCATGTCTTGAAGCTCCCCTTGTTGCAGTAATCATGGACTGCTCAGACACCACAGAAGGCTGCCTGCACATTGTATTGTCACCTTCTTTTCTTGCACTATGGTAACAGAATATTTATTATCTACCAATCTTTTGTAATATTATCTCTTAACTGAATATATAACATTGGAGTGTTTGTTAACAATGTACCTGTGGCTGCACAGAATTTTGGTGAATATGTACATTGTGAAATGCAGTTGACAATCAACTCATTTGTCATTATCACATTGTCCATAATCCTGCAGCCCAACAGGGAAAAAAAAACTCCAATAGAATAATCAAGTGCAAGTTACACGAAATACAAAAGATTGACAGATAATAAATATCCAATTACCATCGGCAGGCGTTACAATAGTGCAAACAGATCTTTGTGGCATCAGAGCCACCCAGGATGAGTGTAACAAGGGGAGGCTCAGAGGCTGTCAGCCATTGAAAAGAAACAGTTCTTGGACCCACAGGTGCTGATCCACAGCGAGGTTGTGATAGGGATCCCTTTTGACATTGGCTGCCTTCTTGAGGCAGTGCCTCACATAGATGTCCTCAATGAACAGGAGGTAGGCACCTGTAATGGATCTGGCTGTGTTTGCTACTTTCTGCATTCCTGGGCACTCGAATTCCCAAACCAGGCTGTGATACAACCAGTCAGTATACTTTTCACAAGATGATACATCCATGCCAAATCTCCTCAAACTTCTTGGAAAATATTGGTGTGCCTTCTTCACAGAGGCCTTGTTATACTTGGCTCACGAGATTTTGTGAGCCACATATATATAAAAATAAAGGTACAGAAGTAGGCCATTCAGCCCATCAAGTCTGCTCCGCCACCATGACAAATCTAAACCATTCTCACATCTAGTTCCAATTTCTGGCCTATTGCCCATATCCTTTGATACCCTGACTAATTATATACCTATTAATCCCTTCCTTAAACTCCCCCATTGATCAAGCCTCCACATCTGTATGTGGCAACAAATTCCACAAACCCACCACCCTCTGGCTGAAGAAATCTGTTTTAAATAGGTACCCTCCAATTCTAAGTCTCTCTTGTCCTGGATTCACCCACCAACAGAAACATCTTATTCACATCTCTGTCCAATTCTTTCAGCATTCAAAATGTCTCTATAGGGACTTTTAGGTGGCCAATTGCCCCGCATGTAAAGCCGCATGTTTAGGCAATATGCAGCTGTTTTGAGGCCACCTGAATGTGCAGGAGGCGCTCTTGAGGTGAGCTACATAACCCTCCCTCCAAGAGGGATAATCAGCTCAGCTCAGTGGCTCTCCCAGCCACCTCAATGCAGCTGGCTGAAAGCAGATGTTAAAGGGTCAGGTGCTGATCATAGCTGACACCAGGCAGGAGCCAGAGTGGGCTCAGAGCCGCATCCTGTGCAGCTGTGTCCTTCAGGTGGCCAGCGTTGCGCTTTAAACACTGCCACCTGAACGGCAATTTAAAGGGCCGCTTCTGCTTCTTCAGGCACATTCTTAGCGTAGAATGCACCTGAAAAAGCCTTATGAGATCCTCTCTCATTCTTCTACACTCCAATAAATACAGTCCAAGAGTCAATAAATGCTCCTCACATGTTAGCCCTTGCATTCCAGGAATAATTCTAGTAAATGTTCTCTGTACTCTCTCCAACATCAGTATATCCCTTCTAAGATAAAGGGGCCAAAACTGCACACAGTGCTCCAAATGATATCTTACCCATGGAGCTTCATCAACACCTCTTTGCTCTTGTACACTATTCCTCTTGAAACAAATGCCAAACATAGCATTCGCTTTCTTTACTGCCGATCCAATCTGGTGGGTATCCTGCACAAGGACCCCGATGTCCCTATGCACTTATGAACTTTCTCCCCTTCTAAATAATCTGCCTGTTTATTTCCTCTTCCAAAATGTACAACCGTACATTTCTCAACATTCTATCTCATCTGCCATTTCTTTGCCCGCTCTCATAAACTGTTTAAGTCTCTCTGCAACCTTTCGGTTTCTTCAACACTTCCTCTCCTCCATCTTTCTTGGTGTCATCTGCAAACCTGGCCACAAAACCATTCAATTTATAATCTAAATCATCAATATACATTGTAAAAAGAAGTGGCCTCAACATTGACCCTGACGGAACACCACTAGTAACCAGCAACCAACCAGAACTGGACCCCTTTATTCCCACCCTTTGCTTTTTGCCTATCAGCCAATGCTCCAACCAATCTAATATCATTCCTGTAATTCCATGGGCTCTCATCTTATTAAGCAGCCTCTTATGCGGCTCCTTATTGAAGGCCTTTTGAAAATCCATATGCACATCATTCACAGCCTCTCCCTTGTCCATCCTACTTGAGATTACCTAAAAAAATTCTAATAGGTTGGTCAGGCAGAATCTTCCCTTCATGAAACCATGCTGGTTTACACCTAGGTATTTCATAACGTCATCCTTTAGGATCAACTCCAATAACTTTCCAACTACTGATGTCAGGCTAATAGGCATGTAATTTTCTTTTTTCTGCCTCTCTCCTTTCTTAAACAGTGGTACGACATTTCCAACCTTCCAGTACTCGGAACCATGCCAGAGTCTTTTGCCTCCTGGGAAAGCATTTCCAACGCCTTCACAATCTCTAAAGCCACCTCCTTCAGAACCTGTGGGTGCACCTCATCTGTTCCAGGAGACTTATCTACCTTCAGTCCATTCAGCTTACTAAGCATTCTCTCTCTGGTAATCTAGACTGTACTTAATTCTATTCCCTGAGACCTCTGACTATCAGGTATATTACTAATGTCTTCCACAGTGAAGACTGATGCAAAATACTCATTTAGTTCCTTGGCCATCCCTTTGTTACCCATTATAATTTCTCCAGCATCATTTTCAATCAGTCCTATATCTACCCGTGTCTCCTTTATTCATATTTTTTGAAAACAGTATCTTTTTGTTTGTTATTTGCCAACTTCCTTTCATAATTTATCTCTTTCCTAATGACTTTCTTAGTTTCTGTAAGCTTTTACAAGTTTCTCAGTCCTCTGTTTTTCCACTAATTTTTTCTTCCTCATATGCCCTCCCTTTTGTTTTTATTTTAGCCTTGACCTCTCGTTAGTCACAATTGTGCTATTTTTCCATTCATAATTTTCTTTTTTCAGAATCTATCTATCCTGCACTTTCCTTATTGTAGAAATATTATCCAATTCTGCTCTGCCGTCCCTCTATCTAGCTTACTTTTCCAGTCAAATTGGGCCAGTTCCTCCCTCATACCACCGTTATTTCCTTTGTTCCACTGAAATATTGATACACTTGATATCAGCTTCTCCTTTTCAAATTTGAAACTGAATGCAATCATGTTATGATCACTACTTCTGAAGATTGAATTACCTTTAGTTCCTTCAGGTTCATTACATAGCACCCAATCTAAAACCACTGATCCCTGGTGGACTTATCGACGAGCTGCTCCAAAAAGCCATCCCGTAGACATTCTACAAACTCTCTCTCCTGAGATCCAGTACCTTCCTGACTTTCCTAATCCCCTTTCATGATAACATTCCGATAATTATTTTGACATTTTCTTTCTGACACACTTTTTCTATTTCCAGCTGTAACTCGTAATCCACCTCCCGGCTGCTGTTTTGGGGGCCTACATACAACTGCTATTAGTGTCCTTTTACCCATGCCATTTCTTCACTCAAGCCATAAGGATTCTACCTCTTTTGACCCTATGACTCCAGGACAGGTCTTCTGAAATATTACCTCCCAGAAACATGAAGATCCTAACACTCTCCACTCTGTTCATCAATGCGGATAGGTGTGAGGTCTCCCAGCTTCTCCTTCCAAAAATCCACAATAACATTCCTGCATCTTGGCGATGTGAGAGCAAGATGTTGTCTTGGCACCACCTAATCAGATTCTCAATCCCCATCCTGTATTTGGATTCATTATTTCCCGTAATTCAGCCAACAGTGGTGCTGTCAACAAATTTACAGATTAATTAGAGACAAACTTGGCTATGTACTAGTTCATTAGTGCGTAGCAAAGTTCATGCTTCATCAAGCCCTGTTACCATCTTCCCCCAACAACCCCTCACCCCCTCCAGAGATCACCCGAGGTTATGACCATGATTGTTACTCTCTCTCGCTGCAATACAAACCCAAGCCACTACATACTTTGTGCCCAACACTTCCTTTTGCCCCAGAATCTGCTCACCTGCTTTGGCCAACATACACGCAAGCAATTTGCAAACAATGGAGCCCCTCTTCCTCATTTTACACTGCTTGCTGTAGGGGAAGTAGGGAATAACCCCAATTATGTTCCGGGCACACGAGGTCTTACAGGCGTAGGCCATGATCAGCAATTCCATCACGGCTGTGTTAACATCCCTGCAAGACAGACATTCGTGAGCCTACTCAGGGCATCATCTAGGGCATTTTCATTCAACTTCAGCAAGACCAACAACAGGAACCGACCGCACAGCCCACTTGTTTAACAATTAAAAATGAGTCGCAAAAAAATCAGGTCGACAGAGTAAGGAATTCGTAATTTACTAAGCAGAGATACAGTGAGTCAAGAGATGGCGTCCTGATTCAAAACAAGCCCTCAGAGAGAATGGAGACGAAGGAAAGCTGATAGCTATTTAATAGTTTAAAAAAGATACTTACCAGATTCTAAGAAGGAAGACATTGTTTTCATTGGTGGATGAGCAATTGTGCTCACAGATTCTGTGTGTCTGCTGATGCTTCAACTCAAGGTCTGGGGCTACTGTGGGGCATCAAGGAGGCTGTATCCTGGACCCTGACCAGGAGATGAAGCTCCTCCTTTCACCCATCAATCAAACCCCAAGGAGATGGTGGATCCACTGGCTATCATCTTCCAAACCTCCATCCATTCTAAAATGGCTCTCACAAGAAGGTACCAAATGAAATCACAACTCAAGAAAAATTGGAGAAAGAAAATGGGATTATCAATAAAAAGTTAGAATCTACAACAAAGAAAGAAGGAATAGGGAAAATGATGGATGCGATTTATGGAAAAAGTCATGTTTGACATAGATGATTCCGGATATGAAGAGAATGTGGGGTTAGTGCAGGGAAGTGGCAGAGGTAAAGATCCGTCTCAGTGACCTTGAGAGCAGAACAGATACAAGGGGCAAGTAGCCTGCATCGTAGAAAATCACAGAATGATTACAGCAGAGGCCATTCAGCCCATAGAATCTACTCCAGGTTTCCATTTTTAAAAATTTTTAAATTTATTTTTCACCCTATGAACCATATCAATTAAAATACAAACATTTCCCTCTTAAATATACAGTGGCATTTTCTCCCTTTTCCCCCCTACCTTCTCTCCCTCCTTCCCACCCCCCTCCAAACCCATTAAACGTTCAACATATATAATACAATAAAACCATTAAACAATGTCATCACATAATGAAAATAAACAAGAAAATTGTGTCATCTACTTTTACACACTGGGTCAGTTCATTTTGTCTTCTTCTCATTTTATCATTTTAGGAGGTGGAGGTCCACGGTAAGCCCTCTCTGTTGTGTTCCATGTACGGTTTCCAAATTTGTTCAAATAATGTGACTTTATTTTTTAAGTTATATGTTAATTTTTTTCAATGGAATACATTTATTCATTTCCATGTACCATTGCTGTACTCTCAGACTCTCTTCTGATTTCCAAGTTGACATTATACATTTTTTTGCTACAGCTAAGGTGATCATAATAAATCTTTTTTGCACTTCATCTGGTTTGAGGCCTAATTCTTTACTTCTTATATTTCTTAGAAGAAAGATCTCTGGATTTTTTGGTATGTTGCTTTTTGTGATTTTATTTAATACCTGATTTAGATCTTCCCAAAACTTTTTCACTTTCTCACATGCCCAAATTGCATGTACTGTTGTTCCCGTTTCCTTCTTATAGCGAAAACAGCTATCTGATAATGTTGGATAATTTATTTAACTTTTGGGGCGTGATGTAACCAATTATATTGTATCATGCATAACCTCATGTTTATTATATTTTTCTCAGTTCCAGAGCATAACTTTTCCCATATTTCATTTTTTATCTTTATGTTTAAATCTTTTTCCCACCTTTGTTTGGGTTTATAGCTTATTTCATCATTTTCCTTGTCTTGTAGCTTGATGTACATGTTTGTTATAAATCTTTTTATTATCATTGTTTCTGTAATCACATATTCAAAGCTGCTTCTTTCTGGTAATCTCAGTCTGCTTCCCAATTTGTCCTTTAAGTAGGTTTTCAATTGGTGGTATGCAAACATTGTACCATGAGTTATTCCACATTTGTACTTCATTTGTTCAAATGATAATAAATTATTTCCCAAAAAACAATTTTCTATTCTTTTAATTCCTTTTCTCTCCCATTCTCTAAAGGAAAGGTTATCTATTATGAAAGGGATTAGTTGATTTTGCGTCAATAATAATTTTGGTAGTTGGTAATTTGTTTTTTCCTTTTTACGTGAATCTTCTCCATATGTTGAGTAAATGGTGCAGTACTGGTGAACTTCTATATTGCACCAGTTTTTCATCCCACTTATAAAGTATATGTTCTGGTACCTTCTCCCCTATTTTATCTAGCTCTACCTTGGTCCAATCTGGTTTTTCCCTTGTTTGATAAAAATCTGATAGATACCTTAATTGTGCTGGTCTATAATAATTTTTAAAGTTTGGTAGCTGCAAACCACCTTGTTTGTACCATTCTGTTAATTTATTTAGCGCTATCCTCGGTTTCTCCCCTTTCCATAAGAATTTCCTTATTATTTTCTTTAGTTCATTGAAGAATTTCTCTGTTAAGCGAATTGGTAACGATTGAAACAATAGGTATTGTATCCTTGGGAAGAAATTCATTTTAATGCAATTTACTCTCCCTATCAATGTTAGTGGCAATTCTTTCCAATGTTCTAAGTCATCCTGTAATTTCTTCATTAATGGCTGATAATTTAATTTGTATTGGTGGCCTAAATTATTATCTAATACCTAGGTATCGGATTGCTTGTGTTTGCCATTTAAATGGTGATTCTTTTTTAAACTCTGTGTAATCCGCATTATTCATTGGCATTGCTTCACTTTTATTTGCGTTGATCTTGTACCCCGATATTTCTCCACATTCCTTCAATTTCTTATGTAGTTCTTTTATTGATATTTCTGGTTCTGTTAAGTATACTATGATGTCATCTGCAAATAAACTGATTTTATACTCCTTCTCCTTTATTTTTATTCCTTTTATTTTATTTTCTGTTCTTATCAGTTCTGCCAATGGTTCTATTGCTAAAGCGAACAGTGAGGGAGATAGTGGACATTCCTGCCTAGTTGACCTACTCAATTTAAATTAGTTTGATACATATCCATTTACTGTCACCTTCTCCAATGGCCCCTTATATAATGTTTTAATCCAATTAATATATTTTTCTGGTAGGTTGAACCTCTGTAATACTTTGAGTAAATAATTCCATTCTACCCTGTCAAAGGCTTTTTCTGCATCTAAAGCAACAGCCACTGTTGGTATCTTATTTCCTTGTCCTACATGGATTAAATTAATGAACTTACAGACATTGTCCGTTGTTCGTCTTTTCTTAATAAATCCAGTTTGATCTTGTTTTACTATTTTCGGTACACAGTCGGCCAATCAGTTTGCTAATAGTTTTGCTATTATCTTATAATCTGAATTAAGTAGAGATATTGGTCTATATGATGCTGGTGTTAGTGGATTTTTCCCAGTCTTTGGTATTACTGTAATTATTGCTGTTTTACATGAGTCTGGCTGCAAACCACCTTGTTTGTACCATTCTGTTAATTTATTTAGCGCTATCCTCGGTTTCTTCTCTCTGGTTCATTACTTCCAGGAGAGGAGGAATTAATAACTCTTGAAATGTTTTATAGAATTCTATTGGGAATCCATCCTCCCCAGGCAGCTTTTTCATCAGTTTGTTTTGTTCCTCTTCTTGCAATTTCGGCAGTTCAATTTTAGCTAAAAACTCATCTATTTTGTCTTCTTTCCCTTCGTTCTCAGTTCAGTATAATTGTTCAGAGAATTCCTTAAAGTTTTCATTGATCTCTGTTGGGTTATATGTAATATGATTGTCCTTTTTCCTTGATGCCAATACAGTTCTTTTAGCTTGTTCTATTTTAAGTTGCCAGGCTAATATTTTGTGGGTTTTTTCTCCTACTCGTAATACTTCTACTTTATTTTCATTATGTTCTTCTCCACCTTATGCGTTTGTAATGTTTCGTATTTTTTTTGTCCGCCAATCCTCTTCTTTTTGTTGTATCTTCCCCAATTGCTAGTTCTTTTTCTGTACTTACTATTTCCCTTTCCAACTGTTCTATTTCCCGATTGTAGTCCTTTTTCAACTTAGTTACATAACTTATTATCTGCCCTCTAATGAAGGCTTTCGTTGCATCCCATAATATAAATTTGTCTTTCACTGATTCCGTATTTATTTCAAAGTAAATTTTAATTTGACGTTCAATAAACTCTCTAAATTCCTGTCTTTTAAGTAGCATGGAGTTTATCCTCCATCTTTCTGTTCTTGGTGGGATGTCCTCCAGTTCTATTGGTAATAACAGGGGTGAATGATCAGATAGCAATCTAGCTTTATATTCCATTTTCCTAACTCTCCCTTGGATATGGGCTGACAACAGGAACATGTCAATCCTTGAGTATGTTTTATGTCTACTCGAATAATATGAGTATTCCTTCTCCTTTGGGTGTTGCCTCCTTTATATATCCAAAAGTTGCGTTTCCTGCATCGATTTAACCAAAAATTTGGCCATTTTATTCTTTTTGCTAGTCTTTTGTCCAGTTTTATCCACCTTTGGGTCCAAATTAAGGTTAAAATCCCCTCCTAACAGTATATTCCCCTGCGTATCTACAATCTTCAAAAAAAACTCACATAAACTTTTGATCCTCTTCATTAGCTGCATATATATTGACCAAATTCCAGAATTCTGAATATATCTGACACTTTATCATTACATACTTCCCTGCTGATCTATTATTTCCTCCTCTATTTTGATTGGTACATTTTTATTGATTAATATAGCTACACCTCTGGCTTTTGAATTATATGATGCTGCCGTTACGTGCCCTACCTAGTCTCTCCTTAATTTATTATCTTCCACTTCCGTTAAATGTGTTTCCTGCACGAATGCTATATCTATTTTTTCTTTTTACATTAAATGTAATAGCCTCTTCTTTTTTTAATTTGGTTATGTATTCCATTAATATTTATAGTCATATAGTTCAACATGGCCATCTCATACTCTGTTTACACCTCATTTCCGCTTCCTCACCACCACCTTTCCCCCTTTTCATCTCAGTTTTCCCTTTTTGAACTCAATGTATGACAACACTTCGAAAACATAAAATACTTCAACAACTCCCACATCTAAAATTCCCTTAACCCTGTTTCCCCCCCACCTCTGAGTTGCTCTTTATCCCTTGCCGGGCAACCACAACTCCCCTCTCCATTCGGATTGCGAACCCGCTCGCAAGCGTCAACTGATTTCGCAGTGACTGTTATTCTCTCCCACCAAACCCCCTCCAGAAAACTTTTATCTTCACATTTAACAAAACTCACCCCCTTTTCTTTTTTCCCCTCTCCCTTACTTCCCCTTCTTTAGTTTTTACTTATACATTATTTTTACATCTTTATATGTAGTTTGTCGTTGTTCTTCGTTCTTGTTACATCTCTTCATCTCTCCTTGTCCTGCAGGTGTTCTGCAAATTCTCGTGCTTTCTCCGGATCCGAGAACAGTCAGTTTTGCTCCCCCAGGATAACTATTTTAAGCACAGCTGGATATCTTAAATTTATAACCTTTTTTCCATAGGATCGATTTTACTGTGTTAAACACCATTCCTCTTCTTTAGGAGTTCAAAACTTATGTCTGGGTAAAAAAATATTTTTTGACCCTTATATTCCAATGGTTTTTTGTCTTCTCTAATTTTAATCCTTGCCCTCTCCAATATATTTTCTCTTGTCGTGTATCTCATAAATTCTACTTAAAACTGATCTTCGTTTTTGTTGTGACTGTGGTTTCGGGGCTAGTGTTCTGTGTGCCCTTTCTATTTCCATTCCTTCCTGTATTTCTGGCATTCCCAGGACCTTTGGGATCCATTCTTTTATAAATTGTTTCATATTTTTGCCGCCTTCATCTTCCTTTAGGCTCACTATCTTTATATTGTTTCGCCTACTATAGTTTTCCAATATATCCATCTTCTGAGCTAACAACTCCTTAACTTTTTTGTCACTGTCTTCCAATTTTCTTAAGTCATTCACTTCCATTTCTACAGCCATTTCTTATTCTTCCACATTTTCTCATCTTTTCCCTATTCCTGTCATGACCAGCTCTATTCTACTCACTTTTTCTTCTGTACTTTTCATTTTTCTTTTCATTTCACTAAATTCTAATGTCAACCATTCTTTTAATGTTTTCATTTGTTCTTGAAATGTTTTTAAATCTATATACTGTCCATCTATTTTACCTTCTATTCCTGTGTAGAGCTTGGTCTTCTTTTTCTTCTTCTTCTGTGTCTGCACCTGTGTTTGTGTCTTCTACTTCTCTTCCTTGTTTCTGTGTCTCTTCTGACTTTCTTGTTGAGCTACTTGCCTCATTTTGTTGGGTGTTTTTTTGCATAGCTTCTTGTTGTTGGTCTTCTTCTGGGCTAGTTATCTGTTGGGTTTCCTGTTGCTGTTTTTCTTTCTTATCACTCCCTTTCCTGTTGGTTTCCTCTTCTTCCAGCTGAGAGCCCTGCTGTTGGGCATCTTTCAGCTGCTCGCGCTGTGCAAGTTCAGATTTTTATTCTGAACCTTGCTCTGTTGCCTTGCAATTTTTTTTTCACCATTTAACCAATTTCCTCTTGCCCACAATGGAGTCGACCAGTAGATTCCAACTATACATTGCATAGGATTTTCCTCATGTCACTCTTCATTCACTTTCCCTTTTTATAGCTGTCACCTTCTGGCACCCAAACTTTTGACAGCCTCCCACTACCCACACCTCCACTCAGCCCAAGTTCCAGCCTCTACAACTTACCTGGAAAAAAACTCTTCTTCATACAATGTAGAAGCAGACTTGAACACAATATTTTACAAGGCTAGGACATTATTATTATTATTATTATTATTTACAGTTCAGAATGATTTCCTTTATTTTATTTTCAATGCCTCTACTGATAAACTGCAGAATGTGTATGTGGGTGAGCCACTTCCCAAACTTGCATTGCCATTCTTAATGGATTGTGCACCCATTCCCCAGGTCCCTCCACTCCTATATCTCTTACAGAACACTACCCTTCATTCCGCATTGTCTCTCCTCATTCTCCCTGCCAAGATATGTTACCTCAAGACTTTAACATAAATTTCTATTAACCCCTCCTCCCTTGAGTCTCCCTCTTTCCACATCCCTGTCTCCTTTCCCCCTCTGCCCCTTCTTCTGAAAGCTGCATGCCCTGCTGAGTTGCTCGAGCACGGAGGTGGAACTAATTGGCTTTAAGATGTTTGGTTTATCTTTTGATCCTGTTATGAATAGGAAGTAACAGTTCCATCCCTCTGGTATTAACCCTGTGTACAAGAAACTACTACCGACTATTCCTCATTCTTTCAGACTGCTCCTTCGATGCTTGGAGTGACAGATATTGGCATGAGCATAGTCCAGATCACACCAACAATGGGCAAGGAATTGCACAGAGAGAAAACAGGAAGAAAATTAGAGAAAGTCCAATGGATGGTGCACCCATCAACATTTCTGCTGTTCACTGTGGTGAGATGTCTTCGTGGCACCAAGGTAAAAGATATGGCCAAGGGGTGCAGAGTATTTTGGAAGAAGGGAGCAAGCTCAAAGTTACAGCAACATCAGAAACTATAATTTATGATTCAGGGAGAGCAGATGCCGAGACCTGACAGAGTTTCAAGTGTTCGGATTGGAAATGTAGAGTCTGACCTTGGAAGCAGTTACAGTAAAACCTCTTTAGTACACGGTAGTTGGGGTCCAAGATTTCATACCGCATTACAGCTGACTTGCAGAACAGATGCAGGGGCGGCCAGCGCAGGACGTCGGTGTGGCTGGTCTCGCGCCGGGGGGGCAGGGGCAGCAGGGAGGGCGGCTGTCAGGCGAGGGAAGGGAGGTCGCGGGCTGATTGTCATCAGCCCACCCCTTAGCAGTTTGGGGTCCAAAGACACCAGCGCTATAAGCAATTCTGTGGATTAACGAATCGCGTTCTAATGAGGTTTCACTGTATATCCAGAATGTTGCCTGTCACATACAATCATCGATGGAGGACATTGATTAACAATGTAGGAAGGAAACCAGATTATTGCACCTGTTTCTGAGGAAAGTGATGCCTATTCCAAAGGGTTGGATTGCATCAAAATGGCATCTTTGCAAGGACATTCAATTGCATGACCACCACGACTGGTCAACATTAAACTGGAAAGGGAACATAGACAAATGCAAAGGAAAAATAAGGTCCTAAAACACAGTTTTACATGCGGTTAGTGCTGGCGACTGGGGTTAGAATCTCACAGCTGTCTGTAAGGAGTTTGTATGTTCTCCTTTTGTCTCCATGGGTTTTCTCCAGGGGCTCCGGTTTCTTCCCATCCTTCAAAATGTACCGGGTTGAATGTTAATTGGGTGCAATTGGGCGGCACGGCTCGTGGGTCGATTGGGCCTGTTACCATGCTGCATCTCTAAATTTAAATATTTTTTAAAATTTAAAACAAGTTTTGGGTTGTACAAGAGAAGGCAAATATGGCATTAGGTAGAACACACCAGGAAGGGGGAAAGGAATACCAGGAACAAACGACATGATAAGAATACAAGTAGATATATACCCAACGTGTGGTAAATGAGGTCAGTGACCTCCAAACTCTATCAACCATGTGGGAACAGGACAAGGCTAGAATAGAAATACAGCTTGAATTATTGAGGACTGGGCACTTCATCAACAGATTAAATATTCAGGGAGACAAGGAGGAGAAAAGGAAGCGGCAATGTTAGATCAAAGAGGGCAATGTAAAATGAGGACACTCTTGATATATATTAAAAAAATAAAATATAGATAGATCGTGTTATATGGCGAGCTCTCCACTGGCCAACGTGACAGAGGTGCACCAAAGAGGTACAAGGACTGCCTAAAGAAATCTCTTGGTGCCTGTCACATTGACCACCACCAGTGGGCTGATATCGCCTCAAACCATGCACCTTGGCGCCTCAGTTCGGCGGGCAGCAACCTCCTTTGAAGAAGACCGCAGAGCCCACCTCACTGACAAAAGACAAAGGAGGAAAAACCCAACACCTAACCCCAACCAACCAATTTTCCCCTGCAACCGCTGCAACCGTGTCTGCCTGTCCCGCATCGGACTTGTCAGCCACAATCGAGCCTGCAGCTGACGTGGACTTTTACCCCCTCCATAAATCTTCATCCGCGAAGCCAAGCCAAAGAAATATATAGTGAAAAGGAGATAGAGCAGCAAATCCGCAGGCAAATTACACAGATGTGCAAGTACCCCAGAGTGGTAATATTGTGGATTCTAATGTAGTAAAAAAAATCAATTGGGATAATGCTTAAAAAAAAGAAATTTCTAAAGAGCTCAGGAAAACTTGCTGGATCATTATATACCTGGACCGAGCCAGGAGGTATCACTATGTCTGGTGTTGTGCCGGAAGTGGGCCACAAGTTAGTGAGAATAAACTTGGGGAAGAGTAATCATTGTACCATTAGATTTGGCTAAGCAATGGAAAAGGGAAGAGAACCATCTAAAATAGAACTGCTGGAAAGGAAGAGGGCTTGGATACAAAATTAGTTTGGCAGGAGGACAGAGCATTGTGACAAGGGGTATTCCGCAGGGGTTAATGCTGGGCCCCCTTTAGTTCATCGTTTGTATTAATGATTGGACAATATTGTAGGTGACATTGTTATTAAGTTTACAGATTACACTAAAATTAGATCGAGTTTATCAGAAGCTGGATAGGCTAGAAGTTATTTGCCAAGCGTGTACGAGGTTGAGAGGTGACTTTATAGAGGTTTTTAAAAATCAGCAGGGACAAGGATTATATGAAGTCAGTCTTTTCTCAGGGAAGAGTTCACACCTGGAGGACATGGCTTTAAGGCAGTGGTGGGGAAGGGGCAGTGTTAAAAGGGACCTGAGGGGTCTTTTCTTCAAAGAATGTGGCACATGTATGGACAAACTGTCTGAGAGATGGTAGAGGCAGGTAAAATCACCTCTTTCGAATAGGTACATGGATAGAAAAGATTTAGAGGAATATGGGCCATGTATAGGCAAATGAGATGTAGTCAGATGGGCAATTTGGTTGGCATGGACAAGCCAGGCCAAAGGGTTCATTTCCATGTGATATATCTGTGATTCTCTGCCCAATCCTGGAAGGAGAACGCTCCCACACGAGTACCGCTGTACAAGGCAAGAATTTGGGCACTAACCACTGATCCAACATCCCGTGACATTCTCACCATCACCCAATAAACATGCAGAAGCAACACACCTGCTGCATTCTGGCCTCAAAAGTTTGAGTCTGTTCTGGGCCACACTTACCGTGAGATGGTCTGTATGATGAAAATATCCTGCCCACGAACAGATTCTTTTATTTCCACTCTTGTTTCTATGAGACACAAGGCAAAAATCAGATTCGAAGATCCATAAATTGGAGCTAAACAGTGATACACCAAAAATAATATAATCCTAGGATCTATCCAACAACTCCAGTGTGTCTACCAATGTGGACCACGCACCCCACTGGAAGTTTCTCCCAATCAAGTCCTGCCACTGAATCTTGTAGCACAAGTGTACCAGCCTTCAAAGAAAACTAATGCTCATTAGTCACAATGCTTTAAGTAAAATTACAACATCCAATGCCAACAAGTCAATCCTCCAAGGATTGATCTTTTGAAAGCGAGTGCAAACAACAGAGCAGTTTGTACTTTTTTTTTTCCCTTGACCTTCATCATAAAGGCACACTTCTTGCCATGGGGTCTGAGGACTCTGCACAGCAATAGAATACACAAGGCACTGGATCTCTGCATTCCAGGTGATTTACTTGTGACAGCACAGTGGGCTCCTGGGGCACTTGGCACAAAATGGAAATTGACACAAGGAGAAAACCAGAAACCTCATTTACTGATCAATAATTATTAATTATGTGTCTTGCAAACCTGAATCAACTGTAGTAAAATGCCCAGAAAGATTCACATTGTTCAAACATCTTGCCAGAAAGCACTTGTCCAAATCAGAAGGTTGTGGTGACAAACCCCAGCAGCACCTCATGGGCAGTGGGATCTTTCAGATGAAACACTCAAGCCAGCAACTTCATTCCTATGGGTCCATAGGTCTGCCTTGAAGAGCAGGGGAGCTCAGCTCCGTGCCTTGGCCACCAGTAAAACTAGACTGCGGTGATATTGACAATCACTGTCAGGAGCGGTGATGCATGGCTGTTCAATGCACTGTTACGCTTTGCACGTTCTATTTGCCCGAATTAAAATGAAGGGCCCAATAAAAGGGGTCAAGGCAAACTGAAAGTCAGGCAGAGATGTGTACAAGGTGGGTGAACTAGCTTGACAAGAGAGGACAGGGACTGGAGGACTAACAAAACTATTCAAATGTAGAAATCAGAAAACTGATGTATTATCCAGCAACTCAGCATTCATTTCCCCCAGAACTTCTTACACACCAGGTAAAAGAATGTAAATATCATGGTTAGATTTTCATCAGATGAAGACACATCACATACATTGAAGGAAACAAGTTGAGAAAGTTTGAACAACAGCAAGAGGGTTAAGCTGGATCTGTGGATTATGCCTCTGCTGGAGTACAAAGTCCAATCCTAGCCACTGTACTTTGGAACTGGTGACAGAAGTGCTTTAATAGTTCTAGGATGAGGGACCAGTACTGTGGAGGGAACGCACCCCTTGGAACAGAGTTTTAAGATCTGGTTGTGTCCAAAGTGAATCTTTTTCCACTGGCATGAATATCAGGAATTAGCAATAAACCTCAGAGGAAATTGGGCTTCTTGTGTAAAAAGCCCTGCCTTATCAGGCAGGGAATGGCCACTGAACAGCCATCACCTAATGTCTTTGGGTCTATCAAGCCCTTCCCAGGACTGCCTTATACCAATCCCAAACGCACCAAGACAACAGACCAGTGAGTGCCACTGCTGACTGCAACACCACATGCAAAGTTGCTTCTCGAGTTGCTGCAAGTTCCCAGAAGCTGCGAACACTTCCACGCTGTGCAAGGGTCACATTAGTTTCTGTGTAGTCAGGACGTACTGGAGACATCAGGAAGCAAGGCAATGGCAAACCCCTAAAGAGCTGCAACTCAACATGGAGGGAACAGACAAGTCCAGGGAAACACCACTGCACTTCTAGCTGTGTTGCATCTTCCACAATCACCTGAATAGGCAAACAGGGCTTGGTTTAACATCACACCTGAAAGATGGCATCTTCAACAGTGAAGCAGTCCTTCAGCACTTCCTCTTTGTCACCCTACTGACAGTTGGTACTCATTTGTACCACTAATCCATCCCACCACCATCATCATCACAGGGGCCCTCCCACTAGAGACCCTCACTCCCGCTGCCTCGGACCAGGAGGGGACCTCGCCCCCGCCTCCGCCCTGGGGGAGATCCCACCATCACTGCCCCAGCGCTGAGGGGGACCCTCGGCCCCATCACACAGCACTCGGTCCTCTCCAGACCACCTAATTGTTGCACCTTCATCACCAGAGCCCCTCCCCACACCATCATGCTCACCCTCATCTCCTATTCACAGTGAAGGACTCCTTCACATTCACCCTAAATCTCCAGCACAACACTCCTCACTTCCAAACCTCTGCAGCGGACCTGCTCATCCCAAATACCCAGTGATTCAGGGTTCCACAAAATTTACTCCAACCCCTTCCTCCCATACCAAAACTGCAATGTTTCCTCACAGCTATCTACAGCAGCTGTGCAAGTCTCACTCACTGCTAGAGCATAGAAAATTCCAGCACAGTACAGGCCTTTCAGCTCATGAAGTTGTGCCAACTTGTATAAACCTACTCAACAAACTAAACCTTCCCTACCTCACACCAATAACCCTCTATATTTCTTGTATCCATGTGCTTGCTCTCGTGAATGCTCCTGTTGTTCCAGCCTCCACCACCAACCCTGGCAAGGCATTCCAGGCACCCACAACTCAGCGTAAAACTTTTACCCCCGATTTCTCCTCTAAACTTTCCTCCCCTCGCTTCGTACAAATATCCTCTGGTGTTTGCTCATCTCACCCCGAGAACTGGCTGGTCCACCCTGCCTTGGTCTCTCATAATCTTGTAAACTCTCATCTTTCTTGACTCCAAAGAGAAAAGACAAAACTTGGTTAACTTTGCCTCACAAAACACTTTCTCCAATCCAGGCCACATCCTGGTAAATCTCCTCTGCTCCCTCTTCATAGGTTTCACATCCTTCCTGTAATGAGGCAACCAGAACTGGACACAACATTCCAAGGGTGGTCTAATCAATCTTCTGGAGCTGCACGACTCTTGAACTCAATCTCCAAATTAATGAGCCTTCTTAACTACCCTATCAACCTGCGCGGTAACCTTGAGAGATCTATGGACTTGGACCACAAGGTTCCTCTGTTCTTCCACAGTTAAAAATCCTGCCATTAACCATGTTCTCTACCTTCAAGTTTGACCTTCCAAAATATCACCTCATACTTATCTGGATTGAACACCATCTGTCACTTTTCTGCCCAACTCTGCAACGTGTCAATATCCTGTTGTAACCGACACAACCTTCAGCACCATCCACAACTCCTCCAACCTTCATGCCATCCGCAAACTTACTGACCCATTCCAGTACTTCTTCACCAAGGTCATCAATAAAAATCACAAAGAGTGGGAGTACCTGCAGAACACTACTTAACTCCAGGGAGAATACATTCCATCTACTACTTTCAATTGCTTTCTGCAGGGAAGTCAATTCTGAATCCAAGGTAACATGAATCTGATGCTTCATGACTTTTTGAACCAGTCCATCATGGGGGACCTTGTCAAATGCCTTACTAAAATTCATACACATCACAGCTACCATCAATTCCTTTTGTTACATCCTCAAAAACTCAATTAGACTCATGAGTCACGACCTTCACAAAGGCATGCTGACTATCCCTGAGAAGACTAATTCTCCAAATGTGTATATTTCCTGTCCCTAAGAATCTTCTCTAATAATTTGCCCACCACTGGCACAAGACTTTCTAATCAATAATTCCCAAGATTCTCCCTATTGCCTTTTTTAAACAAGGGGACCACATTTTGTATTCTCCTATCCTCTGGTACCTCTCCTGTGGCCAAAGAAGATGCAAAGATCATTGCCAATGGCCCAGTTATCTTCCCTCCCTTCCTGCAGTAAACCTGGAATACATCTTGTCTGGTCCTGGGGACCCATCCTAAAGAAGATCCAGCAATTCCTCCTTCTTAACCTCAACATGTTCCAGCTCACAAGCTTGTTTTACAATGACCTCACATTGACCAAGGTCCCTCTCTCTGATGAACACTGAAGTAAAGTATTCCCTTATTCCCTCCTCCACCTCCAGGCACAAGTGGCTGTACCCTTCCAGCTCAGATAACACATCCACACCAATGCTCCCACCTCACGACAGTATTACTTGCCTCTTCCACACTTTCCAGTTATGTGAGGCTTCTTAGTGAGTGAATGCAGGAGCTGGATGAGGAAGCTTGTTCTTGGTTCAGTCAGCTTTAAGCATCATTTGTGGTGAACAGTCATTGCAAGATGTTTAAATATTTCCTGTGTATCTCAGAAGACTCCAGTCCCCCAACAAAATTCTAGAGAGCAAAATCTGCTAGAGGAAGGGAGCATCCATGGGAGTGAAGGATCATCAATGTTTCGGGACAGTTACCATTTCAACTTCCTTTCTTCTTCCCACACTGTGATCTCCATCGCCGCCCCTCTCTCAGCCAGGGTGAGGTCCAATGTAAACTAGAGGAACACCACCTCATGTTCCGCCCAAGTCGTCTACAACCCAAAGGTATGAACACTAAATTTTTCAACAGGTAACCCTTACCTCCCCTCCCTCCTGATTCACCTCCCATTTTTGTTCTCTTTCCCAAGCCCCCTCCATCATCCATTTTCAACCCCCTGCTGATACTCACATTTCAGGCACTGGGTCTCCTCCCACCCGGTTCCATCTGCCTTCATCGTTCACCTAATAATTCCCATTGTCACTTTCCTGATCCATCAGACGCCAGCACTAGCGGCCTTTGTGCCCCCATTGATCATCTCCAGCAACCATCGCCATCTTCACTCTCCTCACATTGCCTTCATCTGTCCAGCCCCTTTACTCTTCCTCCCATCTATTTGTCCATCACACCCCCTCCTCCTCTCCTTGTTGTACCACTGTCTTTCTAGTCACAGCCCTGATTCAGGGCCTTGATGGATGTTGCTCAAGAGTTCTTCCAGCAGTTTGCTTTGTGCTCCAAACCCCAGCAGATGCAGCCTTTGTGTCGCCTGTGATTGAGCAAAGCTTAATTTAGGAGACATTGTTTGGCATTTGCAAGCAACATGGATTCTAAAACGGATGTCCAAGCCACTAATGACTACTGCCACCCATTTGCAAGGAAAATACAGCATTACAGGAGGCCAGATAAACAGCATGATGCACAAGGACTCAAGCCCCCAAGGTTAGTTTTAGCAATGTAATAGCTACTTCTGGCAGGCTGATTGGGAACTCATCCAAACAAGCAGGGTAACTTCAAAGGCCATGCACAGACAAATCACCCACAGTTCCTAGAGCAAGAAAACAGGACTTCACTAAATACTGGGATGGTAGACAACTATCCCCATTTTGCAATGTAAATCAGGCACAGATCTGTATCCCAATGTGCACGTGAATATACGTGCACAGCATGTGTGCTTACCACGGTTTGGCTCCTGGTAAACCACAGCTTTGCCAAGTTCAACTCCAAGACGCCTGAAGAAACAAAAAAGTTTCAGATTTATTGTCAGAGTACATCACACACTGCCCTGAAATTCTTTTCTCTGCGGGCAAGGTAGAATTACCACTTAATGGCAGTGCAAAAAAAAACTGATTCAACGTACACATGTAAACAGATAAAGAAATGTAAACAAACTACAATATAGAGAGAGAAAAAAATCAATGAAGTGCAAAAGTAGGCATCCTTAAATGAGTTCCTGATTGAGTTTGTTGTTGAGGAGTCTGATGGTGGAGGGGTTGCAGCTGTTCCTGAAGCTGGTGGTGCAAGTCTTGAGGCATCTATACCTCTTTCCTGATGGTAGCAGCGAGAACAAACCGTGTGCTGGGTGGTGTTAATCCTTGATGATTGCTGCTGCCGTCTGACGGCACCGTTTCCCCCTAGACATTCTCTATAGTGAAGAGGGTTTTGCCTGTGATGTCCTGGGCTGTGTCGACTACCTTTTGCAGGGCTTTATGCTCCGAAGTATTGGTGCTCCTTACTAGACCGTGATGCAGTCAGTCCACATCTGTAGAAATTTGCCAGGGTTTCTGATGTCATACCAAACCTCCGCAATCTCCTGAGGAAGTAGAGGTGCTGATGTGCTTTATTCACAAAGCCATTAGTGTGTTGGGTCCAGGAAAGATCCTCCAAGATAGTGACTTCCAAGAACTTTGCTCACCCTCTCCATCTCCATCTCTGATTCCCCCAATGATCACTGGACTGTATCCCTCTGGTTTTCCCTTCCTGAAGTCAACAATCAGCTCCTTGGTTTTGGTGACATTGAGTGCAAGGTTGTTGTTAGTGCACCATTCAGCCAACTTTTCAATCTCCCTCCTGTAAACTGACTCATCACCCCTTTTTATATAAACCCACTACCCTAGTATCCAATTTGCTGGGGGGATTGGAAATACACCTGCTGAAATTGCGGCCACAGTTGCATAACCATCAAAGCTTCAGACTCAAGCAACTGATAGCAGTTGCAAATGGGAAGGAAAGCAACCAATCTATGACCCAAGGCCAAACAATACCCGAAGATACAACTTCTTTCAAATTAACTTCCAGGCAATGATTGCATCAAATCTTAAGTGGGCAAGTGGATAAAATTGCACAGACCATTTCAACCACACAAACGAGTTCAAATTAATCGGAACTGAATTAAAAAGCAAAGTTTATTGCTTGGAGGGTGGCAGCTCCATAGTTTAGTCATTCTTCTTAAAAAGCTGAATTGCTCCCAAGGAAACTAAATGGGTGGGATCTAATTAACTGAGCACTAAGTTTATTATTAATAGCACTGCAATTCTCCACTGGCGTTAGGGCGCAGCACCATAAATGACGCACAAGGAGTGGCATTCTCCTAAAAATTAGATGACAATCATTTCTCCTTTAGCTACTCCCACACACCAGGATTGGAAATACTCAACAGCATAGTCCACACAAACAGTGAACTTTAACTATTCAGATCTGATGGAAGATCTTGGATCTGAAGTGTTAACTCTTTCCACAGATAGTGCACGACTTGCAGAGTTTTCAACATTTTGTGTTTTTATTTCCAATTTCTGGTAACTTTTTTTTACAACTTTGAAAGTTAGCAACAAACCAGTTAAATAGCCTACGTTAACCAAAAACAGAAAAGTCGTGAAATACTTAGCTGGTCAGGTAGTACACGAAGAGAGACAAACTGACTTAGGTTAGCATGTAGAGACACAACTTTTAGTGAGAAAAAGAAAAAAATGACATTTTAAGCATGCAATCTGATAATCTGATATCAGACGCATCCTGGACTTAGAAAGGAAGTGAAGTTGAAGAGCATGGGGAAAGGAAGATGGAGGAACATATGGTAACAGGCAAGAGGGAATAGGTGGATGCAGGTGGGAGGGTAGAAGAGAAAGAAGCTGAAAACTGATAGGGGGAGGGGGCAGAGGACAGGGAAAGATACCAGACTCAACACAGACTGAGGAAATCGCTTTGTTGAGCAATTTTGCTCTGTCTGCTGCAAGAGCGAGGACTTCCCAATGACCAACAATTTAATTCCACACACCACTGCCACTCTGACATGTGGCCTTGTGCTCTGCCAAATTGAGGTCACTCACAAATTGAAGGAACAACACCTTGTATTCCGTCTCAGCTCTCCCCATCAAAATGGCATCAATTTCCATTAACTCTCTCCCCCTCTCCCTACACCCTTCCTTCTATCAGTCATCACTCTCCAACCTGCAGCCACCTATTGCCTCGAACTTGCTAACCCGAAGCGGGTGCTCCTCCTCTTCTCCACCCCCACCCCATCACCTTTTTATTCAGGCATCTGCATGATTTTTGGCACTTCTGAAGAAGGGCTCAGGCCTGAAACGTCGACTGCCTTTTACTTTCTATGACCGTCAATGACCTGCCACCTTATTTGCATACTATACCTCAGAACGTTATCAGCGATAGGATGATTTGCCCACCATTTCCCAATGGGTCTTAGAAAAACAAAACCAGCAGGTGCTGGAATCCCAAATGAACAGAGAGGCTCGAGGGACTCATTGTGTCAGGCAGCATCCGTGGATGGAGATGGTCAGTCTCAGGTTCAGGTTGTGACCCTTATTGAGAGTTTGTCTCCATGGAATTTTCCTCTCTTGCTGAGTCCACCACCCAACCACCCCCCCCCCCACCCCCCTACCAACTTCTGTTTACTCAGTACTCTACTTTTTTGGATTAAATAATAATGTTTATTTACAGCACTGCAACTTTCCTCTTCTGCTGGTCCAAAATGCCTCTAGGCTGTAAAATCTACGTCCTTATGGTTGGATCCAGATTTGCCAAGAGCGTGTTGGACTGGTTATTGATATCTTACCTGAGCAGACTTTTGCTGCAGATGTTGGGTCCTCCTCACACTCTGCCTTCCCATCTACTTATCCGCATATCAGCAAAATTGGCTCCAATACATCCATAGCTCATCTAAGACACTAATATGGATTTTAAATATCTGAGATCCTTGCACGGGTCTCTGTTGCAGCTCAACAATCTGAATTTGATCTATTATTCCCAAATGTGTTTTGCCTGCCAAATGCTGTGTCGATCCAATCCCGTGAACTCTTCTCGTAGCACATGATAACATTAATTGTCATTGGAAGTTCAAAAAACATGACATCCAGTTGATCTCCTTCTCTTACCCTGCTCCTTACATAAACACGATCTGTATTCAACTACAAAAAAATAATTGAGGCTGAGGGGCAGCTAAAAATTTGAAAACCTATTTCTAGAAATGGATGATACTGGTAAAAGAAGGTAGATCTGGGCAAGAAATGGAGTAGCTATGATCTTACAGACTAGTGGACAAGGCTAAAGGGGAGGTGTCAAAAATAAAGCACAGGGCCTAACTCATCCATGCCCAGCAGATTTTTTAAGTGAGTTAGAGAAAATAGTTTGGATTCATTAGCAAATGGGTCAAAAACCAGAGAGCATAGATGTGAAGAATTTGGTTGAAAGTTTATTGAAGAAATAAAGAGAAAAAAATGCATACAGGTAGTTATGGGCTCTGGGACTCAACCTGAAAAGGTCCTGGAGGCATTATGTTTAAATATTACCTTGATATATATTTGAATACAAAGAAACAGGGGTATCAGAGTCAGCTTCAGGTGGAATGTGAGTTTGGGGGGTGGGGGGGTGGGGGGAGTAGTTTGAAAATCATTGGATTGGACAAACAGAAAAACTTTGGCAAAGATATACCTTTTAAAATTGGAATGCAAGACGGTGTAGTCATACCTCAATTAGGGTGAAGCCACCAACTCAGGAGGAAGTTCACTGTTAATGAGCCTGAAAAGGGAGGGTGCGAGGTACTGGATGCTTCATCTTGTTAGTTTGCCAAATACAATTTTGTGAAGAAAACTGTTTGAAGTTCCTTAGTTTTAATGCCCTTAACTGATCAATTAGTTTTATGCCGCATATAGTCTCTTCCCAGTAACCACAAATAGAAACTGTCAGTTTAAAACGAACAAGTACTATCCATTTGGAGACACCTCTGCCAAGCATTGCACTTAAGAAAATTCACAAAACAAATTTCCTGCAACCACTTCCACTCCCCACAATTAATCAGGTAGTAATGCAACCAGACAGAATCAGCCATCGTTCAATGAAACTGGGCTCTCATTGAATGCGAACGAGTTCTGTGTAGATTCATCTTTGCCCAACATCAACAGCATCAGTGCCACTTACTCAGTGATGCGCTTGGCTAGTTCAGTGCAGGCAGCATTTGAATTAGCTGAAAATACTCTGTAGCCACCCTTCGCCACATTCATTGTGCAAGGTGTACCAAAATCTTCAACTCTTGAGAGAGAGAGAGAGAGAGAGAGAGAGAATTAGAGTAACATATGGCAAACTGGGTTCCGTGGAAGAAATGGGTGACAATAACTAAAACTTGTAATAACTGTTTTTATTTAAATTACTTTTTACCTGTGTTTCAAAACAGTTGCCTTGACGCTAACAGAACAAAATGGCATCTTAGCCTGATGTCAGCAACGCAGACAAAAGGCCTCAAGACTCCATTTTCAACCAATGAGACTCGGATTTCCTTTGGCACGAGGCTGGCCACATTTTTAAAATTTAAACTGCCTTCCCCGCACCCCCCCCCCATCCCCACCCTTTCGCTTGCTCTCTCCCCCTGCTCACTTGCGCCCTCTCTCCTCCCTCTCGTGAGGTTGGTGTGAGAACTGGTAATGGAGTTGGTGTGGGTACCGTAAAGGTTTTGGTCAGGTCCGGGAGCTGTGTTGATAGAGGCGTTGGGGGCTATGCATGTTTTCAGTCAGGGTCCAGCACCTGGTCAGCAGGGACGGAGGTTAGTGATGGAAGTGTTGGAAGCTTGGGCCTGTGGGAAGAAGGGCCCAGGATGCCAATCCTCATCAGAGGCATCAGGAGCTCCACCTGCGGGCAGCCAGGGCCGAGGTGGATACCCACATCAGAGGTGTTGAGAGATCCAGCCAGTGGTGGCTGGAGACAGGTTGGAAACTCACTTCTGGAAGGTTGGTAATGGTGGCTATTTGGCGTCTAGGAGATATTTATATTTGAAATTTGGTTAATATTCAGTTGAAACAAACGAATCAAATTCTGAAGAAATGGGATTTTGCAAATACTGCCTCAGATTATCTACTTTTTATAGAAAATAATTTAAATTAGACTCAACTACACTCGAACCACAAGTTGATGTCATTCTACTTCCAGTCAGCTTCAGGTTCGAAACTACAGGGTTCCATGATTTACAAGTGCTCCCCAAAAGAATTCCGTGAGCTAAGAAGTTTGGGAATAGTTAGAGGAGAAGCAATTCAGCCTTCAGCCAAGTCAGAAGGCTGGGTAACAGGTCAGCAGAGTGCAACTGCATCCTCTATTCCAAAGTAGGCCCACCTGTCTTGCAATTCACCCTCTCTCCCCTGCCTGCCTGCCTGCCTTCCCCAACCTCATGCATCTCCCATACTATACCCATCCTTTCTCACAGACCCAGGCCCAACAACCCACCCTCTTCCATCCCCCCCCGGGACCCCCTCCTCTCATTACCCTACCCATCCCCACTGGGACCCCCTCCTCCACTCACCATACCCATTCCCTCTGGGACCCCCTCCTCAATCAACCACATCCCCCCCAGGACTTTTCTTCCCTCCACCCACCCCATCTTCTCCCTGCCTGAGACCTGGACCTCCCAATCCCAACCCTTTCCCCAAAAAAGACCCTCCTAATAATTCCCTAAGCCCCCTTTCCCCAGTCACCCTCTCCTCCTCCCTCACGGGCACCGCATCCCCAGGTGCCCCAGATACACAGGCTCCGCACGCACCCGCACCAGGCCCGTGGGCTTTGCGCGCGCACCCTGAGACCCCCGAGACCATTGGGTTTCACAAACACACTCCCCACACTCTCCCAGATCCATGGGCTTTACTCCCTCTCTCCAGACACATGGGAGTCACACACACCCCCAATGTCCTCCGCTCCCCCGACCCCCAATGTCCTCCGCTCCCCCGACCCCCAATGTCCTCCGCTCCCCCGACCCCCAATGTCCTCCGCTCCCCCGACCCCCAATGTCCTCCGCTCCCCCGACCCCCAATGTCCTCCGCTCCCCCGACCCCCAATGTCCTCCGCTCCCCCGACCCCCAATGTCCTCCGCTCCCCCGACCCCCAATGTCCTCCGCTCCCCCGACCCCCAATGTCCTCCGCTCCCCCGACCCCCAATGTCCTCCGCTCCCCCGACCCCCAATGTCCTCCGCTCCCCCGACCCCCAATGTCCTCCGCTCCCCCGACCCCCAATGTCCTCCGCTCCCCCGACCCCCAATGTCCTCCGCTCCCCCGACCCCCAATGTCCTCCGCTCCCCCGACCCCCAATGTCCTCCGCTCCCCCGACCCCCAATGTCCTCCGCTCCCCCGACCCCCAATGTCCTCCGCTCCCCCGACCCCCAATGTCCTCCGCTCCCCCGACCCCCAATGTCCTCCGCTCCCCCGACCCCCAATGTCCTCCGCTCCCCCGACCCCCAATGTCCTCCGCTCCCCCGACCCCCAATGTCCTCCGCTCCCCCGACCCCCATGGGCTCCGCTCCCCCGACCCCCCATGGGCTCCGCTCCCCCGACCCCCATGGGCTCCGCTCCCCCGACCCCCATGGGCTCCGCTCCCCCGACCCCCATGGGCTCCGCTCCCCCGACCCCCATGGGCTCCGCTCCCCCGACCCCCATGGGCTCCGCTACCCCGACCCCCATGGGCTCCGCTTCCCCGACCACCATGGGCTCCGCTTCCCCGACCCCCATGGGCTCCGCACCCCCGACCTCCCCCTGCACCCAAGGAGTCCACACCACCGACCCCCGCACCCATGGGATCCTCATCCCTGACCCCTGGGCCCCACACCCCTGACCCATGGGCTCCACACCACTGCACCCATGGGCCCCTGGACTACACTCCCCCGACCGGACCCACCTTCACCTCCGTCTCCCCGACGCCGTTCACTTCGCGGATCCGCCAAGTTCTCCTCCTGATTAACAACAAGAGAAACCAATCAACTCTGGGCATGTGAGGTCGCCACCAACCAGCGGTCAGGAGGGCGGGACTTTCGCTGCCGGCCTGTTTCCGCTGCGAGTCCCCGGTGCCGCAGTGCCGCACACCGGAGGGGTTACCTGCTAGCTGGTTCCCCTGCCGTCCTTCACTCTCCCCACTACTCCTCCCCATCCACCCACACCTCCCTCCACCCTCACTCACCCACCAATCCCTCCCTTCCCCACTACAACTTTCCCCACCCCTCTCATCTCCTCCCCACTACCCCCTCCCCACAACCCCTTTGCACCCACCTCTCCCCACCCCACTACATCCTCCCTTCCCCACTACCCCCTCTCCACCACACTACATCCTCCCCACCTGATTTTGCCCTCCCCGCCCTAATACAACCTTCCCGCTCGCCCCTCATCACCCCTCCGCACCCTCTCTACACCCCCCACTCCCCATCCACCCCATTTACCCTCCCCGCCCTGCTCTCCTTGATCACACTGTCCAGCCCACCCTGCTGTAGCCCACCCTGCCCACGCATACCAAATCTAAACCCCTCGAGCCTTCTTTATGATTGCATCAATGTGAAGGCTCCAGGACAGATCTGCAGAGATGTTGACACCCAAGAATTTCCATCACTGATGCCTCAATGAGAACTGATTTGTGTTTTCCAGATTTCCTCTTCTTAAGTCCACAATCATTACACCCCAACTCTTGTACATAATGCCCTAACTCATGACGGCCAGCATCCCAAATACTGTCTTCACTACCCTATCTCCCAGTATCACTTCTCTCATGGAAATATACCTGTACCCCTCTGTCTCTCTACACTAAAACCCTGTCCTGAGCTCTACCATGCATTGTCTCAGCCCTGCCCTGGTTTAAACAACCAAAATGCAACACTTTGCACTTGTCCAAGTTAAATTCGATCTGCCTTTTCTCAGCCCACATTCCCTTACTAATCACAGAGCACTGAAGGCATAGTGAGTTTAGAGGGGCAGTTTGAAAACCACTGATTGAGATCCTGTTGTAATCTCAGCTAACCTCTGTCCATATTACCAATCCACAAACTTACTCACTATCCAAACTACATTATCCTTTGAAATCATGCCCCAACAATGATTTCTATTTCACACCACTCCAATCGGAATACCCCTCTGATGCCTACAACCAAATCAATTCAGTATCCATTTGACTAGTTCACTCGTGATCCCATATAATTTGACCTTACAGACCAGCCAACCTCGCAGTAACTCATGGACAATACTTACTGCCCTACCTTCAATCTGAAAGTCAAGAGACATGGGATCCATGGAAACTTCACTGCATGGATTCAGAATTAATTTACCCAAAGAAGATGGTGTTAGATGGAACATATTCAGACTAAAGTTTGGTGATCAGGGGTGGTCTACAGGGATCTGTTCTGGGACACCTCCAACCCCCCGCTCTGATTTTTATAAATGACGCAGGATGAAGTGGAGGTGGGGGTCAGTAAATTTGCAGATAGCACAAAGATTGGAGGTGTTGTGAATGATGTAGTGGATTGTTGTAGGTTACAACAGGATATAAATGATGCAGAGTTGGGCAGAGAAATGGCAGATTGAATTCAATCCAGAAAGTGTGACTGGAATTCTTAAGATCCTTCCTGGCTATCATATACTTTTCATGAGCCCTTCCTGTTTCTTGCTTCATATATCTAATGTATGCTTCCTTCTTCCTCTTGACTAGTTGCCAGACTTGTTTCATCAGCCATGGTTCCCTTTTCCTACCATCTTTTTCTTGTCCCAGTGGGACAAACTTATCTTGAACCCTGCACAAGTGATCCCTAAACTGCCTCCACAATACTTCTACGCTGTCACCCTTAAAAAAACGCGAGAAGAAAAGAAAATACAGGTTTTACATAAATGTGCTGTGGCCCCCAGGTGGGCCAAAGAGCCCCTGTTGAGAATAGCTGGAGTAGATTAATATTGGTCAGCACAACATTGTGGGCCAAAGGACCTGTAGTGTTCTGTAATGTTCTATGTTCTAATCCACCATTTCTCTGCTCATGTCTAATTTTTTTTTGTTTTTTTTAAATTTTTTATTTTTCACACTATAAACCACATTGATCAAGATACATACATTTTCCTTTTCAAATATATACAGTGTAGTTTTCTCCCCCCCTTCCCATCCCACCCTCCCTACCTCCCCTCCCATTCATTTAAAGTTCAGAATCTAAGATACATTAAACCCGTCAAACAATGTTGTCACTCAATAAAAACAAACAAGAAATTCCACTGAGTCAATTCTTTTCATTCCGTTCTCCTTCTGTCATTTTAGGCGGTAGATGTCCCCGGTAGGTTTTCTCTATTGTGTTTCATGTATGGCTCCCATATTTGTTCAAATATTGTAATATTATTTCTTAAATTGTATGTTATTTTTTCTAATGGAATACATTTATTCATTTCTATATACCATTGTTGTATTCTCAAGTTATCTTCTAATTTCCAGGTTGACATAATACATTTTTTTGCTACAGCTAGGGCTATCATAACAAATCTTTTTTGTGTACCATCCAAATCAAGTCCAAATTCTTTGTTTTTTATGTTACTTAGGAGGAAGATCTCTGGGTTTTTTGGTATATTGCTTTTTGTGATTTTATTTAATATCTGGTTTAGATCTTCCCAAAATTTTTTCACTTTCTCACATGTCCAGATTGCATGAATTGTTGTTCCCATTTCCTTTTTACAGCGAAAACATCTGTCAGATACTTTTGGGTCCCATTTATTTAACTTTTGAGGTGTAATATATAGCCTGTGTATCCAGTTATATTGTATCATACGTAACCTCGTATTTATTGTATTTCTCATAGTTCCTGAGCATAACTTCTCCCATGTTTCCTTCTTTATCTTTATGTTTAGATCTTGTTCCCATTTTTGTTTAGTTTTACCATTTGTTTCCTCATTCTCCTTTTCTTGTAGTTTAATATACATGTTTGTTATAAATTTTTTGATTATCATTGTGTCTGTAATCACATATTCAAAATTACTTCCCTCTGGTAACCTCAGACTGCTTCCCAATTTGTCCTTCAAGTAGGATTTCAGTTGGTAGTATGCCAACACTGTATCGTGAGTTATATTATATTTATCCTTCATTTGTTCAAAGGATAATAATTTATTTCCTGAAAAGCAATTTTCTATTCTTTTGATCCCTTTTTTCTCCCATTCTCTAAAGGAAAGGTTATCTATTGTAAAAGGGACTAGCTGATTTTGTGTCAGTATTAGTTTTGGTAGTTGGTAATTTGTTTTATTCCTTTCTACATGAATCTTCTTCCAAATATTGAGCAGATGATGTAATATTGGAGAATTCCTGCATTGTACCAATTTTTCATCCCATTTATATAATATATGTTCGGGTATCTTCTCCCCTATTTTATCTAGTTCTAATTTAGTCCAATCTGGCTTTTCCCTTGTTTGATAAAAATCTGATAGGTATCTTAATTGTGCGGCTCGATAATAATTTTTTAAGTTTGGCAGTTGTAAGCCTCCTTGTTTATACCATTCTGTTAATTTATCTAGTGCTATCCTCGGTTTCCCCCCTTTCCATAAAAATTTCCTTATAATTTTCTTTAACTCCTTGAAGAATTTCTCTGTCTGAAATAGGTATTGTATTCTTGGGAAAATGTTCATTTTAATACAGTTTATCCTTCCTATTAGTGTTAGTGGTAAGTCTTTCCAATGCTCTAAGTCGTCCTGTAATTTTTTCATTAGTGGATAATAACTGAGTTTATATAGATGGCCGAGGTTTTTATTTATTTGTATACCTAAGTATTGCATTGCTTGCATTTGCCATCTGAATGGTGATTCTTTCTTAAATTTTGAGAAATCCGCATTATTCATTGGCATTGCTTCACTTTTATTTGCATTAATCTTGTATCCCGACACTTTTCCATTTTCCTTCAATTTCTTATGTAATTCTTTTATTGATATTTCTGGTTCTGTTAAGTATACTATAACGTCATCTGCAAATAAACTGATATTATATTCCTTGTCTTTTATTTTTATCCCTTTTATTTTATTTTCTGTTCTTATTAGTTCTGCTAGTGGTTCTATGGCTAATGCGAACAATAAGGGCGATAGTGGGCATCCCTGCCTTGTTGATCTGCTTAAGTTAAATTGTTTTGATATATATCCATTTACTGTCACTTTCGCCAATGGCCCCTTATATAATGCTTTAATCCAATTCATATATTTCTCTGGTAAGCTGAATTTTTTGTAGTACTTTGAATAAATAATTCCATTCTACTCTGTCAAAGGCCTTCTCTGTGTCTAAAGCAACTGCTACTGTTGGAGCTTTATTTCCTTCTACTGCATGAATTAAGTTAATAAATTTACAAATATTGTCTGTTGTCCGTCTTTTTATAATAAATCCAGTTTGGTCTAGATTTACCATTTTAGGTACATAGTCTGCTAATCTGTTTGCTAATAGTTTAGCTATTATCTTATAATCTGTGTTAAGCAAAGATATTGGACTATATGACGCTGGTGCGAGTGGATCTTTCCCTGTCTTTGGTATTACTGTAATTATTGCTGTTTTGCATGAATCTGGTAAGCTTTGTGTTTTATCAATCTGGTTGATTACTTCCAGGAGGGGAGGAATTAATAAATCTTTAAATGTTTTATAGAATTCTATTGGGAATCCATCCTCTCCTGGTGTTTTATTATTCGGTAGTTTTTTTATTATCTCTTTTATTTTTACTATTTCAAATGGTTCTGTTAATTTATTTTGTTCCTCTGTTTGTAATTTTGGTAGTTCAATTTTAGTTAAAAATTCATCTATTTTGTCTTCTTTCCCTTCGTTTTCAGTTTGGTACAATTGTTCGTAGAATTCTCTGAAGTTTTTATTAATCTCCATTGGATTATATGTGATTTGTTTGTCTTTTTTCCTTGATGCCAATACCATTCTCTTAGTTTGTTCTGTCTTAAGCTGCCACGCTAGAATTTTGTGCGATTTTTCTCCTAGTTCATAATATTTCTGTTTTGTCTTCATTATGTTCTTCTCCACCTTATATGTTTATAGTGTTTCATATTTTATTTTTTTATCTGCCAATTCTCTTCTGTTACTTGTGTCTTCCTTCATTGCTAATTCTTTTTCTATATTTGCTATTTCCCTTTCCAACTGCTCTGTTTCCTGATTGTAGTCCTTCTTCATCTTGGTTACATAACTTATTATTTGCCCTCTGATGAACGCTTTCATTGTGTCCAATAGTATAAACTTATCTTTCACTGATTCCGTATTTATTTCAAAGTACATTTTAATTTGTCTTTCAATGAATTCTCTAAAATCCTGCCTTTTAAGTAGCATGGAGTTTAATCTCTATCTATACATTCTTGGAGGGATGTCCTCTAACTCTATTGTCAATATCAGGGGTGAGTGGTCCGATAGTATTCTAGCTTTATATTCTGTTTTTCTTACTCTGTCTTGCATGCGAGCTGATAACAGGAATAGGTCTATTCTTGAGTATGTTTTATGTCTACCTGAATAATATGAATATTCTTTTTCCTTTGGGTGTTGTTTCCTCCATATATCCAAAAGTTGCATTTCTTGCATCGATTTAATTATAAATTTGGTTACTTTGTTCTTTCTGTTAATTTTTTTCCCAATTTTATCCATGTTTGAATCCAAATTAAGGTTGAAATCCCCTCCTATTAGTATGTTCCCATACGTGTCTGCTATCTTCAAAAAAATATCTTGCATAAGTTTTTGATCTTCGACGTTAGGTGAATATACATTGAGTAAATTCCAAAACTCTGAATATATCTAACATTTCATCCCTGCTGGATCTATTATTTCCTCTTCTATTTTAATTGGTACATTTTTACTAATTAATATAGCTACTCCTCTAGCTTTTGAATTATATGACGCTGCTGTTACATGTCCTATCCAATCTATCTTTAATTTCTTGTGCTCCACTTCAGTTAAGTGTGTTTCTTGCACGAATGCTATATCAATTTTTTCTTTTTTCAGTAAATTTAACAGTTTCTTCCTTTTGATTTGGTTATGTATTCCATTAATATTTAAAGTCATATAGTTCAACATAGCCATTTCATACTTTGTTTATCTTTCCTTTCCGTTTCCTCATCATCACCTTTCCTTCTTATCCATTTCTGCTTTTTTTTTTGAACACTTTATAAGACAACATTTCTAAAACATCAAAGATTCCCCTTATTCTCCTATCTAAAATTTCTTTAACCCCACTATCCCCTCCCCTTCCTGAGCTGCCCTTTATCCCTTGTCGGGCAACCACATCTCCCCTCTCCATTTGGATTTGCGAATTCATTTGCAAGCGTCAACTGATTTTGCAGTGACCGTATCTCCTCCCCACCCACTCAGAAAAGATTTTAATTTCCATAAACAACAAAGGTCACTCTCTTAATTCCCTCCTTACTTCCTCTGTTCCCTTTCTTTCCCTTATTAATTCTTATCTATACTCTATATATTTTCTTTTACACATACACACATATATCATACACACACACACATATATATATATATATATATACCAATATACACACATACATATAGTTCGTAGTAATTTTTGCTCTCGTTACATGTCTTCATCTCTCTGTCTGTTTTGTAGTTGTTCTGCAAATTTTCGTGCTTCCTCCGGATCCGAGAATAGTCTGTTTTGCTCCCCTGGAATAACTATTTTAAGTACCGCTGGGTACTTTAGCATAAATTTATATCCTTTTTTCCATAAGATCGCTTTTGCTGTATTAAACTCCTTCCTCTTCTTCAGGAGTTCAAAACTTATATCTGGATAGAAAAAAATTTTTGACCTTTGTATTCCAGTGGCTTTCTGTCTTCTCTTATTTTCTTCATTGCTTTCTCCAATATACTTTCTCTTGTTGTATATCTTAGGAATTTTACTAAAATGGATCTTGGTTTTTGTTGTGGTTGTGGTTTAGGGGATAATGTTCTGTGTGCCCTTTCTATTTCCATTTCTTCCTGTAATTCTGGTCTTCCTAGGACCCTGGGGATCCAATCTTTTATAAATTCTCTCATATTCTTGCCTTCTTCATCTTCCTTAAGGCCCACTATCTTTATATTGTTTCTTCTATTATAATTTTCCATTATATCTATCTTCTGAGCTAACAGCTCTTGTGTCTCTTTAACTTTTTTATTAGATTCTTCTAATTTCTTTTTTAAATCATCTACTTCCATTTCTATGGCTGTTTCTCGTTCTTCCACTCTTTTTCCTATATCTGACATGACCATCTCTAATCTATTCATTTTTTCTTCTGTACTTTTTATTCTCCTTTTTATTTCACTAAATTCTTGTGATTGCCGTTCTTCTATTGATTCCATATATTCTTTAAAAAAAATATATCCATTGTCTTGCCCTTCTCTTCATCTTCCATTTCTCTGTGTTCTTCTTCTTCCTCTGAGTTGGTCATCTGTTGTTTCTTTGATTTCTTTTTACTCTCTTCTTTCTTGTTTTCATTGTTTTCTATGTTCTCTTCTTGTTGTTGTGCTGTGTTTGTCATTCTTAGCTGTGGAGATCGACTCCTCAGCTGGTCGCCCCTCCCATCAGTGTTTTTTTTGTCTTGCACATCGCGCATGCGCGACTCCTCACGCATGCGCAGTTGCGCACTTTTGCTTGGCTCTGCGAGCCACTTTTGTAGTCCCGAGCTCGGGACTTCGACTGACCTGAGGGAGCGGGCTTCTCTCTCCACAGCGGGCCTCCTCGGACAGGTAAGGCCTTCACCTTCTTCTTCTGATGTCTTTTCTTCTTTTCCTCTTCCCGTGCTTTCGACTTTTCTTTCTTCGTTGCCATTTTCTTCCCACCTTTACTTTCACTTTATTTTAATTTTCGTGTTTGTGCCTTTGCTTTTTCTCTGTTTTTTTAAACTTTTCCGGAGAGGTCTGGAGTTCCCCGACCAGCCACTACTCCATCACGTGACTTCCCCGCTCATGTCTAATTAATCCACATCCTGTTGTATATTTTTGACAGTCTGCAACACTATCCACATATCCACCCCACTTCATCAGAAGCCTGAAGAGATTAGGCACATCTGCATCCCTCAGCACTTTGACAGATACACCATCGAAAATATTCTGTAAGGGGACATCACTGCATGGTACGGGAACTGCTCCACCAGGACCATAAGAAACTGCAGATCGTCATCACACAGACACCACTCCCCCCCCCCCCCCCCCACCAAATCTCCTTCATCGACTCTATCCGCACTACCTTAGAAAAAGCAGCTAACATGTTGAAACATTAATCCCTACCCAGCTACACTCTCTTCACCCTCCTCCAGTCAGGAAGAAGATTCACAAGCATGAGATCACCTGCTGCCAGATTCAAGGATAGTTTTCCCCTTGCTGTTATCAGACTCCTGAATGGACCTGACAAAAATAAAATGATATTGGCTTGCTCAGTAGGAACTGAAGTCTCCCTATAACTCCACGCTCTGTACTGTGTTTTATTTGCTTTGTTTAGAATTACTATCTGAACTGTTAGCAAAACAAATTTTCTTACCTCTCCTAGGAGCATGTGCCAACAAACATAGCCTGGAATGTCTGGAGCAGCCTACCAGCGGGGCCTTGCAACAATTACAGATGCCAGTTTCATAATGACTACCACTGTTATTTCAAAAGACGACAGGATTTCAAGAGTGTTCACTTAGAACAGAGATGCGGTGGGATTTCTTCAGCCAGAGGGTGGTGATTCTATGGAATTTGTGGAGGCCAGGACATTGGGTGTACAGTGTTTAATGCAGAGCTTGATAGGTTCTTAATTAGCCAGGGCATCAAAGGTCATGGGGAGAAGGCCAGGGAGTGGAAAAATGTATCATCTTATGATTAAATGGTTGGGCAGACTCAATGGGCTGAATAGCCTATTTCTGATCCTATGTCTTATGGACAATCAAATTTGTGAGACAAGATATCCCTCCCACAAAGCCATACTGACTTTAGCGGTGGAAACTGATACATGTCACTTTAAGCTCCTCACTAGTTCATTCTCATATTCCAAAGTCCTCATCATCTGACACTGGCCTGTCAGTCGGATGACTTCTCAGCCACCTTTCTGCCTCTTCCCTTCATTCATCATCTGTTCTTGGTTTAAACACCAGTCCTTCTGCCCAGCAACCTGTCCCTTGCTCCAGTCTGTCCCTGGTGTCACAGCACTTCCACACCACCAAGCTCTGTTTTGTTGCAGACCTGGTCCCACCAACCGGCTGCAGGGGTGCCTGCCTACGAGGTACCGGCGCCTGGGCTTGACCAGAGCCCACTGATTGACAGGGACTGACTGACTGAACCTGACGGTGATTGGCTGTAGCGTGGCCCCGCCCCCGCCCCCAGGCTGGAGCTGCTGTGATTGGGTAATCCGGCCAGAGCCGGCGGGGTGATGTGCACCACGGTGCTGGTGTTGGGGACCGTGGCTGTGCTGCTACGGCGGCGTTTCTTCAATCGGGTGCAGCCGGCGTAAGGACCGATCCCCACCGGGACCCCCACTCTCTCCCCCCAACCCGGGACCCCCTCTCTGCCCCACCAGGGAACCTCTCCCTCCCCCTCCCCCCACCTGGGACCCCCTCTCTCCCACCACCTGGAACCTCCTCTCTCCCTCCTTCCCCCCACCCCACCCCACCTGGGATCCCCTCTCTCCCACCACCCGGAACCTCCTCTCTCCCTCCCCCCCAACTACCCCTGGGACTCTCCTTCCTTTCCTCCCCTGCACCCCATCCTGCCCCAACCTGGAGCAGCCGGCGTAAGATACTACCCCCCGGGATTCCCCCACTCCTTCCCCTTCCCCACCTCCTGCCCGGACACCCCTACCTCCTCCGTCCCAACTGATGTAAGAACGGATCCCAAACTTGCCCTCCACAACATCCCAGGTCCCTGCTCTCATCCACAGCCCATTCCGTCCCTGCGACAGCACACCCCCCTCCCCCGGCTCTTCCCACTCATGACCTTTGCCCACTCTGCAGGTTTGCGGACAATGTTGAGGGAACTGCAGCTGCTTCTCCGACACGGACAACACGTTCACCACGCTGCAGGTAAGGACCATAAGACATAGGAGCAGAAATAGGCTATTCAGCCCATCGAGTCTGCCCTGCCATTTAATCATGAGCTGATCCATTTCCCCACTCAGCCCCAAGACCTGACCTTTTCCCCATAATCTTTGATGCCCTGGCTAATCAAGAACCTATCAATCTCTGCCTTAAATACACCCAATGACCTGGCCTCCACAACTGCCTGTGGCCACAAATTCCAGTTTTATCACCTCTGGCTGAAGAAATTCCTCTGCATTCCTGTTCAAAGTAGACGTCCTTCAATCCTGAAGTTGTGCCCTCCTGTCCCACCATGGAAAACAACCTTTCTATATCTACATGTCCACACCTTTCAGCATTCAAAATATTTCGATGAGATCCTCCCTCATTCTCCAAAATTCTCACGAGTTTTGACAAATGCTCCTCATATGATAACCTTTTCATTCCCAGAGTCATCCTTGTGAACCATCTCCAACGTCTTAAATGAGGAGCCCAAAACTGCTCATGGTACTCCTAAGTGAGGCCTCTTTGGTGCCTTATAAAGCTTCAACATTATATCCCTGCTTTCATATTCTAGTCCTCTTGACATAGATGCTAGTATTGCATTTGCCTTCTTCGCCACTGACTCAACCTACAAGTTTACGTTCAGGCTATCTTGCACGAGGACTCCCTTGTCCCTTTGCATCTAGGTATTTTCAATATTCTCCCCATTTAAAAATTAGTCTTCTCATTTATTTCTTCAACTAAAGTGCATGAACGTACACTTTCTGACATTGTATTTAATTTGCCACTTCTCTGCCCATTCTCCTAATCTAATTTCTTCTGCAGCCTCCATGCTTCCTCCACACTATCTGCTCCTCCACCTATCCTTGTATCATCCGCAAACTTAGCCACAAAGGCATTTATTCCATAATCCAAATCATTAATACAAAATGAAATGGCCCTAGCAAATGGCAGCAAATCAGAATATGATCCCTGTATTCCAAATCTGCATCCTGCCAATTAACCAATCCTCTACTCACCCCGTGAGCTCTTATCTTGTTAAGTAGCCTTATGTGTGGCACCTTGTTAAAGGCCTGAAAATCCAAATACACAATCTCCACTGCATCTCCTATATCTAGCTAGCTTGTCTCTTCTTCATATAATGCAGCTCTGCTGTCGTCCCAACTACTTTCAATCTACTTTTGCCATTTCCTCTCTGCCACTATAATTACCTTTACTGAAATACTGACACATCTGACTTTAGTTTCTCCTTGTTAAATCTCAAATTGAACACAGTCATGTTGTGATCACGGTCCCCTAATGGTTCCTACTCCAAGCTCTCTAATCATTTTGGGTGCCTTACATAACATCCATTCCAGTACAGCTGATCGTCTAGTGGGCTCATCAACAAGCTGCTCTCACAAGCTTCCTACAAATTCTCTCTCTTGAGATCTGGTTCCAACCTGGTTTTTCTAATCTACTTGGATGTTGATATCACTCATGACAACCATAACATTGCCCTTCTGACACACTTTTTCTGCTTGCTGTTGTAATTTGTTGATCACACCCGACTACCATTTATAACTGCCAACAGTGTCTATCACCCTTGGCATTTCTTAACTCAATCCCTCTGATCCTATACTATCTCTTTCTAATGATTTAATGATGCTCCTCTCCAAAGGAGCGATGCTTATGTTTGCTTGCCTGCTTATCCTTTCAATACACTGTGCATCCTTGGACATTTAGCTCCTACTGACATCTATCATTTAGCCACAACTCCATGATGGCCACAACATCATACATGCCAATCTGTAGTTGTACTACAAGGTCATCCACTTTATTTCTTATGCTGCATGTTTTTGAATACAAAACCTTTCATCCTTTATTTGTTTCATTTGACTCTTGTCCCTGTAGCATTGGAACTCATCTCCATGGCTGCAATTTTGCCCTCTCTGCCAGTCCTTCCACACATAGTCCCTGCCAATTGTCTCAACTTGTGCATCAACTGCTTCTTCCTCTCCCTCTTCACTTTGGTTCCCAACCCCACTTTCAGGACTGACCTTCTCCAGCCCGGACCTTCCTCCCCTCTGCAGAGCTGGCACAGATGCAGGGTGGGAACCGGTGGTGGGGGGGGGGGGGGGTGGTGGTCAGGTCGCTGTAGGGTGATGGTAGGATCGGGTGGAGGTTATTCTCTGATGCAAAGGCAGGAAGATCAAGAGGAGTACTTGTGCACTGGCCCAGACCTGCTCCCAACAGACATCAGGCATGAGAGCAGCTCTCAGCAGCAGTGACAATGCTATGATAGAGGCATGGCTGGTGCACCTTGGCTACTAATGTCAAGGATCGAATACTAAGTATTCATCGAAGTACATCTGTTTGTGAAGAGCAAGCGTTGTTGGAGGGACAAAAGAACTGCCAATTTTCTGTCAATAGAACATTTAAATTATCATCTATCTCAAGAAATCCAAGTGTCTCATTAAAAGATGAACTAATTTCAGCCAATGTGCAGGGAAATGATGAGGAATTCCAGTGCTTGGAGATGTCGGGGATGTGGCAGTCCCAATCAGGATCAACAAGTCCTGCATGTATTAGAACTAGCAGACATGGCCTGGAGAGTCATGGTCGGGAGAGCAGATTTATGATGTGAAGAGGAGGAACTGCTTCTCTCCAAGGATGCAGTAGATCTTCCTTATTGAATGTATTTAAGACTCAGTTATGCATATTTTTGAAGAATAGGGAAATTAAGGGTTATGGATAACAAGCAGTTAAGTGGAGCTGATGCTACGGCCTGATTTGCCGTGATCTCATTGAATGGTAGAGTGGGCTTGACCAGATAGCCATCTACTCCCCTTTCGTATGTGCTTCAAGTTTCTACCCTGGTTTAATCTTACCAGTGTGATGACACTTCAAGATTGTCTGAATCTGCCATTCCTTCACCCACTTTCTCAGTTTATCTCGATCCTGTTTTAATCTTTTATCCTGAAAATTGTGTACATCTGGACAGAGTTTATCAGACTTCATCTGGATTAGCTTTGGGCTTTGCACATTTTAAGGTAGGGAATGACATTAAGGGAGTCAGAACAGTATCACCTGGCAGTGTCCAAGGCTGAAAGGGTTCAATTAAAAAAAAGATACAGCACAATAACAGACCCTTCTGGCCTATGAGCTGCACCACCTACATGACTTATCAACCTACTAACCCCATACGCCTGTGGAATGTGGGAGGAAATCGGAGCCCACAGGGAAAACCCGCACAGGCACGGGGAGAACCTACAAACTCCTTACTGACAACACCAGATTTGAACCCGGATTGCTGCCGCTGTTACAGCCTTGCACTAACCTGAGGATGGGTTATAGATAGGTCTTATCTTTTCCTTGAATGGAGCAGCTTAAAGGGATAATTTGATTTTCAGATGATTCTGCAGTTCCTGGCGTTAAACTCCAATTAAACTGTAAGGTGCTTTGTACCCACAGAAATGCTTAGCTACTATACTCGTCCCTCAGTCCAATGAAGGCCTGTCAATGGAAAGGACTCCGTTTAACACCCACTTGGAGCGCAGGCATGCTGAAATAATGTGGACTGCTTTGCTTGTGTTTTGCAGAGGGACAGTGAGAAGTTAATGGTGTGATCTGCCAGGATGGGTCAGCAGGCCTGTGCTTTTGGTCAGGAGGAAAGGTGAGCCACATTCTCTTTGAGCCACACCGGTCCTCTACATTGCAGGTGTCCTTTGCCTTTGCAGGGTGTATACAGTGTCACTCATGGTGCACTCTGTCTTCGAGGAGTGATTGTTGGATGTTATCCAAAGTGAAATGATGAGGAAACAGCATGATATATTGGGCTCACAGAGTTGCACAGCATGCAAACAGGTGCTTAAGCACAACAGCCACTTTGTCTAAGTTGGCAAATGGTGCTGAGGTGGGGGCAGTGCAAACTGAGAGGAAGGTTCCAAGAGGCTGCAGGGTGACTGGAACAGATCAGTAGAGTGGGCAATGTGTGGCAGATGTGGTAAAATGTATTAAATTGTAAGGTTATCAACTTTTGTGGCAGATTATTATCTGAATGGTGACAAATTAGGAAAAGGGGAAGTAAATGAGACCTGGGGTCCTACAACATCAGTCCGTGAAGGTTGGAACGCAGGTATAGCAGAGGGGAAAAAAAAAAGCAAATGGCATGCTGGCTCTTATTGTGAGAGGTTTCAAATAGAGAAGTAGGGAGGTCTTACTGCAGTTGTGCAGGGCTTTGGTGAGGCAACATGAATAATTGTTTTCGACTGTGCAGTTTTAGTCACCTTTGACTGGGGAGATGGGCATCTGTCACCATGAGCTGGAAGGGCCTGATTGTTGTGCGAGTCACTAAAACTGACAATGGTGACAAGCGGGGAGGGCGTGGCATTCCTCTGGTTTCAGTGCTGGCTCAGCAGTGACACGAGGCTGTCCTGGAGATGTTCTTTCTGTTACAGATCAACTTTCCAGTTGCAGCCGGAAACCCATCGCAGGCCAAGGGAAGGTTCCTGAGGAAGAGCCAGAGATGATGTGAAGTTGTGCAGCTATCGCAGCAGGACTGAAGCCCCATGGAGGACAATTCCCCAGGTGGCTGCATCTTACTTTGGGAAGTGATCTTCTCTGCAACTAATTTCTCAATTTAGTACTTTTGCTTGTGTGAATTAAAAGCTTTGCTCTACTCAGTGTGTCCTCCATGACTTTGTGCAGTTGTGACACTGAAGAAAGACTGTGTGGCCTTGGACTTAGACCCATAGAACATGACAGCACAGAAAACAGGCTCTTCTATTCTGCCAACCGACCTGCACCGTCTATATCCCTTCATACCTCTCCCATCTATGTACCTGTCCAAATGTTTCTTAAATGTGAGCCTACATTCACCACTTCAGCTGGCAGCTAGTTCCACATCCCCTCCACTTTGTGTGTGAAGAAATTAATCCTAAACTTCTCCCCTTTCACCCTTAACCCTTGTCCTCTGGTTTGTATCACACCTAACTTGAAGACATCTGTTAAATATCATGAATTAGGCTCACAGGAAATTACGTCTTTTGTTGCAAGAGTTCCCTCACTTCTCACTGCCTTTTATAAACTCACCCAGTTTAACACCACTCATTTCACTTCCACCCCTCTCAATATCATTGTCCTCTCAATAACCCAATTCTGAGATCAGAAGCAACCATTACAACCTGCATTTCACAGTTCTTTATCCTTTATATCCCTTGAGTGGATTTCAGTTTTGTTAATCGCCTGATGTCTAACAAGCTGTGTTACAGTTGTTTGTGTCATTCTGACGCTGGGCTTTGTTCCGTTTTCTGCACTCAGTTGTGCTCCCAGTTAACATGACTTTCACAGCCAATCATAATTTGCTCTCGCCTCCAAGTTTAATGTTCTCAAAATGGGAGTGAGCCAAAGTCTTGAACAGCTGCTGTCTTCCTAGTGGTAATGCTCCCATAGTGCTGTTGTGGAGGGATTTATGTGATTCAGACCCAGCAGAGATGAATACTTGTCGATGACATTGAGAAAGTACACGTTTCTGTTGGTGGAGGGGAGGAGACCCTTTAAAATGGCACTGAGTCACTTGAAGGGGGCAAGATGCCTTTATCAGGTGCGCTTTGTTGGGGCAGTAGAAGTGTGGCTTGCACTCCACGCAGACCTGGCAGGACCTGGTCATTTCCCTGATGTCCTCAATGGTGTAGGGCAGGTTGCGTGCCATGATGAAATGTGCCATGCAGGTGATGCCTGGGTGGCAAAGCTCATCATGCAGTGACCAGAACTGGCCGGTGTGAGCAGAGGCACAGCTTCCTCTTGATAGGGCATCTGGAGGTTCATTGAGAGTACCTGGCCTGTATGCTATGTCGTAATTATAGGTGGAGAGTTCGATCTTCCACCTAGTGATCTTATCATTCTTTATTTTGCCCCTTTTTTGCATTATTAAACATAAATGCCACCGATCGCTGGTCGGTGAACAGTGTAAATTTTCTGCCGGCCAGGTAATGCTCCAGTGCCTGATGGCCTCTACAAAGGGTTGAGCGTCTTCCTCCACAGATGGGATCTGAAGCTCATGGCCTTGTAGGGTGTGGGAGAAAAAGGCAACTGAACTGGCTAGCCCGCCTGATTAAGGGTAGCGGCCAGAGCTATATCAGAGGCATCGCTTTCTACCTAGTCGTTCGTTCTGGTCCACTGCATGTATGGTGGCCTTTGCAATGAGGCTCCAAACGTAGTCGAAAGTCGCCTAGGCTTCAGCTGATAATGGGAAAGAGGTGGATTTTAAGAGGGGTTGGACCTTATCTGCATAGTGAGGGACCCACTGGACATAGCAGGAGAAGAAGCCCAGGCATCTCCTTAAGGCTTTCATGGTCTTCGGAATCAGGAAGTCTAACAGGGGGTATATTTGTTTGAGGTTAGGGCCAATGATGGCATTCTCCACCACATAGTCCAAGATCACCAGACGTTTCGTCCAGAACATGCACTTACTGGAGTTGAATGTGAGGTTCAGGACCTTGGCCGTGTGGAGAAACCTCTGGAGGTTGGCATCGTGGTTGTCCAGAGGTGTTCACAAATGATGACGTTGTTGAGAGAAGGGAAGGTGGCCTTCAACCCATACTCGTTGACCATTTTGTCCATCTACATCTGGAAGACCGAGTCTCCATTAGTGATTCCAAAAGGGACCCTCCGGAACTGATAGAGCTGTCCATCTGCCTCAAATACTGTGTAGGGGCTGTCCTCGGAACAGATCGGTAACTGGTGGTATGTAGACATCTAAATTTCAAAATCATCAGGGGGATAGACAAGGTGAAGTCTGATTACTTGTTCCCAATGATGGGGGAGACGAGGACTAGCGGGCATAGTTTAAGAATACAGGGTAGGCCCTTTAGGACGGAGATGAGAAAGCATTTTTTTACCCAGAGAAGTGTGAATCTGTGGAATGCTCTGCCACAGAGGGTGGTAGAGGCGGATTCGCTGACTATGTTCAAAAGAGAGTTAGATAAGACTCTTGTGGGTAACGGAGTTAAGGGTTATGGGGATAAGGCTGGAAAGGGGTACTGATGGAAATGATCAGCCATGATCTAAAATGGCGGTGCTGGCCCGACGGGCCAAATGGCCTGCTCCAGCTCCTATTGTCTATTGTCTGTCAATGGTCGAATAGACCAGATACTGTGCAATTTTGTTTACCAAGTCCAATATTCAAGGAAGGGAGGTATGCGTCCAGAAATGTGAAATGATTAATTGCTTGGCTATAGTCAATACTAGCCTGGACGTTTCTCCCCCTTGCATGACCTGGGCTCTCCATGGGCTGTTGCTAGGCTCAAAGATGTTTTCTTTGAGCAGCTGCTGTGTCTCGGCTCTAATAAATTCCCAATCCCTCGCACTGTATTGCCTGCTCTTTGTAACTATTGGTTTGCAATCGGGAGTCAGGTTCAGAAACAGTGGAGGGAGGGGGATCAATATTTAGGGTGGAGAGACCGCATGTGGCGTCCAGCTTTTGGGACCTTCTGTTCCACACTGTGATTAGAGGAAGGGGGCACAGGAAGTCCAGGCCCAGCAACACAGGAGCACACAAATCCTTCATACATACAATTGGAACTTACAAAACTCCCCCCTCCCCTCACACTTTACAGTTAGATGTACTATACAATACCCCTGGATCATTGCAGAGTGCGAGTGTGAAGCTAGGAAAATGATCAGTCTGTCGGGTACATTCTTAAAAGTTGTTTCGCAGAGCCATCACAGAGTTTATAATGCTCTCAGTGGAGTCAGTGTCTACTAATCAATCAGTCAAATGTCCGCTTACCCTCACCGCCATTGTTGAGTTATTCAACTGTATTGCCTGATCCAGGACGACTGATGCCAGTGCTCCAGAAACCCTTTTGCTCCCTATGCTGATGTCGACTCTCTCCTCTTGGCCATGGGTAGACAAGATGGCGTCAACCACGACGTGTGGCAAGATGGCTGCCCTCCATCTTGATCTGACAAAGGACTAGGTAGCGTTGACCTCAAGGCATGGTAAGATGGCCACTGTAGCTTCCTGTGATACTTTACTTCCAATGGTGGGTCCCTCCACGAGGCACAGCAAGATGCTGGTGGCAACCAGCACGGAGAGACTGAGGACGGCACTTTGGGACTCTGGCACAGGTTGAGTGATGATTCAGGGGCTGCACATGTGGTCACCCTCTTTAGGTTCCCTTTAGCTCGCAGATCTTCACCCAGTGCCCTCGCTTACCACTTCCTGCGCACATGGAGTCCTTTGCGGGGCATTGGGCACAGGGGTGCAGTGCACATCCACAGAAGTTGCGTCCCTGGTCAGTGCTGGGGCTGTGGTGGTTACAGGCGCCCCAATGACCTGGTCCTCTGAAAAGGCCTTTCGCCTGTGAGGTCATCAGGTCCCAGTTGGGCCTACTCGAGTGCTTTCGCCTGCTCTTGGGTGCTGTCAAGTCTTTCTTCCCCAACTCCAGCAGTCACTGTCTCACATACCTCAACCTCATTCCTGCCATGAGATTATCCTGGATTTGTTCCTTCTCTCTCACCCAAGCCGTGGCTGCTTTGTAATGGTATTTTCTGGTCAGGGACCACAGTTCAAGAGCATAATCGTCCAGTGACTCACCCGGACACTGCCGATGTTGAGTGAGTTGGTGCCTCACCAGCACGTCGTTCTGAGGCCTCATGTAGTGGGCCTTTAAGTCTTCTATGGCTGACTCATATGCAGCACAGTCTCTGATGACAGTGTACCCTTTGGGGCCGACTCGAGAGAGAAGTGCTGATCTCTGGAGACTATCCGAGTTGAAGACGTCTTGTGTGGCCATCAGGTAGGAATAAAGCACTTCAGCCAGTAGGCAAATTCCTCCAGGGCCTCAGGGTACAGAGGGTCGACTTGGAGCATGCCAGGCTTCAACAGGGCTTCCATCCTGCTTCAAAGTTAAGCTATTAAAATTGTTACGTGACTGATAGCACTCAGAGACAAGTAAGGAGTAAAAACATGCCTAAAATAGCTTACAATCAATGGCTGGTAGACACAATAGTCCTCAGGTGAATCTAAGGTAAGGTGGGAAAACCAAGTTTTATATTGGGGTAGGTGAGAGAGGAGCCAGCCATCTGAACAATGCATAGACAGTGAATTCCAGTTCACTGTATTGAGTAAGTGAGCTGATGACACAAAATATGTGCTACGGTGGTCAGTGATGAAGGTTACCTGGGTTTGCAAAGGGATCTGCACTTGACACAAAACTGGGTTAAGGAACAGGAGATGCAGTTCAACTGGGAGATTTGTGAGGTGTTCCAGTTGGGTAAATCAAACCAGGGCAGGAGTTTGTTAACAGGTTAGGGTTAGGGAAAGAGCAGAGGAACCGAGAGGAGCAGGTACACAGCATTTTAAAGGTAGCAGCATAGGTGGACAGTGGTGAAGAGAGTGTTGGAGACACTGGTCTTCATTGGTCAGGGCATCGTGTTTAAGTGATACAACATGTTGGTGAGGTCGCACATGGAATATTGTTTCCAATTTTGGTTGTCTAGCTATTGGTATGATGTTATAAAGTTGGAAAGAGTATAGAAGAGGTTTATGAAGTTGATGCCAGGATTTGGAAAGTTGAATTATTGTGAGAGACTGGAAAATCTAGGCCTGTTTTCCTGAGAGCATAGGAGGCTGAGAGGAGATCTTATTGAGGTCCATGAAGTCATGAAGGACATGGAGAGGTGATTAGTGAGTGCCTGTTTCTGAGAGTAGGAGAATCCAAGATGAGAGTTCGTAACTATGGGGGGGGGGGGGGGGGGATGGAAGAGATACTTGGGGTGTTTGTCAAGTGGAACAAGCTGACAGACACGGTGGTAGAGGCAGGTATGTTGGTTTCCTTTAAGAATAATTGAATAACCTACGTGGATGGGAGAGGAAGGAAGAGGTGTGGCCCTAATGCTGAAAAGTGGGACTAAAGCAGGAGGGCACGGACAAGTTAGGCAGGTTCCAACCATGTATCATGCACAAAGCCACACTGATACCGTCATCTGACTGTTCAAGGCTGTGCAGTCATTCCTTTCAGGGTTAGGGAAAGAGCAGAAGGATCTCGGGGTGCAGGTACACAGCTCTTTAAAGGTAGCAGCATAGGTAGACAGTGGTGAAGATGCATGAAATCTACTTGTGTTTAAGTCCATATTTCCCAGATTATTCTACAAGATGACTGCTGGGAGAGATGGTGAGAGGGTCCTGTCGGAGCAATCTGAATGCTGGATCACTCAACAGCTCTCTGAACGACCCTGGCTCCCACAACGCTGTCAATGTAACCTGCTCCTGGTCCAGAAATGGGTCACAGCTTCTTTCGTATAAACATGACCATGAAGGTGACCCTAGAGTGGTGATTTACTCTGAAATGGTGCTTTGACGTATGAGATTACAAGATAAAGCTTTCTAATCCAAAGGGAAATGCATTTAATTACAGATTAATGCAACCAAATCCAGAGAGACAGGCAAAGAAAGGGAGGGAAAGAGTTACCATTCTCTGGGAGAAGCAGTTCCTCCTAATCTCAGACCTAAATTATGAGGAGCATAGATAACGTAAATACAAGAAGGATTTTTTCCAATCACTGAGACAGGAACGAGAGGGTTAAGGCTGAAATGCTTAAAGTGAACATTGGGGGGAAATTCTTCACCCAGAGAGTGGTGAGAGTGTGGAATGAACTGCCAGCTGAGCTGGGGGATGTGGGTTAGATTTTGATGTTTAAGAGAAGGTTAGATAGAGACGTGGATTGGAGGGGGTATGGAGGGCTATGGTCCAGGTACAGGGTGATAGGACTAAGCAGAATAAATAGTTTAGAATGGATTAGCCTTTTTCTGAGCTGTAGTGTTCTATGGTTCTAAATCTCTCCCCTGAATCATCTACCAGTGAAAAAAACCTTTCCTGCCTCCAACCTATCTATCCCTTCCATAGGTTTGCATATTTCTATGAGATCCCCTCCCATTCTTCTGAATTCCAGCATGTTTTGCCCTAGATGACTCCATCCCTTTTCACCCCCTCACCCCCTCATCTCTGGAATCAACCTGGTGAACCTCCTTTGCACCACCTCTAAAGCCAGTGCATCATTCCTCAAGTAAGGACGTAGTTCTCCAGATGCAGTCTCACCAGTACAAGGTACAGTTGCAGTTGAACCTCCCTACTCCTAAATTCAATCCCTTTAGCAATGAAGGCCAACATCAAATTTGCCTTCTTGATTACCTGTTATGGCAAAACATTGATGAGGCCAAATTTGGACTATTGTGTGTCATTTTGGTCACTTAAGTGCAGAAAAGACATCAATAAGATAGAAAGAGTGCAGAGAAGATTTACTAGGATGTTGCTGGAACTTCAGGAACTGAGCTACAGGGAAATGTTAAACAGGTTAGGACTTTATTCCCTGTGTAAAGGTTAAAAGCTTGTGTTTTTACTTTTTAGTCAATTTTATGACTATCCCTTTAAGAAGGATTGTTGTTTGTTGTATTACCATAGTTACTATGATATCATATGTCATAATATCTGGGCATACAAGGAGCTTGCTTTCATTCTTTGAAGAAACATGGAGGAGGCGTAAGCATCAAAATACTTTTCTTTCAATAGACAAAAGAAAAAAATGAGATCTTGAGGAACAACATGCTATTAACATGGCCCGAGTAAAAGCATGAGCTCAGGCTTCTGTAAGATCTATTACGCAAAGAGAAATGCCCAAAGGGCTAGTACCTAACATTCCAGTAGGTCAATGGGTACCACAGCCACAAGAATCGAGTATACTTGAGCAAGGAGCCACGGGTGGCGGTGCTAGTGCTTGAATGTCAGCTATTAACCCTGTGGAAAGGGCTTGCGATATTCAATCTTTTCTAAGCGCACAATATATTAAACTTTCCGAAAGAAGAGCATTTCAACCAGGTCCAACTAATCAAGTTGATTGTACTCAACAATTGATGTCTTTTCGTGTTGCTGAAGAACCAGTGACAAGTCAAGATCCCCATCAATGCCATCACTTACATGCTAAGGTCCTACACCTATGGCATCAGTTTAAGTTCAGCCAGCTCCATTCACAACAAGACAACCAGTTGCAAGACAATATATTATCTCTCATAGCAAAACAAAATGAAATTTCTGCTATGTTAGCACAGCAAGAAGGTTCATATGGTTTACCTAAGAAGGAAATTCCAGTTTTTAATGGAGATCCATTACAATATCTAGCGTTCATAAATTTCTTTGAACATCACATTGAAAGTAATAATAAAAACACCAAAGATTGTCTGTATTACCTGGAGCAGTATACTGGAGGACAGGTGAGGGAACTAGTCAAAAGTTGCCAATATATGGATCCAGACCAAGGTTTTAAAAGGGCAAAAGAATTATTGTATCGTTATTATGGCAATGAACATAAAATTACAAGGGTCCACATGGACAAGACTCTTTTTTGGTCAGCAATAAAATCAGAGGATGCAAAGGCTTTACAAGCATATGCCCTCTTTCTGAGAGGATGTGGTAATTCAGTGGGAAGTAGTGTATATATTTACAAAAGCTGAATTTGCTTCCTAATTATTATTGTCAATAAATTTCCTTATAAGTTGAAGGACCTATGGAGAACTAAAGTTGCAGAGCTTAAAATGATTTCTGGAAGGCACGCTACCTTTGAGGATGTGGTACAATTTTTGGAATGGCATGTGCATGTTAACACCATACCAGTATTTGGAAATATTAAGAATATTTCAATCGTTCCTTAGGATGTAAAGAACTCCAAATCATTGTCTCAACAGAACCCAAAGGGAAGTACCTTTGTTACTGTTGTGTCAGATACAAGCACAAGAAAGAAGAAGGAAACAATAGAAAAAGGAGATCAGACTGCTCAGGAAAGCTGTTTGTATTGCAAAGATAACCATGCTTTAGAAAAATGTTCACAATTGGAGAAAAAGTCATATAATGAGAAATTAACCTTTTTAAGTGATATATGCAGTTTAAAGCATCCTAAGTCACTGCATATTTAATGAAGTAAAGTTGAGAAGGAAGTCAAACAATCTGAATCCGAGACTAAAGGCATAGTCAAAGAGTACGCTTCAACTTTGGTTCAGACAAACTGTCTTACTGGGGCTGGTGACAAAGCTCTCTCAATAGTTCCTGTTAAAGCTAAAAGCTTCATAATGAAGGCCTAAGCATTTCTTGCTCCAGGAAGTACTGCATAATTTTGTACTGTGGAGTTAATAAATAAAATTAATCTTCATGGTAAACGTTCTTAAAAATTGTTGAAGACAATGAATGATGAAAAGAACATTGAAACTAATATAGTTTCAGGTCTACAGATTGCTAGATCAGGGGTGTCAAACTCAAATTCACGGAGGGCCAAAATTAAAAACTTGGACAAAGTCGAGGGCCGAACTAAATATTTATTGAAAATTTTCAAAAACATCTGCATGTTTTCTCTTCTTTCAACATATGTAATGTTAAACTTTTTCTTATTAAAATAAATGTTTAATAATAGTTTTGGATAAACTCTTTCCAGAAGCATTAACAAATGAGAAATAAAATATTCAATAAATAATATTTCTCTATAGAGGATTTGTCAAATGTTGCTAGTGTGCTGTCGAATAGTAAAATCTGAGGGCTATTGAGAATGTGGGAGAATAACATGATTCCTGAAACAATCAAATGGGTGACTGATTGTGGGCATGAACTCTAGCAGGGTTATTTGCCATGCCCTTTTTCCATTGGTACAGATATCCTTTGATTTACACACTTTTCAAGTTTTATGCCTAATGAGCTTGTATCCAGGTGCAGGACCATTTTTAACCAGGAATATATTTATCACTGTGACATGAAACTATTGGAAGATCGTTTTATCCTGAGATTAAAGTTCATAATACTTACTCAGGCCTGTGTGCGGGAGGGCGGGGTTTGTGGGCGATCAGGTTGGACAACGACAGTGCGGGGGCATTGGCTCTCGCTGCAGGGCAGCATCTCGGCGGATCAGTGTCACCGTGAGTCGCAGATCAGCCTGCGGCAGGGAGGGGGAGTGGGCAACGGTCCTGGCGAGGTCAGGCCCGAGGCCTCCGGTTCTGGGCGCTGGGAAGCGGCCTTGGCTTCCCCTGACACCGGCCAGGCCCAAAAACCAGAGTCCACGGTGAGACCCTGCAACGTAAACAGAGGAGGTGGGGGCGATTAGCAGGCTGACGCCAATACATTCTGGGATTTGTTGTATTACTGTGCATGCGCTATACTGGCGCGGCGGCCAGCGGGCCACCTCTAATACATTTTTGAAATGATCTTGCGGACCGCGGGCCAGTTTGACATGTGTGTGCTAGATTGAATAGCAATGAATTTTGTGATCTTCCAAGTGTATATATACAGAAGACTATGCCTGTGAATAAAAAGACTATTCCATATCAGAATGATATCAACAGTGGGATCATCTAAAAGACATTTGCTTACCCAAGATTGATGCTAAGATTGAGATGTTAATTGGATTAGATGTACCAAAAGCTCTTGAACCTCTAGAATAAGGAGTAAAAATGATGGACCTTATGCCATGAGAACGTTGCTTGGATGGACAATTAATGGGCCATTAGGAGGAAAGATGAATAATGATCAGAAGTTGTCGAATGTAAATGTCAACAGATTGTCAGTTGTCAAACTTAATGATATGTGGGAACAACAGTTTAAAATTGATTTTCTTGAATGTCACAAAGATATTGAAGAACCTTCAAAGGAGGATAAGCAGTTTCTGGATTCAGTTTAAAATTCTGTTAAACATGATGATGGTCATTACTGTATAGCATTGCCTTTTTTTAAAATTTTTTTATTTTTCACACCATAAACCACATTGACCAAGATACATACATTTTCATTTTCAAATATATACAGTGTCATTTTCTCCCCCCCCTCCTCCCATCCCACCCTCCCTACCTCCCCCCACCATTCATTTAAAGTACAGAATCTAAGATACATTAAACCAGTCAAACAATGTTGTCATTTAATAAAAATAAACAAGAAATTCCACTGAGTCAATTCTTTTCATTTCCTTCTCCTTTCGTTATTTTAGGTGGTAGATGTCCCCGGTAGGTTTTCTCTATTGTGTTCCATGTCTGGCTCCCATATTTGTTCAAATATTTCGATATTATTTCTTAAATTATATTTTATTTTTTTCTAATGGAATACATTTATTCATTTCTATATACCATTGTTGTATTCTCAAGTTATCTTCTAATTTCCAAGTTGACATAATACATTTTTTTGCTACGGCTAGAGCTATCATAACAAATCTTTTTTGTGCACCATCCAAATCAAATCCAAATTCTTTGTTTTTTATGTTACTTAGGAGGAAGATCTCTGGGTTTTTTGGTATATTGTTTTCTGTAATTTTATTTAATATCTGGTTTAGATCTTCCCAAAGTTTTCCCACTTTCTCACATGTCCAGATTGCATGAATTGTTGTTCCCACTTCTTTTTTACAACAAAAACATCTGTCAGATACTGTTGGGTCCCATTTATTTAACTTTTGAGGTGTAATGTATAGCCTGTGTATCCAGTTATATTGTATCATACATAACCTCGTGTTTATTGTATTTCTCATAGTTCCAGAGCATAACTTCTCCCATGTTTCCTTCTTTATCTTTATGTTTAAATCTTGTTCCCATTTTTGTTTAGTTTTACCATTTGTTTCCTCATTCTCCTTTTCTTGCTGTTTAATATACATATTTGTTGTAAATTTTTTGATTATCATTGTGTCTGTAATCACATATTCAAAATTACTTCCCTCTGGTAACCTCAGACTGCTTCCCAATTTGTCCTTCAAGTAGGATCTCAGTTGGTAGTATGCCAACACTGTATCTTGAGTTATATTATATTTATCCTTAATTTGTTCAAAGGATAGTAATTTATTACCTGAAAAACAATTTTCTATTCTTTTGATCCCTTTTTTCTCCCATTCTCTAAAGGAAAGGTTATCTATTTTAAAAGGGAGTAACTGATTTTGCGTCAGTATTAGTTTTGGTAATTGGTAATTTGTTTTATTCCTTTCTACATGAATCTTCTTCCAAATATTGAGCAGATGATGTAATACTGGTGAACTCCTACGTTGTACCAATTTTTATGTTCAGGTATCTTCTCTATTTTATCTAGTTCTAATCTAGTCCAATCTGTCTTTTCCCTTGTAAGATAAAAATCTGATAGGTATCTTAATTGTGCGGCTCTATAATAATTTTTAAAGTTTGGCAGTTGTAAGCCTCCTTGTTTATACCATTCTGTTAATTTATCTAGTGCTATCCTCAGTTTCCCCCCTTTCCATAAAAATTTCCTTATTATTTTCTTTAACTCCTTGAAGAATTTCTCTGTCAAGTGTATTGGAAATGCCTGAAATAGGTATTGTATCCTTGGGAAAATGTTCATTTTAATACAGTTTATCCTTCCTATTAGTGTTAGTGGTAAATCTTTCCAATGCTCTAAATCGTCCTGTAATGTTTTCATTAGTGGATAATAATTGAGTTTATATAGATGGCCAAGGTTTTTATTTATTTGTATACCTAGGTATCTTATTGCTTGCATTTGCCAATTGAATGATGATTCCTTCTTAAATTTTGAGAAATCTACATTATTCATTGGCATTGCTTCACTTTTATTTGCGTTAATCTTGTAACCCGACACTTCTCCATATTCCTTCAATTTCTTATGTAATTCTTTTATTGATAATTATGGTTCTGTTAAGTATACTATAACATCATCTGCAAATAAACTGATTTTATATTCCTTGTCTTTTATTTTCATCCCTTTTATTTTATTTTCTGTTCTTATCAATTCTGCTAGTGGTTCTATAGCTAACGCGAACAATAAGGGTGACAGTGGGCACCCCTGCCTTGTTGATCTGCTGTCACTTTCGCCAATGGCCCCTTATATAATGCTTTAATCCAATTAATATACTTCTCTGGTAAACTGAATTTTTGGAATACTTTGAATAAATAATAAATAATTTCCATTCTACTCTGTCAAAGGCCTTCTCTGCGTCTAAAGCAACTGCTACTGTTGGCGCTTTACTCCCTTCTACTGCATGAATTAAGTTAATAAATTTTCAAATATTGTCTGTTGTCTGTCTTTTTTTAATAAATCCAGTTTGGTCTAGATTTACCATTTTAGGTACATAATCTGCTAATCTGTTTGCTAATAGTTTAGCTATTATCTTATAATCTGTGTTAAGTAATGATATTGGTCGATATGACGCTGGTGCGAGTGGATCTTTTCCTGTCTTTGGTATTACTGTAATTATTGCTGTTTTGCATGAATCTGGTAAGCTTTGTGTTTTGTCAATCTGGTTGATTACTTCCAGGAGGGGAGGAATTAATAAATCTTTAAATGTTTTATAGAATTCTATTGGGAATCCATCCTCTCCTGGTGCTTTATTATTTGGTAGTTTTTTTTATTATCTCTTGTATTTCTACTATTTCAAATGGTTCTGTTAATTTATTTTGTTCCTCTATTTGTAATTTTGGAAGTTCAATTTTCATTAAAAATTCATCTATTTTGTCTTATTTCCCTTTGTTTTCAGTTTGGTATAATGGTTCATAGAATTCTCTAAAGTTTTCATTAATCTCCGTTGGATTATATGTGATTTGTTTGTCTTTTTTCCTTGATGCCAATACCATTTTCTTAACTTGTTCTGTCTTAAGCTGCCATGCTAGAATTTTGTGCGTTTTTTCTCCTAGTTCATAATATTTCTGTTTTGTCTTCATTATATTCTTCTCCACCTTATATGTTTGTAGTGTTTCATATTTAATTTTTTTATCTGCCAATTCTCTTCTTTTAGTTGTGTCTTCCTTCATTGCTAATTCTTTTTCTATATTTACTATTTCCCTTTCCAACTGCTCTGTTTCCTGATTGTAGTCCTTCTTCATCTTGGTTCCATAACTTATTATTTGCCCTCTGATGAACGCTTTCATTGCGTCCCATGGTATAAACTTATCTTTCACTGATTCAGTATTTATTTCAAAGTACATTTTAATTTGTCTTTCAATTAATTCTCTAAAATCCTGTCTTTTAAGTAGCATGGAATTTAATCTCCATCTATACATTCTTGGAGGGATGTCCTCTAACTCTATTGTCAATATCAGGGGTGAGTGGTCCGATAATATTCTAGCTTTATATTCTGTTTTTCTTACTCTATCTTGCATATGAGCTGATAACAGGAATAGGTCTATTCTTGAGTATGTTTTATGTCTACCCGAATAATATGAATATTCCTTTTCCTTTGGGTGTTGTTTCCTCCATATATCCAAAAGTTGCATTTCTTGCATCGATTTAATTATAAATTTGGTTACTTTGTTCTTTCTGTTAATTTTTTTCCCAGTTTTATCCATATTTGAATCCAATTTAAGGTTGAAATCTCCTCCTATTAATATGTTCCCTTGCGTGTCTGTTATCTTCAAAAAAATATCTTGCATAAACTTTTGATCTTCTTAGGTGAATATACATTGAGTAGATTCCAAAACTCCGAATATATCTGACATTTTATCATTACATATCTCCCTGCTGGATCTATTATTTCCTCTTCTATTTTAATTGGTACATTTTTACTGATTAATATAGCTACTCCTCTAGCTTTTGAATTATATGACGCTGCTGTTACATGTCCTACCCAATCTCTCTTTAATTTCTTATGCTCCATTTCAGTTAAATGTGTTTCTTGCACGAATGCTATATCAATTTTTTCTTTTTTCAGGAAATTTAGCAGTTTCTTCCTTTTGATTTGGTTATGTATTCTGTTAATATTTAAAGTCATATAGTTCACCCTGGATGAGACATATAAGGCAATCGAACAACTGAAAAGTGGCAAAGCAGCAGGTATGGATGGAATCCCCCCAGAAGTCTGGAAGGCTGGCGGCAAAACTCTGCATGCCAAACTGCATGAGTTTTTCAAGCTTTGTTGGGACCAAGGTAAACTGCCTCAGGATCTTCGTGATGCCACCATCATCACCCTGTACAAAAACAAAGGCGAGAAATCAGACTGCTCAAACTACAGGGGAATCACGTTGCTCTCCATTGCAGGCAAAATCTTCGCTAGGATTCTACTAAATAGAATAATACCTAGTGTCGCTGAGAATATTCTCCCAGAATCACAGTGCGGCTTTCGCGCAAACAGAGGAACCACTGACATGGTCTTTGCCCTCAGACAGCTCCAAGAAAAGTGCAGAGAACAAAACAAAGGACTCTACATCACCTTTGTTGACCTCACCAAAGCCTTCGACACCGTGAGCAGGAAAGGGCTTTGGCAAATACTAGAGCGCATCGGATGTCCCCCAAAGTTCCTCAACATGATTATCCAACTGCACGAAAACCAACAAGGTCGGGTCAGATACAGCAATGAGCTCTCTGAACCCTTCTCCATTAACAATGGCGTGAAGCAAGGCTGTGTTCTCGCACCAACCCTCTTTTCAATCTTCTTCAGCATGATGCTGAACCAAGCCATGAAAGACCCCAACAATGAAGACGCTGTTTACATCCGGTACCGCACGGATGGCAGTCTCTTCAATCTGAGGCGCCTGCAAGCTCACACCAAGACACAAGAGAAACTTGTCCGTGAACTACTCTTTGCAGATGATGCCGCTTTAGTTGCCCATTCAGAGCCAGCTCTTCAGCGCTTGACGTCCTGCTTTGCGGAAACTGCCAAAATGTTTGGCCTGGAAGTCAGCCTGAAGAAAACTGAGGTCCTCCATCAGCCAGCTCCCCACCATGACTACCAGCCCCCCCACATCTCCATCGGGCACACAAAACTCAAAACGGTCAACCAGTTTACCTATCTCGGCTGCACCATTTCATCAGATGCAAGGATCGACAATGAGATAGACAACAGACTCGCCAAGGCAAATAGCGCCTTTGGAAGACTACACAAAAAAGTCTGGAAAAACAACCAACTGAAAAACCTCACAAAGATAAGCGTATACAGAGCCGCTGTCATACCCACACTCCTGTTCGGCTCCGAATCATGGGTCCTCTACCGGCACCACCTACGGCTCCTAGAACGCTTCCACCAGCGTTGTCTCCGCTCCATCCTCAACATCCATTGGAGCGCTCACACCCCTAACGTCGAGGTACTCGAGATGGCAGAGGTCGACAGCATCGAGTCCACGCTGCTGAAGATCCAGCTGCGCTGGATGGGTCACGTCTCCAGAATGGAGGACCATCGCCTTCCCAAAATCGTATTATATGGCGAGCTCTCCACTGGCCACCGTGACAGAGGTGCACCAAAGAAAAGGTACAAGGACTGCCTAAAGAAATCTCTTGGTGCCTGCCACATTGACCACCGCCAGTGGGCTGATAACGCCTCAAACCGTGCATCTTGGCGCCTCACAGTTTGGCGGGCAGCAGCCTCCTTTGAAGAAGACCGCAGAGCCCACCTCACTGACAAAAGGCAAAGGAGGAAAAACCCAACACCCAACCCCAACCAACCAATTTTCCCTTGCAACCGCTGCAATCGTGTCTGCCTGTCCCGCATCGGACTGGTCAGCCACAAACGAGCCTGCAGCTGACGTGGACTTTTTACCCCCTCCATAAATCTTCGTCCGCGAAGCCAAGCCAAAGAAAGAAAGATAGTTCAACGTAGCCATTTCATACTATGTTTATCTTCCCTTTCCGTTTCCTCATCATCACCTTTCCTTCTTATCCATTTCTGCTTTCTTGTTTTGAACACTTTATAAGACAACATTTCTAAAACATCAAACATTTTCCTTATTCTCCTATCTAAAACTTCTTTAACCCCATTCTCCCCTCCCCCTCCTGAGTTGCCCTTTATCCCTTGTCGGGCAACCACATCTGCCCTCTCCATTTGGATTTGCGAATTCACTTGCAAGCGTCAACTGATTTTGCAGTGACCGTAATTCCTCCCCACCCAGCCCCCCTCTGGAAAAGATTTCAATTTTCATATATAACAAAGGTCACTCTTTTAATTCCCTCCTTATTTGCTCTATTCCCTTTCATTCCCTTATTAATTCTTACCTATTCTCTATATATTTTTCTCTAAATACGGATACACTCATGTACACACATCTATACATATATTTATATATATATATATATATTTATATACCCATATACACACATACATATAGTTCGTGGTCATTTTTACTCTCATTACATGTCTTCATCTCTCTGCTTGTTTTGTAGTTGTTCTGCAAATTTTCGTGCTTCCTCCGGATCCAAGAATAGTCTGTTTTGTTGCCCTGGAATAACTATTTTAAGTACCGCTGGGTACTTTAACATAAATTTATATCTTTTTTTCCATAGGATCATTTTTGCTGTATTGAACTCCTTCCTCTTCTTCAGGAGTTCAAAACTTATGTCTGGATAGAAAAGAATTTTTTGACCTTTGTATTCCAGTGGCTTTTTGTCTTCTCTTATTTTCTTCATTGCTTTCTCCGATATATTTTCTCTTGTTGTATATCTTAAGAATTTTACTAAAATGGATCTTGGTTTTTGCTGCGGTTGTGGTTTTGGGGCTAGTGTTCTATGTGCCCTCTCTATTTCCATTTCTTCCTGTAATTCTGGTCTTACTAGGACCCTGGGGATCCAATCTTTTATAAATTCTCTCATATTCTTGCCTTCTTCATCTTCCTTAAGGCGCACTATCTTTATATTATTTCTTCTATTATAGTTTTCCATTATATCTATCTTCTGAGCTAACAGCTCATGTGCCTTTTTTATTAGATTCTTCTAATTTCTCTTTTAAGTCCTCTACTTCCATTTCTACAATTATTTCTCGTTCTTCCACATTATCCACTCTTTTTCCTATCTCTGATATGACCATTTCTATTTTATTCAGTTTTTCTTATGCACTCTTAATTCTTCTTTTTATCTCATTAAATTCTTGTAATTGCCATTTTTTCACTGATTCCATATATTCTTTAAAAAAAAATATCCATTGTCCTGCCTTTCCCTTCTTCTTCCATTTCTCTATGTTTTTCTTCTTCTTCTTCCTCTGGGTTGGCCATCTGTTGTTTCCTTGTTTTCTTTTTGCTCTCTTCTTTCTTGTTTTCATTGTTTTCTGTGTTCTCTTCCTGTTGCTGTGTTGCACCTGTCACTCTCAGCTGTGGAGATCGACTCCTCAGCTGTTCCCCCCTCCCGTCAGTGTGTTTTTTTTCATGCGCATTGCGCACTTTTACTTGGCTCCGCGAGCCATTTTTGTAGTCCCGAGCTTGGGACTTCCACTGACCTTAGGGAGCGGGCTTCTCTCTCCGCGGTGGGCCTCCTCGGACAGGTAAGGCCTTCACCTTCTTCTTCCGACGTTCTTTCTTCTTCTCTTCTTCCCGTTGCTTTCGACTTTTCTCTCTTCGCTGTCATTTTCTTCTCACCTTTACTTTTACTTTGTTTTAATTTTTATTCTTGTACCTTTGTTTTGTGCGTTTTTTCCAACTTTTCCGGAGAGGGCTGGAATTCCCTGACCGGCCACTACTCTATCACGTGACTCCTCCGCATTGCCTTTGAAGAAAAGGGAAATGTGTACGCCAGATAATAAAATCATTGCAGAACAGCGTATGATGAATTTGAAAAGAAAATTCTTTCGTTTGGAATATACCAATGTCATGTCAGATATGATAACCAGGGATTATGTTGAAAAGGTATCAGAAGTTATCTTGGAACGTAAAGATGGTAGAAAATGGTATTTGCCTCATCATGGAGTTATACATCCACAAAAGGAGAAACTACATGTTTCAAGGAGTTTCATTGAATTCTCAACTTTTACAAGGTCCAGTCTTAACCAGTACTTTAATAGGCATTCTGATAAGATTTTGTAAAGAGTCTATTGTAATTGCTGCAGATATTGAAGCAATGTTTCATCAAGTGAAATCTACAAATGTTATGGTGGCCTAAAGGCGATTACAGTAAAGACTGATTGAATGCAGAATGACAGTCCATTTATTTGGAGCAACTTCATAAACAAGTTGTGCAAATTTTGCTCTCAGGTAATGTGCTAATGAAGAACAATTTCATTCTCAAGCTAGAAGCATCATCAGAAATAATTTCTAATCTGAGGATTGTCTTACTTCAGTGGTTTTGGAAAAGGAAGCAATAGATCTTTATTATGAGTTAAAAGAGATCTGTAATAAAGGAGATTTCTTCCTTACAAAATGGACTAGCAACAGTCGAAATGTGTTGGCTGTTATTCCTGAGGCAGAAAGAGCAAAGGAGATAAAACATCTTGACTTGGATTGTGATGTTCTACCTATCAAAAGAATTCTAGGAGTGCAATGGTGTGTTCAATTTTATGTTTTAAAATTCAAAATTGTTTTGAAAGAATGACTTTTAACAAGAAGAGGTATTATTTTGATTGTAAGATCAATATTCGAACCTTTTGGAATATTGGCACCAGTCGTATTAATAGCTAAGAAAATTCTGCAAGAATTGCGCAGAAAATGTGGATGGGATGAAGCTATACCAAATTCCATCGCACAAGATTGGATGAATTGGATTGAGAGTCTTGGTAATGTTAGAAAGTTTAGAAGTTGACAGATGTTTTAAACCTACAGACTTTGGAGTGGCCACAATTGCTTAGTTACATGATTTTGCTGACACAGGCAAAGGTGGTTACGGTCCTGTCAGTTATTTAGTGCTGCGAAATAACCAAGAGTGAGTACATTGTGGATTTGTAATGGGAAAACCCAGTGTGGGTCCATTAAAGCCAGTCACTATCCCTCATATGGAATTAACTCAAATGGTGACCAAAATGGACATGTTTTGAAATTGGGAAATAATTAAGATTGGAAAGTGTCATCTACACCCTGGAGCATAGAAGAATGAGGGGAGATTTGATGGAAGTATTTAAAACTATGAGGGGGAGAGAGAAAGTAAATGTAGATGGGCTTTGTCCACTGAGGGTAGGTGAGATACAAATCAAAGGAAATGGATTAAGAGTGAAAGGGGAAAAATTGAGGGGGAACCTCTTCATACAGAGAGTGGTGGGAGTGTGGAATTAGCTGCCAGCTGAGGTGGTAAATGTGGGCTCAATTTTAACATTTAAGAAGAATTTGTATAGGTACATGGATGGGAGCGGTATGGAGGGCTCTGGACTGGGTATAGGTCAGTGAAACTAGGCAAAAAAGAAAGGTTTGGCACAGACTAGAAGGGCTGAAGAGGCACGTTTCTGTGCTGTAATGTTCTATGGTTCATGAATCTGGAAACTAGCAGTAAAAGATGAAAGTCTGCAGATGCCATGGTTGAAGTGAAAACACAATGCTGGAGAAACTCAGCAGGTCAAACAGTGTACTTTATATAGCAAAGATAAAGATATATAACGAACATTTTGGGCTTGAAAAATTGTAGACAGGTGCCTGAACGGTATGTGTCTGGGTGAGTTCATGGTGACGTACAGCACAGTGCAGGGCCTTCGACCCATAATGTAGTGACACCTATAGAAACCTACTCCATGATCAACCTAACCTTTCCCTCCCTCACAGCCCACAATCCTCCACTTTTTTGTACATCCATGTAGCTATCTCAAGTTCAAGTTTATTATTGTCTGACTGTACCTATTCAACCAAATAAAACAGCATTTCTCCAGACCATGGTGAACCCACAGAGTACATAATGATCACATATATACTAAATATATAATTTAATATAAATATAGGATGGTTTACTCAGTTACATCTGTTTATCAGACTTGCAGCCTGCGGGAAGAAGCTATTCCCCAGCCTGACAGTCCTGGTTTTGATGCTGTTGTACCTCCTTGAGGGTCAAAGATTCTGTTTGTGGATGGAAAGGGTCTTCTATAATTCTTTGAGCCTTTTGTAGGCAACACTCCTGGCAAATGTCATCAATAGAGGAAATGGAGTTTATTAAATGTCCAAATTATATCAGTCTCCACCACCACTCCCAGAAATCCATTCTAGGCACCACTACTTTAAATATAAAAAAGAACTACCTCTGACATCTCCCTAAACTTTCCTCCATTCACCTTCAATGGAAGTCCTCTGGTGGTGGCTGTTGTTGCCCTGGAAAAAAGGTGCTGGTTGTCTACTCTTCTATGCCTCTCACAATCTTATACATGCATGTCTATTCAGTGACTTATCTATCAATCCAAAATGTTCTAGCTTGTTCAATCTTTCCTCATAAGACATTCTCTAATCCTGGCAGTATCCTGGGCTTATGTCAGGAAACCTTGCACATTGTGGTGGGAATTGTCTGTCTCCTTTCCCACCTTTCTCCCTTCACACCTAATGATTGAGTTGAGTCAAGTTTATTGTCTTATGATTATACAAGTCCAACCTAATGAAACAGCATTCTCTGGTCCTCAGTGCAAAGCACACAGACACACATCCAGACATAGCACACATACAGACAAACAACACATATGCAGGACAAGTATTTAATCTATATAAATAAATAAATATTGTTTCATGAATATGAGAGTCTTGGATGAGCAGTTCCTTTGGTCGTTCACCATTCTCACTGCCTGTAGAAAGAAGCTGTTCCTCAGCCTGATGGTGCTGGCTCTGATACTCCTGTATCTTTTTCCTGTCTGGAGCAGCTGAAAGATACTGTGTGTGGGCCTTTGTGGACAACGATCTCTATAGATCATGTGGGGGGGGGGGTGGGGTGGTGGGAGACTCCAGTGATCCTCTCTGCCACTCTTGTGGTCCTGTGGATTGACCTCAGATTCATTTCTCTGCAGCAACCGTACCACACTGTGATACAACCTATAGAAGGTTGAAATAATGTGGCCAGTAGCCTTGCCCGGTTCAGTCTTCTCAGGAAGTTCAGTTGTTGTTGCACCTTCCTGACAAATGAGGAGATGTTGAGTATCCATTAGGTAAGGATAGGTCACTAGTTAAGTGAACTCAAGGAACTTGGTACTCTCCACTACAGAGTTGTTGATGTGAAGTGGAGGGTGGTCATTCCTGATCCTCCTGAAGTCTACGATCATCTCCTTCATCTTGTCCACATTAAGGCTTACTCTTGCACCATTTCATGAGATTTTCCACCTCTATAGTTCGACTGATTGTTGATGGTTGAGAGCCAGCTAAAAACCTGCAAATTAAATACTTTTTTTTGATGTTGAAGCAAAGACGACTAAATGAGGTGAAAATTAGCTCAGGCTGAATTAAATGCAGAATGGACTGGATGTCCCCATCTGCTTTCCAAGTAAGCAGGAATTAATCCAAACTCCCTTTGCATAACATAATTATTGTTCATTTAATTAATTCTCAAGGCTATTAAGAAAAGATTGAGGTTGTTGGCTGGTAATACAAAGATGTGAATGATGTTGATGTATTCCTGTTTCTCGCCATCAAAGGGTTAATAAGCTGTGTCTGCTGGGTATGTTGGGCAAATCTGTTGAAAATTCAGATGCTCACTTCCTTTGCTACAAGCCACAGTTGGGCAAGCAGTGTTGGAAGAATGCTGAGGGTGTCGCCACTCTGAATCGTGTACATTCTAAGCTAGGTTATGGCCTTTTGCTTGTGAGGTGAAACAGTTATTGAGGTGGTCTAGCCTGGCCATGGAGTGTGGGCTGAGGACAGCCATGCCATGGCCCATAGAAGGCTCCTGTTCCTTGCCGTGGAACCTATAAATCAATAGATTTATTGGACAGAGAGTCAGAAAAGAATTTGGTTCAGAACAGTATCTTTTTAAGGTTTCAAGGTGCTGAGAGCTCAATCCTAGGTCAAAACATTGTCCATTGTTTACCTATTTGGTGCCTGCTGGTGTTTTAAGTTTTGTGGCATGTATTCAATTCACTGGGAGATTGCTGTACAATATTAGCAGTACTTGAGAACAGAGTGTTAATTTCAGTTATGATTTGTCATTGCCGGAAGGATATTAAACTTCCTCTTCAGATTCCTTTATCCTTCTTGTCTCCTGTACTGTTTGAGACTCTAAAGTCAAGATAGGATATGTTCATTGCAGCAGAAGAGGTTCACAGTTCCTGCCTCTTTGGGGTAGGTCTAACGTGTTAACTTCACTCTCTTCTCTTCACCCACTCTCCATTGAGGAATGAATGGCCAGACCAACCAGAGGTTATCGGCACAATCTGTCAATACGGTAAGACAACAGGGTTTCAGGACACAGTTGGACTTGGACAGTTGGTGGGAATGGGCTGGTAAATCCAGTAGGAGGATTTCTTTGGCAAGAGAACATAAAGTGGAGATGGAATTAAATGTGTGCAGGTGTGTGGAGGTTTTCAATTCAGTTCTCTGAACCTCGTCCTGTCCTGTAAAGTTCAGGGCTCCCTTTCTATCAAAAGTAAGGTCCTGTAAGGTATCTGAGCAGGAGTATCCAGTCCTTGAGCTTCTCCACCAGTGCATTGGATTGTGTCTCATCTACACCTGCCACTCAGGACAAAGTAGCCCATTTGATTGGTCCGCCATCAATCACCCTGGAGCTTCAATCCCTGCACCAGTGAAACCATTTCAGATTTCAGATTTATTGTCAGAGTACATACATGATATCATATACAACTCTGAGATACTTTTCTTTTTACTGTCGGCGAGGCAGAATTACTACTTAATGGTACTTCCAAAAAAAAAACAGTGTACACAGCGAACACCTAAAGTTCTGCAGTTGCTCACCCAGGCTGCACCTCCCAAGATGAACCTCCCCAAAAACACCTTGCAAGATGAAAGATGAACTCACCCACCTCCCCCTCCCCCCCCATCCCAAGAAAGACAGGAGGAACTACCAAAACCAATCAATCCTATCAAAAGCGAGAGTATTTGGAGTATTATGGTCACTAACTACAGGAAAGATACCAATAAGATTGAAAGAGTGAAGATAATATTTACTAGGATGTTAGTTGGTGTAGGAGCTGCACAGTTGGTATACGCAGTTGATGTAGGGGCGACACGGTTGGCGTATGGGCTGCATGGCTGGCGTGGGGACTGCATGGTTAGTGTGGGGTGGCACAGTTGGTGTAGCGTTTAGCACAACGCTGTTACAGTGCCAGCAATCAGGACTGGGGTTTGAATCCCATGCTGTCTGTTAGGAGTTTGTACGTTCTCCTCAAGCCTGTGTGGGGTTTCCCCTGGGACTCCAGTTTCCTCCCACCATTCAAAATGTACAGGGGGAGTATGTTTAATTGGGAGTAAATTGGGTGGCATGGACTCGTGGTCCAAAAGGGCCTGTTACTGTGCTGTATGTCTAAATTTAATTAAAAATTTTAAATAAATTTACATTTAAATGATTCTGAAATATCTTAAAAAGATGTTTGAGACAGAAAAGACTCAAAGGGCCAAATGGCCAATTCCTGCTCCCATTTCTTATGTTCTTGTTCAGTTAATGAATACACTATCCTGCCTCCCCAACCTCCCTGCTTCTATCTTATCAACCGTCCAACCTAAACTGCTGTCTTCTGGGACACACCAATGTTTACAAGATTTTATTCCAGATTTTCTCAATATTCTCTATCCCTGGCCCTTCACATCTGCACTGAATCCCAGGAGCTGCAATGGAATGCAGATTTCTAATGAACAGGTTGTGGGGAACATATGCAACTGCCCAAACTGGTGGGATGCTCTCGGGCCATCAATCCCGGCTGGGTCAAGGCGATGCCTTGGTGAATCATGCAATGGTTTGATGGGATCTTTGACCATCTTGTGACTAAACATTAGATTCTTTTACAGAAATGGAGATCAAATTTCTACCAAAGTTGCAGCATGCCAGAGGCTCTAGCCTCCGCTGAAGTCAGCCCAGTGGTGCAGCAACAAGCATCCAGGCGCAGGGATTCCATCGCAGATGCTGTGCGCAGGTAACTGGGTCCATTCACACAGGAGGTGGGAGCACAGGGGGCCATTGGGATTCTTTGATGAGTTTGTGGACAGCAAGATTATTGACACAAGAGGTGTGGCCAACAAAGTGAGGTTACACATGCACTTGGGCCAAATAATAAATGGGAACGATATGAGAAGAAATGCTGGGGAAGCTCAGTAGGTCAGCCAGTGTACTTGATGGAATAGAGATAAAGATACAGAGCCAAACGTTTCGAGTTTGAACCCTTCGGCAAAATGTATATATTTATATAAGAACATAGACACTTATGGAGCAAGAGCATGGAATCCATCAGGCCTGAACCAAGGGCAAGACTCAGTAGAGAAATGTGCAGCTGAGAGTCTTGATAGTCCAACAATTGATAGAGATTATTCTAGAAATGTTAACTGCACCTGCGCTTCAGTGGATAGGGCATTGAATAGAAAAGTAAGGAGGTCATATTGCAGCGATATAAAACCAATTAGGCTGCATTTGGAGTACTGTGTGCAATTCTGGTTGTCCCATTTCAGGAAAGATGAGGGGGTTTTGGAATAGTTTTGGAATATTGAAAAATGTCGGTGCTGCTGGAGCTCCTGTAACGACAGCTCTGCCGCTGGTGCAGACCTGCGGAGAGCAGGGAGCAGAGACACAGGGCTCCCCCCCCTGCATGGTCCAACTGCCCAGTCCGACTGCCTACAGCTCCATATAGGCTTTAACAGCTTGTTAAAGGAGCTGACGGTGGTTTGTGGGGTCTGAGCCCAAGATGGTGGTGCCTGTGTACGGTAGCAGCATGAGGGGTTGCAGACTCCAGGGAAGCTGAGGACTAGCGCAGGGCATCACAAAATGGAGAGACCACCTCCCATTTGAGAAGATGAAGCAGAGAAGTCGACCAATGGGTTGGAGACCATGGGCGGAGGCGGATTGTTGATGACTTGAGGCGAGGAACCCACTGCAGGGTGTGGTACTTTGGGGGGGGGGTCATCTCTTTTGCTTCTCTTTTCTCTGACTGCAAGGGACGCCAGGCAATTTCTGCTGATGGTGAATCTTCGTTTGTCTTTTGGAAGACTAAAAGAAATTTCATGTAAAATTACATTTTTAATTTTATTACATGACAATAAATGAATCTTGAATATAGTAACATTTCAGAGGTTTCTGATGAACACATGAATATGCCGGGAACAGAGGGCTAAATATGGGCTTATGGTCTAAATGTTGAGTGCAAGCAGCAGGTTCAGTTTAATGTGCTTCATGTTAATAAAACTGTAGTTAACTGCACTTGGAATACTGGGTGCAATTCTTCAGGAAGGATGTGGGGGCTTCAGAAATGGTACAGAAGAGGTTTACCAGGACGTTGCCTGGATTAGAGCAGATGAAATAGGAGGAGAGACTGGACAAACTTGGGTTGCTTTCTTCTGGAACATCGGAGATTGATGGGAGACCAAATCGAGGTTTACAAAATCATGAGGAGGCATTGATTGGGTGGACAGTCAGAATCTTTTCCCCAGGCTAAAAGCTTCACACATTAGAACAGCCATTCTCAACAGGGGGCCCCCAGAGGGTGAGGGTGGAGAGGCTGGAACTTTTAACTCTGGACATAGGAGGTCGAGGGATGGACGTAATAGAGGCTTGTGAAGTTATGAAGAACGTAGATAAGGTAATAGTCATCATCTTTTTCCCAGGAGAGGAAAATCTGAAACTAGACTGAAGGTGAGGGGTGAAAGATTGAAAAGGGAAGAGGTGGTGACTCTGTGGGGAACTGTGCCAGAAGTGGTCAGGATGGATACCGATGTAATGTTTAAAAGAGTTTTAGATAGGTAAATGGATGTGCAAGATTTATCAGGACGTGGGCCAAATATTGGTACAACATTGTGGGTAGAAGGGCCTGAATTGTACTGTAATGTTCCATGTTCTGAATGCAAGCAAATGGTGGACTCTAAAGCCAGGAGAGTAAATCATGTCCAAACAGTTTTGAGTTACTGAGTAATGCATCAAGGCCCATCATCCCCATGCCAGCTTTCAAGTTCCTTTCTAGATAATCCTACATTATCTAATATAATAATTATGTCAGATGCTATTAGGCCTATCTAAAAATCCAGAAAGTTCCAACATTATTTTCTTCTCTTGTATTCTGTGGTCCAACTAATGAAGGCAAGAATCTCTTTGCCTTCTCACAACAGCAATCTTGCACTCAACGTTAGTAAGCCTAAGGTGCTGACTGTGGACTTCAGGAAGGAGACATCAGGAGAACACAAACCAGTACTCATCAAGGGGTCAGCAATGGAGAGAGTTAAGAACTTCAAATTCCTGGGTGTTAACATCCTGGAGCCTTCAGGTCAATGCAATTATGAAGAAGCCTCACCAGCGGCTATACTTCGTGAGGAGTTTGAAGCGATTTGTTATGTCATCAAAGGCTCTTGCAAATTTCTCCAGGTGTACCTTGGAGAGCATTCTGACTGGTTGCATCAGTGTCTGGTATGGAGTAGCCAATGCACAGGACAGGAAAAGATTGTGAACTCGGCCAGCACCATCTCTGCCATCAATCTTCACTCCATTGAGAACATCTACAAGAGGCAGTGTCTAAAGAAAGCATCCTCTATCTTCAAGGGCCTCCACCGTCGTCTTCACTCTACTTACCATCAGGATAGAGATACTGGAGCCTGACGACGAACCACAGACATGTCTCACTTTTTTCTCTTTTTGCACTATTTATTTTTAAATATTGTATGTACTGAACTGTAATTTATTGCAGTTTTGCCCCTGAAATGTACGACACTGCTGCCACAAAACAACAAATGTTGTGACACGTCCACCTAAACTAAACTGATCCTATGTGCAGGTACTGCCACCTTCAGGTATATTTGGGCATTTTCTCCAATGCCCATCCCTCACTCCTTTCTCACACTGGTCTTGATGAAATTCCATCTGCCATTGCTCTTTCCATTTTACTTACTGATTAATATCATTTCACAATCTGAGACATTTCCCTCACTGTTAACAGTGTCATCTGTTGTTACACCCACACTTACATCTGACTCATAAGATCACAAGATAAAGGAACAGATATAAACTATTTGGCCCATTGAGTCTGCTCTACAACTCCACCCTGAGCTAAACCATTCTCACATCTAGTTCCAAATTCAGGCCTTTTTCCCATATCCCTTGATACCCTGACTAATTATATCAATCTCCTCCTCAAATTCCTCCAACAATCAGGTTTCCACAGCCGTATGTGGCAACAAATTCCACAAATTCATGACCCTCTGGCTAGAGAAATTTCTCCTCATCTCTGTTTTAAATAGGTACCCTCCAATTCTAGGACTGTGCCCTCTTGTCCTGGATTCACCCACCAAGGGAAATATCTTATTCACATCTACTCTGTCCAATCCTTTCAGCATTCAAAATGTCTCTATGAGATCCCCTCTCATTCTTCTATACTCCAATAAATAAAGTCCAAGAACCAATAAACATTCCTCACATGTTAGCCCTTGCATTCCAGGAATAATCCTAGTAAGTGTACATCAGTACATCCCTTCTAAGATAAAGGGGCCCAAAACTGCACACAGTGCTCCAAATGATGTCTCACCAGTGCCCCATAGAGCCTCATCAACACCTCTTTAGTCTTATAAACTATTCCCCTTGAAATGAATGCCGATCCAACCTGGTGGTTAACCTTTAGGGTATCGTGCACAAGGACCCCCATGTCCCTATGCATATGAATTTTGAATTTTCTCCCCATTGAAATAATAATCTGCCTGCTTATTTCCTCTTCCAAAATGTACAACTGTACATTTCTCAACATTCTATCTCATCTGCCATTTCTTTGCCTGCTCTCCTAAATTGTCCAAGTCTCTCTTCAACCTTTCAGTTTCTTCAACACTTCCTCCTCCTCCATCTTTCTTGGTGTCATCTGCAAACTTAGCCACAAAACCATTCAATCTATAATCTAAATCATCAATATACATTGTGAAAAGAGTGGCCCCAACACTGACCCTGATGGAACACCACTAGTAACCAGTAACCAACCAGAACTGGGCCCCTTTATTCCCACCCTTTGCTTTCTGCCTTATCAGACAATGCTCCAACCAATCTAATATCTGTCCTCTAATTCCATGTGTTCTCATCTTATTAAACAGCCTCTTATGCAGCATCTTATTGAAGGCCTTTTGAAAATCCAAATATACAACATCCACTGCCTCTCCTTTGTCCATCCTACTTGAGATTTCCTCAAAAAATTCCAATAGGTTGGTCAGGCTGGATCTTCCCTTCATGAAACCATGCTGACTTGGACCCATCATGTCATGCACCTCAAGGTATTTCATAACTTCGTCCTTGAGGATCGACTCCAATAACTTTCCAACTACTGATGTCAGACTAATAGGCCTATAATTTCCTTTTTTCTGCCTTCCTCCTTTCTTAAACAGCGGAACTACAATTGTGACATTCCAATCCTCCAGAACCATGCCAGAGTCTATTGATTTCTGGAAAATCATTCCCAATGCCTCCACAATCTCCAAAGCCACCTCCTTCAGAACCTGTGGGTGCACCTCATCTGGTCCAAGAAACTTATCTACCTTCAGTCCATTCAGCTTGCTAAGCATTCTCTCTCTAATAATCTTGACTGTACTTAATTCTATTCCCTGAGACCTCTATCAGGTATGTTGCTAATGTCTTCCTCAGTGAAGACTGACGCAAAATACCTCTGCCATTTCTTTGTTACTCATTAAAATTTCTCCAGCATCATTTTCAATTGGTCCTATATCTACCCGTGTCTTTCTTTTACTCTTCATATATTTAAAAACTCTTAGTATCCTTTTGTATGTTATTTGCCAACTTCCTTTCATAAATCATATTTTCTTTCCTAATGACTTTCTTAGTTTCTTTCTGTAAGTTTTTACAAGTTTATCAGTCTTCTGTTTTTCCACTAATTTTTGGTTCCTTGTCTGCCCTCCCTTTGCTTTTGTTTTAGCCTTGACCTTTCTTGTTAGCCACATTTGTGCCATTTTTCCCAATCATAATTTTCTTTTTTCTTGGAATCTATCTATCCTGCAATTTTTGTAGAAATATCATCCAATTCTGCTCTGCCGTCCCTCCATCTACCTTACTTTTCCAATCAAATTGGGCCCTCATACCACTGTAATTTCCTTTGTTCCAGTGAAATATTGATACACCTGATATCAGCTTCTCATTTTCAAATTTGAAACTGAATGCAATCATATTAAGGGTTCCATTACCTTTAGGTCCCTAATCACCTCAGGTTCATTACACGTCACCAATCCAAAACTGCTGATCCTTCGACAAGCTGATTCAAAAAAACCATCCTGTAAGTATTCTACAAACTTTCTCTCCTGAGATCCAGTACCTTCCCAATCCCTTCCATGTTAAAATCCCTCATAATTATTTTGACATTTTTCTTCTGACATGCTTTTTCTATTTTCAGCTGTAACTCGTAGTCCATCTCCTGGTTGGTGTTTGGGGGCCTGTATATAACTATTATTAGGGTTCATTGACCCTTGCCACCTTATGTCCCTTTTTTCTAACAATTTAATATCATTGCTTACCATCAGGGCCATGCCACCTCCTCTACCCAACCCCTCTATCTATTTTTCCTATACACCCTTGGACATTCAGCTCCCAATCACATCTATCATTAAGCCATGTCTCGGTGATGGTAACAATGTTATATCTTTTTGTCTGTAGCTGTACAACAAGGTCATTTACTTTATTTCTAATGGTCCGTGCATTTAAGTACAGTAGATCAGTATCTGTTACCGATTTTTGCTGTATTTCTATTGTACAGCAAATTATCCTGTCTTTTCACCTGCCTGTCATTTTTGTCATCTGCACATTATTTTTGACTTTTTTTCTATTTTCTCTTTCTTGACCCTAGCACCCTGGTTCCCTTCTACCCTTATCTCTGCACTCACACCCTGATTCCCATCCCCCTGCCAAACTAGTTTAAACCCCCTCTAGCAAACCTGCCCACCAGGATATTGGTCCCCCTCCAGTTCAGGTGCAGCCTGTCCTTTTTGTAGAGGTCAGACCTTCCGCAGAAGAGATCCCAATGATCCACAAACCTGAACCCCTGCCACCTGCACCAATTCTTCAGCCACACATTCATCTGCCATAACTTCCTGTTCCTACCCTCTCTGGCGTATGGTTCAGGCAGCAATCCTGAGATTACCACCCTCGAGGTGCAGCTTTTTAACTTCTTTCTTAACTCTCTTCAGAACCTATCGATGTCATTGGTCCCCACGTGGACCACGACATCTGCCTGCTCACCCTCCCCCTCCAGAATGCTATGAACTTGATCAGACACATCCTGACCCTGGCACCTGAGAGGCAACATACCATCCGGGAGCCTTGAACTTGTTCACAGAACCCCCTCCCCCATCAAGTTGTCCAATGAGACCCCAATCACTATCGCTCTCCTCTTCTTTCCCCCCCACCTTACCTTCTGATCTGAGGGACCAGCATCTGTGCCAGAAACTTGGTCACCTCAACTTGTCCCTGGTAGGTCACCCCACCAACAAGATCCAAAACAGTTGTTAGGAACGGTCACAGGGGTACTCTGCACTGTCTGCGTCTTCTCCTTTCCTCTCCTTTCAGTCACCCAGCTACCTGCCTCCTGAATTTTAGGGGTGACTGCATCCGTGAAAATCTACAACTACCTTTGCCTCCCTCAATATCCGGAGTTCATCTAACTCCAGCTCCATTTCCCTAATGCCTTGCAGCACCTTTCCCTGGATAGCAACAGCCAACAGCAGAGGGCATCTGTTTAAGGTGAGGGCATGAAAGTTGAGAGGAGATGTCAGAGTTAGGTTTTCTATACACAGAGTGGTGGGTGCCTGGAATGCAGTGCCAGGAGTGGTGTAGGAGGCTGGTATAAAAGGGACATTAAAAATACTCTTGGGTAGGCGCATGTAAAATGGAGGGTTATGGACTGGGAGGATGGGAAGGGTTAGGTTGATGGTGCAGATCAGCATAACAATGTGGGCTGAAGGACCCATAATGTGCTGCACTGTTAACTTCCTAGTCAGGTTATCAGAATTAAAATTTATTGTCATGAACAAATCACGAAATTCTGTGTTTTGCGGCAGCATCAAAATGCAAACATGCATATTACGAACCATCTTACAACAATAATATAAAAAAAATAAAAATTATAGTGCACAAAAAGTAAGGCAGTGTCTTTAGTTCATTTGATTATTCAGGAGGCAGCGGGGAAGAAGCTGTCCTTCTGCCGCTGATTACTTTTTTAGGCTCCTATACCTTTTCCCCCGATGGTAGTAGAGTGAAGAGGGCATAGCTTGGGTGGTGGTGGGGGTCTTTCAGGATAGAGGCTGCTTTTTTAAGATACCACCTCATGTAGATCTCCTTGATGGAGTGAGGTCTGGGTGCCTGTGATGTCACAGGCCAAGTTAACAACCCTCAGTAATTGATTTTTTTCCTGAGATTTGGTCCCTCCATACCAGAAAGTGATGCAACCAGCCAGAATGCTCTCCATGGTACACCTGTAGAAGATTACAAGAGACTTCAATGACATACCAAATCTCCTCAAACACCTCACAAAGTATAGCCACTGGAAAGCCTTCTTTGTGATGGCATCAACATGGAGGCTCCAGGACATATCCTCGGAAATGTTGACATCCAGAAATTTGAAGTTCTTGACCCTCTCCACTACTGAGCCCTTGATGAGGATTCGGTTTTGCTGACGCTGAGTGCAAGGTTGTTGTTACACCATTCAATGAGCTGATCTATCTCCCTCCTGTACGCTTCCTCATTGCCATTTGTGATTCTACTCTACTGACAACTGTGATGTCATCAGCAAACTTATAGATAGCATTGGAATTGTGCCTGGCCACATATGTACAATGAATAGAGCAGGGGGCTAAGCACCCATCCTTGGGGCGTGCCTATGTTGATAATCAGTGACTATCAAGTGAGCATCAAGGGTTACAGGGTGAAAGCCAGGGAGTGGTCCTGAGTGGGAGGATGGATCAGCTCATGAATAGAATGATAGAGCAGACTCAATGGGCTGATTGGGCTACTTCTGTTCCTATATCTTGAAATCTTCACAACAACCCCATTAAACTCTTTCATAAAGACCTGAGCAGAACTCACCCCACACTCTGTTCAGGATTTCACTTCTAAAGTCTTCCAATCTCCCTTTGTTGAAAGACGACCTATGCCTTGCCTGTATGTCTGGTCTGGGTGGTGATGTTTAATGATCTGTGGTGCTCATGACAGGGACACTGCAGAATGGTTTGGTGTAGGAATGGATGATAGCACCTCACTGCACTGGCAGTGGCAGAGCTGGAGACACTGCAGCCAGAGATTTGGTAAACTGAAAGCTCCGTACCAGAGGAATATGCAGCTCACTAGCCTGGACCCTGGCTACACCACAGCACTGAGCTCGCAGAAAACACCCATGGTAAGTGTATGCTCTCTATCCCACCCAAAATGAGCCTCAGTTGTCTCCTTGCAAGTCCTTTCCACACATTCACTGTTTGGCCCCTGTCTGTAACAAGTGGGCAAGGCAGTCTCCCACGGTACTGAAGGTATGGGTAGGCCTTGGGAATGGGATTAAAGTTGAAACCAAACTTTGAGTGGGGATCGAGGTCAGTGTCTGGTACGGAGTCAGGGGGGTGGGGGGGGTTGGTTTTGTGGCCATATTTGTGGACAATACAAAGATATGAGGAGGTAATGGTGAAGAAGGATTGAGTCTGCAGAAGGACGTGGATGGGTTAGGAGAGTGGGCAAGGAAATGGCAGATGAAGTGTGCGATCATGCACTTTGGTGGAAGGATAAAGGTGTAACTATTTTCTAAACTGAAACAAGTTCAGAAATCAGAGGCTCAGAGGGACTTGGGAGTCCTCGTACAAGACTCCCTAAAGGTTAATTTGCAGGTAGAGTTGGTGGCAAGGAAGGCAAATGAAATGCTGCTATTCATTTCTAGAAGGATAGAATATAAAAAATAATGTTAAGGCTTTACAAATCATTGATCAGACCACACCTGGAGTACTGTGAGCAATTTTATATATAACCATATTAACAATTACAGTACAGAAACTGGCCATCTCACCCCCTCAAGGCCATCTTCTAGGAAGATGTTGTTGGCATTTGAGTGGGTTCAGAGGAGGTTCACTGGAATGATTCCTGGAATGTAAAAGTTGTCATTACAAGGAGCATTTGATGGCTCTTGGATTGTACTCTTTGGAGAAGAGTGGAGAATAAGTGGGGGGGAGAGCAATCACATTGAAACCTACCGAATACTGAGGACTGGGTAGAGTGGATGTGGAAAGGATGTTTCCTGAGGTGGGAGGTGGGGGTGTTTGGGACCAGAGGGCACAGCCTTAGAAAACAGAAACATCACTTTAGAACAGATGAGGAGGAATTTCTTTACCCAGAGCGAGGTGAATCTGTGGAATTCTTTGCCATGGATGGCTGTGGAGGCCAAAGCATTGGGGATATTTAAGGCAGAGATTGATGATCTTAAATAGGAAGGGATACAAGGTTTATGGGAACAAGGCAGGAAAATGGGATTGAAAAAGGACAGTACATCAGTTATGATGGAATATAACGGCAGATCTGATGGGCTGAATGGCCTAATTCTACTCCCAGATATCGGTTTTGTGGCATGGGTAGGTTGGGACAAGCTCTGTATTTTATGGCTCCTATTCCTACATTCTCAGATCAGTGATGCTTCGTATCAAGCCCAGCGCTCCCAAAATTCCAACACGATGGATCAACATTTGACTCTACTTGGTTCAATGCAAATCTCTTCCACTGGATGTCACAGATTTCCTCCCAGGAAGCATGAGTCCATCACTAGAATGAGCCTCCGAGCTGCTACAGCCTTGATAACAGTGAGTCAGAAGTGGGGTTGGGGTTAGGGTGTGTGACTGGCTCTCTTCCAATGGATGTATCAAAGCCTCCCTTGAAGTAACAACCCCAAATCCAGCTCCTCTTCATATCCATCAACATTTACTTGCTGCTTCTATCTAATTGCATTGACCTATTGCTCCTTCCCAGGTCTCACTGGACTTTTTGTTCTTCACCTTTCCATCTCCCTACTTGAGGTCTCTGATCTCTACTCTGAGCGAAAGTCAGCTTTACTTTCACAATCTTCTCATACTCATGAAACAATATTTATTTGTACAGATGAATACTTGTCCTGCATATGAATTGTTTGTCTGCATGTGTGTTACTTCTGGTTGTAAGTCTGCATGTTTAGCGCTGAGGACTGGAGAACACTTGTATGATCAGATGACAATAAACTTGACTTGACTTGAATGGATTCATTTGGAGTTTGGAATGCCCAACCTAATAATTGCTTTCTCAAAGCCCTCCTTAAAATCTGCCTCCAGACAATATTTTCTCAGCTGATGTGTAGTTCCTAACATGCAACCAATTTCTATCACAGGGCCATCCTGTTCTAGAAAGTTCTAGAGCCAGAAGGGTCAGAAGGAGCTTTGTTTATCCCAGTTACTTGGAGGAAGATCCATTTGACGGTGCCGACACTGTGGACTATTCATTTTTCAGCAAGGCAAGAAAGTTTCCGTATTGTTTGGGATGGTCCCAAGGAAGGCACTGAGTGTTGCCAGGAGTTGACACACCTCTGATTCTGATTCCAGGAGGAGGATTCAGGCGAAACCTTGTCTGCACCAGATGATGTGTTTGAATCACCACCACTTTCAGCTTTCTATGAGAGGGATGTCCAGATGGAAGCACTTCCAACTACCAGGTAAAAGCTTGGTTTAACCCCATGTTCAGGTCTTGATCATTGGTAGAGATGAGAGGTACTAGTCAGACACTAAACAGAGCAATGGTCTCCTTACGATTTGGATCCAGGCCTTGGAATCACCTCCTATCCCTGTTCTGAGAGTGTGTGATGGGACAGTACAGATGAAATTCACTTAGTGTCTGACCCAGGAGTGCATGATGGGACAGGGTAGAGGGTGCTTCACTCTGTATCTGACCCTGGGAATGTGCATTGGGATGATGTGGAGGGAGCTTCACTCTGTGTCTAACCCTGGGAGTGTGTGATGAGATAGTGCGGAGGTAGCTTCACCCTGTGTCTGACTCCGGGAATGTGTGATGGGATGTTGTAGTGGGAGCTTCACTGTCTTTCTGACCCCAGGAGTGTGGGATGGGACGGTGCAGAAGGAGTTTCACTCTGTGTCTGATTGCAGGGGCACACGTATCATGGCACCGGTGGAGCACCTGGGGTTTGACAAGAGGAGGCGTCAGTACGGGGTGGGAATGGTTGGCAGGTGGCTGAACCGCAGGTATCGCCGCTCACTGAGCGTCAGCACCTGGGACAAGCTGCAACACCTCAGCAATCACAGGTACCTGCTCATGGGTTCCTAGCCCCTTCCCCAATCCCCTCACCCTCCATTGCCCCTCCCCTCCCTGGACCCACTCCCCCATCCCCTCCCCAATCAGTTATCACTCCTCCCCTCCCTCTCCACCTGCCCCTCCCCTCCCTGTATCCACTCCTGCTCTTCTCCTTCTGTACCTCATCCCATATACACCTCTCTCCCGTACCTCCTCCCCAATCCTGTACCCTCCCCTCCCTGTACCCTCTCCTCCCCTCCCATATCCTCTGTCCTGTCCCTCCTATCAGAATGCTCCATCAACCTTTTGCCTCTTCCACCTATCACCTTATAGCTTCTACATTGTTTCCATTTCTCCCTCCCACTCGTATATACCCATCTCCTGCTAGCCCATGATTCCCCCTCTCCCCACCCTTTTATCTGGCTATCCTGGTTCTTGTTTCTGACGAAGGCTTTTGGCCGCAAACACTGACTTAAACAGAAGCTGCCTGACCTGGGTTCTGCAGCACCTTGTTTTAAACAAAATTACACCACTGCAACAGGGCTAATTCGACCCTATGAGTCCGTGCCACCCGATTTACACCCCATTAACCTACACCCCCAGTCATTTTTTTGGGGGGTGGGAGAAAACCTACACAGACATGGGGAGAATGTACAAACTCCTTAAAGACGGCGCGGGATTCAAACCCAGGTCAAGGCATTCGCTTGTGCTGTAAAGGCATTGCGCTAACTGCTACAACCGTTGTCCAGTTCTCTCTCCTTTTCATTTGCTCCAGATTCTGTCATAGAACATTACAGCACAGAAACATGCTCTTTGGCCCTTCTAATCTGTGTCAAACTATTATTCCACCTTGTCCCATTGTCCATACCCCTCCCATCTATGTACTTACCCAAACTTTTCTTAAATGTTAAAATAGAGCTTGCTTTCATCACTTCAGCTGAAGAAGTTCTCCTTAAACATTTCCCCTTTCACCTTTAACCCATTTCCTCTAGTTCTTGTCTCACCCAATCTCACTAGGAAAAGCCTGCTTGCTTTTACTCTATCTATACCCATCAATTCTGTACACCTCTATCAAATCTCCCCTCATTCTCTGACTTTCCAGGGAATAAAGTCCTAACCAGTTTAACTTTTCCCTGTTGCTCAGTTTTTAAAGTCTCGGCCACACCCTTTCCTCCCCGCTGTTTCTTGACATCATGTTGAATGAATCAAATTGGCTGAAGATGACCTTCTGTGGCTGTGGGATATGCTGGTGAAGCAGAGAGATCATCCATGTGATACGTCAGGCTGACTGTGGCCCTAGTGTTGCCTCTTTCCTTTTTGCACTCACTCTGGTCCCTCTCCTCACTGAAATTCATGGAATCTCCTACCTTCCTCAAACTTCCCTTTCTCTCACTTGAGTATCCAGGAACACAGAAGGCTACAGAAAGTAATAAACCTGGCCAAGTTCATTTCAAGCACTGACCTTCCATCCATTGATGTGAGACGCTACTCAAGAAGGCAGCCAACATCAAAGCCCCATCACCCTGGTCATATCCTTTTCTCACTGAGAAGATGCAGATGTCTGAAGACCAACACTCTAGATTCTAGAACAATTTCTTTCCAACAGATAGGGTCTTCTCCACACTACTCCGGGACCACCAGAAGATCTGCCTGCACAATTGAAATATCACTTTCTTTGCACCACCTGAAACTCTGAATATTTCTTTATTTATCTATCTTCCTTGGTTTATTTTTTGTTTGTATCTTTGTATTTTTTGTGCTTGGGATATTATGGGTATTTAATTTTCACTCTTGTAGTTGGATTGGCTGCAGCAAATAAGATTCTGAACATCATATATCAGATCCTATCCTTTGACTTCCCTTTGTTTCCTCTCTCTGCTTCTGACTGACTTTTCCCCCTTCCAAATCCTCACCTTTGGGCAGTTACCGGTTTAATGGCTGTTTATTTTCCAGACCATACTTCACGCATTGGATCACATTTGTTCACATTGTGGTCACTTTGCTGGCCATCGGTATTTACGGGATAGCACCAGTGGGATTTGCTCAGCGGATGAAAGTGGCCCTGGTGAGTGTGTTCTCAGCCACAACTTTTTCACCACAGACCTGACCACCCGTTCCCTGCTGTGGTACATGTTTCACCCATTCCTTGCCACAGGGTACAGTTTGTACTGACAATAACCACAACAGCAGTGCGAGTATAAGACAGCTTTAATAAACTAATATGTACACTAAGAGGTCTTGTCTCTCTGCAAGACAAACCTGGAAGGCTAGACTGTAGCTCTGGACTGCTTTATATACAAGGTCACCAGGATGACCCCTGGTGACCTTGTGGTGTAATTACATATCACCAAATTCATCCCCCCCCTTAAAAATTGTTATCTCCCCCCCCCCCCATCCCCCTCCCAGTCCTCCTTCCCTTGTTTGTAAGTTCATAAGTCCAACATTTTTTGTGGCTTCCGTTGCCTTCTGGACCTCCTCGGTAGTGGTATAGGGGTAGGGAGTACGGTCTGCCTTTTGGCCTTTCTTGTTGGAGGTGTGGGAGTGGGAAGTACTGGTTGGTCATGTGGCCATGTGGGCTGGGGATCCTCTTGTATGGGATTAGGTCCTGCCATCGTCTAGAGTGGTGATATTTTGTGGGGCGGACTTACCCAGGGTCCTGATTTCTGGGGTGGGTGGTCTAGTCCTCTGGGGTGACTCGATGGACGACTGTTCTAGTGACTGCTGCTGCGCTCCTTGTTGATCTGTAGACATCTGTTTCCTCCACATTGTTCACACATCCGGGCGGTGCGAGATCCCTGGTGGCCACCGAGTCTTCTCTTCCACCTGGGAATGTGATGAAGGCGTCCTGAGGGTTCGCGTGCCTCAACTCCACTTGATCCACCAGCAGGTCCACTTTGTGGGGTCTGCAGTGCTTCTGGAGGAGCACACACACACACACACACACACACACACACACACACACACACACACACACACACACACACACACACACACACACACACACACACACATATATATATATATACCTACATACACACATACATAGAGTTTGTGGTCATTTTTGTTCTCGTTACATATCTTCCTCTCTCTGTTTTGTAGTTGTTCTGCAAATTTTCTTGCTTCCTCCGGATCCAAGTCTGTTTTGCTGCCCTGGAATAACTATTTTAAATACCGCTGGATACTTTAGCATAAATTTATATCCTTTTTTCCATAGGATCGTTTTTGCTGCATTAAACTCCTTCCTCTTCTTCAGGAGTTCAAAACTTATATCTGGATAGAAAAAAATTTTTTGACCCTTGTATTCCAGTGGTTTTTTTGTCTTCTCTTATTTTCCTTATTGCTTTCTCCAATATATTTTCTCTTGTTGTATATCTTAAGAATTTTACTAGAATGGATCTTGGTTTTTGTTGTGGTTGTGGTTTAGGGGCTAATGTTCTGTGTGCCCTTTCTATTTCCATTTCTTCCTGTAATTCTGGTCTTCCTAGGACCCTGGGGATCCATTCTTTTATAAATTCTCTCATATTCTTGCCTTCTTCATCTTCCTTAAGGCCCACTATCTTTATATTGTTTCTTCTACTATAATTTTCCATTATATCTATCTACTGAGCTAACAGCTCTTGTGTCTCTTTAACTTTTTTATCAGATTCTTCTAATTTCTTTTTTAAGTCCTCTACTTCCATTTCTACGGCTGTTTCTTGTTCTTCCACCTTGTCCACTCTTTTTCCTATATCTGACATGACCATCTCTAATCTATTCATTTTTCTTCTGTACTTTTTATTCTTCTTTTTATTTCACTGAATTCTTGTGACTGCCATTCTTTTACTGATTCCATATATTCTTTAAAAAAAAATATATCCATTGTCTTGCCCTTCCCTTCATCTTCCATTTCTCTGTATTCTTCCTCTTCTTCTGAGTCCATTCTGGGATCTGTGTCCTTTACCTCTGTCTCTTCTGGTTTTCTTGTTGGTTTGTTTTATTTTGTTGGGTATTTTTGGTCTTCTTATTTTTATTAGAAGTGTCTTGCTGCTGGTCTTCTTCCTCTGGGTTGGTCATCTGTTGTTTCTTCGATTTCTTTTTACTCTCTTCTTTCTTGCTCTCGTTATTTTCTGTGTTTTCCTCTTGCTGCTTTGTTGTGGCTGTCAATTTCAGCTGTGGAGATCGACTCCACAGCTGGTCCCCCTTCCCATCAGTGTTATTTTTGTCTTGCGCATCGTGCAAACTTTTGTTTGGCTCCGTGAGCCATTTTTGTAGTCCCGAGTTCGGGGCTTCAACTGACCTTAGGGAGCGGGCTTCTCTCTCCGCGGCGGGCCTCATCGGACAGGTAAGACCTTCACCTTCTTCCGACGTCCTTTCTTCTTCTCTTCTTCCCGTTGCTTTTGGCTTTTCTTTTTTCGCTGCCATTTTCTCCACACTTTATTTTCACTTTATTTTGGTTTGTGCCTTCGTTTTTTCAATGTCTTTTTTTAACTTTTCTGGAGAGGACTGGAGTTCCCTGACCAGCCACTACTCCATCACGTGACTCCTCCTCTGTGTGGCCACAGATTGTCACGTTGTCTAAGTAGGGGAACACCGCTTTCAGTTGGAACTCATCTACTATTCGGCCCATTTCTCTCTGAAACAGGGACACTCCATTTGTGACTCCGAAGGGAAGTTGCAGAAATTGATACAGCCTGCCGTCTGCCTCAAAAGCCGTGCAAATACGATCGCTGTTTCTAATGGGCATTTGGTGGTATGCTGCCTTCAGGTCTATGGTAGAGAACACCTTATACTGCGCAATGTTGTTGACCATGTCTGCTATGCGTGGCAGGGGGTGGGCATCTATTTGTGTAAATTTGTTGATTGTCTGGCTGTAATCCACTACTATGCGCATTTTTTCTCCTGACTTTACTACAACCACCTGGGCTCTCCAGGGGCTGGTGCTCTGCTCTATGACCCTCCTGTAGTAGCCTGCGGACCTCTGTCCTAATGAAGGCTCTATGCCTTGGGCTGTACCTTCTGCTCTTTGTGGCTATTGGTGTGCATTCTGGGGTCAGGTGTGTGAACAGCGGACGGGGTTCTATGTTCAGGACAGACAGGCTGCAGTGTTGTTTCTTCGTAAGGCGTAGTGGGGGGGGGGGGGGTGAGGCCCGTTGTGCACTATTGTAATGCTTTCTAACTGGCACTGAAAATCTAACCCCAATAGTATAGGGGCACAGAGGTGAGGGGGTACTAGTAATTTGAACCCTTCGTATTTTGTACCCTGGATTTATAGAGTAACCCTGCAAAACTGTTTTACCTCAGCCTCAAAGCTGCTGGCTGCTAACAGGATCAGGTGCTCACTCACACAGTTTATCTGTTCTCTGCCATGGTGTACAGTTCACTGGTTCCCTGCTGCAGTGTACGGTTCACTTCTAGCTGTTCTTGACAATTATTTAGACATGCAGCATATTAAAAGGTCATTCCAGCCCATGAGCCTGTGACGCTCAAATATCCCAATTAACCTTCAATTTGGTATGTTTTGAAGGGTGAAAGGAAACCGGAGCCCCATGGGAAAACCTACCCAGACATAGGGAGAACATATAATCTCCTTACAGAAAGCGTGGATTCGAACTTGGGTCGCTGGTGCTGTCAGTGTTGTGCTAACTGTACACCTTCACTTCCTTACAACAAATAGATTGGTCTTTATTATTTCAAGATATGCTCTGAAGGACATGAATTAAAAGTTTGGGAATCAGTGAAGGCTGGTGTCTGAGACAGCCAATGGCTGAGTATTGGATAGTCCATTAATTCATGGTTTGAATGTAAGAATATAAGAAAGGAGCAGGAGTTGGCCATCCTGCCCGTTGAGCCTATGCTACCATTCAATGTGATAATGGCTGACCTCCACCTATCTGTCTTTTCCCCATATCCATTAATTCCCCCACTATGTAAAAATCTATCCCTCCTTGTCTTAAATATATTTACTGAGGTCACTTCCACTGCTTCAAAAGTCAGCAAATTACATAGATTAACCATTCTCTGGGAACAGCAGTTCCTCCTCATCTCCATCCTATATCTACTACCCTGAATTGCTTTTATTCTTCCTCATGTTCATGCTCTTCCTCCCCTTCCCCTCCCCTTCCATTCCTCCCATCCCCTCCTCCTCCCTCTGCCCTTCCCTCCTCCTCCTCCTCCTCCCCTCCCTTCCCTCCTTCCCCTCCTTACAGATACACACACACCTACACTGTGCTGCTCATTTCTGGTCTTTCAAGCTGAATGGTACCTGTGTGACCACAACTGTCAGGATTTAGAATTTTCGATCATAGAACTGGTGTTTTTGTGGCTAAGTTTGCAGGAGATACAAAGGAAGAACCATAGAACATGAAAGCACAGAAACAGGCCCTCCAGCCCATCTAGTCTGTGCCAAACCATTTTCTTTTGCCTAGTCCCACTGACCTGCACCCAGTCCATATCCCTCCATACCTCTCCCATCCATGTACCTGTCCAAATTTTTCTTAAATTATCAAAAGCGACCCTGTATTTACCACTTCAGCCTGCAGCTTGTTCCACCCCCCCACCACTCTCTGTGTGAAAGATTCCCCTCATGTTGTGCAATTTACAAAAGTGCTGGAGAAACTCAGCAGGTCAGTAAAGGGTGATCAATGTTTCAGGCCTGGGCCGAGGGTAGGACCAGAGGCCACAGCCTCAGAATAAAATGACATGCCCTTGGAACAAAGATAAATTGTTTCTTCACTAAGAGGGTGGTAAATCTGTGAAATTCGTTGCCTCTAACAGCTGTGGAGGCCAAGTAATTGGATAGATTTAAAGCAGAGGTTGATAACCTGTTGATTAGCAAGAATATAGAACATAGAACATTCCAGCAGAGTACAGGCCCTTCAGCCCATGATGTTGTCAGAATCAGAATTAGAATTTATTGCCATGATCAAGACATGAAATTCGGTGTTATGTGGCAGCATCATAGAGCAAACATACATATTACAACCATCTTACAACATTACTATAAAAAATAAAATAAAATATTAATAATAATAATTCTTCTTTGGCTTGGCTTCGCGGACGAAGATTTATGGAGGGGGTAAATGTCCACGTCAGCTGCAGGCTCGTTTGTGGCTGACAAGTCCGATGCGGGACAGGCAGACACGGTTGCAGCGGTTGCAGGGGAAAATTGGTTGGTTGGGGTTGGGTGTTGGGTTTTTCCTCCTTTGCCTTTTGTCAGTGAGGTGGGCTCTGCGGTCTTCTTCAAAGGAGGTTGCTGCCCGCCAAACGGTGAGGCGCCAAGATGCACGGTTTGAGGCGTTATCAGCCCACTGGCGGTGGTCAATGTGGCAGGCACCAAGAGATTTCTTTAGGCAGTCCTTGTACCTTTTCTTTGGTGCACCTCTGTCACGGTGGCCAGTGGAGAGCTCGCCATATAACACGATCTTGGGAAGGCGATGGTCCTCCATTCTGGAGACGTGACCCATCCAGCGCAGCTGGATCTTCAGCAGCGTGGACTCGATGCTGTCGACCTCTGCCATCTCGAGTACTTCGACGTTAGGGGTGTAAGCGCTCCAATGGATGTTGAGGATGGAGCGGAGACAACGCTGGTGGAAGCGTTCTAGGAGCCGTAGGTGGTGCCGGTAGAGGCCAGCTCAATAATAATAATAATAGAGCACGAAAAGTAAGGCAGTGTCTTTAATTCATTGATTATTCAGGAATCTGATGGCAGCAGGGAAAATGCTGTCCTTGTGTCGCTGAGTGCTTGTCTTTAGGCTCCTGTACCTTTTCCCCGATGGTAGCAGAGTGAAGAGGGGATGACCTGGGCGTTGGGGGTATTTGAGGATAGAATATCCTTTGGTGACTAGAGGTGACTAGAAGAGACAAAATCTTACTTCTGATAAATTTGGTTTGACAGTTGGACTTCTTGCACTCATGAAAAATATTACCTTCAGAAAGTGAAATTAAAGGGAAGATTAACATTTTGAATTAAAATAGAGGCTGCTTTTTTAAGACATTGCCTCATATAGATGACCTTGATGGAGTGAAGTCTGGTGCCTGTGATGTCGCAGGCCGAGTTAATAACCCTCTGGAGTTTACTCTTGCCCTCAGAGTTGGCGCCTCCATATCAGGCATTGATGCAACCAGCCAGAATGCTCTCCACGGTAGACCTGTAGAAGTTTACGAGAGTCTTCGGTGACACTGCCTCAGACACCTCACAAAGTATAGCTGCTGGTGAGCCTTTGTGATTGCATCAACATGGAAGCTCCAGGATAGATCCTCAGAGATGTTGACCCACAGGAATTTGAAGTTCTTGGCCCTCCACTATTGAGAACGTGATGAGGACTGGGTTGTGTTCCCCTGACTTCCTCCTGAAGTCCACAATCATCTTCTTGGTTTTGCTGACATTGAGTGCAAGGTTTTTGTTGTTACATCATTCTATCTCCCTCCTTACGCTTCCTCATTGCCGTTTATGATTCTGCTGACAACTGTGATGTCATCGGCAAACTTATAGATAGCATTGGAATTGTGCCTGGCCACACAGTCATAGGCAGTGGGCTAAGCACCCATCCTTGGGTGCGCCTGTGTTGGTGATCAATGAGGAGGAGACATTGTTTCCAATTTGTTCTGACTGTTGTAATCTACATAACAATCTAACCCTTCCCTACCTCATACCTGTCACTCTCTATCATCCATGTGTCTGTCTAGGAGTCCTTTAAATGTCCTTATTGTTCCAGACTCCACTACCACCGCCGGTAATGCATTCCAAGCACCCACAACCCACAAAAAAAAATACCCTTCTCCTCTGAACTTTCCTCCCATCACTTTAAACAGATGTCCTCAGGTATTTGCTACTGTTAACTTGGGTAAATGTTGCTGGCTGTCCACTCTATCTCTCTCATAATCTTGTAGACCTCTATTAAGTCACCTCAGGGCATCACAGGATATGGGGAGAAGGCAGGAGAGTAGGGTTGAGAGGAAAAATAAATCATCCATGATTTGAATGGTGGAGCAGACTTGATGGGCTGAATGGCCTACTTGTGTTCATAGGTGTTCTGGTCTAACTATGAACAGTACTCCTGAGTGTGGTTCAAGTTTATTGTCACAGTGAAATGTTTGTTTTGAGAGCAGTGCTGCTGGACATCCCATAAACAGTGCACCAACAAGACACCAGAGAAGTGCAATGCCCCAGAGAGAGATCAGTTAGTGCAGAGCAAAGACAATACAAGTTCACTCCGGTGAAGTGCATTCAGAAGTCTGATAATGGCAGGAAAGAAACTGTCCTTGAATCTTCTTCCCAATCTGAACTTGGTGGGGGGCAGGTGAAGAAAGTTTTGCCATTTGGATGAGACTTTTAATATGTTGGCTGCTTTTCCAAAGTAATGGGAGATGCTGATGCTCAATGGAGGGGAGGGGATTGTCTGAGGGTCTGAGCCACGCTCACAAGTTTCTTGTGGTCTTGGGTGGAGCAGTTCCCAGCCCACGCAGTGCTGCACTCTTGACAGTTCCCATCCCATGCAGTGCTGCACTCTGACAGTTCCCATCCCACGCAGTGCTGCACTCTGACAGGAAACTTTCAGCAGAAGTTGTTGGGGATGCAGGGAATTTGCCAAATTTCCTCAGGTACCTAAGGAAGCAAAGGCGTCGGTGCACTTCGCATCAACATGTGTGGACTAGGACATGTTGCTGGAGATGATGTCTCCGAGGGAACTTGAGGCTCTCCACTTTGGGACAGCACAGTTGGTGTAGTGGTTAGCACAACGCTGTTACAGTGCCAGCGATCAGAACCGGAGTTTATACCTTCTCCCTGTGTCTGCGTGGGTTTTCTCCAGGGCTCTAGTTTACTCCCACATTCGAAACATACTGAGGGTATAGGTGAATTGGATGTAAATTGGGTGGCACGGGCTTGTGGGCTGGAATGGCCTGTTACCATCCTGTACGTCTAAATTTTAAATTAAAAACCTCAACCTTAGCACCACTGACCAGTTCCTTAGTCTTGCTGACTGCAAGTCAACATCTGAGGTACCACAGTTACAGGTGAGATAGGAACAGAGGGAAGGGGATTTTCTTGCAATATTAATCAAAGAATGTCTTAGAATATTTTAATCGTCTTTAGAGAGGATATTACTGGAGAATTATCAGGTGAAGATAGTGTGGGTGGGAATCAGGAACCAAAAAGAAATATACTCCTTGATGCCACCAAACAGTGACTGCAAGCTGGAAGACCTCAGTCCTGGTCTCACCAACATCTTGTACAATTGTAACGTGATGCCTCTGCTCCTGTTCTTAATGCCCACAGATGTAGACAAGCGAGTCAAAAGTAATCTTCACTACTCAGCCTGAGTCACCACTTTTGGGAAATTTGAACCTGTACCCCAAATGTCTTTGTGTCAAATACTTTCTTCACTTTTCTGTCTTCAAACAGCTAAAATAAATCGGATATTAAATAAAATCACAAAAAGCAACATATCAAAAAATCCAGAGATCTTTCTTCTAAGTAATATAAGAAGTAAAGAATTAGGCCTCAAACCGGATGAAGCGCAAAAAAAGATTTATTATGATAGCCTTAGTGGTAGCAAAAAAATGTATAATGTCAACTTGGAAATCAGAAGAGAGCCTGAGACTACAGCAATGGTATATGGAAATGAATAAATGTATTCCATTGGAAAAAATAACATAATTTAAAAAATAAAGTCACATTATTTGAACAAATCTGGGAACTCTACATGGAACACAACAGAGAGGGCCTACTGCGGACCTCCACCCCCTAAAATGATAGAAGGAAAAGAAGACGAAATGAGCTGACCCAGTGTGTAAAAGTAGATGACACAATTTTCTTGTTTATTTTCATTGTTTAATGGGTTTATTGTATTGTATATGTTGAACGTTTAATGGGTTTGGAGGGGGGTGGGAAGGAAAGGAGGGGGGAAAATGACATTATGTATATTCAGGAGGGAGATGTGTATTTTGATTAATATGGTTCATAGTGTGAAAAAAAAATTGTCAAACCCAGTTTCCCTCTCACCCATTACTTCCTGTAGAAGCCAAAAAATAGTTTCGCGCTGCTGAAGCTGTTGTAATGGCAGTGCTTCCACTGGTGTGGACCAGCGGAGAGCAGGGTCGGAGACACAGGGCCCTTTTGTATGGTCCAAATGCCCAGTCCAAATGCTGTTGGCTCTGTACAAGGTTTAAACAACCTGTTAAAGGGGCCGACGGAGGTTTATTTTAAAATCATGCGACCGCAGGGTCTGGGCCCAAGATGGCGGTGCCTGGGTTCACCAGCAGCCATGAGGGGTTGGAGACTCCAGGGAAGTAGAGGACTGGCAGAAAACGGGGAGAACCCCCATCTGAGAAAGTGAAGTAGAGGAGATGACCTACAGGATGGTGATCAGGGCGATGGACCAGTGAGGGGTTCTGATGCTGAAGAACACACAGGCGGTGGGCTGTTGGGAATTCGAGGCGAGGAACCCACGCAAGCTGTGGTCTGCTGGTGACTGCGTTCAAGGGACATGCACTAGGCTGCAGGCTGTTTGAAGGGGGTACCAGGTATTGTGTCAGAAGTATAGGTCTGGAGCTCAGGTTGCCAATGGTTTGCACTGGAGTTTGTGTGGCTGCAGAGGAAGAAAATCCACGGACACTCAGTGACTCTGGGGGGGGGTCTCTCTTACTTCTCTTTCTCTGACTATAAGGGCATCAGGGAAATTGTGCTGATGGTGAATTGTCTGCCTTACAAAAGGAAATTTTGTATAATGTTACATTTTCTGCTTTATTACATGACAATAAAATAATTTTGAGTCTTGAATAGATGCTGTGTGACTTGAGTTTCTGCAGAACTTGTGTATTTCCCTTTCATAAAACAGTATTGACTTTTTCAAATTACCTTTAATTTTTCTAAACGTCCTGTTTTAAAAAAGTTTAATAGATTCCAACAGTTTCCTATCTTAGATATTAAACTGACTGGCTCATTTCCTTTCTGTGAAGCTTTCTTTACCCAATCTCTCCAAATTTCCTCTAGAAAATGTACATTTTAAACTTAAATTGAAAATATTATATTAACAGATGGAAAAGAAGTTGAATGGTGGCAAGAGTTTTGAATAAATCATGTTTTTCAGGTGCTGAGGAATAAAGGGACTTATGAGAGTGTGGAAGACTTCCAGCAAGAGAACTTTTGGATTGGGCCTCGCTCGGTGAGTCCCAGCTCTGAGATGCAGATGATCAGACATTATCGATAAGCAGGTGCTCAACATTCTCACCTTTTGCAGGATGCTCTCATTCACCTTGGAGCAAAGTTTTCTCCCTGTTTACGGAGAGACCAATCACTTACAAAGCTCGCCGAGGAAGCAAAAGATCAGGAGAGGAAGTCGGGATGCTGTGTTCAGAATGATAAAGCTGGATGTGTGCAGACGTTGAAGGAGGATTGTTCGGTATGTTGGAAAATCTGAGCTCATGTCATTTGCATATTTCCCACTGTCCATTCTGATATTTTTGACCAAATCCCATTTTGAACCACTTGCTGCAGAACTGTTTCATTTTCCCACTTCCTAGACAAATGATCTCCTTTCCATTGGACTTGAATCAAAACATTTCTAAATTGACATCTTCAGATAAGTGGTTAACACTGAGGAGAAAATCCAACAGATGACTGGGGCACATTGATAAACATGCTAAACAGATAAATAGCTGACCATTCACAAAACCACAACCTGGTATACAGCTGACCATTCACAAAACAGAGCAGCACGGTTAGCGTAGCGGTTCGTGCAATGCTGTAACAGCACCAGCAAACCGAGGTTAAAATCCTGCGCTATCTGTAAGGAGTTTGCATGTTCTCCCCATGACTGTGGGTTTTGTCTGGGTGCTCCAGTTTCCTCCCACCCTTCAAAACATATTTGAGTTGTCTGCTTATTGGACTGCATAGGCCAGTGGGCTGTGTGGTGCACTGTTAGCCAGAATCAGACACACACAAGGTAAAGACTACACAACAGGCTTTAATCCATAAAGACTTCCACAGAGCCAGGCTGGCTGTAGCTGCAGTAACTCCGAGTGAACTTCGGGAGGCCAGCGCAGGCTTATATCCTGGAGGGTGATTGACACCCGACAGGGTGGGGCTTGATCCCTTCAGGCCGACTGATTGACAGCAGGCCAGGTGTTGTCCTGTCCCCTTACACTCCTGCAGGTACAGGTGTTGATCCCTGCAGTAGGCCGGTGGTGTACCACCACATTCACCCCCATCTTTTAAAGGGGGCTGCCTGGCCCAAGATGGCGGCAGCACGTGGGGGCCCGCTGTGTGGCTGACCTCCTTCCCCAGCCGTGTTCGTTGTGCCAGGGGAAGTGACGTAATTGCGGCCGACTGTAGTGAAGTCATTATGTCAGCCAGAAATGACATCACGCTGTGAGTTGGAAGTGACGTTGCTGTAGTTCTCGGCAAGTGGTACTGGCGAGGGCGGGGAATGGTCCAGTTGCTTGGGGCACACACTGCGACAGTCGCTGGCAGGGCTGGATGTTGCACCGTCGAGGTTGGGGAAGGCGGAAGTCGTAGCGGGGACAATGGCGCTGCTCGGCACATGCACACGGAGGGGTCCGCGGGTGAGGTGGGGAGGTCATAGAGGGCCGCTGAGCTCCTGGCTAGTTTTGAGAGGCACACTTTAGCGAAGTGGCTTTTCTTTCCATATCGGGAACAATACTGGTTCCTAGCCGGGCAGATTTGGTGTGATCGTCGGTCTGACCCACACCAGGACCTACAGTACTTACAGGGGTTCCTGGTGCCTGCCACAGCAATGTTTTCCTCCCTAGTTTGGTCTGGAGCTGAAGCTGCAGTGTGAGAGGGCCATGAGGGAGCCTGGGGGAACCTGGAATTGAAGGTTTCAATGTGCAGGGCTTGGACCACTTCCTCTATCTTGGTTAGGGCATAGATATTGTCTTCCAGCAGCTTCTGCTGGATGGCCCTCGATCGTAGCCCTCGGACGAAGGCATCCCAGATTAGCCTCTCGATCTCCTCTGCATCTAACCCGGGTTTAGCCAGACACGGTCGGGCCAACTCTTGCAGGTGTCCAAGGTAAGACTCAGCCGTCTCCCCGGGTTGCTGGGCTCAGGTGTTGAGGAGGTACCTTCCACAGACCGTATTCATGGGGGGCTTGCTCAAGTTCTCGAGAGTATCCTTTGGTTGCCTGGAAGGCATGGGGACCCAGCTTTGACCAGAGTAGGACCAACCTCTTCTGTTCTGAGTCCAGGATGCCGCCTTCGTGTGTCTCAATGATTGCCTTAACCGCGTGCTGCCAGATCTCGAAGCGTGTCTGGGCTTCCGGGTGGCATGGGTCGACTTCGAGGCTCCCTGCGCTCAGGAGTTTTTCCATTGCAGCCGTGGGAAAATTTTGTGTATTTAATGGTGGTGCGCTGTTAGCCAGAATCAGACACACACAAGGTAAAGGCTTTAATCCACAAAGACTTCCACAGAGCCAGGCTGGCTGTAACTGCAGAGTGAGCTTTGGAGGCCGGCGCAGGCTTATATCCTGGAGGGTGATTGACACCCGACCAGGTGGGGCTTGATCCCTCCAGGTTGACTGAATGACAGCTGGCCAGGTGTTGTCCTGTCCCCTTACAGTCCTGCAGGTACAGGTGTTGCCCCCTGCAATAGGCTGATGGTGTAGCACCACAGGTTGGAAGGGCCTGTTACCATGCTGTATGTCTAAATTAAATTTCTTTTGATTAAGAACATAAGAAATAAGAGCAAGAGTAGGTCATCTGGCCCGTCGAGCATCCTCAACCGTTCAATGTGATTATGGCTGATCTGACGAAGGGCTCAATTCCACCTACCTGCCTTTTCTCCATATGCCTTAATTTCCATATTATGTCAAAATCTATCCAACCTTTACTGACAAACCCTTCCTGTTTTCAAATGTAGGAACTGCTTGCCACGTTTATAAAATGGCCAAACAGCCACGCTCCGAATTTGGGGTCCACGCATCAAAAGCGACGATCAGGTGCAGTCTGCCACCAGGATCCAAGGCAGGTGAACCTTTTGAAGCAGGAACACCAGAACTGGAATCACGACCAAGCAGTGAGGGACTGTAGGGACTCACAAGGTCAGGCAGCATCAGTCTCGAATAAAACACGAAAGTCTGCAGATGCCATGATTGGTTAAAACACAATGCTGGAGAAACTCAGCAGGTTAAACAGTGCACTTTATATAGCAAAGATAAAGATACATAACCAACATTTCAGGCTTAAGCCCTTCATCAAGGTACGAGCAAAAAGTAGACAGGCATACGAACAGGTGACTGTCTACATTTTGTTTATAGCTTGTGTGGTGGTACACCACCAGCCTACTGCAGGGGGCAACCTCCGTACCTGCAGGAGTGTAAGGGGACAGGACAACACCTGATTGGCTGTCAATCAATCGGCCTGAATGGATCAAGCCCCACCCAGTCGGGTGTCAATCCCCCTCCGGGATATAAGCCTGCGCCGGCTTCTCGAGGCCTCATTCAGAATTGCTGCAGCCACAGCCAGCCTGGCTCTGTGGATGTCTTTGTGGATTAAAGCCTGTTGTACAGTCTTTACTTTGTGTGTGTCTGATTCTGGCTAACAGCGCACCACACCTTGATGAAGGACTCGAGCCCGAAATGTTGGTTAAGTGTCAGTCTTGAAGAAGGTTCAGCAGGGAAGGATGGAGTCAGACAGAGCGATGGTAGGTGTCTTCATCATTAGGGGAGGGAGACAGGAGGTTCTATGGCTGACAGCAAGGCACTAGGATAATGTGTTACCTCCTAAGTGTCAGCATCAAGGATACCTCTCAACGACTGTAGACCATTCTCAAGGTGGAGGGGTAGTTATGACACTAATCTCACGCACTACCAAACGGAGATCACCTGCAAAATGGAGGAATGACACCTCCTCTTCCGTCTTGGCACCCTCCAACCACTTGGCATTAACATCGACTTTTCCATTTTCAGTTAAAACCCCCCTCTCATTCTTCAACCCCCTGTCTCCTTTCCTCTAGCTCCTCTCTCTCCCCTTTTCATTCTGTCTCCTTCCATAGAACCAAAATCAATTCTCATTTCCTCTCTTATCCTATTAATATATTTTGTCTGTTGGACTGGACTTCACTCCTCCTCCCATTCTTCCCCCTTTCTCTCCCCAGTCTACCTGCTTTTTGCTTGTACCTTGAAAAAGGACTCAAGCCTGAAATGTCGGTAATATATCTTTACCTCTTATGGATGTTGCAAGACCGGCTAAGTTTCTCCAGCATTTCTATGTGTTTTTATCTATTACATAGGCAGAAACAAGGACATGGTTCTGTAGAGAGAGTTTAGGGAGTTAGACTAAATTGCAGGATCTCATGGGTAGTGATCACTGGATTGCTCCTATTTCCCAGGGCTCATGAGGGTAGGAACAGAAAGAGAGGCCAGGTGAATGTGTGACTGAGGAGCTGGTGCAGGGAGAGATCTGTGGATCATTTGGGATCTCTCTGGGAAAGAGGTGACCTACCTATATAAGAGGGGATAGGATGCAGCAGAACTATATCCTGACAGGAAAGTTAGCTTGACGTGTTCAGTGTAAATAAAATTGGTGGGGTTGGGGGGAGGTGTGGTCCAGAGATGAGATAAGGTAGATGAGAAGTTGGGGCTGAAGAAAGCAAGTTTAGTAGAGAGAACAAACAGGAGCTTGACAAAGAGAGAAGAAACAAGAGAGATTTAAATGGAATTTATTTTAATACAAGTGGCTGAACAGGTGAGGCAGACAAACTCGGGTAGCAGTTTGGCTCAGGAGACTATGGCAGAAACATGGCTGAGAGATGGGTAAGTCTGGCAGCTCAATGTTCCAAGGTAAGGATGCTGTAGACATGATACAGGAACATCTAAGGTGGGGGTGGGGGGAGGTTGTCTGTTTGATGGGGGAAGACATAACAGTGGCTGGAGAAGATATTCTTGGGGATCATCCAGTTAAACTATGTCAATAGAACTTAGACACAAAAGGAATGATCGAAGAGAGGGACCCTCCAAATACACCAGACCTCCTCCTAAAGAACAAGACAGTGTTAGTGGGAAGTACTTAGGACCAGTGACTACAACTCAATTAGTTTTAAAATAGTTATGGAGAAAAATAGATTTAGTCCGCAATTGAAAGTCCTGAATTGGGGGGCAAGATCAATTAGGCAGAATGCTTGCAGGCAAGGGGACAGATGGAAAGAGGGAGGTGAAGCATTCAGGAATAGCGTCCTCCAGTTAGGGAATAGGACAAGGGTGGAAAGTTGAAGGAACCCTGGTTGATAAAGGATGCTGAGGTTCTGGTCAGGAAGAAGATGAGGCTTCAAATTTAAGCAGTCTGGGTGAAACCAGACCCTTGGTGAGTCAGAGGTGTAGAGCACACATGTCAATCTCTGGCCCGCGGGCCAAATTTGGCCCGCGATATAATTATATTTGGCCCGCAAGATCATATCAAAAATGTATTAGAGGTGGCCCGCTGGCCGCCGCGCCAGCATAGCGCATGCACAGTAACCGCTGTGTCCCAGGGTGAGAGAGAGAGAGAAAAATCCTGGTCCTTGAAAAGTAGTGGTGGGTGGTTTTATAAACACGCTGTCGTGTCCCCCCGCCCACCCCCCCCACCGCAGCGCGGCCTGGCCGGTGTCAGGGGAAGCCAAGGCCGCTTCCCAGCGCCCGGAACCCCAGTGGCACAGTGTTTCTTGGAGCTGCAGATGGAGTCGGGACGCCGGAGGGAAGATTGGGGCTCCCCGCCGGGCGATGGGTGTGCCGGCCGCCGGCCACCCTGCGCCTTCCCACCGGACCAGCGGTGGGTGCCCGGAGTACACGTGGAGAGCGAGGCTGGTCGGGCAGGTAGGGTGGAACCCCCTGCCAATCTCGGGAGTGGCGTGGGCTGGATCGGGATTAGCCGTGCTCACCTGCTCCTCCACCGCTGACCGGGATCCCAGCGCGGTCCTGAGCGCGGAGACTGCCCTGGAAAGGTCCTGGGACACCGGCACAGAAAGAAAAGGGGGTCCGGGAGAAACTCAGCAGGTCAAGGGAGGTCCGGGAGAAACTCAGCAGGTCAAGGGGGGTCCGGGAGAAACTCAGCAGGTCAAGGGGGGTCCGGCAGAAACTCAGGGGGGGCCTGACCTCGCTAGGACCGTTGCCCACTCCCCCTCCCTGCCGCAGGCTGACCCACGACTCACGGTGACGGGGCCGCTGATCCGCCAAGATGCCACCCTGCAGCGAGAGCCGATGCCCCTCGCACTGTCGTTGTCCAACCCGATCGCCCGCAAACCCCACCCTCCCGCACACAGGCCTGAGTAAGTATTATGAACTTTAATCTCAGGATAAAACGATCTTCCAATTGTTTCATGTCACAGTGATAATTATATTCCTGGTTAAAAATGGTCCTGCACCTGGATACAAGCTCATTAGGCATAAAACTTGAAAAGTGTGTAAATCAAAGGATATCTGTACCAATGGAAAAAGGGCATGGCAAATAACCCTGCTAGAGTTCGTGCCCACAATCAGTCACCCATTTGATTGTTTCAGGAATCATGTTATTCTCACACATTCTCAATAGCCCTCAGATTTTACTATTCGACAGCACACTAGCAACATTTGACAAATCCTCTTTCGAGAAATATTATTTATTGAATATTTTATTTCTCATTTGTTAATGCTTCTGGAAAGAGTTTATCCAAAACTATTCTTAATTGTTATGTTCAAAAGACATTTAAATAGGTACATGGATAACAAAAATGTTTAGAGAGATATGGGGCAATGCGGGCAAAGGGGATGTCTTGGTCAGAATGATGCTGGGCAGAAGAGCCTGTTTCAGTGTTGTAGAGTTCCATGACTCTTATCATATTGGTGAGGGCAGACCTGGACAGTGTACCATTCAGGTTGCTGAGCCTCAGGAAGGGAGGCACAGGAGGGTGTGGGAATGGAGTGAGAGGGAGAGGTTGGATAGGCCATGTGTTTATTCCTGACAGCAGAGGCAGAAGAGGTCTGACCTGAATAAAATAATGAGGAACATGGACAAAGTGAATGCTCACCATTTGCTTCCAGGGGAGATTATTGTAGAACCAGAGGACATGGGTTTAAGGCGAGAAATTGAAGGGAAGGACCTGAGGGCCAGCTGCAGACACTTGAACCTGGTGACCTCAGGTTGGTGATGGTTTCACCAAACAGCTAGGCTCTGACTGTGGGTCAAAGCCAGCCTTTTCAATTCCTTGCACCATTCCCACGTGATCATGTATGTCCTGGGCCTTGTCCATTTACAGGGCAAAGCCAAACACAGCATGTTCTTCCTGGTCTACCTTGAACTCATTGGCATCAGCATCACATATTCTAACCTTGGGTTACCCCAACCTTTTTCTGGTTCCACTGATTCTTTCTCCTCTTTTTCACCCCCTCCTGTTCTTAGTTTTCTTTCTAACATATCCCCCTCCCCCCCCAATATTCTCTTCCTCTCTCCTTCTCTCCACCCTCCCACCTTCTGTTCAATAATCCATCACTTCTTGGCTCCACCCTGGTATTTTTTTACATTCATATTCATAATAGCACCCCCTTTTTACTTCAGACAAGTAAAGATCCTTAACATGAAATAATAACAGACCATTTCTCCCCAAGGATGCTGCCTGACCTGCTGAGTTCCTCCAGCACCTCATCATTTTTAATTCGGGGTTGGGGGTTGATAGGTGGAGCGAACTGCAGAGGAAAGTGTAGAAGTGGGTACAATTTCAACATTCAAAAGGCATTTTGACTGATATATTGATAGGAAAGATATGAACCAAATATAGGCAAATGAGCTGAAGGGCCTCTTCCATGCTGTATGACTTGTCTGAGAGCATTCACTGTCCATTTCTGTCCATGGAGGCTGTTGGACTTGCTGAGACCTTCTATCAGAATGTTGTTTCTGGGCAGTAGCTCTGCATCATCTTCATCCAAGTAAGGTGCAAGCCGGATACCCAGGAATGCCAGGCTTTAAAGCTGTTGATACAAGCTCTGGTCAGCCATTGCTGAGTTTGTGCCTTGACCAACTTCCTGCATGATCTTTGTACCCTCAGTGATTAAACTCTCTGGGGTAGAGAGTTCTGAAGATTCACAAACAATCATTTCATACAGATCTCTTCATCTTGGTTCTAAATTTAACCCATTGTCCCAAGATGGATCACAATTCCGGATCCGCAGAGAGGAAAAATCCTCTCAGCATCCATCCTGTTAATTTCCATCTGGATTTTGTATCTTTTTTTTAAATTAATTTTTTATTTTTCACACTATGAACCATATTGACCAAAATACACATAAACATTTCCCTCTTGAATATACACAGTGTCATTTTCTCCCCTTTTCTCCCCCTCCCTTCCCACCCCCCTCCCTACCCACTCAACGTTCAACATATACGACACATTAAACCCATTAAACAATGTCATCACACAATGAAAATAAACAAGAAAACTGTGTCATCTACTTTTACACACTGGGTCAGTTCATTTCGTCTTCTTCTCATTCAGTCATTTTAGGTGGTGGAGGTCCGCAGTAGGACCTCTCTGTTGTGTTCCATGTTCGGTTCTGGATTTTGTATCTTGATGACATCTCCTTTCATCTTTTGTTACAGCATATTGTCCAATCTTGCTCCACCCCTTTTCACAGAACAACTGCTTCTGAGGAGGAACAGTCCAGACCCCATAATGCACTCAGTTCTGTTTTAGGTTTGCAGACCAGTGTTATTCACTGTGCTACAATTTTGCCAATGCCAAAACCACTTTATATCTTCCTTATTTTGCTTGTGAACCTCTGCTTGATATTTCTCCCACATCTCTCTCATCTTCACTGATAACTACCCCTTACCATCTACAGCAACCCTGCACCACTCCTTCCTGGTCCTCTCCATCATGCTACTCCCATGGTGTCTTATCCCCTGAACATTGCACACCACCCCCCCACCCCCATATCTCCCTTTGCTTCCACATGAAACCTCTTGATTGCATATTCATTTGGGCACATCTACAGACAATAACCTACTCCTGGATTTGCTCTTCCTTGGGCTTTTGTTAATGCTCTGTACATTGTATAAAATCGAGGACAATAAGCCACTGAAAAGAACCATCTTGCCTTTGGTTGTTAAATGGTGAAAGATTGAACGAGCAGTAGACCAGAGAGACTTGAGAGGGCTTGTGTATGAAGCTCAAATGCAACAGATAATCTCGAAGGCTAATGGAATGGTGGGCCCTTGGTGGAGGGATTGAATTTCGGAGCGAGGAGGTTTTTCCTGCAAATGTACAGAGTCCTGGTGAGATCACACCTGGAGTACTGCATGTAGGTTGAGGTCATATCTGGAGTACTTCATGCAGTTCTGGTCTTGTGTGAGAAAGGATAGACTGGCTGAGAAGGTGGTACAGAAAAGATTCACTAGGTCAATTCCAGAAATGAAGGGGTTATGTTATGAGAAGAGATTGACTATATTCATTGGTATTTAAAGAATTAGCAGTGATATCATGGCACCATGTAAACATTTTCGAAAGAATACATAAGATAGAAGATGGAAGGTTTTTATCGCTGGTCCTTTGGCAGTCCATGTGTCTAAGTGTGTCATCCTGTGTACAGGCTGTGTGACTAAGTGTTCTGTCCTGTACTGTGTCTGAATGCTCTGTTTTTACTGTGTACAGGCTGTGTGTCTACATGTGCTGTCCTGTATACACTTTGTGTCTGTGTGTGCTCCTAGTACTGTCTACACTGTATTTTTAAGTGCAGTGTCCTGTTCTGTGCTCCACAGGACCTGTGAGGAACCTGCCTCTACCATGCCACATATCTGGGATGATGACATCACTCGATGGCCTGTAAGTCTTTCTGTGATAGTACAGTGAATCTCTACTTTATCACATCAAAACATTAAGAACAACATTCAATATAAATCCCTTTTAATAAAACAAAATGCATTCTAAATGCTATTTAGAAATGTGCACAGTAAGGGACAAAATTGGTCCCCAAGAGGATTAGAGAGGTCAACTATGTATGGAGCCTTACGAAATGGGGGAAATCTTTAACAGATTTTTTGCATCAGTATTTACTCAGGAAACTGGTATAGTGCAGAAGGAAGGAAGGGAAACAAAGAGAAGGGTTAGGGAACATATGGAGATTAAGGAGGAGGAGGTGCTCACTGCCTTACAGTGAATAACGGTAGATAAATCCCCCAGGCTGGATATGATAGTCCCTTGGACCTTGAGGGAGATTGGTATAGAAATTGCAGGGGCCCTGGCAGATATATTCAAAATGTCCTTAGCCGTGGGTGAAGTGCCATAGGATTGGAGTTAAGCTCATGTTGTCCCATTGTTTAAAAAAGGCTTCAAAAGTAAACCAAGTTATTATAGGCCAGGTAATTGTACCTGGCATCAATAGTAGGTAAATTATTGGAAGGAGTTCTGAGAGATAGGATATATATACTGTAGGCATTTGGACAGCCATGGACTTTGTGCGTGGTAGGTCATGCTTAACAAATCTTGTAGAGATTTTCAAGGACGTTACCAAGAAGGTAGATAGTAAGGCTTTTGACAAGGTCCCACATGGAAGGTTAGTTCAGAAGGTTAAGACACTAGGTATCCATAAAGAGGTTGTAAACTGGATTTGAAATTGGCTGTGTGTGAGAAAACAGAGTAGTCGTGGATTGTTGCTTCTCAGACTGGAGGCCTGTGACTAGTGGTGTGCTTCAGGGATCTTTATTTGGACCATTATTGTTTGTTGTCTATATCAGTGATCTGGATGATAATGTGGTAAATTGGATGACACAAAGATAGGAGGCGTAGTGGACAATGATGAAAATTTTCAAGGATTGCAGAGGGATCTGGATCAACTAGAGAATGGGCTAGTAAATGGCAGATGAGTTTAATGCAGACAAGTGTGAGGTGTTGCATTTTGGAAGAGCCAATCAAAGTAGGACATATGCAGTAAATAGTAGGGCACTGAGGAGTGCAGAGGAGCAAAGAGATCTGGAATACAAATGTTCTCTAAAGGTGGACAGGGTCATAAAGAAAGCTTTTGGCATCTTAGCCTTTATAAATCAAAGTATTGAATATAGGAGTTGGGATGCTGAAGTTGTTTAAAACATTGGTGAGGCCAAATTTAGAATACTGAGTGCAGTTCTGGTTGCATAACTTCAGGGAGGATATCAATAAGATTGAAAGAGTGCAGAGAAGATTAACTAAGAAGCTCCCTGGTCTTCAGGAGTTGAGTTAACGGGAAAAATTAAACAGGTTTGGACTTTATTCCTTGGAACGAAGAAGAATGAGAGGAGATTTAATAGAGACACAAGATTATGAGAGGTATAGACAGAGTGGATGTGAGTAGGGTTTTTTCCACTTAGATTGATGGAGATAAGTATGAGAGGACATGGCTTTAGGGTGAAAGAAGAAAGGTTTAGGGACACTTTAAGGGTAGTTCACTCAAGAGTGATGGGAGTGTGGAACGAGCTGCCATCTGACATGGTGAATGTGGGGTCGATCTGGTTTTAAGAATAACTTGGTTAGATACATGGATGGGAGAGGTCTGGAAAGTTATGGAATGGGAGCGGCACATTGGGACTAGCGGAATAATGGTCAACACAGACTAGAAAGGCCGAACGGCCTATTTTCTGTGCTGTAGCATTTTATGGTTCTATTAGAAATAGCTGTATCACAATCAAATCATCCTGGATGAGGGCCCACTGAACAGTTTGACTGATTCCAATATTTACCCTCACATCTCGGCATGAGGTCAGCTACAGAGTGAGTCCTGGACTCCTCAGTGCTAACCTTTTAACTGGAAGAAATTTTTCTCAGCATTTTGACGCCAACAGGAATTGGTCACCTTGTTCAGAAACAGACACTCCTTTTACACAAAATAAATGTTTGGTGGGATGTGGGTGGATTTGAATCCCACCACTCACTGCCCTTAAGAGGTGAGAAGGGGTGATGCTGGGCTGCTGGCTAAAGGATGGGAAAATGACTGCATATCAGATATTGCAGGAGCAATTTGCAGAAAGAGCCTGGGAGTTTTCCTGTCAGCTTTCAGCAGAAACTGAATGAGTTCAGTCTGTTTTCCTTTGAGTGGAAGAGGCTGAGGGGCAACCCCAAGAAATCATGAGGGGCGCAAAGTCAGAATAGCACAGAAACAGGCCCTTCTGCATCTGTGCCAACCAACATGCCAGCCTCCATCAAACACCTGCACTAAATTCATATTTCATACTGTCTCCTCGTTCATGTACCTGTCCAGATGCCTCTTAAATGTTGCTGTCCCTGACTCCACCATCTCCCTGGCAGCACAGTCCAGATACCAACTACTCTGTGGGATTTCCTTTCAACCTCCTCCCGCTTGCCTTAAACTATGCTCTCTAGTTTCAGACATCCAGTCCCATGGGAAACAGACTCTGGCTATCTGTGCCTCTCATCATTTGGATGCCTCCTTCAATCTGGGGAAAACTGACCCAGATATCCAGTCCCTCGGTGTAACTCAAACCCTCTGATCCGGGCAATATACTGGTGAATCTCCTCTGCTCCTTTTCTAGATTTATCATGCTTCTAAATCTGAACCAAGATAGGGTAGATTGTGGAAAACTTTTCTACGCAGCATACGTGTCTAAGACCAGAGAGAACAGGGTTAAGGTGAGGAGTAATAAGAGATCTGAGGAAGAACTTTTGTCACCTAGAAGGGATCTGGAATCTGGAACACACTGCTTGAAGGTTCTCTGTTGTGCTGACTTATGTAAATTTACTCCACATCAATCTAATCCTTCTCTCCCTACATGGGAGGTGGATTCTGAGACTCCCATAACATTTAAGAAGTACTTAGGCAAATTCTTTAGCCAGTGCTGGTGTATGGGATTAGTCTGGCTAAGTATTTGATGTTGACAGGATGGGGTGTAATTAGCCAAGGGTCCTTTCCAGTGGTTTATGGTTCTATGACCAGGATTTAACTGATCAAGTATCAGTGAGATTGGACCAGAGCTAAATGCATGCCCTTTGTACAGATTTGCACCTACCAGTCACAGAAGAACCACACTGGACTGAAGCACATGGACTGTGCCATCAAAGGGAGACCATGCTGTATTGACACAAAAGGAAGGTGGGTTCTCTTCTCCACAATGCATTTATGGGCAAGGTTGTTGACAATGATTTTTCCCAGAGTATATTTTTCCCAGAGTATATTTTTCCCAGAGTATATTTTTCCCAGAGTATATTTTTCCCAGAGTATATTTTTCCCAGAGTATATTTTTCCCAGAGTATATTTTTCCCAGAGCATGGTCTTTAGTGAGTAAGGGTCTTGCATAAGGCAAGGGTTTAGCTTACTATTTAAATAGATAATTAAATTAAATTAAGCTGTGCTTGACAGCCAGTTGATAGGTCGATGGCTATAGTATGAAAACAAACAGAACTCAATAGGATCTAAGGTGATGTAATCATACAATGCAGGAGTAGGCCATCCACTCTTCGATCCTGCACCATATTTAATGTGATCATGGCTGCCTCAGTACCCTCTCTAATGGATGTTTCTGGAAATCGAGAGCTGCCATCTGAGATTCAGACATTTCTCTGCATCAGGGAGGTAGAATGTTACCTGAACACACCTTGAAGAAGCGGTCATGCTCCTCACATTCTTATGAAGGGTTCCAGCCGACAACGTTGACTATTCTCTTTACAGCTGTGTTCCAGGTACTCATACATTCTCAGTGCTGAAGGCACCTCTCAAATTTCTAGATCTGTACGGTGCAATTATGTTCTATGTTCTAAATGTATAAGATGGGGGGGGGGGGGGTGGAGAAAAGTTTAGGGCAGACATCAGGTTTCCAGATTTTTACACAGATTAGTGGATGCCTGGAATGCATTGCCAGGGGTGGTGGTGGAGGTTTGTGCAATAGGGACATTTAAAAGATTATTGGATAGGCACATAGATGCAAGAAAAGTAAGGGGTTTTGGACTGTGATGGAGGGAAAGGTTAGATTGATCATGGAGTAGGATTATATAGGTCGGCTGAAGGGCCTGTACTTTGTGTAATGTTCTATTTATATTTCTATTCTATTCAACTCTCTTCCTCCTTACCCTATGTCTAATTTTATCTATTTCTGATACAAGTGAAAGTTTCCTGTAGTCTTTCTTATCTCTACCCCATATTGTGCATGCAGGTAAACAAGAAAATCTGCAGACGCTCAGAAATGCAGAAAAACTCAGCAGGTCACACAGGGACCATAGGAAGCAAGAAGCAACTGATTTCCAAGGATACTGGATGAACTGCTGAGTTTTACAGCACTTTTGGGTACTGCTAATTTTGTATGTCTTAATTATGGCCCCTTTTCATCTCCTCCTTCATAAACAGCTCCAACTTCCAGCAAGCAGTAGGTGACTGGAGGCAGATCGGGTGGTATCCCTGGGTAGAAATCATCAGGCAACTTTTTGGTCCAGAACCTTCTATCAAGGATTTGGGTCCCTACAGCATCCGAGAATTTGCTCAAGATTCCAGCATCTACAGTTTTTGAGATTTTACAGCCTCACCAGCCTCTCCTCATAATTAAAACCTTTTATCTCAGGCAACGTATTGGAGAATCTCCTCTGCAACCTTTCATCTTTCTCTTAGTGTGGTAACCAGAACTATACAGGCCTGATCAAAGTTTAATAAATTTGGAGCGTAACCTCCCTGCTCTCCTGTTTAATGCTCCAATGATCAGGGTGCAGTGCTAATTCTTTAGGAGCCAGAGCTTACCAAAAACAGTGACAAGGAGGTCTCGTGAGACCTGGCCTTGGTGGCCGCCATGTTGTCTAATTGAGAGTGAATGGTAGGACAAAGGGTACCTTGTATGTCTAAAATAGTGCTCAGTGGGTTTGGGGTGGGGGGGGGGGGGTGCCCTGCCACCTGAAGCAATGAGGTGCCAGAGTGGGCCTGTAGCAGCCCCATGAGGTGCTAGAACAGCCCCGTGAGGAGCCAGAGTGGCGGTCTGATGAGCTCTGGCAGCACCCCTGTGTCCCATATGTTTTCTTAACCACATTATCAACTTTTACCATCAGTTTCAAGGCCTCTCTATATCTTATTACTCTTACTATGTATGTCCAAGGTTCACTTGTACTCCCGAAATGCACCACCTTGCATTTTCAGGATTGAACTCCATCTGATGAAGAGTAATTTCTGCTCAAGAGGGCCACGAAGCAGCTATTCAAGTCTAAGATGTGTGTAGTGTGTTTGGGAATCGGGGATGGTACAGGAAAGGTACACTAAAATAAAAGATCAATCACACCATTCTTGAATGCACAGTGGACATGTGTCTACGTCTACTCTCATGCATTTACTTTTGTCCTCCTCTCTGCTACAGGTGCGAGATTACTACCAGAGAGTACTGCCAGTTTAAGAATGGATATTTTCATGAGGAAGCTACCTTGTGTTCGCAGGTAATATTGAAACTAGGAGGAGTTCATTCAACCCACCAATCCAGTACCATCATTATATATGAGCAGAGTGGAATATCCACCATGATACCCACTCATGGTATCTCCTCCTTGAATAGAATAATAAGTTACACATTGTTATTACAGCACCAATGAGCCGGGATCAAAACCAATGCTGTCTGTAAAGAGTTTGTACATTCCTCCTGTGTCTGTGTGGGTTTCCTCTGGGTGCTCCAGTTTCCTCTCACTCTTCAATATGTACAGGGGTTGTAGGTTAATTGGGTATTTGGGCTGCACTGGGTCGTGGGCCAGAAGGGTCTGTGATCTTGCAGTATGTCTAAATTTAAATTTAAAATTTAATGATGACATGCATTCTGTGGTAGAGAACTCCACGGGTTCACTACTTTTGAATGAGTAAAAATTCTAAATGATGTATCATATTTCCTGAGGCAGTAAAAACACAATCTGGAGAAAATCAGGAGGTCAAACAGTGTGCTTTATAGAGCAAAGTTAAAGGTACATAACCAATGTTACGTATCCTTCATCAAGGTATGAACAAAATATAGGGAGGCGTATAAAGTACACTGTTTGACCTCCTGAGTTTCTCCAGCATTGTGTTTTCACTTCAATCTGCAGACTCATGTCTTCATGCTTTCATGTTTTCTTGGTTTCCTGTTCCCCACCATTAGCAACATCATAATCACTTTTTGGGTTACTGCAATGATGCAAGCTTATGCCATTCATATAGTGCATGTGGATTGAGACTGGACAACAGAAAACAAAGTGACAGTGAATGAGTCCTTTTCTGGTTAGTGCAATGCAATTAGTGAGGTGCGATAAAGAACCCAGGAGTTGAACATGTGCAGCAAACATAGAAGGTGAAAGCAGGAGGAAGCCTATTATGCATTCAGTCCTTCACTTTCTCCACCATCCAACATTGTGCTTGCTCCCCCGGCTTCATTGTTCCATCTCTTCCTGCATCGCTGATCCCTTTTGTGTTCAGAAATGTTTTCAAAAATATATTCAGTCCTCTGGGAGAGAGTTCCACACCTTCACACTCAGACCTAAATGTCTTACCATTATCCAGTTTCTGGATTTGCCCAACCACTCCCAGCCAGAGAAATCCTCCACATGGACAACAGTATTGTTAAAATTTGGTTAAATTTGGGTGACTGAGATGGGAGGACTACCTGCACGACTACTATCCTGCCCTAAATTCTAATAGTTGCATCCTCAAAGAAAACTCCAGCAGGTTTGTCAAACACAATTTTTCTTTCTTAAATGTACATTCACCTTTAACACATCGGATTTTTTAAAATTCCTAACCAATGATGCCGAATGTAGTTACTGTTTTCTCTCTCCCTCCTTTTTTGAACTGGGATTAATTTGTCATCTAACAATCAGCAGGAATTCTTCTACAATTTGGAAGATGATATCCAATGGAAGCTGAGGGTAGAGCCACTGTCTTACACTCTTGAGTCTCGAGTTCAGTGCTATCAGTGTGGAGTATGCATATTCTCCCTGCCACCGAATGCTCCAGTTTCCTCCCAAGTCCCAAACATGTGTAGGTCAGTGGGTTAACTAGCCTTGATAAATTGCTCTGAGGGTGTTGGTGAGAAGTAGAATCCAAGGGAAGTTGTTGACAAAGTAGGGAGAATAAAATAGGATTAATGTAGGAACAGGGTAAATGGGTGGTTGATGGTCAGTGAAGACTGTGTTTCTTTGGTGTCTCTCTAGGACAGAACCAGTGTTAGGTCAGATGAGCAGTTGGTGAAAGAGTGAATGCCAATATGCAGGGAGACAGTGGGGAAAGGCAGAATGATATGCTAGAGAGCATTGACATTAAGAAAGAGGATATGTTGGAGCTTTTGAAAAGCATGAAGTTAGATAAGTTGTCAGGACTAGATGAGATTTACCCAAGGCTACTGTGGGAAGCAAGGGAGGAATTGCTGAGCCACTGGCAATGATCTTTGCATCTTCACTGGGGACAGGAGATGTACTGGAGGATTGGAGGGTTGAAAATGTTGTTCCCTTGTTCAAGAATGAGAGTGGAGATAACCCAGGAAATTATAGTGAGACTTACTTCAATAGTGGGTAAGCTATGGGAGAAGATCCTGAGAGATAGGATTTACAAGCATTTAAAGAGGCATAATCTGATTAGGGATAGTCAGCTTCATCAGGGGATATTTGTGTCTCACCAGCTTTTATTGAATTCTTTGAGGATGTAACAAAGCACATTGATGAAGGTAGAGCAGTGGATGCAGTGTATATAGATTTCAGTATGACATTTAATAAGGTTCCCCATGCAAGGATCATTCAGGAAGAAAGGAGATATGGAATTCAAGGTGGCTTTGCTTTGTGAATTCAGAATTGGCTTGCCCAAAGAAGGCAAGAGGGTGGTTGTAGATGGTTTGTAGTCTGCATGGAGGTCAGTGACTAGTGGTGTTCTACAGGGATCAGTTCTGGGACCCCATCCTCTGTGATTTTGTGGATAGTTCTGGATAGTCTGAAAGGCTTTCAGAGATTACAGAGGGACAGTGATAAGATGCAGACCAGGGCTGAGAAGTGGCAGATGGAGTTTAACCTAGGAAAGAGTGAGGTGGTTTATTGGGTGGCATGGTTAGTGTAGCAGTTATCAAAACTATTACAGCACCAGAGACCCGGGTTGAATCAGGCACTATCTGTAAGGAGTTTGTACATTCTCCCTGTGACTTGTATGATTTTTCCCTGGGTGCTCCAGTTTCTCCCAGCCTCCAAAATATACATGGTTGTAGGTTAATTGTGTAGCTCACATTTTAATGGTTGGAATCAGCTTCTATTATGTTGTAAATACATTTTTTTTAAATTAGTTAGTCAAATCTGAAGGCAGAATACAAATTTAATGGTGTGGGTAAAACTGAGTGATCTTGGGGTCCTTGTCCATAAAACATAAAAGCTGCTGCACAGATTGATGGTATTGCTAAGAAGCTGTGTGGTGTGTTGGCATCCATTAACCATGGAAATGACTTCAAGAGCCATGAGGTAATGTTACAGCTATATAAACCCTTGGCTAAGCCCCACTTGGAATATTGTGTTCAGCTCTGGTCACCTCATTACAGGAAGGATGTGGATGCTGTAGAGAGGGTGCAGAGGTTGCCTGGATTGAAGATCATGTCTTATGAGCAAGTAGTCTTTCCTCCTTGGAGTGACAGAGGATGAGGTGTACAAGATGATGAGTGGCATTGATTGTGTAGATGGTCAAAGGCTTGTTCCTGGGGCTGAAATGGCTAACCAAGGGGGGCACAGCTTTAAGGTGCTTGGGAGAAAGTGCAGGGGGGATGTAAGAGTTAAGTTCTTCCCACAGAGAGCAGTGGGTGCATGGAATGGACTACAGGCAACTGTGGTGGAGGCACAGATCTTCTAAGAGATTATTAGATAGGTACATGGAACTGATATGAAGGAGGGTGAATTGGTAAGTCAGTTATTATGTTGGCACAACTCTGTGGGCCGAAGGGCCTGTACTGTACTTCAGATTTCTATGTTCTATGACTGACACCATAGCTATCATTTGTATATCTATTCATTTCATGACTTTGAAGCAGATATTCATGCCCAGGGCACTTGCTGGCTTTCACTGCCATTAATGTCACCAGCAATTTTTATTTTTAACTGAAATTTGTGTTCTAGATTTCTCTTTATTCAATTGATTATTGGCTCCCGAGCATTTCTGGGAAGTTATTTGTGTCTTCTTGCATGTAGAAAGGACCAAAGTTCTTTCTTGATTATAAATTATCCCATTTTTGTCAGTAGGGGAACCACATTTGTCATCACTTATCTTTGTTTAACATATACCCATAGTGTATATGGGTGCTCCAGCTCACATTTATATTCCTTGTACATCTACACTTATGCTCGATTTTTCCTCTCTCAATCAAACTGGACATTTTTGCTAAATTCTACATTTGCTACTTGATCTGGCAATTTTGCATAATTTCTCTTTGGATCTCATTCACTCTGGTTATGTGGCTTTACTTTTTTAGTATTTTTATTTAATCAGGAATTATTAAATAATAATTATTAAATAATTAAACAGTTCCTGGATTCATTCCCCAATCATTTCAATAACTTCATAGTTTTCTTTATTTTTAAGCTTTAACTTTAGATTGAACAAATTCAATTTTGACTTGAATGATAGTTAGATGTGGACTACACAGTTGCAGGCCCTGCCACATTCATATAGACCTTTCATGCTAATCTCTTTTACCTGCACTTGGTCTACAGCCTCTGTGCCTCAGCGATCCAAGTGGTTTTCCAGAAATTTCCGGAACAATGACCGAGTGCCTCCTGAGTGGAAAAAGTTCCTTATCCAGTTTCTCCTCATAACTGAACTATTCCATCTGTCATCTTAGTGCTTCTGGGCAGAGTCGGTGTCAGAACAAATCTAAGTGGGGTCATTAGGGTATCTGTAGGGGGTGGGGGAGCACAACCTGCCTTTCGTGTGGCAGTTTCATGTGATGTTCCTGCTGTTTGTGTTCAGGTTGGGGGGTACAATCATTCATTTGCGGGGCCCTCACAAATTACCCCCCCCCCCTCATGATGCTGACCCTTCCTCTGGGATAATCACCTCCTTCCAATGTGACCTTAATGCAGGTAAATTGGCTTAATGTGTGGTCTTGCTGGGATGAAGGCCTTGTTTCTGCGCTGTACAATTTCATCAGTCTCTGGAATGGCAACTTGACTGGGCTACCCAATGGCTTATAAAGATGTTCCATTGGCTGCCTGTTTCTATATTTTATGCAACAGCTAATGAAGATGGGTATCACCATGTCACCTATCTATGGTGCCATCATTACAACCTGCACTTCTCCCCCTACCTGACATTTTTATTTATATATAGTATATAGCATGTACACATCATATAAACCACATAAAAATTACAGCACAGAAACAGGCCAGTTCAGCTCTTCTTGTCCATTCTGAACATCTTCTCCCACGTAGTCCCATTGAACCACCCCGGCTCATAAGCCTCCACACCTCTCTTGTCCATATACCTATCCAACTTTTCCTTAAATATTAAAATTGAACCCACATCTACCACTTTGGCCGAAGCTCATTCCACACTCCCACCACCCTCTGAATTAAGAAATTCCCCATCATATTTCCCCTAGTCTCATCCATGTCCTCTTGTTTGAATCTCCCCCACTCTCAATGGAAAAAGCCTGTCCACATTGACTCTATCTGTCCCCCTCATAATTTTAAATACCTCTATCAAATCATTCCTCAATCTTCTATGCTCCAGGGAATAAAGTCCCAGCCTGCTCAACCTTTCTCTGTAACTCAAACCCTGAAACCCAGGCAACATTCTTGTAAATCTCCTCTGCACTCTCTCTATTCTGTTTATATCCTTCCTATAATTTGGGGACAAAAACTGCACACAATATTCCGAACTTGGCCTCACTAATGCCCAATACAACTTCAACATGACACCCCAACTCCTGTATTCAATATTCTGATTTATAAAGGCCAACATACCAAATGCTTTCTTCGCCACCCTATATACATGTGTCACAATCTTTAGAGAATTATGTACCAGAATTCCTAAATCCCTTTGTTCTACTGCACTCTCCTCAATTGTCTACCATTTAATGTGTATGACCTTTGCTGATTAGTCCTGCTAAAATGTAGCAGCTCACATTTATCAGTATTAAACTCCATCTGCCATCTTTCAGCCCACTCTTCTAACTGTCCTATATCCCACTGCAAACTCTGATAACCTTCTTCACTGTCCACACACCACCAATCTTCATATCTGCATATTTAATAATCCAATTTACCACCCTATCATCTAGATCATTAATATATATGACAAACAACAATTTTGTTGTGGCCCTCTGCTAGTCACTGGCCTCCAATTTGACAAACAATTTTCCACCACTACTCTCTGGCATCTCCCATCCAACCACTGTTGAATCCATTTCTCTGCTTCATCATTAATATCTAATGCTTGAACCTTCCTAACTAACCTTTTATGTGGAACCTTGTCAAAGGCCTTACTAAAGTCCATATAGACAACATCCACAGCCTTCCCCTCATCCACCTTAGTAACTTCCTAAAAAAAAAACTCTGTCCTTGATGAAGAGTTTCAGCTCCCATTTGTTGACTCTCCACTGCTTTCCATGGATGCTCACTGACCTGCTGAGTTTCTCCAGCACTCTGCGTGTTGTTCCCATTTTCCAGCATCTTCAGAGTTCTTATTTTTCTCCAAAATCATGGAATTGCTGTCATGGGTAACTTCAGCTTCCCTAATATTTACTGGCACCTCCTCAGGGCAAGAAGGATAGGTGGAGCAGAATATGTCAGATGTATTCATGAAGGATTCCAGAAACACCCCATGGATAGGCTGATCAAGGGAGAGACCATATTGGATCAGGTCCTGGGCAAGGTGATGGATCACCGAACATTTCGGAGACAGTGACCACATCTCCCAGACCTTTGGCACAGCAATAGGAGCAGGTAAAATGGCAATGTGTTTAATTAGAGAAGGGCTAATTACATGGAATTAGGTAGGAACTAGGGAGAGTAAATTGGGAACAGAGAGGGAAATGGACAGTTTCGGGACTATTTGCATGAGGTTCTGGAGAGGTTAAAACATAGTTGAGAGGTGGAACAGTTAGTTAAGAGGAAGCATACACAAGGAACATTACAGCACAGAAATAGGCCACAAACTTCTTTTTTTTTCTTTGGCTTGGCTTCGCGGATGAAGATTTATGGAGGGGGTAAAAGTCCACGTCAGCTGCATGCTCGTTTGTGGCTGACAAGTCCGATGCGGGACAGGCAGACACGGTTGCAGCGGCTGCAGGGGAAAATTGGTTGGTTGGGGTTGGGTGTTGGGTTTTTCCTCCTTTGCCTTTTGTCAGTGAGGTGGGCTCTGCGGTCTTCTTCAAAGGAGGTTGCTGCCCGCCAAACTGTGAGGCGCCAAGATGCACGGTTTGAGGCGATATCAGCCCACTGGCGGTGGTCAATGTGGCAGGCACCAAGAGATTTCTTTAGGCAGTCCTTGTACCTTTTCTTTGGTGCACCTCTGTCACGGTGGCCAGTGGAGAGCTCGCCATATAACACGATCTTGGGAAGGCGATGGTCCTTATGAACCACATAAACCACATTCTCATCCAAACCGTTAATAATAGACGCTGATTACAGTGCACCCTAATCCAGCACTAATCCCTGGTCACAGGCCTCCAATGTAAAATCTAACCCTCCACCACCACCCTTTGAATCTTTCAACCAGGCTAATTTTGAACCCTTGCTTAGCCAAATGCTGGTAATTCTAGATCCTCAGATTCTCCCCCAACAAGGATTACTGTGAACATTTATGATCTAAAAAAATGCATTTATTGTCTCCTTTTGATTTAATTTAAAGTTTACTATGACATATTTTTATTTACAAGTATCTGTTCATCTGAAGCAAGTAATAATTTTAATGTATTTATATTGTATAAAGTGTGGGGTGGGCAACCTTTTTTAAAAACTCACTTTCCACCTTGAGTATTCCCTATGCCATAAGTGCTCTGTGATTGGTAAGGGATTGATTAAGGTGGTATGTGAGTGGGAAGGTAAGATTGAGAACCACTGCTCCAGATCAATTTGTTACTGAAATATTTTGCTTGAGAAAAATTGTCATTGGCCCAATTCCTTTGGAGTTATGAAACCTTACACATAACGAGTCAATTAGGTACATTTAAAACTGGTTTTCAAATCTTTGTCCTTCCCTGGCACCAGAAGGACTGCAGCAGCTGAAGAATATGTCTCACCACTACCTTCTCAAGAGCAATTGGGAATGAGTATTAAATGCTGCTCCTGCCACTAATGCCCAGATCACCAAAATATAGACACAAATCCAGAGTCTCTGCAAAGCTGGTTCAATGAGCTCCTACAGATTGATCACTATTGCTATTGTAGGTACACTGCCTGGAGGAAGTATGTGGGCTGTTGCCATTCCTGAACCCAGATGTTCCAGACCAGATCTACAGGCTTTGGCTGTCACTTTTCCTTCATGCCGGGTAAGGCACAAAATCCACATTCAAATGCCAAGGGAGTGGAGAAAATATGAGCCTATATGAGGTGTAGGGGGTGGGAGGTGAGTGTGTAAGTAGGGCATCAGGCTGAGTTCAGGGGTGAGATTGGAAGGCTTTAGGGTGTTATGGTGCAGAGGTGGGTGTGAAGGTACAGTGTGTGGGGAATTGAGGTATGGTCTCGGGTATGAGGTGCAATGGATGGGGAGTGAGGCATTGATGTGTGAGGAGGTGGGGTGGGATTGTGGGCTAATTTATAAAATAACAGTTGGAATCTTTTCCCCAAGGTAAAAAAAAATCATGCTAGAATCATAGAATACTACAGCTCTGAAACAGGCCCTTCAGCCCATCTAGTCTGTGCCAAGCTATTATTCTGTCTGATCCCAATAGCTTGCACCTAGACAATAGCCCTCTATTCTCCTCCCACTAAAGGACATGCATTTGAGGTGAGTGGAAGTGGGTACATTTAAGGGAGATGTGTGCAGGGCAAATGATTGGTGAGAGAGAGTGTGACGGGTGCCTGAAATGGGCAGCTGAGGTTGAGCTGGGTGCAGGTATGATAGTAGGATGTAAAAAGCTTCTATATAGATACACAAATATGCAGGGAATGGAGAGGCCGGTTTAGTTGCCCATTCAGAGCCAGCTCTTCAGCGCTTGACGTCCTGTTTTGCGGAAACTGCCAAAATGTTTAGCCTGGAAGTCAGCCTGAAGAAAACTGAGGTCCTCCATCAGCCAGCTCCCCACCATGACTACCAGCCCCCCCACATCTCCATCGGGCACACAAAACTCAAAACAGTCAACCAGTTTACCTATCTCGGCTGCACCATTTCATCGGATGCAAGGATCGACAACAAGATAGACAACAGACTCGCCAAGGCAAATAGCGCCTTTGGAAGACTACACAAAAGAGTCTGGAAAAACAACCAACTGAAAAACCTCACAAAGATAAGCGTATACAGAGCCGTTGTCATACCCACACTCCTTTTCGGCTCCGAATCATGGGTCCTCTACCGGCATCGCCTACGGCTCCTAGAACGCTTCCACCAGCGTTGTCTCCGCTCCATCCTCAACATTCATTGGAGCGACTTTATCCCTAACATCGAAGTACTCGAGATGGCAGAGGCCGACAGCATCGAATCCACACTGCTGAAGATCCAACTGCGCTGGGTAGGTCACGTCTCCAGAATGGAGGACCATCGCCTTCCCAAGATCGTGTTATATGGCGATCTCTCCACTGGCCACCGTGACAGAGGTGCACCAAAGAAAAGGTACAAAGACTGCCTAAAGAAATTTCTTGGTGCCTGCCACACTGACCACCGCCAGTGGGCTGATATCGCCTCAAACTGTGCATCTTGGCGCCTCACAGTTCGGCGGGCAGCAACCTCCTTTGAAGAAGACCGCAGAGTCCACCTCACTACAAAAGACAAAGGAGGAAAAACCCAACACCCAACCCCAACCTACCAATTTTCCCCTGCAACCGCTGCAAACGTGTCTCCCTGTCCCGCATCGGACTTGTCAGCCACAAACGAGCCTGCAGCTGACGTGGACATTTACCCCTCCATAAATCTTCATCTGCGAAGCCAAGCCAAAGAAAGATTTGGTGAAGATGCATGAACTGAGGGGCCTGTTCCTGGTGTTGTGTTTTATTGTAGATGCAACAAAATTCTTACTTGCTGCAGCCACACTGCTATGGAAAATTATTGGGAGTGTAGAGGGGCATTTACTCTAATGCACGCAGGCTTTTCCCACTGTAGTTGGGTGAGACAAGAACAAGAGAACCTGGGCTAAGTGTGAAAATTGAAATGATTAAAGGGGACTTTACAGGGGACCTCAACACAGAGAGTGGTGGGAGTGTAGAACAAACTCCCATCTGAAGTGGTAAGTGCAGGCTCAATTTTGACATTTGAGAAGAATTTGGACTGGTGCATGAATGGGAGGAGTTTTGAGAATAATGGTCGGTGCAGGTCGGTGGGATTTGGCAGTTTTGCCCTCCCCTCTCTCCTGTCCTCTTATCATATCAGACCTTTTGACGGTTGGTCTGTACTCCTCCCCCTCCCCCTCCCCTTCCCCAGTCTTTTAATAAAGGCACCTGCCTGCTTTTTACTCGTGCCTTGAGGAAGGGCTCAGGCCCAAAACATCAAAAATATATCTTTACTCCCTATGGAGGCTGAGTTCCTCCAACATTTCAGTGATTTTAATAATTCAGCTGAGACCAGATGGGCTGAAGGGCCAGTTTCTGTCCTGTAGTATTCTATGCAAAATATACCAAACACAATAGTATAAATTAAATGACCACAATATGCAAATTAATATTAAATTAATATTCAGTGGAAGAAACAGTAACATTTCAATCGTCCAAGCAGATCTTCTGATGGTCCGGGGAGAGTTTGTGTTTCAGGTTAGTTATTACAGGGAGGTCTTAGAGCTTGAAAGCAGTTGGCAAAAACACTGTGGTTGAAACTAGAGGGGCTGGTCTTCAGGCTTCTGTCCCTTCTGCTCAAGGGAGCTGTGAGAAGAGATTGTGATCAGGGTGATGGGGGCCCTTCATGGTGTGGGCTGCCTTCTTTGCCATTCGTTTCAAGATAATTGTGAACAAGGATAAGACTGGTCCCTGGGTTGAGATTCTAAATTGGAGAAATGCCTATTTTGAGAAAATGTGAAACGATCTTGAAGGCTTGGATTGAGCTCAGTTGTTTTCTGGCAAGGATGTGGTCAGAAAGAAGGAGGCCTTCAAAGGTGAAAATGTGAGAGTACAGAGTTTGTAGGTTCCTGTCAGGATTAGGACCTGAGTGCAGCTGTAACATTCTCCCTGATGAGCAATGCTGCACTTCCACCTCTTGTATTTCTATCTCTATCCCACCTAAAATGCCGAAACCCAGGGCTATTTAGCTGCCAATCCTATGCCACTTACAGCCCGGTCTCTGTAATGTCTTCAACATCATAATTCCAAGAACCCATTTTCAAGTTCCAAGTTCATTTGCCTTCCCCACAATACTCCTCGCAATAAAATGAACACATATCAACCCCTCAGTCTCACTGTGACCATTTACCTGTCCATTCCCCTCTTTCCAAAGGCTTGCTGACCCCAGCGTCTGCCATCCCCTTAAGAGCTCCACTTACTGCCCCATCATTCTAGTTTAAATCCTTCCTTCACATTTTTGTGTCATTAGCAAATTTACTAATCATACCTTTGGTGCCTTCATCAAGATCCCACCCCATTTTCTTTCCGTGTTTCTTGTTCTCACTGTCTCTAACTCCTCCATCAGAGCATACTGGGTTTCATCTCTGACTAGGTCAACCTTATGCGAGCTTTTGTTCATTCTTTCATTCTTCCTCATTCCTTGACACTCTCTTTGACTTGTTTTCTTTTTCTCCCTCACTCACTCTATCCCATCACGTATTTTGTCAATTCTCAAACCTTTTCATACAGCCCTTTTTTCCCTGTCTTATTTTCTCTTTCACACTCACCCCAACCTATTCTTCCACACTCTTTTACTTTTGCATCTCCCTCTTTCACACTTTCTCCTTCACATTCTCTGTATTAAACCCTCTCTTTCATCATTGCCTCTCTCTCTCTCTCTCTCTATTGTGCAGGATCATCCATTGTCTGATCTCTGTGATTTTCCATTTGACTATACTTCAAGACCTGGAGATGTTGGCTGGTTGGCTGCGAATTTCGATCATCTACATCTTGAGTGGAATTATTGGCAACTTGGCCAGTGCAATATTCCTGCCATACAGAGCAGAGGTATGGAGTTTGTTGGGGGTGAGTGGTTGAAGGGATGGGGAGATGGAGTGAAAGGAGAGGTAGGGAGAAGGAGGGATGGATGAGGTATGTAAGGGTAGGTGGGGAGGAGGGAATTGGGAATCAGAGGGTGAGGTGGGAGGGTTGAGGCGGGCCTGGGGTGGCAGGAAATGTGTGGGAAAACGTTATTAATGAGGGAGAAATGTCAGTTGGGTTGTGATGGACATTGGGTTGGCAGCTGAGATCCTCTGCCCTCTCTCTCTGTCAGCCAGTAAAAGGATGAATTGACAGGCTCAGTCTGACTGCCCTGAATGTGATTTGCAGCAGTTCCCACTGATGTTCAGTGCAGTCGTACTCTCACCTGCATAGAGAACTACTGCATCCCCTTCCTGTTGTCCTCTCATACATTGCTTGGCCATTCTGCCTTGATTCTCAACAACCCCAGTTCAGTTTGAACATCTCACCCAACTCACCTTGGGTAGCCAATGTGTCCCTCTGCTGCCTTCAGTATCATCAACAATCTTTCACGAGCTAAACTCGGTCCCCTCTTCTAAATCATTAATGTTGTGAATGGTTGTGGGCCCTCTCTAACACCACCACATCCTTCATTAGATATGGGTCCCAAAACTGCTTGCAGTACTCCAAATGTGATCCGACCAACACCTTATAAAGGTTCAGTATTATATCTTTGCCTTTATATGTTCTCAACCTCTTGAAATGAATGCTAACATTACATTTGCCTTCCTTACGACCGAATCAACCTTTAAGGAGCCCTGTACTAGGACTCCCAAGTCCCTTTGGATCTCCATTTTCTGAATTATGTCCTTATTTTGAAAACAAACCTTCTTTATTCCTTCTCACAAAGCATGAGACCGTACACTTCCCCACGATGTATTCCATCTGTCACTTCTTTCCCCATTCTCCCAACCTGTCCAAGTTCCTCTGCAGACTCCTGCTTTCTCAACACTACTCACCCCACCCTCTGTTTTCATATCATCCATATATTTAGCCAATAAACTATCAATTCCATCATGTAAATCATTTCCATACAGTGTGAAAAGAAGTGGACCCCTGCAGTACTAGTCACTGCCAGCCAGCCAGAAAAGGCCCCCTTTATTCCTTCTTTGCTTTCTGCCAGTTAGCCGCTCTTCTATCCATGCTACTACCTTCCCCATAACACCACGGACTCTGATTTTGTTTAGCAGCCTTATGTGCAGTGTCTTGTCAAAGGCCTTCTGAAAATCCAAACAAACAACACCCACTGACTCTTCTCTATCTATTCTGCTCGTTACTTCCTTAATGAACTCCAACAGATTTATCAGGCAAGAGGAAACCATGCTGACTTCAGCCTATTTTATCTTGTGCTTTTAAGTATTCTGAAACCTCATCCTTTATATTATAATTAACCAGCCTATCATTTCATGTCTTTTTTTTTTGTTGCTTCTTTCCCTTCTTAAAGAGTGAAGTGACCGTTGCAATTTCCTGTCCTCTGGATCCATTCCTGATTCTAGCGATCCTGAAAGATCATGACCAATGGGTTTACAATCTCCCCAGCTACCTCTTTCAGATCTCTGGGGCTTCCCAAGCACCTTCTCGTCAACATTAGTGACTACGTTATCTTCTGCTCTCAAATTTCTGGCACATCACTGGTGTCTTCCACATTGAAGACTGATGCAAAATCCCTATTCTATTCATGTGCAATTTATTAGTTCCCTATTATCACATCTCCAGCATCAGACATTCACTCTTACACTTTGTAAATCTGGAAAAAACTCATGGTATCTATTCTCTTTTATATTGACTGCCTTACCTTCACATTTCCTTCCTTTTACACTTTATTTGTTGCTTTCTGTTGGTTTTTAAAGACTACCCAATCCTTTGGCTTTCCACTATTTTTGCAATACCATGTGTCCTCTCCTTTGCTTTTATAAGTCTCTACTTCCTGAGCCAGCCAAGGAGTTGCCCCTCCTCCCTTTAGAATGCTTTTTCTTTGGAATGAAATGATCCTGCATCTTCTGAATTATTTCCCAGAAATTCCTGTCATTGCTGTCTACTGTCATCTCTGTGAGAATTTCCTTTCAATCAACTTTGGCCAGCACCTCTCTCATGCCTCTGCAGTTACCTTTACTCAACTGCAATGCCAACACATCCGATGTTAGCTTTTCCCTCTTAAACTGCAGAATGAATGGTATCGTATTATGATCACTGCCTCAAAATGGTTCTTTTACCTTCAGCTCCAGAATGACATGCTGCCTTTCTATCTTCCTTTGGTTAACCAACCCTCTATCCATCTAACTGTACCACAGCTTAGTTCAATTAACCTGGACTGTTTTAACCCAGTCACACTATCCACCCTTAGAAAGACTATGTTCGCCATGAAGCCGACAACCTGCCCCCTTGACATTATCCCTACTCCCCTCCTGAGGGATGTTTTCGATACAGCTGGTCCAAGCATCCTCTGTATTATTAACAGTTCCTTAGCCACCGGGACAGTTCCAATTTGTTTCAAGTGTGCTGTAGTCCAGCCCTTCCTGAAAAAAAACTCAACCTAGACCCTACCACACCCAAAAATTACAGACCTGTTTCTAAACTTCCATTCCTGTCAAAGGTCCTTGAAAAAAGTTGTTCTTAGCCAATTATTGCCCTTCCTACATCAAAACAACACATCCGAAAAATTCCAGGCATGTTAAGAGGCCCACCACATAAAGTCAGCCTTTCTAAGAGTATACAATAACCTGCTCCTTACCACTAACTCAGGAAGCTCCGCCATTCTAATTCTCCTGGACCTTAGCGCAATGTTCGACACTGTGGATCACACCATTTTAATAGATCGCCTCTGGCAAATGGTTGGTGTCAATGGCATGGCCTGAACTGGTTTAAATCTTATCTCAGTGATAGGATTTTCTCAGTCAACATAGGCAAATTTTCATCCTTATCTGCTACCCTTTCCAGCAGGGTCCCACAAGGGTCTATTCTGGGCCCCATTCTTTTCTCCTCATACATGGTTCCCCCTTCCACTGTTATGCTGATGACACTCAGCTCTATTTCCCTCTGAAGTCACATCTCCAGCAATCAGCCTCAATGACTGTCTGGAGGACATAAAGTGTTGGAAGGCACAAAACATCCTGCAGCTAAACAAAGGCAAATTTGAGATCATCCTCCAACTCCACCAAAATTATCTCCAAACCCTTGGTAACATCCACCCTCATTAAAACACACATTAAATCCCTTGGTGTGATATTCGATTCCACCTTCAAGTTTGACAAACAAGTCAATGCAGTAGTAAAAGCCAGCATTTTCCAGCTTCACACTATTGCCAAAATCAAATCATTCCTTTCACTGAAATGCCTCAAGAAAGTTATCCATGCCCTCATTTTCTCCAGTTTAGACAACTCTAACTCTCTTTATATGGGAATTTGTCAGTCATTATTCCCACCTGCAACTGGTTCAGAATGCTGCAGCAAGGCTCCTGACAGGAGCCAAGAGGAGGGACCATATCACCCCTATTCTCATCTCCCTTCACTGGTTGCCAGTACAACTCAGAATAGATTTTACACTTCTCCAGTTTGTTTACAAAGCCATTAATGGACTAGCCCCCTCCTACATCACCGATCTCCTACCCCCCCCCACTCCACTCCAAGACCCCCCCCCAGATCGGCCAATTTAGGGAGCTTGGTTGTTCTGTGCTCAAACCGCAAACTCAGGGGAGATCGCTATTGCAACCCCTAAACTGTGGAACAACATTCCTCCCTCCATCGGATCAGCCCCTTCCTTTAACTCTTAAATCCAGGCTGAAGTGTAATTTTACTTGCAAGCATTTTGATTACCATGTTGTATGTAATTCTGAAACTCGGGTACCCTATTTATACTTCACTTTAAATAACTGCTTAAGCTAAGATGTAATTTATGATCTGTACAGCACTTTGGTCAATGTGAGATGTAAGTTGTTTTAAAGTGCCATATAAATAAACTAATACTTTATCCTCACCTCCATGCAACCTTATCTTGTGGATTTTACACAGAACCTTAATGAACACTTTCTGGAAATCCAAGTACACAACATCCACCTGTTTCCCTCTGTCCACTGCTCCCTTTATATTTTTGAAGAAGTCCAGTAAATTTGTCAAACATGACTTACTCTTCCTGACTTCATGCTGCTACTGCCTGATGGAATAATTTCCATCCAGATGTCTCACTATTTCTTTCTTAATGATAGCTTCAAGCATTTTCCCAACTACAAATATTAAGCTAACTCACCTATAGTAACCTGCTTTTTATCTTAAATAGTGGTGTGGCATTCACTGTTTTCCAATACACTGGCACCTGTCCAGAGAATTTTGGTTAATTATCACAAATATTGCAAATGGTACTGTCCTGGGTTTATAGAACTTGGGTTCGACACCAGATTTCAAGTGTAACTTCGCCTGGACTCCTTGGATTTACCCCAGGCCTTTTCTGAAAATCATCTAATAACTTTTAAGCCCTTGATCCAGTTTTGGCATTGCCTAACCGCTCCGCACATATTTTCATTACAGAGCCAATTTCCATCCAATCTAGTCAGATGTGTGGCAACCAGTCTCTTCCAAATACTCCCCTTGGAGTCAACGATGTAGAGGGACAATCTTGCTGTCCTTTACATTCAACATTTACTTTGCATTTCAAACACCTTGATTTTCTCCCCTATGACCGTTTTCAACACCATGAGGTAACAGTCGTGTTTTTAACTTTATTGGCATTAATGACACTGCTGCTCCCATGTCCAATTCCATTTGAAGAGTTTTGTTGTTATTTTCACATGGATGTAAATTTCCAATTTCTTATCCATTAATCCACGAATATACATTACTTCCAGTGCCTTGACTTCCTCTGAGATGTTAGGTTCACTGCTACGGCTTTCATTCTTCTCCTCCACAGTTTTTACTTTAGAGGGCTGTTTTCGTATCATACTATATACGTGATGAGATTGTACATATGCAGGTGTATATTCACAACATGTCTCAACGATAACTGCATCCATTTCTTTACGTACCGAGGGATGCGTTCCATCAGGTCCAGGGAACAATCTACCTTTATGCCCACAAGTTTGTTGAGCGCTACTACCTCTTTAGTGATCTCTGTTATCCATTGTGAAACCAACACAAAATAGTCATTCAAAGCCTCATTACCTAATATTTATTCCCCCTTCTCATCTCTCAAGGGATTTAAGTTCACTTGTACCATCCTTTTCTGCTTTATGTAATTATAAAACCTTTTACTATCTGTTTTTATATTTTGTGCAGGTTTACTTTCATAGTTTTTTATTGCTTGCTGAGTGGTTCTTCGTTGCTTTTTAAAGTTTTCCCAATCTTCACATTACTTTGTATGCTTTAGCTTTCAGTTTGATGCCTTCCTTTATTTCCTTCAGTATCTGAAGCTGGGTCTCCCCACCCACCCTTACTGTCCTTGATTTAATTGGGATATACTTTTGTTGAGCACCATGAAAAATTTCTTTGATAGTCCTCCACTGTTCTTTAACTGTCCCGCCACAAAATGTGCTACACTTGCACTTACTTCTTCTCCCTCACTGCCATTCGGGTCCCCAGACTGTCCTTCCAAGTTAAGCAGCACTTCACCTGTGAATCTATAGGGTTATTTACTGCATCCGGTGCTCCCGATGAGGCCTTCTTTACCTCTAGGAGACTGGACGCAGATTAGGTGATCATTTCATTGCACACCTTTACTCAGTCCTCTGCAACAGCAAGGACCTCCCAGTGAGCAGCCATTTTAATTCCACACACCTCTTCCATGAGAACATCTATCCATGGCCTCATGCACTGCCAAACCCAAACCAGCTGCATAGTGGAGGAACAACACCTTGTATTCTGTCAAAACGGTCTCCAGCCAGATAGAATTAACAACCTTCAATTTCCATTAATCCTCTTCCCCGGTCTCTCTTTATCCCTATGTCTCCTTTCCTGCAGCTCTGCACTCCATCCTTCTCCTGTCAGAGCAACCCTCCTTTGCCCTCTATTTCTCCCCATGATTTCTCAGTTTTTCTCTTCCTCCTTCCCACCTATATTGACCCATTCCCTCTTAACTGCTACTCTGTACTCTCTCCACCTTTTTATTCAGTCATCTACTTGTTTTTCCAGATTCCTGACGAAGGGCCCAGGCCTATTACTTCCTGCAAATGCTTTGTGGCCTGCTGGATATATCCAGCACTTTTGTGTACTGCATTCGCAAATAATTGTTAGAATTTTTTTAAAAAGTGCTTTAAGTGGCCATTTAAGTTTCATCAATCACTATATTTAGGGAATGACATAATTTAGAAATGAGAACGCAAAAGCAGGAATTAAAGCAGATTGATTGTGGAATGAAATCATTAACTGCATTCGATGAAGACTTACACTACTCCAGGACCAAGCCTTTTTGTGCATCATTACATCAAGAATTTGCATTTATAACCATATAACCATTTACGGAGCGGGAACAGGCCATGTTGGCCTTTCGATAAATGGTATTATTTTTACACGTAGAATATCTCAGGAATATTTTGAGATAAAATGTGACACTGATCCACAGTGATGTTGGAAATCATAGGTCCTATAGAGCAGGGACAGGCAGAGATTTATCAAGTAAATTCTACTAAACGAGCCCCATGGGTGGAGTCATTGCTGCCAAATGTAGTGAAAGTGGAGCAGGACAAAAGGGCAGAAGCACAGGAGGCACTATAACTTTATCTTTTCTCTTTCTCCCACATTAGGTTGGACCTGCAGGCTCCCAGTTTGGTTTGCTGGCCTGTCTCTTTGTAGAACTGTTTCAGAGTTGGCCGATTCTGGAGAAACCATGGAAAGCATTGATGAAGCTGCTTGGAATCCTCCTGATTCTCTTTGTAGTTGGCTTGCTGCCTTGGATTGACAACTTTGCTCATATCTTTGGATTCCTCAGCGGTTTATTGCTCTCATTTACCTTTTTACCATACATTACTTTTGGTCACGATGACAGACGCAGAAAACAAATATTGATTATTACCTCCCTCTTGATTTTCAGTGGCCTTTCTGCATGTCTGGTGATCTGGTTCTATACATATCCCATTACCTGCCAGTTGTGTGAATACCTAAACTGCATTCCATTCACCAGCACGTTATGTGAAAAGTATGAGCTGGATTAAGTTGTACACTGAGCAAGGATGTGATGAATGAATGCATGCCTGCCTGAAGATAATAACGGGTGAGGATATTGTACAGCAGTTCAACCCAGGAAATTTGTGCCAAACTGGTCACTGGAGGCTGAGAGCAGAAGCAGCAATATTTTTAGCTGCAGAATATCCTGTTCCACCAATATCCATTCAACTTTGATGTAAGATTGAGTTATCGTTGGTGCTCATTGAGTTGCTTCACCCTTATAAAATCAGGGAAGTGAAACTAAAATAACTTTGTGAAGAACCTGCATTTTCATTTGTATGAGATGCTCACCAAGGAGTGCAGCTGTTTAATTATCCAGGTTGCAACTAACCCCTTCACTTTGACAACATGCTAGCAGAACATGTACGCTGTTCAGGCGAGTGAGGGAGAGTCAAGAAATGGGGTAGCTTACTGACTGGTCAGAGCAGCAATATGTGCACTGAGCTGTATCTGGGGAGGGGTTGGTGTTGCAATGAATATACAATGAAATCCCTGTTATCTGGAAGTCAAGCAACCAGCCGGCAGCCTCAAGCAACTGGGAAAAAAAATCGCGAAAAATAAATGGATAAAAAAAATGGAAGTTTAAAACTGGTGTGACTCGCTGTTAGTTCTTCATTCACGCAACAAGCAGTCTCAAACAACGGGGAAATCAACCAATTCCCATAGTGTAGTGATATGTGTGTTGCTGCACTGTACATAAGTGGCTGGCCCACCCACTGATGACTTGACTCCATGTAACCCCTCCCCCTGTGACCTGGCCATAAAGGTTGATCCCCCTACCCCCTTCCATTCATTCGAGCACATGGAGTTGGGCCAGCCAAAATCTAATATGTATTAAAGCCTATCATTCCTCACTCAGTTTTTAGAGTCATTGATAGCGCGTATCAATTTAATACACATTAATTTTCCACATGGGATGGACAGCTGCTGAGACCCGACCGCCTCGAAATCAATCCACAGATGCCCGAGCTGCCGAACGGTATGAGCAATGGATTGCCTGGTTCACAAACTTCCTCGAAGTCGCAGCGGGTCTGGTGGACTTGGATGAAAAGAAACTCCTCGAGCATACCTGGCGATCCGGAGCTACACGACCTACTCAGAGGCCATGGCTGAGCTTTGCAACCTCTACCGAACCTAGGTGAACAAAGTTTACTCACGGTATTGACTGGCCTCAAGGAGACAGCAACCTGGTGAGTCCATGGATGAGTTCTTCCGAGCACTGTACCACCTGGGGAGAGACTTCTGGGGTGCTGCTACAGACCCCGTGCCTGTAGTCCAGTGTGTGGAGGAGCTGGTCCGAGATGCCTGTGTGGCTGGAGTAAAGTCTGACTACATTCATCAGCGACTGCTCAAGCAAGACAAGTTTCCCCTGAGGAGAGATTTCCAGCTTACCTCGACTCGGGCCAACACAACGCTGATGAGATTGCCAGTAAGAACGGGAACATGTGCAGACTGCGGGCACCGCCATGTTGGGAGCCAGCGACACAGATGACCTCCGCGATAGCGAGCCACCACTCCACCGCTGCCGCGATTGGTCACCCGAGGTGCCACTATTGCAGCCAGCTGAACCACCCCAGTCGACTCTGTCCAGCTAAGGAGGCGACCTGCTTGGGGTGCAGAAAGAAAAGGCATAACCAGTGTGTCTGTAAGTCGTCTAAACCCTCCTGAGTGAGTAGCGTGTTGTTGACGTCACGTCTGGCCCTGAACGGCTCAACTGTTGCGCGACCCAGGAGTTGCCATCTTACCCAGCATCTCCTTCGCCTTTCTGGGTGATGTCATCTCCATCTTCCACCAACCGCTCGGTTGACATCACTTCCTCTTTCTTCCTCCAATCCAACAACGTGGTCAACATGGAAGCTGCCATCTTACCGGTCAAGCCTCCCCTCCGACAGCGACGACAATGACCCAATCCTGGCTTCTGTAACTCTGAACTAGTGCAGACCTCATCTGATCGTCCACTCGATGATGGAGATTGAGGGTAAACAGAAAAAGGATGAACTGCCACAGACAGCTTTATCCACCTGGACGCTGCCCAGAAACTCTTTCTGTCAGACTCTCAAGCGGCACCATTTCTATGGCTGCAAGGGACCAATCTGTGGAGATCCGAGGGTACCGTGTAGCATTGTTAATGCTACGAAAACTTTCATTTACTTATGATGCCTCAACTCTGGGTGCCGAAACTCCTGGGCCTCCACTTCCAGAGCCAGTTTAAGAATGTAACAATGGGTTCGGAGGACCACAACCACCCATGATGGTAAACAACGCCCAACTCTCAACTCCCTCCCCCCGAGAGCCGGACCCTGTCTGCGGCCTCTCCACCCTCTGCATATCCCCTCTGTCACTATTCAAGAACCTGACCCCGAACTGCTGGCCCATCGCGACGAAAAGCAGGTGCTCTAGTGCTGAGGATCTGGCATTTATAAAGTCCGAGGTGCAGTGATTCCTGGTGGAGGGGGATATGGCTCCCAGTTCGAGCTTGTGGCGGGCCCAGGTTGTGGTGGTCAGGGGTGGAAGCAAACCCTGCATGGTGATAGATTACAGCCAGATGGTCAACTGCTTCATCCAGCTAGATGCTTACCCCCTCCCCAGATAGCCGATATGGTCAATAAAATAGCCCAGTACAAAGTGTACTCCACTTTTGGCCTGAAATTGGCGTACCACCAACTCCCACTTCACCCGGGGACTGCAAATACACTGCCTTCGAAGTGGATGGCAGACTTTATCACTTCCTCAGGGTCCCCTTTGGAGTCACCAACAGAGTCTCAGTGTTCCAAAGGGAGATGGATCAGATGGTAGACAGGCATAAACTGACAGCGACATTCCCCTACCTTGACAATATCACCATCTGCGGCCATGACCAGCAGGACCACGATGCAAACCTGGCAAAATTTCTCAGCAAAGCTAAGTCCCTGAATCTGACATAACAAGGAGTAGTACCAATCGCCTGGCCATCCTTGGATGCATCATGGCACATGGTGTCATTGCCCCTGACCCCGACCTCATGCATCCTCTTATGGAGCTCCCAATACCACACAACCTCAAGGCGCTGAAATGGTGCCTGTGGTTCTTTTCTTACTATGACCAGTGGGTGCCCAATTATGCCAATAAAGCCTACCCCTTAGTAAGGTCCACATGCTTCCCCTTATCGCCAGAAGCCCAGGTAGCATTCAACCAAATCAAAGGAGACATTGCTAGAGCTACGATGAATGCCACGGACGAATTCATCCCATTCCAGGTGGCGAGCGATGCCTCCGACTTCGCACTTGGCGCCACTCTTAACCAGGTGTGTAGGCCAGTAGCATTTTTTTCCCGCACCCTCCACAGCCCTCAGTTGAGAAGGAGGCACAGGTGATCGTTGAGGCCGTGTGCCATTGGTGTCACTAACTGGCCGGGAAAAGATTTACCCTGCTGATGGACCAACGGACCTTCACCTTCATGCTCAACACAAAACTATGGGGTAAAATCAAAAATAATAAAATCCTGAGGTGGAGAATCGAACACCTATGATATCCTGTACCGGCCAGGCAAACTCGACGATCGCCCAGATGCCCTATCCTGGGGGATGTGCGCCAGCGCACACCTCGACCACCTCCAGTACCTCCACGATAACCTCTGCCACCCTGGACTCACAAGGTTTTACTTCATAAAAGCCCAGAACCTTCCCTACTCCATTGATAGCTGACCAGACCCTGTCGGGTCTGTGTGGAATGTAAACCATAGTTCTTCAGGCTCGACAAGGCCACACATCCTTTTGAATGGCTGAGCATCGATTTCAAGGGACCCCTGCCCTCGACCAATAGAAATGTCTATTTCCTCAATGTCATAGACGAGTTCTCCAGATTCCCGTTTGCCATTCCCTGTCCCAACACAGCCTCTGCCGCAGTTATCAGGGCACTCTGCAGCATATTCATCCTCTTTGGGTTCCTGGACTATATTCATAGTGATCGGCGATCCTTGTTCATGAGTGATGAGCTGCAGCAGTACCTATTGGCTAGAGGCATAGCCCACTAGTAGGACAAGGAGCTATAACCTCAGGAGAAACGGCCAGGGGAAGCGAGAAATGCCACCATTTGGAAGGCGATCCTCCTGGCCCTTAAGTCAAAAGGCCTGGCAGTGTCTCACTGGCAAGAAGTCCTGCTAGAGGCACTCCATGCCATCCGATCCCTCCTATGCACTACTACAAATATGACCCCTCATGAACATGTTTTCCTTCTGCAGGAGGTCGGCAACTGGAACCACTCTGCTGCCCTGGCTCTCATCTCCGGGACCCGTCCTGCTGAGGAAGCACACGAGGGGCCGTAAGACCGACCCGTTGATGGAAGAGGTGCAGCTCCTGCACACAAATCCACAATACACATACGTCCAGTACCCTGATGTCCCTGTCCGCAACCTGGCGTGCACCCACCTAACCCCACCCCCGACCACCACATACACACACATTGGCCCCTACAGGGATTTGTTACAGGCTATCAACAGCCCACACCACATGCCCGGGACCCTCGCCCTGCTGAGCAGACTGCCACGATCGTCCCCACAGATAATCAGACCCCATCCCCTTCGACGACAGCCTTGCCACCACCCCCCCCCCCCCCCCGCCTCAAGACACCCAACCAGCAACAGAAGCGACCAGTACAGCCCTGGCAGAGCTGCACAGGTCACAGAGACAAAGGAAGCCACCTGCCTGGCTGAACCTCTAGGACTGGGTCTTGCTTTTTAAAGAGGGGGTGAATATAATATATGTATATACTGCAATTGCTCTGTACATAAGTTGCTGGGCTGCCCACTGATGACTCGACCCCATGTAACCCCTTCCCCTCATTGATCTCCCTGCCCTCTTCCATTCATTCAAGCACATGGAGTTGGGTCTATCTTTCTTCACTCAGTCTTTAGAGTCATTGATAGTGTGTATCACGTAGGCGCTGGATAGCAGGGATTTTACTGTATTGGAAGTCATGGAATGGGTTGGATACAAAACATGGTTGTCCACAGGAGGAGGTATCACTGTGGAGTGTACAGTGAGTGCATGTGTACTTAGCCCTATGTGCACTATTTACAGATAGACGTTTGGCCAGGTGCGAGATTATGATTGTTGTGTTCTTGCCCTGGCGGGCACTGCAGTCTATGTGGTTGCTTGATCCTTTGTGTATAACATCAATGTGCTTTCCTTTAAGCGAAGAGAAGAAACTGAAACAACAGACTGTGAGCTCGAGTATAACAACTGGTTTATTTTGAATTCTGCACTGCAGCCTTTAAGCCCGTCCTCAGTCCTGCCCCTAACGTCCTGGCGCTTGCGTCCCAATGATGCTAGCACGTACGCGACCTTCCGGTTTGGACCGGAAGGGATAGTCCTGCGATGCCATCCTTGCCATGGCTCCCCTGCCGACCATGTGTGACAAGCGGGACCGATTCACCATTGCAAACAAGTGTGTCGCCACACAACCCGCCCCACCCCCCCCCACCCCAGAACTGGCACTGATGATCGTGGGATGCGTCAAGAGCGAGGTGTACTGTTTCAGCGGTTGACCTCTGTGCACTGGTGGGGGAACCTGCACTGGCTGTAACCAGTCCAGCATGAATAACTCTTCCTTGACCCCAGTGTCAAAAGTGAATGTCAAAGTGTTCCTGTGTAGCACCCTGAATGGACCCTCATAGGGTCGCTGAAGGGGAGTCCTCTGCGTGCCTCTGTGCACAAACACATACTCACGTGAGGATACGTCTGGGGGGGGGGGGGGGGTAGTTGCAGGATGGTTGGCCATGTCACGATGGCGGGGGTGGTGCAATGGAGTCCAGTTTGTCATGCAGCCTTTCGAGGACAACCGCGGTGTCGGCGTCTTGCTTGATTGCTGTAGGGAGGAATTTGCCCGGTATTGAAATGGTCTCTCCACAGACTAGTTCAGCAGAGGCCCTAAGGTCGTCCCAGGGCAGTTCGTCAACCCAATGTCTTCTTGAGCGTGCCATCAGTGCTGATTTGAGATGGTGGTGGAAGCGCTTGACTAGCCCACTTTGGGATGGTAAGCTGTGGTGCAATGGAGCTGGGTGCCCAAGAGTCTGGAGAGTTCTGTCTACAGGGTGGAGGTGAATTGCGCCCCCTGGTTAGTTGTAAAATCTGCCAGAACCCCGAAGCCGGAGACCAAGGTGGCGAGGAAAGCTCTGGCGCAAGCCTCTGTGGAGGCATCCAGAATGCAAATGGCCTCTGGCCAGCTAGTGAACCTGTCAACCGTCCCGTCATGAGTAGATAGTGAGACCCCAGGGATACTGGCAATATGGAGGTGTTGGAGCCTGGGAGTCGGGGCATCGAACTGCTAGAGTTGGTGCTTGGTGTGCTGCTGGACCTTGGCCGTCTGTGCAGGTCTCAATGTGGCAGTGAATGAGACTATGAATGGACACATCAGCAAAGGAATGGGACAGGGAACTGAAATGGGTGGCTACTGAGAGGTCCACTCTAATGCAAGAGTCAGAGATGAGGTGCTGAACAAAGCAATCTCTCAGTCTGCGTAAAGGAGACCTTAACAGGAGCACCATATGCAGTCGATGACCCCTGCAGATTCACAAGTAAAATGTTGCTCCACTTGGACAGACTGTTATGGGCCTGAATGGTGGTGTATCTCTTGCAGTCACAGGAGAAGGCGCCAAGGGGGAAATTGGTGGGGAAGGAGGAGTGGACAAGGGAGTCACAGAGGGAGCAGTCCCTAATGAAGGTAGAGAGGGAGGAGAGGGGAATATGTGTCTAGTTGTTGGATTATGTAGTAGGTGGTTGAAAAGGCAGAGGAGAATGTATTGGACATGGAGGCTGGTGGTGTGGTAGGTGAGAAGAAGAGGAAACCTGTCCTTGTTGTGTATGAGGATGGATGGGGCCAGGGCAAATGTGTGAGTAATGGAGGATATATGGGTGAGGGCTGAGTTGATGTGGTAGAAGGGAAGCCATGTTGTCAAGGTGGAGCGGGTGCAGAGGATGATGCCAGGACTCAAGGGCCTGAGCTATAGAGAGAGGTTTTGCAGGTCAGGATGCTTTATTCACAGCTTTATTCTTTGGAGTCCAAAAGGATGAGAGGTTTAGATAAAGATCATAAGATGAATAGTTCAAGTAAATACCCAGTCTTTAGCCCAGAATAAGGGAATTGAGAACCAGAGGACACAGGCTTGAGATGAGAGGAGAGAGATTTAACAGGAACCCGAGTGATAACTTTTTTACACAAGGGGTGTGGGTGTATGGAAAGCTCTGCTGGAGGAGGTTATTGGGATAGGTAGTATTAGAATGTTTAAGAAATATTTAGACAGATTGATTAGGTGTAGGTAGGTGAGGTGAGTGTGGGTGAGGCATTTTGGTCGGAGTGAGCAAGTGGAAGTGAAAGGCTTGTTTCCACACTGAATGACAGGATTTCCATCATGTGCTTTCAAGTACCCCAAAACCTCATCCTTAATAATGGACACCATAATCTTGCCAACAACTGAAGTTAGGCTCACCATCTTATAATTTCCAGTCTTTTGCTTCCATCTGTTCTTAAAGAGTGGAGTGACATTTGCAATTTTTTAGTCCTCTGGAATAATTTCTGACCCTAGCAATTCTTGAAAGATAGTTACTAATGTGTTCACAATCTCTGCAGCCACCTCATTCAGGTTCCTGGGGTGGTCCATCTGGGCCAGGTGACATATCCACCTTCAGCCCCCACAGCTTCCCAAGCACCTTCTCCGCAGTAATTGTGACTACACTCAGTTCTGACCCGAGATGATGATGGGGATGGTGAGAAAAATGAATCTGTGGAATTCTCTGGCCATGGAAGCAATAGAGGTTTTAAGATAGAGTGAGATGGTTTTTGCATCATAGGGGAATGAAGGGTTATGGGGAAAAGGTAGGTAGGTGGAACTAGCCCACAGTCAGATCAGCCATGGTAGAATATAGAACAGTATAACACAATACTTCGCTTAACAAAGGTAGAGCGTTCCTGTGAAGCTGTTCATAAACTGAAAATTCGTAAAGCAAAGACCCATTGACTACTATTAGAGGCAATTTTCATAAATGCAAAAATCCATTATAAACCCATTATAATTTCTTTGTAAAAGTGAACATGGGTTTCTTTGAATAAACAAATTTTTGTAATTCAAGAATTCGTAAAGAGGGGTTTACCTGTACAATGTTGTGTCGACTTCTATAAACTTACACCACCATCAATCCTATCCTTTCCTCCCACATCGTCCAATCTCCCCTCATTTTTCTTGCATCCCTGCATCTAAGAAATGTACCTTTTGAATCAGCTTCAACCACTACCCCCAGCAATGCATTCCATGTACTTACCACTCTCTGTGTCTAAAACCAGCCTCTGACATCTCCTCTAAACATTTCTTTATACTCCTTAAACAGATATCCTCTGGTATTGGCCATTGCTGTCCTGGGGAAAAGGAGCTGGCTGTCCACTCTATGTTCTGATAATCGTTTACATCCCTATTAAGTTTCCTCTCATTTTCTGTCACTCCAAAGAGAAAAACCCTAATCTGATTGAATGGCAGAGCAAGCTCAACAGGCCACATGATGTACTCCGAGTCCGATTTCTGATCATGTTCCTCTAACTGTTTCTGTCCTATAGCTATCAGGTTCTTGAGTGAACCCCATAATAGTGCTATCAAGCTGCACTTACTTGGTGCTAATTGATCTTCCTTTCCATTCTACTAGATTTGCAGGAAGAGAGGAACAAGAGTGTCAGAGCAGATAGAGGAGTGGAGAAGGGAAAAGATAATGTTAAAATTGCATGTATTGTTAGAAGTCAACAGGTTGAATGTGGTGGAAATATTTTTAGGTGCATCTATTTCAATGCAAGCAGTAGTGTAGGAAAGGCAGATGAGTTTAGAGCGTGGATAGGCATGTGAAATTATGACATTGTGGCCATCAGTGAAACTTGGTTGCAGGAGGGGCAGGACTCTATTGCTTTTGACGCGATAGAACAGGATGGGGGAGAAATGATGGGAGAGGAGTGGTATTGCTCATCAGGGGAAAATATCACAGCTGTGCTCAAGCAGGAGAGACCAGAGGGCTCATCTACTAAGGCTATATGGGTGGAGTTGAGGAACGGGAAAGGTATGACCACACTAATGGGGTTGTATTATAGATCACCCAATAGTCAGCGAGAATTGGAGGAGTAAATCTGTAGAGAGAGAGATAGACAGCTGCAGGAAACATAAGGTTGCGATAGTAGATTTTAACTTTTCATGTATTGACTGGGACTCCCATATCGTAAAAGGGCTGGATGGCTTAAAGTTTATCAAAAGTGTTCAGGAAAGTTTTCTAAATCAACATATAGAGGTACCAACTAGAGAGAGTGCAATACTGGATCTCCTATTACGGAACTAGACAGAACAGGTGACAGAAGAATGTGTAGGGGAATATTTTGGGTTCAGTGATCATAATGCCATTAGTTTCAAGTTGAATTATGGAGAAGGATAGGTCTGGGCCTTGGATTTAAACTCTAAATTGGAGAAAGGCCAATTTTGAGGAAATGAGAAAGGATCCTGAATGTGTGTATTGGAATCAATAGTTTTTGCGCAAGATGTGCAAGGTAAGTGGAGGACCTTCAAAGGTGAAATTTTGAGAGTACAGAGTTTGTATGTTCCTGTCAAGATCAAAGGCAAGGTTAGAAGGCATAAGGAACCTTGATTTTTGAGTGATATTGGGGATTTGGTTCGGAAGAATAGTAGGCAACATAGAGCAAATGAGGAGTATAAAAATGCAAAACCTCAAGAAAGAATTTAGGAAGGCATGAGGTTGCTTTGGCAGACAATGTGAACGAAAATCCTAAGGGTTTCTACAGGTATATTCAGAGCCAAAGGACAGTAAGGGACAAAACTGGTCCCTTTGAAGATCAGAGTGGTCAGCTTTGTAAGGAGCCAAGAGATGGGGGAGGTCTTAAATGTTTTTTTTTACATCAGTATTCACTCAGAAAAAGGGAAGGAAAACAAACAGTGAGGTCATGGAACCTTTACAGATTAAAGAGGAAGAAGTGCTTGCTCTCCAAAAAGCAAATAAGGGTGGATAAATCCCCCCAGGGCCTGACAAGATATTCGCTCGGACTTTGAGGGAGGCTATTGTAAAAAATGCAGGGGCTCTGGCAGAAATATTTAAAACGTCCGTCGCCATGGGTGTGGTGCAAGAGGATTGGAGGGTAGGTCATGTTGTTCCATTGTTTAAAAAGAGGCTCCAAAAATCACCCTGGAAATTATAGGCTAGTGAGTCTGACGTCTGTAGTAGATAAATTATTAGAAGGTGTTCTAAGAGATTGGATATACAGGTATTTGGATAGCCAGGGACCAATTAGGGATAGTTAATGTGGTAGGTTGTGTTTAACCAGTCTTATAGAGATTCCGAGGAGGTTACCAAGAAAGTTGACGAAAGAAAAGCTGTGGATGTTGTCTACGTGGACTTTAGTAACCCTTTTGACAAAGGTCTCACATTGGAAGTTAGTCAGGAAGGTTCAGATGCTAAGTATTTGTGGTGAAGTAATGAACTGGATTTGACAATGGCTGGACAGGAGAAGCCAGAGAGTACTGGTGGATGATTGCTTCTCAGATTGGAGGCCTTTAACTTAGTGGTGTGCCTCAGGGATCGGTGCTGGGACCATTGTTGTTTGTCATTTATATCAATGATCTGGATGATAATGTGGTAAATTGGATCAGGAAGTTTGCAGATGACACCAAGATTGGAGGTGTTGTGGACAGTGAGGAAGGTTTTAAAAGCTTGCAGAGGGATCTGGACCAGCTGAAAAAATGGCAAATGGAATTTAATGCAGACAAGAGTGAGGTGTTGCATTTTGTTAAGACAAACCAAGAAAGGACATAGATGGTGAATGATAGGGCTCTGCAGTAGAACAGAGGGATCTGGAAATACAGATACATAATTTCCTGAAAGAGGCATCACAGATGGATAGAGTTGTAAAAAGGGAGCTTTTGGCATATTGGCCTTCATAAATCAAAGTATTGAGTATAGGAGTTGAGATGTTCTGGTAAATTTGTGTCAGACATTGGGGAGGCCAAATTTGGAGTCCTGTGTCACCTAACTACAAGATATCTTATTGATATCTTTATCAATAAGATAGAAAGAGCACAGAGGAGATTTACAGGACATTGCCCAGACTTCAGGAAATGAGTTACAGGGAAAGGTCAAATAGGTTAGGACTTTATTGCCCAGAATGTAGAAAAATGAGGGGAAATTTGATAGAGGTATTTAAAATTATGAGGGGAATAGACAGAGTAAATGTAGGTGGACTTTTTCTACTGAGGGTAGGTGAGATACAAACCAGAGGACGTGGGTTAAGTGTGAAAGGGAATGAGTCGCCAGTTGAGGTGGTGAATATGGGCTCAGTTTTAACATTTAAAAAGAATTTGGACAGACAAGTCACGTATGCATTCTGGCAATAAATCTGAATTTCAGGCCTGAAACGTTGGTCATGCACCTTTATCTTTGCACACTGACCTGCTGAGCTTCCCCTACACCGTGATTTTATTGCAGCTGAACTTCTCCACAGTTCCACCATGCTCCCGGACACAGCGCAGCCGCATGAAGGCAACGGGCACGCGGCTCTACGCGCGTGCTCGCCAGGAGGCGGGGTCTGGAGCAAGTGCAGTGCTCCGAATGGCCAATGGCCGGCCCCTCCTCCTGTCATTCACCGGGCGCGAGGAAACCCACCTGTAACGTGACCAGTTGACAAGCAATGTGATTGGTCAACAGCGTCGTCCCCAGAGACGTTCCATGACGTCACTATGCGTCTGCGTAAAACCGTCGCGCAGTGACCGGCGCGGCTGGTGTGAGGGCTGTGATGGAGGTGGATGGTACCCTAGCTTCCGGAGAGCCCGAGGCCGCTCCCCCAGAGTTCGGAAACCCTCCCCCGACGCCCGAAGCGCCCGAGGCCTCTCCCCCGGCGCCCGAGGCCGGACCTCCGACGCCCGGAGCGCCCGAGGCCGCTCCCCCGGCGCCCGGAGCGCCCGAGGCCTCAACCCCGGGGCCCACATCCCCTGCCGCGTCTCCTCCCCTGGGCAGCCAGCGCCTCCTGTTCGTCGACGACCTGGTGTCTGGCACCTACAAGGGCGCTCTGAGGCATGGCATCGTCGGCCTGATCCACGGCGAGGTGAGCAGCGGCGAGAGCTCAGACACGGACGAGGAGGGAGCCGGCCGCGAACGGCCTCTCAAGAAGGGCTACGTGCGGGTGCAGTGGTACCCGGAGGGGGGCAAGCAGGACGTGAAGGAAATCAAGGTGCGTGGCTCTGGGGACTGCGGGAAGGGGGGTGGGGGGGGGGGAACCGTGTCCGTGTGGGTGGGGAGCAGGCGGCGCCCTGTCATGGGAGTGGTTTTGCAGTGGCCCGGCCCGCCGGCCTTTCCTGAGGGCATGCAGGCGTGGTGAATCCGCACTGTCACCGCACACTAGCAGGTCATCCAGCAGACTGGGCGGAAGTTCGGATCTGCCCGTGGGTGCTGAAAGGGAGCGCTGCTGGCTGAAGAAGATGTCCTTTGAGTGGCGAGTAGTGCCACGATTCTACCCCTTGAAGGTTGTGTCAGATACTGAATGAGTTGGGTGGGATGCTCTGTCTGGTTTTTTTATACGTAAAGGTGCTGCGTTAATTCGGGGGAACAATAAATGGTGATAATGACGCATAAGTGGACGTCGTGTGAGTAAATAAAATAGTGCTTATATTGTTGGGAGTCTAAATTATTGATCACTTTTCCATAATAATATCAAGGGAATAGTTGTTTACAGATTTATCGTCACTGGTATCTATATATACTTGAATCTAGGCAGCAATTTGTTTCTGTTTGTTGTAACAGTCGTTCGTGAAATCTTCATCTCAGTGTTTTCTATGATGTAATCTTGTCATTTGGGCCTAATGCATTCTTGTAGGAGAGATGGAAAGATTGGGTTACCTCGTATTTGTTTAGTGCAATGCAGTGGATTGAAAGTCAAATGCAGGTTAGGTTTTTGGCTTTATTGGAGCTTGCAGTAATGCCTTTTTGTATGGCAAATGGAGTGTTTGCTAGCATTAAGGCTTGTGCTATTAGCCACCTGCGTTTAATGCCAGATGTGAGACACCCTTTAACCTCCATTTACATATTGAATTGAAACTTGATCCCAATCTTTTATTTTCACCAAGATGTTTGCTGACAGTGATGGCTTAATTTATGTGGGTTATCACTAATAATGAGGTGTGTGGAAAACACTCCAGTTTCATGAGCATTTGATGTCAAATCAAGATCTTACCTGATAGAACAATGTCAGTCAGTTCTGATCTTGTTCCCCCAAGTATGATTTTTTTTCAATCTCAGCCAGTAGTGTTCCCCTTTTCAGGGAGTTAAATGAATCCTGGAAACTTCTCAAGGTTTAATACCATTTTATTGTTTCCAACTTGGTTCTAGTTTAAAAAAAAAACAATTCTACCTTTGATTCACTATTCCTGCAGTAGAATTTGATCACTGATCTCTGGATATTTAGTTCAGGTCTTTGGTCCCTCAGTCTATTAGTCTCTCTACACTTGTGTGTTCTTGTTAAATTTTTAATTTTTGATATTTAAAAAAAAAAGTACTTTATTTTTGCCTGAATTGAGCTGCAGTGTCAGCTGTTTGGGTGTCACTGAATTCCATCTTTGATTTTTTTTTGTTTTTTCTGCTCTTAATTTGACATCAGTAAAATGATTTAATATGTGCACATTTTGGAAATGAATATCAGCTTCCATATTTGGGAGAATACCATTAATTAAATTAATTTTTAAAAATTTAGACAAAAATAACAGACCATTTTGGCCCATGCCGTCCAAGTACCCCCAATTGCTTACAACCCTCCAGTATGTCTTGAACTGGAAACAGGAGCCCTTGGGGAAAACCCACACAGACACGAGGAGAAAGTACAAATTCCTTACAGATAATGCAGAATTTGAACCTGGGTCGCTGGCATTGTAACAGCGTTGTTCTAACTGCTATGCTAACCATGCCATATTAGAATATGCAATTCTAATTAATGTAATTATCTTTATTGGCACATTCTAGAGGATATAATTCTAAAGGGGTAAAAAGAATGTAGTATGTGGATAGATCATTTAAAGTGAGATAGCAGAGTGAGGAGATGGTTAAACGGAGCTTACAAGATCCTGGACTCTGCCTACATGTGGTTGGATCAGAGGTTGGGAAGGGAGCTATAGAAGTATTTAAAATCATGAGCTTTGAGGCAATTATGTGGAGCAATTTGTGCAACAGCCTACACGAGCAAGCATCCTCAACTCTTCCCCACTACACCATTGACTGCATTGGTGCTGCCTCCTGAACCCATGATGGGCTCATCAACTTTATCCATTGCTGCAAACTTTCACCCTGACAAATTTACAGAATCCATATCTGGCAATGCACTGTCCTTTATCAATCTATCTCCATTTCAGGAGACAAACTATCCAGACATACTAATTTCCACAGATCCCCTGACTCCTCTCTTTCCACCCTGTCTCCTGGGAGGATTCTATTCCTTTCTCTCAGGTCGTTTGTTGCATCAGGTCTGAAGATGAGGCCTTCCATTCCAGGACATCCAATATATTCTCCCTCAAAAAAAAAGTGGCTTCCCATTGACTGCCATCAATGTGGCCCTCATCTGGATCTTCTCTATTTTCTGCACATCTGCCCTGACCCCTTGTCCTCACCTCCCCCTCACCCCATCATCCTCTGAACCCAGTGCATTATCTTCTGTAATTTCCACCATCTACAATGTAATCCCACCACCAGTCCCAGCTTCCTCTCCCCTCTGTTTTCTGTAGCGACTGCTCCCTCTGGGACTCCGTCTACTAATTCCTTCCTAAGAATCACCTCTTGGTACTTAGCTCTGTGAGCAGAAGAAGTGCTACACTTCCACCCACACCACCCCCCCCCCCCCCCCCACCACTATTTGGGGCCATAAATGGTCCTTTCAAGTGAATCAACATCAGTTGTGAATCTGCAGGGGTCGTTTGCACCATCCGATGCTCCTGATGTGGTCTACGTAGCATTGGAGAGATAGGACACTGGGAGGTTGTTTCATAGGGCATCTTCGCTCTGTTCGCTGCAACAGCAAGGATCTTCCAGTGGTCAACTATTTGAATTCCACAAACCATTCCAACACTGATGTCTGTCCATGGGCTTGTGCATTGCCAAACCAAGGCTATCTGTAGATTGGAGAAACCATCTTTTATTCTGTCTGGGCACTCTCCAACCAGACATCATTAGCATTGTCTTCTCCAATTTCCGTTACCCCCGCCTCCACCCTGAGTCTCTCTCTGCCCCGATCCCTCGGTCTCCTTTTTATTCCAGCTCCCTATCCCCTTCCCAGGCCCAAAATGTTGGTTTACCCTTTGCTTCCTATGGCAGCTGCGTGACCTGAGTTTCTGCAGTGTGTTCATGGATCTGCAGAATTTTTTTTCTTGAAAAATAAAGATTAACAATGCATTCCGGGTGTAGTAGTGGAGACCGTTTTAATTCTAGTGTTCAGAAACTGTCTCTGAAAAGACAGCTTGCAGCTTTGTGCAGAGGCCAGGGAAATGTGGCAAAATGGATTGTGTTGTAGAGAATGGGACTGGTCTCTTTTCATGAACTTGTCTGATTTTTTTTACATTGGTATTCTATTCAAGTTTCTTATTTTTCTTTTAATCATGTGTAGTGTCTAATTGTACTTTTGGAAGGCCACCTTCAATCACTCAGAAAACAGTGGCGTGACTTGGGCGATTTCAAATTCATGTTTAATATTATCTGCACATGTACAACCAGAAAAAACAGCATTTCACTGCACTACAGTATGTGTGCATGGCATCATATCTATCGCCCTCATAATTTTAAATACCTCTATCAAATTTCCCCTTGTTCTATGCTCCAGGGAATAAAGTTCTAACTTGTATAACTTTTCCCTGTAACTCAGTTATTGAAGTTTTGGCAACATCCTAGTAAATTTTCTCTGCACTTTTTCAATCTTATTGATGTCTTTCGTGCAGTTAGGTGATCAAAACTGTAAACCATCCTCCAAATTTGGCCTCGACAATGTCTTGTATTACTTTACCATAACATCCCAACTCCTTCATTCACAACTTCAATTTCTGAAGGCCAATGTGCCAAAAGCTCTCTTAACGACCCTCTCTGCCTGAGACACCACTTTGAGGAAATTGTATATCTGTATTCCCAGAGCCATCTGCACACCTCCGTTCCCTTCTGTTTACTGTGTATGTTCTATCTTGGTTTATCCTTCCAGAGTTCAACCTTGGGCGGCATGGTTGGCGAAGTGGTTTGTGCAACACGTCTACAGCACCAACGATCTGGATCCTGGTTCGAATCCTGCACTATCTTTAAGGAGTTTGTATGTTCTTCCTGTGTCCTTGTGGGTTTCCCCCCCAGGGGCTCTGGTTTCCTTCCACCCTTCAAAATGTATTAGGGGTACAGGTTAATTGGGTGGCATGGACTCATGGGCTGAAATGGCCTGATACTGTGTTGGATATCTAAATTTTATAAAAACATCAAATTTATCTCACATTTGTGTGCATTAAATGCCATTTGCCATTTTGCAGCCCATTTTTCCAGCTGGTCCTGATCCCTCTGCAAGCTTTGAGGGCCTTCCTCACTGTCTAGTATACCTCCAATCTGTGTCATCTGCCACCTTGCTGATCCAATTTATATTATCATCCTGATCATTGATATAGATGGCAAACAGACCCAGCACCAATCCTTGAGGCACTCCACTAGTCACAGGCCTCCACTCAGAGAGGCAGTCATCCACTACCACTGAGCGACTTAATTTTCTGAATAACCTCATGGGACCTTGTTCAAAAGCCTTACTAAATTCCATTAGACAACATTCATGGCATTTCCTTCACCAACTTTTCTGCTAACCTCTTTGGAAAGGTTAAGATTGGTTAAACATGTTAACCAATATTATATGATAATATATAATCAAAGTTGTAACATTGGACATGCACAAAGCCTTAGTGACTAACCCTAATCAGTCCCTCACTATCCAAATACTTGTATATCTGATCTGTTAGATACTTTCCAGTAACTTGCCCACTATTGATGTCAAGCACACAGGCCTATAATTTCCCAAATGTTGTGGTCCACGTTGATACCAGTGACATAGGTGGGAGTAGGGATGAGGGCCTGAAGTGGGAATAGAGGGAGTTGGGAAGCTGAAAAACAAGATCTCAAGGGTGGTGGTAATCTTGGGGTTGCAGTCTGAGGCACCGTGTTCATCTTCGCTTGCAAAGCGATGGGCCATGATGATGAATCTGAGTCATGCACCAGAGCAAATAGGAATAAGATGTGGCAAATAAATGCATAGCTGAAGAGTTGGTCCATGGCGTCAGATTTGTGGATCATTGGAATATCTTCTGGAAAAGTTTTGACCTGTACGAAAAGCATGAGTTGGACCTGAGCTGGAGAGGGACTAATATCCTGGCGGGCAGGTATGCTTGAGCTGTTAGGGAGAGTTCAAACTAATTTGGCAGGGGAATGGGAACCTGAATGTGAGTGGAGAGAATGGGGCAGGAGATGGAAGGGATGATGTAATGTGCTGTGGGTTTGTGAGGAAGGACAGGCAGGAGAGGAAGCATAAATGTAGTCACTTGCAAGGTTTGAAATGTGTATGTGTTAATGCAAGGAGTATTTGGAATAAAGGATGAAGTTGGAGCATGGATCAGCATGTGATATTGTAATGTTGTGGCTTTGAGTCTTGGCTGATGCAAGGACATGTTTCGCTTATGTAGGTACAAGGGTTTAGCCGTTTTAAAAGGAATGGGAGATAAAAAGGGGAGGGAGTAGTAATACTAGTCACAATTCATGGCTATAGAAAGGGAAGATCCTGTATAGGGAGGGAAGGTTTCCATTTACTATTGAGTGGGGTGGTTAGTGTAGCAGTAGTGTGATGCATCAAATCCACGCTGCTGAAGATCAAACTGCGCTGGGTAGGTCACGTCTCCAGAATGGAGGACCATCGCCTTCCCAAGATCGTGTTATATGGCGAGCTCTCCACTGGCCACCGAGACAGAGGTGCACCAAAGAAGAGGTACAAGGACTGCCTAAAGAAAGCTCTTGGTGCCTGCCACATTGACCACCACCAGTGGGCTGATATCGCCTCAAACCGTGCATCTTGGCGCCTCACAGTTCGGCGGACAGCAACCTCCTTTGAAGAAGACCGCAGATCCCACCTCACTGACATAAGACAAAGGAGGAAAAAACCCAACCCCAACCAACCAATTTTCCCTTGCAACCGCTGCAACCGTGTCTGCCTGTCTCGCATCAGACTTGTCAGCCACAAACGAGCCTGCAGCTGACATGGACATTACCCCTCCATAAATCTTCGTCCGCGAAGCCAAGCCAAAGAGAAGAGAAGAGTGTGATGCTATAACAGCACCAGTGATCGGGACTGGAGTTCAAATCCTGTGCTGTCTGTGAGGAGTTTAAGTTCTCCCTATGTCTGTGTGGGCTTTCCCCAGTGGGGGGGGGGTGGTTTGGGTGGCACGGGCTCATGAGCCGAAATGGCCTGTAACCATGCTGTATGTCTAATTTCTAAATAAAATTCTAATACTGAGTCGATGTGAGAAGAAGTTAGAAATGGGAAGGAGCAAATATCCCTCAGTATACTGAGGAACAGAAAATCAGGCAGATTTTGGGATGGTTGTTATGGAAGGCTTCAAATTCCCAAATATTGAATGGCACCTCCTGACTGTAAGAGGACAAGATGGGGCAGAATTTGTCAGGTGAGTCCAAGAAAGTATTTCTGACCTAGTATGTGGACCAGCTGACTAGAGGATCTAATTCTGGGTAATGAATCTGGTCAGGTGGCAGACTTCTCAGTGGTTAAGCATTTTGCTGGTGGTGACCACAACCTCCTGAGCTTTTACATAACTCAGGTAATGGACAAAAGCAGACAAAATGAGAATGGATAATTATGATGGGATGAGGCAGGAACTCAGGAGAGCAAATTGGGAACAAGTTTCTCAAAAGGAAAAGCACAAATAATATGGAGATATTTCGGAGCCACTTGAGTGGGGTTCAGGATAGGTTTGCCCCACTGAGACAAGGAAAAGCTGGTAGGAAAAGGGAACTGTGGTTGACAAAACAGGTGATGCATCTAGTTAAGAGGAAGAAGGAAGCAAAAAAACAGGAAGGGATCATGAGAATTGTATAGTAGCCAGGAAAGAACTTGAGAAAGGAGATGGTAGAGCGATAAGGGGGCATAAGAAGGCCTTGGCAAGTAGGGTTAAGAGGAACCCCAAGGCATTCTATGCATATGCAAAGAATGAAGGGTGACGATGGTGAAGGTGGAGCCACTTAAGGATAAAGGAGGCAACGTTCCTGGAGGCAGAGGAGGGTGGGAAGGTCCTAAATGAATGCTCAGAATAAATTTGCATGCTGGATCATGTTGAGATAAAGAAAGAGGAGGTGTTAGATCTTCTTAAAAACATTAAAATAGACAATTAAGATATTGGATTATGGCCAAGGACTTGCTTGCGTGTCAATGCTCTAAATGGAAGAGATTGCTGGGATGCTGGTGGTTATCTTCCTGGTCCACAAAGGGCGTGGTGGAGGACTGATGAATGGCAAATATGGCCCACTTGCTTTAAAAAAAGGTAATAGGAAGAATCCTGGGAATTATAGGCCGGTTTGCAAACTTTTGGAGAGGATTCTTAAGGACAATTTGGAGAAGTATACTCTTAGGGACAGTCAGCTTGCCTTTGTGAGGGTAAAGTCATGCCTCACGAGCCTGTAACAGCATTGATTCACCACAGCTTACAAACAAATAAAGAATACTTGTTTCTTTTAGCACATCATAAAGTTAACTATTATTCACTAGACGCAACATTGCATTCTTCAACTCCCCAAACACCACCCAGTTAAAACTCCTGACCTTCTCATTGGCTCACTGCCACAGGGATGAACCGGACATTTTCATTCTCCTCCTGCATCTGAGATTCATCTCCTGTATACTGATGCCTAACACACCCACACGTGTATGCTATTACTCTTGTGCATTACATTGCTTAAGTCATCAGTGGTGGACTGATGAAGGTAAGTACGTGACCATGTCAGTCCCCCACCTCAGACTTCGAGCCATGCAACTGTTTGGAACTGTCCTGCGATATAAGGGCTGACAATTCAGCCTGACCTTGTATGATAGTGCAAGGCAGGCAATACATGGTCTGACTGGCAAGGGTGTGATTGATGCTCTAATGCAGAACATGGACCATCAATATACACTGGTTTCAACCTGTCGATGGAAACCACGTCAGCTTTTCCATTCCTGTGGATCGCAAAGTTGGTGTTGTAAGACTTGAAAAGGATATCGTAAGCAGGCTGAAGTGGTTTGTGAACAGCATCATGCCAGAGGATCACGAGAACAGCATTGTAAATCATTCGGCACATCCACTGCAGGTGATGCCTGCCGTGTAGGAGTAGGTTGGAATGACCTAGTGTTTTCCTGAAGACTATCAACATAACTCATCAGATGATAGAGTGTTGGGCTTGGACTTGGATTCACAAACTCACCTGGCAAGGTTAACGTACTAGCTCTGCCACAACAGCAGAAGGCATGCCAAAGAGAATCATGGGCAAACATTCGCTCCATGTCAATGCATCACCACCTGCTGTTGATACTGCCTTCAGTTGTTGATGGAAACGCTAAACGAAGCTGTTGACCTGCAGATGGTAGTGTCCAGAAGATCAGTGAGAACTCAGTACAATGCCAACTCGCACTGAGACCCTCAATCTGTTGTAATAGTGACCGGATCACTGAAAGATGGAATCCAACAATCCATGAAAGCCCTAGAGGCTGTCTCTGCAGAGATGTCAGTGATCGGAATGGGCTGCTGCCACCTGGTAGTCTGGACTTCACAAGTGAGCAGAAAAATTTATCCCCCCGATGTCAAGGCAGGCCTTCCAGGTCAAGGTGCACGTGCTGGAAACGAGAATCTGGAATAACCAAATCCCCCATCTTGGATTTCTTGTGTCTGGAGACTTTAGAGCATTGACACGCAAGCAAGTCCTTGGCCATAATCCAACATCCCATTTAACATGAGGTCAGGTAGAACATTACGCATCTAGTTTGATTGACGCTCTTGTACTAGGATGCAATAGATTGTGAAGAGATTCAAAAATCTCCCACCTCATAGCTACTGGCACAAAAGGCCTAGGCCTTCCTGTGGAAAAATTGCAGATTAATGTTTCACCTGATTCATCCAGGGTCACATCTTGAAGATGGAGACAAGAGTTGATCCGGTGTTATTGGATGAGATAAGATTGGTGTGCTGTGCACGAGCTATGGTGGTGAAATCGATGGCAGTAGTTGTATGGAAGGTGTCAATGTTGTGCCTGGACAGGGCATTGACCACAGCATTCACTTTTTCTCAGGTGTGCTGTATGTCCAAGTACTGAATCTCTCTAGGCGAGTAGAGATGTGTTTTTGTACTCGCAGTATGTGTAAGAGGCAGGTGGTCTATATAAATGGTGAAAGGGTGACCTTCCAATAAAAAGCGGAAATGTTTCACTGCAAGATAGGTGGCCAAGAGTTCTCGACCAGATGTACTAAACTTTGCTTGAGCCGTTGACAGCTTTGGTGGGGGAAAAAAAAGCCAGAGGTTCCAATTGCCCACGGACACGTTGTTCTAATACTGCTCCCACAGCACTGAGAGATGGTCCTGTGGTAAGAGAGAGGAACCATGATGCACAACCGTTGTGGCATTCGTAAGGACAATCTTCACATTGTTGAAATCATGCATAGCATCATCTCCCAAAGTTATTAGATCATAAGGGGTAATAAGACGCTGGAGCATCTGGCAGAATCGGCAATAAAAATTCATCATGCCTGTAAAAGTTGCAACTGGCCAAATGTAACGGGTGTAGGAATTTCTTGAATCTTTTGCACTTTCGATTCATCGAGTAAAATACTATGTTGTATAACACTATGTCCCAAAAATGCATTTACTGGGATTGATCACAATAGAAAACTCATCAAGTCTCTGAAACCACAAAACAAGGTTGGCACTTGTGCTCCTCTTATTCACATTCCAGGATATCATTGACGTAAACAAACACAAAATTGAGGCCATAAACTGCTAGAATGTTTGAGCTGCATTCCAAAGACCGAATGGCATTCGCAGAATCTCAAACATGCTGAAAGTTCTGCCATCTTCACGATATTGGAAGGCTCGATTGGAATCTGATAGGAAGCATGTACTAGATCTATTTCACAAATGCATGTTTGCCATTGAAGTTTGCTTGAAAGTCTTGTAAATTGGGGATGTTGTATCAGTCAGGCACAGTAGAATTGCTCTGGGCACAATAATCGCCACAAGACTGCCAATCCCAAGAGAATTTTTTGTAACCACATGCAACTGTGAAGCCCAACAGCTTTCAGATCTGAGGGTTATGTCCAACTCTTGCATGTGGTCAAATTCTGATTTTGTGATTTTAAGATAGTCTGGGGGTAATTTACAAGCCCGTGTTACCACTGGAGGACCCAGTATCTCTATGGTAGCTTACTGTGTTTTTCATCTGTATGACGATATGATGGGGTCACTAAGCAAGGGAAACACTTGAGCAAGGGTTGGAAAGGGCAAGAGCCAGGTTGAAGGCTTGTCGGGCAGCTCATGACATTAGAAGGATGACAGATGCTGCTCACTTGCATACAAGAGCTATGATCCATGACAGCGACTTTTCAAATCCACCAACAAAGAAAAATGTGACAAGAAATCTACTCCCAAAATGGAATTTTTCATGTTTGCAACTGAAAACTCACCAAAAAGGTTTCTTGAGCTCAAAATCCAACATGAGTGACCTCTAGCCATGTGCTTGAATATGAGAATCATTTGTGCCTGAAAGAACGCATGATGTTGGGGTGGCTGCTGCTGGGGTGTCTACTTCAGAATCAACAAGAAAAGAATGGCAGCTAAGGTGCCCATGGGCAGTGGTTGCCTCTACTGCTGGGCCTGGTTGTTTCCCAGCTGCCACTTGTAGAAGTTGCAAGGTGGTGGACAGGACCAGGCAGCAGTACCAAATCTCTGATGCTTCCAAGAAATATGCTGTCCGTCACCTCTACCATATTCTCGACCACCATGATTCCAACCACGTTGACGAAAGGAATTTCTGTTGCACGCCCAAAGCATGGACCTGTGAAGTCAGTGCTGCCATTTGCTGCTCCAACTCAATTACCTTTGATTGATAAGGTGCCGGCGCTACCTTCGATTGATAAAGTGCTGGCGCTTCACAAGGCGCAGTAAGCAGTTGTTCCAGTTTCATTTACCCCTGTTGACTAGGGGAAGAAACCAATCCTCTCTTCAATGCAGAAGTTGTGGACATAATGAGGTCGGCATTATTAGCCAACTGATTGAGGGTGGACATTCGAAAGACACTCACCAAATGTTCTTGAACATAGACCTCTGTTTCCAAAAATAGCCTTCGACAGGAAAGCTACCCTGTATCACCACCTCAACATCTGTGACAGTTGCCTATCGCCTTGGCTGTCATTCAGCTAGAAATTGGGAGTGCGAGTCTCCCTAGATGGCCGAGTACGTGGCAGAATATCAGCCTGAAGCATGTTGTATGGGAGATTACCATTTGGATCCACAAAGATATGCTCCACTTCACTGGCAATCTGCTCTGGAAGATGCTCCACATATACTTCATCTTCTGAGTTGCACCACTGAGGGCAGAGAAGCATGCCTCAAGGATCATGAACCATGTTGCTGCATTATTAATAAAAAGGTGGGAGGGGGGGTGAATCTCCAGTTTGGCCTCCCCAACTGCTTCTGTAAGGGGTTTATCCTCATCACTATTCATTTTAAATTAGAAGCTACTGTGAACTCACTTGTATCCGCACTGATTCACCACAGCTTACAAACAAAAATAAAGAATACACTGACTCATTTCTTTCAGGACACCATGAAGTTGACTTTCTTTTATTATTTAGTAGACACAACACTGCATTTTTTAACTCCCCAAACACCACCCAGCTAAACTCCTCTGATTTTCTCATTGGTTCACTGTCACAGGGGTGATCCTCACATTCTCTCTTCCTCCTGCATCTGAGGTTCGTCACCAGTATACTGACGCTTAATACTGCCACGCATGCGTGTCGCATCGCTTACATCATCAGTGGTGGCTGGCATTGCTCCGATGAAGGTAAGTATGCAATTGTGACAAGCCTAATTAGGTTTTTTAAGGATGTAACAAATGAAATTGAAGGTAGATGTGGTGAATATGAATTTTAGTAGCCATTTGGAAAATGTCTTCCATGAGAGACTTGTTTAGAAAGTCCTGAGGCATGGGATCTATGGAACCTTGACTCTGGATTCAGAATTGGCTTGTCTATACTACCTCTGGTAGTAGTGGATGGAAAGTATTCTACCTGGAAGTCGGTGGCTAGTGGAGTTCTGCAGTGATCTGTTCTGGGACCTTGCTCTTAGTGATTTTTATAAATTACCTCGATGAAGTGGAAGGTTGGGTCAGTAGATTTGTAGATATGAGTTGTGGATAATGTTGAAGGTTGTTGTAGGTTCCAAAAAGATATAGTGTAGTTGGTGTTCCTGGAAGCAAACAAAAGAATCTGAGTGAGTTGAACCAACCAACTGACTACTTGGACTCTCCATCTTATCAAAACCTCTCTGAAGATCCCTTTGGGCCCATTGAGATGTCAGCCCAGTGTGAGCCTGCACCTCCATGACCCAGTTCACTGTGGATCAGTGCAGCTCCCTACATGCCACCCCACCCCCCCTCCAAGAACTTGTGTTTGGAGATGCCAAGTCCACAGTTTGTACGTTTAGGAGGCTGACATCTCCGCTGTGGGGCTGGAACAGTTACTGGTTGGTTGAGGTCATGATGTGCTGGTTTGAGACTGTTGACTGTTAATGTTTCCTGCCTACCCCCAATGTTCAAAAGGCCTATGGACCCATTGTGTTGTAACGCACATGGAAGCTGAAGGGGCGTCTGGTGCGCGCTTCTCCTTATGAAGACTTATTTGCAGTCTTCAGGACGTAGGATGGAGCTGAACCGTAGCATGAGGTTGATACAGGGGCCAAGGTGCCAACCTTCTTATGGTCACATTAGCAGCGTAGGTATATCCTCCTAGCTGAGGGCCACTGGCACAAACTCTCCCAGGACTATCATTGGGGCCCATGGACAGCAGAGGATGTGACCAAAACCTGCTTCGGCACTGTGCGGATGCCAAGGAGCACCCAAGGCAACTTGTTCACCCAATCCGGGCATTGGAGCTGCGCCATGAGGGCTGTCTTCAAATTCCACCAGACTGTTAGACTGTAGGTGTTAGGCTGTGGTGTGATGTAACTGGGTCCCTAGGAGCTGTGTCTGCGCTGCCAAAGGCTGAACGTGAACTGTGCTCCCCCCAAGAAAAAACCCAGTCTGATGTGGTAGTGGAAGGAAGGCCGACGGGCTATCCAGTTCATGAGGGTCTTGACGCAGGATATCATGGAAGGGTCTGAAAGCGGGCCATCTAGTGAACCTGTCCACCATCGTGAACAGGTACATGGCACCTCTGGAAACCGTCAGTGGCCTGGCAATGTGCACGTGGATGTGTTTAGAGCGTCAATGTGTCAGCAGGAAGGACTAAAGAGGGGCTTTGACATACTAGGATTCTGAAAAACTTGTTCTCTGATAAAGTTACTGAGTCGAGGTGGGAGGCCTGGAAGGTCCTGGAATTAACCAGACAGTGCTTTCAGGTTCACCAGGAGGCAGTGGGCTTGAAGGAAGTCTGCACCTAGAAGGGGCTGAGACACGTCATCCAAAGTGAAGGTCCAGATAAAACGGCAGGAGTCAAACTCGAGTGGGGTGGTCCACACTCCATACATACGTATGCTGCTATTGTTGGTGGAGGTGTGGGATGGTCCTGACTTCCATGGGAGTCTCGGTTCGGGTGGGGGTTGTTATGATGCTGACCTTCGCCCATCTCTATGAGGAAATTCCGCCCTGAGTGCCAAGGAGGTTGTCTCTGCAGCTGACCATCATAGTCATAAGCCCTGGTGTTTCCCAGATGGGAGCAAGGTGGATGGCAGTGGTGGGTTCCAGAACCCCATTTCTGATGGTAGAAATACTGCTCTGGTAAGTTTGAGTCTCCACCTGCTGCTGGTGTTACCGGCCTCGGTGGAGTGGGAGAGAGACTAGTTGCTGGGCGTGGCGCAGCAACTAGGTCAATGGACGCTGCCATATTGCTTGACGTGCATGGGTCGCTGAAGTCGTCATCTGCAAGGAGTTGGCGGATGTCTTCCAGCATCTGTTTGAGAAATATCTGTCTGAAAAGAAAGCAGGCCCTATGGCCATCCATTAACACCAGCTTATCATTCATAAGGGCAGATGTACCTTGAGATGTTTTACTTGTGGTGAAGTGTAAATGCACCTTCAGACCTAATTTGCCTGTGTCAGAATTCTTAGTTAATGAATAAACAGAAAGCTTAGGATAGTTTAATGAATTCTGGTGAATGGTAATGCCTTTTTTGTAATTAAAGAAGCTTGCTTGGAAATTTTATGGCCTGTTCCTAATAATTATGGATAAAACCTGGAGCCTGTTTCCATGCGGTAGAAATCTTTGGCCCATGTTGTCCACGATAGTCCCCTTTTGATGCAAATCGTAAACCCTGCGCAGCACGAATACATTTATTATGCAATAAAAGGATTCTCTCTGAGCATGGATTGCAGATAGGAAGGCTAGCATTGATGGGTATGGTGTTTCTTAATGTTAAAGTGTTTTGGATGCCCTGAGTGGAATTGCATTCAAACAGAGAAATGTACATTGTAAATAAATAATGCTGATGAAGCATTGAAAACTACTACATAAATGTTGAGTATTCAACAAAATGCAGAGTTGACAAATGTTTGGCTAACTGTTGGTCAAAAAGTGCTTTTGTGTCAACAGAAATAAAATCTAGAAATCTGTTTTATGCCTATTCCAGTAGGAAATGCCCATCAGCAGATGAGGGACATGTAGCTAATTACAGAGAGCTATGTCAACTGTAAACCAAGTTAAATGCCCAAGTCATTTTCCATGATAGGAAACTAATGATAAAGATTTGAGGTGAGAGGGAATGGGTTTAAAAGGGGCCTGAAGAGCCCCTTTTTCACATAGAGAATAGTGGGGAGAGAATAATCTGCCAGAGGATTACCACTTATCGGTAGAGCAAAAACACTGTACACAGCATATACATGGAAACAAAAAAACTGGAAACAGATAACAAAAATGTAAGCAAACAGATTATGCAATACAGGGAGAATTAAAGAAAATCAAAGTACACAAATAAGAGTCCTTAAATGAGTCCCTGATTGAGTTTGTTGTTAAGCCTGATGGAGGTAGCAGCTGTCCTTGAACCTGACAGTGTGAGTCTTGTGGCACCTATACCTCTTCTGTTGGCAGCAACGAGAACAGAGCATGTGCAGGTTGGTGTGGATCCTTGATGATTACTGCTGCTCTCCGATGGCAGCGTTCCCTGTAGATGTTCTCAATGATGGGGATGGTTTTGCTTGTGATGTCCTGGGCAATGTCCATTATCTTTTGGAGGGCTTTACGTCCCCATACCAGACTGTGATGCAGCGGCTCAGTGCACTTGCCACCACACATTTCTGGTGTCATACCAAACCGTTGCAATCTCCTGAGGAAGTAGAGGTGCTGACGTGCTTTCTTCATTAGTGCGTTGGGTCCAGGAAATATCCCCTGAGGTAGTGAATCCCAAGAACTTAAATTTGCTCACCCTCTCCACCTCTGATCCCCCATTGATCACTGGATTGTAAACCTCTGGCTTTCCTTTACTGAAGTTTGCTGATGACGCAATGATAGGTGTTGTGGACAGTGAAGATTTTCAAAGCTTGCAGAGGGATCTGAGGCAAAAAATGGCAAATAGAGTTCAATGCAGACAGGTGTGAGGTGATGCATTTCAGAAAGGCCAACCAAATACAGTAAATGATAAGGCACTGAAGAGTGCGGAGGAACAGAGATATCTGGGAATACAAATACATTATTCCCTGAAGGTGGCATCACATGTGGACAGAGTTATAATGAAAGCTTTTGGTATCTTAGCTTTTATAAATCAAAGAAGTGAGTACAGGAGTTGGGATGTTATGTTGAAATTGTTAGAGACACTGATGAAACCAAATTTGGTGAATTGAGTGCAGTTCTGGGCACCTAACTACAGGAAGGATATCAATAAGATTGAAAGAGTGCAGAGAAGATTTACCAGGATGTTGCCAGGAAAGATTAAAGAGGTTAGGACTTTATTCCTTGGAGTGGAGGAGAATGAGGGAAGATTTGATAGAGATTTGCAGGATTGAGGGGTATAGACAGAGTGGATGCAAATAGACTTTTTCCACATATTGGGGGAGATGAATACGAGAGTTCATAGATTAAGATGAAGGGGGTAAGGTTTAGGGAGAAACATAGGGGAAAGTTCTTCACTCAGTGGTGGGAGTGTGGAATGAGCTCCCACCTAATGTGGTAAATGTGGGCTTTATCATGTGTTTTAAGAATAAATTGGATAGGTACATGGATGGTAGAGGTCTGGAGGGTTATGGAATGTGACTAGATCAGTGGAACTAGGGGAATAATGACTCAATCTAGTGGAGCTGAATGGTCTGTTTTCTGTGCTGTAGCATTCTAAGTCAACAATCAGCTCCTTAGTTTTGGTGACATTGAGTGCGAGATTGTTGTTAATGCACCATTCACCCAAGTTCTCAATCGCCCTCCTGTATGCTGACTCATCACCTTTCTTTATACAATGCACTATTGTGGTATCGTCAGCAAATTGTTAGCGCTGTTATTGTTGTACCGAGCAACAGTCATAGGTGTAAAGTGAGTGGAGCAGGGGACTAAGAACATGGTTGTGTGATGCTCTGGTACTGATGGAGATTGTGGAGATGTTCTTGCCAATCCTCACTGGATTGGAGGTAAGGAAAACCATCATCCAATCACACAGTAGGGTGTTGAGTTGCAGGTATTGGAGTTTGCTGATCAGTTTTGAGGGATGATGGTGTTAAATGCTGGACTGTAGTCAATAAAAAAGCATCCTGATGAATGCATCTTTACTGTCCAGGTGTTCCAGGGATTTGTGTACAGCTAGTGAGATAGCAACCACCATAGATCTTTTGCTATGATAGGTGAACTGAAGCATATCCATGTCACTACTCAGAGAGGAGCTAATATGCTTCAACACCAGCCTTTCAAAACACTTCATTACTTGATTCAAGTGCTACTGGTCATTACTGCACTCCTCTTGGGCACTGGTATGATTGATGCCTGTTTGAAACAGGTGGGTGTCACGCTCTGCTGGAGTGAGATATTGAAGATATCTGAGAATACATAGGTAATTGGTCAGCAGAGATTCTTTTAATACTTGATCAGGTACTCTGTCTGGGCCAGACGCTTTCCTCTGATTCAGTCTCCTAAAGGCAGCACGCACAAACAGGATGGGATCATCAGGGGATATGGGGAACGGAGCAGTGGTTTTTCCACTAATAGTGTCATCAAATTGGGTGTAGAAGGCATCGAGTCCTCTAGGAGTGAAGCTTTGCTGTCTGCTACTTCAGATTTGTTTTTAAATTAAAAAAAAATAAGACATACCGCACAGTAACATGCTATTTTGGCCCAAAGTCTGTGCCACCCAATTGATCTGCAACCCCCAGTAAGTTTCAATGGTGGGAGGTATCCGGAGCCTCTGGGGAAAACCCACGCAGACATGGGGAGAATGACCAAACTCCTTACAGACAGCGCAGGATTCTAATCCTGATCCCAATTGTTGGTGCTGTAAAGGTGTTGCGCCAACAATGGCACCCCAGTAGCAGGTTATGACATTTAGGCCCTGCCATAGCTGTCGGGCGTCCGTTGTTGTTCTCATTTTCAACTGGAATCTCCATTTCACCTGGGGAATAGCTTTTTGCTTCTTTTAAAAAAAATATTTATTAATTTTTCCAAGACTTGTAAAGAACATTATTTTAGACATCATATAAATAATATTTTAAACTTAGTCTCACATGATTGCCCAAACTCAATCCCCCTCCCAACTGCTAACATAACAAAAATCAATTGTCCAAAAAAAGAGGGTGTTTGAGCTTGCCTTCATTAATTAGTCCATGTCTTGATCTTCAGGAATTAAATGCTATTAACCTAACTATTATTTAAACCTTTTCAGGGAAATTAATTATATCTTTAAGCCAGTATGATTCAAGTAAGGTGGCCATATTTTAACAAACACCATGTTTCTTTTTAAGATTGTTATCTTTTCCAGGGAGGCACAACTTTGTATTTCCATATTCCAGTGAGTAATTATTAGGGGGTGGGGCAGGGGGGTGGAGTTGGACTTCCATGTAACAGCTTTACAATTCCTGGCTGTTGCTAGTGCAGTCCTCATGTACTGTATTTGATATTTTGATAGCTTAGTGCCAATAACCATAAGTTTCTCAATAAATACAATTCTGGGTCCAATGGTAATCCACTTCTATAATTTTTGTCAAAATTTCTGCCAGGTCAGACCAAAAGATCTTACTTTCATGCAGAGACAGGTTGAATGTATAAATGTTCCAACCTCGATACCACACCTAAAACATGCATACCTGCTCCTTCTGTATTGATTTGGATCTCTGGACTTAAATACCTGTGATCTGACTCTCACCAAGTTCTGGATTTCATTGTTCATCCAGAGCTTCTGGTTGAGGAAAACCCTGAATGATTTGGTGGGGACACACTTGTCCACTGCTGTTTTGAAAAAGTTTGTTACAGCCCTGGTGTAATCGTTCAGATTCTGAACTGAGAAAGTATAGATGTTGATGTGCCTCAAAGTGCAGGCTTGAGGAGAGGTGTACTGAAAGGTGGACTATCAGGAACACGAAGATTCCAAAACTTCACCTTTATCCAAATCAATGTGAAGAGGTGAGTTGTCCCTTGGTTTTGGTGTTGATGAATAGTGAGGTGGTCATAATGTTGCCAATCTGCCTAGATTGGGGTCAGCGATGTGGAAGTAAGATCCAATTGCAGAGGCCCAGATTTGTTTAGTCATAGGTTTTGCTGATATGATGGTGTTTAATGTTGAGCTGTAGTCACTGAACATGCCTGATCACAAGTCCATAAAGTATAGGAGCAGAAGTAGGCCACTTGACCTATCTTGTCTGCTCCATCATTCCATCGTGAGCTGATCCATTCTCTCACTCTGCTTCATTCTCCTGCCTTCTCCCCATAACCCCAATGCCCGGACTATTGAGATATCTATCAAGCTCTGCATTAAATATACCCAACTACTTGGCCTCTATAGCTGTCGTAATGTGGCGGTGCACATCCTCATGGCGAACCGGCCCCTCTTGTATCGCCACGTGGCAGGGCAGCCATAGGGAAACGGCGTCGTCAGAGATTTCTCTCTGACTCCAGCATCCCTTCCAGCGTGCACCCTGGGAGCGATTATGACATCACAATGCACCAGGTGACTGAGCTCCTGCTGCCCTTATAGGGGTGCGCTGAATTGGAATAAAAACCATCGTTAACGACCCTCAACGTGGTGGCCGTGTTTCTCCCGCTGCTCACACTGCCACAGTAATATACTTTAAAATGTTTTTGGTATCCTTTTTGAAGATTTGCTCGCTTTCTTTCAGAGTTTAACTTTTCCCTTCCTAATGACCTCAGTTGCCTCTTCTAATTTTGTTTTCTTGTATGCCCTTTTGATTTTGCTTCTCTTGTCAGCTTCCATTGTAATTTTTCCATTAAAATATTTATTTTTGGTAATCTGTCTTGCATCTTCCTCATTTTTCGCAGAAACTCCAGCCATGCTACTCTGCTGTCCTCCCAGCTCGTGTGCCTTTCCAAACCACTTTTGCCAGTTCCTCTTGTACCTTTGTAGTCGTCTTTATTCCATGGCGATGCTGACACATCTGATTTTATTTTCTCAAACTGCAGTGTGAATTTTATATGATGACCTCTACCTCCCAAGGGCTCCTTTGCCTTTTGGTGTTGGTGTTCTTGTGATCCAGGTGATCTAACAGAGAGGAGGGCAAGCAGAAGGCATCTGCCATTGACCTGATATGACGATAGGTGAAGTGAAATGGGTCCAGATCCTTCTTGAAATAGGAACTGATCTGCTCCGTAACCAGCTTCTAAAAGCATTTCAGCATGGTGAATGCAAATGCAACTAGCTGACAGTCATTGAAGCAGATTAGCTTGTACTTCTTGGCATAGGAATAATCAATGTACTTTTGAATCTGACCATTGTAGTGAGTGGTTGAAAATGTCCACAAAAAGCCCAGCCAGTTGGTGTGCACAGGTTTTATGGATACGGCCAGACCTATTTAAAGTTGGCTGCTTTTTGTGGATTCTCCCTCCTGTGGTTGCTGGTCATGTCGGTCTCAGAAACTGGAAGTGCATAGTCACCAGGGGCTCTGGGCTATCGTAGAAATTTTTATTTTGACTGAAGTCAGCATTGAAGGCCTTGAGCTCATCTTGAAGGGATATATTGCAGTTAATGGTACTGTCTTGTTTCTCTTTGCAGAATGTATGGTCTACAAGCCCTGTCATCTCTGTTGAACAAGCATCTGAGACTCTAACTTGGTTTAGAATTTTCTTAGCATTGATATTGTGAACATCCAATTTCTGTGTGCTATCCAGGCATAACATGGCACCCATTTTTGTGAAGAAAATTACAAATGAAAAGTAACATGATTGATCACAATGGCTAAAATAAGTTTCCACCATTTTATTATATAAAGCAAATAAGATTCAGTATTCTTGCCAGTGGTTGGATGAGAATGTGCCATTCTGGGGAATGATTTAGCTCTGATTCTTATGGCTAGCATTATCCAGTGGACTATTTATCATTGAAACCAGCTGTAACCCACAAAAATTGATATTAAGAAATACCTGGGAGCACTGAATAAAGGAACCTGCAATCTCCACTGCAAAGGGCTGCAAATGTTATCACCTTAACATATACCATGTTGACCGAAATATTGTAAAATGCTGAAGAGCATACAGTCACATTCAGCCAAAAGTACAGAATAGATTACCCCTCAACTTCCTCCTGAGATCTCTGCCATTGCAAAAGCCAATCTCCATTCAACTCGATTTGCTGCACATGTCAAGAAAGGTCTGAGATCTCTGGATACTACAAAGAATGAGGCCAGACAGCATCGGACCTGTAGTATGCAAACCACCAGATAGTTCTGGAATGTGCACAGTCAGCCAAGTAGTTTCAATATTGTTGCAATAATGACATCTACTAGATGTGGAAAATAATCCAAATACATCCTAATCATAATGAGTAGGACAAGTCTAATCTGGCTTATTGCTAGCCTTTCATTTATTTTCAATCATCAGGAAATGATGACATCCATCTTTAACCATGCTATGAAGCAGCATTTACCAATTACTTTGTGTCCTTTTGAGTTTTGCCTGCATAACCGGGCTTCCGGACTTGTATACACCTTGGTTCAAACATGGGCTTATAGAGTGGAATTCAAAATTGGGTGAGACCAATTGTCCTAGGAAAAAGCACCATTTAAGTCTGGCATTATTTGCCTGGTAAAAATTGGCCAAATGGCATCAATAGAAAAATGTTTGTGGTTGGAATTAATTTTGTACAAAGGAAGATGGTTGTGGTTGTCAAAAGCCAATCGTCCCAGCACCAACACTATGTGACTTCAATTCAGAATCCCAATCTCAGTTGCTTCAATGACTTTCCATTGTAAGATCAGAATGGGAGAGTCACTGAGTGTACATTGTTGCATTCCATTTGCAAATCCTCAGTAATGAAACTGTAAGTAGTGAGGCTTGAACAACATTTAGGATAGAGCTGTTAAATGACCAATAAATATTTGTGTGATTCAAGTTCCAGGCAATGACGATCTTGTACAAAAGAAGTCTACTCACCATTGCCATTATTAAGATTAATGGGGTATTGTAAACAGAAACTCAAGTTGAAAAGCTACAAAAATGGCACAAAAGCATGCTGCATATTTTTTTGTTTTGGAGCATTCTGCCCACCACTTGGATGAACAATACATGCAGGCATTAAAACCAGATCCTAAAACTGATTTTAGAGAAGTCATGTGAATTGTAAACAAATTTGGAATCACAGCTGAGTCCTGTGACATCAAAGACAGTATGCCATTGCTAATCTGTTTATCTCTGTTAGTTTGTCAAACCTTTGCCTCAGCCCCATGAACTTTCATCTTCTGCAACAAGTTTATGGCACTGCATTGACTGCCTTATCAATTCCAGATTGGCTCCATCATTTACTTTGGTTACCTTGATAGTTACATATTTTAAGGATGAATAAGTAAATGGTGTTAAACACCATTTCTCTTTCAATATTGCAGCACCAGTGACCGGTGTTTGAATCCATTGGTGTCTGTATGTTCTCCCAATGTTTGCTTGAGTTTTTCCCAAGTTTTCTGGTTTCCTCCCACCCTTCAATAACGTGCAGGGTTGTAGGTTAATTGGAGTATTTAGGGTGCATGGGTTCGTGGACCAGATGGGCCTGTTACCGTGCTGTATGTCTAAATTTGTAATTTAAACTGTTGACTGAATTGTGCTATGATATCTAAATGTTTTAACACTTCCAAAAGGATTTCACTGAAAGTGATGTTATGGTAGCAACTCTTTAGTTCCCGTTTTATGGTTCACTCTTCCTTTCCTTGAATATTAGTAAATTTTAGAATATCATGGCTAATATATTCATGTCTTTCAATATTTTTGCATGACAACCATTTTATCTTGATGCTTGTTTTTGCTGCATTGCTGTGATATTGATTGCATCTCTGTAGTATCTATTGTAAAGGTGCTCCATTGATTTCATGTTTGATTACTGTTGGTTTCTGATTCTTGTCATATAGTATGGGTTAATCTCTGCAGGTTTATTGCTGCAAATAATTTATGACTTTCCTTTATAGCTGAAGCTAGAAGATCGGTCATTAATGCCACGTGACTTGGTGCGTCGTATGGGTCAAAATAATGTAAGTTTCTTTTGTGTGCATTTTTTTTGCTGAGACATAATTTTCTAAAGCCCTTCCTCTCTCATGCATTTATTTTGATTATTCTGTTTCCTTATCATTCTTCTCTCCAGTGGTGAAGAATTAATGCAAGCCTGTATCGAGATCTTGAAAGAGATTTTTGGTTAATTCTTTACTGCAAAACACTCATGCTGCTTTTGTTCATACAGTTGAAATAGCTGTGCTGGCTAGTAGCCCATCGATTCTGCTGTTACTGCAACAGCAGGCACTAAATTAGAAATTCAGAAGCACCCAGTTTTGAAGTGAACCTGTTTGATAGTACTGTAATTGCATATTTACCAGATGGCAAGAAAAACATTTTTGTTAATGTACTTCAGGCACTTGCCAAATTGGCAGAGGGAAAGGATGCTGGCATATCATAATATGATTTTATGATGTCATGAAATAGCACAAGATTAGATGGGAGCAGAATAAGATTACCAGGAATAAGATTACCAGGAATAAGTCAGCCTCTCGGCAGACCAGGAGGATTGGAAAGTGAAATTTTATCTACTTTAATTCAAGGAATCTCATTGATGAGGCAGATAAACTTGGAGCACAAGAGGAAAATGATATGTTACAGTCACTGAGGTGTGGTTGAAAGAAGCACAGGTGACAGAGCAGGGGATGGCCAAGCTTACTTAACACAAGAGCCACATACGATAAATTTCAGATGTTTGAGAGACGCAAGACATGAAAAAATATTACTCTTTTGTGCATATTTTGTTACAAAAATATATAAATATTAAGAAATTAAATTAAATTTAAATTGCTCATTTGTAAAGATCACATAGACATGTACCAAATATTTTCTAATTCCTGACTTATTTTCTGTGGACATCTCTGCCCAAGGAAGCAGTAAAGGCTGCCTCATTAAATATAGTTAAGATAGTGGTACATTTTCATTGTAGTGGAATTATGGGGGGGGGGGGAGGGGAGATGGATCCATGGATCCATGGCAAGATCGGCTGTGATCTCACTGAATGTGGGAGCAGGCTCGATGGGACGGATGGATGACTCCTCTTGTTTCTAATGCGCTCTCTTCAGGAACACTGCTACTACTGGTCTCTGCAGAAACCTGTACCATTGCAGCGTCCACAGCTCAGCACACAATGCAGGAAATGGCCTTCTGCGCAGGGCGAGACCAGGGGGCCCACAGTTCTGCTGCTTCCTGTCCCACCTTCTGCACCCCTCTTCCCATTCACCGGTAGGATGGGTGGAGTGGAGGCTGGGATATGGAGTGGTTTAACTTCTGCGCTGCCTGGTGCTGACTCTCCATCTGGTGGAACCAGGGCCTTCACTGCTGGTAGCACCTGAATGAGGTGCTCATTGGGGATCCCTCTGGCCTCTCTTCCCGGTCTTTGTCATATTCTCTCTTGCCAGAGTGCCTTCCTTGGATGGACTCCTCACCTCTGGGGCAGGCCATGCCTCATTGGAGCTTTCCTGCCCTGGCATCGGCTTCTGGATTGCTGTGGCTACTCCCTGCAGAGGACACAGCTTTTCCCAGCCCCCCTACTGCACACTTCACATGAACAGTGCTCTGCTATAGTGTGGCCTGGCCTGAGCGAGGAGAATCTGACTTTGGAGTGCGCTGCTTGCTTCTACAGGGGCCATTTCTCCAATACCCACTTTCTCTTCCCTCTTCTTGTCATGCAGCCCAGGCTGTGACTGTCCTGGGACCCCTGGTCTGGCTTCAGGGATTTGAAGTGTCCTGGGGCACCTTCGGGAGAGCTGGTATCTCCTCCAACCAATATATTTCTGTGAGCCACATGTGGCTTGAGAGCCACAGTTTAGCCACCCCTGCTATAGAAACTTAGTTTATATAAAAATGCTAGAGAAACTCATCAAGTCATTAAGGAGCTGGATGAACTCAAGATCATTCGGGTGGCAGTAATAGAGAAAAGCTTCAGGGAGAGTCATCTCTAAAAGTCAGGTGACTGTTAGGAGAAGGAAGGGGAAAAGACAGACAGTTCAGAGTAATGGTAATTGGGGACTCATTGGTTAAAAGGTTTGGTGAACAAGATCAAGGCTTTCGGATGGTATGTTGTGCCTCGGTGCCAGGGTCAGGGATGTCTCTGAGTTCATAACATTCTAGGGGGAGAGGGTGAGCAGCCAAGTGTTGTGGTCCATGTGGGGACCAATGACATAGGAGTAGGGATGAGGCCTGAAGAAGGATAATAGGGAGTTAGGAAAGAAGTTAAAAAACAGGACCTCAAGGATAGTAATCTCAGGATTGCTGCCTGTGCCATGCACCAGAGAGTAAGAGCATGAGTTTGGCAGGTAAATGCATGACTGAAGAGTTGGGATTTCTTCTGGGGAAAGTCTGACATGTATAAAAAGGATGGGCTACACCTGAACTTGAAAGGGACCAATATCCTGGGAGGCAGATTTGCTAGAGCTGTTGGGGAGGGTTGAAACTAGTTTGGTGGGTGGGAATCAGAATGAGAGTGCAGAGATTAGAAGGACATAAGCATGAGGTTATGTGTTCTTAGTTGGTGAGGAAAGACAGGCAGGGACAAAGCATAAAGGGGTTGAAATGTCTATTTCAAAGAGTATTAGGAATAAAGGGGATCAGTATGTGGAACTATGATATTGTGGCCATTACTGAAACTTGGCTTGAGGAAGGACAAGACTGGCTGATCCAGATACTGGAGTTCCGTTGCATGGAAAATGAAATACTTTCTGAGTGGGATGGCCACATTGGGTTCCTGCACTAATGCTACACCTTTTATTTCTGGGTAGTTGCTCCCTGTCTGAACCTATGGTGAGACCATCTCACTAAAACCCTTATTTATGATCTTAGCATCCCAAATTATCTCTGGATATCCAGTTACATCTTTACCTCCTTCATCTGACCAGTCAGGAGATGCATCTACATGCATTTTCCACAGTAGCCCTTGGGCATTGTGTGATTTCTGACTTCCCACATTTCTGCGGAGGAGCACTGGACAAATTTTTTGCAATCCATGTTAACTCTTTATGAATTTTTTAAATCTAGACATGCAGTACGGTAACAGGCCATTTTGGCCATGTGTCCGTGCTGCCCAATTTACAGCCACTTAACCAATAGCCCCCAGAATGTTTTGAATGGTGGGAGGAAACTGAAGCGCCTGGGGAAAACCAACACAAGCACGGGAAGAACATACAAACTCCTTACAGAGAGTGCAGGATTCAAACCCCTGTCCCGAATGCTGGTGTGTAAAGGTGTTGTGTTAACCGCTATGCCAAACGTGCCATTGTACCGTTTAAAATGACCATTCATTTTACCCTTGTTTATTGTTTCCAGAAATGGTTTTACCACTGAGTTTAAAGTATCTAGTTTGTAATTGCTCAGTTTATTTTGTTATTTTGGTAATTTAAAAAATTTTATATTTTTGCTTTGTTATAGGATAATCAGTGTGGAACAGTGATTGATGTGAATATGGAGTGCACTTTGAAGATTCTGGGAACAAATTACATTCTTCACCCTGTCAACAGCAGAGATTTGCAGCATATTTGGGTGTGTGGGTATGATGCTGTGAAGTTACTGTTGCCTTGCTTGTGCTTGTGGTGCATTATATTTTTTTACAAGTGAGGATTTTTCTTCCCACTTTGTTTTTGGAAGCTCATTTCTCATATTAATGATTCTGATGTGTAGAATAATCTATCACTAGAAATAGTAGTGTGTAAGAAGGGTGTTTGTCGCAATGTATAATTCAAAATTGATGTATTGTAGTTTTACATGAAATTAGAATTCATGGAATAGAAACAGGCCAATTGGCAATTTGTTAGAATCCATTCAAGATTCAGTTTATTGTCGTTGTGTCATATTACATAAAATTGCTTTTGCCTGCTGTAATGGAGGCAGATTTCCTATCAGCAGAAATTACCTGGAGCTCCTCTTGCATACAGAAAGAAAAACAAAAGGTCCCCCAGAGTCACCGAGTGCCCGTAGATTTGCCTCCATCAGCCACGCAGACCAGTCTAAACCATTGTCAACCTGAGCTCCAGATCCCAACCTCTGACACTGTTCGGAACCCTTCGGCACCCCCTCGCATCCTGGTTCCGATACCTGGTATCTCTTCAGCCAGTTTTGAGTTGGTCTCCAGCAGTCCACAGCCTCCATGGGTTCCTCGCCTCGAGTCGCCAGCAGCCCGCTGCATGTATGGGTCTTTCAGCTGCAGAGACTCTCACTGGTTCGCCGCTAAGGTCATTGTCCTTTGGGTTGTCCCCTCTGCTTCTCCTTCTCAGACGGGATGGTCTCCCTGTTTTCTGGTGCTCTGCGCCAGTTCTCTGCTCCCCTGGAGTCTGTAACCCCTTGTGGCTACTGCTGATCATAGATGCTGTCATCTTGGGCACAGACCCTGCGCGGTATTTTAAATGAAACTACCATCGGCTCCTTGAATGGGTGATTCAAAGCCTGTGTGGAGCTGACTGCAGTTGACTGGGTCCGTGGCAGGACTGCCATTACAGCACCTCTGGCAGCACTGCCATTAAACTGATTCTGAGAGATGGTAAATATTAGTGGACTGGACCACATTCAAGGACTCATCTTCAAACTTTAATGAATGTGCAATAGCTCTCACTGACTTCATCAAGACTTGTGAGTGCCCACATGCACATTGTGAGTACCTTGACCAAGAGTCCTCAGAATGAGGGCGATGGCATTTAAACGTGATCCAGATCTCTTTAGGAAGTCCACGTTAGACCTGTGGAAGGATATCTCAGCAGCTTGCTTTGAAAAGGAGAATTCAACTGTATCAATAAGAAGCTCTGCACCAGCTGGCAACCCTGTCTTCAGGAGATTGAGTCAGAGGAAAGCATCTAGCTTGGATGGAGTGTCCCTGGCCAAGGATTTAAAAATCTGTGCTGACCAATTACCAATATATTCACAGATATCTTCAATATGTCACTCTAGTAGGGCTTGGTACCCAGCTGGCATCAATCATACCAGTGCCCAGGAAATGTGCACTAACCTGCCTTAATTACTATTGACCAGTAGCACTTCAACAGTGATGGTGTTTTGAAAGGCTGGTGATGAAACATATCAGCTCCTGTCTGAGCAGTGACATGGATCCAATCCAGTTCTCCTATCTTGGTAACAGTTCAATGAGGATGCCATCTCACTGGCTCTACACAAAGCCCTGGAACACCTGGACAGCAAAGATACATGCATCAGGAAGCACTTTATTGACTACAGTCTGGCATTTAAAACCATCATCCCTCTAAAACTGAACAGCAAAGTCCAAGGCCTGGGAGTTAACACTCCACTGTGTAATTGGATTGTGGATTTCCTCAACTCCAGTCAACTATCAGTGAGGATTGGCAAGAACATCTCCATCAGTACTGGAGCACCACAGGGCTGTGTTCTTGGCTCCCTGCTCTATTCATTTTACACCTGCGATTGTGTGATTTGGTATGACAAATCTACAAATTTGCCGATGACACCACAGAAATGGGATTAGTCGGCATACAGGAGGGACGTAGAAAACTTGGCTCAATGGTGCACCAGCAACAATTTTGATCTCAGTGACACTTAAACTAAGAAGCTGATTGTTGACTTCAGGAAGGGAAAGCCAGAGGTGTACAATCCAATGATCATTGGGGATCAGAGGTGGAGAGGGTGAGCAAATTTAAGTTCTTGGGAGTCAGGAGGATCTTTCCGAGATTCAAAACGCCAATGACATCGTGAAGAAAACATGTCATCGCCTCTACTTCCTCAGGAGCTGGCGGAGATTTGGAATGACATCAGAGACCCTGGCAGATTCTTCAGAGGTGTGATGGAAAGTGTGCTTTCTGCATCAAGGTCTGGCATAAATCCCTCCAAAAGGTAGTGAACACAGCCCAGGACATCACAGGCAAAACCCTTACCACTATTGAGTACATCTACAGGGAATGCTGCTGTCAGAGAGCAGCAGCAATCATCAAAGACTCCTACTATCCAGCACATGCTTTGTTCTCACTGCTGCCATCAGGAAAGAGGTATAGGTGCCACAAGACTCAGGAACAGCTGCTACCCCTCCACCATCAGACTCCTCAATGACAAACTCAATCAGGGACTCATTTAAGGACTCTTACTTTTGCACTTTATTGAGTTTTTCTCTCTCTGTATTGCAGTCAGTTTGTTTACATTTGTTATCTGTTTATAGTTCTTTATTTGTTTACATATATGTGCTGTGTAAAGTTTTTGCACTACCAATTAGGGGTAATTCTGCTCTGCCCACAGGAGAAAAGAATCTCAGGGTTGTATGTGAGGCCATGCACTCTGACAATAAATCTGAAATTTGAGTCTATCTGAGGCCAACATCACCTCTTCAAGACGATGAACCCTTGCAAGGTGTCAGGCCTTGATGGTGTATCTGGCAGGGTACTAAAAATCTGTGCAAACCAACTAGCTGGAGTATTCAGACTTTTTCAGTCTCTCACTGCTGTGTTTGGAGGTTCTCACCTCCTTTAAAAGGCATCAATTATACTGGTGTCCAAGAAGAGCAGAGTATGAGCTGCCTGAATGACTGTCACCCAGTTGCACTCCTATTTACTGTGATGTCATGACCAGAATTAACTCGTACTTCGATAAAGATCTGGATCCACTGCAATTCACCTTCTACCATAATCACTCCACAGCAGATACAATCTCACTGGCTCTCCGCTTTGCCCTGAGTTACATGAATACAACAACACATCAGGATGTTTTTCATTGACTCCATCTCAGCTTTCAACACCATCACAAACCTGGGCCTCTGCATCTCCCTCTGAATCTGGATCCTTGACTTCTTCCCACAGTCTGTACAAACTGGAAACTTCCTCCTCACGAACAATCAACATGGGCTCAAGAATGATTGCTTAGCCCACAGCTCTACACTAATGGCCATGTGGTTGGGTACAATTCAAATGCTATCTATAAATTTGCCCATGACAACACTGTATTGGGAAGAATCAGACATCAATGAGGAAACGGACAGGAGCTGGTTGAGTGGTGACACAGTAACAACCTTGCACTCAATGTTAATAGAACTAAGGAAGTGATTGTGCACTTCAGGAGTAGGAAATTAGGAGAACTCAAACCAGTCCACATTGAGGGTTCAGCAGTAGAAAGGGTTAAAATCTTCAAATTCATGGGTCTCAGCATCTCTGAAGATCTAAGTCAATGCAATTATGAAGAAGACTCACCAGCAGCTAGACTTCATGAGGAGCTCGAGGAGATTTGGTGTATCACCAAAAACTCTTGCAAATTTCTGTCCTGTAGCAGTCACGTTGCAGTGTGAAATGAAGAAAGAGAAAATGATCAATTGAGTTGAAGTTCAATTGAAAATCGTTTTTTCAAGCGGTCACGTGTAGCCTTTGAAAACCCCACATGTTCCAAATGACATCATCGCATTATGGCATCACTTGGAAACTCCCGAGCTGGTTCAATTAAGCCTCCAGTGAGCTGCTACATGCCCCCTCCCCCCTGAACCGGCGATAGGAGACTTTATTGTCATTACTGTCCACCGCTCTTGGGTGGTCATTCGCATTGGGGGTCATGGAAAGGGCTGATCAAGGTTGAAATGAGTGGCTTTAGTCGGTCAATCGTAAATGCCTCTGGATGCCCCCCAATGTCCAGTATACAAGTTGTATGATTGTTTTGTAGCACTCTGAAGGGGCCCTCTCAATCCCAGAGTTCCTATGGGATGAAGGGTGTCATTGTTCCATGCCTTGATGTGGGAACTGGGGACAATTTTCCAAGCTGCTCCCGCAGTCTCCATAAGATTTCAGTCTCTGGCACCTCCTGTCCATCAACCAACTCAGCCAATGAGGAGTTGAGAGCCTCCTTGATGCTGTTCTTATTCCCAGGAAGATCCAGCGCAGCTTATTGGTCCAATCAGGTTCCTGGAGCTGGGCCATCAGTGCAGCCTTCATGTGCCTATGGAACCGCTTCACCAGGCTATTTGACTGTGGGTGGTAGAATGTTATGTGGTGGAGCTGCATTCCCAGCAGTTGCGACAAAACATCCCAGAGTGTAGAGGTAAACTGTGGGGTTTTTATGGTCAATGAGTCCATCATAGGAACTGCCTCTGGTCACCTAGTGAATCTATCGATGACCATTAGCAAGTACCTTGGCCCTCGTGACACTGGAAATGGCTGACAATGTTGACATGCACGTGGTCGAATCTGCGCTGCGGTGGCTGGAAAGGCTGAAGCAGTACCTTCATGTGCCTTTGCATTTTTTGCAGATTGGCAGTCCATGCACATCTTTGCCCAGGATATGATCTGCTTTTTGAGTCCATGCCATTCAAACTTGTAGACTATCAGGCAGACCGTTGCTCAAATGGAGAGGTGGGACAATATGTGAATGGCATAGAAAATGCAACGACTCCACGCAGCAGGGATGATAGGGCGAGGCTGACCTGTGGAAACATTGCTCAGGAGAGTGGTGCCTTGGGGGCCAAAGGCTACATCCTTGAGTTGCAGGCTCATGACAGCAGTTCTATAAGCTTGGAGTTCGTCCTGGCACTGAGCTTTGGTGAGCACCATGTAGTCGACACCATTACTGCTTGAATGAAGGAGTGGGGGCATCAGTTGCCATATTAATCTTACTGGAGATGTGTTTAATCCTGATTGAAAACTTTGATACATAAGATAGGTGGCTTTGCTGGCGGGCTGACCAAGGATCTAATGCCTTCGTTAAGGTGAACGTTAGTGGTTTGTGGTCAGTAAAAACTGAAGCCCTGCCCTCCAAAAAATAGAAGTGTCTGACCTCTAGGTACAGTGCTAGCAGTTCCCTATCTAATGTGCTGTATTTTGTCAATGGAGGTGGCTACTTAAAAAAAAAAGTGCTAGAGGCTTTCATTGGTATACTGTTCCAAGACCCCGCCTACTGCAGCGTTGGATGCGTCTCTCGTCAAGGTGGTGGGTGCATCCATTTGTGGATGGACCACCAATGTTGCCTTCGCTAGTGTCTTTGGTCTGCTGGAATGCTACCATCGTCTCCTTTGTCCACTCGAGTTCTTCAGCATCGCTGGACACAAGGTCGAAGAGGGGTTGCATGATATGAGCTGAAGAGGGTAGAAAGCGACAATAGAAATTGACCATCTCCACAAATTCCTAGAAGCCTTTGGTATTGAGGATGGCTTCCACCTTGCTTAACAATGGAACGACATCCGGCTGCTGATCTGATGTCCCAAGAATTTGATAGAGGACTGCCAGAATTTGTACTTGGCAGGGTTCACAGTTAACCCAAACTCCTATAAGCGGTCGCAGAGTAAATATAAATGCTGCAGGTGCTCTTTGTGGGAGTGGCTGGCGACGAGAATGTTGTCCAAGTATACAAAAAGGAAGTCCATGCCACGCCCCACTGCATCGATCAGTCGCTGAAGTGTTTGTGGAGCCCAAAAGGCACTCTCAAAAATTCAAAAAGACGGAATGGTGTTATGGTGGTGGTCTTGGGCATCCTCTGGGTTTTGGTGGTACCCACGCACCGTCAATTTTAGAAAATATCCTGGCCTCATGAAGATGAGCTGTAAAGCCCTGTATGTGGGGCGCAGGAATAGCATTCTGCAGTGATAGTGTCATTGGGATGCCTGTAATCCCTGCAAGGTCTCTAGTCTCTCATGGCTTTGGGCACCATATGTAGTGGGGAAGCCCACTGGCTATCAGACCTGTGTATGATTCCAAGTTCTTCCATTTTGTGTAACTCCTGTTTTTCAACTTGCAGTTTGTCAGGTGTCAGGCTCAGCTGTGTGTAGGAGGTTCTTGGGTGAGAATGTGGTGTGTGACACCATGTTTGGGTATGGTAGTGGAGAACTTGGGGAGTGACAATGTCCAGAAACTCTGCAAGAAGCTTGGCAAATTCATTGTTCGAGTACTCCACTGTGTCTAGATGTGGGGTGGATAGTTTGGCTTTTCCAAGGTGGAAAGTCTGGAACATTGAGTGGGCTCTGAGGAAGTTGGCACCCAGCAATAGCTGGGACAGCAGCAAAAATGAACTTCCATGTGAACTTATTGTCGTATGACTTGAACTGAAATGAGCACTGGACCTGTGTTCCTGCTACAGGTGTCTAAACCCAAAATAGGAAGTACACTAACCTCCACACCCGTGTCGACTAGAAATTTGCTCAGGGAGAATTCATCCCAGACGTAAAGTAGGCTGTTTCAGTGGCCAGCCGTCATAACCATTAATGACGACTGGTGTTTCCTCGGAAAAGTACAAGGGTGTCAGCAGTGGTGAGCTCCAGAACCCTATTGTGAATGGTAAAAATACCAGGTGGTTGTCATGGAGTCGTGCTCCTCTTGGGGGGAATGTGTGCCCTCGTCGCTGGTACTTGTGGAGCTTGGGGCTTTGGTTGTGATGCAGCACTAATTTCTGTGGGTCTTGTGCCTTGCTGTTTTACATGCCACAATGTCTGCACGGGCGGCCACTGTTCTAAGGTTATCAAAGTCCTCATCAGCCAGCATGAGGCGGATGTCTTCTGGCATATTCTCTAAAAACATCCGCTCGAAGAGCAAGTCCTCTGGCTGTCTGCTAGTGCCAACATGTCCAAAGGGGTGCGGTCCCCCAGGCCATGGATATGGAGGAGCTGTGCAGCTTGTTCGTGTCATAAGAGACTATAAATCCAGAAAAGGAGGGCTTTTAGGGCTTTGTACTTGCCAAGAAGTGAAAGGTCTTGCAGCAAATCCACTACTCGATCGGCCATGTCCTGGTTGAGTGCACTTACCACATGATAATATTTAGTGGCATCCACTTCTATCTTGCGAATGTGGAACTGTGCTTCAGCCTCCTCGAGCCAAACTTCAGGCAATTTGAACAAAACCACTGCATTGTCCATGTTGGGCCCAAAATTTGTTTGGGCTTGTTGTCACCAATGTAGCAACTATGTTGTAGTGCGAAATGAAGAATAAGAAAATGACCAGACAGAGTAGAGTTGAAGTTCAGTAAAAGTCGTTTTTCAAACGGTCACATGCAGGCTTTTAAAACCTTGTGTGTTCCAAATAACATCATCGCATGGTGACGTCATGACTTCACTCAGAACTCCTCGAGTGATTAAGCCTCCAGTGAGCCACTACAGTACCATGGAGAGTATTCTGACTGGTTGCATCCCAATCTGGAATGGTGCCAATGCACAGGACATAAAAAGACTGCAGAGTTGTGAACTCGGCCAGCGACATCATATACATCAGCCTTCACTCTATCGAAGACATCTACAAGAGGTGGTGTCTCAAAAGTGCAGCCTTTATCCTCTTTGACCCTCATCACCCAGGCCATACTCTCTTCTCGCTGCTACCATCAGGAAGGAGGTACAGGAGACTGAAAACTAACATCTACTAGTACAAAACAGCTTTTTCCCCTCTCCCATCAGTTTTCTGAATGAACAATGATCAACAGACTTCAGTTTTCTCTTTGGCACTAATTTTTTTCTTTAAAAGTAATTGTTTTTGTAATTTTGCACCTGTAATGCTGCCACGAAAAAAGGAAATTTCTTGACAATAAATTCTGATTCTGATATTTTCAAAGAGAAAACCACAGATTGATCAACTTGGATATGCTGAAGAAACATTGTATCTGAGTAACTTAAATGAAGTTTCTCCTTTTGAACTTTTCCTCCTTTCTCATTTGATCTGTAGATATTTGTGTATCTTCCTAATTCACCTAATCCCCTTGCATGAGATTTCAAGTTGAAGTAAATTTTCTTCTAGAATTTGTCAGTTTTGTGGCCTCGTGGTGGTCACAACCACCTGTGGGCTTGCTGCTCTATTCAGATCTTAGTACAATAGAAGTCCATAAATCTGGACTGCTTGGGGATTGGGCAGTACTGATTCTGAGGCGGTACTTTTAAAATTAAAATTCATTTATAAAAATGAGCAGTTTTAAAGAAAAAATAAAGTGGTCACTTGTTGTCTCAGTGCATCTGCACACAAAAGCCACTACATTTAAAAAGTTTTAGATTTTGAAAAGTCTGATTCTTGAATGGTCCAGATTTCTGGCTTCCACAGTTTTGGACTTCTACTGTACTACGTTGTCATTTTGACTTGATTCCAATCTCTGAAATATTCCTTTAACATGTTCTCCAATTCTTGTAAGTTTCTGGATCTCTACCAGTGTGCACAGAAGCTGTGTGACAACTGGCTGAATTTCTAAGCAGGCACTTTGCATAACATCGATTCTGCAAATGATTTCTGGTACTCATTTGCGTAGCTATTGCAATATTTGTATTTAAAATTTGGATTTTAATGCCAAAGCAGAGCAGACCAATTATAAAAGTAACACATGTTAAATTTTTTTTAAAGCCATTTGTCTATGGTGACTACATCGCCTTTGATTTCTGGCTCGGGAAGGTTGATAACATCGTTGCCCAGCTGATCTTGAAATTATCCAATGGAGCCAGGTATTCATCTCCAGCAGATTATTTGTAATGTAAATGTCGTTTGGGTGTCTAAAATAGAGCTACACAATTTAATCTGGATTGGATTTTATGATGGTTCTAGTTATGAAAGAGAAATATTGGTCAGTTTTGTGCTCTGATAGAATGTGGAACATTACAGCACATCCTCCAGCCCTCGATGTTGTGCCAACCTAGATAAACCTGCATTTTTTATTTTTAAAAAACCTTCCCTATCTCATTTCCCTCTAATTTTATTTCATCCATGTGCCTGTGTCTTTTAAATGTCCCTAATGTACCATGTTCTACCACCACCCCTGACAATGCATTCCAGGCACATGTTCTTTTTTCAAAACTTGCCCCTGATGTGTCCTCCCAAACTTTTCTCCCCTCATTTTGTACAGATGTCCTCGGGTGTTTGCTACTCTCACCCTGGGAAAAGGGTGCTGTCTACCTTGTCTATACCTCATAATCTTGCAGACCTTTCATCCTTCTTTTCTTCAAAGAGAAAAATCCCAGCTCTGCTAACCTTGCCTTATAAAACATGTTTTCCAATCCAGGCAGCATCCTGATAAATCTCCTCTGCCCTCTCCAGAGCTTGCACATCCTTTGTATAATGAGATGACCAGAACTGAACACAATATTCCAATTGTGATCTAACCACAGTCTTGTAAAGCTGCACATTATCTCTCTGCTTTGAACTCAATCTCCTGACTAATGATGGCCAGCACACCATTAGCCTTTTTTAATTTAAAATATTTTTATTGATGATATTATATATTATAAATACTTAAACAGTACAGTTATATATTGTACTAAGATTCAAAAGAAAAAAATTATTAAGCTTTTCAAGGTTAAAAAAAAAAACCAGAGCACAATAATTTTGAAGAATAGAATTAACAAAATAATAGGTAAAGAATTTCCACAGGATCTCGAGTTATTCCTTTTGGGAAACATCATGGTCATGAGGCTTCCAATTTGTGTTGATCACATTGCACAGGGATTACTTGGAAGTTGGACTCTCATCTGGGCATTGCATGTTGGAATATGGAAATGCAGAGCTGTGTTCCCTTAGAGAAAATTACCTATAACCCAAGGAAAAAATGAAACTTTTCTTAAAAGCTGGCAACCATACCTGCGTTACGTAGGTACAAGGATATAATACAGCCTGCACCCCCCCCCCCCCCCCACCCTTGTCTATGGGGGGGGGGGGGTGGGCAGTGGGTTCTATTCCAATCAGGCTGGGTCGAGATGAACACAAGAGACCTGGAGACAGGAGTTGAGCTCCGACAGACCTTGTGATTAATGTTTTTTCTTTCTTTTTCCCTTTTTCCTTTTTAATTTATTTGTCTTCAGTTAGTGGCTTTTTTATGTTAAATAAGCATTTTGCCTTTTCATTTAAGTCTTTTTATTTAAATGGTCAGTGTTTCTTTTGGTTGTTTTCTGTTGAGGCGTGATAAAACCAGACTTAGCAGAAGAAATGTGATTGTTGTATTATTGGAACTGTATATATTCAAACCACACAAAAAACCCAAAAGAAAAATACATTTTTAAAATCAAAACCCCTTACCACTAAGTAAAGTTAAAAGTTAACATATAGGAATCAAGTGACAACTACTTGGAAATGGACAACACCAATATTTCAGAACAATTCTAATTCTTAAGATTATAATAATATTCCATAAATGGGCCCATGTCTTTTGGAAGTTAATATTTGAATCTTTGGTGTATCTATTTTTTTCTAAACTTAAACAAGACATAATATCATTTAACTACTGAGTATTATCTTTCCATTTAATCAATTGCACGTCTGGCTATTAATGAAGTAAAAGATAAAATTTGGTTTTGAGTTGGAGTCAGTAAAACATCATTTTGAAATGACCCAAATAGAGCAATTAAAGGGCAGGATTTTAATTTAAACGAGAATCACTGATAATGTTAGAAAAATTATGGAAAGATATCTTTCAAAACTAGGCCAAGTTCAGAACATGTGAACCAAAGAAGCTTCACCAATTTTGCATTTGTCACACAGAGGATTTAGATTTGAATAAAAATGGGGCAATTTAACTTTTTAAACCATTAGCCATTTTAACTACTATTTCAATCTGAGAAGCAACCTTGAAAAATCTATGGATTTGGACCCTAAGGTCCCTCTGCTATTTTGCACTCGTGCCTTTCACCATGTAATCTGTTTTGAAGTTTTTCCTTCCAAAATGCATCTCTTCACACTTATCCAGATTGAACGACATCTGCCCATCTTTATCCTGTTGTAACCTACAATAATCTTCTATACTATCTGCAACACCTCCAACCTTTGTGTCATCCACAGACTTTCTGACCCATCCCTCTACTTCTTTGACCAGGCCATTTATAAAAATCATAAAGAGCAGGAGTTCCAGAACAGATCCCTGTGGAACTCCACTAGTCACTGAATGCCAGGCAGAATACTATCCTCTTGTTTCTGCAGGCAAGCCAGTTCTGAACCCACAAAGTGAAGGTTCTATGGGTCCCATGCCTCATGACTTTCTGAACAAGTGTACCATGGGGAACCTTGTCAAATACCTTATTAAAATCCATATATACCACATTTGCTGCCCTACTGTCATCAATTTTTTTGTTGCCTTCTTAAAAGACAGTGAGGCTTGTGGGGCATAACTTACCCCTCTCAAAGCGATGCTGACTATCCCTGAGAAGGCTATATTTCTTTTAAATGCTCGTAATTCCTGTTCAGTTTGTCTCCAATAGTGATGTGCAGATAATAATGTCAGATTCAAAAGGAGATGCAAGAAGGTGGATAAGTTTTCCAGAACAGATGGATTGCACCCTTGAGTCCAGAAAGAGGTACTGGTAGAGATTGTGGAAGCATTGGTAATGATCTTTCACGAATCAGTAGATTCTGACATGGTCCTGGAGGACTGGAAAATTGCAAATGCCACCCCACTATTCAAGAAGGAAGTGAGGCAGTAGAAAGAAAATTTTGACTGGTTGGCCTGATATCAGTGGTTGGGAAGGTGTTGGAGTTGATTGTAAAGTATGAGGTTATGGAGTACTTGGAGGCATATGACAGGATAGGCCAAAACCAGTATGGTTTCTTTTGGAGAAAATCTTGTGGATGTTGTGTATTTGGATTTTCAGAAGGCATTTAACAAGATACTGTACATAAGGCTACTTAACAGGATAAGAGCCCATGGTAATACCAAGGAACATACTAGCATAGGTAGAGCATTGGCTGATCAGCAGGAAACAGAATTGGAATACAAGGATTATATTCTGATTTGCTGCCAGTCGCTAGCAGTATTCCACAGGGGTTAGTGTTGAGACTGCTTTTTATGTGGTATATTAATGATTTGGTGAATGACTGTAGCCAAGTTTGCAGATGATACAAAGGTAGGTGGAGGAACAGGTAGTTCCTGAAGCTGCAGAAGGACTTGGACAGATTAGAACTGACAGGGAAGCGGCAAGAGAAAAATGGTGGAAAGTGTACGCTCATGCACTTTGATAGAAAAATAAATTATTTTTTAAATGGTGAGGAAATACCCAGATGCAAAGTGACCTCGGATCCCTTGTGCAAGATAGCCTAAGGTAAACTTGTGTGTTGAGATGGTGGTGAAGAAGGCAAATGGAATGCTGACCTCCTGAGCCAAAAGCTCTGCAAAAGGTAGTGGACAGCTCAGGACATCACAGGTAAAACCATCCCCACCATAGAGAACATCTACAGGGAAAGTTGCCATCAGAGAGCTGCAACAATCATCTAGGATCCACACCACCCAGCACACGGTCTGTTCTTGCGGCTACCATCAGGAAAGGGGTATCAGCGCCACGACTCGCACCAGCTGTTCAAGAACAGCTGCTCCCCCTCCACCATCAGACTCCTCAACAATAAACTCAATCAGGGACTTAAGGACTTGTATACTTTATTGATTTTTTTCTCTCTCTATTGCAGTTGGCTTGTTTTCATTTCTCTTTATATTTTTGTTTAAGATAAACAAATAGAAAATTTAGAGAAAAACACATTACAACTCATCTCGTATACAAGTACAAAAAAAGGATGGAACTACATTGACAGTTCCTTTTAATCCACATGAGAAACAAATTATTGAATTAATATATAACCATGCTGAAACCCATATTTGCCAAATTAATCCAAATAAAAGTTGATTTTTTTTTAAAAACCTAAAAAAATAAATCTAATCTACCTCCTCCCTCTAATCAAGGTAACCTTTGTAAAAGAAAAGGGAAATTATGGATTGGCTAGTACATTTCTTTTTGTTTATAATGTTTCTGAATTCATTTCTTTTTGCACTGTCAATAAGTGGTAATTCTACCTCACCTGCTGTAAAAAGGATCTCAGGGTTGTACGTGATATATATGTACTCTGACAATAAATCTGAATCATTTCAAGAGAAATAGAATATAAGAGCAGGAATGTGATGTTGAGGCTTTATAAGGCACTAGTGAGAATTTAGGAGAATGAAGAGGATCTAATTGAAACACTGAATGTTGAAAGATATGGGCAGAATAGATGTAGAAAGGTTGTTCCTATGGTGGGAGAGTCTTGGACAAGAGGGATTGAAGGGTGCCCACAGAATAGAATTGTGGAGGAATTTATTCAGCTGGCGGGTGGTAAATCTGTGGAATTGCCATTAGTGATGTGGAGGCCAAGACAATGGGTGCAATTAAGACAGAGATTGATAGGTTCTTGATGAGCCAGGCATCAAAGGTCTTGGGGAGAAGGCCGAGCAGTGGGGCTGAGTGGGGAAAATGGATTGACTCAAAGGGCAGAATAGGCTATTTCTGCTCCTATAGCTTGTGGTCTTCTAGAATGTAGGTGGAGGAGGGGTGATATTGGGAGACTCCCAATTCTTCAGCACCCCTACCTGGCTCTATCTGGTCCACCCTTCCTTGATCCACCTATCACTTGCTGATCCTTGCTGTATCTGGACATTTTGCCCCTCCACTCTGTCTTGTTGTAGGGTTTCAACTGGAAATGTTGATTATTCCTTTTCCTCATGATTGCTGCTCAACCTGCTGTGTCCTTCCAGCAGTGTCTGAAGGATACTGTTCGCCAGAATCCCCTCCAACAACTACATCAATACTGATATCTGGTTCGCTGGGCTGGAGTTCTGTGGCTTGTTCTGTCTTTTTAAAACCACAACATGAGGATGCACCTGGTCAGATCTTACAGATTTGTCCACTCCAAGGCCACCATTGACATGGTCCAAGATGACACTCGTTTGGTTCATTTTCATTATCTTCACAGTGAAAGCGGAGAACTATTCATTTAAAATCTGATCCCTGTCCAGTGGCTCCACACAAAGGCAGCCATATTGAGTTTTCATGGGACAATTTAACTCCTCACTGTTCCAGATGTAAAAATAATAATGAATGGATTTCATTTTCTCCCTTGCCATCCTTTTAGTTATTTGGGATTTTCCTTTATCCAAGATTTCCAAGCAACTGCAATATACTTTTTGGCTGCTGCTAATGCTATTTTAACAAGTTCTGTCAGATATCTAGTTAATTTCAATTTGTCTTATCCTTATAATGTTACCTAATAAAAATAAATCTGCATTTTGTTGAAATTGGACTCTTGTAATTTATTCTAAAAAAAAATTCCTAATTACAGCAAAAAGGTCTTACATTTTTTTTACATATACTTATTTAAAATAAAACCACTTAGCAAATATATTACAATACTACCCTGAATCTTGAGGCTATGTTCCAGTTCTCGTCTCATCTACCAGTGGAAACAACTTGCCTATCTATCTTACCAATTTCATAATTTTGTTTCTAGAAGGTTCCCTCTCAATCTTCTCAATTCCAGCTATTACAGTCTCAGATGATTTAATCTCCCTTCATAGGCTAACTCCCTTATCTCTGGAATCAAGTGAACCTCCTCTGCACTACCTCCAAGGCCAGTATATCCTCTTTCAAGTAATGAGACCAGAACATCGGAAAGTTTGGGAGATTGTTTCGTTGAGCTCCTATCCACTAAACTTTCCCTTTATTAGAATATTTTCCCCCAACTTGTGTGTGTATGTATATATACAGAGAGATATTTTGGGCCCTTTGCCCCTGACAATTCAGTTTAAAACCTCCCAAGAGGTTTCCTTGCCAGGTTATTTGTCTCCTTCCAGTTCAGATGCAACCTTTCTCTTATACAGGTCACCTGTCCCAGAAGAGTTTTGATTCAATTACTTTGCCTGATTTACTGGCCTATCTTTTGATTCCTAACTTCCCTTTGTTGTCTGAAATGGTTGAATAAATAGCATTTGTAGTTTGAAGATAAGAAACTCTGGTGATGAGAAATTTTGGCTTAAAGGCAGAGGTCAGAATGGGACTCGGAAGAAGAATTAAAGTTACAGGCAACTGGCCTCAGGATTACCCTTGTGCGGTAAGAAATAGGAGCAGGAGTCAGCCATCTGGAACCAACTATTCATTAAGATCATTGCTCATCTAGATGTGGATTTGGGTCCATCGCCCACTTCCCCTAATTCCCTTAGTCAAACAACTATTTGTGTCTTAAAAACATTTAATGAGAGGTAGCATCTCCTGCTTCATTGGGCAGAGAATTCCACAAATTCACTACGACATAGGAGTTCCTCCTCATCTTTTTTGACATATAACAGGCCAATTCAGCACTATGAGTCTGTGCTGCCCATTTCACACCTCATTAACCTACACCCTGGTACATTTTTGAAGGGTGGGAGGAAACTGGAGCCCCCAGAGAAAACCTATGTGGACACGGGGAGAACGTGCAAACTCCTCACAGACAGCTCAGGATTTGAATCCAAGGTCTGGTCCCGATCGCTGATGTCGTGCTATCTATCTAAATCTACTTCTCCGAATCTTGAGGCCAGTCCCCTCGTTCTTGTCTCACCAACCAGTGAAAACAACCTTGCTATTTTTATCTATTCCTTTTGTGATTTTGTGTTTATGTAGCATCCCACCCACCCCTCTCATTCTGAACTCAAATGAATGTTGACCCAGGCTTATTGATCTTGCCTCAAATGAACCCCTTCAGTGTTCCTCAGTGTTAATCCAATCTGCATTTTATTTCTCCAATGTAGAAGCGATCATATGAAAAATACGCACTAAATGCAGTACATGAGAAGAATATATAGGTAAATGTTAACTTTAAAAAATAATGATTTGAGTTTAATAAAAAAACATACACACATACTAATCCAATACATGGGCTGCAATGTAAGAAAAGAGATAATTTGTACTTCTCAAATTATATCTTAAACGTACAAAGTATAAATTGAATGTACCCTTCTCGATCAAACCCATTTTATCAAAATATCTCAAAAGAAAAATGAAACTAAGAACACACACACACACACACACACACACACACACACACACACACACACACACACACACACACACACACACACACACACACACACACACAGAGCTGATCAAACTCCTCCCTCTAAACAAGGCTAACTTGCACATCTTGTATACATAGGAGACGAAATACGACATTCAGAAATCAGATAACGCTGCTCAGAAGCATCCAAGCACCCTAATTCTTTAAATTATGATAATACTCCATGAATGGGCCCCACGCCTTGCACAAATTCACCTTTACATCTTTAACATTTTTATATCTGATTTTTTAAAAATAAACTTAGGAAAGACATAACCTCCTGTATCAGATTGTTAACTTGAAGAATCTTTTGCCCTGAGTAGGGGAATTGATAACCAAAGGACACAAGTTTAAATTGGGGGGAACCTGAGGGGTAACCTTTTACTCAAAGGGTGGTGGGTGTATGGAATGGGCTGCTGGAGGAAGTGGTTGAGGCAGGGACTTTTACAGTGTTTAAGTAAAAAGTGGACAGATAAATGGTTTGGATAGATTTAGAGGGACGTTGGTCAAACACAGGCAGGTAGGACGAGTGTGGGAAAGGCATTTCAGTCGGTGTGGGAAAGTTGAGCCTGTTTCCGCATTCTTTGACTATGAATATTGATGAGGGCACTGAAAGAATCTCCCAATTCTGATGTCAACAGGATCTTCACATGGACCAAGGCCTTCCATTAACACGCTTTTTGGTAGATGCCAACTGACTGCTCTCTTTTCCTCAGGTGCTATGTGGGTAATATCAGTCGTGATAACAGATGAACATTTCTAAAATGAAACTTGAATCTATATTTTTTACTTGGGCGGAAGCGCTATCCACTGGGCTACAAATGTTTTGTTTTCATATTTCCCCCCTTTTATCCATATTCTTCTTATTCCCCTGCCTTTGATGTATTCAGAAACAATGCATAATTAATGTGCATATGGTGAATGCATGGTCTGTTTTTCTTGCAGGTGCTCAATGACTACTAGTGATGGTAGTAAGCTTGTCGATCTTTGTCCCCATGTCAGTGACTCGGTAAGTTTGTGGATGGTGCTGCAGTGAGGTAAATCATTTCTCCTTCAGCCGATCACGTTTGTGTATTAGACAATGTAGTGAATTTAGTCCTGCATTGTGAATATTGACAGATTAATTGACATTCTTTGCAATTGTGGTCAATGTGCCAATTATGTTAAAAAGATAGAGGATCAAAACCTGCAATGTTTACCTGATGAAATGTATGAAAGATCTGTCTTGGAAATCAACTTAAAATTATGGGTCGATCAATGATTCTGTAGAACATTAATAAGGATTCAGTGGGTAATGCAAAGAAATGCAGATTGAATTTACAGCTTGGAGGGGAAAGAAAATACTGACAGTGAACCCAAGAAAAGTTTCCTTCAGGTGCTGAACCAACAAACAAGTTCGACGAAGGTGCAGCTGCTCAGAGACTAAATGGAGGCCTGCTTGGAGATGTAGCGTGTTGGTTGAGTTGCTTTGTGGTCAGGGAAGATGCTGCCCCTGGTCATAGCAAGTGGATTAATCTGTGCTTGGGGATTAATCGTGATAGTGAGCATAACTTTTCGTGCTGGTAAGCTAATTTTAATTTTTCAAAAGAACTGTCAATTAAGATCGGTTACATGATTTCATCAAGGCCTGAAACAAGTGAATGAGGATGTTTTAGGAGGGCAAGTAAAGCTTGGATATATACAATAAATGACTGAGCCCTGCGAAGTACTGACAAACAGCTTATGTATCCAAGGATATCTGGTAGTAGCAGCACATGCAAGTAAAGTAGATAAAAAGGTTACATGATGCTTGCCTTTATTATTGGGGTATAGAGTACAAGGGCATCGTGGAACGACATGGCTACGTGGAGGTCAGAATCAGGTTTATTAACATGAACATGTCATGAAATTTGTGCAAACAAAAAAAAGAGAAAAGGGAGGTAGTGTCTGTAGGTTTCCTGAGATCCCACATCTTAAAAATATCCTTGATGGGGTGAAGACCAGTGTCCATGATGGCATTGGCTAAGTTCACAACTCTCTGTAGCCTTTTCCTGTTCTGTGCATTGGCACCTCCATACCTGGCAGTGATCCCATCAGTCAGAATGCTCTCCATGGCACACCTGTAGAAATTTGCAAGACTTTGGTGATGTACCAGATCGCCTCAAAATTGTAATAAAATATAGCTGCTTGTGAGTTCGTAATTGCCATCGACATGAAGGCCCCAGGATAGACATTCAGAGATGTTGACACCCAGGAATTTGAAGTTCTTCACATTTTATACTGCTGACTCCTCGATGAGGACTGGTTTGTGTTCTCCTTATGAAGTCCACAATCAGTTCCTTAGTTTTGCTATCATTGAGTTGTTGTTGTGACACCACAATTAGCTGATCTATCTCCCTCCTGTACGTTTTCTCATTACCATCTGTGATTCTGCTGACAACTGTGGTGTCATTGACAAATTTGCAGACAGCATTTAAATTGTGCCTGGCGACATAGTCGTAGGTATAGAGAAAGTAGAGCAGTTGGCAAAGCATGCAATCTTGAGGGGCTCTTGTGTTGATGCTCAGTGAAAAGATGTTACCAATCTGCACTGACTATAGTTTTTTGATGAAATCAAGATCCTGCCTCATTTAAGTTTTGAGGAGGTAACAAAGATGGTTGGCAGTGGATGTTGCCTACTTGGACAAGTAAAGCAGTTGACAAACTTCTTGTTGGTAGATATTTCCACTGATTCGCAAGTTGAAGATCAAGATGGCGGGACTGCTACAGCTGCTATGATGGTAGCTATGCTGTTGGTGTGGACCCAGGATGAACAGAGACTCATCTTTTACTTCTCTGTGGGGTCCTTCTGCCCTGATGATCCCATCGTACAGGTGTAAATTGTCTACAGAATGGAGTTGGCTTTTTTGTTTAGATCAAGGACCCACTGGCGTCTGTACCCAAAGTGATGGCACCCACACTCAGCAGTCATGAGCTCCATGGAAGCAGAGGACCAGTACAGAACACCCTTCCCCCACCCCCACCAAGAAGAAGCCTGGGTTGGACCCTACAGGGATGGAGCCTGCAGCAGTGGGCCAGTATGGGTTTTGGCAGCCAAAGAACTCGCACCAGGCTTCAGGCCACTGGTAATCAGTGTCTGGGAATTGGTACCTGGACAAAGATTGTTGAGGGTTCTATTGCTCCGAAGGACCTTGCACTGACAGCTTAATCATGTTGAGGTTTTGGAGCTATGGGCTGAGCTGGTGGCTTGGATGCCTTGAGCTTGGGTTCGCTGGAACTGACAGGAGGCCATGCAGTTACAAGAGTGCAGGAGGCACAGGCATTGGAGAAGGTGGCAGGATTCCAGCACACTCTGAAAGATCTCACCTGTGTGTCTTGACAGTGGTGCAAGATGATTGGTGCCTTTACAAGGAAACAAATTTTGAGTTAATGATAAATAAAATAACTGAATTGTGACACAGTGGCATTCTGCAATGATCAATGCTAGGACTGCTTTGTGATTTAAAAAAAAAAAAATGATAGGGATGAAAATGGAGATGGTTTGATTAGTATATTTTGCAGAATATGGCAAAGCTGTGGACAGTCAGGAAGGCTGTCAAAAAAATCTACCAGGATATGGATCAGTTGGAAATTTGGGTGGAGAAACACCAAATGGGGTTTAATCTGGGCACGTATGAGATATTGTGCTTTGGCAGGTCAAATGCAAGAGGAGAGTGTACCATTCATCCCAGTCCTCTGGTGCATTAATTTATAGAGGGAACTTAGGGTGCAATTCCGCAGCTCTGAAAGTGGCAACACAAATAGATAGGGTGGTAGAGTAAGAATACAGAATGCTTGCTTTATTAAATGGGTCATTGACTACAAAAATTAGGAAATTGTGTTGCAGCCGTGCATATATTTAAAAAATTAATAACGCCAGAATTTCTGTCTGCTGCACTACAAGGATGTGATGGAGCAAGAAAGAGTGCAGGTAAGATTTGTGAGAAGGGCAATTGTGATTAAAATTTGAAAGAGTTAGACTAGAGGCAGGAAAGTTATTTCCACTGGCAGGTGAGATTTGAACTTGGGATGTCACCTTGTGATTCGGGGGAATAGACTTAGCGTGGAGATGAGGAGGAACTGCTTTTCCCAATAAGTAGTAAATCTGGAACTCTCTGACCAAGAAAGCTGTAAAGGATGCTTCATTAAATAGATTTGACTTATTTTTGCATAGTGGGGAAATTGAGGGTTATGGGATAAAGGCCAGTAGGTGGTGCTGTGTCCACAGTCAGATCAGCTCAGAAATTATTGAATCAGGCTCCACAGGTCAGGTGGCCGACTCTTGATCCTATTTCTTATGGCTTTGTTACGAGAAGATATTGTATAGGTGAGGATTGTTCTTGCAGAGGGTGACCTTGTTGATGATTATAAAATTATGAGGGGCATAGAAAAGGTTGCTAGTCTTTTTCCAAGGGTAGGGAGTATAAACTTTGAGGACAGGTTGAAGGTGAGAGGGAAAATACTTAAAGAAGATTTGAGGGGACATATTTTCTACAGAGATGATGGGTATATGGAACAAGCTGTCAGAGGTGATGGTAAATATATATACAATCTCAATGTTTTTTAAAAAAAATTTTTATTTTCCACACTATGAACCATACTGACCAAAATACACACAAACATTTCCCTCTTGAATATACACAGTGTCATTTTCTCCCCTTTTCCCCACTCCCTTCCCTCCCTCCTTCAACCCCCCCTCCCCACCCACTCAACGTTCAACATATATGATACATTAAACCCATTAAACAATGTCCTCACACAATGAAAATATACAAGAAAATTGTGTCATCTACTTTTACACACTGGGTCAGTTCATTTCGTCATCTTCTCCTTCTGTCGTTTTAGGTGGTGGAGGTCCGCGGTAGGACTTCTCTGTTGTGTTCCATGTACAGTTCCCAAATTTGTTCGAATACTGTGATGTTATTTCTTAAATTATATTATTTTTTCCAATGGAATACATTCATTCATTTCTTTGTACTATTGCTGTATTCTCAGGCTATCTTCTGATTTCCAGGTTGACATAATACATTATTTTGCTACAGCTAAGGCGATCATAATAAATCTTTTTTGTGCTCCATCCAAATCGAGTCCAAGTTCTTTACTTCTTATATTACTTAGAAGAAAGATCTCTGGATTTTTTGGTATGTTGCTTTTTGTGATTTTATTTAATTCCTGATTTAGATCTTCCCAAAACTTTTCCACTTTCTCACATGCCCAAATTGCATGTACTGTTGTTCCTATTTCCTCCTTACAACGCAAACATCTGATACTGTTGGGTCCCATTTATTTAACTTTTGGGGCGTGGTGTATAGCCTGTGTAACCAATTATATTGTCTCATGCGTAACCTCGTGTTTATTGTATTTCTCGTAGTTCCGGAGCATAGCTTTTCCCATGTTTCATTCTTTATCTTTATGTTTAGATCTTGTTCCCATTTTTGTTTGGGTTTACAGCTTGTTTCCTCATTCTCTTTCTCTTGCAGTTTGATGTACATGTTTTATAAATCTTTTAATTATCATTGTGTCTGTAATCACATATTCAAAATTGCTTCCTTCTGGTAACCTCAGCCTGCTTCCCAATTTGTCCTTCAAGTAGGTTTTCAATTGGTGGTATGCAAACATTGTACTGTGAGTTATACCATATTTGCACTTCATTTGTTCAAAAGATAATAATTTATTTCCCGAAAAACAATTTTCTATTCTTTTGATCCCTTTCCTCTCCCATTCTCTAAAGGAAAGGTTATCTATTGTGAAGGGGATTAGTTGATTTTGTGTCAATTTTAATTTTGGTAGTTGATAATTTGTTTTTTTTTCCTTTCTACGTGAATCTTCTTCCAAATGTTGAGCAGATAGTGCAGTACTGGTGAATTCCCATGTTGCACCAGCTTTTCATCCCACTTATATAGTCTACGTTCAGGTACCTTCTCCCCTATTTTATCTAGCTAATCTCAATGTTTAAAGAACATTTGGACTGGGACATAGATAGGAAAACAATAGGATTATGTGCCAAATGCAGGACAATGAGATGAATGTAGTTGGCCATCTTTGTTGCTTCGATGGCTCATAGTTTTTGAACTTGGAAATAGTTCATAATAGCCAGGTTGTCTACCCAAGATGGTCGTTTTGCATTTGATCCATTTCCCTCTATACCATTTCTGTCCAAGTTCTTTTGCAATTCTATCTATTCTACCACTTCCTCTGGATAATGTACCACAGGAGAGGGAAGGGAAGGTTGAGAATCACTGCTCTAGACCCAATTGTTACTGAAATATTTTGCTTGAGAAAAATTATCATTGACCCATTTCCTTTGGACTTTGGAGTTATGAAACCGTGCACATAACAAGTCAATTAGGTATGATTAAAAACAGTGACCTTTCCACCACATACCACCGTAAGCAATCCCTTACTAATCACAGAGCACCTATGGGATAGGGAATACTTACAATGGTATGTGAGTGGAAAGAAAACGTTTGAGAACCACTGTGCTAAAGGGCTTGTCCAACTGCTCTATGTTATACCATTATTGAATTTGGAGGATTTTGTGCAGGAAATGGTGGCACTTTTCCACTGCTTTAAAAACATAAAAGCATAGGAGGAGGGGGCCACTTTTCTTAGGCCAGCTATATCATTCATCGAGATTATGACTGATTATGTACTTTAATGTCATTTTATGGCACCAACCATGCTTCCTTAATACCCAGAAATCTACAGTATTTGTAGAATAAGGTTTATGACTGAGCCACCACACAACTTCAGAATAGAGAATTCCAAAGTTTCACCGCCCTGTATGTGAAGTGTCTCTTCATCTTGGTTCTAAAGCTGTAACCTCCGTTCAGGCTCGACCAGTGGCGTTAATCCAGCCTGTTTAAAGGAAAATAATGAGAATGAGGTTCTGTAAACAAGATCGAGATTCCCAGATGATGTCAGCCAGAGTCAGGCATGTCTCAAAGAGTCCACAGCATTCTTGAGCAAGAGTGTGTGCAGCCAGGTGTCATGGTCCATGTTGGTATCAAAGACAGAGATAGGAAAGGGGAGTTGTGGCTGCCATCAAGGGACAAGGGGCAATACATGGAGGGGATGTTTATTTGGGGTTAAAGGATTATTGCTTGTGGGGATTGTTGGGATATTTCATGTCTTAAGTGCATTGTAATATATTGAGATTAAAAAGGAAAACTTTAAAAACCATAATGGGGAAAAAAGGGGATGGAGGTGGTGAAGAGGCAGTAAAGAAGTGAAAATAAAGATACAAGATGGCCACGTTGGACTCTATGACTATAAACATTAACGAAATATATAACCAAGTTTAAGTGCATCCCATTGGAAAAAAAATCACATAATTTAAAAGACAAAGTTACAATGTTTGAAAAAACCTGGGAACCATATATGGAACATAACAGAAAGAGCAGGCCTCAGACCACCACCACCTAAAATGATAAGAAGATAAACATGATCAGATTTAAAGCTTATAAGTAGATGATACGTCTTTTTGTTTGTATTCCTTTTGTATAAAGATATTGTTTTATTGTATTTTATATGTTCAGTATTTACTGTTTTTGGAGGGGGTTGGGATGGGGAAAAAAGAGAAAATGTCACTGTGAATATTTAAAGAAATGCATCTGTAAATATATTGGTTGATATGGTTCATAGTGCGATAAAGAATTACAAAAAAAAAGACATAGATAGGAGTAGGGATGAGGTCCTGAAGAGGGAATATAGGGAGTTAGGACTTAAAAATCAGGACCTCAAGGGTCTGCTGAGTCAGTGTGGGTAAAAGTCAGAAACAGGAAGGCAATGATCCTAACTAGGGGTAGCCTTTAGGTCTCCACATAGCTCTTGGGACACTGAGGAACAGTTAAATTAGCAGATTTTGGAATGGTACAAAAATAACATGGTGGTTGTTATGGGAGACTTCGATGTCCCAAATATTCTCTGTCCTTACTGCAAGAGGGATAGATTGGGTGGAATTTTACAGGTGTGTCCAGCTGACTATAAGGTAATGAACCTGGTCAGGTGACAGACCTCTCAATGGGGGAGCATTTTAGTAATAGTGACCCCCCCAACTCCCTGAGTTTCAGCATAGCTGTGGTCAAGAATGGGAGGAGACAAAATGGGCAAGTGTTTAATTGGGGAAGAGCTAATTATAACGGGATGAGGCAGAAGAGGACATGAGAAGTCCTTGGAAAGGAGGATTTAGGAAAGCCCTAAGGCATTCTGTGCATGTGAAGAACACGAGGATGACGAAAGTGAAGGAAGAGCTGCTTCAGGATAAAGGAGACAATGTGCCTGGAGGCAGAAGGGGTTGATGAGGTCCTAAATGGATACTTTGCTTCAGTGATCACCTGAGAGGGGGACCTTGGTTGATATGAGGTCAGTATTAGAACAAGCATATGTGCTGGAGCATATTGATATTAAGTAGAGAAAGTGCTGAATTTTCTTTCTTCTAAAATATTTATTGATTTGGTAAAGAGAATTACATTATTATATTGTCTACATGTTAGTTTCATAACTTTTATGTTATGCAATACAGAATATACATCATAAGTGATGTATACATTGTCGAGTACTCAATGCTCAAATAAAATGGGAGTTACCTTATGAAAACTTCACTTCATATTCTAATATTATGACATATTCATTGTTGGTGATCTAATTGGACTAATCTCTTCAACATAAAGGAAAATAGAAAAAAAATGAAAAAGAACCCCCCCATTCTTAATATTTTATTTAACAATTTTTAAACCACAACAGTAAATACATTTCATTCAGTAATGTATTTTCAAAAGTTATACCTCACTGACAAAAGACAAAGGAGGAAAAACCCAACACCCAACCCCAACCAACCAATTTTCCCTTGCAACCACTGCAACCGTGTCTGCCTGTCCCGCATCGGACTTGTCAGCCACAAACGAGCCTGCAGCTGACGTGGACATTACCCCTCCATAAATCTTCATCCGCAAAGCCAAGCCAAAGAAAAAAAAGACGTGTGGTGTAAAAAAAAAACCCAACCCTTCCCCCCCCCCCCCCCAAAACCCAAAAAGAGAAAAAGAAACAAAAAAAAAAGGAACTGGAGAATATCAAGAGAATAAATGGTATAACATAAAGTTTTTAAATAATATAATGGTGCCAAGATTACCAAGAGAGGGAGTCCACAGAGACCTTATTAAACATTCGTACTTACATCATGTTATGGGCGCCAAATCTTTCAAAATACCTGATATCTATTTTGTAAGTTATGTAATCTTCTCAAGTGGTATACAACTACATAACTTTGCATGCCACTTCTCCATTCCCAACTCTATCTGATTTCCAAGTACAGCTATACACTTACTCAAAACTGCTAAAGCAATTTGTACAAATTCAATTTGATGAACAGTTAACTTCAATTTAGCTCATAATCTTAATATTACCCTATTAGTCATTCCAAAAAATTTCACACTTTCAACCAAAATTGTTTAACTTTAGGACATTCCCAAGTAGAATGCAAAAAAGATCTAACTTCTTGACCACATCAAAAATGTAAATCTGATAATATGGAGTACAATTTCTTTAATTTTTGAGGAGCTAAATATAACTGATGCAAAAAATGAACTAATGAACTAACTGATTAACTAATCTGTATCAAACATTAATAATTTTTGTCATATCCTTGCAAAATTGCATCCAATTTTTCTCTTCTATTTGTCTATTTAAATCTGTTTCCATATTAATCTCGATTTTATGTACCCCTATTTTAGGGACTTTTTCAGTAAATTATACATACAGAAATAAATTTATTTACATTAGTATTCCTAATCAATAATTCCAATTCACTTTGAGTAGATAACATCAAAGTAGGGCATATTTAATCAATCAAAAAAGCCTTAATTTGATAGTAGCAAAATAAAGTATTATTTGGCATATTAAATTTATTCTTCATTTGTTCAAAAGTAATAAATCTTTTGTCTTCAAAGCAATCTCTTTAATGTTGTATCTAATTTTCTCCAAACTCAAGCAAGACATAATGTCCTGTATCTATTGCATTCGAGTTGATGCAAAGCTTTCTTTCTATTTCATCAAAATTGCTCATCTATCTGTCAATTAAGTAAAAGCTACTATTCTTTTTTTGAATTGAGTTCAAGGAAATATTCTCCTCTAAAAGGGCACGGTTCCAATTTAATCCTAAGAGACTTGATAAAGTTTGGAAGAATTGTTCCCAGAATTCTTTTAGTTTTGGAGCTTTCCAAAACATAGGAATCAGAAAGACTGCAAAGATTTTACATTATCACATAATGGATCAACATCGGAATAAAAAGGAGATAGTTTAACTTTCGACATATATATTATATGTACCACTTTAAATAGTTATTAACAATGTCATGCACAGAATGTAGTATTATTAATCAGATCAAGCATGATATCCCAGTTTTTGTCTGGAATTGATATATTTAAATCGAATTCCCATTCATTCTTAATTCCCCTACCTGAACATATTCTTAGATCCATCAAGTTATTATAAATTGTTACTATCAATCCGCAATGAGAAAACTTTAAATCAAAAAATAAATCAAGGATATTGATTTTGGGAATTTGAGGAAAATTAGAAGGTTGGGACTGAGCAAAATGCCTAATTGATAGATATCTTTTAAAAAAATGGCCTTTTAGGAAGGTTATGTTAGTTATTCAAATGAAGTGAAATTTACCTCGAATGTACAGATCCCTAAAACTTTTTATACCCAATCTAACCCACTCCTTGAAACCTGAATCCAAGATAGAGGGTTGAAAAAGATGATTCTTTATAATAGGGCTAGCAAGAGAAATATGGAGATAGCCAAATAATTTCCTAAATTGTTACCATATTCTCAGTCTGCCTCACTATCGGATTGTCAATTTCGAAAAGGGTAAATAAGAACCTAAAACTGCCAACATAGCTAAATTTTTAGAAAAGCTCCATTCCATTTCCATTAGGCCTGGGACCAGGTGAGATATTCCCAGGGTTTTGGTTAGTTGGTCATTCCTCACAAGTGTAAATGAGTTTTTGAGGAAATAACAAAGGAAATTTAAAGTCGGGCGGTAGATGTGATGGGAATGGAATTCACCTTGGTAGACTTGTTCAGAAACTTATGTGGCATCAGATCCATGGAACTTTGGCTGTGTGGATTCAAAATTGGCTTGCCTGCAGAAAGCAGAGGATAATAGTAGATGGAACATATTCTTCCTGGAGGTCAATGACTAGTGGAGTTCCTTAGGGATCTGTTCTGGGGCTCCTGCTCTATGATTTTTATGAATGTCCTGGACAAAAAAGTAGAGGGATGTTTCCAGATGACAAGAAGATTGGAGGTGTGGTGGATAGTATAGAAGGTTGTCGTATGTTACAACAGGATACAGACAGGCTGCAGAGTTAGGTGGAAAAGTGACAGATGGAATTCAATCCAGATAAGTGTGAAGTGATGCAATTTGGAAGGTCAAACTTGAAGGTAGTGTACATGTTTAATGTCAGAATTCTTAAGTGTGGAAGAACTGAGGGATCTTGGGGTCCAGATCACTTAAGGTTGGTCACGCAGGCTGAAAGGACAGTTAAGAAGGCTTGTGGGATGCTGACTTTCATTCATCAGGGGATTTAAGTTTAGGATTCATAAGGTGATGTTGCAGCTTTATAAATCTCTGGTGAGTCCACACTTAGAATATTGTGTACATTCTGGTCTCCTCATTACAGGAAGGATGTGGAACCCATGAGCAGGTTGCAGAGATTTACCAGGATGTTGCCTGCTTTGGAGAACGTCTTATGAGGCAAAGTTAACAGCTATGGCTTTTCTCTTTGGAGCAAAGAAGGATGCAAGGTGACTCAATAGAGGTTTGCAAGATTGAGAGGTATAGATAGGGTGGACAGTCAATACCTTTTTTCCAGGGTGAGAATAGAAAACACCAGAGGATATCTGTACAAGGAGAGGGTTTAAGGGAGACATCGAGTGAGTTTCTTTTACACAAGAGTAGTGGATACCTAAAATGCATTGGCAGGGGTGGTGGTGGAGTGGTGTACAATAGGGGCATTTAAAAAGACTCTTACATTGGCACATGGATGCAAGAAAAATATTGGATGCTGGGTGTGAGGTAGTGTAGGTTTAATTTGTTGAATAAGTTTTTAAGACCATAAGGCATGGAAGCAGAAATAGACTATTCATCCCATCAAGTTTGTTCTGCCATTTAATCATGACCTGATTCATTTTTCCACTCAACCCCACTACCCAGCCTTCCCCCCCTTTGATGCCCTGGCTGATCAAGAACCTTTCAATCTGTCTTTTTTAAATATTTTATTTTTGTTTTTTTCCCATAAATATACATAATATCAAAGCACATGTTATTTATTAAACTTTTTCTTACAAAAAAAACAAACAAAACAACCCCTCTACCCCCTCCCTTTTCACAATATAAATCCACATACTGTTAGGGCTCACATTTATGTTGGCTATAGAAAAGTTCTATGGGGAAGTCACTTGCATTTATACTATAGCAGTATCTATTATTGTCCTTTTTATTATTATAGTTATAATTGGGCCCTGATATAATCCAAATATGGCAGCCATATCTTAACAAATAGTCATATTTGTTCTTTAAGTTGTATGTAATTTTTTCTATAGGTGTGCAACTATTCATCTCAGCAGTCCATCGTGCTATGTGTAGAGGGGAGTCGGATTTCCAAGTAATTGCAATACATTTCTTAACCACTGCTAAGGCTATTTTTAAAAAAATGAAATTTGGAATTTAGTTAATTTATTGCTTATTTCAGTAAAGTTGCCCAAAAGATAAAGCACCGAGTCACCCGTGAAGGCCACCCCTGTTATCCTAGTTGAGTAATCTGCCAGAAAGGTCTCCCCTTCATACATGACCACATAGCATGCAAAAATGTTCCTATTTCTATCCCACACCTAACACATGCGTGATATTTCAGATTTTGATTTATGCATTTTCGGCCCCATCTTTTTCTTAGGAACGATATTAGATGGAAAAAATAAAAGAAAGTCCCATTCGCTACTCCATATTTATTTCTTAATTGTTCAAAAGACACAAGAGATCCCTCCTCATAACAGTCGTTAATATATCTTATTCCTTTGTCATACCATGAATTCAATCTTTTGTTACCCAGATTCATAGGCAACAACACATTTTAAAATAATGACTTTCTTTTTGTTTAAAAATTTTTTATTTTTCACACCATAAATCACATTAGCCATGATATACACTTTTTCTTTTTCACACATATACAGTACCTTTTTCTCCCCCCCCCCTCCTCCCAAGCCACCCCCCCACCCCCCCCCCTCATCCATTTTAGGTATACAATCTAGGTTGCATTAAACCAGTCAGACAATGTTGATTTTCTTAATATACTGCTTTTTTTTCCCCAAATGCACCCATTAATTTCTTGCCATATTCTAATCATATGTATTAATATAGGGTTTCCTGTCTTTTTTGTTATTAACTTAACATTCCACTTGTAAATAAAGTCCTTCGCTGTTCCCTCTTTTATTGAATTCAATCCCATTCGGGTGGGGGGGTGGGGGAACTGTCTCCTTCAAAGAACAATGATAAAAATCTTGCTTGTGCTGATAAATTGTACTTAAAATCTGGGAGCCTAAGTTCTCCCAGTTTATAATCCCATGTTAGCTTTCCCAATTACATTTTTGGCACTTTGTTATTCCATACGAATTGCCTTATACAATTATTTAATAATTTAAAGAAATTTTTAGATGGTGCAATAGGCAACGATTGAAAAAGATTCTGTAATCTTAGTATCACCTTCATTTTAATACAATTTACTCTTCCCACTAGAACTAAACAGCTTTTGTATATGGCAGTTAATTGAACAAAAATTAAAGGTGCATTTAAATTTTCTAGCGAACTTGTGCTGTGTCCTTTGATTGACACTAGATGGAGAGAAGAATTGCAGCACTGGGAAAAGAACGATTAGATTGTTCCTGCTGAGACCCTGCATGGGCTCGCTAAGCTGCATCATCTGTGTGCCAATTCTTTATGCTGTGTCCTTTTTGGTAGAGATAAGTTTCCTGGTCCAATCTGGCTATGGATGGGGCACAAGGAGATTCAGAATAGGGAGAAGATGGTAGAAAATGTGATCCAGTGTTCCTGCTGGAAATCACAGATTGAGAAAGGGCATGTTTGACAGGCTCATGCTGAGGAGACTTCAGTCTGTATCTAACTTGTTGCTCAGCTCTCCTGAATGTTTGATTCTGCCATTGAATCTACTGTTCAAGGGAGAGTTGGTTGTTTATGAACTGTGTACAAAGTACAAATTAAAGAGGAGCTCAATTATAATAATTTTAATACATTGAATTTCTGACCATGAATTGGTGGCCATAATATTTATTTTGTACAACTCACTTCTTTGTGGGTATATGAATATCCAGTTGAATTTTTCATAAATCTGAATTTGCCACTTTAAATGCCCCTTTTATGGATTAGGAAGGTTTGTGACAAGTTTTCAGTTTGAATATTATTCTTGAAGGTGTTATTATCTGTGTTCTTCACTGATCAGGTTCCAGTTGGTTCATTCCTTTTGTTGTGGCTTAATGTAATTGTGCTAAGATTTAACTCTAGAGGGGTCAGTATAAATTACAGCCATCCTTATCTGTGTTATAGGGACAGTTCTTTGACGAATCCTATGGATTTTATCCAGGACAGATGTTGTTTGGAGCAGCTAAAGTATTCACCAATGTGCAATGGCTATCAGGTGTTCGTCCTGTACTGAGCAAAAAGAGCAAGTTTAAAGCCGTTGTTGAAGAGGTAAGTTTTTTTGCTTCGTGTAAAGATTGTTCAGTGCATGGCAATAACTGTGTTTTCTGTTATACATCAGGGATTTTATTAGAATAAAGTGGGTTTTTATGTTCGTTGGCAGGTTGCTTCAGTTTGATTGCACCCTGAGGAATCATTTCTGGGGAAAGATGGGATTGGCCCACAAATCAAGGTGCTAAATTGGGGTAAAGGTAATTTTGATGGCATTAGACAGAAACTTGTAAAGGTTGATTCAGGAGGGGCTGCTTTAGGATATCTGGCAATTAGAAGACTTTTAAAAGTGAGTTAGGGAGAGGTCAAGGCCAGCATGTTAATGAAGGCAAGGCTGGCAGGATGAGGAGGGATGTTGAGGCTTGGTTGGGAAAGAGATGCCTACCAGATAGAGATGGCTGGGATCAGGTAGGTCAGAGTCTATGGACCATTAGAGCCATTTAAGATGGAAATCAGGAGGACAAAGAGGAGACATGAGATAGTGTTGGCAAATGAGGAAATGAAGAATGAGATGTGATGCTACATTAATGGCAATAGAAAGAGAATAGGCCCCCTTAAAGATCAACCAAATCTTGTGTGTGGTGGTACAGGAGATGAGTGAGGTCCCAGATGACTATTGTGGAGAGAAGCTTGGATTGTTTGGGGAGACTAATAGTTGTGTCATGAGTGGAGTTATTGAAATATCTGAGCAGTTCGAAACCCTTGGGTTGAATTTCGGGGTTCACTGCTACAGGCAGCCTGAATTTTTGTCCTGCTTTGCTGGTTTTCAATCAGCAACATGCATCCAGAGCAGCATTGGCAGGGGGTTGGGCACTGTTACCCCAATGATCCCTTCTGCATGCAGCACTGAAAAAAACAATCAATTTCTTGCACAACAGCAATGAAGATCCCATTTCACAAGTATTATGCAACTAAGAGGGCAAAGCAGAGAAACTTTCTTCTCCTAGAACCTTGTTGCACAGGAACAGGCCCATCGAGTTTGTGGCAAAGCTATTATTCTGCCTAATCTCATTGACCTGCACTTGGACTATAGCTCTCCATACCCCTCCCATCCATGTATCCATCCAAATTTCTCTTAAATGTTCAAATTGAACCTGAATCCACCACTTGCTTTGGCAGCTCGTTCCAATCTTGCCATCCCTGAATGAAGAGGTATCCCCCTAAATATTTAACTTTTTCACCTTTAGCCCATGTCCTCTAGTTTTGGTTTCATCCAACATCAGGGGAAAATTAGATTTGTATTTACCGTATACTGTATATACTGCTCAATATCTCTATCAATTCTCCCCTCATTCTCTAATGCTCCAGGGAAGAAAATACAAACCTATTCAACTTTTCCCTATAATTCGGCTCCAAGTCATGGCAATGTCCTGGTAAATTTTCTCTGCACTCTTTCAATCTTATTGATAAATTTTCTGTAGGTAGGTGATCAAAACTCTAGAAAATACTTCAAATTTGGCTTCACCAATGTCGATACAGGTACTCCCCAATTTATGACTGTAATTGGGACTGAAGGATTGGTCGTATCTCAAAATGGATGTAAGTTGGAGTACAAAGTCTTAAAGCAAACGTTTTAATGATTTTTTCCATCGTAGATTTGACGATAACAACTTGAAGCTTCCTGAATTTGTTGATCAATCTTGGCGAATCTTCTGGCCAATGCTTATCTTGTTAGTCGGTGTCCCGGGTCCATAGCTGGGCGCGGGCATCTTGATTCCTATGCACATGCGTGATGGGTTCACTTATTGGCGTTCGGTTGGCGCATGCGTGAGAGTTCAATGGCCTAATGATATTGAATTCACGCCCTTAACACTCATGCATGCACCAGCCAAACTTCTAAACACGAACCCACTGTCTTTTCGCCAATCAAACTCCAATACACGAACCCACAGTGCATGCAGCAACCGAAGACTCGCGCATCCGCACAGGATCAAGATGGCTGAGCCCAGCCTACAGACCCCAGACACTGGCTAACAAGGTAAATCCACACATTTTGGCTCTTGCTCTGTATCCCTGTTATAGTTTGTCAAATACAACATAATTCGTATAAATTTTTTCTTTTTTATATTAAAAAAAAATTCTGTTGTATGTGCGGATGGACACAAATCGCATAGGTCGCAAGTTGGGGAGTACCTGTACAATAATAAAACCCACATCCTGTTGTCAATACTTTAATTTATGGCTAATGTGCCATAGAAAACTATAAACAGGCCCTCTGGCAGTTCTAGCTGAACTATTATTCTGCAGAGTCCCACTGACCTACATCCAGACCATATCCCTCCATATCCCTTCCAGCCAAGTATCTGTCCAAACTTAAATGTCAAAATTGAGCCTGCATGTATTAATTCAGCTGCCAGCTTGTTCCAACCTCCCACCACTCTGTGTGATGTTTCCTTTAAGCTTTTCCCCTTTCACCCTTAACCCATGTCCTCTAGTTTTTATCTCACTTAACCTCAGTGGGAAGAAAAGAATGATTAGATTTACCCATCTATACACATCAATATTTTTTATCCTCTATTAAATTTCCCCTCATTCTTCTCTGTCCATGGAATTGAAGACCTAACCTGTTTAACTTTTCCCTGTAATTAACTTCTTCCAAATCCTGAAAACATCCTAGTAAATCTTCTCTACTGTTTCAATCTTATTGATGTCCTTCCTGTAGTTAAGTAACCAAAACTGCGCAAAATTCACCAAATTTGGTTTCACCATTGTCTTGTATACTTCATCATAACATCCCAAATCCTATACTCAATACTTTGATTTATGAAGGCTCCTCACTGCCCTACCATCTACTGTGTATGTCCAACCTTGGTTGGTCCTACCAATGTGCAACACCTCACACTTGTCTACATTAAATTCCATCTGCCATTTTCAGCCCATTTTTCCAACTGGTCCAGATCCCTCTACAAGCTTTTAAATTCTTCCTCACTGGGCATTACACCTCCAATCTTTGTGTCATCTACAAACTTGATGATCCAATCTACCACATTATAATCCAGATCATTGACATGAGAAACAGCAATAGACCTAGCACCGATCGCTGTGGCACACCACTGGTCACAGGCCTCTATTCAGAGATGCAATCATCCACAACCACTCTCTGGCCTTTCTTGCAAAGCCAACATCTATCCAATTTACTACCTTGTCCTAAATACTGAGCAACTGAACTTGTTGACCAATCTTCCATGTGGGACCTTGTCAGAGGCCTACTAAAATCAATGCAGAGAACATCCACTGCTTTTCCATCAACCTTCCTGTTAATCTCTTTTTTAAAAAAAAATCAGTATGATAGGATTTTTTTCAGCCATTATGCTTCTGCTTCTGCCTCGTGTTTTGCCAGTACTTCATTGAGTGCATTGGCTGCATCCTTCCACTCTTCCTTTAAATAGTTTCATGTTAAATACTTTTGCTTCTTCCTATGGTGGTGAGCTTCAGATTTTAATCATTTTCTTGGTCAAGGGGTTCTCTTGAATTAACTTTTATATTTAATAATGAGTATTTTTTGACTCCTGGCTCAAATACTGATTTTTGAAGCATTTGAAAATGAACCTCGGTGCAATTGACCTAAAGAATTTTATCTGTTGTAGGTGCAAGTGGTGGAGCTTAGAGTTTCTTGGATCACAAAGAGCTTTTGCCTTGGTGGGAGTGAGAGTGTTTACCCTCCATCTCCGGTTATTACACAGGATAATTTGCCCAGGTAGTGTGACCTTTTAAATCTGAGATGTACGCCTGTGAAGGATATTTTTTTCTTGAGTTGCTGCTCCATGATTCTAAAACAGAAGAACACTTGAAGCAGTTGGGTTACAAGTCTAACATTCACTTTACATCTTCTGTATTGAAACTTTAAATTTTAAATCTCTCGAAGTCGCTGCTCAGCTTTCTTTCCTCAATACAAGTTACCAGTCTCAATATAATTTTGATTCTTGACTAAATGGTTAATGTGATGAACTGCAGTGGTTGCATCACTGATCCTTATGGATGGAATACCAATACCCATCTTTGACTATTCATTTAAGACTTTTTCTGGACTCCTGTCAGGGCTACCCTTTCTCAATTCTTGTAGCTGCCACTTATTTCATTTTTCTCATTATAAAATCTTTGACTTACGAGTTCCTTGGATTTGTCCTTGGCCACAAAACAACCCAGATGGGATGAATTGAACAAAAGCTTTGCAATGTGTGTAATTGGATTGAGAACATAGAAACATAAAACCCTGCAAAATGCAATAGTGGAAAATGTATACTGTAAGCAACATACTATGCTACCTGAAGAAAACCTGAACCACTTGATGAACAGCTTACAGCGGAAATGGTTATTTCTTGATGCAGACAGAAAGTGAGCTACACAAAATTTCTGAATTTTATATGTAATCTAGAAGGCTGCAGTGTTCCTCAACAAAAGATGAGGCTATTCTTCAAACCTGTATTCAGCCTTTGTGTGCAGAGCCACATCCAGGTCAGAGTGGGATGGATATTTAGTGGAGGTATCAGGCCACCTATGTGTAGATGTATCAGGCTGCCTATGTGTAGATGTATCACAAAATGGTCACCCAAACTGCATTTGGTTTCTCCACTGAAAGGATTTGGATGATTACAAGGATGGAATAGAGCATTCAGATGGTCCTTGACACACCCAAGTTCCATTCTGGCCAACTGGTCGAATCTCAAAATGGATGCAAGTCAGATGATTGTTACTCCAGGCCGACACATTCTTAAACTGGAACTGTGGTGCTTCGTCCATGGCCCAGCCTGCCTGTGGTTCACCAGCCCCTGGCCTGTGCTCTCCTCCCCCACCTGGAACACCAGGACTACCACTGCCTGCATGTCCTGAAAGTAGAACACATTTGGCGGCAGTGGAGTCCCGGCCTGTGGCTTCCGCCATATTGGTCCATCAAAATATAAGCCCCTGGGACCTGATGCATAATTTTTATATTTACATATATTTTTTCTTTATTTTTCTAAATGTATACAGTTTTTTTTGGTCGTATGTACGGATGGTTGTTTGTTGTATAAGTCATAAGTAGGGGACCACCTGTAGAACAGAAATCCACAGCACAGAACAGGCCCTTTGGCCCACAGTGCTGTGCCAACATAAAACCCACTCTAACAACTGCCTAGAATTTCCCCTTCATTTGTCTCAGTTCCATGCATCTAATACTCTCTTAAAAGATCTTATGCCTCCACAAGGTGGCATAGTTTTAAGGAAATGCAAGAGATACCTTCTTCTCACAGAGTGGTGGGAATGTGCTGCTCATCTCCTTAAAACTGTGCCACCTTTGTGTTGTCCTTTTCAGCCCTGGATACAAGCCTCTATTCTTCAAACCTGTATTCAGCCTTCGTGTGCAGAGCCACATCCAGGTGAGAGTGGGATGGATATTTAGTGGAGGTATCAGGCCGTCTGTGTGTAGATGTATCACAAAACGGTCACCCAAACTGCATTTGGTTTCTCCACATGATCAGCATCTCTCATCATTTTAAAAACCTTTGGCGCCCCAGGGAGAAAAAAAAAACAAGCTCACTCAACCCAAGACATGCTTTCCAACCCAGGCAACATCCTTGGAAATCTCTTCTGCATCCTCTCTATAGTATCCACATCTTTCCTGTAATGAGGTATCACATAGTGTTTGAAAGCTCCTATGCACCACTTCCTGATGCTTTTTGGCTTCTGTCAATTTGTCATCCTTTCTGTCTGGAGATGAATCTCGAAGTGGCGTGTACTCCACTTCAACGAAACTTGATTCTTTACAGTTTTGCCATTGTTCTCCGCAGTCTTCTGCGCAATCATTACCTGATAGCGGTAAGATGGCAGAATCATCCCAGTATTCCCAGGGCACTTCAGACTCTGAACAACTAACATCCAGATCAGAGGGACTAGTGACCGAGTCAATAGTGGTGGACACAAGCAACAGGTTGCCTACACTCTCGTTGGGTTTAGATTCTTCAACACCCAGTGAAATTAGATTTTTAATACTGTTGTTCACATAAACTCGCGGATTCCTGAATAAAAAGATGGGGAGTGGAGGGAAGTGACAGAGGAGGACCCATTGACCAGAACTGAACTCAGTATTCCAAATGTTGTTTCACTGAGATCTTGAATAGCTGTAATATTATCTCACGGTTCTTGAGCATGATCCCACAGTTAAGAAAACACTTACTCCTTCTCAATAATGCTATCATTCTTGCAGATAATATTACATAAGGAGGGGTAAAAGTGAGAATAGAATATTAATGCTAAGCTGTTACTTAATGAAGGACATATAGTCAGTGAGATATCATAAAATTTGTTCCACTAGTCAAACAGTGGGAATGGCAGCCAAGGTCGGTGATTGATCCTGCAGAATGTGGGTTGTCATGGAAGGCAGCAGCAGTATCCCTGATGACTTCATCTGCAAGAAGAGCATCCAGCTTCTGACAAGCCGAGTTAAGAAATTGGAGCTGGAGCTGGATGAACTCCAGATCATTTGGGAGGCACAGGGACACTATCACACCTAGGAGGCAGAAGAAGGGTAGATGGGTGATGGGAGAGGGAAAAGGAACAGGCAGGCAGTGCAGGGTACCCCTGTGGCCATTCTTCTCAATAACAAGTATATCATTTTGGATTCCGTTGGTGGGGAACGACCTGCCAGGCACAAGCCATAGCATTCAGGTCTCTGCCACAGTCTGGTCCTGTGGCTAAATAGGGAAGGGAGGAAATGAGGCGAGCTGCAGTGATAGAAGATTCAAAGTGAGGGGGACAGATAGGAGGTTCTGGGAAAGAGATCGAACATCCCAAATGGTATGTTGCCTTCCTGGTGCTACAGTCCCGATATCTCAGATCGAGTTCACAGCATTCTATGGAGAGTGACCATATAGGGGCCAATGGCATGGGTAGGAAAGGTGAGGAGGTCCTGCAAGAAGAGTTCAAGGAGTTAGTTGAAGGACAGGATCTCTAGGGTAGTGATCTCAGGGTTGCTATCCATACCATGTGCTCATGAGATTAGAAATAAGAGGATAATGCAGCTGGCCGCCTTTCTTTTTCAATCTTTTTATTGTTTCAGATTAATAAATATAAGAATGATACAAAGAGAGTGAGATTGTATTAACAACGGTTAACACAGACATCGAGCAACATATGTAAACTTAGCCTCCTAACCTCTTAAAGGCCAAATATGAAAACGAATCACATTTTATTACAAAAATATCCCCCTAACTAAGACACAAATCAAAAAAATCTGGGGTACCATGTTTCAGCAGTTAAACGGTTATTTTGTGGTTATTCTGCTCCTCTACACTCACAAAATGTTGAAAAGGATTCGGAAAGTATCAACTTGCATCATATGAAAATGTTGACTCAATGACTTGTTTCTTCAAATTTAACCACATCTAATTTTTTTATAAATTTAAACATGATATAGTTTGGGAAAACCATTGAAATGTAGTAGGTGGTTTAGGGTCTTTCCATTTGAGTAGAATGGAACTCCTGGCTATTAAAGTAACAAATGCAATCACATGACAAGCTGAGGCAGATGAGTGGCCAGGGTCCAAAACTGGTCGTCCAAAAAGTGCAGAAATAGGATGAGGTTGTAGGTCAATGAGTAAAACTGCTGAAGTAATATCAAAAATATTTTTCCAATATTTTTTCAGGGAAGAGCAGGACCAAAACATATGTCAGGGAAGCCACCTCAGAATTACATGTCAATTTTAACTGGCACATGAATGGGAGAGGTATGGAGGGCTATGGAGTGGATGCAGGCCAATGGGGCACAGTCTAGGAGGGCGAAGGAGCCTGTTTCTGTGCTGTAATGCTCTATAGTTCTATCTGTGCTTTGAGAATTTGTTCACGTGGCAGAATTTTAGATGACTGCAGTAGATGCAATAAGAGGATATTAAAAAGCAGAGGACAGCATTTTCAAATCCCTCAATTAACAGGGTAGAATGATGAAGGCATTTGGATACTTGGTTTTTATGGCAAAATAATAGCAGTGACTGGATAGCTTCCATCTGCCATAAATAGGCCAACAAAAATCATTGTCCTGTCATGAAAATACAAAGATGGCCAGCAGAGGGGAGTGCAGAATCATTGCAGGAGCCTATATGAAACAGACATCAGATGATGCTCCATGGCTTTGGATCAGGCAATAATGTTAACAAGGTGCAGGTATCTTTGATTCTTGGGTATTTTTAACTGTATTATTGATATTTCTATATTAGTAATTCTATGGAGGATCTGTGTAGCATTGCCATCCTATTGTCTCTTTACACAAGTTTCTTTACATAAGTAAATGGATCCATTTATATGTTTTTTTTTCTTCAGGGTGAAACGCTTGAACTGTTATGACCATGCTCGCATGGTCCTCGCCGAGCGGGCAGTATATGTACTCCCAGGAGATCCTGAATGTACTGCTATCTCTTCAGAAGTTCCAGAAGGAAATTCCATCATTGCTGTGAATTCTGTTGTCAGAAAGGTAACTTCAGTATGAAGATACTGTTCCTAAGGCAGGTAACTAATCAAACATGGATCCTCCTTTTAAGGAGGGCATGGTAAATTTTGACAAATGGACTTCAACATGGTTAAGCCTAAAGTAGAACAGTTTGATGGGAAGGGGAAGGACACCATACATGCCTGTATTCTCAGCTTCTAAAGGGGGCAGAAGTAGAGAGAATCGAAGGGTGTGGTCATTTTAAGCACGAGTTGTCTCGTCAGAGGTTATACACATTGGGAGGTAAGAGTATACAGGAAATGGCAGGTCCCAGAGGAGTATTGTGAGAAAGTAGGAGACCAAAGACTGCTTATGGTATGTTTGCCATAATTAAGTGAAAAAGTTGGAAAGTTATATTGCTGCTGTTCATTTTAAAAAAAAAAGTTTGGTCAGGTCAAATTATTTTGGAGAATTTGTGTGCATTTCCGATTGCTACATTACTGGAAGATGTGGGGCCTTTGGAAGAGAAGGGGTTCAGGAGATTGCCTGGATTAGTTATAAAGAGGCTGGGTACCCTGAATGGTTTTCTTTGGAGCATTCGAGGCTGATGGGTAACCTGATAAAAGTACATAACATTGAGCCTTGAGTATAGTATTTGTTCAGACTTTCTCAATGTGGATATATCAAATACAAGAGGACATTGATTTAAAGAGTGGGGGGAGAAGGAAGTTTAAATGAGATTTGCAAGGCAAGTTTCTTTTGCACCCTATGTAGTAGGTGTTCAGAATACACTACAAGAGAGGTGGTAGAAACTGATGTGATAGCAATGTTTAATGAGCATTTAAATGGGCACATGAAGAGGCAGGGGTGGAGGGATCGAGACCATGTGCAGACTGATGGGATTGGATTAAATTGGCATCATGGTCACTATAGACTTTGGGGGACAAAAGGGCTTCTTCCTATACTCCAAAACACAAAGGTGCTAGAGAACCTTAGGTCACGCAGCCTCTCCCGGAAGCAAGGGATATAACCAACGTTTTGGGCCCGAGCCCTTCGTCAAGGTAAGAGCAGAAACCAGGCAGGTTCCTGAATAAAAAGATGGGGAGTGGAGGGAAGTGACAGAGGAGGACCACAGGGCAACAGGCAAGAGGTCATGATTGGGGGGGGGTTGGGGTAACTCAGAATGGAGAGGGAAGGTGGAGAGCTGGAGGAAAAGAAATGGAGGGATTAGGAAAGAGAAACCAGTTTGGGACCTAATTGAAACTGGAGGTCTGTTAATGCCACCTGATTGGAGAGTACCCAGATAGAATATTGGATGTTGTTCCTCCAATTTGCAGGTGGATCCAGTTTGGTAGTGCATGAGGCCATGGATGGACATATCCATTTGTGAATTGAGTGTGGAATAGAAATGGTTACTTATTTGGAGGACCCTGTTATTGCAGTGGACAGAGCAAAGGTGCTCAACAAAATTATCTCACAATCTGTGTCCCTCTGATGTGGAGGAGGCCACAACTGGAGCAGATGACCCCTGCAGATTCACAAGTGAAGTGTTGTTTCACTTTGAAGGACTGGGAGCCATCAAGCCACTGTCTCATGCACCACCTCCGACCTCATCACTTCACAGGCTCTAACATTGTTTCCAACCACTCCCCACCCCCCCCCCGGGTCCCCCACCAACACCTTGTTTGGTTCTATCTTTTACCCAAGATCCACAAACCCAGATGTCCTGGAAGACCCATTGATTCCATGTATTCCTGCCCCTCACAGCACCTTGCCTCCACTCCGTTTTGTCCCCCCAGCTGCATCTACTATACCTCATATTGCCCTCCATCACTTCAACAACTTCCATTTCCCTGGACTCGATCACCTTATTTTCCCCATGATTTTCCAATCTCTGTACACTTCAATCCCCCATACCAAAGGCCTCAAAGCCCTTCACTTTCTCAACAACAGACCAAACCAATCCCCCTTCACAACCACTCTCCTCCACCTGACGGAATATGTTCTCACTCCCCCTCCCCCTTGATAACTTCTCCTTCGACTCATCCTACTTTCTCCAATTCATATAGGTGGCCATGGGTACCCTCGGGCACCGGTGATGCCTGCCTTTTGGCTGGCTATGTGGAGCAATCGATGCTTCAAACCTACACAGGCAAGGCTCCTCAACTCTTCCTCTGCGACATTGATGACTACTTTGATGCTGCCTCATGCACCCATAATGAGCTCATTAACTTTATCCACTTTTCTGCTAACTTTCAGCCCGACCTTAAATTCACAGTCCATCTCTAGTAACACTCCCTTTTCTCGATCTCGGGAGACACTCTCTACAGGCATTTTCTACAAACCCACCAACACCCACAGCTACAGTGTCTATCTGTTCACACCCTGTCCTTTGTAAAGATTCTATTAATTTCTCTCCATTCCTCCATCCCTCTCGCATCTGTTCTTAAGACAAAGTCTTCCATTCCAGAATATCTGAGATGCCATTGTTCTTCAAAAAACACGACTTCCTCTCTACCACCGTCAGCTCAGCCCTTGTCTGCATCTCCTCTGTCTTCTGAACATCTGCCCTGGTTCCCCTCTACCCCTCAACACAAAAAGGACAGGATTCCTCACCTACTACCAGACCAGCCTCCGTGTCCAACCTATTATCCTCCATAATTTCTGCTACTTACAATGTGCTCCCACCACCTGACACATCATGCCCTCTCCACATTCTACAGGAATTGCCCACTCATCCTGTCCCCCTAACTGCCCCTCGGCACCTACCCCTGTGACCTCAGGAAATGCTACATTTGCACCCACAACTCCTCTCTCACTGTCGTTTGGGGCCCCAAACAGTCCTTCCAAGTGAAGTAATGTTAGTTTCATCCCTTTGCTTCCCATAGTCGCTGCATGACTTGCAGAGTTTCTCCAGCACTTTTGTGAATTGCACTCAATCACAGTGTCTGCAGACTTCCCTGTTTAATTTCTTCCTCTGTTGCTTTTATCTGAATTTGCATAGAATTTCAATGAGATAACATTGAGAATCAAGCTGTTCTTGCCAACCTGTAATAGAGTGTTGGTCCTTCTGTGAAGAATCTTAAGATTTTTAGTTTATGTGGTTGCCTAGAGTAGATATACAGATGATGTTTCTATTTGCACATAGAACCATAGAGCACTACGGCACACAAACAGGCCCTTTGGCCCTTCTAGTTTGTGACAAATCATTGTTCTGCCCAATCCCACTGACCTGCACTCAGACCAGACCCCTCCCATCCATGTACCAGAATATGAAAACCGAATTAAAGAGCATCAATGCAAGAGGGCGGCCCTAATGAATCATGAAGACTTTGAGAATCTTCTGTCAACATGGTTTATTTACTGCAGGAAATATTTGATAGATGAAATGCAGCTTTGCATTTAAGGTGAAGAAGTAAAAAAAATGCATTGATTGTCTTCAGAGGAAGATCAGGTTGAGCACAATTACCACAGTAAACTAATTGAAAATTCTTGAACTCTCATTTTCATTTGTAGTAATATCATATCACGTAGACATTAAAAAAGGCAGATGATTTAATGTGTATTTAATGGTGAGAGATTAGTAAATTATTTTGGATTTAGCTCTGGCTGAGTTTTTGTCACGTTGCTTTGTTTTTTATTTGCAGTTGAAACAATGAACTTCAACTTGTTCTTTTATCTTTTAGGTTAAAAGGCTTTTTGACAAAGAGATGGTAAAAAAAATTCTGAATAACATGGACACCCAAGAAGTGGATCATGCCGACAAATTTTCCGTGGCTTTGGGTGATGGCTCAGTCATGGTCACCTCATCTGCTTCAGGACTCGGTAGTTCTAAACCAAAATTAAGTTGGGAGGTCCCAACCCAGGTGCCCACTGGAATGAAATCGCAGTCTCTAAATGGTATTGTACAGAAGGAATCTGTTCTGAGCAATGGCCCTGTCCCCACTAATGGCAACTTGCAAAACCAGCTGGAAAAAGAAGTGAAAGGTGGGAACTGGAGGGATATTGGGCAGCCTGCAGTGATCCTGGATGAAGATTCATCAGAAAGGAATCAGGCAGTAAAGCTGCAGCTTGCAGAACAGGATGCAGATGATGAAGGTGCTGAGGATACTGATGAAACCAGCTCCATTTCTTCTTCTGCAAGTTCAACTGCATCATCACAAAGTGGTGGGCAAGGGCGCAAAAAAAGTATCCCGCTTTCAATAAAGAACCTAAAAAAGAAGCACAAGAAGAAAAAAAACAAACCTTCCAGAGAATTCAAACCAGGTGATAGGTGAGATAATTGAGGCCTTGCAGAAGGAAGTACTGTGTCAAATACTAACGCTTTATAATGGAGAGCCACCTTGTTTAATTTTGTAGCATTTGCTGTGACTTATGGAACTGAGTCGAGAATAATCTTTAGATGGCAATTGATATCAAGGTGGAGATGAATTGTGTCCTGTTTGTGGGAATTATCATGTGCTGTAACTTCACTTGCCAACGGTGTGGGTGATGTCCTAGTCAAATGGACAAGGTGTGGAAATGACAGGTTACCTTAGAAATTGGTGACTGACATTTGGTTGTTCCTCAGTTTGCACACCTTTGGTTGTAAAATGAGATTGGTAAACTAGAGACCCCTTCAATTACTTCAGTGAGTAAAATGAAGAGGTTGTTCCTCAAACCATTGACGAGTAAATTGAATGAACAATAGTGATGGGAAATTCAAATGTGCGTGAAGTTCAGAGGAAATGAGACCATATTTAGTGTAATCATTCTATGTAAAGTCATAGTCACAGAATGGTGTGTCTATTGCAGGGTTCAAAAAGGATCTTCATCTTCTTTAGTGGAATCAGTACAAACTCGGGTTTAATTTAATACTGATACAATAACAATTCTACTGCTTTGGATGCTGTTGTGGGGGGGTGGGGTGACTTACCAAGGGAAAGTCGATAGCAGCCAGGTCTCTGTCTCGGTGTCTTAAAAGGGAAGGAGGAGAAGAGGGGAGCAGTAGTGACAGGGGCCCCATTGGTTAGGAGATTCTCTGGAGCAGATTGAGATTCCCGGATTGTTTGTTGCCTCCTGGGTGCCAGGGTTGGACATGCCCTGGAATGAGTCTCCTGCATTCTTGTGAGGTACTTGAGCAGAAATGTGTGGGGAGTTCCAGTATCACTTGCAGGGAGTTCCAGTATCACTTGCACTGGGTTCTAGATAGGTTTGTCCTGGTGAGAGGGAAAGGATGGTTGATGAAAGAGGTAGGACAGTTTGTCAAGAGGAAGGAAGTGTACTTAAGGTTTGGGAAGCAAAAACTATGCAGGACTTGTGAGAATTGTAGGGTTTCCAGGAAGGAATGCAAGAGGGTATGAAGACCTTGGCAAATTCTACACGTGGAAGAACAGGTTAGAGTGAGGGGAGGGCTGCTCAGGGATAGAGGGAATTTGTGTGCCTGGAGGTAGGAGAGGTCTAAAATGAATACTTTGAATCAGAATTTATTGTCCTGAACATGTTGCAAAATGTATTGTTTTGTGGCATCATCACAGGCACAAATTATTACTCTAAATTACAAAAGGTTAGTGCAAAAGGTAGTGTCTGTGCGACATCATCCATTCAGAAACCTGATGGCAAAGGGGAAGAAGCTGTCCTTGTAATGTTTCAGGCTCCTGTACCTCCTTCTTGATGGTAACGGTGTAAAGAGGGCATGGCCTGGGTGGTTGGGATCCTTGAGAATAGAAGTTGCTTTCTTGAGATCCACCTCTTGTAGATGTCCTCGATGGAGTGAAGACTGATGTTCAGGCTGAGTTCACAACTCTCTGTAGTCTTTTTCTATCCTTTGTATTGGCAGTGATGCAGCCGGTCAGAATGCTCTCCACTGATCACCTATTGAAATTTCAGAATCAAAATTTGTCATGACCAAGTCACAAAATTAGGGGTTTTGTGGCAGCATCAAAGTGCAAACATTCATATTATAAATCATATTACAACAATAAATATAAAAAAAATAAAAATAAGTGTCCACGAAAAGTAAGTGTCTTTGGTTCATTGATTATTCAGGAACCTGATGGCAGTGGGAAAGAAGCTGTCTTTGTGCTGCTGAGTGCTCGTCTTTGTATCTTGTACTCAATGGTAGCAGAGTGAAGAAGGCATGGGCTGGGTGGTGGGGGTCTTTGAGGATAGAGGTTGCTTCATGTAGATTTCCTCGATGGAGTGGTCTGGTGTCTGTGATGTCGCAGGCTGAGTTAACAACCCTCTAGAGTTTATTCTTGCCCTGTGAGTTGGCGCCTCCATACCAGGCAGTGATGCAACCAGCCAGAATGCTCTCCACTTTACAGCTATAGAAGCTTTTGAGAGTGTTTGGTGACCCACTGAATATCCTCAAACACCTCACAGAGTATAGCCACTGGTGGTCCTTCTTCATGATTGTATCAACTTGGAGCCTCCAGGACAGATCCTGAGAGATGTTGATACCCTCCAATTTAGAATACCAACCCGAGCAGCAGACCTACATTATCCATAAAGATGGGCATAGATAGGGTTGACAGCCAGCACCTTTCTTCCTAGGGCAGCAGTGGCCAATCTCTGAGGACATCTGCTCATGGTCATTTGGAGGATATTACATAATTTTTTAATTAATTGGTGGGTGTGTGGAATGAATTGGTGGAGATGGTGGTGGAGGCTGATACAATAAGAGGATTAAAAGACTCCTAGAAGGGCACATGGATGCAAGATAAATGGGGGCTTCTGAGTGTGAGGTAGGAACATTTATGTGGAGTTCACATGGGTCAAAAGAGCTTCATGGGCTGAAGGGTCTGGACTGTTCTATTCTTGAACCTTGCCATCCTTGCCTGTCTTCCTCACTGGGCCTTGGATTCTGACCAGCTGATCTTTAAACAACTCCCGCAAGTCAGTTATAAACTTCCATAATAACATAATAACAGCTGCTCCCAATCTCCTCGCTTCTCTTCCTATCTAATATTTTGCCTTTCCCTCAGAGGGCCAGATTTTCCCTTATCCAGAACTATTTGAACACTTGGGGAGTTATGATGACCAAAAAAAGGAAGTTCATGGTTGTGGTTGAAGGGAAAATGAGATTTTTGTGGAGCAGGTTTACATAGGTTGGCACAGCATTGTGGTCTGAAAGGCCTTTAGTGTGCTGCAAATTTTTATGTACCCATGACCACAAGACTTTGGAGCAGAATTAAGCCATCCGGCCCATCAAATCTGATCTGTCATTGAAATTGTGGCTTTTTTTTCTCTCAATCCTATTCTTCCGCTTTCTTCCTCATCCTTGCTAATCAAGATTCTGTCTATAGCCATCTGTCGCAACAAATTACACAGATTCACCACCTTCTGGCTGAAAAGAATTCCTCCTCATCTCTGTTTGAGAGGCTCATCCTTTTAATGTGAGGCTGTGTTCTCTGGTCCTGGATGTTTCCATCACTGGAAACATTCATGTCCACCCAATCTAGCCTTTGGTATGTTTCCTTAAGATCTATGTCATCATTCTGAATTCCAGTGAGTCTAGGCCCACAGCCGTCAAACACTTCTCATGTGTTAACTGTTTCATCCTGGAATCTTCTGGTAAACCTCATGGATCCTCTCTAACACCAGCACATCCTTCCTTAGATATTGGTTCTAAAATGCTCTCAAAACCCTAATGTGGACGAATGCCTTGTAAAGCCTCAACATTATATATTGTTGCTTTTATATTTTAGTCCTCTCAAAATGAAATCTTGCAAAATACATGATTCCCAAAATGCTCTACTGAAACCCAATGACCTTGTGAAGCTCTTTTCACATTTCAAGGTCTAGAATGGACCCTTTCCTGGGGCCATCTACATATGGTTTCAGACCACCATCTTTGCATCTAACAATTTCTGCCTTACTTAAGCCTTTTGCAGTTTTGGAAATCACAGTTGATAATGGAAAAATTAAAGTCACCAAATTATCAACATATTTGTATTGTTGGGTATTGAGGGGCCAGTACAGGTGCACAATCCTTTATCCGGAACCCTTGGGGGACAGTGTGTTTCGAATTTCGGGTTTTTCCGGATTTCAGAACAAAAGCCAGCTGCCCCAGATTTAAGCCCACCCAAATTGTGCTGCTGTATCCACCCCCTTCAAGTCGCACTGCCGTCTCTCTCCCACCCCCTCCCGCCCACCCGAGTTGCGCTGCCGTCTCTCTCCTCTCCCCGCCCACCCGAGTTGCGCTGCCGTCTCTCTCCTCTCCCCGCCCACCCGAGTTGCGCTGCCGTCTCTCTCCTCTCCCCGCCCACCTGAGTCGCACTGCCGTCTCTCCCCCCCCCCCCACCCCTCCGCACACCCGAGTCACGCTGCCATCTCTCCCTCTCTCTCTCTCTCCCCCTCCCTCCGCTGTACCAGCACCAAGAAAACAATGCCGGTTTTTGGAGCTTTCCAGATTTTAGATGTCCAGATAAAGGAGTGTGTACCTGTAGTACAACCTCAGTGAGGTTATTCTTTCCTCTACTTTTGATCCATTTGCCTCAGTAGATAAGTTTTCTTGCATGTCCTCTTGAGTGCAGCTTTGATATTGTCCCTGTTCACTAGTGCAACTCCTCCAACTGTTTTGCATTTCTCTTCCTCCCAACGTCATCCTGTGCTTTTGTGTGAAGCTTTGATTTTTGCATAATTTGCCTGTCAACTTTGTCACCTTGTGTCTCTTCACTCTTATGTTGAGAATGTTATTTCTAAATTCTAATTTTATTCCTTAGAATTGCTGTGGAAATTCTGAAAACCAGCACCAGTGTGGACGTGATGTGGCAGGATGGTACAGTGGAAAAAAATATTCGATCCAATGACTTGCTGCCAGTTCATCATGTGGATAATAATGAGTTCTGCCCTGGAGATTTTGTGCTGGATAAGCGCGGTAAGTGTTTGCTGTAATTTGTCTTAATTCTATGAAGTGAGCAATAATGATCAGAACACACCTTGAGCATGAAAGATCAGGTTGTTTGTCTTCATTCAGCTTCAGGTAGATTGACTTTGCTGTTCAAGTTAAAGATGAATGGCATCAGAAATCAGTAGCTGACCAAAATCGCATGATTTTGCCAATGCACAATGAGCAGACAAAACAGAGGGTGGGGATTGTGGGCTTTGTAGGGTGGGGTGAATAGCAGGGAGGAGGGGCTTTGAAGGGTCCACTGCTGGGAGTGGTGTTAGATTTACAAAAACTAAAGTGATAAATGTAAAAATGTTCAGTTTTACAGCATATAAACAGGTCCTTCAACCCAACTTGTCCTGTTGTCTTCCTGAACTGTGTTTGGTTTGTATCCCTTTTAGCCTTTCTGATCCACGTCTTTTTAACATTGCTTTTGTACTTGCCTCTACCACTTCCTTTTGCAGCATACCTACCACCCTGTGAAAAGGTTATGCCTTGGGGTCCTTTTAAATCTTTCACATTACACCTTAAACATTGCCCTCTAGATACCAACCGTGGGGAAGAAAATTGACTGTTTACCTTCTGTATGTTTCCTTGATTTTTCTGTGCATCCAAATTAGAAACCAAGAATGCTGCAGCACAAAAACAGGCCCTTTGGCCCATTAGTCTTCACTGAACTATTATTCTGTCTGGTCAATTGAAGTGCACCCAGACCATAGCCCTCCACACCTTTCCCATTCATGTACCAGCAAATCTTGAATGTTGAAATTGAGCGGTGCATTCACTACTTCAGATGGCTGCTTGTTCCACACTCTCACCACTCTTTGTGTGAAGAAGTTCCCCCTTATGTACCCTTTAAACATTTCATTTATCACCTCTAACCCATGTCCTCTCGTTCTTGCCTTACCTCAGTGGAAAAAGTTTGCTCCTGTCACGGTTCATCCTCCCAGAGTGCAACACCTTACACTTGTCTGAATTAAATTCAATCTGCCATTTTCAAGCCCGTTTTTCTAACTGGTCCAGATCCCTCTGCAAGCTTTTAAAGCCTTTCTCACTGTCCACTACACTTCTTTAGAGAATCTTTGTGTTATCTGAAAACTTGCTGATCCAATTTACCACATTATTATACAGATTGCTGATGTATGTGACAAACACTAATAGACTCAACACTGATCCTTAAGACACACCACTAGTCACAAGCCTCCAGTCAGAGAAGTAATCAACCACTACCATTCTTTGGCTTCTCCTGCAAAGTCAATGCTAATCAAATTATCCTTAATACTGAACAACTGAACCTTCTTGACCAACCGCCCATGTGCGACCTTGTCAAAGTCCTTATTGAAGTCCATGTGGATGACATCCACTTCCTTCATCAACTTTCCCAGATATCTCAAAACTCTTTTAACACTCACAAATCCATGTTAATTATCCTTAATTAATGGTGGGGAAGGTTTTGCCTGTGATGTTCTGGGCTGCGTCCACCACCGTTTGGAGGGCTTTGTGCTCAAGGCTATTGGTATCTCCATACCAGACTGTGATGCAACTGGCCAGCACATTTTCCACTATACATCTGTAGAGGTTTGCCAAAGTTTTTGGTGACATTTCAAACCTCTGCAAACTCCTAAGAAAGTTGAAGTGCTGACATGCTTTCGTCACTGACATTTGTGTGTTGGGTCCAGAAAATTCCTCTGAGGTTGTGACTCTCAGGAATTTAAATTTGCTCACCCTCTCCACCTCTGATTTTCCCCCAATGATCACATCTAGTTTTCCTCTCCTGAACTCCACAGTCAGCTCCTTGGTTTTGCTGACATTGAGTGCACCATTCAACCAAGTTTTCGTTCTCATCACCCCCTCTTTATACAACCCACTACTGTGGTATTGTCAGTAGATGGTGTTATTGTTGTACCAAGCCACACTTCAAAGTCAATAGAGCAGGGAGCTATGAATGCAGCCCTATGGTGCTCCTGTACTGATGGAGATTGTGGAGAAGATTTTCTTATTAATCCTTACTGATTGTGGTGTGGAGGTGGGGAAATCCAGGATCCAATTAAACAGTGGGGTGTTGAGTCCCAGGTCTTGGAGTTTGCTGACCATGTTGAGGGCATGATGGTGTTAAATGCCAAACTGTAGTCCTCCTGAATTCCTTGTTTAATTTTTTCTTTCATTTTTGTACTCCTCAAGTACCTGTCCCTCAGTCCTCCATGTCTCTGAGTGAAAGGTCCCAGCCTATCCAGCCTCTCCTTGTTAATTCAGCTCACCAGTCTCAATGCCAGATGCTTCACCGCCCTGTCCACTTGTAATACAGCTTCATGGAACTATATACCCCTTGAAGTCTCTGTTCTACAATGATCCAGGACCCAACCTTTCACTGTGCAATCCTGCCCTGGTTTAACTTACCAAAATGCAAAAACCTCACCCTTAAAAGATTTGGTCGATTTTCCATCTAGATCCTGGTGTAATCTTTGTGACCTACACAAAAGTGATGGAAAACCTCCTCAGGTTAAGCAGCATCCATAGCATCAAGAATCTGGTAAAACAGGTAGACGTCTGAATAAAAAGGTGGGGAAAGAGGAAGGCACAGGCAGACAGATAAAAGATAGATACAAATGGGAGGGTAGAAGAGAAAGTTGACAGGTAGAGGCATCTGATTGGCAGGTCCCAATGTGGGGGGGGGAAGAGAAAGTAGGAAGAAGACTAAGAAGGGTAACTTGTTGTATAGGAAGAGAAGGAGGTGAAGAGCTGGAGGAAAGGAGATGGAGGAAAAGGAGAGACCGGGGGAGGAGTTGATGGAAATTGGATGTCAGTATTGATGTCTCTGGTCGGAGACTGCCAGGTGGGAATGTAAGATAATATTTCCCCCAATTTGTGGGTGGCTTCAATTTGGCACGGAATAAGGATATGGACAGACATGTCAGTGTGTCAGTAGTGTGTGGAATTAAAATAATTGCCAATGGACAGAGCAAAGGTGGTGAATGAAACAATTTTCCAGTCTGCGACCAGTCTCCACGATGGTCACATCGGGAGCACTGCATGTAGTGAATGACCCCCTAAAGATTCACTTAGAAAGATGGCTTTGGGGTCCCAAATGGATTTTTCAGCACGTTTGTGTATTGCACAAGGTCAAACACCCTGAACACTTCTCTGTATTTACCGTGGTATAGGAAATGGAAAAGAGTGGGATCAGGGAACAGAACAGTCCTATTCTGAAGCATAGGAATGTCATGAAAGAGGTGGTGTTGGAGGTCCTGAAATATGCAAAGGTGGATATATCCTTGGGTCCTGACCAGGTGTCTCCTCTCTCTCCTCCCCCCCCCCCAACCCCCCCCCCCACATTGGGACCTGCCAATCAGATGCCTCTACCTGTCATAATTTGCCTTCCCTGCTTCACCAATGCCTCCAAATTATACCACCTATCTTCCCCCTGCATTCTTAGTCTTGCAAAAGGATTCCATCTAGAAATGTCAGCAATTCTTTCTCTCCCAATGATACTCAATCTGCTTGCTTTCCCAAATAGATGGTGGCTTTTGTGCAGAGTTGGTCTCATTAGAATCTTGTTAAGAAATTGATCAGCTGATAATTAGATCAAATCAACCTGAGCTATTGCAAGACAATGATCCATTATATACTTTCTGTATTCTAAACAATATTTGTATTAATTGAAAGAGATTGTTTCATTTGGTCCTTGGGTCCCTGATCAAAAGCAGTAGGTATTATACAGAGTTCAGACTAAAAATAAAACCTTGGTTTGTTGCTTTAGATCCTGTTTTGCAATAACTCATTGTTTCCCATAAGCTCAAGGACCCCAAGAGGTTGGTGTGTATGGTGTTGTCCAATCTGTCGACCACATTGGACGGACGTGCTCAGTAAAATGGTTCAAACCAAAGCCAAATGGCAGTGAGATTGAGGTGAGTAATTTGTTGACCAATTAAATTTAAACCTCACTTTTTTTTTTGGTTAATTGTCTTTTGGATAATGATGGCTGTTAAAGGTCTTGCTGTTGCAGGATAGAACTCTAGGTATATCTTGAAACTGTTTAGTAAGTGTGATGTATTAGGGTTGAAAATGAGAGAAAATCCTGATAATATATTTCTAGGTACTACACATATTGATATAATAGCCTAACGCTCTGTAACGAATGCTCTGAATGTTTACATTTTCCTTCTCCAGGTGTTTGTCCACAAGAACTGTGTTTTAGGTTTAAAGGCAAAATTACGGTCTGTCAATTGGTCATATATTCTGTCTTGATTGAATACATGTGGCTACAAGCTTAGCAATAGACGACTAGAACCATAGCCCCCAAGCCTCTACTCAAATTTCCTTTCTGCTGAGGAGTAATCGGTCTTCTCATTTCCTTAATGTTCCTCATATTTTTGCTGTTGATGCTTTCTGGCAACTGTTTTGATATGGGCCATTCAGATCTCATTTTAATTCCAGGCACTGGGCCATGAGGAAGACATTAGTGTTTATGACATTGCTGACCATCCAGATTTCCATTTCCGCATTACTGATATTGTGATCCGTATCGGGAATGTGGAAGAAGGACGAGCTGCACTAAAAGTTGATGAGGTAATGCTAAAACGAGGTGTCCAGGAGGGTGAGGGTTCACTTTACCTGTTCACTGAAAGGAGTTGAGAACTTTGGTTTTGACGTGTGTTAAATTACACCGCTGCTGTTTTTTTCTTTTGAGTAATACAAATGCTTTTTGAAAAGGACTAAATACAAGAAAAGGACAATATACATATTTGTACAGAACTATTCCCTCTGTTTCAGGAACCTTCTGTTGGTCAAGTATCTCGTGTTGATGTTAGTGGCAAGGTTGAAGTTGTCTGGGCAGATAACTCCAAATCCAGCATTCTACCTCAGGTAAGAACCTGCCCAAGTTCCAAGAATTGCCAAAGGAATATTGGCACTACTTTCAGCTTTGAAGTTAAATTGAGTCATTCTGCTCCCTGTTTGAGGACATGTTATTGGAAAGAATGAGAATTCTGAATCCCAACAATTAATGGGTGAAAGAATTTCTCTCTCTCCTAGATCCTCTTCCAATTAATTTAGGTGTGAGTTCTCACCAGAAGGAATCATTTTTCTGTATCCAAATCATCCTCTGCTTAATAGTGAATAGATTTCTTGAGCTCTTGATTCTAGAAGAATTGTCCTGATTCTGCTAATAGTTCTATCAATGAAGTTGCCAATTTAACCAAATTCCTCTGCTTTTTAAATTAATTTTTAAAAATATTAAACATACAGCACTGTAACAGGCCATTTTGTCCCACTAGTCTGTGCTGCCCAATTAACCTACATCCCTGGTACGTTTCGAACGGTGGGAGGAAAGCGGAATTCTCGGGGAAAACCCACACAGACACAGATAGAACGTACAATCTCCTTATAGACAGTCCAGGATTTGAACCCGGTCCTGATTGCTGCTCTAACAGCGTGTGCTAACCGCCACACTAACCTTGCTGCCCTAAACATTTAAAAATGTCCTAATGTTTAAATTTGTCCTTGACTGAGGACTAACATCAGGAAATCTCTCCAAAAGTCCACATTTCTGAAAATTGGCATGCTTGAATTCGGCATTCTTATCCTTTTTTTTCTTTATTCCAACATAAAATAAACATTACTGATTATTTCACCAAGAAAGACAAACACAATATTCTTGTAATTACCAAAAGAAATGTCGCTCAATAGGAATATGGAGATCGCTGACGTCGGAGGGCAGCTGCAATCAAGGCCGTGTGCTTAGACCCCTGCTCTGTTCCTTACTGTGCCTTCACCACTGCCAAGCTCAGCTCCAACTCTATCTATAAAATCGCTGATACCAAAATTGGAAATGATGTTGGAATGCAGAATGGGGATCGAGAATCCAGGTGGTGCCAGAACAACAGTCTTGGTCTCACTAAGACCAAAGAGCTTTTTTGTTAATTTTGGTGAGGGCGGCCAAAGAACTACACCCTTTTACACGTGCTGGGGTGGAAGTGGAGAGGATTAGATCCTTCAAAGTTCCGGGAGTCCATATTTAAGAAGACCTCTTCTGGAGCGAGCACATCGAGCCAACTGTAAAAAAGACATAGCAACACCTATACTTTCTAAGGAGATTTGGCATGTCATCAAATAGTCTTTCAGACTTCTATAGGAAGTATACTGATTGGTTGCATCACAGCCTGGCTTAATGATTCCAATGTGTAGGAATGCAGGAAAAAAAGTGAGGTCCATTACAGGCTCAAGCCCACCTATTGAAGTCTTCCATGTGCGGCACTGCCTCAAAGGGAGCCAACATCATTAAGGACTCCCTTCGCCTTGGTCACACCTTCTCACTGCTACCTTCAGCTAAATATGTATTTGGATTTTCAGAAGGCATTTGATAAAGTGCTGTACGTGAGGCTACTTAAGAAGGGCCCATGGTATAACAGGAAAATACTCATGTCGGGAGAACTGGCTGATTGAAAGGAAACAGAGAGTCATAATACATGGATCATATTCTGATTGGCTGCCAGTTGCCTGTGATGTTCCACAGGGGTTGGTGTTGGGGCCACTTCTTTTTAAGTTGTATATTATGATTTGGAGAATGGAATAAGTGGCTCTGTGGCCAAGTTTGTGGATGATATGAAAGTAGGTGGAGGAGCAGGTAGTGTAGAGGGAACACAGAGGCAGCAGAAAGACTTAGATTAGGAGAATGAGCAGAGAAGTTGATAATGAAATATGACAGAACGTGTGTGGACATGCACTTTGGTAAAGAAAATAAACAGACTTTTTTTTAAATGTCCACAGGTAGTCTGAGTCAGTGGTGAAGGAGGCAAATCCAATGCTGGCATTCATTTCGAGAGGAATAGAATATAAGAGCAGGGATGTGATGTTGAGGCTTGATAAGGCATTGACGAGACCTCACATGGAACATTGTGAACAGTATTGGGCTCCTCATTTAAAAAAAGATGTCCTGACGTTGGAGAGGGTTCAAAGGAGATTCACAAGAATGATGCTAGGAATGAAAGGGTTATCTATGGGGAGTGTTTGACAGCTCTTGGCCTGTATTGATTGTAATTTAGGAGGAATGATGGAGGGGGATCTCCTTGAAATATTTTCAACATTGAAAGGCAGGAACAGAGTAGATGTAAAAGGTTGTTTCCCATGTTGGGAGAGTCAAGAGGGCACAACTTCAGGATTGAAGGGTGTCTGCTTAGTACAGAGATGCGGAAGATTTTCTTCAGCCAGAGGGTGGTAAATCTGTGAAATTTGTGGCCACAGGCAGTTTTGGAGGGTGGGTCAGTGGGTGTACTTAAGGCAGAGATTGATAAGTTCTTGATTAGCCAGGATATCAAAGGTTATGGGGAGATGGCTGGGCAGTGGGGCTGAGTGGGGAAATGGATCAGCTTATGGTGGAATGGTGGGACAGACTCTGGCTGAATGCCCCACTTCAGCTCCTATATCTTATGGTCTAAAGTACAGAAGCATGAAAACCAGCACAGCTTGGTACAAGAACAGTTTCTTTCCAAATGATATCAGACTGACCCCTTGCCTTGACCAATGAAGGTAAACATGGTATTTGCTGCCTCCAGCAACTGTATTGTCACTTTCAGGAACCATAGTCTTGAACCCTAAGCTGCCTCTGTTCATGAACATGGATGGCACTTTACCATTTACTGTATAGACACAACACCTGTTTCATCCCACATCTGCCAATGTACCCCAAACCTTCCATCTGATCTACATCCTGCTGTAACTTTAAACCAGTGGTTCTCACCCTTTTTCTTTCCACTCACATCCCACTTTTAAGTAATCCCCATGCCATTGATGCTCTGTGAATAGTAAGGGATTGCTTAAAGTGGGATGTGAGTGGGAAGAGAAGGTTGAGAATCACTACTCTAGACCCAATATTTTGCTTGAGAAAAATTGTCATTGGCCCATTTTCTTTGGAGGTATGATTAGGTTCGATGAAAACAGTGGCTTTCAAACTTTTTCTTTCCACCCACATAATCAATCCCTTACTAATCACAGAGCACCGATGGCATAAGAAATACTTAAAATGGTATGTGAGTGGAAAGAAAAAGGTTGAGAACCACTGGTTTAGACAAAAGTAAAACACAATGCTAGAGAAACTCAGCAGGTCAAACTGTGTACTTTATGTAGCAAAGATAAAGATACTTAACAAATATTTCAGCCTTGAGCCCTTCATCAAGGTATGGAAAATTGTAGGCAGATGCCAGAACAAAATGATAGCTTTCGAGTCATCAAGTTCCATGTCAACCTTTGTTGTACCTCATCCATTATGATCTGAATTTTGTGACTTGCTGAGTAGAGATTGAGGGTGTTGGTAGCAAAAGTCCATGGATAGATTGGATGTGGCTTGAAGGAAGAAAGGGCTTGACAAGACACAGTTTCCCTGCAATTTATCCAGTCCAAATAGTGTATAGTTTAAAAGTCAAATTATCTTTAAATTTCAGTAACATTTATTTATTTTTTCTAGCATTTATATAATGTTGAGTCTGACATTGAAGAATCTGACCTGGACTCTCTGGATGGTACCTCGACTGGGGCAACATCTGATGAATGGGAAGATGAAAGTGATAGCTGGGAAACGGATGATGGCATGACTGAGGATGAAAATGCAAAGGGGAGTGAGGCACTTGAAGTTGGAATAGAAGTGGCAGCGCAGTTGGATGAAAGTAAGAGTGAGGTAGAACAAGCACAGGGAGCTGCTGCAGCTTCGAGTAGTTCAAATCATGATAAAATTGCAAAGGATGGATCTCCCAAAGGCTTTCATGAGATAAAAGAAGCCATCAAAATTTTGGAAAGTTTAAAGAATATGACAGTGGAGCAATTGTTGACTGGCTCTGCTACCTCCCCAACAATAGAGCCAGAAAAGCAAACAAAGGAGAAGAAGTTTCGAGATGATATCAAGAAGCTGCATGAAACTCTACAGAAGACGCTGGACAATGTAGCCATAGTGGTGGAGGAGAAGATGGAAGCTGTGACAGAAACTGAGAACAAAGAAGAAAAGGCAGATATGCAGGTGCCTGTAAAATCTGACTGGTCCAGTGATACACCTGTGCTTTGTCAGCAGAGCAGCAAACCTGGAGTTACGTTCACTAGCGCAAAGGGTGAAGTCTTCTCTGTACTTGAATCAGTACCAGGTAAGAATTTCCAAATTTTTCCTGCAGGGTTTTTAACCTTGCACCAAATAGCCTATCTGACAACTTATAAAAGTTGCTGTAATGTAGTTGAAGCAGCAATTGTATCTGTGCTGTGCTCAATTATTGAAGATGGCTGTTATTTTATGAATTGGACTCCGTTTGCTACACTGATCTATTCTCATTACAAAGTGATGCAAAAGGGAATTCCTATAACATGCGGTTCCTCCTTGGAGGAAGAGTAATGTTGATTCTCCATGACACAAGGCTTGAAATGATTAAGTTTTGAAGTATGTTGGTGTTACTTCCTGTGAGTTTGGAGGATGGATTGGTTATTGGGTGAAGGTATTAAATGTTCTGATAGGATAAATTAATTTTTATTGGGTGATGTGTGCAGTGCAATAGGTTTTGACTTCAACATTTAGAGCAGGACTAACCAAGGATTAACTGCAGCATACCATCAAAACATCTAACTCCAACTCTCATTTGCAGAGAGCCATGCATTCAAAAAAATGGAATTCCAGCCAGCAGATTCAAAGAGATTTTTCAGCACCGTGAGGAAAGAAATGGCACTGCTTGCTACTGCACTTCCTGATGGCATCATGGTCAAAACGTTTGAAGACCGAATGGTAAGTTGAACTGTGCTGAATAGTTTCAAAGCAAAAACATTTACACTGACAACATCAATGGTAGATTTCCAGCACCCTGCAGTTTTTAGTTTTGCACGAAATGTAGAATAGTCTCTATTAACATTGTGGGGGAATGAAATGGAGATGGTTCCATTCATTAACTGTTTAATACACTTGCCTGCCTCAGCTGAATGTGGGAGTTTTTTCTGGTAGATCTCAGCCTAATAACATAATCTTTTCCCATAGGATCTGTTCTCAGCTCTGATCAAAGGCCCAACACGGACTCCATATGATGACGGGTTATTTCTCTTTGATATTCAGCTTCCTAATGTTTATCCTGCAGTTCCTCCACTTTTCCGTTATATTTCTCAGTGCAGTGGACGTCTCAACCCCAACCTGTATGATAATGGCAAAGTCTGCGTGAGTCTTCTGGGCACATGGATTGGAAAGGTATGTAATTGAGAAATGAGTCATTGTTTCTGGTGGCATTTGAGGTGAATGTTTTTTCCTAAATGAATTTGGATGAAACTGTTGCAAAGGAACTATAGTGACTTTCTCCAAAGCAAAATTTAAGATATTTGATCTGCATTCAATTGTGAAAGATCTTGACAGGAACCTGTTTTGGCAGACATGAGAGTCAGTATTCAGACAACATGTAATAGGTAAGAACTCCAAGTGCCAATGAGGAAATTAGCAAATTTATTTTCATGATCTGAAATGTGTTGCCTGAATGATTATGGAATCTGGTACAGTGGTAAATTTAGAGAGATTTGTACGAATATTTGAAGTACTTCAAGGACTAACCCAAACTCTCCTTTATTGATGACCAAAAAATGCTGCTAAACTCTTGCTGAAGCTTGGATCCAACGTACGTTGGATTCGAGACAAACAACTGAGATTAGAGAACACAGTTCTAAATTGAAGCTTATGTCAGCATTGAAGGGTTTCTGCATTCACTCTGGGCAAATGCACGAGATACCATGGCACCATTTTAAAATATGGCAGCAATCTCCCAATATAGAGGTCCAACTGAGTAGGAAAAAAAACCAGTAAACAAAGAAGTGCAGGTGATCTGTGTGAAAGTTTGGAACCATGGAAATCTGGAAGGGACAAAGTCAAAATCCTTGTGTACAGTTACATGGGAAAGCACCACAGAAAAGAGCTGGAAATTAAGAATGTCGTCAAATAAAGGAAAAAGAGAAACCTTGTCGTTGGTGATTTTCTTTAAATGTATGAGATTGTGTTAGAAGCTGGTGAAGTGTTATGTGTTTGAGCTCTCCCCTTAGACTTACTGCTGTGTCCAGGATTGGAAATGAAGATCGGATCTTCATATGGTTATAATTCGATCATAGAATTAAAAGAGGACTTTATTGTTTCGAGCATAATGCATGCACTCATTTATTTCCAGATCCTATTTCACCCAGGGATCATTTTTAACCTGTTCTCTCCCTCCATTTAATACTTCTTTTTGGTGCAGGGAACAGAGAGGTGGACGACAAAATCCAGTCTTCTCCAGGTTCTCATATCAATTCAAGGTTAGTGCTAAGAAAGAATTAATGTTCAGCTTGTAATGTTTTACTTGTGTGAATGTAGCAGATTCTGCAGTGGGGATGAAGAAAGAAGTGATGAACTATCAGTGAATCTTTTATTCCTTTTGAAGCAAGCTTGAGGCATTGCAGAAGTTTTCCATGTTCTCTGTCACTTGGATTTTGACAGGGTTCCATTGAAAGTGTTGAGGCTGGATTCTATTATTTGAGAATACCTTTAATCTTTGAAATGTGTTCATTGGGGAAACTGTATTCTACAAGCTTCCACTTCAATTTAAAACTTGTTTCAAACTGTTTAATTGATGTGTATTGATAGGTAGGAGGAGTAACTGCACCATTGAAAGGAGTATTGTGTATGTTTGTGGTTGCATTGCAGAAAGATATGAAATGGTTAAAAAGAGGCCTACAGAATGTTGAACACAGCCTGCAAGAGGAACTATGGGTTGAGCAGCATAAATGGGAGAACAAGTTTAAGGAACCTTGGAAACGGGAGAATATTGAGAATTGGATAAAGATTAAGAATAGAGACCTATAACAAGTGTGGAGAACTGAAAACAAGAAGGCCCTTCAAGAATATTAAAGGTTTTAGGACGGTCCTTAGTGAAAAAGAAAGTAGAAAAAGGACAAAGAAATGCTGGCAGGAAAGATGAAGGAAAATTCCAAAGCAATTAACGTCAAGAGTAAACTGTATTTGGGTCCAGAGTCTTGTCTCTAGAGGATGTTCTGGTTGGAAAATTCAGGTCCTTCCAAAATCCAACCCTGCACACTTGTCTGCATTAAATTCCATCTGCCATGTTTCACCCCATTTTTCCAGCTGGTCTAGATCCCTCTGCAAGTTTTGAAAACCTTCCTCACTGTCCACAACACCTCCATTCTTTGTGTCATCTGCAAACTTGCTGCTCCAATTTACCACATAATCATCCAGATCATTGGTACAGATGACAAACAAAGGATTTATGCACATTTGGAAAATAATGGTCAGATTGGGACTGTCAAAGTGGCTTTGTGAGGGGCAGAGTCGGCGTCAGTACCTCAGCAGGATATGTACTGAAAATTGAAAATCACTCAGCCCGGGGAGGGGGGGTGGTGGGATGCTGATGGCCATCGACCTGGAGGTGAGGTGTGTGGTGGAGGTGCTGCCAGTCCTTGACGGGATGGGTGCCATATTTGCCATGATCCTCCTCCGTGCGCCACAGTCACATTTCCCCCTCTCTCCGACTTAACAGGCAAATGCACATGCTTATATCGTGTGGTGGCGCTAGCGCTGCAGGTGGGAGGAGCACAGTAATTCATGGGGGGGGGGAATGCCCCACCTATGTTTTCCCAATTTGATTCAATTTTTGAGGAGACAAAGGTGATTGAGGATAGGGCAGTGGATGTTGTCTGAATGGACTTTAACAAGGTCCCACATGGTATGTATATTCAATAGATGCAGATGCAGGGGATCCATGGTGAGTTGATAGCTGGGATATGAAATTGGCTGGCCAATAGAAGACAGAGTGGTGGTGAAAGGCTGTTATTCAGGCTGGATGCCTGTGACCAGTGATGTTCTGCAGAGATCCATCCCCTTTTGATGATGTACATAAATAAGTTGGATGAAAAAGTTAGTAGGGTGGGTTAAATAGGTTTGTGGATGATACAAAGATGGTGGAATTGGAGACATTGTAGACGGCTATCACTACCACAAGATATTGGTAGAGAAATATCAGATGGATTTTAATCTGGATAAATGTGAGGTAATGCACTTTGGGAGGTCAAATGCAAGAGGAATGTGTACATTTCATAGCAGGGCTCTTAAAAGCATTGATATGCAAAAGCATCTGTGGGTCCAGGTTCATGTCTCATGAAAGTAATCACACATAGATAGGGCGGTAAAACGTTTAATTTTTAACAATACAACATGGTAGAAGCTGATTCTGGCCATTGAAACCCATGCCTACCAATCCCAAACGTTTTTGGAAGATTGGAGGAAACTGGAGCACCTGAGGGAAAACCCATGCAGGTCTTTGGGAGAATGTACAATCTCTTTACAGATAGCACTGGATTTGAACCCAGGTTGCTGGCACTGTGTAATAGTTAGCTACACTAATGGAGGTGCCCAAAAGGAGGCTAGTTTTACGCTTGGCTTCATTGGGTGTAGAATTGAGGGTAAAAGTAAGGAGGTCTTGTTGCAAGTTCAAGAATAGTTTCTTTCCAATGTCTCTTGAACCGTCCCTTGTTGCACTGCTCCAGCAGCAGAACAGGGACTGTCTGCATTGTTGTAACCCTGCATATTTTCCTGCTTGCTGGTAATTGTGAATATTTATTACCTTTTTCAATTTAATTTAATATACAGGATTGTTTTCTTTACAAAGTAATTTCTCAGCTGCACCAAGAAAGAGTTTCAATGCACTTGTACATTGTACAATGAATATAACAAAGTCATTATCACGAGCAATTTAAAACTGCCTCATTTGGAATAGAGTAGAAACACAATGCTGGAGAAACTCAGCAGTCAAACAGGCCCGAGACGGCCACCTGCATGCATTTTGCTCAAACCCGAAACGTTAAACAAGGTACACTGTTTGAACTGCTGAGTTTCTGCTGCATCGTTTGGACTTCAACCACAGTGTCTGCAGACTTTCGTGTTTTACTCTTGGAATACTGTGTGCATTCTGATACCACATCACAGAATGGATGTGGAGTCTTTGAAAAGGGTACAGAAGTTTACCAGGATGTTGCGTGGATCAGAAGACAGGAGTTAAAGGGAAGAGATTAGACAAAACTGATCACAGAGATTTGTAAGATCATGAGAGACATTGATTGGGTGAACAGGATCTTTTCCCCTGGGTAAAAGTATTGCACATTAGAGGACATGTGTTGAAAGTGAGGTGGAGAAAGTTTAATGGAGTTGCGAGGGCACTGTCAGCAGTAGTGGTAGAAACAGAAAAGATAGTAACATTTAAAGTGATCACAAATATGAAGGGGATGGAGGGATGTCAGGTGTAAGCAGCAGTTTTAGTTTGATTTGGATATGTTCAACACAGATTTGGACTGAAGGGCCTGTTCTGTACTGTACTACAATTTTATAAATGCCTACAAGGTCAAGCCTCTGCTCCAGGGAAATCGGTCCCAACCCATCCAGCCTCTCCTTGTAACCCAACCCCTCCAGTCCATCTTGTGATTTCCCCACCCCAACACCGTGCCCTCTCACTTTATCGTATTCAGACTATGTTGACCAAATACCATTGACTGGTCCCAGGTCCTCCTTGAAAAATAAGCTAAGTGTCTCTAAAGCAAACATAATCCTAATGCAACATTTCAGAGATAATTTAAATACGTGCTAAGATTTTGAGAATAAATTTTTGTGAGCAATTTGTGTAACTGAAATGAAGGATAAATACTGATGCAGGTGATATTGGTGAAGAAAACACATCAGCTTGTATTTTCTACAGTCATGTTAAATGCTTGTGAAAAGTATTGCTGGTATCCATAACATTTAGTCCAGCATCATAACATGGAACTACATAATCTGTGGCTGGTCATTTTGTGTTTGTCTTTCCATTGCAACTTGATCTAGATTCTGTAATTTTTGCAGGGCTGATCCTGGTGAATGAGCCCTATTACAATGAGGCTGGCTTTGACAGTGATCGCGGCCTTCAAGAGGGATATGAAAATAGTCGCTGCTACAATGAGATGGCTCTGATAAAACTAGTGCAGTCAATGACTCAGCTCATTCAGAAACCTGTGGAAATATTTGAACAGGAAATAAAAGAACACTTCTATACTAATGGCTGGCGCCTTTTGAATAGAATGGAGTCATGGTTGGAAATCAATGAAATGATCCAAAGAAGCACTGAACTTAGTGCTGAAGATGTGTCTGTTCACAGCTGTCCTTCTGATGTGGGAGACGGTCAGGTGGAGCCTCTGTCACCATCTGCTGAATCTGTTCAGGCCGCAAAAGAACCTGGAATGGAGACTTCTGAAACTCACTCGAGCAGTATAGAGCAGAGGTTGCTGGTAGAAGTTGGTTCAGAGGAAAGCATCTGTCCAGAGATGGATTCTGCAGAGCAATTGCAGGCTGCCGCTGAAACCTCCTCCCTAACATCAGATCAGAAGGCTTCAGCTCAGGCTGTCGTCAAGCCAAAAAAGCGACGGAAGAGTTATAGAAGCTTTCTCCCTGAGAAGTGTGGCTACCCTGACATCGGATTCCCTCTGTTTCCCCTTTCTAAAGGGTTTGTGAAAAGCATCTGTGGCTGCCTACACCGTTACAAGGTTACCTTAATAGAATCTGGAATTCCAGAGAGTAGGGAAGAGAGATGAGTGTTCGATCTGTGCTGCAAGTTTACCAACTTTTCTAGACTTTTGATAATTGTGCAATAAAGCAAAAGGATAGTGAGCAAATCAAGGCTGCTCGCATTTTGTAACTGGAGTGGAGTAGGATTAATGAGCAGTGTGGAGGAACCTGAGCCTGACATTTCAAAGCATGATACATATGGTAAATTGCATCCCTGCTGGAAAAATTACTGCACAATGTAAAAAAAAAAATGTTAAATGTTTCTCCTAATAACACATTAAAGTGGAGTTTACAGCTTGATGTATACAGTATTTAACCAGATTTAACTGTCAACATGTGGACTTGTATTAAGCTCAGAAATGCTTGATTGCTTCCTATTTATGTAGAAATTGTGAGACTGTGCTTTATTTTTTAAAATTTATTTTTGGTTGCCTTATACTAGTGTAATATAAGACTTTACAATTAAATTGGCCTTACAATGTCACTGAATATAGGTTTACACATTCTTCATTTCCTACTGTGTTTATTGATTTTTTTTTTTAAACATTCCATTTCAAAACATTTCATTTCCCTGTCCCATTCCAAAATGGGGGGAAAACACCTCATCCTCCAACTGCACGGCATTAGCATCGACTTCTCTGGCTTCCATTTAAACACACCTCCCCCTCTCGCTTTCCCCCAGCTCTGTCTGTCTCTCCCTTTCACAGAGCCAAAATCAATTCTCAGCTTTCCTCTTATGCAATTAACACCTTTTGTTGGTCTGGACTCCTTCCCTGGCCAGTCTTCACTCTTCATTCTGGCACCTTCCTGTTCTTTGCTTATACTTTGAAGGGCTCAGGCCCAAAATGTTGGTAATATATCTTTACCTCCTCTGGATGCTGCAAGACCGGCTGAGTTACTCCAGCATTTCTGTGTTTTTACTACATTCACAGCATCTGCAGACTTTCGCGTTTCAATTATGATAAATAAGCATCGGTTTCTAGTCTGAGCCCAATCACTTCTGTGGGCCTTCTTTACATATGCCAGACTTAGTGGCCCTGTTTGAAAAGCCACTCAAGTTCTTGATATAAAATGTTGATGGGGGTTTAATTTTAAAATCACAAATTGTTTAATTTTGTTCATTGATTGCATGGAGTATCAAAAAATATTGTTTAAAACTATATAAATCATTGGTTGGGAATATTGTGATGACCTCTGGGCACTCACTGCATTTAAGAAGCTGGCAAGGATAGAGGATAAAATGTCTTGAAACAAGAATACCAATGCCCTCAGCTTCAATAAAGAGCAAAATGTGGAGAATGCTCATATATTTGGTCGTTTAAGATAAAGAAAGAGATGGTATTGGGCCTTAATGAGGATCTTTTAAAATGGATGTCCCCTGGGCCTGATGAGATATATCCCTGGTTATTGAAGGAGGCAAGTGAAGAGATTTCTGAGGACTGACCAAGATTTTTGCACTTTCACTAGTGACAAGAGTATTAAAAATGTAGATGGGTGGGTTTGTAACTTTGTAGATGATACAAAGATTGGTGCATTTCTGGACAGTGTAGAGGGCAATCAAAGAATATAAGATGTAGGTAATTTACAGATATGGATAGAGAAATGTCAAATGGAGTTTGATTGAGACGAGTGTAAGGTGCTGTACTTTGGGAAGTCAAATTTAAACGGAATGTGTAAGGTTGATGATAGGGTCCTTAAAAAGTATTGATGTGCAGAGGGATCTGGGTGTCCAGGTCCTTAGCTTGTGGAAAATGGCCACAGCAGTCAATGGGGTGGTAAAGGTGGCCAGGGTATTCCATAAGAGTAAGGAGGTCGTGTTGCAACAATATAAAATTTTGGTTGGGCTGCACTTGGAATGCTTTGAGCAATTCTCGTTTTCCCTGCACAATCCCCCTTGAAAGGATGGATGTTGTGGTTTCGGAAAGGGTTTGCAAGAGGTTTACCGGGATGTTACCTGGTGAGAGGGAGAGGTTGGACACCATTTGATTGTTTTTGCTTCAGCACAAAGGGTGACCTGATAGAAATTTGTAAAATCATAGGGCATTGAAGGGCAGGTAGTTAGAATTTTTTTTTACTCAGGGTAAAAATATATACAAGAGGGTGAGGGGGAGGAAGTTTAGGGGACATGTGTGGGGCAAATCAGAGCTGGGTGTCTGCAACAGCTGCCAGGAGTAGCAAAAGCACCCAATGCTGGAGAAACTTAGCAGGTCAGCAGAGTCCTTTATACAGCAAATACATAATAAATGTGTCGGGCTTGAGCCCCTCATCAGGCATCTGATCAAAAGAGTAAAGGTGGGGAGTAGTGTTTTGAGTCTTCAAAATGTACACACATCTCCATTTGTTTCATATTTATCAGGTGCAAGCAGCAGTTGTAGTTTGATTTGGACATGTTTGGTGTAGATACTTGGGTTGAAGGGCCTGTTCCTGTGCTGGGTATGTTCAGTGGCGTAAAGGTAGTTGTCTGGAATGTACAGCACACAAGTGCTGGAGAAGCTGAAATGGTCATGCAGCATCCACAGTTGACTTTCTACAGGAGTTCTATTGAGAGAATCCTGGGTAGCTGCATCACAGTCCATTATGGTTGCTGCAGAGAAATGGATTGGAGGTTAATCCACAGGATTGCAAGAGTGGGAGAGAGGATCAGTGGAGTCTCCTTCCTCCCCCATCAACATGATCTACTGAGATCATTGTCTGGAGAGGGCATGCAAAATCATTAAGAACCCCTTCCACCCCACATAACAGCAACTTTCAGCTTGGGAAAGAGATGCAGGAGGATCAGAGCCAGCACCACCAGGCTAAGGAGCAGCTTCTTCCCACGGGCAGTGAGAATGGTGAACGACCAAAGGAACTGCTCACACTGACCATCTGAGACTTGTATGTACAAAACCACATTTCTTTATTTATTTGCTATTTATGAATACTTGTCCTGCATATGTATTGTCTGTACACATGTTATGTCTGGTTGTGTCTGTTTTGCACCGAGGACCAGAGAACACTGTATTGTCAGGTTGTAGTTGTACAAGAAACTTGACATCAGGAGTGTTGAAAATCAGGCAGATGTCCGAATAAAAAGGTGGAAGGGAAGAGGGTAAAAAGGGAGGAGCACAGGCTAATAGGTAGGAGGAAAAGGAGGAAGAAGGTATTGGCTGAGTTGGATGGATTCTGATGGAAGGAGCTGGAGGAAGGGTATCAGAGGGTTCAGAAAATTGGAGCTACATATTAATGCTGTCTGGTTGGAGATTGTCAAGACGGAATGTAAGGTTGTTCTCCAATTTGTGGGTGGCCTCAATTTTCGAGTACGAGGCCATGGGCAGACATAGCAGGGTGGAATTGAAGTGGTTGGTGGGTGGCTACTGGTAGGTCCTTGCCGTTGCAGTGGACCGTGTGAAGATGATCAAGGAAGCGGTTTTTCCCCCAAACTGGGTCCATTCTCCTTGATGTAGAGACTGTATTAAATGCAGTAAATGACCTGTACAGATTCATGGGTGAAGAGTTGCTTCACTTGGAAAAACTGAGACCCTAAATAGTGGTAGAGAGTGCATCATATTTTGCAGTCACTGGGTGCAGGTCAGTAACTAAAATCCATATGCACCACATCAATTTCATTTGTCACCTCCTTGAAAAAAATCCATTAGGCTCATGTGGCCTAACCTACTGCTTCTTTAAGGGCTCATAAATTCTGTCCATAAGAATCTTGTCCTGAAGAATCCTCTCCAATCGTTTGCCCGCCACTGATGCAAGACTTGTAACATTAGCCAGTTTATACACAATTAAAGAATACACTCACTTGTTTCAGCACAAAATGAAATTCACTTTCTTGATTTTTTTCAGTCACATCATTGCATTCTTCAACTCCCCAAACATTACCCAGCTAAACTCCTCTGATCTTTTCATTGGCTCACTGCCACAAGGATGATCCTTTTGGTCTCACTCTCCTCCTGCATACGAGAACCATCACCCGTATACTGATGCTTACTCCCATGCTTCGCATCACTTATGCACATACTAGGTCTATTTTTTTGCAAATACACATTTGCCGTGGAGTTTTCCTGAGAAATCTTGTAAATTGGGGATGCTGTATCAGTCAGGCATGGTGGAATTGTTCAGGGCATGATAATTACCACAAGGCCACCAATCCCCAGAAAATTTTTTTGGAACCATATGTAACGGTGACATCCAGCAGAGACAGATCTGCGGGCAACGCCCAACTCTTGCATGTGGTCGAATTGCACTTTCATGATTTTAAGATGGCCCGGGGGTAATTTTAAAAAATTTATTACATTTTTAAATTTTAATTTAGACATACAGCACAGTAACTGCCCAGTTCAACCCATGAGTCTGTGCCACCAAATGAACACCTTAGCAACCTACACCCCAGTATGTTTGGAACTGTGGGAGGAAACCGGAGCTTCTGGGAGAACGTACAAACTCCTTATAGACAGCGCAAGATTCAAACCCTGGTCACAAGCGCTGACACTATAAAGGCATTGCGCTAACCACTATGCTAAGTGTGCTGCCCTAATCTACGAGCCCTCACTACCACCGGAGGACCCCAAGTCACTCTGTTTAGAACCATAGAATACTACAGCATAGAAATGGGCCTCTTTGGCCCTTCTAGTCTGTGCCGAACCATTTTTTTGCCTCGTTCCACTGATCTGCACCCAGTCCATACCTCTCCCTCCATGTACCTGTTCAAATTCCTCTTAAATTTTAAAATTGCGCCCACATTCACCACTACAGCTGGAGCTCATTCCACGCCACCACATTCTCTGTATGAAGGTTCCCCCTAAACTTTACCCCTTTCACTCTTAACCCATGTTCTCTGGTTTGTATCTCACCTACCCTCAGTGGAAAAACTACATTTACTCTGCCTATTCCCCTTATAATTTTAAATGCCTCTATCAAATCTCTGCTCATTCTTCTACGCTCCAGCAAATAAAGTCCTAATCTGTTTAACCTTTGCCTGTTGCTCATTTCCTGAAGTCTGAGCAACATCCTAGTAAATCTTCTCTGCAATCTTTCTATCTTAGTGATATCTTTCCTGTATGTAGTTAGATGACCAAAACTGCACACAATTTTCCAAATTTGGCGCCACCAATGTCTTATACAACTTTATCATAACATCCCAATTCCTGTACTCAATACTGTAAATTGGTAAATTGGATCAGCAAGTTTGCAGATTGAAGGTGCTGTGGACAGCAAAGGCAGCTTTCAAAGCTTTCAGAGGGATCTGGAGCAGCTGTAAAAATGGACTGAAAAATGGCAGATGGAATTTAATGCAGACAAGTGTGAGATGTTGCATTTTGGAAGGGCAAACCAAGAGAGGACATACACAATAAATAATAGGGCACTGAGGAGTGCGGTAGAAGAGAATGATTTAGTATTTGCACTCCTCACATAAGGCTCATTGGCCTATAATTTCCAGAGTTATTTTTAGAGCCTTTAAACAATGAAACAGTGTGAGCTACCCTCCACTCGTCCGGCACCACACCTGTGGCGAAAGACATTTTAAATATTTTTGGCAGAGCCCCTGCAATTTCTACACTAGCCTCCCTCAAGGTCTGAGGAAATATCTTGTCAGGTCCTGGGGATTTATTCACCCTCATTTGCTTTAAGACAGCAAGTACTTTCTCCTATTTAATCTGTATAGGGTCCATGACCTTACTGCTTCTCTTCCTTACATTCCACAACTCTGTGCCAGTTTCCTGAGTGAATACTGCTGGAACAAAAAACATTTGAGACACCTCCCATCTCTTTTAGCTCCACTCAAAGCCAACCAAGGGGACCAATTTTGTCCCTTAATATTCCTTTTGCATTTAATATACCTGTGGAAACCTTGAGGATTTTCCTTCATACTGTCTGCCAAAGAACTCTTTTTTGCCTTCCTGAATTCTTTCTTGACATTTTTCTTGCATTTTTAAAACTCGTCAAGTACCTAATTTGCTTCATGTTGCCTAAACTTGTTATACACCTCTTCTTCTGAACCAGATCCCCAATATCCCTTGAAAACCAAGGTTTCCTCTGTCTTCTAACCTTGCCTTTAATCCTGACAGAAACATACATTTCACCTTTGAATGTTCTCCACTTACCTCACACATCCTTGCCTGAAAATAATTTAACCCAATTCACTTCTCATTTCCTAAAAACTGGCCTTTCTCCATTTTAGAATCTCAATGCAAGAACCAGGCCTATCCTTCTCCATAATTAACTTTAAACTAATGGCATTATGATCACTGGATCCAAAATGTTCCCCAACACATACTTCTGTAAACCTGTCCTGTCTCATTTCTCTAATAGGAGATCCAGTATTGCACTCTCTCCAGTTTGTACCTTTATATATTGATTGAGATAACTTTCCTGAACACATTTTACAAACTCCAAGCCATCCAGTACGATATGGGAGTTCCAGTCAATATGTTGAAAGTTGAAATCTCCTACAATCACAACCTTGTGTGTCCTGGAGCTGTCTGCTATCTCTCTACAGATATACTCCTCCAATTCTTGCTGACTATAATACAGCCCCATTAGTGTGGTTTAATGTCTATATGATAATACGTTGGGGTTACTAGGCGAGGGAATCACTTGAGCATTGCTCGGAAAGGGCAGGAGCCAGGATGAAGGCTCGTCAAGTGGCTGATGACATTGGAGGGATGACAGATGCAGCTCACTTGCATACAAAAACTTGCGTCCATGACACAGTGATTTTTCAAATCCACCAACAAAGAAAAATGTGACAAGAAATTCGCTTCCAAAATGGAATTTACCACATTTGCAACTGTGGAAACCCATCGAAAAGGTTTCTTGAGATGAAAATCCAACGTGAATGATCACTGGCCATATGTTTGAATATGAGAATCATTCATGGCTGAATGAACACATTATATATTGGGGTGTCTGCGTTGCTCTGTGGTTGGAGGGACCACTGAAATCAACAAGATAATGAACCTGAGAGAAGGTTTTTGAGGAAAAAACGGTGGCTTGCGTGCCCATGGGCAGTGGTTGCCTCTACTGCAGGGCCGGGTCATTTCTCAGCTGCCATTTGTAGAAGTCGTAAGGTGGCTGATAGGACCAGGCAGCAGCACCAAATCTCTGATGCTTCCAACAAATACGCCATCCGTCACCTCTATCATGTCCTCGACCACGATTCCAATCAGATCAACGGAAGGAATTCCTTTCCATGCTCCAAGTCTGGATCTGCATAGTCTGTGCTGCCATTTGCTGCTCCAATTCAGTGACACGAGGTGCAGTAAGCTGTTTTCCAGCTCCATTTGCTCCTGCTGTCTAGCCAATCCTTCTATCTTCATTGCGGAGGTTGTGGACGTAGTGAGGTCGGCATCACTTTGGGGTCACCACTTGCAACATCACTGATTAATGTAGTTTACACATAATTAAAGAATACACTCACTCGTTTCTTTCAGCATAATATGGAGTTGACTCATTTTATTCTCTTCAACTCCCCAACCATCACCCAGCGAAACTCTTCTGACCTTCTCATCGGCTGTCCGTCACATGGGTGATCGTGATGCTCTCATCCTCCTCCTACATCCGAGATCCATCACCCTATACTGACTGCTTAACTAACTTGCGCATGTTCACTATTACTCCCACACAACATTTCGATTATGTCATCAGCGGCAACCAGCACCGTTCCTGACAAAGTTAGTACACGACTGCTACAGACTCACTGATCTACAATTTGCAGGATTATCCCTCCTTCGTTTCTTAAATAAGGGGATGATATTTGCCATTCTCAAATCCTCTGGTTTCTCCTCTGTGGCCAAGGAGGATGCAAAAATCATGGCCAATGCCCCAGCAATTTCCTTTTTTCCTGAAATAAGATGGGATATATATCTTCCGATCCCAGATCAAATGTTTTTCCTCATCCTTTACCTTGAGATATCAGAGTCCCCAGTTTCTACAGGGATTCTCCAAGGTCAACATCAGAGTATCCTTTAAGAGGGTGAACCCTCGCAAAGTGTCAGGCCCTGATGGCATGCATTCCTGGCAGGGTACTGAAAATCTGTTCCAGCCAACTAGCTGGAGTGTTCACGGACATTTTCAATCTCTCTTTGCTGTAGTTGGAGGTTCCCACCTGCTTCAAAAGGGCATCAATAATACCGGTGCCCAAGAAGAACAGAGTGAGCAGCCTCAATGAGTATCACCCAGTCATACTCGCATTTACTGTAATGAAATGCTTTGAGAGGTTGGTCATGCTCAAAATTAACACATACAGCAGATATAATCTTTCTGGCTCTTCACTCAGCCCTGGATCACCTGGACAACAGCAACACAGACATCTGGCTACTCTTCATCGATTACAGCTCAGCTTTCAACACCATCATGACTTCAGTGCTGGTCAGTAAGCTTCAAAACCTGGGCCTCTGCATCCCCCCCCCCCCCCCCCGCAACAGGATCCTTGTGACTTCTTCATCGGAAGATCGCAGTCAGTACTAATTTAAAAAAACTTCTCAATGATAATCAATGCAGGAACACTACAAGTATGCAGACTTAGGTCATTGCTCTACTCTCCACCCATGACTGTGGGGCTAGGTGCAATTCAAATACCATCACAAATCTCCCAATGATACCATATTTGTTGGTAGAATCACAGGTGGCAATGAGGTAGCTTAAAGGAGTGAGAAAGATCAGCTACTTGAGTGGTGTAACAAGATCTTTGCACTCAGCCTTACCAAAATTAAGGAAATGATTTGTAGTCTTCAGGAAGGGGAGACCAGGAGAACTCAAACCAGTCCTCATCGAGGGGTCAACAGTGGAGAAGGCTAAGAATTTTCAATTCCTGGGTGTCAAAATCTCTGAAGATCTATTCTGGGGCCTTCGTGTCGAAGCAATTATAAAAACTCGCCAGTGGCTATATTTCCTTAGGTGTTTGAGAAGATTTGGTATGTCTCCAAAGACTTGCTAATTTCTATGTGTACTGTGGAGAGCATTCTGACTGGTTGCAGCACTGTCTGGTGTGGAGGTGCCAATGCACAGACAAGAAAAGGTTAGAGAGTTGTGAACTGGGCCACCACCATCACTCTATTGAGGACCATCTGCAAGAGGGGGTATTTTAAGGAAGTAGCCTTTATCCTCAAGGACCCCCACCACCCAGGCTATGCCCTCTTCATACTGCTACCATCAGGAAGGAGGCACAGGAACCTGAAGGCAAACACCCAGCTGCACAAGGGCAGCTTCTTCCCCTCTGCCATCAGATTTCTGAATGGACAATGAACCACAGACACTCACTTTTTTTCTCTTCTTTTGTACTAATTTATTTTAAATGGAGTATTACAGAAATGTAATTTATATCAATTTTTGCATCTGTATTGCCCAATAATGCTGTCACAAAACAAGAAATTACATGAAATGTTCATGATAATAAACCGATCTGATTCACATAATCTCATGTTCACCAAGGCCCATCTCCCCAGTGAATATTGAAGCAAAGTATCTATTAGGACCTCTCCAACAATTTACTCTCCCCAGTTCCTGCCTAGTCCCATCACAATTATCCCTTTCCCAATTAAACACTTGGCCATTTTGTCTACTCTTAACTTTGGTCACTCATCAAAATGCTCCCCCATCAAGAGGTCTGCCACCTAACCAGGTTCATTACCCAGTACTAGATCCAGTATGGCATCTCCTCTGGTCAGCCGGACCACATACTGTGTCAGGAATCCTTCTTGGATGGACCTGTCAATTCTGGTCTACCTCTCTGAGTAAGGAGGTGCCAGTCAATATTTAAGAAGTAGGTATACAAAATGATGATGGGTATAGAAAGAGTAAATGCAAGTAGGTTTTGCCACTAACATAGCACAGTACAGGCCATTTGGCTATCAATGTTGTGCTGATCTATGTATTCCTACCGAAAGAAACTAAGCCCTCCCTATCTCATAACCCTCTTTTTCTGTCATCCATGTGCTTGTCTATCTCTTAAATGTCCCTAATGTTTCAGCCTCCACCAGCACCCTGACAAGGCATTCCAGGTACCCACAACTCTTTTTTTGGAAAAAATACTTTCCCCTGATGTCTCCCCTAAACACTCCTCCCTTCATTTTGCACAGATGTCCTCTGGTGTTTGCTACTGCTGCCTTCGGGAAAAGGTGCTAATTGCCTACCTTATCTATGCCCCTCAGAATTGTGAAGATCTGGCACCTCTCAGCCTTCTTCACTCCAAAGACATAAGTCCAAGCTCTGCTAACCTTACTTCATAAGCCTTATTTTCTCATCCAGACACTCTCTTGGTAAATCTCCTCTCCACCCTCTCCATTGCTTCCATTTCCTGTAACGAGGTGATCAGAACTGAAAACAATATTCCACACAATACAAAAGTTGATCTCACCAGAGATTTGTAGAGTTGCAAATCTCAACTCTTGAACTCAATCCCCCTAATGATGTAGCCCAACATCCCACAAACCTTCTTAACTATCCTATCAACTGGCATGATGACCTTGAGAGATGTATGATTTTGATCTCAAGGACCCTCTGTTCCTCCACACTGTTAAGTATCTGACCATTAACCATTCAGGTTTGACTTTCCAGTATGCATCACCTCACACCTATCTGGATTAAACTTCATCTGCCACTTTTCCACCCACCTCTGTGTCGTGTCTATATCCTTTAGTAACCTACAACAACCTACAGCATAACTCCTCCAACCTGCAAACCTATCATCTGCAAACCTCCTGACCCATTCTTCTGCTTCTTCTAGGTCATTTATAAAATTACAAAGTCCCAGAACTGATCCCCATGGAACTCCACTAGTCACTGACCTCCAGGTAGAATACTTTCCATCCACTATTACTCTTTTTTTTACAGGTGTCCATTTTTAAACCACACAGCCAAGGTTCCATGGGTCCCATGTCTTGTGACTTTCTGAACAAATCTCTCTTGTCTAATGTCATATTAAAATTCATACACAGTGCCCTCCATAATGTTTGGGACAAAAGACATTTTTTTCCTTTTTTTGCCCCTGTGCTCCATAGTTTTAAATTTGTGGTCGAACTATTCATGTGTGATTAAAGTGCACATTCCAGATTCTGTTCAAGGTTATTTGTATACATTTTGGTTTGACCCTGTAGAAATTACAGCACTTTTTAGACATAGTTCCCCCATTTCAGGGCACCATCATATTTGGGACATTTGGCTTCACAGGTGTTTGTGAGGACTCAGGTTTGTTTAATTGGTTCGTTGGTGCAGGGATAAGAGAGCTAGACTTGCTTCAAAAGCTTTTGGTCATCATTGGAGTCTAGTGGTCACCTTTCAACACGAGGATCAGAGATGTGCCAGTGAAATGAGGCATTATGAGTATGAAAGACAAGAATAAAACATTGAAGAGACATCATCCAAACCATAGGATGACCAAAATCAGCTGTTTGGAACATCGTTAAGAAGAAAAAGCGTACTGGTGAGCTCAGTAATCGCAAAGGGATGGTAGACCAAGGAAGACCTGCTCTGCTGACGTCAAAAGAATTCTCATCATTATAAAGAAAAATCCCCAATCGCTTGTCTGACAGGTCAGAAACACTCTTCAGGAGGCAGGTGTGGACATGCCAATGGCTATTGTTTGGAGAAGACCATGAACGGAAATACAGAGAGGCTACGCTGCAAGATGCAAACCATCAGTTGGCCACAGAAACAGGATGGCCAGGTTACAGTTTGCCAAGAGATATTTAAGAGTCTGGAAAACTGTCTAGTGGACAGATGAGATCAAGATTAATCAGTATCCAAGTGATGGCAAGAACAAAATGTGGAAGCATAAAGGAACTGCCTAAGATCCAAAGCATACCATGGTGGTAGGGGTGTTATGGCCTGGGCATGCATGGCTGCCGCAGGTACTGCTGCATTTATCTTCATTGATCGTCTACTGCTGATGGCAGTAAGAAAATGAATTCTGAGGTGTATATAATCATCTCTGCTCCAGTTCAAGCAAATGCCTCCAAGACAATGACCCCAAACGTACTGCTAAAGCAACAAAGGACTTTTTCAAAACTTAAAAACTGTAAAATTCTTGAATGGTCAAGTCAGTCATCCGACCAAAATCCAACTGAGCATGCCTTCCATATGCTGAAGAGAAAACCTAAGCGGTCAAGCCTCTGAAACAAGCAGGAGTTGAAGATGGCTGCAGTAGATGCCTGGCAGAACATCAGCAGAGAAGATGGTCAGCACCTGGTGAAGTTTATGAATCACAGATGCCAGGCAGTCATTGCATGCAAGGGATATGCAACAAAGTACTGAACATGACTACTTTAATATACATATCATTGCTATATCCCAAATATTATGGTGCCCTGAAATGAAGGGACTGAACAAAAAGGTCCCTCTTCAGGACCTCATCACGACTGCTATCTATGTCATTGGTTCCCACGTGGAACACAACATCTGGCTGTTCACCCTCCCTCTCCAGAATACTATGAATTTGATCAAAGGTCTTTCATGCTGCAACAGCAGAACAGGACAAGTGAATATGTTCAATCATAGGAGAGGTTTTAAGGAGGACGGAAATGTTTTTGGAGCCAAGGACTTCACAGCATAGAAGCCGACCCTCCTGCCCACACTAGTCCCAGCTACCCATGTTTGGCCCATATTCCTCTAAACCAGGGGTAGCCAAACTGCGGCCCATGGCCCATTTTTAAATGGCCCTGGGTGAATTTTAAAAATAAAATGGAATTTGGCCTCTATTAGGACATTGACTCTAACAATAAATCGCACTGTCTGTACATTGCACTTAGTTTCAACACAAGGTGCCGTCATTTTGAATGACTAAACCATTGTAATGTTGCTCATTGATGAAAACATTTGCCTCCCGTGATGGAACTGGAAAGATGGAAAATAGCAAGGGAGTGTTGAAAATTTCAAACAGGGTGGGAAAAATGAATATTTTTTCACAGTCAAGGCAAAGTGTGTTTGTTTGGAACCTTAACTTTAATACCTGATCTGTAATAGCCCATCTACAGATTTACACATTACATCATGATTATTAAGGTGTAGGCCATGAACTGTATTCTCTGATAGTTGTGGAGGAATGTTGGAGTCTGCTATGTCCTTTTTTATTTAAATCTTCTTTTGTTCTTATTTTGCACCTCGCTTTTATTTTGCACTGCAGTTTGAATGAGAGTTTTGGAGTTTTATTGTATTAATTTAAATTTAAGCAGCAGATACAGAAATGCCGACTGTGAGCACATCAATAAACCACTGTAATGTCAACAGTTAAACAGTTCAATAGTGTCGTATAGTTATTTTGATTTTAAAAAATTAATTTTCAAGGCGACGGGTTTTCTGGTCTCAATCCTTTGCATTTCTTGCAGTGCAACTGGTTTAAAACTGCTGGCCTCAACATTGTTTGGCCCGTGACTCCTGATATTTTTCTGTTTGTGACCCACAACCAATCCAATCCATGTATCCATCAAAATGTTTCTTCAAAGAAAGGGTCACGCTGTTAGAATTAGAGGGACAACAGGAGGTTGGAGCAGTGCAGAATCCCCAGCAGGGACTGGCTCTATGTGAAAGGCAGGGTGATGCTGTTTGGGAATGTTATCAGGAACAGGTCTGGAATCCTGACGCCCAAGGGATACTGGGGACCACTGTCTGTTGAATAAAATAACAGGCAGTTTGATGGGATCTATATGGTCTTTGCTTTGTACAAGGGTCAGGGGAGTGAATGATCTACTGCTGTTGTACTTTATGTTGACACCATGTCTGGTTTATCCAGCACAAAAGGGGGGAGCTGATGAGACGAGAGTGCTGAACACGTCGGGGCTGCTCCACTTGCCCTTCCTGAGGGGCAGAGAAGGTGTTTGTGCACTGAAGCTGGTTGCCGCTTGGAGCAGCTTCATTTATCTATGAATGAGATAAAGCTTTGAGCTGAGTGTCTCCCTTCAATTTCACACTGACTTTCACCAACACCAGTCAATGAGTCAATCCAGAGGAAGATCAGAGTGTAAAGTTGTGCTGACCCTATCGTGACCCCTAGTCGGACCTCTCACCTTGCAGTTTTGCCCATGCTGTTTCCTTCATTATTCTCTCAATCTTTCAACTTTCTTTTCACCTTCCCCTCTCCCCTTCCCAAGATTCTATTCTCAGCCCATTTCTGGTCTGATTTTCTCTCATATTTTGATTCTTTCCCATCATGTGTTTTCTCTCTCTCCATTTTTTCCATCCTTATTTCTCACACTTCAGACTAATGAAATTACAACTGTTTCAACACTTTAATAGAATTCTCTGGAGAAGTAATGAGCCATGTGGTTAAAGGGGATCAATGTATTCAGATTCAGGAGGGCACTATATAACATGTCACTAAAAATGCTTCCCAAGTTAAGAATCTGTACATGAATGGTCAGATATTAGCATGGCTAGAGCATTGGCTAATTGACAGAAAATGTAGACTTATGGCCAAGTCACCATATGTTATGAATGTAGGTGCAGGGGCAGGTAGTGGATCTGCAGAGGGACTTGAACAGTTTGGGGAAATGGGTAAAGAAGCAGCAGATGGAGTACAGTGTAGGGAAGTGTGGTCGTGCACTTTGGTAAAAGGAATCAAGAAGAAGGATATTTTCTAAACGGGGAGAGAATTCTGAAAGCGGAGGTTCAAAGGGACTTGGGAGTCCTAGTGCAGGATTCCCTAAAGGTTATCTTGCAGGTTGAGTCGGTAGTAAGGAAGGCAAGTACAATGCCAGCATTCATTTTAAGAGGACAAGCATGTAATGCCGAGGCTTTATAAGGCATTGATGAGACCGTACTTGGAATATTGTAAGCAATTTTGGGCCCCAAAGTGAAGGAAGTATGTGCTGGTATTGGAGACAGTGCAGAGGAGGTGGACAAGAATGATCCCAGGTATGACAGGATTAATATATGAAGAGTGTTTAATGGTTCTGGGCCTGCACTTACTGCAGTTTAGAAGAAAGGGGATCTCACTGAATCATTCTGAATATTGAAAGGGCGGGATAAAGTGAACATGAAGATGTTTCCAGGGGTGGGAGAGTTAAGGACCAGAGGGCACACCCTCAGAATGAAAGGACATCTGTTTAGAACAGAGATGAAGGAGAAATTTCTTCAGCCAGAGGGTGGTGAATCTGTGGAATTGGGTGCAATAGGTGGCTGTGGAGGCCAAGTTATTGAGTAGATTTATCAGGGAGGTTGATGGGATCTTAATTAATAAACGTGTCAAAGGTTGAAGAGAAGGCAAAAGAATGGATTTAAAAGGAAGAATACATCAGCTGTGATTCAAATGGCAGAGCAGGCATAATGGGCCTAATTCTGCCCCTACGTCTTGTGGTCAGTTACAATAGTACCTGCCTCAACTAACACTTCCGGCAGCTTATCCCATAAACTTCCCACCCTTTGCACAAAATAACGACCCCTTTAGATTCATATTAATTTTTTTGAACATTTTATTTTTGATTTTCAAAGACCCATATCAATCCAATTAAACAACATTTTTTCCAACACTAATCATACAGAGTCTATTTTACCCTCATCCCTCTCCCCTTCCTCCCATACCCCAATACAAAAGAAATTAGATAAATTAAGCAAATACAAAGAACAAAATATCGTTCAAGCCAAAAACCTTTAAGGGAACTTAAGAAGAGCCCAAAAGAAACCTAAAATAAAAGAATAAGGGACAAAATGTGCCACGACCCACTTCACTGATCTCAAGCATTCCACAACTGGCTCTGTTGTTGCATTCACTTAATCTAAAACGGGTGGAATGACATTTGTGCTACAGATAGGGTTGCCACACCCTAACGAATGTGCCAGATTTTTTCCTCAAATTGTATGTGGTTTTCTTCAGGGGAATACAACTCTGCACTTCCGTATTCCCTCATGTAATATTTAGTTGGGAATCGGACTTCCACGTGACCGTTGTGCGCTTCCTGGCTACCAACAAGGCAACCTTCACAAACTGCTTATTGACTTTTTATGAGTAAATACTGGGAGTTCAGGGGTCAAGGGTCCTGAAGATAAAAATAAAAACGATCTTACATCCCACATTTGAAGGAGCACATACGTTATGGAGCACGAGAGGTTAAACAAATTTGTGGCTGATCTGTTTATAACCGTCACTCTGTAATCCTGTCTTACCACTGCTTGCCAAGTATCTAGCTGCCTCTGCCTGAGAGATCAAGGTGTCTCGATGTGTAGAGGTGAGTAAACATGTTACCAGTCAGTGCAGGAACTGTTCTTATCAGGAGACACGCAAGGGCTTGGAGATTCTGGAATCTGGAGCAACAAGCAATCTGCTGGAGGGGTCAACAGATCGATTGAAGGAAAAGTGCTGATGTTTTGTGCCAGAACCTTATCAACTCTGCTTACTGTTATATTAAACTGGAACATATACTAATTTGAGGAAATTAGATTCAGATTTAGATTTATTGTCAGAGGACATAGATGACATCACATACTACGCTGAGATTCTTTTTTCCTCTGGGCGCGGAAGAATTACCACTAAAAATAAACTGTACACAGTGTAAACATGTAAATAAAAACTAAATCGATAGTGAATGTAAACAAATTGACTGTACAATACCGAGAGAACAAAAGAAAATCAATAAAGTGCACAAGTAAAAGTCTTGATTGAGTTTGTCATTGAGGAGTCTGATGGTGGAGGGGGAGCAGCTGTTCCTGAACCTGGTGGTGCGAGTCTTGTGGCACCGGTCCCTCTTTCCTGTTGGCAGCAGCGAGAACAGAGTGTGTGCTGGGTGATGTGGGTCTTTGATGATTGCTACTGTCCTTTGACTGCAGTGTCCCCTGTAGACGCACTTGATAGTGGGGAGGGGTTTGACTGATGTCCACTACCTTTTGGAGGGTTTTATGCTCGGGCATTGGTGTTCCCGTACCACACAGTGATGCAGCCCATTTTCCACCAATTCTGACAAAGATGGCTTCAATGTCTCAACTGGTCTCATTTGATCAATACCACACAGATGACATCTATAAAGTGTTAGGGGAATCTTGAACTTCAAAGTCCCACAGTAAGTGCCGATTTTAAAAAATTTGTAATCTGCCAGGGATGCCACCACCATCCCCTGTGAAATTGGTAACAATCATATCTGAACAGCCCCAATAATCATGAGATGAAGATCATATCTGATGATCTCATAGACACCTGACTGTAAGTAATCCCTGTCTGTACAACAAGACCTGGGCAGCACATGGTGCTTTGGATTGAGAGTATGGATTCAAAAGTTTCAAGGAGTTATGTGTGAGGATAAAAACAAAATTTACAGCCAGGAGTAAACAAAAAACCAGAGACAGAAGGGCCACCCACAGATTCTGCTGGCGTGTAAGGTAACTAAAGTTCAAATACCTCGAGATGGTATTTAGAGGACTGAGGATTTGAACAAACAGTACCTGCCCACCTCCTTCCCCAAACACATGGTAAAAGAATTTACTTAGTTACAGATTCAAAAGTTAAACTGGGTGAGCCACAATGGTCACCCCTTACACCACACACCTGGTCTTCCAGCATTGATCACAGTCGTCAGGCCTCAAAAGGCAGCAAAAAAGCAGGAATCTCAGGTGCTGCTTTTTATACTCCTGGGGCGAGAGGTTGGCCCAGGTATCAAGTCACGTGACTTCAGGTGATAGGATGGCAAATTGGAAGATGGTTTAGTCTGGGGTATGAGTCATAGACTAGAAGATGACCAATCAGAAGGCGGCTTGCCTCTGGGTGAGACTGATTTTGATGGACAAGGGGAAGTGCTGTTGAACCAGTGAGGTAACCCTCCCGGTTACAGTACCCCAACTGGCATTGGTCAGCAATATGACACTATCATTCATGAGGAAATGACAACACAAGAAAACCTCAGGACATCCCCTTGACATTTACTGACACACCCATCCAAGATCCCATCATCAACATTCTGGAGCCACCAATGACTGACTCAGTTGGGCTAAACACAAAGAGAATTGTAGAGGACAATTCAGGCCCTGGTGTTTTCTTACAGGGAAGAAGATGAACCAGGTCATGGGGGACATTAATTCACTGGTGAGAATTTTTAAAATGGATTTCAGAAGAATTAGGTGGATGGATGACATGTGGACAAGCATTTCAAATGAGTGTGTTTCTGGTGCGTGCTGTGATGGAGATTGGTCGGGAATGATTGCATTATCCTGATTTCCTGAAGCCTTTTACCAAAGGTTGGGCAAACTTCAGGTTCTCGCTTTTCTTGATAGAGTTTAGCTCTCAGGAAACCTGACACTAATCGGGATAAACACTCCTCTTGAATACCCCATCCTGCCCTGTGGACCTTCAAACTCTGACCTCCCAAAACCCATGCATCTCTGCGACCTCCAACCCACAACTTGCAGGACGGCAACAACAGGAGCTGCATGTGACTTCCACTGACTGCACGTTCCCTTTTAACCACACATCCTTATTTGGAAAAAATATCTCCCTTTTTTGCTATCAGAAGCCAATGGACATGGATAATGATGGGAGGTTTTACCAGCAGCCAAGCTGCCAGAACCCTGGAGAAATAGTACAAGAGGTTCCTTGACTTCACTGATCATTGAAAACATTTCCAAGAACCACATCACTGTAAGTTCCACCACCAGCCTCAGATGCTGGTGACAAACTTTGAATCGGAGGTGAATGAACCCTCACATCTTCCACAGCACGAGCATCACTGCAGACCTCACACCCACTTCCCAGGGGCACAAATTGGCAGATATTCCACCAGGACCAACACCTCTCCCCATGCCCATTGACACCTTTCCCTCCCCGGTGCTTGAGAAGATACAGGAAGTGCTCTGAGGTAAGAGCAAAGCAGAACAGACACATGCACGTGTTGCTGAATCCCATAGGACCAAGCATGGCTGAAACCGTGGCCAGGGACAGAACTGGGACCACCAAGACTAAGGGATCATGCCATTCCCACCTCCCACTCATCTCACATCAGAAAGGACTCCTATCACCCTGCCCACAATCTCATCTCACTGTTACCCTCAGGCAAAGGGTAGGGACTGGCTGCCCCGGTGCATCAGCATTACTGGAAAGATTTATTTTCTGTCTAAGGTACAGTATTGTCTCTTTTAATTTAATTTAGTTATTTTACTGATTTTCTCTGCAAGTCCCTGTTCGACCGCAGCAAGTAAAAATTCGTGGTGCTGTACATTGTGGCATGTGCATGACATCGTCGTGACCACAGTCTCTTCTGGTTTGCACACGGAACGTGGGGGTATTGTTGCACCTCCTCTTCCCCCCGCATCAGAACTTCATCTTTCCCTCGCTTTCACTGGAAATATCAAAGAGCCTCAAACTTGAAGAAGTGGATGGACAATGGAGACGCCAGATATTTGCCAAATTTGACATTGACAAACAAGCAGCTGAGATTTGGATGCGAGTTGCAGTTGAAAGATCACTCTTTGGTTTTCCAAAATTCCCTGGATTCTCAAATGTTTCCAGTGGATTGGAAAACGTAATCCGTCTCCTGCTTTCCTTCTCATTTCAAGAACTTGAAGTAAATCAGCCTGACTGAAATTGGGTGAAACACGTCCACCTGCCAAGCCTGTGCACACCCAATAATGTCCCCAATACTGGTTCAGGGATTAGTCCAATAGAATTGAAGTTACATAAAGCCTACTTCCAAATCTAACTGGAAAGCAATGTCTTTGGATGAGGACAGTGCGAGATTAGAGCATAGAACTTTACAGCACAGTTCAGGCCCTTTGGCCCATGAAGTTGTGCCAACCGATATAAACCGACTCAACAAACGAAACCTACTTACCCTCACGCCTATAATCTTTTTCTTGCATCTTTGTGTCTGTCTGAGAAACTCTGCCACCACCCAGCAATGCATTCCTGGCACCAATAACTCACTGCATAAGAAAACATACCCCTGAAGTCTCCCCTTAACTTTCCTCCCCTCACCTTGTATAGATGTCCCCTGGTGTTTGCTACTCCTGCTGGCTGTCTTTCTCTCATCTTCAAGACCTCGAATTCTCCTCTCATCCTTTTCTCCAAAGAGAAAAGCCCCAGCTCACATTGTCGAATCCAGGCAATATCCCGGTGAATCTCCTCTGCACCCTCTCCATTGCTTCCACATCCTTCCTGTAATGGGGCAACCAGAACCGAACACAATATTCCAAGTTTAGTCTAACCTGAGTTTTATAGAACTACAGCATTAGCTCGCATCTCTTGAACTCAATCCCCCGACTAATGACGCCCAGCATACCATTAGCCTTCTCAACTACCCTATCAACCTGTTTGGAAACCTTGAGAGATCTATGGCTGTCGATCCCAAGGTCACTCTGTTCTTCCACACTATTAAGAATCCTGCCATTAACCATGTTCTCCACCTTCAAGTCTGACCTTCCAAAATGCATTGTTTCACACTTATCCGGATTGAACTCCATCTACCACTTTTCTGCCCAACTCTGCATCCTGTCTATATCCAGTTGTAGCCTACGCCAACCTTCTACACTATCTACATCACTTTCAACCTTTGTGTAAACTACAAACCCTACTTATCCTTCTACTTCTTTGTCCAGGTCATTTGTAAAAATCACAAAGAACACAAGCGTCTCAGAATAGTTCCCTGCAAAACTCCATGAGTCACTGACTTCCTGCGAGAGCATGTTCATTTTACCACTAGCCTCTGCTTTCTGCAGGCAAGTCAATTCTGAATCCACACACCCAAGCTTCCATGGATCCCATACTTCATGACTTTCTACCACGGGGGACCCCGTCAAATCCCTAACTAAAGTCCATATATACCACATCCACTGACCTTCCCACATCCATTTCTTTAGTTACTTCATTGTGGATTAGATGATCTCCTTCCTCCCCCCCCACCTCCAATCTGATAGAACACATGTGGTCCTGCCTAAGGGTAGATCAGAGGAGGTGTCTGAGAGCTGGCCCCCGAAACAGAGGTCCAATCTAGTGTGCAGACTGGCACACGGGCCCCAGATATGCCTGCCCATGCCAGTTGTATGGGACAGTCCCTGTTCCATTGCTACTCCTGTCCCACTCTCAGTTCCTCTGCCTCATCAACCGCTGCTTGTATCCGTGCAGAACTCAAGAACATTGGCTTTGTGGGAGAAGCCGAAGAGGAGCAGTAAAGATTCAAAGATTCCTTACATAATGATACATAAAAATGTAATAGAAACATAGAAAATCTGCAGCACAATACAGGCCCTTCAGCCCACAAAGTTGTGCCAAACATGTCCCTACCTTAGAAATTACTCGGCTTACCCATAGCTCCATGGACCTATCCATAATTCTCTTAAAAGACCCTATCTTATCCGCCTCCACCACCGTTGCCGGCGGCTCGTTCTCACATGCCCACCACGCTCTGCATAAAAAACCTACCCCTGACACCTCCTCTGTTCCTACTCCCCAGCTCCTTAAACCTGTGCCCTCTTGTGGCAACCATTTCATGATCTACTTCAATCTTTGACTGCAGTAAGGCAAACAAAAAGACACCATGACCATTGCCCGGCACCCCCAACAATAAGAGAAAAAAATGTTAAAAGGGAGTCCCTTCAGAGACTGTGACCCTTTTTACACTGAAAAGCCGCGTTATTGCTGCATAGACAACCCGTCTCTGGAAGCTGCTTTGTTTGTTCACACAGAACAGAAGGCAGGTCAGTGAGTTCTTTTACACAGCAAGCCCGAAACAAAAAAGGCGGGACGTGTAATACAGCCCCGCTTCGCCTCTGAGTAAGTTCAGGACCCCCTCCCCCCCCAACCAATCCGCCTACACCGCATTCAACACAGGTAGGTGAAGTGTTCAAATTGCGGACGCTCAATGGATCATGATGTCACCAGTAGAAGGTGTGACAGTGTTCACTGTCCCAGTACGGAGTGGTCAAGTGTGAAAAGCCAAAACCCCATTCCCATCCCGGGACATAGAACGGCCAATTTAGTGTGACGCAAGTGTGAAAGCAGCTCATGAGTGAGGGCAGTCGTAGTGGTCCTGCTGTCCTGCATGAAGCGAGAAATGAGGGCAAGCAAACTGCAAGAGCCCACGTGCCCTGTACAATACCACCATCTAGTGTCGAAAAGCACAAATTGCAAGAGCTGGAAAATGCTCCTATCTCTTCCTGTATACACTGTGCATGAAGCTGTGTGTGTGTGTGTGGAATAATAGAACGCTACAGCACAGAAAATAGGTCATTAGGCCCTTCTAGTCTGTGTCGACCATCATTCCACTAGTCCTATTGACCTGCTCCATTCCATAATCCTCCAGACCTCTCCCATCCATGCATTTATCCAATTTATTCTTAAAAATTAGGATTGAGCCCCCATTTGCCCTATCAGATGGCAGCTCCATCCACACTCTCACCACTCTCTGAGAGAAGAATTTTCCCCTAATGTTCCCCCTAAATCTTTCCCCTTTCATTTTAAAACTATGTCCTCTCGTATTATCTCCCCCAACTCTAAGTGGAAAAAGCCTACTTGCATCTACTATTCCTCTCATAATCTTATAAACTTCTGTCAAACTCTCCCCTCATTCTTCTTCACTCCAAGGAATAAAGTTTTAACCTGTTTAATCTTCCCTGTAACTCATTCCCTGAAGACCCAGCAACATCCTCGTAAATCTTCTCTGCATTCTTTCAATCTTATTGATCTCCTTCCTGTCATTTGGCACCCAGAACTGCACATAATTCACCAAATTTGATTTCACCAATGTCTTAAACAACTTCAACATTACAACCCAACTCCTATATTTAATACTTTGATTTATAAAGGCTAAAATGCCAAAAGCTTCCTTTACGACCCTGTCCACCATCAGGAAACAATGTATCTGTATTCCCAGATCTTTCTGCTGCTCCGCACTCCTCAGTGCTCTACCATTTACTGTGTATGTCCTACCTTGGATTGGCCTTCCAAAATGCATCACCTCACACTTGTCTGCATTAAACTCCATAAATATATATACAGTATACATATGTGTGCATTTATGGTGTGTTGTGTGTGTGTGTGTGTGTGTGTGTGTGTGTGTGTGTATCTTTATATGTATATATATATATGTGCATGTATATATACTGTGTATTTTTAAAATATATTATAATTACATCCGGTACCGCACGGATGGCAGTCTCTTCAATCTGAGGCGCCTGCAAGCTCACACCAAGACACAAGAGCAACTTGTCCGTGAACTACTCTTTACAGACGATGCCGCTTTAGTTGCCCATTCAGAGCCAGCTCTTCAGCGCTTGACGTCCTGTTTTGCGAAAACTGCCAAAATGTTTGGCCTGGAAGTCAGCCTGAAGAAAACTGAGGTCCTCCATCAGCCAGCTCCCCACCAGGACTACCAGCCCCCCCACATCTCCATCGGGCACACAAAACTCAAAACGGTCAACCAGTTTACCTATCTCGGCTGCACCATTTCATCGGATGCATTGATCGACAACGAGATAGACAACAGACTCGCCAAGGCAAATAGCGCCTTTGGAAGACTACACAAAAGAGCCTGGAAAAACAACCAACTGAAAAACCTCACAAAGATTAGCATATACAGAGCCGTTGTCATACCCACACTCCTGTTCGGCTCCGAATCATGGGTCCTCTACCGGCATCACCTACGGCTCCTAGAATGCTTCCACCAGCTTTGTCTCCGCTCCATCCTCAACATTCATTGGAGCGACTTCATCCCTAACATCGAAGTACTCGAGATGGCAGAGGCCGACAACATCGAATCCATGCTGCTGAAGATCCAACTGCGCTGGATAGGTCACGTCTCCAGAATGGAGGACCATCGCCTTCCCAAGATCGTGTTATATGGCGAGCTCTCCACTGGCCACCGTGACAGAGGTGCACCAAAGAAGAGGTACAAGGACTGCCTAAAGAAATCTCTTGGTGCCTGCCACATTGACCACCGCCAGTGGGCTGATATCGCCTCAAACCGTGCATCTTGGCGCCTCACAGTTTGGCGGGCAGCAACCTCCTTTGAAGAAGACCGCAGAGCCCACCTCACTGACAAAAGACAAAGGAGGAAAATCCCAACACCCAACCCCAACCAACCAATTTTACCCTGCAACCGCTGCAACCATGTCTGCCTGTCCCGCATCGGACTTGTCAGCCACAATTGAGCCTGCAGCTGTCGTGGACATTACCCCTCCATAAATCTTCGTCTGCGAAGCCAAGCCAAAGAAGAAAGATACATACATATATATGTGTATGCATGAGTGGGGATGACGAACTCCTAACATGGATATATTGAAACCCCGATTTAGCGTGTCCCTGCTTTTTTTGTGATTAAATTTTATGGATCCCAACAATTATGTTATAATGGGGCCACACTCTGTGTGTGTGTATGTGGGGGGGGGGGGGGTGGAGGGGTGGGGGTGTGTGTCTGAGTGTGAAATACTACCATCTGGTGTCAAAACTAGCAAATTACAAGAGCTAATATATTTTTCTATTTTTTACTATTGTCTTCTCATCAACTTAATAACTAAACGACGTTATTCATTGAGTTGCCTGTAATTCCCTGGCATCTTGGGGTGTAGAAGAAAATCAATCTTATTGTATTGAAAATGTTGCAAGTCTGTTTTTTTAAACTGAAAGCCTGTCTTTTTTCTTTTTCTGTAAACTAAGGAACCAGCCAGATTAGACTGGACTGAAAAACTGTACCCCTGGCAGAGCATACTTTGGAATGTGCTCTCTGTACAGAGAAAGATAAGAGTTGTTTGTTCTTCTGTATAAGAATGTGCTATCTGCCTGGAGAAGGCAGAGTCCCATCCTGGTGCAGATGAGGAAGGTCTCTCTGTGATATCACAAAATAAAGCTCTATTGAAGCAAACTCTGAAGTCTCTGCCTGAGTTTGCAAAAAGATTCCCCGTTTCCCCAACATGGAGGATGAGGGAATATTTGTTAAAGCTTTACAAAGTTGAGGGGTCGATATAAGGTGAATACAAATAGTTTTTCCAGAGAGGTTGAATGAGACCAGAACTGGAGGAAATGGCCTAAGGGTGGAACGATTAAAGTAACATCAGCTGGAGATTCTTCCCTCAGAGGTGGTGAGGGTGTGGAATGAGCTGCCAGCTGAAGTGGTGGGTGTAAGTTTCATTTTGATATTTAAGAGAATATTGGATGGCTGCTAGGATAGGAAGGGTGTGGATGGCTATGGTCCAGGTGCAGGTCGATGGGGGAGGTGATGCAGCCTCATGGAACGTCACGACCCAGGCCATGCCCTCAGGAAAGTGACACAGGAGCCCAAAGACACCAAACAATGGCACCAAAACAACTTCTTTTCTCCCCCCCCCCCACCCCCCGCCATCAGATTACTGAATGGACAATTAACCCAGACACTACCTCGCTTTCTCTTATTTTTGCACTAATTTAATTTTTAAATGTAATCTATAGCAATATTTGCGCCTGTGACGCTGCCACAAAACAACAAATTTTGTGATGTGTTCATGACAATAAATTCTGATTCTGAAAGAAAGAGTGTCTTGGGCAGCTTTTCAGCCAGGAGGAAGAGGAGGAGGGATCTCAATAGTGTGGTTACAAGACAGCACATGGTCTCCTGTGCATAATAAATATTGAGCTGCTGCTCAAACGTTGTGGAGAAGTAGGATGAGCCGTGTCAGACTCTGGCTTTACCTTACTCTTAATTTAGTCTATGTGTAGTCTGAGTCCAGCGTGTTCTTTGAATGAAGTGATAGGAGAAGGTATTCGGTTCAACAGTCAGTTTATTACACAGCACAAGAATAAAACTTAACAGAGCTCTGGGTCAATCGTTAGTTCATAGGTCACCTGCACAGTGAGCTACTCCCCAAGACTGACCCCTATTGTCCAGTTGGCTCAGTTTATATAGATCAACCTTATCATACAGAACAAAAGTTGGCTTCCTTTGCTAGATTTCATTATCTAACAGAACAAAAGTTGGCTTCCTTTGCTAGATCTTTTTGCATAAGGGTTATCACAAGTCTTCTCCTGTTTTGCAGATATCTGGGTTGTAGCACTCCCATCTTAATCCTCCAAGCCAGACTATCCTGTTGATTGGATCAGAAATTAATTCATCCCCAGATATCTCTAATCACCATTCTGTCCCTGTCTGGCCAATTTCTGCTGGTTTCTTTAACACCTCCTCATGCCTTAATCTTCCTCCTAGACTGGTTTTCCATTCCCTTTGTTTCTTGCAGGCCATTCTTTGTTCTGGTCTGGCCTGTGTCTCCTGTGCTACTCACCACCTCCTTCAGTTTGAGCATTCCTCCTAAATCATTTTATGCATTTCCTCTCCCTGTATTTTGGAAGCAGACAATTTTGCTCAGCCAACTTTGCTCCATGCTGTGATTGCCACTTAATCACATTCCTCTTTTCCCCTGACCCATGCAGTACATATAAACTTATTAATTAATCATTTCTTTCATAATGTTTTAACCCCTAGATTCCAACAGCCGTCGGAGGTGGCAGTAAAAGTTTATTATCATCTAATGTACGTATACAACCAGACAAAAAAGCGCTTCTCAAAGAATTTTTTGAGCCCTATTTAAGCAACGGTCTGGGTAGATGTCATCAATAGAGGAAAGGGAGACCCTAGTGATCTTGTCGGCCAATTTGATGATCATGTTTGACTTCTGGTCTGATGCTCTGCAGTTACCATAGCACAGAATGTTGAAGCCTCATTTGTGCTCCTATAAAATGTTATCAAGATGGGGACTGGTAGCCTCGTCCACCTCAACTCCTTAGGAAATTTAGGTGCTGCTGGGCCTTCCTGACTACTGAGGAGGTGCTGTGGGTCCAGGATAGGTCATTCTACATATGCACACCAAGGGTCTTTGTGCTCTCCACACTCCTCGACAGACCATTGATGTGTAATGGAGAGTGGTCGACTTTCATCCTCTTGAAGTCAACAATGATCTCCTTTGCCTTGTCCAGGGTGAGGCTCAGGCCCTTGATATTGAGTGGCAACAGTGGATTACTTCACCTCTTCCAAAATGAACGGCGATAGGAATAACATAATGGGAGTAGTTGCTGAATTGTGTGCAGGGAATTTTTATGGATCAATTTGCTCTGGCTCAAAGTGGAAGGTGGCATCGCTGGACCTGGTGCTGGGAAATGAGCCTGAGAAGAATCAGAATCAGAAAGAGAAAATGCAGTGAGAAAGCAGTGATTAAACTGTGATCATAGTATCTTAAGATTCAGAACAGCTGTGAAAATCATACACCCCATTTCAAGGTGAAAGAAGCCAATTGGGAAAAGTCCATTTTTGAAAGAGTGAGAACAGATCTGGTTCAGAGAACAGGATTCAAAGCTTGACAGACAAACATGTAAGTGAACTTTAAAATGATGTTTCAGCTACAACCCAGGTATATGAGGGAGAGGTGGAGAGATTGTGAGAAACAGAAGTACCTTCACAGAATTTGCTCGAGACAAAAATTGAGAACAAAGAACATTTATTATACAACAATGCAAAGTTGGGTGCTTCCCCTTACCCTGGGGATACACACACATACTGGGGCTCACCCAACTTTTATACAGTTCATTTCAGTGTAGAGGTACCCTCCCTCCCCTAACATTCTTCTGCCTCCTGGATAAGTTTGGCATTAGGCAATGCTGTCTGCCTACGTGCTGTTTCTGTGAACTTGGAGGACCAGGGGGTATCCTGTCTGTGTCCCATCATTGTCCTTATTCACCTGCCTTTGTCCTTATTCACACCTTTCCAACCCTCAGGGCTTACTAACTCTTATATGCAGAACTTGCTAATTCTGTCTCTTTGGCTTGGCTTCGCGGACGAAGATTTATGGAGGGGGTAAATGTCCACGTCAGCTGCAGGCTCGATTGTGGCTGACAAGTCCGATGCGGGACAGGCAGACACGGTTGCAGCGGTTGCAGGGGAAAATTGGTTGGTTGGGGTTGGGTGTTGGGTTTTTCCTCCTTTGCCTTTTGTCAGTGAAGTGGGCTCTGCGGTCTTCTTCAAAGGAGGTTGCTGCCCGCCGAACTGTGAGGCGCCAAGATGCACGGTTTGAGGCGATATCAGCCCACTGGCAGTGGTCAACGTGGCAGGCACCAAGAGATTTCTTTAGGCAGTCCTTGTACCTCTTTGGTGCACCTCTGTCACGGTGGCCAGTGGAGAGATCGCCATATAACACGATCTTGGGAAGGCGATGGTCCTTCATTCTGGAGACGTGACCACTGTCTAAGGCTTACTAATTACATATGCGGAATTTGCTGACTCTCTCTAAGGCTAGAAGACCCTTATCTTATTCAGACTAACTTTACTTCCTACATTCTATTATCTACCCTTATCCTATTCATACTGGCTTTATTCATTACACATATTTTCATATTAGTTTTACTCAGCTCTCACAAGGTTAATGTCAGAGCTCCTTGTATAGCTGAAAATGTTGCGTAATATCACAGTGAAAGTAAGTTTATGCTAATGTACATGAGAATGAGAAGTGAACCTTGATGTTCAAGCCCGAAATGTTGATTATGTTTGCTAAATAAAGTATGCTGTTTGACCTGTTGAGTTTCTCCAACATTATGTTTTCATGGAAGTAGAAAACAAAATAGAAGATCTTGGAAAAGATCTGGCAAGGAATCTAATCCACAAACCTGTGAACAGGAAAGGATTGTAAGAAAGATGAGGGCAATCGGACATCAAAAAGGCAATTGAGTTGATATGAGTGAGGAACTTCCCAAGTTATTACCATTTAATCTTTACATAGAAGGAAGGTGCTGCTTGGAGTTCTCAGCAGATAGACGGTTGATATTCTGCATGGCTGACAGTAGACCAAAAGAAAGAGCTATTATTAAGGCCAGTTACACGCCAAGTGAATAAGTTACCTGGTCTCTTTGGGATGCAGTCGAGGTTAAGGTGGGAAGTATGGAAGGCAATTGCAATGGCTTGATCCGACGCTTTAAATACTTAACTGCTGTATCCATTTGTACAGTACTGCATTTTAACCATGTTAACAATCAATTCTTAACTATGGATATAAACCGAGTCTCCCAAATAAACTCCTGTCGCTTCATTTGGAGATATTTTGATGAGAATAGATTTTCAAAATGAAGGGTGACAATATGACAAGGTTCCACCGAGATTTGAACTCGGATCGCTGGATTCAGAGTCCAGAGTGCTAACCATTACACCATGGAACCCCCCCATTAGCAAGAGCAATCATGTGCAGTCCTTCCACTTTATTTCTCTCTCATTTTGCTTTGATTTTGCAGACACTGTTGCAGTAATGCAGCAGATTAGGCAAAGATTTATTTCTAAAAACGGCTCCGCTGCTGCCCACGGATAAAGGAATATATTTTCCTCTCACTGGGTTTAATGCAGGAACTGAGATAATCATTCCCTGCTGCAACCTTCCCAATTTCCCATCCCGCCAGCCGGAAGAGTGACATGAGCTGTTGCCACTTGTTTCCCAGTGCGCATGTCACAAAAAAGAAACACGGCCCTGTCCCAGTGCGCATGTCACAGAAAAGAACCACGGCTCTCTCCCAATGCGCATGTCACAAAAAAGAACCACGGCCCTCCCAGTGCGCATGTCACGAGTGGGTCGCCTTCTCCCGGCGGTCCGCCGTCAGAGCCGGGGCTGCGCATGTGCGCGGTTGCCCAGCGACGGCCCGTACACAAGGAGTCAGCGTCCCCTCCCCTGTGGCCTTCCTGCCTGCTCCAGCCCGGGGTGCCCGAGGGCCATCGACAGCCATGGCTGAGGATATCGGGGCTCTGTCTCGGTTACAGCTGGAGTCGATCATTGGGTTCAACGGTAAGAGGGCGGTCCGCGGACCATTGCAGGCCCGCCGGCAACAGAGGGGAGCGGAGCCCCTGGCCGTCACCGCCGGGGCTCACCCACCCCCCCCGCTGCGGCGCACGGGCCCCCTTTCCTTGGATATTGCTCGCCTCCCTCTCCCCCGAGTGACTGGTGAGGTGCCTGCAGGCGACTTTTGGAAGGAAACGTTTCGAGAGGCCCAGTTGGGGTCGTCACACTACATTTAAATCGACAAGTTTACGGGCATCTCATCAAGTCCAACCCAAGGAAGTGTCTGCAGGCACCGTGGTGGAAGGAGCAAGACAACGTTGGGGATGTGCAGCAGGTCAAACAGTGCACTTTATAGAGCAATGAAGGAAAACTCACACTGCTGGAGAACTTCATGAAGTCAAAACACCACACTGGGGAATGCAAGTACAGTGGCCTGATGAATTTCCCCAGCCTTGTGTTTTTACTACATCCAGATGGAAAAATAAGCACACCTACAGGGCAAGAACCTCATCGATACAAATACATATTGTTTCATGAATATGAGAGTCTCGGAGCGATTCCTTTGGTCGTTCTCACTGCCCATGGGAAGAAGCTGTTCCTCAGCCTGGTGGTGCTGGCTCTGATCCTCCTGTATCTCTTTCCTGGCGGGAGCAGCTGAAAGATGTGTCCTGGGTGGAAGGGGTCCTCAAAATGATTTTGCGCGCCCTCTTCAGACAAGGATCCCGGTAGATCGCGTCGACGGTGGCGGTGGGAGGGAGACTCCAGTGATCCTCTCTGTCGTTCTTAAGGTCCTGTGGATTGACCTCCGATCAATTTCTCTGCAGCAACCGTACCACACTGGGATGCAGCCGGCCAGGACGCTCTCGATAGAGCTTCTACAGAAGCTCCAGTAGCCTTGCCCACTTCCGTCTTCTCAGGAATTGCAAGGGTGTATCTAGGTTATGGCACGTGCCTAGAGTGCCACTTGAAAGGGGGCACCATTTGAATAGAGCCCTCCCTCCCACACGCTACTGCCACCACCCTGGACATAAAAGGAACACATCCCTGTTTCTTCCATTCCCGGTACTTGTCCTCCTTCCTCGTCCTAGCGTTCACTCTCAATTACACAGCGCTAAATACAACATGGTGGTCACCAAGGCCAGTTCTCACGAGACCTTCTTGTCGCCGTTTATTTTGACGCATTGGCCACCCCTGCCATGGGCGCTATTTTGCATAGGTACACCACTGAAGAAGTGCATCCGCTGTTGCAGTTTCCTGATAATTGAGGAGATGCTGAGATAATAAAAAATCAAAATAAAATAAATGCAGGTGCTGAAAATCTAAAATATAAAGAAAGAAAATGCTGGAAATATTCAGCAAATCAGGTGGCATCTGTGAGAATCGAAACAGGATTAATATTTCAGGTGGAAGATCCATCATCAAGACCGGGAAGGAGACAAAGAATCATGAAACCATAGAATGGCTACAGCACAAACAGAGGCCATTCAGCCCATTATGTCCATGTTGTCTTCCAGAGGAATTCATTAGTTCTAGCCTCTGTCACCTCTTTAGACTTACAAATATTTGTCAATCAAATTGCCTTTTGAGACCTTCAATAGAACTTGTTTCTCTCACATCTGCAGGTTTTGTATTCCAAATTCCAACCAAAAATTGCAAGACATTTTTCTTCCTCATTTTGCTATCAATTATTTTTTTTTGCTTACCATGTTCCAAAGGATTATAGATTTGAATCACATGGGGACAATGTTGGTATCTATTCTGAAGGATAGGATACAGAAAACAGAGGAAACAATTATAGGATTGAGCAGGATTAGGATGAATTTATTCAAGATTCAAGATCGTCATGCAATAAAACAGAAAATTGTGATTTAATCTATCATTTGTTACAGGCAACTATATTCTCACCCAATTCATTAAATCTTTGTTAAGCATATTCATTAAACTTATTCTTTCACAGATCAGTGGAGGATACTCAAAGGGTCAAATTATCCACTCCTGCTTCTCTTATGTTTTATTCATCTATCACAGTGTGCTTGCAGCCCTAAATTGCAGCTGGTTGTGATTTTTCCCCCCTAAATACCCATTTCCCCGCTACTTTCCCTCCATTTTTGATGCTTTTTAAAAAATGTACTTCTTTGCCCTAATATCTTCCACCATGCCTTGATGTAAAAATTTTGTTTCTTTTAAAAGCAAGATATTATTAGTATTCTATGTTTTACAAATTCCTGACACATTATGTGGACCAGCTGATTAGAGGAGAGGCCGGACTGAATCTGGTTCTGGGGAGGTGGGGGGGCATTTTGGTGAGAGTGACCACAACTTCCTTAGCTTCAACATAGCTTTGGAAATTGATAAAAACAGTCAAACTGGGAAAGGGCTAATTATGAAGGGATGAGGCAGGAATTAGTGACAATAAATTGGAAACTGATGTTTAAGGGTGAAAGCACAGAAATAATGTAGAGGAAGTTTAGGGACCACTTGAGCAGGGTGATGCCTAAACTTCCTCCACTTTACTTCATTCCCCAGATAGGTTTGTCCCACTGGGTCAAGGAAAAGATGGAAGGAAAAGAAAACCCTGGCTGATGAAACAGGTTAGGCAATGTCAAAAGGAAGAAGGAACCATACTTTAGATATAGGAAGCAGAAAACAGGAAGGGCTTATGAGAAGCTTAAAAAAGGACAGGAGAGTTTGAAGGGGTCATGGGAAGACCTTGGCATGAAGAATTAAGGAGAACCTCAAGGCATTCTATGTATATGTGAAGAACAGAAGGATGACAAGAATGAAGATGGGGCCACTAAAGGATAAAGGAGGCAACGTGTGCCTGGAGGTTGGGGAGGTCCTAAATGAATACTTCTGTATTCACAAGAGAAAAAGACCTTAATCACTGGGGCAGTAGCTATGATCTTTGAATCCTCTTTGGCTGCAGGGGAGGTACCTGAGAATTGGAGAATGGCAAATGTAGTCCCCTTGTTTAAAAATGGTAATAGGGAGAATCCTTGGAATTACTAATCACTGAGTCAGTGGTGTGTAAATTAATGGAGAGGATTCTTAAGGATGGGATCTATGGGCATTTGGAGAAATACAATCTACTCAAGGATAGTCAGCATAGCTTTGTGAAGGGAAGGTCATGCCTCACAAGCCTAATTGAGTTTTTTGAGGAGGTCACAAGAAATTGATGAGGGTGGGGCAGTAGATGTGGTCTACATGGATTTTAGCAAGGTATTTGACAAGGTCCCCCACGAGAGACTCATCCAGAAAGTCATGAGACATGGGATCAGTCGAAAATTAGCTGTATGGATAAAAAGTTGGCTTGCAGGTGGAAAGCAGAGTAGTAGTAGTGGATTAATAACTCAAATGCCTTATAACTATGTTATTGTCTGTTGAATTGTGTTTATTAACAGTGCTACTTTATTATTTATTAAACTTAACATATTGTATTTTTATTGTCTTAATAATGGGGACTTCTGCATAAGAACCAGCGCCCATTTATTAACTCCAAATGTTGACATTTCATACATGCATTCATTCCTGTGCATGGTGGAACTCGTTTCACCTCTCTCTTTACATTACAACCATAGTTCTTTCTTATCAGTCTCATGTTCTTTTGATGCCATTCATTACGACACTGTGGAGGTACAGTTGCCATATTGAGAGATCTTTGTATATTTTCAGATTTAAGGACAACACTGACCTATGGTCATCTGTAAAACAGAACCCTGCTTGTTTTCTGGAAACTGCCTGCATGTGTTATTTTCAGGTTTTTCAGCCACTTCTGGAAGTATATCTCACAAAAATTAAATTCAGGGATTCTTAAATTTGAAGCAGATTTAACACTGTGTCGCTGTGTTTCTCTGTTTGCAGGCAAAGTGCCTTCTGGTTTATCTGTACATCCTGATGGTGAAAATATAATTTACCCCCTGGGATGTACAACAATAATACAAAATTTGAACAGTGGCCAACAGGCCTTCCTGGAAAGTCACACAAACAATATCTCCTTTCTTACGGTTAGTAAGAGTGGAAAATATATTGCCACAGGTCAGGTTACCTACATGGGTTTCAAGGTAAGAAAAATGTATTCTTAAAGCAATAGATGATGCTGGAGATCTGAAATGAGAAAAGATGTATTGTTTTATAGACTTTTCCATGAGAAAATTGAATTCTGTACAGTAATCCAAGGGGAATGCAGAACATTAGAAGCAAAATTATTTTTCTTTTCACAAGACACTATGGTTTATGACTGAGAAGGAAGAAAACATGAAGTAATATACAGTTGGACACATCTTCACAAGTCAAAGGAACAAAACCAAGCCACTAGGCCCATCGAGTCTGTTCCGTAAATCTACACTAAGCGACTCTACACTAGTTTCAGTTTCCAGCCTTTTCCCCATATCCCTTGATGTCCTCGCTGATGAGATACTTATCTATTTCTTGTTTGATCTGGGTTCCACTGCTGTATGCGGCAGCGAGTTCCACAGATCCACGACCCTCTGGCTAAAGAAGTTCTTCCTAATCTCTGCTTAATATGGATAACCTCTAATTTTCAGACTTACCTTCCCTCCTCTGTTTCTCTCCTGACTTTTACACTCGGCATTGAAGGTATACTCTCTCCTTCCTGACAATTAATTCTGCAATCATCAACAATATTAATAAATGTGACAATAAGAGATATTTGGGGAACACAGACAAACAGTTCTTATTGTTTATTAACTCCTACTTTTGGTTTTGCCACAGGAAGCCTGTTCGGGCTGAAAAATAATGTTTGTATTCTACATGAAATGTACATTTGTTATCTATATTTGTTAATTTTGCTATGTTTATATTTTGTGTTTCTGACCCTCCAATGAATGACTTTGGTAGGAACTATAAGCTCATGCTTTGGGAAAATGCATGGATACACTGGACAAAAGCACATAAAATAAAGTTATTTATGGAACCCATACATGATTGTTAACGTGTTAACTGTTTACAACTCAGATGTAGTATTTGTGCTTAGAAACACAGAAATTCCCTTGTTTGCTGTGCATAGTTCATTCACAAATACAGTAAAATACCATCTTGCATTCTCAGGACTTGAGTCGTGCCAGACTAACAGATGTTATGGACTACTGAATGCTATTATTAATACTCCAACACATTTTTAATTCACTTTTTCTTTATTTAATATGGCTGATTTATTGAAGAGGTGACCATGAATATTGATGAGGGCAGTGTGCCAAACAGTGTCTGCATAGACTTTGGAAAGGCTTTTAACAAGGACAAGGAAACCATTCATAGAGACTTTCTTATCCTTATTTGTCCTCCCAAAGTGTTTCACTTTGCACTTATTCAGATTAAATTCCATCTTCTATTGCTCTACTCACTAACTGATTGATACCATCCTGTGGCCGAAGACTGCCCCAGGGTCTGCACCAGAACAATGTTAGAGTTGGAGGGGAGATTTGGGGTGTTAAAGGAGTTGCAGCGAAACACACATAAACTGTGGGGGGGTGGTGGGGGTTGCTATTGGATGTCGGATGCCAGGACCTACCTGTCATCGGTGGGGGGGGGGGGCTATTGGAGACGACGCAGGAGGGGGTGGAGGCAAATCTGATGGCAAGTGATGGCCACGACTGTATGGGGGGGGGTACAGCACCTCGTTTGGGGGGCAATGCCCGTGGATACCCCCCCCTTGGTGCCCACCCTCTTCAATATTAATAACATCACCAATTTTCATGTTATCGTAAAACTTCACTAATATACCGTATATAACAGTTGGGGTCTCTGATGCATCTATGTGGTGCACCACAGGTCACAGGCTTCCAATAACAAAACAGCGTTCCATCATTACACTCTGCTTCTATTATCCAGAGCAAATACTTAGCAAATCAGGCTGCGAGACCAAATAGCTGGGATTCTTTTTATATTTCTTTCATTTGCCATTTTTAGTGCAATCCATGTCATTCCCCCATTTTTGTTACATTGCTATGACATCAATATCTCTTTATACTTCTTAAGTATATAGTCCAGAAAGTTTTAAACAGGGTCCAGCTCCTCAATGTGTAGCAATGGCAACTGCACCAAACTTCATTGTGTCCAGTAATCCAGAATCATGGAGTACCTTCCATGAGTACACTGAGTTTCAGTCAGATCATGGCGTGCCTCAGAAGTTGTTAAAATGCTAGAAATCCATTTTAACTATTATCACGATTAATCTTTTCATTTTATTTTTGCCATGTTTTTTAAATGTAAAATGGCTCTAGATAGTGACAACTTTTTAATGCGTTGCCTGGATAGCAATGAAATAAAAGATTTTCACTGTATCTTGGTGCACATGACAGGCAACTAAACAAAATCAAACGTTCAGTGAGTTAATAGTCTTTCAGCAGTAGTCATTATTTGCCGTAATGCGCGCAAAACCCAAAGAGCACAGTGTCCTGTGTTAAACTGCGATTTGGGATGCACCTTGACAAAAACTGCAGCATCTCTCTCTCTCTCTCTCTCTCTCTCTCTCTCTCTCTCTCTCAAGCAATTTAGCAAATGTACAATTCAGAAGCGGGTAGATGATGGTCTCATTTCCAAACCTTTGAGGCATCATGTAGTGGTGCTGTAAGTCTCATTGTACCTGAAGGGTTCATCATTGTTCATCACCAAGATCTTGGTGCTCGTTTGAAAGCTCTGGCAATGAGGTTTCCTGCCAAATGATGTGACAATATGTTCGGAGAACTATTCAATATTTTGATACAATTTAAAGTGAATTTATAAGGAAAAATGTGGAATATGAATCATGTAAAGATTTAACATTGCATTGACTTATATGAAGACGTAGACTGAAAGCTCGGTCTTGTTTGTCTTTGCAGGCTGATATACTTATCTATGATTATTTTGCAAAAGTAATTCATGCAACTATGACTCTTCACCAAGCCAAAGTTGAAGCATTGGCATTTTCCCCAAATGAGCTCTATTTGGTGTCCATTGGAGGTCAGGATGATGGCAGGTAATGGCGTTTGAAGAATAGTGCACTATGAACCATAGCACCATAGAACGCTACACCACAGAAAGCAGGCCATGCCGTGCCAAAATATTTTTCTGCTCGTCCCATTGACGCACACCCAGTCCATAATCCTCCAGACCTCTCCCAACCTTGTATCTATCCAATCTATTCTTAAAACTCAAGATCGATCCCACATTCACTACATCAGATGGCAGCTCATTCCACACCCCACCATTCTCTGAATGAACTTTCCCTAATGTTCCCCCTAAACCTTTCCCCTTTCATCTTAAAACTATGGCCTCTCATATTTATCTCTCCCAATCTAAGTGGAAAAAGCTAAGTAGCACACACGCTATCTATACCTCTCATAATCTTGTAAACCTCTATGCTAAGAATAAGAACGAGCACTGTGTTAGAAATTGCAAATATATATCCTTGAATATAGACTGTTCCAGTAGTCGAGTTCTATTACCTTTAATAGTAGAAAAGCTGCAGATGTAACAGAACAAATTTGTTTGGCATAATGTTTATGAATTTAAAAGCGAAGAGGTAACAACTTTGATTCTAGATTAACATAATAAAATATTTGGAATTAAAATTGGAATTTACCAAAATAATGTAGCTTTAAAATTAGTAATTTAGTAAAATTAATGGTATGGTATATTTAATTATCTGTTGGACAATGACAAGTGGAAATAATAAGACTGATTCAAAATCCCCAGAGTTCATCTTAGTTCTATCGATTTAATTAAAAATAGATTATCTTGTCTTCATTATGTTGGTATTTCTGAGAGGCTCCTCTGGAAAAGTTCACTGCCCTGCTTCACAGATCATAATGGAGACTGCACTTCAGAGGAATTTTGTGAGCTTTAAGTCACGAAAAGTACTTTCAAAGTGCAAATCTTTTTCTTTTCAGTCATACAATGTGATTCCTTATTAATTAATCTCACAATTTTCAAACAGGTAATTCCAGTGCAAATTTACATTTATGAGAAGTGACAGAGTTGATCAGTCGGACGAATGCTATCAACAACAAAAAAAATTGCTTCTGTAAGATGCTGACTGCAGTCTCCTGGTTTTAGTTGATGAAGTTCCAGTCTTTTCATGGAATCATACATTTATACATGGAACCGAAATAGGTAGTTCAGCAAATCATATCCATGTAGAACAACCTAATCAGTGCCACTCTCCTGTAGACCCTCAAATTATTTTCCCAGCAAACCTATTTTTAATGCCCCAATCGACCTGCTTCTATCATTCTTCTGTTCCGTGAGTTCTCGTGTCATTACTACTTTGTTTTTCCTCCTATTTACTCCTCGTCAACCACCATCCTGCCACAACCCACTTACCCAGTTCTACTTCTTCCACCCCACTCTCCCAATCAGATATCTTTGGCTCTTCAATGTAAATGTGTGCTATCTGATCCTTAACATCGAATTTTCTACTTGCCTGTACTTTTGCTTATCCTGTTTAAAAACCATCAAATTTACTCTTTTTTTTTTGCTTTCGTAAAGCACCTAACGCTTTCATTGTTTGACATTCTGGAATGGTTCTTTATGCTCATTTTATTATTGGTGTTAATTAATTCTACTCACAAGAAAGAAAACTGGAATTACTCAATGGCTCAGCAGCTAGTGTGGAGGGAGGAATAGATCTAATTCTTCCAGACCGTGACCTTTCTTCGTTGAATTAAATTGTTTATTGTCCCTTGTACAAATATGCAGTGAAAGCTTGGTTTTGCATGCCAAGCAGGTAGCTCACAGAGCTTTTGCATCCTCAAGAAAGCTTTTACAGAAATCAAACAAGATTAATCAGAATAATGGTGATATTTAACTTTAACAATAGCATTAACAGTACAGCCAAATTAAATATGAAAATTTAGATCAAAAATAATAAAGGGTTCCCCGTACATGGAACATAACAGAGAGGGCCTACCGCGGACCTCCACCCCCTAAAATGATAGAATGAGCAGAAGACGAAATGACCTGACTCAGTGTGTAACAGTAGATGACACAATTTTCTTGTTTATTTTCATTGTGTGATGACATTGTATTGTATGTGTTGAACATTTAATGGATTTGGAGTGGGGTGGGAAGGAGGGAGGGAAGGGAGGGGGGAAAAAGGGGAGAAAATGCCACTGTGTATATTAAAGAGGGAAATGTTTGTGTGTATTTTGATTAATATGGTTCACAGTGTGAAAAAAAAAATAAAAAACAAAATAAATCATGGGTTCCCAAGGAGAATCAATATGACTGCTACTCTTTTTTTAAAAATTTTTTTATTTTTCACACCATAAATCACGTTAGCCATGATATACACTTTTTCTTTTTCACACATATACAGTGACTTTTTCTCCCTCCTCCCAAGCCACCCCCCCACCCCCCCCTCTCATCCATTTTAGGTATACAATCTAGGTTGCATTAAGCCAGTCAGACAATGTTGTCAATATGACTGCTACTCCAGTCATAATCCCATAGCTGTCCTGGCTCCAGTCTGGTTCTCTCTTCCCCTGCCAAAGCTGCGCCTCTCGCATTGCTTAACGGCTGCCACCTCCCTCACAGCACCTTGTGAAATGGTAAAGAATTGCAATGTCACCTAGTTTTTGCTTCTTTTATTTTAAACTGTTCAAAAAGTTGCAGAATTATGGTCCTTATCTCTGTTGGACTTAATGACGACCAAACTATGAAGCATATTGTTTTGCTTTTTCATTGTTACAGTGTTGTTATTTGGAATGTTGCAACAAAAACATCCATTTGTGGCCATCCTGCTACTGTTCCCACTGCTGGAAACGCCCTTGCTGTAAAATTTGCTAACCACATGGATGACGTATTCATTACAGCAGGAACGTAAGTTGAAAAAGATTTGCTTAGAATGCTTTATGCTCAAGCGATTCCGAAAAATACTAAATTTTCTACATCAGTCTTCCTTTTGGTAATTTGCTTTGAATTTTATTGAGAATTTCTTTACTATACACCGTAACAAAGGGTAAAAGCAAGCAGAGATTGGAGTTGGCAATCTTGGAACTTACTAAGCACACCATTTTCAGTTTAAAATATGTTTATATAATTGGTATAGAAACTAAGATTTGTCCTAATGTACATTGAGCATAGGCTGTTTAAAACATTCTAGCAGGGTGTTTAATGTAACACTATGATTCCATAAAAATGCAGCAAATGATCAATAAAAACACTGCCAATCATAGTAAAAATTTTAGAAATTACTGATATCCAGTAATAAGTGAATTTATTGGTTGCTTGAGACTGCGTGTGGCATGAATGGAGAACTAATGACGAGGTGCGCCAATTTTAAACTTCCATGTTTTTTCCACCTTTTTTTTTAACTTGCAGCTAACAGGGATTTTTACTATGTTTAGACTTCACCTCTACTGGTATTACTGGATCCCTTTTAAATGTATACCTGTTTTGAAGTGAGAAAAAGTGCAGAAAACTCAAATCCTAGTTTATCAGCTGAATGGGGTTTCAGTAAATCTGCCTTGGTGACAGGCCATTTCAGCCCACGAGAACGTGCCACCCAATTTACACCCCATTAACCCACGCCCCGGTATGTTTTGAATGGTGGGAGGAAATCGGAGTCTTCCAGAGAAAACCCACACAGACACAGGGAGAACATACAAACAAACTCCTTACAGACAGCGTGGGATTTGAAACCTGGACTGGTCCCAATCACTGGTGCTGTAAAGGGGTTGCACTAACTGCTATACCAACCGTGCCACCTAAATAAGAGAGGAAATTTATATATAATCGTAATTTAATGCAAATCACTATCAATGAGTATTTCCTCAGATTAATTCTTCAATTTGAATTACACTGAAATGTGGCAGGAAATTATTAGATTCTTTATAGGTGTACAACTGAAAATTCATAAAAATAATGCAGCTGTTTGAGCTTGCTTTCTTTTTACAGTGGTACACTTCGTCTCTGGCTCCTGGATTTACCCAATAGAAAGATTCGTCCGACTGAATGTCAGACAGGAGTGTTGAAAAGAATGATCAACTGTATTGAGGTGAGCTGTAGTTTTTAAAATCCGATTCCTTCCATAGCTGGCTATTAAACAGATATAAAACGAATTGTACTCTGACTGTGAAGATTATGTGTTGTTTGGAACAGGAAACATGACTAATCCAATAAACCTTTTGAAAGATGAAGGCGGTACGGTTAGTGTGGTGGTTAGCGCAATGCTGTTACAGTGCCAGCAATCCCGCAGTGTCTGTAAGGAATGTGTACATTCTCCTCGTTTCTGCATGGGTTTCCTCCAGGTGCTCCAGCTTCCTCCCACCCTTCAAAAAAATGTACCGGGAGTACATTTGGGTATAATTTTGTGGCATGGGTTTGTGGGCCGAAAGGGCCTGTAACTATGCTGTATACCTAAATTTTTAAAAAAATTAAAGTGAACCACATCTCATCAATGGGAATATTTACATGGCAGATCACTTACCCATGACAATAAAATGATGGAATTTTGCATAGGGTTTTAAAATGTTTAGTTCAAACTGAAACTGGGGTCTTAAATCTGGACAAAGGTTTGAGGAGCAAATTGGGTGTAGTTGATTGGGAAACTGCATTAAGAGCTATGATGGCATTCAAGCAAAAGATAGTAGTTAAGTAAGGATGAAACACAAAAGTCTGCAGAGGCCGTGATTGTCGTAAAAACACAAAACAAATCTGGAGGAACTCAGCAGCTCACACTGTGTACATAGCAGGTAAAGATAAATAACCAATGTTTTGGGCTCAAGCCCGACATGTTGGTTATATATCTTTATTTCCTTTGGATGCTGCGTGACCTGCTGTTCTTCCAGAATTTTTGTGCGTTTGCTGGTAATTAAATAAATTGAGATACAACTCAACGAGTTAGTCCCTTTTGCCTGCATTTGGTCCATATCCCTCTAAACTGTTCCTATACATAAACCTGTCAAATAACTTTTAAATATTGTAATTATACACATCTCTACTAATTCCTTTGGCAATTCATTCCTTTTTCCACCACCCTCTGGGTGCTAAAACCTGCCTCTCAGGTCCTCTTTAAATCCTTCTGTGGTTACCTTAAACGAGTGGTTTTCAAACATTTTCTTTCACTCACATACCAACTTAAGTAATCCCTATGCCATAGGTGCTCTGTAATTAGTAAGGGATTACTTAAGGGGGCACTGTATGTGAGTGGGGAAAGAAGGTTGAGAACCACTGCTCTCGACCCAATTGTCACTGAAATATTTTGCTTGAGAAAAACATTGTCATTGGCCCATTTCCTTTGGAGCTATGAAACGGTGCACATAACGAGTCCATTAGGTATGATTAAAACAGTGGTTTTCAAACTTTTTCTTTCCACTCACATGACTTCCTTATTCTTAAACTCAAACCCCAAACCAATCAAAATTCAAGATTCAATTTATTATCATAGTAATAAAACATCCGGTACCGCACGGATGGCAGTCTCTTCAATCTGAGGCGCCTGCAAGCTCACACCAAGACACAAGAGAAACTTGTCCGTGAACTACTCTTTGCAGATGATGCCGCTTTAGTTGCCCATTCAGAGCCAGCTCTTCAGCGCTTGACGTCCTGCTTTGCAGAAACTGCCAAAATGTTTGGCCTGGAAGTCAGCCTGAAGAAAACTGAGGTCCTCCATCAGCCAGCTCCCCACCATGACTACCAGCCCCCCCACATCTCCATCGGGCACACAAAACTCAAAACGGTCAACCAGTTTACCTATCTCGGCTGCACCATTTCATCAGATGCAAGGATCGACAATGAGATAGACAACAGACTCGCCAAGGCAAATAGCGCCTTTGGAAGACTACACAAAAGAGTCTGGAAAAACAACCAACTGAAAAACCTCACAAAGATAAGCGTATACAGAGCCGTTGTCATACCCACACTCCTGTTCGGCTCCGAATCATGGGTCCTCTACCGGCACCACCTACGGCTCCTAGAACGCTTCCACCAGCGTTGTCTCCGCTCCATCCTCAACATCCATTGGAGCGCTTACACCCCTAACGTCGAAGTACTCGAGATGGCAGAGGTCGACAGCATCGAGTCCACGCTGCTGAAGATCCAGCTGCGCTGGATGGGTCACGTCTCCAGAATGGAGGACCATCGCCTTCCCAAGATCGTGTTATATGGCGAGCTCTCCACTGGCCACCGTGACAGAGGTGCACCAAAGAAAAGGTACAAGGACTGCCTAAAGAAATCTCTTGGTGCCTGCCACATTGACCACCGCCAGTGGGCTGATAACGCCTCAAACCGTGCATCTTGGCGCCTCACAGTTTGGCGGGCAGCAACCTCCTTTGAAGAAGACCGCAGAGCCCACCTCACTGACAAAAGGCAAAGGAGGAAAAACCCAACACCCAATCCCAACCAACCAATTTTCCCTTGCAACCGCTGCAATCGTGTCTGCCTGTCCCGCATCGGACTTGTCAGCCACAAACGAGCCTGCAGCTGACGTGGACTTTTTACCCCCTCCATAAATCTTCGTCCGCGAAGCCAAGCCAAAGAAGAAAGAATAAAACAGTGTCATATAACATGAAATTTCTTTTTGCCTGCTGCAAGGCAAACAGATTCGCCACCAACAGGAATTGCACCCCATTAACCAATGGTAAAGCCATTGATTTCTATTTAAAAACAGTGACTTATGGATTTTTGAACATTAATGGAATCAAGGGATATGAGGATAATGCAGGAAAAAGGAGCTGAAGAAGATTATACAAAATCTTCATGAATGGTGGAGCCCTGGAGGAACCATGTGACTAACTCCTGTCACCATTTTTATGTTCTTATATGAGCAGAAGGTCAGCAGGTTCAAGCAAAATAGACGAGTCTGTCAACAGCAAATTAAATGTTGATGTAGCCATTATCAAGTTAAAATGTCAATCTGTTGCAGTTTGGAATTACTCTCTCATTTTGCGGTAAATTGTGAACATAATGCTCAGAATATCGTATTCTATTATTATAAACCAATAAGTTATACTGAAGTGTTAGCCAATATCTAAAAATATGTCCTGTTATTACACCAAGGGGTGGAATTGTAATTTTATTATGCGATTTGGGACTCTATGGTTAATGTATTTGTACATTATTCTTCTTATTTTATTTATTTAATTTAGACATTATGGCCACTTTAGTGTGATTCAGATAAAACAAAGGGAGTTCAACCTAGACACAAGACATATTCTTCACTGAACAGAGGCTCAGGCAAAGGTGTTGAGTGAAATGAAAGCAAGATTAATCAGTTTTAATTGGTTTGTTTTGGAAATTCCTTCTGTTCACTCTCACTTAAGATATTAACTCAGCTATTTATTGTTCAATATTTTATCCCAGATCAGTCATTATCTAATTGGTGCAGGCTCAAGGGGTTGAGTAGCTTATTTCATTCTTTAAAGTGAGAGGTCATATTTATTTGAGAATGTTTTGCTTCAGTCACTTTTAGAACAGAACATTACAGTGCAGGCCCTTCAGCCCACGATGTTGTGCCAACCTATATAAACTTACTCAACAATCTAAACCTTCCTTACCTCCCACCCATAACCTGCTGTTTTTATTGCATCCATTTGCTTGTCTAAGGGCCTTTTAAAAATCCATATTGTATCAGCCTCCACCACCAGCCATGGCAATGCATTCCAGACACCCACAGTGTAAAAATCTTAACCCTGAAATCTCCCCTGAACTTTCTTCCGCTCACCTTAAACAGATGCTCTCTAGTATTTGCTACTGTTGCCCCGTGACAAAGATGCTGCCTCTCATAATATGTAGTCACAGTGTTATCTGTGTTATCAATGAAGTTTAACGTACAGAGGTATTAAATGTTATGTTATATTAAAGGCGAAGTAAATCCAAACATTAATATTTACCTCAAAAATAAAATTTGCTTAATTTTTAATTAGTTAAATGTACACTTTTTTCCTACTTTTTTAAACAAATGTGCCATTTGCAAAGAAGAACTGACCTGGTTTGTTCATTTTCCTACTGATAGGTATCAAAGGATGATAATTTCTTCTATTGTGGAACTACAACTGGTGATATTTTGATGGTCAGCATGAAAACAGGTCTTCTTAGCAATTATGGGCCCATTAAGGATAAATTTAGTTTGGTAAGTTGGAATAATTAGGATTTTTATAACAACTACTGTAACATTAATTGATGTAGAACCTTAAGTGCAGCAAAACATTTCAAGGATCTGAATAAGCATATAAAAAAATAAGCTTTGAATGCAGATAACAGGGCAGATGATAGAGACATGTTTCAAGAAATGCTGTAAAGAGGAGAGAGCTTTGAATGACAAATTTTGGATTTAGAATGAGGAGTTAGGAGGAGATGAACATGTTGGGGCTGTCACAACTAGAGCTAACAACTCTAACAGTTCCCACAAAAACAGGAAGTACAGAATAACAATGTATTCAAATTGCAGAAAAAATATGCATGTGTGGATAAAAGTGTCAGCAGCGTGTGAGTTTAGTCAAGTCTATTGTTTGATGCTTATAAGTACAACCCAACAAACCAACGTTCTCTTGTCCTTGGAGCAAAACATGCAGACACATGGACAGACACACCACACATAAAGACAACCCATGGAAGCTGCAGGCTGCTGGAAACTGCTGTCGGGAGACTCATGCTGGGAGGTGGACTGCTAGCTCAAACTAGCCGGAGGGGTACCAGATATCAGGACTGGGATACCAGGAGGTGCTGAGGGTGCCAAAGGGTCCCTGACTAGGTTGGAGGTTCGGATCTGGAGCTTGGATTGCCAATAGTTTGGACTGGACTCTGGGTGGCGTGGAGGCTGCAGAAGTGCTGGAGGCGAATCTTTGGATGCTCTCTTTTGCTTCACTTTCTCAGACTGTAAGAAATGCTTAGGTAATTTCTCCCGGTGGTGAATCTGTCTGCCTTGCAGTAGGCAAAAGGGAATTTCATATAATAGGACACAGTTTTATTACTCTGACAATAAATTAAATCTTGAACCTTGATACTCCTGTATCTCTTCCCCGATTGGAGCAGCTGAAAGATGCTGTGTGCAGGGTAGAAGGGGGGTCCTTAATGATTTGGTGCGCCCTCTTTAGACAACGATCCCTGTAGATCTCATTGATAGGGAGAGGGAGACTACAGTGATCCTCTCTACCACTCTTATGGTCCTGTGGATTGACCTCCAATCCATTTCTCAAACAGAAGACAAGCACTGGTTGTAGATGGAAGAAGGTTTGTGGAAGAATCCAGAAAAATAAAAGAATAGACAAAATTGTCAATGTAATTTGAATAATTTTAACTTTTGGATTCTTTAAAAGAATCTTGAGATTCTTTCACACTGTAAAGCTGGTTTTAACGATTCTTGTATTATTGCTCGAGTGAAATCAGAATTGAAATGTTTAATCTCTCCTGTTATCTGCAGGGAATTACTGCAATAGTGGAACTGAAATCAGGGGATCTTCTTGTTGGTTCAGGAGATGGCATTATAGCTATGTGCAGGGCACCAAACTTCAAACCACTCAAGTATGTTTGAATACATTTAAATTGCTCTTTCTCAATCTAGCGTTATAACCTTTTAACTTTCTGTAATACATATAACATAAATAGTGTTTAATAGAAGAAGTGATAAAAATGCAGCTGTTTTGGCCTTTTATAAAAAAAATGTACAACTTGCACTTTTGAAGTAGTTCTGTATTTCTTGCAATTGCAGTTTTGAATTGAATTACATTTATCTCTCAATATATCTTGAAATCCTATCAGACATTTGCAATGAATTCTTTTTGATAATAAGATCATAAAATGTGTGATTTCTATTCCACAACCTATCACTGGGACCCTCGTAATCCTTTACAGGTATAAGACAGGCTACGTACTACCAGGAACTTGGCAATAGAACTGTAAATTAGGATTGGAATTGTGTTATAATGGTTCAGATGACTTACCTTTGCTTCTTTTCATTTCCTGTAGTTCCTAAGATTGGGCTCACCTGATCAAGCTCACATAGTTTATGCCATCAGGGTTAATGACATAAAGCCTTATCCTTCCTTAATAGTTTGTAATTTGCTGTAGAAGGGGTTATAACATCATCTATTTTATTTCAATTGCACACTTAAGGGATGTAATGATGGGTGGTATGATAGAAGTGAGTGTCATTTATGTTATTTGCACCTCGTCGTGGCTCCTGCAATAAGATAAATTTTCTAAAAAAAAATCACATATGCATTGTCTATACTATTTCATCCATTAATTTAAAGATATTTATAACATTTCTGAAAGTCACTTTGCTAATCTTGATGGTATTCCAAAGATTTGTTTTCTAAAATAATTCCTATTTTAGTTCCAGGGACCTCCATTATTATCACAGTGTTAGACACCATTGAGCAGTTGAAACAATTTTAAGCTATGTAACAAATTAAAATTTTATTCAGTCTTTCTCAGAAACATTTTAATCCTCCAGTTTGCACAAAATAGATACCGTACATTTGACTGTTGTTATTGGAGAAACCTGTTAATATTGCCTTCTGAAATATGACTAACACTCCGCAATTTAATGGCCATTTCCTCTTGTAAGGACTACAAGGGTTTTGAACAGGCTGAACTCAGAACTCACAACCCATCTTCAAGATGGGGTCTTTCAACTAGCCTGCCAGCTTGCCATTTTGCAGCCTCAACTGGATCTCTTTAAATGTTTCCGCGCCCATTTTGTTGTCAGAAACCAGTTTTTCATGACAGGTCGGGATGATATTCTCCATTAAAATGCAATTTCCAATCTAAATCTAACTCCGCCATTTCCTCTTGTAAGGACTACAAGGGTTTTGAACAGGCTGAACTCAGAACTCACAACCCATCTTCAAGATGGGGTCTTTCAACTAGCCTGCCAGCTTGCCAACTTGCCATTTTGCAGCCTCAACTGATGGAAAAACAATTTATATCACATGCCAATGAAATTAAATGTAACTGAATGACCTGCACACAACCTATTTTATTCTATTTTATCTGTTTAGTAAGATCACAATTCTTGTTTTTATTACAGAAAAATCCACATGGACAGTGGGATTACTTCAATCAGTCTCCGTGGTCTAGGGCACCAGTTCTTTGTTGGAACCCTTGCCTCCCAGATATATCGATGTAATTTCACCGAGTTCAAAGAGGAGCTGATCACAACGTGTCACTCTGATTCTATCCTTGATGTTACATTTCCCTGGTAGGTTTTTGGAACTCATAATATTTATGGACACTCTGTGTTCCTTTTGCGTTATTTATATGGGGGAAAAAAAACACAACTTAATAGCTTATCAGAGTTTATCAGATTACCAAAGTTGTTAAATCTTTGTGTGGTAGAGAGGAATACAGAGTTAGGGAATCAGGTTCCTGATAAATTGAGAATGACTTGAGCACAGACTAAGGATATGATTTTTCACTGGTGGTATAAGTTGTTAAAAATTAACAATGGAATTTAATTCCACATTACGCTAATAACTATTACATTTGCAGATCTAATTGTAACTTGTAAAGTATGATAAAAGTGTTGGTTGTGAGGGATGGCAGTTTCATGCAAGTGAAAATTAAAGGTGGGAACAATAAAAGGACAGAATTCTGAAAGCCTTCGGGGAGACACAAAAGGCATTTTAACCCAGTTAAGAGTTTACTTGCTTTATTTTGTCACTTGAACTGTGCAACTTCCATGATCCACATTATTTGCAGATTTTCCTATGTAACAAAGTCCTGTCTCAGATTTTCTCCCTGCGTGATTTTTTAAAAGGTAAAACCATTGTTTTCACAGTACTTATTTGAAAAGTCTTTCACCTCATTCTATGTTGCCAGGTACAAAAAAAAGGAATTGAATCGGAAACTCATTGCAATTAAATGACAGGAAATAAAACACAAAATTTTATGAAATAGAGAACAGCAATAGTATAGAAATTGCCAAAAGATTATTCATTCTGGTTGGCATTTAACAAACCTGATGTCCCACTTAGATTGGAAATTGATATGAATTGCCAAAGGCAAGTATAAAAGATATAAAAAGAGACAGGAAGTATCAGAATAATTTTTCTTTGTTATGTAAATAGTGAAATGAGATGGCAATATCCCTTTTACCATGTACTGGTGTACATTTGCATTTTAACGGAGAATATCATCCCGACCTGTCATGAAAAACTGGTTTCTGACAACAAAATGGGCGCGGAAACATTTAAAGAGATCCATCTTAAAAGACTACAAAATATTTTCTCCATTTTTACTACTACCATCACAAATTCATTGTGCTTTTACTGAATAATTCAGTACTTCTGCCAAGCCATTAATTTGACGATCGTTCACCTTTGCTAAAGTATGCACAAAAATCTAAAATATATGTAGACTGAAGATTCTTTTTCAACTGATTTGGAAGACATGTCTTTAAAGAAGCCATCTTTACATAGCATCTCTGCTCTAAAACAGTGGAACCTCAGACCTGTTTGGTACATGTTCGAAGGCCGAAATAAGGATCTGGCATACCCCTACTAATAAAGAACTGCTGCGAATTGTTGTGCCAAACATGACCTGTAATTCCATTGAATTTATGCGGGATGGGAGGAGCATTATTAGTGGTAAGCAACGAAAGTGTTAAAATCAAAAGAATTTAATTCTTCTAGGCCTGAATACATCTCTGTTTACTTTGTTACTTTTCAATGTGAAATTTCCATAGCTTGGAACGATGGGAAGATCCGGGCTTTTACCCCAGAGACTGGCAAATTAATGTATACGATCAACAACGCTCACCATGACGGTGTCACGGCAATTGCTGTCACCAGTGACGGCAAGAAAATAATCAGTGGAGGTGGTGAGGGACAGGTTTGTATAAAGCATAATCATTTTGTAAAGAGGCAATCTTAAATGCAATAATTACTTGTTCTGGGATATTTTTCATTTGTGAGAGAATTTGACCAGCAACCTTGTGTATAATTGTGAGCCATTCTTTCAACCACAACAAGGCTGTGTGGGAAGTCTCAACTTGGACTGACTTGTCCAAAGGTTCCCACAGCCAGGGAAATCTGGTAGTCAAGTGGAGGTTTGTTTAAATCTTTGCCTCTGCCACAGCATGCATTCTACTCTCTCCCTCCCCAACTCCCATCCTCCAGAAGTTTCCTCAGGCCTTGATCTATCTCCCCCATGGAAAATTGCTGGTGGAAATTCTGATCCACTGAAATACAATAGGGCTGGATTTTTCCCAATTCAGACCTCTCTTGGCCACTACATGAAAAGTACTGGTAATTCTCCACCACTACCCCTTCCCCCCCCCCCCCACCTTCACATCTTCTCCCACTTGCCAAAACCACTACAACTGTCACGGCTTCTAGAGCCCAATTTGTAGCAGTGTCAGTGGAGACTGAATCGATCAATAATCAAGGAGTATGTAATTCTAACCACTGTTTCAGTTCATTGGTTTCTAAGTCATAGAGTTTTGAAGCGAAGCGAATTATGCTATGAAAGAATTATTGTATTTCAGTAATCTCATCCCCCTTTTCTTTCCCCATGACTCTGAAGTTTAATATGTTATTTATTTAATTCCTATTGAAAGCTACTCTCGAATGTGTTTCCCTTCATTTCACTTTTGATTTTTTTTTCACCAATTGTCTTCTTGTTGCTGCACCTTTTCCTAGTGCAAAGTTTCTCTTTTTTCCCCTCGATAAAAATGCTTTAAGACTTTGAACTATTCAATCCTTCTTGCCTTTTGATCTTTTTTGCTATAAGGTGAACAATCTTAACCTTTCCAAAAATCAGCAAAATCTATTTCAAATCAACAGTAAAATCCCTGTTATCCAGAAATTGTTGCAGATTTTCTTACGTAATGTGCAGCCTCAAACAACCATCAAAAACATCAGGGAAAGTAGGTAAAAAAAAAGAAAGTTTAAGTTTAAATGTGGTGCCCCCAGTGATTAGTTTGCCACTCATGCAACACGCAATATCAGTCAACCAGAACATTCACTTATCCAGCTTCTATCAATCTAGGGGTTTTACCATATTTTGTCCCAAGTTTCATTCTGTGCTTCAGTTAAGGCCTTACCAGAGATTTGCAAACGCTTGGTGACTTTGCTTTTGTACTCTATACCAGCACCCTGTAATGATTAAGTAACTGATCTGCAGATTTGAGTTCAAAGAAATAAATCTGGAATATGAAAAAGCAAATATCAGTTATTACAACATTGTTGTAAAGAACTTAACTGGTTCACTAATATGCTTCAGGGAATTAAATTTGCCATAGTTCTCCTGGTCTGATTTATGTATGACCATACACAATAATGTGGTTGAATCTTAATGGTGCACTAAAATTATCTGGCTTTCATTAACACCCTCCACCCCTCGCCTCTTTCCCTCTCGCCTTCCCCCAGTTCTGCGTCTCTCTTCCGATTCATTTTGCACAAACATGATAAATTCTTACCTCGTGCCTTATCGTATCCAATTAACACCTTTTGTTGGTCTGGATTCCTCCCCCAGCCAGCACTGTCTGAATTCTGCAACTTTCTAAGATTTCCTGCTTCTGGCTTATTCTGCTTATTCCTTGAAGAAGGGCTCAGGCCCAAAACGTCAATATATTTTTGTCTCTTAGGGATGCTGAAAAGACCAGCTGAGTTCCTCCAAGATTTCAGTGGGTTTTTATTTTGAAAGCTATTCATTTCAGGGACAATTTGCAAAAGACAATAAATGCTCGTTTTGCCAGCAATATCCACATCTCTAGAAGATGGTCTTGGCACCCTCAAATTTCTATGCCGAACCAATCCAGATACCTCTCTTCCTGCACTATTTTCTAAATTCTGATAGTCATTTTATGTTGCCTCATCTCATTCTTACAATTTAAATCCCCTTACCTTCTGTTAGCTCATTTCAGCTATCTATACTATATTTTCAAGTATCGTGTCACCTTCACAATTTGAAATCGAGTTCTATCCCCCAGGATATTAACATATAACACAAAGAACCATGGCCCCAACTCTGAAAGGAACTCATGAACTATGACTTTCCTTTCTGTTGCTTTTTTATTCACTCTGAGACTGCTTCTTTAATCCAAAGCTGTGAAGACCTGGTGGCAGTTTTGCAAGACTCTGTGACCTTGTGTGATCAAAGTCAGTGAAATGCGTCTTCAACAGCCATATTCTACAAACTTCGCTACTAGCCTTGGGAAGAATGCAAATCACTTCATTCCATCACTCATCAACAAATTTCTCTATATTCAGGCTCATACTTATGTGCAGGTGCTCTGCTATACAGAAAATCATACATATGTATAGCTGCAGGGCTCACATCAAATTCTCAAAGAATCTACAAAATGTCAGCTATTTATCCTTGATGTCACATCACCCAAATACATTGTGCAAAACTCCTGAATCCATTTGCACAAACAACAGTTAACTAGGGAAAACTGATATCATTACGTGTTCTGACTTCCGAGGTGCCCACTGCCGAGGATGTGATCTATGGTGAAGCTGTATCCTCATGTCTCATTCTTCTTTCTGCATGTCCTTTGCCCTTAACCTATTCTTCTCTGATTAACTATCTGTAGATGGTTCAGCATGCAGATACAGTGGCATAACATTCATCTATCACGTTTTCTTTCTCCACCCTTTGTTATATCATTTTCCCTTGCATTTGTTTTACGCTGATATCCAAAAATGCTATCTGGCCAAGCAGCAGAAGACCTCATTTACTAATGCTTCAAGTAATGTAGAGGATGGATGCATCTGAATGAAATGTGAGGCATCTGTTCTAGTGAGGCATACCCGTCAGGGGCTTGTAGCCTGGGCAGGAGAAAGAAAGGGAATGGAGCAGTTAAAATGGATATTTTGTCATTTGAAAACAAACACGAATACAGCTATAGAAGCAGATTTTTAATCACTTTGCAAAGCATGAGAACTCCTACACAGCAAGAAGCACTGCCACGAGCAGCTAGTCTCACGCCCAAGAGAGTCTTCCTCATGGCTTATGAATCATGTAGTTTTAAAACTTCTGAACCATAGGTTTCTAGAAAATTTGAACAGACTGCTCCATATCAGTATTCGTTAACCAGAATTGTGTTCCTGACCCAATGGTTAATGCTCTTTTACTACCTTATTGAATAAGGAGGTTCTTATCAGATCCAGCTAATAACAAGAAAGAATGAAATGAAAACATCTGCCTTCCAGTCAGTATTTTAAAACTTACAATCACAGAGCAATTCTGCTTCTTGGATGTGTGGGAGGCCTTCAACAGGGATTACTACAAAAAAAAACTGAACGCATTTTCTGGCAGTGTTAGGGAGGTCCAGCATTGAGGTTTTTCTTTGCAGATAATGTGTCCATCCTTTTCTATGTGGAAATGGTGATCAAATCTATTTAGCAATCCGTGGGTGTGATGAAGCTTCGAATGATAATGGAGCAGAAGCAAATGAATTATATGTGGTGCAACTGAAGCTCAGATGGCTGTCTTCAAATTCAGGCACCCAGGGTCTTAAAATTATTTATGGATTGTACTCTATCAAATGATTTGGATTGTGAAATGATGGTGGTTTCAAGGAAGCCAAATTTGCTTTTCCTTCCAGAATGACAGCAGCTATTCTCCTCTCCATGCTACTGTTCAATGTGTGAGGGTATTAAATTTGCACATGAGGCTTACTGTCACTGATGCAAAAAGTTCCTTTCGGTAGTCGGGTGACATATGGGTTTCACACTGACTTGATAAGTTGAACTTAAGAAGGAAGTGGTGGAGGGGTGTTTTCTGGTTCTGTGTTGTTTGTTGTAAATATAAATAATTTGGATGAAAATGTGGGTAGTCTGATATGTAAATTTGCAGGTGACACAAAAATTGGTAGAGTTGCAGACCGTGTGGAAGGTTATCAAAGAATACAGCAGGTTGTAAACCCATTTGCAGTTGGAAATTTGAGCAGAGAGCTGACAGATGGAGTTTAATCTGGACAAGTGTGAGGTAATGTATTTTGAAAGTCCAATGCGTAAGAAAAATATACAATAATTGGCAGGATGTTAGGAGAATTGATGGACAAAGGGGTCTTGGGGTGTAAGTCTGCAACTCTCTGAAAGTGTCTTCACAAGTAGATAGGGTGGTAAAGAAGGCAAGTAGCATGTTTGGGGCATGGAGTATAAAAGTTGGCAAGTCATCTTGCAGCTGTATAAAACTTGGTTGAGGCCACATATAGAGTATTATGTCCAATTCTATACAGCAGCCACAGAAAAGATGTGAAGGCTTTGGAGAGAAGGCAGAAGATGTTCACCTGAATGTTATCTGGTTTGAAGTGTATTAGCAAAAAGAAGTTGGACAAATTTGGTGAGAAAATTTAAATTGTTTTGTGCAGTGCTGAAGGGATGATGTTGATAAAATAATGAAATGCACAGATAGGGCAAATGGTCACAATTTTTATCCCAGGGTGGAAACATCAAATACCAAAGGCAAAAAGCTTAAGGTGAGAGTGGGAAAGTTTAAAAGAGATTTTTAAGGCAAGTTCTTTTATAAAGAGGATGGTAGGTGCCAGAAACATGCCAGGAGAGCTGATAGAAGCAGATATGGCAGTAAAATTTAAGAGGAATTTTGATAAACATATGAACATGCATGGAGTAGACCATATGCAGACAGCTGAAATTAGTTACATTCACATTATATTCAATGCTGACATGGTTGGTCAAAGAGTATGTTGATGTTCTGTACTTTTCTAAGTTCTATGTCTGCACTGGCACCAAAAAATCCAGTTAACTAATCCCACCTTCCAGTACCAGATCTATAACTTTGCAGGTTTGCATTTGAAATATGTAGGAACATAGGAAGTAGGAACAGGAGTAGGCTAAAAATGGCCCATCGAGCCTGCTCCGCCATTCAATAAGATCATGGCTGATCTAATTTATGACCTAACTCCACCTACCTGCCTTCTCCCCATATTCCCTAATTCCTCTATCATGTAAAAATTTATCTAACCGAATTTTAAATATGTTTAATGAAGCAGCCTCAACCACTTCCCTGGTTAGAGAATTCCAAACATTCACTACTCTCTGGGAAAAACTATTTTTTCTCATCTCTGTCCTAAATCTACTCCCCCGAATCTTGAGACTGTGTCCTCTCATTTTAGTTTCCCCGGCCAGCTCAAAAAACCTTCCTACATCTAACCTATCCATACCCTTCATAATCCTATATGTTTCTATAAGATCTCCTCTCATTCTTCTGAACTCGAGCGAATACAATCCTAGATGGTTTAATTTTTCACCATAAGTCAACCCCTTCATCCAAGGGATCAAGTATTGTTGACATTTTAGTGAGCATTTGTTTATCACTTTTTCAGACTGGAAATTTCAGTCCCTTTTACCATCTTCTGTGTCATAAATAATTCTTCATCTTCCTTATAATTTTTCTACTAAAGATTTTCAATTTATGCATGCTAACTTTTGATCCCTCTGTTAAGGGATTTAAGATGACCTCTATGTAAGTACTCTATCTTGTCCCCACATAATTTTTTACCTTCTCAATTTGGTGTTCTCTTTTGTCCCTTCTGTTCCAAAGAAACAATGCCCTCACTATCTGATTAACCCATTCTAATCACTCATTTGAAAACAATCTTTCTGATTTCAGCTGCGGGTGTGGGAAATTGGTTCAAAAACCCAAAGGCTGATTGAAGTTTTGAAGGAGCACTCATCAACTATATCATGCATTAAAGTGAAAAAAAACAATCAAGAATGTGTATCAGCAAGTTTTGATGGTACTTGTATCATTTGGGATTTAATGTAAGTGCTTGAAAATCTAATTTCATTATATAAAGAATAATAAAATATTATTACATTATTTTAATGTAATCTAATGCAAACTTCTCATTGCATTAATCAGCCATAATTTAACAGCTGTTTCTCTCTCAAAGCCTTCTACAATCACAAATCTTACTGTATCATTTAAATTCCTTTCATGCAGAGGAAATATATGCACGAATATAGGAACTAGTGGTAGCCATTTTGGACGCGCATGGATCACTGTTTTGATAATGACCAGATTTAGTTTTTGCTGATTGATTGGCAAGGATACTGAGCCTAACATCATCTTCAAGTGCTGCACTAGATCTTTTACTTCCATCTGAAAGCAGAGATATAGCTGTGGTCGAACATCTGACAGTGTTGCACTGCTGGAGTGGGGTTTCAGCTTGGATTTCTTTGCTTTTGGTTCGAAACTGAAGCTCAAACCTCCAGCCAACAGAATAGAGAGTGTGTTTAATTGAGCCAGAGCTGGCAAATGTAATTACAGTAAAACCCCTGGTATCTTGAATTCAAACAACTGGCAAAAAAATCGTGAAGGGAAAGTCATGTCTCATGAGCCGAATTGTGTTTTTTGAGAAGATTAAAAAAAAATTGTTGAAGGTAAGGTGATAGATGTGGTCTACATGGATTTTAGTAAGCCTTCTTGTTCAGAATGTTTTGAGGCATGGCATCCATGAAACTTTGGCTGTGTCAATTAAAAAATTGGCTTGCAGGAAGAAAGCGGAGAGTAGTAGTGGAAGGAAAGTATTCTTCTTGGAGGTCAGTGACTAGTGGAGTTCTACAGGAATCTTTTCTGGGACCCCTGCTCTTTGTGATTTTTATTATAAATGACGGATGAAGAGGCGGAAGGTTGGGTTTGTAAGTTTGCGGATAATACGAAGGTTGGAGGAGTTATGGGTGGAGCTGAAGGTTGTTGAAGGTTACAAAAGGATATACAGGCATTCCTTGGGTTGAAGACGTCCGATTTACAAACAGCCCATAGTTACGAACTGGCAAGCCATCAGGAAGTAGAATGGTATCAACTTCTGGTTCAAGCGTGGTTGAGTATAATTTAAATTATAATTTAACTTCAAAACTTCGCCCCCCCCCTCCTCCCCGCCAGCTCCGACACGGTCCCCCCCTGCCTGAACTGTCATGGTCCCCCCCACTCAGTTTCCAGCCCCCTCCCCTCCCCCATCTGATGCAGCCGTCACCCCCGCTTACTCCAACGCATTCCCCCCACGCTTGCTCCAATGTGTTCCCCCCACTTGCTCTGATGCAGTTCACCCCCTCCCTGCTTACTCTGATTTGGTTCCCCCCACTCACACTGATATGGCAGTCACCTGCCACCCCCACCCCCCCCCCCCCCCCCAATGGATTGGATAACTTCTGAATCAGAAGGAAAAATTGCCTCATGTTTGCAATGTTGTACTGTTACCTGCTAAATAAAACTCTTATCTGCTAATTTTGGTAGCTAGAGATGAAAACTCATACTCCAAACGAGCATTGTTAAATTTTAAGAGCTGGTTGATCCTGCTCACCTTTGGAGTGACTCTCTTAAAATGTTTCCTTATCCCTGCTTTGTAAGAGTGGTTATCTTTATTAGTATATTATTAAGTATTTTGGTAAGGCTTTATCTGTAAAGTTGGGAAAGAGGGGGTTACTTATCTATATATAATGTTATTGTTCGCCTTTTGGGCTGCTCCGTGGAGGGGCGGGGGAGAAACCTACAGATGCAGCAACAGTTAAATATTTTCAAAGAATGTGACTGAAAATAAGGTAGGTGTTATATATTCATGCAAATGTGTAAGTACAGTATAGTATTTTTGTCTTTTAAACTGTTTATTCTTAATGTATATGTCTTAGTTAGACTTTGTCAGTGTAAGTCTCAAGCAACCAGAAAGTACACTTACCTGCATCTACCAATCCCTATAGGTGCCGGATACCAAGGGTTTTACTGTATTAGTTTTTATTTGAATCAGAAATGAGAAATTATGGTGTAGAAAGGAAACAAATGAGACAGTGAATGAGTAGCTTCTGCCAGTAGAAAACTCAATAAAACATTTAGATTGTGGTCATAGAGAAGATGAGGGAAGACTGGGAGTGAGGTAGAATTATCAGGTCTGATTTTTGGGGAAGTGTTGAGGTCCAGGGAAAAGCATCAGGACATGAAGTAATAGAGGAAGAAATAATAGGAAGGGAGAGATAGTGAAGCGGTGATCCGGTGTTGCAGGCTGCAACCTTCAGTCATGCCAATAATAATTATTGGAGAGGTTGATCAGGGATTCAAACTTGAGTCCATTTTGGAAGCGGAGAAGGGAGAGTGCAGATGAATGTGTAAAAATGATGTCCAAAAGTGAGTTGGGATGGGAGGTGGATTTTCGGAATGAACAACAAGATAATTCTTAAATACTTAAAGAAGATCTCCCTGAAAGAAGACAGATATCTTTTATTTCCAAGATTGGTCCCTTAAACTAAAGGCTTGCAGATATCATCTATCCTGTTAAAATTATTTTGATGTGCATTTTGCAGACCTTAAATGTGCAAAATAATTTTACTTGATTGTATTGTGCATGATACAGAGATATATATTTCGATCAAATAAGGGTGACAATGGAGCTGCTGGGAAAGCTGCAAGCTCACAGCTACCAGCTCCATCCTGATCCCTGGTGTATTCCAAGTGGAACTTGCACATTCTCTCTGTAATGGTATCAGGGCAGCTGGGATCCATTAATGTTGGCTGACTATGGTTGGACACTGACATGAGAGGCATCTGATGCTGAGTACAAATGAAAATCAGCAACAAAATATTTTTAAGTCAGTTGAACTAACGCAATGTGTCAGCGTCAGGATGAGATTCAACATTATAAATTCAATTTGTTTTTTTTCCCAAATCCTGAAGATGTGTGGGTTGGTAGGTTAATTGTCCATAGTAAATTGTCCCTAGTGTGCAATTGGTCATAGTGTCTTGGGGGGAGGGTGTGGGGGTGGGGGGTGTGGTTTGATGAGGAAGTGGAATGGTGCATACTCAGTGGGCCACAGGACCTGTTTCCGTCTTGTATGATTCTAAATTAATTGGTTTGGTCCATGATAACAGAGGATGGGAACAAATATTATTGGTCAGGTTGAATTTTGTGCGTTATTTCATAAAGGTTTAAAAAAAAATCAAGCAAGAAATTAGTCAGAAAAATAACATGTTGGTTTTCAGTGCTCAGGTGAAGAACAGGGGCTGGAGAGCAAAAGGTGCAGCATTTGTATAGATTGCTGCACGAGATGCTGTTTGGGCTTTGTACAAAAGGTGAGAAAAGGTCTAACATAAATTTACTGATGGAATGTCACAATCTTAATCACTTCAAATTCTAGACCATCGTCCAATCTGAAAAGTTTCCTAAATTTTCACCACATTCACAAAGCCACTAAACTATGAACTGTATGATTAAAATCTCTGTAGGTTACCCCTATGCTTTTCTGACTGAAGCATGTTCCATGGAAAATAAGTAATACCTCCCGCAATTTCTCTGGATTCTTCTTTTCATCCCTTGTTTACTCTGCTGGCACTAGGTGGTTTTCCCATCAAGTGGAAAAAGATCCATCTGAGTCACTCTTCTTGGAACCTAACCTATTTTAAAATCTCTTGCATATTACTTAAATGGTATTTTCTGGAATGTTTGCAAAGTTTCATGCTCACATTTACTTACCAGCAGATGGCATTATTGACCATCAAATGCAACACATTCACTGTTGTGTTTATTGGGATTCCAAGGCAAAGTTGCAGGTACTATATTTTGCAAATTAATTCTTCAGTTTCACATCATAATTCGGTAGGTAAAGTCATATCCAAGCATTAATTTGATCTAAATGGTTGAATAATATTCCACATTCAAATCAGCAATGCTTTTCTTAATTTAAAATGGAGCGAGGGACTTATGCAAATAACAAAAACAAAATACAGTGAAACTCCAATTTTATGCGCCCCAATTTAATGCGATTTCGGATATAATGCGAATTCGGATATAATGCAATGAGTCGTTGGACTCGGGCCTCTGGCTGCCTGCAGGAGCGGGGACATTGGGCTGCTGGCAGGAGTGGTGACCCTGAGCTCCCGGATTGATTTAAAATGCATACAGAATAACTGGGATGTTCCAGATAAAGGAGAAATGTAAACAGGGAAATAGAGTGAAACCCCGATTTAGCACAATCCCGCTTTTTTTGCGATGAGATTTTATGGACCCCAACAATTGTGTTATAACAGTGAGCAACTTAGACAGAAAAATAAACAGGGTTAATATTTCAGGTGGCTTACCAAAACTTGAATGAAAGATTACACAGGACAACAATTTTTTTTTTCAAAAGGTTTGCCCCTGAAAGAAAATTAGGGATTATGATTAAATCTTTGAATGCAAAGATAATTTCAGATGAACTGTATCACGAAAGAAGTTGAAGAAACATTTTGACTTTTATTGAATTTATAATGTTGAATCTCATCCTGACGCTGACACATTGCGTTGGTTCAACTGACTTAAAAATATTTTGCTGCTGATTTTCATTTGTACTCAGCATCAGATGCCTCTCATGCCTGTGTCCAACCATAGTCAGCCAACATTAATGGATCCCAGCTGCCCTGATACCAGGTCGCAATGTCCTGGTGAAACTTTTTCACCATGTTCGTCACTGACTGCTCCAAGATCAGCAGGGAAGACATCCAAGTACAAGTGCATAAAATTAATTTTCAATGATGTGATGCACTTCATTGTTCTTTATGCTTGAAGTAGACTTAAAATATGACAGGAAATCACAAAAATGTTAAATCTAAAAAAGGGTACGTGAAAGGAACATTTTAAGGTGGTTTTTGTAATTAGCAGCCCAGAGAGTTCAGGAAGAAAAATCTTCATTGTCCAGTGTTATTGACCTGCAGTGTGAACTCTTCTCCACAGCTACTGTCTGATTTGCAAAATATTTGTAGCATTTTTTGCTTTTATTTCAGGTTTCCAGCATTCACCGATTTTATAATGCAGCAGCTAGCCTGTTTTGCAGCATGGGGTAATAAAAGCAAAATTAAATAGCATAATTCCTATTCAAGACAATGATTATAAATTTAGGCACTCCATAGAGCAAAGCTTACAAACTAATGATGTGAGGACAGAATCATGATCAAATCTCGAGCTCGCAACTTACAGACACTCAAAACCTTGACTCAAGTACCTCGAGGGGGTTGTGGCATTAATCATATTGCTGAAGTACTTGGCTTATTTAGAAAATGGAAGAAAAAACTGAGAGGGTGAAGGAAGGTGAAAGATTTAATTTTAAACTGAGTTTTAACTCTAGAATAGTACTTTTTGTATTACTTTGTACCTTTAAATAATATGTTTATTTTACAGACGGTATGCAAGAAATCAAATGATTTTGGCGAACACCCTTTTCAAATGTGTCTGTTATTATCCTGATGAATATCAAATAATAACTAGTGGTAAAGATAGGAAGGTAAGAAAATATGTGTGGAAGATTCATTCATTTTTTGAATTGGAAATATTTGCGAAGAATCAAAGTAACCATTTAAATGAAGGCCTTTAAGTTAAGTTGTAATTTATTTGTCTCAATTCCTTGTACAGTGAGATGGCTTCTTCTCTGATTAAATTAACAAGTATTGAAGCAGATTTATAATCTAAAACTCCTTCTGTTCTTTCGTCCCTTTCTTGAAGACAATTCTTGATTTTATTGCTCAGAATTAATTCAGTCCATGCTGTTTACTCTCCAATAACTCAGTTTTATTTATGTATAACATTGGATCATGCCCTATTTATCCAGTGAATTTTTCACCCAAAAAGATGGGAGGAGGCAATATAACCAAGGACCACTGCTGGTGCTCTTCTAGAATCAGATTACAATATCAAAGCTCACAATCTTTTCTCTTGGTCTCATTAATTAATAAATCTGAATATCGTGTATTCTGTACACTGCCATTTTCTTTGTCTTCTTGATTTTTGTTGTAAAACACTGAATATAGGGTTGCTCATTAATATACTGATTTGGTCAAGTTACTAAGCATAATAACATCATGAATACCATAATAATGGTTTTTTTTTTGATGAACCCTCAGAAACCTCCTGTCTCTGTAGAAGAATTTTTTTGTTTTTTAAACTGCCTTGTGACTTGACGATTGAGTCAATCCTCAGACTACAGATGGGGCCCTCATGTGCTCCATCAAATGCATCTCAGAGTCAGGGTCAGAAGTCAGGTATCAAGTACAGCTTACCTCCGCTTTCTTTGAAAATTCAGGAGGACAGGAAAATGCTCTATACAACATTTGGTTTCTAAAATTTAAAATTATTAACATTAGTTCTGTTCTTGCACTTCATTGGTTAACATAAAGAAAGTTTTTTTAAATTTTTATCTTGTGTGGAAAGGTGGGACATGGATTGATGTCAAGGAATGATGGGTGGACAATGCATGCTGTGATGGTTAGCAGGACTGGTTCCTGTTGTTGGAACTGAGGGACAGGAAAAGAGTATGAGGAATTCATCCATGAGATCATTCGTGCAATAATAGAAATATCTTGAACCATGTTTGCTATTGCTTTTTCGATGCTTGCATCATTTTCTTCCTTCTTGTCCTCCTGGTCCTCCCATCCAAAGAAGTGATCCAAGGATTATGTTTGCTGCCATTTCAACACTCCCAGCTGTGTATTATCTCTTCTACTCTTATTTATTGATTACAACACGGAAAAGGGCTGTTTAGTCCATTGAATCAATGGCAGTTACCAGCAGAACAATCCCAACAGTCCCATTCCCCTTCTCATTTTCCTGTCGCCATGAAATTCACTCTCACTCGCCCTTCAAATAACTGAATTATATACCCGAAGGAGTAGACTATCACATGACAAACTCTTTGGGAATCATGGAAATTTATGGAAGTTTACAGATGATGCAGCGGAAGCTCTTAAAGCTGACAAACACTCAGGGGCACCATGGGAGTTTCTTAATGTGGAGTTGATGATACTCTGCAGTCATGGGAAGCCAGCTCAAGTCACAAATTCAAGCAGCCTCTCAATCTGACAGTTCGCATCACAAGCCAAGTTTCTGCCTGCTTTGCAAACAAACCATCACTCAGCTACGTGTCCAATGCTTTTGTGTACTGACAACTGACCAAGCTTGATGGCACATGTCATTTTTAAAGTCACACGTGGATTGTGGCTGTCAGGTGCAGCAGGCAACATGTCTCATTTCAGATGGCTGCACTAACTGCCCCTTGACTAAACTTATGCAAACTGTAATCTTCCAATTAATCATGAAAATTTTTAAAAACTGCAAATGCTGGAACTCTGAAATAAAATCAGAAATACTGGAAACTCTGGGGAATAAGAAGCAGAATTCACATTTTGTACTGGAAATCTTTTGTCAGAACCAGGAAAGTAAGAAAACAAGTTACAGTAAAACCCCTGGTATTCAGCACCTTCAGGATTGGTAGATGCTGGATAAGTGTATTTTTCGGTTGCTTCAGATTACGCACAAGGCCTAACTAATACATCTGCATTAAGAATAAACAGTTTAAAAGATTTTAAAAAAACTATACTGTACTTGCATTGAACAAACTTCACTTGCATAAATATTTAAACCTTAAAGCATTTTACTTTATTTTCAGTCATATTCTTTGAAAACATTTAACCATCTGCATGTTCCTCCCCCCTCCACGGAGTTGTCCAAAAGATGACTTCAGTGTCTATATATGATGCTTACCATATGGATATGGGTCGCTCATGAGACTACACCTGGAACATTGTGCAGGTCTAATCTCCTTACTTAAAGAAGGATATAGATATAGGAGTACAGTGAAGGTTCACTAGATTGATTCCTAAGATCAGTTCAAGTTTATTATCCACTATTATAAATACAATTGGATGAACAACAACCTTTGGTGCTCAGTGCTAAAACATGCCAGCACACATACATACAGACTTAACACACATACAGATAAACTATTCATATGCAATACATATATAAAAATAAATACATATTATTTTAATAAATAGGAGAGTCTTAGAGGGTTTGTATGAACAGTTCATCAGTCGTTCAGCAGTCTTATTGTCCATGGGAAGAAGCTGTTTCCCAGCTTGGTGATTCTGGCTCTGATACTTCTGTATCACTTTCTCATCAGGAGTACCTGGAAGATGCTATATGCGAGGTAGTAGGGGTCCTTAACAATTTTGCGAGCTCGGTAAATCACGTCGATTTTGAGGGGGGCGGATTGAGGCTCCAGTGATCCTCTCTGTTTCTCTTGTGGTCCTGAGAATTGACCTCCAATCCAATGTTCTACAGCAACCATACCATACTGAGATGCAGCTGACTCCTGTAGAAAGTTGACAGGATGGTGGTCAGTAGCCTTTCCTGCTTCAGTCTTCCCTGGAAGTGCAGTCACCTTTCTGACAAGTGAGAAGATGTTGTGTGTCCAGGATAGGTCACTACTACATTATAGATAATTAATACCCCCCCCCCCCTCCCAAGTTTACAGATAAAGATTCTGGCCAAGGTGACTCTTACAAACCAGGGATAAGGAGACACTTTAAGAGAGTCACCCCAAAGGCAAGCAGCACCAACCAGCTCTTCATCCTGGGCCATTGCTGTTACACTCAACTTTATTCAAACAGTTGCTACAAGTAAAACATGACCTAAGGCACTCCGCTGGCTGAATATTTGTTCCCATCTTCACCAAAGGTTTATGTTTTACTTCAGAGGACATTTACAATTTTAAATGTGTATTTTTTTTACCTATCATTTTATTCATTTATTTTCATTTTTAAATTTATTTTGCTCAATTTTTTTTGCTGGTTGCTTGAAGCTGCCGGTTGATTGAATTTTGGGTACCAGGCGTTTTACTGTAGTTTTAAGTTGTAAGGATATCAATGGATAGGGCAAAGGGAACATCTTAGAAAGGATGAGGCCTGGGTTGCCATGGTGATAAGCTATTGAGCAATTAATCTGTTGATATATTAATGAGGGCAGTTAGAGTTAACACTGAAAGAATAACCTCTGTGAGATAAGGATAGTTGGAAAAAAGTTCAAACAAAATAATGTAAAGGTTGGAAAAGCTGCAGGGAGTGTTAAGAATATCCAACCACACCAATAGAGAGGGAAAAATACTGAGCCAATATTACAGATTGATGTCCCGCAGCAGAGTTGGCCAATTCTGACAAAACTAGAGAGAGCAAGTTACTTAATTTGTGGAATTCATTTTTGAACCTGGAAAGCTATGACATGCCCAAAGAGAAGATAAGGTGCTGTTTCTCTAGATATTGTTAGACCTCTTTATTACAATACACAAGGCTACTAACAAATGGGTCAGCGTGAGAGTGGGATGAAAGAATGAAGGTTGCAGGCAATATTTGACCCTGACATCATGGAAATTAGGTCAAATCCTGGAGCCATGTTTGTATCCATAGTAACATCTCTTTGTTGCCTTTATATCACTGTAGCTCTCCAACTTTTTTTCGTTCCCTCAGTCCTGCTGAGCACAGATTTTTGCACCACATGGCTTGAGCTGCAATCTCCAGACAAGCCATTTTTCCCAATAATTTCCAAACAGTAGTTCTGCCTGCTCAGAAGATGGCTCCAGAGATCTCTTCCACTAAGTGCATTTCCCTACTTCTGCCCATGCATTTTTAGCCTAGGGTGTGACTGGGTCGCCAAAGATGAAGATCTTGGCTTCCTGGATGCTCCACAATGATACAAGCTGCCACTCCAGATCATTTCTGAAACAGGGACTTCCTATAGCTGTTGATGCTTTCCACACATGTCTACCCCAGACTCTGGAAGTGTCCTTGGATTCCTACATTGCATTGTCCTTGCTTTGGCTTACCCTTAAATTATTCTCTTTACTTTCTCCAAACTGCCCTTCCATTAACCACGGATCTTAACCTCTATTTTATTTTTATTTTTTATTTTATTTATTTAGACGTACAAAAGGGAAACAGGCTCTTCTGGCCTTCGGGCCCATGTCGCCCAATTACACCCAATTAGCTTAAGTTGTGAAATGTGAGAGGAAATAAGAGCACCCAGAGGAAAGTCCCACAGACACAGGAAGAGTTGTGCTAATCGCCGCCCTTTCCATGCTGCCCTTACCATGCTGCCCTTACCATGCTGCCCTTACCATGCTGCCCTTACCACACTGCCCTTAATTTATAAATTAACTATTGAACTTTCATAAATGTAGAGATACCAACCTGATCCTATTTATCACTCAGCTGCTTGCTCTCCTACATATCACCTTTTGAATCCTTACACAACTTTCAAATTTCTGCCTCTAAACTGAGGGAAGCTATGCTGCTTTAAGCACCTGAACCTTTCCTCCCATTAAATGGTAAATGTACGTCCACCCCTTCTTCACCATTCAATTCCCTCACTACTGAATTACAGCTACAATCCATTTGCACTTCAACTCTTAGTGCATCCTTCGCAATTACCCTCATTCATCTGTATGACTTCAGTGTCTATATATGATGCTTACCATATGGATATGGGTCGCTCATGAGACTACACCTGGAACATTGTGCAGGTCTAATCTCCTTACTTAAAGAAGGATATAGATATAGGAGTACAGTGAAGGTTCACTAGATTGATTCCTAAGATCAGTTCAAGTTTATTATCCACTATTATAAATACAATTGGATGAACAACAACCTTTGGTGCTCAGTGCTAAAACATGCCAGCACACATACATACAGACTTAACACACATACAGATAAACTATTCATATGCAATACATATATAAAAATAAATACATATTATTTTAATAAATAGGAGAGTCTTAGAGGGTTTGTATGAACAGTTCATCAGTCGTTCAGCAGTCTTATTGTCCATGGGAAGAAGCTGTTTCCCAGCTTGGTGATTCTGGCTCTGATACTTCTGTATCACTTTCTCATCAGGAGTACCTGGAAGATGCTATATGCGAGGTAGTAGGGGTCCTTAACAATTTTGCGAGCTCGGTAAATCACGTCGATTTTGAGGGGGGCGGATTGAGGCTCCAGTGATCCTCTCTGTTTCTCTTGTGGTCCTGAGAATTGACCTCCAATCCAATGTTCTACAGCAACCATACCATACTGAGATGCAGCTGACTCCTGTAGAAAGTTGACAGGATGGTGGTCAGTAGCCTTTCCTGCTTCAGTCTTCCCTGGAAGTGCAGTCACCTTTCTGACAAGTGAGAAGATGTTGTGTGTCCAGGATAGGTCACTACTTAAGTGGACTCTGAGGAACTTGGTTCTCTCTGCTCTCTCCACTACCAAGCTATTAATGTGTAGTGGAGGGTTGTCCCTGGTCCTCTTTAAGTCCATAATGATCTACTTCATCTTGTCCATGTTGAAACTCAGGTTGTTATTCTTTCACCATATCACAAGAATTTCCACCTCCTCTGTAGTGCAACTCATTGTTGTTGCTGATGAGGTCAACTACTTATGTGTCAAATGCAAACTTGATGGCTCTGTTGGAGCTGTTTCTGGCATTGCAATTGTGGATCAGTTGCATGAACAGGAGTGGCCTGAGCACACAGCCCTGAAATGCTCTAGTACTCAACGTGATGGTACTCGACATTCTGCTGTTGACTTGGACTGTCTGTGGTCTTTCCATTATGAAATACAGAATCCAGTAATGGGAATACAGACATTTTAGTCCCAGAAAAGCTAGCTTTACCACCAGCCTCTGGGGGGGGGGGGGGGAATGATCATATTAAATGCCAAGCTGAAGTTGAATAGCAGTCTGGCGTTCTCTAGGTGGGTCAGGATGGACTGGAGGGACAAGGCTATATTATCATCAGTGGAATGGTTCCATCTGTATGCAAATTGAAATGGGTCCATTGTTTCTGGGAGGTGTGCTTTGATGTGTTCTATCACCAAATGCTCAAAGCATTTCATAATGGTGGAGGTCAATGCTTCTTGGTGGTAGTCATTGAGGTCTGAGGGCAGGTCAGTGGGACAAGGCAAGAAAAAGTGGTTCAGCACTGACTGTGGCCTGTTTTTGTGCTGTAATTTTTCTATGGTTCTATGCTTTGTAACCATTACCCTCTTGGTACTGGGATGATGGTGGCTGCCTGTGCTGACAGGGACTGCTTCAGTGACGTGTTGAAGATATCTGTAAGAACCTCCATCAGATGGTCTGTTCAATCCTTCAGATAGGGATGGAGTCCTGTAAAGAGAGGTTGAGCATACTGAACCTTTATTGGGCTTGATAAGGTAACTGCAGAGATAATTTTCCCCTGGCTGAAGTGTCCAGAAACAGATTACTATCTTAAATTAAGGGAAATTTCTTCAACCAGAAGGTCATGAATCTTTTGAATTTGCTACCCAAAAAGGTTGCAGAGGTGACGTCACTGAGTGTCTCAAGGAATCAAGGAACAACATAGAACATAGAAATCTACAGCACTGCACAGGCCCTTTGACCCAAAGCATTGTGCTAACATAATAACTTTACCAACTGCCTAGAATTTCCCTATTGCATAGCTCTCTATTTTTCTCCATTCTATGTACCTATCTAATAGTGTCTTGTGGGAATTGGGCTGGAAATGGCACAGGGGTAAAGGTCATCCACACTCTCACTTCTACTTGTGAAGGGAATCCACTTGAAATTTCCTCAGTACAGTGTTAGAATCCTGCTTCTGTGTTTCCTAAAAAGCAATAATCGTTTGTAAGCACAGTTTCATTGAATTTACAATTTAATTTGAAAAAATACACAGGATATATTTTCATCAGTTAATTATCTAAAAAGCCCACTATTAATCCCCAGAGTCCTCCACACATTTGATTCATAACTTCTATATTTTGCAAGAGCTTACTCATGATGATTCTTTTGTTATGCTTCACTTATTCGAATTATTCGCTTCACAGAACTTGTTCCTGATGTGCCCGCATCACGACATTACCTATCTATAAATTTAAAATATGAAATGTGATCATAATTAATTGGAATGTTATTCAATGGCCAAATGGGGAGAGATAATTTGGGCACAGCCATGTTATGTGCCTGCAAAAGTAAATTGTATTCTAATGACAAAACTAAATCTACAGGTTCAAAAATTCCCAGAGTGTTTTTGTAAAACAATAGATCAGGAGCAAGATTGTGCCAGCTCTTCCCACAGAAATTCAGTTACAACTTCATAATACCAGTCTTACCTTGGAACATAACAAAAAAAAATCAGGAACAGGTGGAGGCAGTCAACTCCATGTGCTACTCTGTCAATAAGATTGTAGCTGATCCAATCTTGGCCTCAACACTATTTCCCCACACTCTCTCCATATCTCTTGACTGTCTTTGATTTAAATGTATTTTTTCTGTCTCAAATATATTCAATGACTCCATCATCACAGCTCTCTGCATGGAGAATTCCAAAAAGTCACAAGGTTCTAAGTCCAGACACTCTTTCTTGTTTATCTTAACTCGACAATTCTTCATTCTGAAGCTCTGTATCCCAGTTCCAGACACCTCCTCTCAAACATCTTTTCAACATCCTCCCTATCAATACCCTACTTAAGTTCCTTGCAATAAAGGTAAACATTTTATTAGCCTTCATAACCACTTGATGTACCTGCTTGGTTTGTGTGTTTCATTTATTAGGAGCTCGATGTTTTCCACAAAATCACAAAGTATCAGAGCAGAAGTATGCCCATTGACCTATTGATTTTGTTCCACCGTTCTAATCATGAACTGATCCATCCACCCACTCAGACCCATTCCCTGGCTTTCTCCCCATAACCCTTGATGTTCTGACTAATTAAATGCCTGTCAGTCTCTGCCTTCAATACACCCAATGACCTCGCTTCCACAGCCACCTGTGGCAACAAGTTCCACAGATTCACAATCCTCTGCCTAAAGGTATTTTTCAACAAATCTGATTTAAATTGACGTTACTTTATCCTGAAATTTTTTCCTCATCCTAGAATCCCCTATCATGGGAAAAATCCTTGCCACATCTACTCTGTCCATGCCTTTCAGCATCTGAAATGCCTGTATGAGGTCCCTCTCATTCTACAAGTACAGTCCAAAGGGTGACAATAATTTCTCATGTTGTGACAGATTATAGATATGTTTTTGGGAGATAAATTGGGGCTGGTTTTTTTTAATGTAGGTCACATATAAACACTTTAAAACAGATATTATTTAAAATACTGGAGCCCTGCTCATGCTGGACATTCTGGCGCCAAGATCCTTTTCAAAAGCTTTTGAGAGTGCCCATGAGACTTCACTAATGGATTGTTGTTTACAAAAAGGCAACAGATGAAAGAACTCGTCAGAGCCACAGGCTGTCTGGAGTGGAACTTGCTGTTCTAAGAGGATCATGTGGTTTTGTAAGCAGAGGGAATAAAACAGACTTTTTCTCTGAGAGAGAGAGAAAAAAAGTTGTGGGTGTCCAGTTGACTGTGTTTCAGCCAGCAAGAGCAGCTCGAACTGAAACAGGAAAAGCTGGCAAAAAGCCCCAGAGTGGAAGATGACCTAGTCACAGCCCTTGTGGTTCATGCAAGAGGAGAGGACTGGCTGTCTAATGTTTCACTTGGAATAAGTGAAACAAAAAGGAACTCTGTAATGACCTGAAAGAAAGACGCTTCCACCAGCGTTGTCTCTGCTCCATCCTCAACATTCATTGGAGCGACTTCATCCCTAACATCGAAGTACTCGAGATGGCAGAGACCGACAGCATCGAATCCACGCTGCTGAAGATCCAACTGCGCTGGGTAGGTCACATCTCCAGAATGGAGGACCATCGCCTTCCCAAGATCATGTTATATAGCGAGCTCTCCACTGGCCACCATGACAGAGGTGCACCAAAGAAGAGGTACAAGGACTGCCTAAAGAAATCTCTTGGTGCCTGCCACATTGACCACCGCCAGTGGGCTGATATCGCCTCAAACCGTGCATCTTGGCACCTCACAGTTCTGCGGGCAGCAACCTCCTTTGAAGAAGACCGCAGAGCCCACCTCACTGACAAAAGACAAAGGAGGAAACACCCAACCCCAACCAACCAATTTTCCCTTGCAACCGCTGCAACCGTGTCTGCCTGTCCCGCATCGGACTTGTCAGCCACAAACGAGCCTGCAGCTGTCGTGGACATTACCCCTCCATAAATCTTCATCCGCGAAGCCAAGCCAAGAGAGATGTCCAGTGAACAACAAATCTCTCTCTGAAAACTGACAAGAACCTTTATGGACAGTAACCATTTACCTTTCAAACTCCAAAGCCTGGTGAACTTCATAAATGTTAAATTCTGTGCACAGTATAAGATTTGCCTGCAACCAGTAAACTTGGAGGAATGAGAAGTGAGATTTCACTGCGAATCAAAGAACTTTTCTGAACTTACACACACATTGCAAACACGTGCGCTTAGAATTAGAAGGGGGTTAAGTTAGGTTAGTTAAGTTAATAGTGATAAGTTAAAGTGTGATCCTGTTATCATGTTTAAAGATAATTAAAAGCAACATTTGTTTAAGTAACCATTTGTCTTGGTGAATATCTATTGCTGCTGGGCTTTGGGGTCCTCCGGACGTGTAACATTTTACTAACCCTTTCATTCCTGGCATCATTCTAGTAAATCTTCTCTGAACCCTCTTCAACGCCAGGACATCTTTTCTCAAATACGGTGCCCAAAATTGTACATAGTACTCCAAGTGAGGTCTCACCAGTGCTTTATAGAGTCTCAACATCATATCCTTGCTCTTGTATGCTATCCGTCTAGAAATAAATGCCAACATTGCATTTGCCTTCTTCACCACTGACTCAACCAGGAGGTCAACCTTTAGGGTATCCTACAAGAGGACTCCCAAGTCCCTTTGCACCTCATAATTTTGAATTTTCTCCCCATCTAAATAATAGCCTGTCCATCTATTTTCTTCTACTAAAGTGCCTGACCAATCACTTTTCAACATTGTATTGCATCTGCCACCTCTGCCCGTTCTCCTAATCTATCCAAGACTCTCTGCAGCCTTTCAGTATCCTCAGCATCACCTCCCCAACCACCTATTTTTGTATAAACTGCAACTTTAGATACAAAGCCTTCTATCCATAATCCAAATCATTTATAGACAATAAAAAAATGTCACAGCATTTTATAATCTCACTCCATTAAACAATATTTTCTTTCCACACGGACAATATCAAGTTTTACCACATATCTTCCATCCACATAACTTATCCATATTTCTTTATCCTACTGATAACTTGCTAACTCACTTATCTTTATATAATCAGCACATTTGGCTTCAGTGCTCCTTGTCCCTTCATGTTATTCATTCATGTCGATAAATAGTTGAGGCCCCAGCAATGTGGTCCTCCTATTGTGAATTGTCAATCCAAAAATCACACATTTACTGAACTCTCTATTTTCTGTTAATTATTCCCTTATCTGTGCCAATATAAGCCCATGCTCTCCTATTTTCTGCAATATCTGTACATGTTGCACCTTGTAAATCCCTTCTGGAAATCCAAAACATTGCATTTATTGATTCCCCTTTATCCACCATGTTTGTTACATCCTCAATGAAATTGAAATTCCATCAAGATGAATCACCTCAACATGAATGATAACCACAAAATCCTTATTCACTCATCAAAATACCTTTGGCTATGGTGGAAAAAAAAACAGTTCATATGAGTTTCTTTCATTTACTCAATTGATTATTTGACATTCTTACATCTACTAGCTGTGGTGTAAGTGGATTTTGCTTTTGTGTACTTTTACTTTTTTAGCCTGAGAATATTTTGTTGTAGACCAGTATCGTGAGAACAGATTTTAAAAACTCCACATGGTCAATAATGAAAGCACATTGCTATTCCCTAATATTGGTCCAGGACTCAGCCAATAGTCCCAAATTTTGTGGTCAGTTGTGAGCACTGTTTGATCACCACTGATATTCAAATTAATTGATATTAAACTATTAAAAGGGAACTGTTAGTTTAATAAAAAAACTACATGCTGTTTTGTGGAAAAAGACCATTTCTATCTCATTGCAAGTATTTCATGTTTAAAACAAAATTATACCACCAAAATGTTTTAAAGTAACTTGAGCAATTTTGTTTTTATTTTAAGATTGGGTATTGGGAGGTATTTGATGGATCCGTTATAAGAGAGTTGGATGGCTCCTTATCTGGCTCTATTAATGGAATGGACATCACAGCAAATGGAGATTACTTTCTAACTGGTAAGGAAAATCCAAGTTCTTATCCTTCTTGGTGGTGAAGATATTTTTGGAGTAGCATGGACTGTGGTGAAAATTAAGAGCAGCAATTGGTAACTTAATAACATCATAGCTGATCTGTTTATAACTCAACTCTGAATTCTTATCTACCTGAATTATCTTTCACCCCCTTGCTTTCAAGTATTATCTACCTGTTCCTCAAAAATACCTAATGCTGGAACACATTTTTTCTGTATTTGAGCTGAGATATTTTCTGATCCCTTAGCCTTTGGTGTATTCAATGCTTTTAACAGTGTTTTGGTATCATCTGGAGTGAGGCAAATTGGCTGAAGACTGGGTTCTGAGATGATGGTGACTTTAGGATGAAGCCAAGATGATTGACTCACTTGACACTTCAGTCCAGTAAGAGCTGGGTGGGCAGATCAATCTTGGCAGTCTCCATGAACTGCTGTGTAACGTTTTCTACTCTGAAAAAAGACCATAGACCATACCGAAAATGGATTTAATTGCATAACACACAATTTTTCTGAAATCTAATCTGGTGAGTATTTGGAAATTTAGAGCAAATTCGTTTTGTTCAAATTATACAGAATGTAAAAACAAATTGATTTCAGAAAGATGTCTGTTTTTTTTTGAGTATCCATTACTCGATCTTTTAACCTCTCAGTGTAGAGCTTCACTCCCTAAAGGACCTGTTAGATAATATAGCCAAGCTTGCACTTTTCTGCTTTGTTGCCCCACCAACTTTCTCTTGTCTGGAGGCTGCTAACCTTTTCTATGTGCAGTAAGTTCCCTAAAGGCTTGGATAAAACTCAAAATTATCCCGGGAATTCCAGCTGCTTGTTACACCACATGACATAAAAATTTGGAGCTGCCTTTCTACTTTACATTTGATTTAGCTTCTTATTTAATTATTGAGTCTATACTCTTTTGGCAGAAACCTATCACATTAAAAATGACTGCAAAGATCTATATTACTAAAATGTTAGTGTTGCAGGATAAATTAACAGTTTCTTTATTGATTACTCCAGCATATTTCTCTGTTAAACTCAATTTGCTGTTGCTCTGTGTGCTTTAAAAATTGCTAGCACAATATTTTAGAATTTGCATGTTTGTACTCATTATATGGTTGAATCTCAATCTGTTTTAAATTAGGAGGTGAAGATAAATTGATAAAATTGTGGGGATACAATGAAGGTGAGGTTACACACATTGGAATAGGTCACAGTGGAAACATCAACCGTGTTAAGATCTCTCCCACTTTGAAACACATAATCAGTGTTAGTTCAGATGGAGCCATCCTACGATGGAGATATCCTTATACAGATTAGTGACAAATAATTCCATCAGACTGCATGACATAAAATATTTTCATATTTCACACAGTGATGCAGGTTCTTGAAAACTCTGCTTTGGGTTTCACAAAAGTAACTTTTAATGATAATTTTTAAAAACTTTCTTTTCCAACATAATTAAAATTCTGTTCCTTTGTTAATTTATGTTGAAGTTGTAATTTTGGAGAAATCCTCTTCCCAAAAGAAGTAAATGACATGATGGTTAACTCATAAAAATATTTCTATAGAAAACAAAAAAATAATTCATGCTTTCTTTAATATCTTGTGATTCTATGTTGTAAAATGGATTTCATATTGATTTTCAGTAGGATTTTCTCTGGTATCTTGTTGTAGTCATGATCTTGAATGATCCATAATTTTTATTACAATGCAATTTATAGAAGAAATAAAATAAAGCTTGACATTGTTGTATTTGCTATCTTTAAACAATAACTTTTATGTATGTATATTAAATGTGGATGGATTTAATGTTCCAATGCCAAGAAAATTTATCCTGCACAGTTATTGTTTTCATTTAGTCCATGGTGAAGTGGAGCAAAAATTGGATCAAAATATAAATAACACTTTTTTTAATGGTACATTAGATCATATTGATCCATGACTGAGAACGAATTAAAGTGATTTTGTTCATTATGTTTCAATAATTGATCACATTCAAATTAGCTTCAGGATGGATGAATTGCTGAGTTTCCAAAACGGCAGAATAGGGAAAATGAAACAAAAACATTGAACAAGCCTGCGAATCTGAAGCTATATGAAATGCAGCACATATATAATGGCATTAACATTGACATTTTTAACCTAATTGTCACTTTAGAAATAACAGCCACAGCAAAGGTGGTGTATGTATAGAAAGTGTACATATTAAACAATTCAGGGGTTTTAAATCAGTCAACATCCTTAAAATCAGAGATCAGCTTTTCAAAACTGAGGTGGGGGAAAAAAAATTGTTCACCCAGAGGATAGTGAATGTGGAATTCTCTAACCAAGAGGACCAAGGAGGCTCAATCGCTTTGTGTATTCAGGACAGAGATTAATACATTTTTGCATTTTAAAAGAATCAAGGGAAATGACATTAATACAAGAAAGAGGCATGAAGAAAAAGTTTAGCCTTGATCTTAAACAACGGTAGATCAGAATCAAAGGACTGAATGATCTATTAATGCATCTACTTCTGATGATCTCATGTTTTCAATGAGCACCACACTCATTCCATTCATGGAGAAAGTTGAATGTATTTCCCCAGTAGACACACAGCAAACTTAGCAGAGACACTGACCAAGATTACTCATGTCTCTTTCATGAATCTCTAGCTGTTTCAGGTTATAAGTCAGCATAGCTGGAACTTGTCTAAGAAAGTTCCTCCTTCCAGAACTGAGAATGGAAAAACCAGCTCAAAGCCCAAGATATTTTAGACTCATTTACCTTACCATATGAATAATTTTAATACCCTGATAGTAGAAAAACATGCATCAGTCGTACAACGCAGCCCACAAGTCTGTGCCAAACTGGATGCCCACATCAAACTAAGAATCAAACCAGCTGCTTGCACCTGGTAGATATCCTTCCATTCCTTTCTGTGTTTCTCTAGAAACCTCTTAAAAGCTACTAATGTATTGTATCTGCTTCCACCACTGCTCCTGGCAGCCCTTTCTAGGCACCTCTCTGAGTATATATATATGTATATATGTGCTTTTATACATACTGATAGAGGAAAAGTTAAAATACTCACTCAATTGTATTAAATATGTATTATTGACTCTTTGAAAAAGAGATTTTGTCCTGTCAAATTTAATTTTTATATTTGGACCCATGAAATATTAAAAGGCCATAAATCTTATACATTTTGGGAAATGTATAAATCTTATTTGAGCTTTGGTATTTGAGGGATAGTATCCATTTCTAACTTTGAGATTTATCCAAAGTTTTGTAACAATTCACAGATGAGCATTACTGCACAAATACACAATAGAATCCTCTGCCAAGAAATCATAACTGTTTTTATAAATCACTCATCAAAAGCAAAATTTGCTTGTTTGTACCATTTCCATTGGGACATTGGACAGAACACATTATCATTTACCCAAATGCCGGTTTCATTTGTCCGTCATGTGTTCTGCATCTCATGATTGCATCAACATGCATAGCTCATTTCAACTGTTTAACAACATTGCTTGGAATGATAGGATGTGGCATAATACCTTTATACTTAGGCATTTTTATTTAATGTACATCTATAGTCTAGACATCTTTGTTCAGGTGTAATGTCACAAAGTGAAAAGAACACATAGAACAATAGAAAAAAATTATTAAAATGCACAAAGTATTAGTAAGATACCTACATGTTGATTGTTGAGTGTTAAGATTCAGCTGGACTTTTTCTTTATTGGAAGCATATCCTTATCAAAAGTAAGGTTGTTTCACCTCATCAGTTACTATCAGGTGATTTATTTTAATAATTCTGCCAATATTCATGCAATATTGCAATGAAGTATCTTTATGACTTAAAATTCAATGATTGTGTGCTACATATCAGAACAGTATCAATGATCCATGGTTTGTCAATTCAATATAATTATAATACTGGCCATTAATATTTTAGTTACCTGCATAGTAAACATATATGTAATATGACGAGTAGCTGAATTATCCAAGCTTAGTAAACATCTACATTTTATTTCTAATGAGAAAGCTTGTTTCCAGCTTATAAAGTCAATTATTGCTGTAATATGTTTCCAGTGGGAATGTTTAAGTATGTTCCCTCAAACAGCTTGTATCTAGCCTGCAGTGATTTGGATTTTCTATAAAAGGGTACGCCTTGGCGCAGTTTATATGCAAATAAATATTTTATAGAGATCTTTGTCACTTCATTCAAAAGAAATTGCAAGGAAAAAAATCAAGTTCTGGTCTGCTGAAGCGATTCAGGATGGATAATTGTCAATGTTTTCCTGATTCACTTTTAAAATAAGCTTTGTGTTTTAGAATGGGAATCTGATGGTAAACTGTTTCGTTATCAGAATGACAACGTTCACAATTGTGGTGAGTTCTTTAACATAATGCAGTTTGATTTAGCATGGAACAGACAGTGGTTATTCACCAGAAATACTAATCTTTAAAAACTGGTTGCATAATGAAGGTGCAACATGAAGGCCAATTCAGAGAAAAGCATCCAATATTTTAGATTCAAAAAGCAGAATGTTCTATATGCCAAGTAAAGTAGAAAGCAACTTCCAATTGGATGCTTTTCTCTGATTTGACCTTCACGTTGCACCTTCATTATGGACCAATGTTGAATACTTTGGCGTGTCATTCCAGTCTTGGCCTTATAACTGTCCATTTGTATCAAAATGTTTACCGGTAATTGGCAAAAAATACAGGAATGGTTTCCATATTATGATTGTAAGAGGCATGAAATTACAGTAGAAAGGAATGCCTTATCATGAACTTATTGAGAACATTGAAAAATTGGAGAAAAATAAGCTTGGATATTTTTCTTTGAATAACTTAAGTTCCTATTGTTATAGAGTCAAAATTTGGTTTTGTGAAGGATATTATGTCGTTGACAACCTGAAAATACACCTTGTGATTAAACTGACTGAGAGGTCACTTTTTTGAAGAAGTCTGAAGCAGTTTATTCTTATGAAGCAGAATAATCCCAGTAGGCCAAGTTATGATGAGTCTTCAGAAAGGAAAAAAAATAGAAGACGAATGAAAGCATTTTGTGACTGACTTTATGAAAGAAAGAAATTATGCCTAAATCATGACTGTGTACTCAGTGAAAAATTATGCTGATATTTGACCTATGGATATACTGTAGGTTACAAATCCTAATCATTTCTACTGTACATTGACTGTAAAAAGACATTGTATCAGTCTGATTCAGTGGTTTCTTTCCATTCACATACTACTTTAAGTATTCCCTATACAATGGCTGCTCTGTGATTAGTAAGGGATTACTTAAGGTGGTATGTGTGTGGAAAGAAAAAGGTTGAGAACCACTGATAGTTTCTCGCCTGCAGATACATGCCATTATCGGTTATTTGACTTAGAGTGTCTGGTGTTCTGTTCTCCACTGTCATCACACCAAGTAAATCTCCAAAGGTGTATTTTTCATATTTTCAAATTCAACTTTAAATGTTGTAGGATATACAAATGTTGCTCCAGTATCTACGGTGCAGAATGGGAAGGGAGGAACAATGGACTGATTGGTGGGTTGGGGGAGGATTGGGCTGCGAGGTTGGAGCTTTATAATGATTCCATTGCAGGTGGTGTGGTATAATAGATTGGGTGGAGAAAATGTGCAGCGGAGCACTGGAAAAGAGGGAGGGTGCATATACTAATGAGTTTGTGTGGAAGGAGTGGGGAAAGATTAAGTAGCAGATCAGTGGGCAAGGGGATGTTTTTGAGAAATGCAAGCTGGAGAGAGAGATGGGGCTTTGCAAGTGGATAGGCAAGGGACAGTGTTAGGTATGTGAGAAAGCCATTTCCACCAGCCTTGAGAATGTTCCCCAGTAATAAGCTCAATCAGTGGTATAACTAAAGCAGGCCTCATGAGTGCTGCGAATAACTGTTTCTGCCCAATGTCTGAAATTCATAGCTGCATGGAAACCTAAGTACAAAAAGCAGGGCCCAGGACTGCAGTTAGTTTTATTAGAGGCAATTGCAGTTCACTGGACTTTTAAAAACACTGAGTTCTTTAGAAAAAAATCCAAATATTTTCCTGATTTTCTTTTTTTACAATGAGATGAATTGTAAGTGCCCGAAGTTCACATCCATTCAACAGATTATTAGAAAAGGATGTAAACCATGCAATGTGCGAGCTGAGTGAGAAATGGAAATCCTGAAGTTGGTGTCAGTTTCCCAGTGCCACACTCTCATTGCCACAACATGGTCTGGATCATCTTCCTGGAAAACAGAGATGCATTCTCCAAATCTTGTTTTTCTCTCCACTGATGGGAGCATTAATGATTTGCATACTGGTGTGTGACTGATGACAGTCCTATTCCTGAACCTTTTCTTTGATGTTGACTGATGTGTTGTATCACTGCCACATTTACTGGGTTTTTGTTTTATTTTTCACTTTTGATGGCTCTGCAGTGAGCTTTGTCATCAAATGGACACAAGCAGATATTGGACAAAGACATGATCATGCTTGGCTGTGATAACCCTACACGGTCAGGTTGTCTGCTGGTGTTCACTTTGAGGGCTCACTCATGAATAATAAGTCTTTGGTCAAATTTCAAGGCACAAATCACTTGTGAAACCAAGCCATGGTTATTTTATCAGTTAGTGCAACTCTTACAGTGCCAGCAACTGGGTTCAAATCTGGCATTGTCTGTAATAGAGTTTGTCTGTTTTCCCTGTGTCTGCGTGGCTTTCTGCCAGGCTCTTCAGTTTCCTCCCACTCTCCAAAATGTGGAGGGTTGTAGGTCATTTGGGTCTAATTGGCGGCATGGGCTCATGGACCGAAAAGGCCTGTTCCCGTGCTATAGGTCTAAATGTTAAAAAAAAGATTATAATTATATAAATTATAAGAAGAAAGGGTTCAACTTTAATAAAAATATGTTCAATTTTGTATACACTAGTTTCAGGATTGCAAGCATATACCTGCTTTCCATGTCTTTAAGTGGAGATGAAATAGTTATGCTAGATGCAACTCTTCCCTTTCTCTACAATGTTTAATTTGAAGGATCGTAATTAAAACAAAAAAATAAAACTCTTCTGCTAAATTATGTGAGATTGCAATATAAGGAGGCACTAGCCAGAAATTACCCTTTTATTCTCTGGGAAGTTACTTCAGTTTTACATCCTTATTCATAATGTATGTTTTCAAGTACATCCCTAAGTATGGGAAGAATTTTAATGAGCAGTGGTTTTGACTCTAATTCAGAACAGTGTTGTTTTATTTTGATGATTATCTTCATGGAATAATCTGTGGCAATGTCTCTGTGCTTGTGGCTTCCAAAATATTTCTTGCCAATGAATAACACAGTTCTAGCTTTTCATCAGTACTCAAGTCATGTAAATGAGTAGAAAATTGAATTATCAGTGGATACAGTCGTTCGCCTCAGGTGCTTGAATGATTTTTTTCATCTGAATTGTGAAGGCCAATTCAGCTTCCTCATGCTCCCTGATCAAGCAAGCTTTTTTATGTTAACATATTCATCTACTTATATAAAAGTATCTGTGAAAAGAAGAACTAAAAGATTAATTTGAAAAAAATATATTTTGGAATTTTTGTGACAAAAACTGTGGTGCTTATTAGTGGTCAGGTCTAGAAATTTACAACACATTGAGTTTGTGTTGTTACGAACTAACAACCCTTTATATTTTGTTTGGGTCTAAAGGGATGTTGTTAACACTATCAAAGGAACAGCAATGGAAAATTCACCAATGGTAAATTCAAAATAATATATTTTTAAAAATTAAACCCTTAATAGCATAACATTTCCTACTTATCTCTAAATTTATAAATTTGACCCCACTGTGCACAAATGTAATATGTGTATGTGTAATTAAAGTCCCACTTTGAAAAATCAATTTTTAAAACTTCAGCACAATTTAGTCTTGCTTGAAGACTTCAATCTTCAGTTCAGAAATAATTATAATGTGTTTTTAAACATCATATCTTCAGGCCTCTTTAAATGTACAATTCTTTCGATGAGTTCCTTGAGATATTCTTTAAATAGAAGTGACCTTCTTCTGAGCTACAAATTTATCTCCGGTGAAAGGGATGATAAACTTCCTGTCTTTCCAGGATGTCTTCTTCTTTTGAATGAAGATTTTGGAATCTGTTTTCCAAACGATGAGACTGTCCTCTTTATCTTAAAGAGACAGAAATAATTTTTCTTTTAAAATCTACATATTCTGCATTCCCTTTTGTTTAGAAGTAACACATTACAGCATTTATTTTGGTTACTGTAATTCAACCCTGTCTTCCATAAGGTTCCAACTCCTGTGTGTGTTACAGAGTTTTGACTTCTGAAAGCTGATCCAAAAATATCTGAATTCGATAATATATTTCTCCAAATCATGAGACAGTTACATCATCAACAAGATCAGTCCCAATTCTTGGAAAGCACATGACTATCAGTTTCCTTTCTGCAAAATATCTTGCCTTTTTCAAAACCACTCCATATTCATAACAAACTCTGACCTCACCTCTGTTCAAGAGGCTTAAGTAGTTTAGTATAAAAGCAGATGGCTTCCTTCACCAGTTCTTATAGAGTACTTAGATTCTTCCATTTTTAATAAAGTAAACACTCTATTGTTCTTGAATAATTAAGAACCACTTCAATTCAATTAGTTCTGTCGTTCGAGAGAATGAACTCTCTTCTCTAAATACAATGGTTCTCTGTAAATAGAAGTTTATCCTGTCAGGAAAAGATCTGTGAATTTTCCCTTAACTTCACCAAAGATGATTAACAAATATTTGGTTATCAAACTGCGGATGCTGGAGTTGTAAAATAAACAGAAAATGTTAGAAGAACTTAGCAGGTCAGGCGGCATCTTTGATTTACACATTCCCTTGAGCCTCAAGCACCTCATTTACTTTGTCTCTCTTGTACTTCAAATAAAGTTAAAGTTACAGCACAAATTAGATTCCAGTGCAACAAATGCCTGCTTTCCCTCAGGAAGATTTGCCTCATTGTAATTACTGCAGATACAAAGAAGCAATTGGTATTAGCTCTTGTACTTTAATATATTCTCTGATTCTTAGTGTTTGAATAATTAGTGAGTTTTCATGAATCTCCTTCATCTCATACTTTAGTAGAGATATTAACATTATTAATTCAAAAGAATTTGTATCTATGAAGAATTCTGTAAAATTTGTCAACAACTATAACAATTTGTGTTAACTTCATGCACGTAATGTAGCAATGTAATCTTACATGATTCATTGGAGCAGATACGATACTGAAAAGGAATTCTGAGGAATTAATTGTCTGCAGGGTCAAGTCAGTAGAATTTGAGTAAGATTTGCAAGCTGCCATGCTAATAAATCCCTATCTTTAAGGCATTTGATTGCTCCAGACTCCCATCAACTGCCTTTTGTGTTTCCACCATTTATATTTTATATTTGGCTTCTTTGAGCTCCCAGTGAGGAGGTGCGAGGCTTCCCCAATTGCTCTTGTCCCTTTTCAATGCTCAAGAACCAGAGGTTCTCACAAATTAATATGGGAAAGTGATGCTTTTTGTCGGGAGACATGTATTGTTTCCTGCATTCCGGCAATCTCTTGTGATGGAATTATCATGAATATGAAAGTTGTGGCAGATTGCTCTGTGATATTGTCAGGCTGAGTGAGGGCACTGATACTGATCTTGGTTTGCTTCTCCCATCAAAGCAATTGTTCAAATGACATTGGTAGCAGCTCTCAGTTATTTTAAGTATAGATAGATAGTCCTTTCTCTGAAGCATAAAGAAAGTTGAGGATCGTTGATTCAAAGTTCAGATTTATTGTTAGAGTACAAAAATGACATCACATACAACCCTGAGATTCTTTTTCTTGTGAGCCAGACAGAATTTCTAAAATGCAAAAAATATACAAAAGAGAAATGTAAATAAAGAAATGTTTAAGCAGTGCAATCTGGAAAACAAATATTCAACCCTAAATGATGTACAAATTAAGAGGCCTTAAATGAGTCTCTGAGCTTGTTGTTGAGGAGTCTGACGGTGAAGGGGCAGCAACTGTTCTGGAGCGAGTTCTGATGATAGCAGCAAGAACAGAGCATGTCCTGGATGGTGTAGCTCCTGGATAATAAATTTTACTCTCCGACAGCAGAGTTCTATGTAGTTTTTCTCGATGGTGGGGAGAATTTTGCCTGTGATGTTCTTGGCTGCATCCACTACCTTTTTCAGGGCTTTCTGCTTAGAGGTATTAGTGCCCCCATACCAGGCTGTGATGCAGCTGGATAGCATGCTTTCCACTACACATTTGTAGAAGTTTGTCAAGGTTTTAAAGTCATACCAAACCTCTTGAGGAAGTCGGGGTGCTGACGTTAATATGTTGGGCCCAGGAAAGGTACTCCAAGATGGTTACCCCAGGAATTTAAATTTGCTCACCCTCTTCACCTCTGATTCCCCAATGATCCCTGGATCGTACTCGTACACCTCTCTGGTTTTCCCTTCCCAGTAACCCATAAAGCCAACCCTAGGTTGGCAACCTTGATCTTCAAACATTCTTTACCTCAGAGAGCTGAAAGATGATGCTGGTTGATTTGATCATCATTGCTAGAGTCTTTGTTTGCTCAACATTCCAGCATCTACAGTTTTTGGGTTCCTCAATTTCATCATAATTGTCTACCTTAACTGGAAGGTAACGTCTGAGGAAAAAAAGTGAACTCCATGTGGATCTCATAGTCTCATGGTGATGGTTGGAAGAAACTGGTTGGAAGAGGACTTTCATTCTATTGATGCTTCAGTGAATGACGAGGTTGGTCTGTAGGTATGTACATAATCAAGTGCCATTAACAGAGGTTGGAGTGACTTTAGTTTTGGAGAGGGGGGGGTGATAGACATTTATCCTGTGGGGAAACCTATTTGGAGATGAGGTGGCAGCGATAAAGATTTTGGAGCGATTATATAGTTTTGCAGTGGTGGATCTGTTGGTTTCCTTGGTTAGGATCTCAGCTAGCATGTCATCATGTGGCAGACAAGCTCCTGTTTTTCATTGATATAAAAGGTTTAGATATATTTGGCAGAAACAGTAACTGGAACATCCCAGTGGTAAAGGCTTGAATAATTAAAAAACTGAAGAGTCTCACCCTTCAAATGATCCCAGCAGTAAACTGAAGTTTATTTGCATACTCTATAACTTCTGGGAACTTCGTGTGAAAGCTGTAACTTCAGATAGTTGCTGCGATTCATTTCCCAATTGGTGCAACCTGTTTGTGTTGTGCTCTCTTATAATTTTATTGTTATTAACATGGCATTTACTTCATTCAATGGATCGAATGACGGGCCATTGCAACAGTGACACTATACACAAAGCAATTATAAAAGTGGAAAAAATTGCTGACTTCTGATTAAAACTTTTGGAACTATTTTCTCCATATGACTGAGAAGACACTATTGCAGTACAAGTGACATTAAAAAAATATTAACTTTTTTTTCAGTAATTCCAGTTTCCAACTGCAGTTTGTAATGGGTTGAATGGGGTTTTAGACTCTGGAAAAAATTATGCCACGTGATTAGCCCCCACCCTCCCCAAATTCCAAGGATTTGCAGCATTTCCTGGAACTCTGAGTTTTCAGTGATTCCTCATGTCAGGCAGACTTTCCAGCTAAGAGAACGGTCTGATTATAAATTACCATGACCAATGTGCGCTCTGCAAAACAATTGCAAAAGCAACTCATTTTTCACTAACTTTACTGCAGTCTTGCATTAATGGCCTTGGAATTCACAGTTGTTTTATTTCAGAACATTCCACTTGTTCGCTCCTTCGTACCTGGCCCCAATGGGGAATGATTTTACCTTTTGATAATGTTTTGATTTATTCCAGCATATTCTTTGAAAACGAAGCACTTCTTTCACATTTTGTAACTCCCCTTTGATGAGAGGTTTTTCTGGACAAGTTGTTCTGCTGCGTTTTGACGGTGGAGTTTGAGTGGGGAAAAAAGGGTCGAGTCTGTCTCCCACAACTATCTGTCAGAATAGTTATACTAACAGCTATTTGCTGTACATAATGCTGGAATCAGACTTCAGAGAAGGCCCACTGATTTGCAATCGATTTGATGAACATTTAAATTTGAGAAATTGCAGTAATGATCAACGTCATTGTCACAACTTCAAGGAAAATGAAATGCTGTTTTGACTAATACATTTTTATTGATTCTTAGTAACAACCTTTGTTAACAATGGCCAACCTGTTCACTCTTTTGGAGTGAGACATGTAAAAATAAAATTATTTTGATATATCTTATGCTGCAAAATAACAAAGGTGAATTGTCAGTCTGCCAAACTTTTTTTTTTAATTAAATGTTTTATTCCAAGCATTTCATGGTTTTGGCAGTACTGCCTTTAGTCCATAAGGAGATAAGGAGCAAAAAGCTTCATGTCCAGCTTCTAATTAAAAACATTCTGACTCATCACTCACAGATTTTTTTTAAAAAACGCAATAGCGTAAAACTACAATTATTTGAATGCAAATGTTTTGCGTTGCTGCTCATGGCGAGAGATAGAGTTATGCAGCATGGAAACAGGTTTTTCAGCCCAACTCAATCGTGCCAACCAAGTTGTGATCTGAGCCAGTCACATTCGCCCATGTTAGGCCTGTATCTGTCTTTATCTGTGTACATGTCCAAATGTCTTTTAAAATAATACACAATTCTTTATCTGGACATCTAAATTCCGGAATGCTCCAAAATCCGGCAAGTGGGAAGAGAGATGGCGGCGTGAGTAGGGCAGGCGAGACACCAGCAGCGCGAGTTGGGTGGGCGAGAGACCGGCAGCACAACTGGAAGAGGGTGGGGGTGGATATGGCAGCACAATTTGGGTGGGCTTAAATCTGGCTTTCTGAAATCTGGAAATATCTGAAATTCAGAACACACTGTCCCCCAAGGGTTCCGGATAAAGGATTGTGTACCTGTAGGTGGATATATTGCTTTGATTTAAATTTTTTTGAAGATGGGAGATCTAATAGAATATAACTTCTCAAGCTCTCTAAGAATTTTTTTTATGTTTCATTGAGGACATCTTTTATTCTTCTAAATTAAAATAATCAAGGCTTAGCCCATTCGATCTCTCTCTGCTAAACAAATTTTCCATTCCAGGAACTAGCCTGGTGAATCTTCACTTTCTCCCTCTTTAGCAAGTAAATCCTTTTGTAGCCAAGGAAACTAAACTTGTACACAAATTTAATCAAGACTCAAAATAATTGTGCTGAGGCATCTTTACTCTTGTGTTCAAATTTTCACCAATGGAGGCCAACAAACCCATTGTCTGGTTAATATCCTGAAGCAGCTGTTTATGGTACCATTCCACAACCAATGGTATATTGGAAAATCATCACAGATCATCTTTACACCCACTTCTGTCAAAGCTCTAGATGTAGATCATCCATTTTTATTAGATTTATCAGTTTCAGGCAAATTAACATTTCTACTCATATTTCTTTACAAGTATATCCAGCATCTACAGGATCATATATGCCAAAAATACGAATTTTCTGGTTGACTAAGATTCACTCTTACAATGTCTAACTAATACACCTGCATTAAGAATACATAGTTTAAAAGACTAAAGACAGTGCAAAACGTAAAGTAATTTTGAAAAAAAATCAATATTGTATTCTTTATTATGTAAAGTTCACTTTAATCAAGTAATTCTTGTAACTTACAAAATTTAAATTTAAATTCCCTGGCACTGTAACAGCGTTGCACTATCCACTACACTGTCCTGCTGTCATAATACCCCCTCCCCCCTGTTTACAGATTGAACCTGTTATGAACCCAAAGGACCCCAAAACCCAGTAGCAATAAAAATTCACCAAGACAAATAGTTACTTAAGCAAAAGTTGCTTTTAATTTTCTTTAAATATAACAACAGGATCAAACTTTAACTTATTACTATTAACTTAACCTAACTTTACTCCCTTCTAATTCTAAGCACATGTGTATGTAATGTGTATATGTTTAGGAAAGTTCTTTGATTCACAGTCCAATCTCACTTCTCTCTTCTCCAAGTTCACCAGTATCAGGCGATTCTTATACTGTACACAGAATTTAACATTTATGAATTTTCATCAAGCTCTGGTACTTAAAGGTAATTAGTTACTGCTCAGGAAGGTTCTTGTTGGTTTCAGAGAGAGATTTGTTGCTGTTTCGATACACACAAACTGATTCCCTCTGATCAGCCAATTCAGTGTCTTGCCAAAGAAACTCGCCCCATCAGAGTTTTCCAAATGATAACCTCTTCTTCTGGGTCACCAAAGAGTTCCTCTTATTTCAGGTGAAACACTCCAGCCAGCCATTTCTTCTTGTAAGGACCATAAGGATTTTTCAACAGGCTGAACTCAAAACTCATAACCCGTCTTCAAAGTGGGGTTTTCCACAGCTTCCAAAAGCCCCTGAAGTTAGTTCTCTTTCTCTCTCTCTCTCTCTCTCTCTCTTTCCCTCTCTCAGAAAGCCTGCTTCGTCTTTTCTCTCTCTCTCTGCTTGCAAAACCACATGACCCTCTTGCAGGGCTCCAGACCCAGTCTTTGAAAGATCTTATCTGCCTCTGCATGGCACATGTCAACATTCTGTTCCATTTGCACCTTCTTTTGAGATTCCTGAGCAAAGCATTTCCAAAATAGTTTTTATTGTCTTTGGAAAGACACTTGGTGCCTCAATGTCTCATTTTCAGCCAAGCTCTTGTATTTTAAGTGAGATATAGTGTTACTCTGTGGTGACCTATACTAAAACCACCCCCCCCCAACAATCTATCTCTTTTAAAAAAACATATATATATATATATATATATATATAATATAAAATGTAATATAACTCACTACAAACCTTACTAATATACTTAATAATATACAAATAAAGATGAAGAACCTTACCAAACAGAGATAGGGAGACACTTTGGGAGAGCTGCCCCAGCAGTGAGCAGCTCAACTGGCTCTTCATCCTGGGTGCTGCCATTTTATTTGAACAGCTGATGTGGGCGGGGCACAACTGGGGCAATCAGCTGGCTGAATGTTTGCTCCCTTGGGGTTTTGTATTCCTTCGGAGAAATTTTACAATTTTAAACTTTTATTTAAAACTTAACAGTTCTATTTATTGATTTCCTCAGGTTTTTTTTGCAGGGTAACAGGCCATTTCAGCCCACGAGTCCATGCTGCCCAAGTTATACCTAATTAACCCACACCCCCCCAGTACATTTCAAATGTTGGGAGGAAACTGCATCCCCCAGGGAAAACCCACGCAGTCACGGGGAGAACGTACCAACTCCTTACAGACAGCACAGGATTCAATCACCGGTCCTGATCACTGGTGCTGTAAAGGCATTGTGCTAACCGGTTGATTAAATACCGGATAATGGGGATTTAACTGTACTTATTTATTTTATTTCCCCATTTATTTGTACCTTTGTTCTCCAGTATTTCGAGGAAGTGTTTTCAAGTCTTCTTCCATGAAGGCAGAAACAAATATTTGATTGATTTCTTTGCCATTTCCTCAGGCACTAAATAAATTCTTGCATCTCTGTCCATTAAAGGTCCCACATTTGTGTTCATTAACCTTTTCTTCTTTATATATTTATAGAAGCTCTTATGGTCTGCTTTTCAGTATCCCACAGGATGGTCTCAAATCCTAGTTTTCCTTTCTTTTTAAATTCCTTGATCATTCTTTGCTGAGTTCTTAAATTCCCCAAATCTCGGGCTTACTGCTTTTTCCTAACCGCTCTGAGAGCTATTTCTGTATATTTAATAATATTTTTTCATTTCTTCAGTTAATTGTGGCTGGCCTTTTTTTTCCTGTTGTGTCATTGTGACTTCAATGAATTTGTGGCAAATCATACTTTATGTATTTAAAATCCACTTCACACCCTTGAGTGAGTACCCAATCTCTACCAGCAAACCTCTCCCTCACACCTACTGTACATACGACCTTTTGTTTAGATTGAAAACCCCGATCATCACCATTGCATTACTTTTGTCAGGCAGTGATACAGAAGCCTGAAGTTTAGCACCCCTAGGTTCAAGAATGGTTTTCCCGATGGCTGTCAGGCTTTTATCAACAAAAAGACCTGATTTGTTTTAATCAACAAAAAGACCTGGCAGCATTATTGAAATGCCAAATTTTTCTTGGACTACTATAACTGTGAATATTTATTTTCTATCTCTATTTTCAATATTTCTTATCTCTTTCCATGTGCCAATTTAATGTAGCTTTGGAGTTGTTTCTCTTTATAAGGTACCTTTTTGGCTGCAACACAGAAGAATTTTGATATATATGTACATTGTTCTTGTGCATCATAAACTGATTACTGTCATCATTTGATTAAAATAACCTTGTACAATGTTCATAAGGGCTTTTTGAAGGTTGCTTGGCTTCTGATCATAAGAGCGTGAAAGGTAACTGATGTTGAATGCAGTTTTATTCCAGTGCACGGCCCTTAGAATGGGGAATTTGGTGAGTGGGAGAGCTTCACTTCAGTGAATGGGATCGATTGAAGCAACTCAGTTAAAGGCGTTGCTTGAAAGTGTGATGCTACGTTTCAAAAGTGATGTCAACAGAAGGCATGATTGTTGAGGAGCTCGAGACCTGTGTACTGGTGTGTTTATATTTTATAAAGCTACCTTTGAAGGTGGGGTATAGCACAACAGCTCATCTCAGTGAAATGTGCTTTGAGGAATGTCTCTGACACTTTTTGTGTCCAAGAAAACTATTTGCAGAAGTTGTGTCCTGGCTTTGGAGCTGGAGAGACAAACTGGGTGACTGTGCTGCATCGCCAAGGTTCAGGTCTTTGTGGGTAACACGTATAGGGAAGTGGTCACACTGCAACTTAAGTATAAGGAAGCCGAGGGAGAATAGCGACTATCAGGAAAAATAGGCCTTTGGTCTGGTGATCCTGAGTCCACATTGAACACCAACCTTTCTCTTTTGGATGTGGGTGAGGGTAATGGTTCTTCAGGGGACTGCAGCCGAATCACACAGGCTTAGTGGTATAGAAGGAAATGTTGCCTGCCATGTGACAGGATAAAGGATGTCACTGAATGGCTGCAACAACTTTCTGAAGGGGAGGGGGAAGAACCTGAAGCGTGGTCCACATTGGTACCAATGATGCTGGTAGAAGGAAGGTTGAGGCCCTGCAAGTTAAATGCTGGACCTCAGAGGTAGTACGGTTAGCATAACTCCCAGCTCCATATGCAAACTAGAGCAGAAATGATCTCAATGAATGGGTAGAAGAGCTTTCAAAATCTGAGACTTTGGGATCATCGCTGAGTGCTTTAAGAGAGGTGTTAAAGTTGCCTAGGAATGGAACTGGAATTTCAGGGTAGAGAGAGAAAAATAAAGGTGGAAGTGAAAATTAGAAATGTAATGCGTAAACTAAATAGCCAACAAAAAAAGGAGCAAATAGGGCCAGAGTAGGGGAAAATGTTAAAAGGCACTCTATTGTCAATGTATGCTGCATTCAGGGGTGCAGTGTTGCCATCGCTCACCTGAGCACCGCTCTGGCACCTAGTTAAAAAAGGCAAAATAAATAAGTGGGGAATTTTAACGAGTGGAGAATTAAACAGTGGCTGCATATTAAATACAGGCGGGGCTGGTGTCATGGCATCCACTCCCCTCCCCTGCTGAATGCTAATTTGGACTACAAGGAATCTATTTTTTCTACCACTGGTACATTTGTCCTCCTTCCTTGTCCTACCGTTCCCTCTCAATTATACAACGCGGCGGCCACCAAGCCCTTGTCGCCTTTTATTTTGACGCACTGGCCACCCCTGTCAGGCAATATTTTGTTGTGTAGATACCCCAGTGCGCTCCCCCCGCCCCCACAGCAGTTACCCTAATGCCCTGCTATTAGATTTGTTCTGACACAGACTCTGAATACAGGGAATTTTATGGAAGCGCTTATTGGGGTGGGGGATGGCGGGGGAAAAATACCATTAGTAACATTAGGATATTTGATCGTTTTTGGTGAAATCTGGCCCCTAAAAAATTAGCACTGCACCCCTGGTTACATTTGCAATAAGACGAATGAACTAACAGTACAAATATAGTAAATGAATAGAATGTAATTGTCATACAAAGATGTGACATAGAGTGGTGCTGTTAATAACACTGGTCAACAAAGATTTTGCTTCTTGAACACTTTTGGGTGTATTCAATGGATTTTGGGTACTGATCAAGAAAATCACTTTAAAACTTTCCTATCATGTTCCAGTTTTTTTTAGATATAATCTATTTTGTCATCTCCTGTCATTTTTTAAATCTACTAGAATATTGCCCACAAAGCAAGCTGTTTTGGTCAGTCCAAGAATGCCTGGCCATGCATTCAGAGCAAGTGATATGCAAATGTTGTCTTAGGCCTGGGCGTGCTTAATCAGGATACATGCAGACACGGTATAAGAGCAGCCCACATATACAGATTTGTGCACTACATTGATATACATTGAAAGCATGTGGATGCACATGCATCAAGCATACAATTCAAGCATTCAAAACCTTGATGTGCAACCTATCAATGAAAATTAATTTTCTGCATTCACACTTGGATCTTCCCTGCTGATCTTGGTGCAGTCAGTGATGAACATGGCGAAAATTTTCACCAGGACATTGCGACCTTGGAAAAGCGGTACTGGGGTAACTAGAATCCATCATTTGTCTGTTGTTGGACACTGACATGAGGGGCATCAGATGCTGAGTACAAATGAAAATCATTGACAAAACATTTTTAGGTCAGTTGAACTAATGTAATGTGTCTGCATCATTGTGCGATTAAACATGCTAAATTCAATAAATGTTAATTTAATGTTTCTCCAACCTAAAATGATCTTTGTGTTCAGCTTGAAGTTGCCTATTGTAATCCCCTTTTTTTCAGGATGAAAATCTTTCGGAAAAAACTTTGTTGTCCAGTGTAATGGATGATATCTGTATAGTTGGTAGAAATCACCTTGGCTTGGTGTAGAATCAGAATCAGTTTCGGTGGAGCTAAATGGCAAAAAAAACAGACATTCCGTATTTGATGGCATATAAGATCTACTTTTTTTTCCCAAAAATTGGGTCAGAAATTTCCCTTTAATCTTGTATGTGAAGTTGAAATTAAGGTGATAATGGTGAGTAATTCCGACTGTGATCACTGTCGCTGCATGGCTCACTAGTATCATAGCCATCTATAGTTGGGGGCTGGTGGCAGGCTGTCAGAGGAGGGGAGGTAGTGGGGCATTGGGATCATTGTGGGGGCTGGTGGTGACCTGTTGGGAGACTCTCCTGGTGACCTGCTGTCAGTCCCCACACTGTTCTCGCCGATCCACTCCCCCATGACAACCTGCCACCAATCCCCATATGATCCCACCACCCCACTCTCCCCCAACAGCCTGCCACTAGTCCCCACACTGATCCCATTGACCCGCTCCCCCTCCCCCAACAGCCTGTCACCAGTCTCCACACTGATCCCACTCCCCCACTTCCCCTCGACAGCCTGCCATTAGTCCCCACACGATCCCATCACCCCACTCCCCCCCGACAACCCGCCAGCAGTCTCCACACTGACCCCACCACCCCGCTCCTCTCTGACAGTCTGCCACCAGTCCCCACACTGATCCCACCACCCTGCTCTCCCCTGACAGCCTGCCACTGGTCCACACACTGATCTCAAAGTCCCACTTATACACTAAAAAAATTCTTAATATTTCCCTGCTGAGATGGGGGTGGGTCTCATATGCATCAAGTTCTGTCGACCCTGTTATTGTAGTTAAAACACAAAAGTGCTGGAGAAACTCAGCAGTGTCCACAGGAGGCAAAAATTTTTAAAAAATCAAAATTTCAGGCCTGAACCCTTTATCAAGATGTGAGTAAAAAGGCCAAGGGAGGAAGGGGTAAGGGGAGGAGCACAGGCCAACAGTCAAGCGGCATTGATAGGAGGGAAGGGGAGAGGAGCTGAGAATTAATGGGGGAGGGGGCTACCTCAGTGAATGCAGAGCTAGAGGGAAGGAGATGCAAGATTTTGGAAAGGGAAAGGGAGCAGAGGAGCGAGCTAACCAGAAACCGAAGAAGCTGATGTTAATGCCATCTGGTTGGAGCGTCCCTAGACGGAATATGAGGTTTTGTTTCTCCAATTTGTGGAGGGCCTCAGTTTCGCAGATATTAGACCATGGGCAGACGTGTCGGGGAAGGTAATGGGGCAGGGAGCTGAAATGAGCTGACACTGGGAGATCCCCACTATGGCAGCGGACAGAGGGTCAATGAAGCGATCTCCCAGCCTGTGTCCTGTCTCTCCGATGTCACAACGGGAGCCCCAGATGCAGTTGATGACCCCCTGCAGATTCACAAGTGAAGTGTTGCTTCACTTGGAAGGACTGCTTGCAGCCCTGAATGCTGATGAGGGAGGAGGTGTATAACATCTCATGAAGTCACAAGTGTAGTTACCAAGGAAGTCACAGAGGGACCTGTCGCTAGGAAGGCAGAGAGGGGAGGAGAGTGGAAGATCTGTCGAGTGGTGGGATCACATTTTAGGTGGCGGAAATTGCAGAGGATGTGGAGGGATCTCCCAGTGGCAACCCATTTCAGTTCCTCGCCCCATTCGCAACCCAACATGTCTACCCATGGTCTTGTGCACTGCCAAAGTGAGACCATCTGCAAATTGGATAAACAACCTCATTCTGTCTGGGCCCTCCTCCCCCCAAACCAATGTCAATTGACATCAATCTCCAATTTCTACTAGCACCTTCCCCCATGTCTCCACCTCCCTATCCCTCTGTCTCCTTTCCCCCAGTTCTCCATTCACAGTTACTCCCCTCCCGCAATCAGTTTTCAACTTCTCTCCCCTTCCTTCCTATCCATGCCCTTCCTAACAGCCCCTTGGCTGTTGGCCTGTGCTCCTCCCCTTGCCTCTTTGTCCCTCTTCCCCTGCCTTTTTGTTCAGGTGCCCATCTGCTCTTTGGTCATGCCTCGACGAAGGGCTCAGGCCCAAAACATTGGTTATATACCGTTATATATTCTGTGGATGGTGTGCGATCTGCAAACTCTTCTGATTATTAAAAGGTGTTGTTTAAAAGTCTCTGAATGGTTGTGATCAGAACATGTTATAAATGAGGAAGTAGAAATGTGGGTACAATAAACTGCAAATAGTTATACAACTCAAATTAGTTCTAAAAATGCTGAGAATGAATTCCTGGAATGCTTAAAAGTTCCTTTGAGAATCTCTGTACCCTGCTGATGAATTGCCATCATTTCAGACATCGGTCTACTTCCACCCTCTCTCATTCTTTCACATTAGTTAAAACAGAAAATTTGTGGGCAGCTAGTAGATACTTAATGCAGTAATTTCCTGTCTGAATAATATATTTATCACAACACTGATGAGGTGCAATTGCCTGTTCCAATACTAACTGGAACATTGCAAACAATTTAAGAAGAATTCTCGGACCAAGTCAGGGAACTGCGGACTGGTGAGCCTAGCATGAAGTGGATAATCGCAGTCTCTCTCCCAGAGTGGAACAAGAGCGCATAGGTTTAAATTAAGTAGGAAAAGGTTTAAAGGGTACCTGAGGGGCAGGTTTTAATGCGGAGGGAAGTGGGTGGTGGGTAAATGGAACAAACTGCCAGAGGAGGTGATATAGGTGGATACAATGCCACATTTCTAAGACACTTGGATAGGTGCATGGATAGGAAAGATTTAGAGGCCCAAAGCAGATAAATAGGACTAGCTCAGATAAGCACCTTGGTCAGCATGGACGAGTTGGACAGGAGGACCTGTTTCCAATCTGTATAATTCGATGAATCTCTGACTCTAATCTGCACTTCTAATTCAAGTACACCAAGTGTCACACAAGGTTTACATTTCTGGAAAATGGACTGCATCATGGTTTTTCATCACACAAAGTTGTGTCATCTGCATATGGGTCAAGAAGTAGGTGTTGAAAATAGTTATGTTTATTAATTTATCTATTTGTCCTAAATTACTCCGTATCTTGAATCTTTGGGTCACGATTTGTGAATTCTGTAAGGGCAAATTACCGTTTCCCAAATGGCTATATTGCGGGAGTCACTTGCACAGGGATCCAGCTGGGGAACAAGATCACTACCATCAAGAAGGAGGCACAGGAGTATCAAAATAAGGACTGCCGGGCTAGGAACTAGATTCTTCCAGCAGGCTGTGAAATTGCTGAACGGTATCCTGTAACCATGGAAATCGTCCCAGAATATTTTTATATGTTAATTTTAAGTAATATCTTTATGTATATATGCGATTGTTATGCACTGTATATTGTATGCATGAGTGTGTGCTCCATTGTCCAGATAAATGTTGTTTCATCGGGTTGTATACTGCATGTACAGTCAGAAGTGTTCTGAAATATTCCGTGACAGTATTTAGATACTTGTACTTCAAATCATAATTCCTGTTTTAAATTTAACTTACAGTATTTGGGCCAATCACTTCACAGCAGATTTAAAAAGATTTTCATAAGACGTAAACAGTTGAAATCAAATGGAGTTTGTGCATAATGTGAGTCCTGGATATTGCAAAATGCGGGAGAAAAATTATTCAAATGGATTTTAGTTGTGGTGCTCACTGTTGCATTGACGTATTAAATGTCAATTAAAATTGTCTGGTTTCTGGAACACTGATGTATCACTGAGGATTGCAGTTATATCAGCATCAGCTGCCCAAGAGGTAAGTAAAGACAGAATAGAAATTGGATCACACGCCACTTGTTTTTTGCAGTGGTCTGTGACGAAACCTTAACCACAAACATCAGCCAAGAAAGAGGATTGAATCTATTTAGGTGTGGTTAATGTTGTATGTGCAAGGCTAATGTCAATTTGGACCCCTCCTTAATAAAAAAAAACACTAAACTGGATGAAATGTTCCAGGAAAATACACTTTTAACCTTAAGTCGGACCTGAGGGTTCAGACCAATTTTGCAAATGTTGTGACAGTGCTCAGAGATGTCTGCAAATATGATTCACTCCCAAATAAAATCTGGTTGGAATGGAATATGAGCTGTTGTTCCTCCAATTTGCAGACCAGATGGCATTAACATTGACTTCTCCGGTTTCTGTTAGACTCCCCTGCCCCCACTCCCCATTGAAATTAAACTATATGGTACTAATGAACAATTAGTTATCTGTGCAATGCAATTCCTGTTTAACTCTAAACTTAAATGGTTACCTGTGTTTTGATTTCTGATTACTTCTTTAGTGTTGATGGGAATCCATTTTTATAGTTAATATTCTCTCTAGTGAAATGATAATGTAAAGTGAGTACAATGTATCTGTCCAATAATATTGTATGTTATAACTTCAAGATCAATGTGCTTATATTGTTAAATGCAATCATTCATGGCACAAATATTTTGAAATTATATCACTGAATCACAAAGTATATTGAAACAGCTGCTGCAAAAATGTTTCTTTCAGATCAATTATCCTGATTATAATGGAAAGTATATCATAAATCATTTTATTTATCCTGTTGCTGAGGAAGTTCATTGCTCTCTAAAGGAAAAGAAAAACATATTCATCTGTATTTAATGGTAACTATCATCCATGCAAATGCTTGTACTGTATTCTCAACCCTACTCGGGATTTTGTGTCCGGTGAAATATTGGTGGAAGCTGTGCAGGGCCGATGCAGGTTAAATTTGATGTGTGTTTTTGTGTCTTCCCTACTGATTTATGTTATACGAGGTCTGTTGTAAATGAGGAAGGTTGACGTGATTCAACAGCGCAACCCCCTCTGCCACTGAATGCTCGACTTCCTATCAGAAGATTACAGTCAGTACGAATTGGGAACAACACCTCCTCCTCACTGACTCTCAACATGGCGCAACTCGAGGATGTGTGCTTAGCCCACTGATCTACTCATTATACACCCATGACTAAGTGGCCAGGCACAATTCCAATGGTAGCTACAAATTTTCTGATGACATTGTCCGCAGAATCACAAATGGCAATGAGAAAGCGTGCAGGAGGGAGATCGATCAGCTTTTGAGTGATGTCACACCAACAAAGTTGCACTCAACGTTAGCAAAACCAAGGAGATGATTGTTGACTTCAGGAGGAAGTCAGGAGAACATGAACCAGTCCTCACGGAGGGGTCAGTAGTGGAGAGGGTCAAGTACTTCAAATTCTTGGGTGTCAACATCAGTGAGGTTCTGTCCTGGAGCCTCCATGCTGATGCAATCATGAAGAAGGCTGTACTTTATGAGGTGTTTGAGGAGATTTGGTATGCCAAAACAGGACAAGAAAAAATTCCAGAAGGAATTTCACAGGCACCAGACTTAACTCCTTTAAGGACATCTATAAGAGGCAGCTTCTATCCTTAAGAACCCACACCATCCAAGCCATGCTCTCTCTGCTCCGGTACTATCAGGAGAAAGGTACAGGAGCTAAAGACGAGCACTGAGCAACACAAGGACAGCTTCTTCCCCGCTGCCATCAGATTCCTGAATGAGTAATGAGCCACAGACACTGCCTTACTTTGACTTTCGGTGCACCAATTTTTAGTTATTTTTGTAAGGTGGTTTACATGAATGCTTGCAATGTGATGCTGCCACAGAATGACAAATTTCATGATTTGCTCTTGACAATAGATTCAGAATCTGGAATCATGAGTTAAAGGCAGCGTGAGGCTCTGCTTTTCCTACCGCTGACTTACCCATGATCTTCCTTCCATGGGGTTTCGTTGATTGCTTTGTATCGAACTTCATCTTGGAAGTATATGCACTGTATCATTACTGCAAGATACAATTAGTCCTGAAATTACTGTTGCCACAATGAATGCAGTGTCATTTCGGGAAAGAATAAAGTTCAGCTGCTGATCGTGATGGCATTCTCACAAGCATGTTCAAAGGAATTGGAATAAAGTCAAAATAAACCGATTGCTTGTGTTACTGAACAGTTTGATTTCTAAATCGGGACATTTTCAAAAAATTGGAAGAGTTGCATCAACATTTGAAAAGAATATCAGGAACAAAATATTTTATCTATAACGTAGATTTGCTTGATGCATAGCATTCTCTAACCTTGGTGACATTTCAGGTCCATAAGCTTGACAGGCTATTGTCTCATTCCTAGAAGGGATAATTAGTGATTTCCTGAGGAGGGTAAGGGTAATTAGTGTCACTTCTGGAAATGCAGGTCCAAGGAATATGGCTGAATTTTTATGAGCTATTAATTAGGATAGAGGATGAAAAGGCCTCAGTAACATTTATTCAAAATGATATGACATAATAGGGTAATTTACAAGATCGAGCCCTGTAGGTTTGCAAGGATTGGATTGTAAACTGATTGGAGGCAGTTGTGTGTGAAAGCTGCTTACATCTGCAGGTCAGCCTGACATGATCCACATTAATCGGTGCTGGACATTAAAATCATAGATGCACAAAAGACCAGAACTGGATCAGTGGAAAGACATACAAGGGCTGGAAGCCTGGGGTGGTGGGACCTACAAAGAAGTATGATGATCTCAAAATCAAAGTACTGTCCAAGAGGAACCAACGTAGGTCAGTGCTTGTAGAACAAGATTTGTACAGTTTATTGGAATCAAGGTGATGTAATGGTGACAATAGAAGTCGATATGATTCTGAGAGGCATAGATAAGGTGCCTTTTTTCCAGGGCAGGAGTGGCAAACACCAGAGGACATCTGTACAAAGTGAATGGAGAAAAGTTTAAGGGGCACATTAGGGGTATGCTTTTTACACAGAGAGTTGTGGGTGCCTGGAATGCCTTTCAGGGGTGTTAGTGGAGGCTGAAACATTAGGAGCTTTTAAGACAGGCACGTGGATAAAAGAAAAATAGGTTGCAAAGATTTAGTATTTTCTTGGTAGGAATATATAGGTCATCATAATATCGATGGCCAAGGGCCTGTACTGTGCTGTAACATTCTATATGTTCTATGCTCTCGTTCAGGCAGCATGATTTTGGATGGGCTTAAGTTTGAAGGGAATGGAAGTCAAGAGACCAGCCAGAGTCACAAAGGCATGAGTGGGGGTTTCAGCAACATGGTGGTCGAATGCAAATGTGATTAAAAATACTTCCATGTTAAGCTTGCAAATAGTCTGGTTTAGCTCCAGAGATTTACTTGGATCAGGCATGGTGGTCAAGAAGATGAATTTCTGGAATGGTGACAATTCAACCTTCCCACATTCAGTTGAAGGAAATCAGTGAGCATTCAGGTTTGAAACTGTGAGATGTCCAGAGTGGTGGTGAGGTTGAGAGGAGGGTTAATTTGTTTTGTCTTCAGGTAGTAGTAAATGAGAAGTAGGATGGTGACATATATAAAATCTTGGAGAACTCCACTGCGAGAGTGGGAAGAGACATGAGAGGTGATTATTAGGCAAGGATCTGATGAATAAAAATAAAACCATGTAGCGGCGGCTACACTGCTCCTGCAATAACACACACAACCAGACGGGTTGAACTCAGTGAGCAGACTAGTTTATTGCAGGCTGCTGGGATGCACTTATACTCCCAGCCTGGACCTGGCCGAGAACCGCACTGGAGGGCGCTGACGTCATCTGGGTGTCACGTGGTCCCCAAGCTGGAAGGAATGGAAACCACCGATGGCACCATTTTGGCCAGCTACCCTGCCGCGTGGCTTACAAGTGGGGCCAGTTCACCTACCTTGTGGTGAGCCGCCACACAGCCACCCCCAGAACCGGCGCCAATGTCTTTTTTTGCCAGGCGGCCTCGCTTCTTGGGCTGGGCAACAACCACAGGCTCGGTGGAGTGGGATCAAGGTGCACTGGCTTCAGCCTGTCTATGGTTAATAGCTCATGCCTGCCGCCCAAGTCCAATGTGAACGTTGAGCCGGAACGCTGTATAACCCTGTACAGCTCCTCGTACAGTCGCTGCAGAGGTGCCGCGGTCGGGCTCTGCCGAACGAAAACGATCTCCAAGTGTGCTGATTGTGGCCATCTGCAATTGCTCCGAGTGGGAGGTGTCGAGGTGAACGGCCTGGAAGGTACAGGCGTCCACCAGGTGCCTAGCTTGAATGTTCACCAGAAGCCCGTGTGCGAGGAGGAAGTCTGCACCCAGGATGGCAGTTGGGAGGGATGAGATGGTGAACCTCCACGCGAAATTCTGTTGGCTGATCTGGAAGTAGACTGTCTTGTCTCCATACGTCCGGATTGCCGTTGCGTTGGCCGCACAAAGGGGAGGTCCATGAGGTCGGTTCCTGGATTCGATGGCCGTGGCCAGGATGATGCTGATCTGGGCTCTAGTGTCAACGAGGAACCACTAGCCGCTGACTGAGTCCTGCAGGTAGAGAAGGCTGTGTCCTTGGCCAGCCGCCGCAGCCTGGTCGTTTCCCTGGAACGAGCAGAGCTGATGGCACTTCTGAGCTTTGGCTCCCCAGCACTGGTGGTAGAAGTAGAGGCTTGAAGCTGATGCTGTGGCCTTGGTTATGGTCTTGGGGGCCTCTGCAGGGGCCGGGTGCTCTACTGCAGCGCTAGGGCGGGCTTGGCATGGTCATGCCCATGCCTCATGACCTGCTGGACCACTGAGCCTTCCGAGAATTGTGTGAGCCATAGCTCTTGGGCCTTCCTCGGGTCAGTGAAGCTCTCCTGAACCAGCAGCGGGCGGATGTCCCCGGGCATATGTTCGAGGAAGATGTGCGCTCGAAAAGTGGGCAGTTGGTGTGCTCACGCATGAGCGCGAGCATCTCGTCCATCAGTTCCATCGGGGACCTGTCCCCCAGGGCGTCGAGGTGCAGCACCTGAGCAGCACGCTGGTGTCTGGATAGTCCGAGGGACCCAGTAAGCACTCGCTTGATGGTCTCGTACTTGTCCTCGGCGGTTGGGTGCTGAACAAGATGCAGCACGCGTCTGGCAGTGGCCTGGTCCAGGGCAGCGACCACATGGTAGAATTTGGTATGTGTCGGATGAAATCTGGCAGAGGTGAAACTGAGCCTCCGTGTGGACGAACCAGGTCTCTGACTCCTGAACCCAGAATTCAGGCAGTTTCATGGCTATAGCGCTGATCCCAGGCTCGCTCATGATGGGTTCAAAGACGTTTGAACCAGTCGGGGTCACCAATTGTAGCGGCAGCTACACTGCTCCTGCAATAACACATACAACCAGACGGGTTGAGCTCAGTGAACAGACTAGTTTATTGCAGGCTGCTGGGCTGCATTTATACTCCCAGCCCGGACCTGAGAACCGCGCTGGAGGGCGCTGACATCATCTGGGCATCACGTGGTCCCCAAGTGCGGGTTTCTGAGCCCTGAGCTGGAAGGAAGGGAAGCCCTCGACGGCGCCATTTCGGCCGGCTGCTCCGCCGCATGGCTTACAAGCGGGGCCGGTTCGCCTGCCTTGTGGTGAGCTGCCACAACCACGTAAGAGTGGTCTTCCCAGATGAATCAGCCCTATTCACACTGGCTAACCTATAAATTGGCCGTTCAATAAAATGGTTAAATAAGCCGTTTTGGCTGTTCACACTGGACCAATTCACTGAGTCCTTTCACACTCACCATCAGGGAGAGAGGCAGCTATCCTCCACCGGTGACGTATGAGTGACACATCGAGTGATGGCAGACCTGCCCTCCAAGAATTCTGCGTGGCAGAGAAACCCCTCCATGAGTGCTCTGAGCATACAGCCCTTTCTCTGCTGCATGGAATTCTGGGAGGGCAGGTCTGCCATCGCACTCTCTCTCTCTCTCTCTCTCTCTCTCTCTGCGACTTTCCGATGGTCTTTATAAATTGTGCACCTACATGTTTTATTGCCGCTACCACTTTTCCACGGTCCTTTATAAAGATTTATATAGGTCAGCGCAACAACAGGGGCTGAAAGGCTCATATTGTGCTGTACATAATGCTTAGTTATGTTATAATTTTGTTTAAATACACAATTTATACCTTTTTAATCTTTTGTTTCTTTCAAGGTCCTGCACTCATGCAAAAATGTCAAGGTCCTGCATTCATGCAAAAATATCATCTATGTGTCACTACTTTGTCCCTGGACAGTCCATGTCCCTTTCACACTGAGCTAATTGGCACGCAGGCATCAGATGTCCCCAGGGTTGATGCACCCTACCTGGGCAGTCCATCTCCGGGGAGATTTAGTGCCTGCATGCCAATTCGTGACTGTTCACACAGGCCCTTTAACTGGTATATTGCCTGTTAATTACTAGGATAAGGTGCCAGTGTGAAAGGGGCTGAAGTTTGAGTGTTAAAGATTGTCAGCCAAGCAGGAGTGATGAACAATGAGAGTTTTTCACAATCCTGGCCAGTCAGAATGTTGTTTGTAACTTTGAAAGGATTGTTTTTGGCAAATTCAAAAGTGGACTCAACCAGCAGAAGATGGGCATGAACTTAAGCGGCAGCAAAGGTTCCGAGGACTGGATAGGAAATGAAAGTTGGAGATTGGGCTGAAATTTACATGGATGAAGAAGTCAATGATGGACTTTTGACAAAATTGTGAAAGTGAGGCGAGCTTGACGGCGAGAACATTAGCTGATGCTGAGCTTTGGGTCGTTAAGTCATCAGTAGTTTGGATAGAGTAGAATTAAATAGATAGGGGATAGACTTTAGTGAACATGTAATTGGAGAAAGCAAAGCAAGGGAGAGGACAGAATGTTGAGAAATGTATAATTTAAATACTAGGGAGTGTCTGACCAGCAAGAATAGTAAGAAAGAGCAAAGGTTGGATTCTTGTTTTCGATGTGATCAGACGGCCAATACTTTTTTGCATACTGTTTGGCTTTGTGATCGATTGCAACAGTTTTGGAAAGGTATTCAATCTGTTTTTAACAGTTTATATAATATCCATCTTGTATTAGATCCCGATATATTTTTATTAGGGAACATGCAATCATTAATCGATTTAGGTTTAGAGGATTATCAGATTTCATTTATTTATTTAGCTTTAGTTGTGGCTAAGAAATGTATAGCACTTACTTGGAAATATAGAAATATACTAACTTTAGATAAGTGGTATTTGGAAATGAAATTTTGTTTGACTATGGAAAGGATATCTTTTTCAATTCAGGATAAGATGTCTTTTTATAAGTTAAAGTGGACTCCGTTTGCTAATTATATGCATTTAAGTTTGATTTAAATATATGTTTAAGTGTGATATTTTAGTGTTGACAATTTTTATTTTGTTGTTGTTAGAATTTTTTTTAGGTTAAGCTTTATCTTTTTTTTGTAAGTGGGTATTTTTTTTTCATATATAATATTGTCAATTTTATTAACTCTTCACTCTTTATTTTGGGGGGAGGGTTGGAATAATTTTAAGTTAGACTATTAATATTGTGTTACAATTAACGGGGGGGGATTATTTTGTGTAGTTTTCTGATGTAATATTGTAATCATACCTTTTTAAATTATTTTTCTATTTTTCTTTAAATGTAATTCTTTATTGTATTCATGTTATAAAAATTTTAAATAAAGTCTTTAAAAAAAAAAGAAAAAGAAAAAGCAAAGGCAACTGAACAGATCGTCTTAATTGCAATGTCCAAAAATAAAACACGAGGCTCCTGCATTTTTTGTTATGAGGTTGAAAGTGAGAACGTGGTGAAAATGAGAAGCCATGGATATCTTCATCATCCTTGAGCTACAATCAGTTTTAGTAAAGGGTGAGAAACACCCATTAAGGATGAATGTATTTTTATCTTGAGTAATTGATGCTCTAGCGGTTTTGTGCTAATAACATTCAAACCTCGGTCTCAAAGAGTATGGTTTTATGGGGACAAGGAGATCAAAGGAAAATGTGAGGATGACTGAGCAAATGAGCAGATGCAGAGATTCTGTCATAATAAGGCACATAGGGTATACCAGGGGAATTCTGGAAGGTTTTGGGGAAGTGCTTTTACAGGGTACAGAAAAACTGACGCCCGTGGGAGGGAAGGAGAAATAGATGAAATGAAGAAAATGAGTAGTGGTTGCATGTTGGCAGGACTGATTAGACTGCAGGATCCAGGTCTAGGAGTCCCAGGCAATCAAGTGCCTTCATTGGAAAATGCAACTTTAGCCAAGATGCAGCTGAAGGGGGAGGGAATATGAGACCAGAGGCATTTGTTAGGCATGTGGCCATAAACCTCCTGAGATTTATGTACATCCTGAGATCCTGTGTCATCCACTACATCGTGGTGAAGGAGAACAACCAGAGAAACGTCAATTGAAAATAATGAGGTGAAAGTGGGCCCCTGTCCCTCACGCAGAGGCCTCCCCTGCTGGCATATATGTGAGGGGCGCCATTGTGATTCAGTAAAAGCACAGTGTTGGAAAACGTTCAGAAATCGTGCTTTCAGAAATGTATGCAGCTTCATTTGAACAGTTTTAATCTTTGAAATCCGTACTTTTATTCAAATTTTTTTGTTGGTTAGTCAAACACACACACACACACACACACACACACACACACACACACACACACACACACACACACACACACACACACACACACACAATAAAGCTTCAAAAAGTGAAGATTATGAATGCTTTTCTTCCGGTTTACAGCTCCTGTCGATCATTTCAATGAGAGAGAGAGTGAGTGTGAGTGTGAGAAAGAGAGAGAGAGAGAGAAGAAATGGAAGAGTTGACCATGTAGATCACAACATAGATTTGTCAGATAATGCTTCTGACACTGAAGGCATTTAACATGAATACAATGCAGCAAACTACAAACAGAGGGAAAACAGACGAACTGAGACCAAATTATGCAGGTGAAATAAACTCAATTGATGCAGTGATTGTGGATTGTGTAGTAACATTGAAGACAGTTACAGGAGTTTTCGCATTGATGTTGCCTGTCAGAGCAAAAATGTAAGAAAATTCAGATGATTGGAAGGAAGATGCACCCATTAAGATCTGCTTCTTGTTAACTGCACAATGGTAATTATGTAAAAATGACACATTGACTCACCAACCTTTGCTTTTCCAGCTAATTCTTTCCACCAAAGCACATAAACTGATTGAATGAATTAATGATTAGAAACACTCCGAGGCTGATTGGAACTTGAATGTAGCTTAGAACATGAGAACTACATGCTGGCATGGATACAGTTTGCAAAAGCAATGGGTACAATGGATAACTATTGAAGTTGGCAATTTCAATCACAATAACACCATTGGAGATGAAGCAATTATCAAGTTCCTGAGTGAATGTGATCTCGCTTCCTGCAGGCACAGTCAGCAGCTTGGAACATCACATAATAGAAACATTTTCAGGATTTTGGAATTGGTTTTTAAATTTGATCTATTTTTAGATGATTATTTGGCTAAAATTGGACAGAAGGACAAAGTCAATCCTTCCCATCTGTCAGTAACTACTTGTGAAGTATTCATTACTTTGATGGAGTGTAAAATTAAAATCGTATGTGTAACATGACTATAAAAAGCCAAATATTTTAAATTGATCATGCTTTCATTGGCTGAGCTATAATATGTCAATCAGCCAATTTTTGGATTCAGAATTGTTGTTTGTTCAAAGTGGGAATCTGTAGAATGATTAAGAGAGTGCAGAGATACCAGAAACTGGAGCAAAAACAATGCTGGAAGAACAAGGATCAGAAAGTATCTTAGAATCAGAATTTATGCTTTTCGTTATGTGCTCGTCATTGTCTATTACAATTCAAAGTGGTACATAAAGCACATTTGTCTAAATTGTCTTGCTTTTATTCTGATTCGACTCCTTGGTGTGACAGGTGTAAGAACGGAGAAGCATCATTAATTCATTTGTTCTGGACTTGTCCTCATCGAGAAAAATACTGGAGAGAGGTTTTCCACACTTTATCAAAAAAATTTAATATAGATTTAATACTGAACCCTTCGGTGTCCCTCTTCGGTACAATGGGGGTGGGGGGGGGGAATGATTCTTCTTTGTCTCTGGTGCCATTTCTTTTACCTCTCTTTTGGCGAGGCACGTGATTTTATTGAAATGGAAGGATGCTGCCCCGCCTACTCATGATCAGGGGTTGCGTGACATCATGTCTTGTTTGAACATGGAAACGATCGTTATTCAATTAATGATTCAGATACAAGATTCCAGAAGTTATGCGGGTCAGATATGACTCACTATCTTACTTGATAATTTTACTCCAATGCAATTAAATTGTCTGACTTGTATCTTTTCCACATTCTTTATATAATTTTTATTTAACTTTCATTTTTCTTTTTAATGCTAATCATATACAGCATCTGACAACATGGTTCGGTAAAAGGGGTTCGAGTTTTCTCCTTTATTTTCTTTCCTTTGTATTATTATAGCTTTATTCTGGAAAAAAAGGTATATTTTATTTAGAATATGAATTATGGATATGATTTACAATTCATATAAGTGTTATATTGAATGCCTTATTTAGTTTATGTAACTGTCCATATCATCTTATTGAATTGTACCACTTTTTATTGTATGTTCTTTATTAAAATCAATAAAAATATTTTAAAAAGAACCAGAATTTATTGCCACGAACATGTCACAAAATTTATTGTTTTATGGCAGCATCAACAGTGCAAATATTTAGATGAACCACATTAGAAAATAAAAATAGTGCAAGAAAAAGACTAAGTCAGGTAGTGTCTATGGTTCAGTGTTCATTCAGAAATCTAATGACAGAGAGGAAGAAGCTTCTGAGTGCTCATCTTCAGACTCACGTACCCTTCTGTTGATGGTGCCAGAGTGAAGAGGCCATGGCCTGGGTGGTGGGGGTCCTTGAGGATAGAGGCTGTTTTCTTCAGACACCGCCTCGTAGATGTCCTTGATGGAGTCTGGCGCCTGTGATGTTGCAGGCTGAGTTAACAACCCTCTGAGGTGTTTTCTTGTCCTGAGCAGACAGTGATGCAACCAGCCAGAATGGTCTCCACGGTACACCTGTAAAAGTTTTCAGGAGTCTTTGGTGACCCACCGAATCTCTTCAAATTCAAAGGCAAGTTTTACTGACTTTATGCTTGCAGTAGCAAACCCTTTTTGAACATTTCTCATTGCCATGGATAATTAAATAACAATGGTACAAAGGTTTGTAGACACACCTACCAGTTGTCCATTCTGTAAATATAGTGAGTACAACAGCTCTTCAAATTTAAATTTTATTTCCAGATGGACAGTTGCTTCAGGCTTTCTGTTCAACATCCACCTTCCACAGGTTTTCCAAAATGGTGCAGCCAATTGCCCCTTTTCCACTGGCACCCCAGTTAATTGGGCCGTGCAGTGCCCCGGGATAGGAAGCCCTTTGTGCCGTTTCCACTGGGCCACCCTCAACTGGGACACTAATTGCTTTTCCACTGAACACAACTCATCCCTGGGGATTGGAGTGTTCTACTTTCGACTGGAAATGGGTGACTTTCTGCTGTCCCCTTTATCAGCACGCTGGCCTCAGCAAACGACGAGATATGAGTAGGGGTAGAGGCAGTTAATTCCCGGCGTGAAATTTGACGCTGGGCATTCGGGCAGTGTTCCTTTTCTACTGGACCCTGTCCCAGTAAATTCCCAGTTAGTTCCTGGGTCAGGGTGCCAGTGGAAAAGAGGCTAATGATTCTTGACACGCATAAATCAGTTGGACACAAGAGGGAGCAGTCGTGAAAATTCCATGAAAGCCATGGATCAAAATTGCAATTCAGGAAGCCTGAGAAGATTACATCAAACCAGGTACTTGACACCAAATGGAAGCTGAGCAATATGCGACAAATGGAAAATCCTTGCATGGAGTCATTGGAGATGGCTTTCTTCAATGAAAACTATTGGAAATCTAAAATAAAAGAAATACAAATTGCTGTAAATACTCAACAACCTGCAGTAAAATAAACCCAATGCTGGAGAAACTCAGCAGGTCAAACAGCATATTTTATATAGCAAAAACAATGATACATAACCAAAGTTTCGGGCCTGAGTATGGGTACGCTCGCTGCATCTGTGGGAAAAGAAAATATCATTTGCCACTCATGGAAGTTAACTATATTTGTTCTGATCTTCCTTTTTCCTGAAACAATGTTTCCCCTCTACCATTGTTAACAAAGCCTTGATTGCTTCTTATGCATTTCCCATTCCTCTGCTCTTTCTCCCAACCCCCCCCCCCCCACTCTGAGACAGAAGAAGGATAGGGTCCCTCACTTTCCACCTTGCCATCCTCCACATTCAACATCTCATTCTCTGCAACTTCCACCATCTTCAACGAGGTTCCACCGCCAGACACACCTTGACCTCTCATCCCCCTTTCAGCAATTTTTAGGGATTGTACCCTTTGTGAATTCCTGGGGTACTTTTCCATTCCATCACCCTTCTTGCAGCACTTTCCCTCGCAACTCAGGCCAAATAGCGTGACCTTTCATCTCTTCCTTGCCGTCTATCCATGGATCCAAGCAGGAGGTGAAGCAGCAAAACAATTGTCCAAGCTTTCTCCATTTGGTGCTTTCATTTTGCAATGTGTCTGTTTTGGAGAAAATATCTGTAGATTGAGTTACCACATTGGGGAGGATCTTCATTCTATTGGCAAAGGTGACCCTGTGCTTCCCTGTTTTCTGCCATTCTAATTCCTACCCCACTCCCACTGACCTCCTTTACTCCTATATGATCTCCTATACTGTTACAATGAAGCCCAGTGCAAGCATTTCATCTCCTGTAGCTGCAAGTTGCAACCTTCTGGACTTTGTATTAAAATTACAACTTTGGGAAACTTGATTTCTTTGTCTTTCAGTCATCTATCTGTTAAATTGACTGAACCTGTTGGCTATTTTCCTTTTTACCCCTTCTGGGAGGATTCCCAGCCTTACTTGATGCCTTACTGCTCCATATTTCTCAACTCCTTTTGTTCTCCATGTTCTTATTCTTTAACTGCTCCCATTCACCCGTTGACCACATAATCCTGGTTACACTTACCCCTTGATCGCCCTGGATTTACCCAATCAGAAACACACACCCCCTACACCCTTTCTGCAATTTAATTTAACTTTTTCTCCTTCTCAGTTGTGTCGAAAAGTCTTCAACCTGATAGGTTAACTCAATTCCAATAGGAGGAGTCTGATCATCCCGAGTATTTCCAGCATTTTCTGGTTTTAGTCTGCATTCATCAGTGATTTTAAATTACTAGTGTGTGGAATTCAGTTCCAATAACTGCTAGAGGTTCGCAACCTTTTTCTTTCCACTCACATACCACTTTAAGTAATCCCTATGCCATCGGTGCTCTGCGATCAGTAAAGGATTGCTTAAGGTGGGATGTGAGAGGGAAGGGAAGGCTGAGAAACACTGCTCTAGACTCAATTGTTACTGAAATATTTTGCTTGAGAAAAATTGTCATTGGCCCATTTCCTTTGGAGTTATGAAACCGTGCACATAATGAGTCAATTAGGGACGATTCAAACAGTGGTTTTCAACTTTTTCTTTCCACCCTCACACCACCTTAAGCAACCCCTTAGTAATCAAAGAGCACCGATGGCATAGGGAATACTTAAAGTGGTATGTGAGTGGAAAGAAAAAGGCTGAGAACCTCTGGCAGTTATTGCAACTGCTTGAATCATTAATGGTTTCCCTTCAAGATCAGTTTTGAATTTTAAAATATTGTGGGGAAAAAAACACATTAAAAGCTATTTCACAAAAGCATCAAAATGATCTAACTTGTATACAAAATTCATGAAGTGCTTTAAGGAAACCAAAAGATATGCTGTAAAACTATCTATGTTGTGATTAATTTCTCGTCATCACCAATTAGATATCTATAAGATGCCGAACAATTACATTGGAGTATTGACCCCTGCATCACTACAGCACTCCCCACTCGTATGCCTTTGGGGTGGCCCCTGCCTTTGGGGCAGGAACCCACTTTCACCTCATTTGACTTTTGATGATGTTCTGGTTTGCTCTCCTCCACCCTGCTGTAGTGGATGGCCCAGGATCAAATGGACAAGAGTAATGTTAGGCAGTGAGCCATAAGAACATCTTATGCTGATGTAGACCATATGGCCTCACATGTTTGATGTGCCAAGCAATAAAACTACGGCTGCTCTTTTACCTCAGTGACACACACCTGCACTAACCCCTATCCCTTGATTCCATTAATATCCAATACCCATCAATCTCTGTTTTGACTAGACTTGGTGATGAAGCTTTGGCAATCTTTGTGTTGATGATACCCCATGGCTAAGCCTGTGCAGTTTTTTTTTCGGGTAGAGAATTTCAAGATTTACTGTTCTCTGGTGAAGAAGTCTCTCATCTCTGTTGTAAATGGCTAACCTCTTATTTTGCACTGACTGACACCTCAACCAGATGAAACATCATCCCTGCGTCTACTCTGTCAAGCCCTGTAAAGATGTAATACATATTTCTAGCATTTAAAAAAAAAATTCTGGAAATCACCTCCTGAGGAGGAGCAGCTACTGTTTAAAAAAAAAGGCAAGGAATATGATTCAGCGAGATCACTTCCCATTCACCCAAGATTAAGAAGATATAGGCTCAGTCTTCTTAATCCCTCCTCATATGTTAAACCTGCCATCTCAGGATTTAATCTGGTGCATCTTTGTTACCGTCCCTCTGTTCCAAGTATATGTTGGTTAGGGAGGTTTAATCTGTATACAGCATTCCAGATGGTGTCTCTGAGCTCTGTATAATTGAAGCAAGACATCATGACTGTTGAACTCAAATCCTTCTGCAATGAAGACGAACATATCATTTGCATTGAAACCAGTGGTTTGCTGTTCCAGCATATAATTTTCCAGTCATTTGTGTACGTGGACACTTCGGTCCCTTTGGACATCAGCACCATTTCAAAAGTACTCTACTTAATCCATTAAAATGGATGACTTTATACATTTTTTTCATTTTCTGTTCTGTTTGCCATATTTGTATCCATTCACTCAACCTGCCAGCATACCCATAAGCCTCTCTGGATCCAATCAAATTAGTTCATCCGCAAACCTGCTGAATTTGTGGCCAAATAAGTTGGAATGGAACTTTCTTGACAAATTCATATAACCTCATGCAAGTGAGACTTCAGATCTAATTCCGATGGAGTTCTTGACAGGGTGGATGTGGGAAGGATACTAACTTTTGTGGAAGAATCAAACTGGTGATCAAAGCTTAATAATAAAAAGTCACCACTTAAGACTCTAAAGTGCTCCCAGTTTGTTTTCGCTTGAGTGGGACTGTCACTTTAAGAGAACAAATCAAGTGGCAAGCTTTGGAGACTGACTGTGGGCTGACAGGCTGGGGACAATGTGTACTCAAATTTGCTACTTCTGAAGAGAGAGGAAGGCCCCAGAGACCCTGTGACCATCATATTAAAGAAACAGTACACTGTTTGATCAGGGGCCATTTTAAGGAAGCAACACTTGGAGAAGCATCTCTTTGAAGGGACACTGTGCTGAAGTGGCCTCAGGTGGTATTTGTATGATTTCTCCATGTTATAGGGGAATGAGCATGCCACACTGTGACTAAAAGGGAAGGGCACTTCGAATGGCTGACCCATGAAAGGGTTCTGGAAGCATGGTGTCCAAAGAGAAGGGAAGTTTCGATTGCCATTCATCTGAAAAGGACATTTCTTTGGAAGCATCTTGACAAGGATTTCATGAGTTTATAAACCGTCTATCACCCCAGTCTCATCCATCTACTTTGTGAACTTCTTTACATCCATTTAAAGCCTGCGTTTCAACATTGGATATTCTGAGACTGGATTTTGACTGACGTTCCACAATTGGACCTGAACTGTAATGGTTTGGGATAGTTTACACACACACACACACACACACACACACACACACACACACACACACACACACACACACACACACACACACACACACACACACACACTAGTTGCGCATAGTTGGAGGTTAAGTTTAGATAACTTAGAAAAGTGTTCTGTATTTGGAGATTAATACATTAAAATACTATTTTAAATATAACACTGCCTTGGCTATTTTTTATTCCTGCTGTCTGAGTACGTAACAAGATGGATTCATTTTTCTCTTGACTTCTGTGGCTACTTGTAACTCCTTTGAAGGGAAGTGAAAACTGAGACTTTGAGGAATTTTAACAGAGGTACAGTATATTTTTGATAAGCAAGGGTGTGAAACGTTATCGTTTCACAAAAAAAAACACAGAACTGATGCTACTAACAGATAAACTGTGGATCAGGCTTGAGGCTGACCCATCTCTTCCTGCTTCTTGCATTTCAGCAATTTTCTTAAGGCAGTTGTTTTTTTTTGCTTGCGTGTGACATTTTGGTTAACTTCAAGATGATTAATTAAGCTTTATGTAATAATGCACCATTTAAAACATTTGATGGGTTTCAACATTCATACATCACATTTATTGGGGTGAGACTGGAGTTAGGGGCCTCCAAGAACCCAAATCTGTTTTCCTGTATTGGTGGTGATTACAAATGGAGTAGAAAACCAGTGAAAGACGGCAACATCTAAGGTTGGCCAACTTTATGAAAGAGTAGATATATCAGGAGAGATTCAATAAGGAAAGATTAGTCAATAAGTGAAAATTAAGAAAATTAAAATCCTTGAGAAACTGATCATGGAGAAGCTGAGGAGCAACAGAAAAAGTCTCACTGGGAAACGTGTCAAAGAATGGAAAAAATATTGACAGTATATTAAACAAGAGTGTGATGAACAAATCTGGATTATACTCAAGAGATGAGAAGCTGCAAAGGAGTTGGGGAAATAAAAACAAGGAATAGTTTGGAGATGAATATTTGAGAAATGCAAGTTATGGAAATTTATTCTGATGGATAATTTTCATTCAAGACCTCATTATTTTTCAACCATGTCTCCAAGCCAAGGTATTCATCACAAAAAGCACATGAATGGAAAGGCTTTTGTCGACAATGTACATTGTGGAGATAGCCATTTTAAAGAGCGTAGTATTAAGTTGTGAAAAATGCTGGCTATATTAGATCAGGGCTGGTATACAGGGAGGTTTTCTTTGGCTTGGCTTCGTGGACGAAGATTTATGGAGGGGGTAAAAAGTCCACGTCAGCTGCAGGCTCGTTTGTGGCTGACAAGTTCGATGCGGGACAGGCAGACACGATTGCAGCGGTTGCAAGGGAAAATTGGTTGGTTGGGGTTGGGTGTTGGGTTTTTCCTCCTTTGCCTTTTGTCAGTGAGGTGGGCTCTGCGGTCTTCTTCAAAGGAGGTTGCTGCCCGCCAAACTGTGAGGCGCCAAGATGCACGGTTTGAGGTGTTATCAGCCCACTGGCGGTGGTCAATGTGGCAGGCACCAAGAGATTTCTTTAGGCAGTCCTTGTACCTTTTCTTTGGTGCACCTCTGTCACGGTGGCCAGTGGAGAGCTCGCCATATAACACGATCTTGGGAAGGCGATGGTCCTCCATTCTGGAGACGTGACCCATCCGGCCTGGAAGTCAGCCTGAAGAAAACTGAGGTCCTCCATCAGCCAGCTCCCCACCATGACTACCAGCCCCCCCACATCTCCATCGGGCACACAAAACTCAAAACGGTCAACCAGTTTACCTATCTCGGCTGCACCATTTCACAGGGAGGTAAACAATGGGCTAAGGCACTTAGGAGTGGCATTTGCTAACAGTCCATGGCAAGTGGGCACAGTGGGACTTTTTGCGAACGCCAAGAGATCGAAAGATAAGATGCGGGATCGTCTAAGCTTGGGACAAGGACAGGATGTAGGAAAATGTGAAGTAACTGAAGGAAAGATTAGAGAAAGGGAAGCAAAGTGATAGAATTAAGGAGCTCAGCCATTGAGCAGCAGCTAAAGTACATTTGCAGAGAGACACAGGGAATATTAAATTAATTGTGCATGTTAATTAATTTAAATTAATATAAAACATGAATTTAAATGGTGATTTTTATAGCTTTGGAGAAAATCCAAGAAACTGAAATTTGATTACAAAATTAAAGAATTTCATCCTGTGGTAAATTCATGTTACTTATTTGGCTTCAGTTAATCATTTTCATCCATTCCTGGAAACTGACAAAGAAACTGCCTCCAACCAGAGATGTGATTTATTTCTTCTGAAGCGTTCCATTCTTATCTGCTCCTGTACTAAATTGCTAGATACTATTACTTAACCACGTTTAGTTAAATCTACTGATCTTGGGTTTAAAGTAATAGCTCTCAATTCAAAAGAATTTTTTTAATCTTTCAGGTTGTTCTTTGATATAATGGCGGATAAATTGGATATCACTTGAAAATACAGCAGGCGCAAGGCTCCAGATGCGCAATTAACCAATGCGTATTGATTTAAAAAAAACCCAGCAGACAAACTGTGCAAAGTCTGCCAATTTAAATAGTTGCAGTGCGATGCCAAACTAGATGCTGAAAAGCAGCCTGTCATACATCATAAACAGTTAGCATCAGATAAAGGCAAAGTGCATTGTAGCCCCAGTTGTAGTTAGCCATTATGACTTGATCATAGCAAAACATTGAATGGTACCGGTGGACTGAAGGGTAGCAAATGATGTCCCTTTCTTTAAAAAAACGTAGCGGGGAAAGTCCAGGTAATTATAGACCGGTGAGCTTTACGTCAGTGGTGGGTAAGCTGTTGGAAAGGATTTTTAGAGAATCATGGTCTGATCAGGGACAGTCAGCATGGCTCTGTGAAGGGCAGATCATGTTTCACAAGGCTGAGAGAAGTGACCAGACATATTGATGAGGATCCCAAGAAGAGGGATCTGGGGGTCCACGTCCACAGTTCCCTGAAAGTTGCCTCACAGGCCAACAGGGTAGTTAAGAAAGCTTATGGGGTGTTAGCTTTCATAAATTGAGGGATTGAATGAGAGATGATAGAGGAATACAAGATATTAAGAGGAAAAGATAGAGTGGACAGCCAGCACCTCCTTCCCAGGGCACCACTGCTGAATACAAGAGAGCATGGGTTTAATTTAATGAGAGGGAAGTTCAAGGGAGATTTTAGAGGAAAGTTTTTTCATCCAGAGAGTGGTTGGTGCATGGAATGCACTACCTGGAACAGTGGTGGAGGCAGGTACATTGGTGAATTTCAAGCATATGGATGAATTTAAAGTGGAGGGTCTAACATTGTGGGCTGAAAGGCCTGTATTGTGCTGTAATGTTTTATGGAAACGAGTGCACGCTTTTCCCTCTGCACCAGAACATTAGTGGATGGAAAAGAAAAAAGAAATTCATAACCACAGGGAATCAGGAGTCCCTCAGACCAAATGAGCAAAGGTGATGGTTGTAGATGGTGTTAGAGAGCAGCGAGTACGAAAGAGCAATTCCCTCACACACATGGTGACAAGATCAGTGAATGTCACATCCTATCAACTTCACAAAAGAATCAGACTTTGGTGTCACTGTACCACATTCTTTCATTCACTTCTCAATGTCAGTCAAAGAATATACCTAAGTTTCTTGTGTTTTACTTCATCTTAGACTGATGCAAGCTTCACATCGACATTTCATACTTGTGCACACTGCTAGCTATTCAGTTACATTATGGAAATCTGCTTATTGAAGTCCTTTTGATCCACAGATTTAGGTCAGTATTGAAGCTTTGTCGAGAATAGACACAAGTCATTGGACCCCAATGTTTCAAGATTTTAAACAAGTGACAAATATTCCATGAGATCCTGGCCCTTCTAGATTGTTGTCTTCCACCATTCCTATATTTCTTTTGGCGAGACCAGTGCCCAAGTTTTAAGACGACAACTCATAAGAAATCCAACCTGACATGTTGCATGCCAGATCAATGCATGACCTCTGCTACAGAAACAGTGACAAACTGCTCAACAATGGAGCTCTTCTCTGATTGGTGTGCCAGACTCCTTGGGTCAGTACCTAACACAATCAGTATTCCTGCAGTTTTTTTTGGCTTTGATCATTCCATTTCAAAGTCAATATTATAGCTTATTGATTAATTTATTGGTATTCTGACAGAAAAATATCCATCCTCAAGAGAGTGGAGAATATTTTTTTTTGGTGATCAGTGATCTCATGGTTGTACATTTTTGTGGGTTTCAACAACTTCTTGTGTGCCACCTAAAATTGAATGAGATTCAAATGTAATTGCATCTCTCCCGGCTGGACATTTAGTATTGAATATCAAGAGATCAGCCTTGGTTCAAGGTTGGATTTGAAGATCCCTCTCTCTTTGGCTTCCTTCCATCCAGCCATCGACCCATGGCTGATTAATTCCAGAAGATGATGTATCTTTCTCATGTCTCCTGGAATTACGTTCATGTTTGTGGAGCCTATCGTTGCACATGTTAGTAAAGGAACGATTTCGACTGTGTGTGGTGCACAGAAGGTCTTGATGAAGGGTTTCCACTGATGGTGCTTCGTCTTGCTCCAGATTTCTGCATCTGCATTCTCCTGTGTCTCGAATGTGCCCAGTGTTGAGAAAAGTTCGCAGGATAACGTTGCGTTTTCGTTTCCCCATACGCTGGACGCTTTGCTCTCATGCCAAACCTCGATCTTTTAATAGTCCTGGCGGGGATTAGAAGTTTTGGGGGGTCCTCTATCGTGCTTGGACATTTGAACAATCTCAGTGCAGTCGCTCAAGGGCACTTGAAGCAGCCTCAATGACGGTGGCAGGGAAAGTGCCGTGACCAGGGTGGTGGGGGATGAATTGTTTGCACAAGCCCACCCACCGCATATCGGACCCTCCGATCCCGAATCGGCCGACCCGGATTAACTTCGAAGAGAAGCTCATTCCGGGGCTGAGCTCGCCAAAGCTGAGACTGGGCTTCGCTGCAGTTTGGATGCGCTGAACAAGAGCCCCGACAGGCCCCTCACTCGTCAACAGGTGGGATCGCCCGCTTTAAAACGCTCCAGCGATGTTACTTTGATTTCGATAGGAAATCAGATGCAGGGGAATGAGAACCCACGGCACCGAAAGAGAAAAGAAGGAACCGTCCACCATCCATTAATGGGGATCTTGGAAGGGGTCAAGTTTTGCCACTGGGAAGAGGCGGCGGCTCCGCGCTGAGTGACAGCCGAGGAAGTGGGGCTGGACGGGGCGGAGCGACGCAGGGCACCTCCGCCAAACAGCCGCACTCATTCAAATGATGCCTGGCGAATAAACATGGAGTCAGGTAGCAAGCACACCTAGGCTCTGCTAGATTCCAGCAATTGCTTCAACTCTTGTGTGTTCAATTGGACGAGAAAGGCAGCAGCCGGCGGATTTCGCAGCTCGGGGGGTGGGAGATGGGGCTGCAGCGGGCTCCCGTCTAGTGCTCTCTGCCCAGGTGATGAAGCCGCGGAGGAGAGGGTGAAGCCGGCGATGGATGCCGAGGAGCCGCCGACATCCACCCTGAAGGCGAAGGTGCCCAGGAGCAAGCGGAGGAAGACGCTGTCGGGCAGACTGTTCAGGCGGAGGTCGCTGAGGTCGGTCGGCAGCTTCGTGAGGGGGGTCTTCAAAACTTTATTCACTCTGGCACCTTTTGGAGAGGCGGCGCCCGCCGGGGGAGGGGAGCAGCAGCAGGAGGAGGAGGAGGAGGAGGAGGACGACGGAGGCTTCAGGCATGGAGCCGTCACCCTCGCCACCTGCAGCGAAGCCGGGATGGAAGAGCAGCAGGAGCTCGGCGCCGCCGACAAGCAGCCGCAGCCCGAGAGGGACCGGGCGTCCTGGGGCCACGGGGACAAACCTCCCGGAGTGCTGGGTTTGAAAAACCATGGCAACACCTGCTTCATGAACGCCGTGGTGCAGTGCCTGAGCAACACCGAGCTGTTCGCCGAGTACCTGGGCTTGGAGCAGTACCGCTCCGAGACGAGGCAGCTGCGAGCCCACGCCACCCTGGGCGGCAGGGAGGCGCCGAGCCGGAGCGGCGCCGAGGTGACCGAGCAGCTCGCCGTGCTGGTGCGGGCGCTCTGGACCCTCGACTACACGCCGCAGCTCTCCGTGCAGTTCAAGGTAAGGAGCTCTTCCTCGGCCGGCTGCTTGGGAAAGGTGTTCCGAGCAGGAATGGGACGTGGGCGGCGACCGGGGTGCCCCACTCTTACAACTGCGAGACAAGCCCATGATGTGTCAGGTGCAAGCGGCCGCTCTTCACTGGGTGCATTCGGTTTTTGGAGAAGTCGATGCTCAAAACCAAATGCTCAGACCCCCGCACCAAGCGAGACAGGAATTTTGCATTGCCTAACTTTCAGAGCGTTGCATTCAGCTCCGGCATCGCTCAGTGACTGGTGTTGAACACAATACGAGTTTCCTTTTTTATCTCGCTCGCAGCCAATACTGCACACTGGTTTCCCCCCCACCCCCCCGCAGTATCCAGTCTATCCACCCATTTGGATCAGTGACAGCAATAGGGTGATTGCAGAAGTTAGTTTTGGGAGGTTTCATTTCAAGGCAATGCTGCAAGTTGGAAAAGTTAATGATTTTCCCCTCTGGTGGAATTGGGAATTGAAAGCGCCTCTCTGTAAACCAGCACTCGGCAGCGTTCGAAGGGTTGATTTTGAGAAAATTGTGTATCAGCCGCGGATCATGGGGATGAAAAGAGATCCGAGATTAAAGGGGGAAATTTCTGCAGTGAATTAGGTCAATGATCTGCTATTGAGATGGCTGGCTGAATTGTTGATTCAGAGCTCCGTGGAGTTGTGATGTGGCAGGTCCGAGTTTCAATGCAGTTCCTGGAGCAGGTCTCCCCAGCAACACTTTCACAGAGATCTCACCAGCCAAGGGTCACTACATTTAAAGAAAAAAATAGCTCTGAAATTTTGAAACTTGCATTTTTGCAAAGTTGCGTTTGTGCTGTGGTGAGCGTAAAATGATAAGATAGAAGTGGTCTGGCACTTGAGCCAAGGTGCATTAACAGATCACGAAACTCAACAAACGTGTTGCTATTTGGAGAGCATGAGATTTTCTGTCCAATTTCAAGTCTACAACAGCAAGAGGAGGCTGTTAAACTCCACCAATTGATTGAGTTTCCTCTTCAGTATATTTCATCTTTTGTGTTGGATGACTCCCTCTTTCCTTCCTTCCCAGTCTTTTTGCACATTATTGTTGGAGATAGTGAATGCTTCCTGGAATCACTTATCAAATTCCCAACTTCAAATATCAGATAAATGTAGACATTAACATTTCCCAAAGTTCAAGATTCAATTTATTATCATAGTAATAAAACAGTGTTAACCATATACGGAGTGGAAACAGGCCATGTTTTTGCCTGCTGCAAGGCCGACAGATTTGCCACTGGCAGGAATGGCCAAAATGCTTCTTTCGGTCTTGCAGAGAGAATCAAGAGAGTTTCTCTTTCCCCAACCCCCAACCCCCCCTCCCAAGAGTCATTGAGTGTCTGTAGATTTGCCTCCAATACTTCTGCAGCCCCCCCCAGAGTCCAGTCCAAGCCATTGGCAAGTTATAACATCAATAAGATTTGGACTTGAAAATGCCAGCTGTTCGTAGTGAAGTTTTTGAAATGGTGCTTTTAAAATAGTCAAAGAAAACTTAATTAATGCAAATTCCACATTTGACACTCCTTGAATCAGCTCAGTTATTTCATTATGGTGGTTGACAGAAAATTTACTGTTAATGTATCAGCATCACATGAAGATGGTAATTAAACAGGAAAGTCTGCGGACGGTGTGATTGGAGAAACCCAGCAGGTCACGTAGCATTTTCCAAACTGGGTTCCTTGGAACGCGCAGGAGTTCTGTGGAAGAAATGGACACTAATAACTAAAACATTTTATATTAAAAAAAACTTTATTTAATTTAAATTTTTATCTGTGTTTCTAAACCGTTGCCTCAACTCGAACAAAACAAACTGGCGTCTTGAAGCCTGACATCACGTTTTTAAAATTTAAAGTCCCCCACCCCCCCCCCCCCCCCCCATTCCCTTGCTCCTTCCCTACCCACTCTCGCTTGCTCCCTAAGCGGGAAGTGAGGGACGGTGGAGGTGGCCTGGGCTGGGGCCGGGAGCGAGAGGTGGCGGGGTTAGCCAGGCCTGTCATGGGGAGCAAGGGCTGCCGTGGGTAGCCCAGCCTCATGATGAGGCAAGGTCAGGAGGGGCCTTACTAAAGCTCAGGGTGGAATTTAATCCGCTACTGGTGAGTTTATTTACTTTTTTTTAATATGCTTTCTATTTATTTATTTGACTACGTGCTTGTGTATATACCAGGTCTTTTAAACTAAATGACGATTGGAGTTCTGCGATTTCCAAGTGCCTCCCAAAAGAGTTCCTTCCACGAGTTTAAAAAGTTTGGGAAGCCTTGATCTAGAGCACACATGTCAAACTCAAATTCACGGAGGGCCAAAATTAAAAACTTGGACTAAGTTGAGGGCTGAACTAAATATTTATTGAAAATTTTCAACAACATCTGCATGTTTTCTCTTCTTTCAACATATGTAATGTTAAACTTTTTCTTGTTAAAATAAATATTTTATAATAGTTTTGGATAAACTCTTTCTAGAAGCATTAACAAATGAGAAATAAAATATTCAATAAATAATATTTCTCTATAGAGGATTTGTCAAATGTTGCTAGTGTGCTGTCGAATAGTAAAATCTGAGGGCTATTGAGAATGTGGGAGAATAACATGATTCCTGAAACAATCAAATGGGTGACTGATTGTGGGCATGAACTCTAGCAGGGTTATTTGCCATGCCCTTTTTCCATTGGTACAGATATCCTTTGTTTTACACACTTCTCAAGTTTTATGCCTAATGAGCTTGTATCCAGGTGCAGGACCATTTTTAACCAGGAATATATTTATCACTGTGACATGAAACTATTGGAAGATCGTTTTATCCTGAGATTAAAGTTCATAATCCTTACTCAGGCCTGTGTGCGGGAGGGCGGGGTTTGCGGGCGATCGGGTTGGACAACAACAGTGCGGGGGCATCGGCTCTCGCTGCAGGGCGGCATCTCGGCGGATCAGCGGCCCTGTCACCGTGAATCGTGGATCGGCCTGAGGCAGGGAGGGGGAGTGGGCAACGGTCCTGGTGAGGTCAGGCCCGAGGCCTCCGGTTCCGGGCGCTGGGAAGCAGCCTTGGCTTCCCCTGACACCGGCCAGGCCCCAAAACCAGAGTCCACAGTGAGACCCTGCAACGTAAACAGAGGAGGTGGGGGAGATTAACAGGCTGACGCCAATGCATTCTGGGATTTGTTGTATTACTGTGCATGTGCTATACTGGCGCAGCGGCCAGCGGGCCATCTCTAATACATTTTTGAAATGATCTTGCGGGCCAACTTTGGCCCGCAGGCCAGAGTTTGACATGTGTGCTCTATGCCATCGGAACTCTGTAATTAGTAAGGGATTGCTTAAGGTGGGATGTGAGTGGGAAGGAAAGGGTGAGAATCACTGCTCTAGACCCAATTGTTACTGAAATATTTTGCTTGAGAAAAATTGTCATTGGCCCATTTCCTTTAGCGTTCTGAAACCGTGCACAAGACGAGTCAATGAGGGATGATTAAAGCAGTGGTCTTCAAACTTTTTCTTCCCACCCACAGACCACCTTAAGCAATCCCTTACTAATCACAGAGCACCAATGACACAGGGACGCGAGTGGAAAGAAAAAGGTTGAGAACTGTTGTATTGTGGTAACTCCACATCTGATTAGGTTAATTGTTAGACAAGTGGTCAGAGAAGGACCCCTCCCCCCCCACCCCAAGAAAGGCTTAAATCACAGGAACAAAATAAGCTTCCGTCTCACTGCTCCCAATCTTACACACAGTCCTGATGTGGAATGTGGGGTTGCAGCTCCACGTTCACCCGAGTTCAGGTGCTGTCTGTGTGGAATTTGTACGCTCTCCCCTTGTCTTGGACCAACAGGTCGGTCGCCTGACGAAGGCACCCGAACCCCCCGTTGAAACGCCGGCGTCCGGGGCGGAGGAGGAATTGGCTGAGAAGAGCGCGTTGCGCCCACCCCCCTCCCATGGTTGGAGAGGGATTAAACTGCGATCTCACGGCGCCGGGCTCGTCTCCAACAAAAGGAGCGAGAGGCAGGGTCCGCCGCGCACGGAGCGAGGGGGAAGGCATCGCCAATGAGACGTTCGGTCTGGCGTCGCCGCTGAAGCGCAGACCCAGCGAGGATGGTCCCCAACTCCAGCCGCGTCTGTGCGTCCGGAAGCCGGGCGGGCTGAGTGCGGCGCTCCGATCTCCGGGATTCGGGACTCTGAGATCCCTCCACACCTCTGGCGTCTTCATTTTCACCTTCATTGTGCATGCGCTATACTGGCGCGCTGGCCAGCGGGCCAACTCTAATATATATTTAATATGATCTTGCAGGCCAAATATAATTATATCGCGGGCCAAATTTGGCCCGCAGGCCAGAGTTTGACATGTGTGATCTAGAGGAAGCAAAGGTTAACCAATGTTTTGGGCCTGAGACCTTCGTCACCCTTTGCTTTCTGGTGCATGCCTTGCTGAGTTTCTCCAGCACTCTTGTGCATTGTGCTGTTGGGTGGTTAGCAGTTTTGTGGAAATGCAACAGAAAATTTTCGAAACATCCTGTGCCTTCATTCCTTTATTTTATTGCCTTTGTCATTTCTTTCAATATTCATTTGCTGCCTTTTAAAAAGAGTTCTTGTTTGTCTTTGCCTACCACATGCACTATAGCTTTTCATCTACAATGTTCAGTTCTAATTTTAAAAAGTGTGGTCATTTTGTGATCCCAATGCTCCTTCTGCACAGTTGCAGCCAGATCGACACTGCAGAATTTTCTATTCTTCTTGTATTTCCATTATCTGTAGGCTCTTGTCTTTATTATTTGTTTGTGTCAGTCGAAAGAGGAACCAAAGTTGATTTTTTTTCCCCTCTTTATTATCCTTTGGAATGTTCACAGAATATTTAACACTGATGCTTTAATTTAATATTTTGTCAGGTATCTCAAATAGAACTCTAGTGATTTCACCACTAGTGCATGTTGGGAGCAAAACCAGTTCTATTGATTGAAAAGTGGAACCTATTGCTGTACGTAAATTGGTCAACATTTCTTTTGCATTCATTATTAAATTAAATCCACAAAGACGTGAGTGAAGCTTCACCATTTTTTTTTATTTTAAAAAACCCACCTTGTCTCGTAGCTTTTCTGTCACTGATAATATGAGACAATGGATGCAGTCAATTCCAAGATAGACTTGTTAACGTTTGCTTGAATGTTTTTAATGCCTCGGTTTGTTAATGTCAGTGATGTGAATACTCTAGTTGTCTATGATGTTCAACACAAAACAGCATGGATGGCTAGTTCTCCATTCCCTGTGCTATAATTATACCAAGCTTAGCAAGGTGCATATGTACCCACTCCCCTCTCCTTTTGAAATTTGTACCCTCCAACTCCAGAGAAAGCAATTTTTTATTCACCTTCTTGCCTTCCCTTCTACTATAGTTTCTCAGTTCTACCTTGCCCTGCTGCCGACCTCCCTCTGGGCTCCAACACCGAACTGGGTTTTTACTCTAGACTCCAACTGTATCCATCATTATTCATCTTGACAATGAGACTTGCCTTTGACCTCATTTACCCCACTTCCATTAATTAAACTGGGGTGTGTGTGTGTGTGAGAGATCACCTCACTCTGTTTCCAGTTGGTTATCACAGCCGGGTGTCTACCCTGACACAGAGCCCCATTCAACAGCAGTTATTAACATTGTGACCTTGGACGGTCTGTCATTGATCCTGATCCAACGTGACCTTGCTGCTACTTCAGACACTGGATTGTACGCTCCTACCTGACTTGGCTGTAATTGAGTGCAATTGGTGTAAACCTATCGACACTCTTTATCTCAGTTGCTGGAAAATTTGGCCTTTAAACGTACAAGCTAAATTCACAATGCAGGCTGTGTAGTAATTGTAGTTACTTATTCGAGACTCAGCAAAACTTCTAGAAACACATATTTGCAAATGTACGTTATTATCTTTAATTGTACTCTTTTGAATGTTCCTCCCACTCCTAGTTGTGGAGGTCAGACTGGTCTTCAAGCTCATTTGGTTGATAATATGCTATCATTAATCTATTGATACGTTGTACTTTATGGCCATTTCCTCTCTGGACATCACTCTAGGTCAAATCCTCATTTCCCTCGTCATGAAACTTCTTGTGACCTCATTACATTATTTTTATCAATATGAGTAGATGAAATGTTTACCATTTGTAAATGAAGAAAATGAGGAAATGTGGCTCAGCAAGCAACTTTCTTTCATTTGATTGAATAACATGAATAGTTCTATATAAAAATGGCACATTGTCTTATTTTATTCACTGGTTTGCATGCTAATTAAAAAAAAAACCTAATGTTTCTTCCGTGTTAAAATGGCATTTATTGAACATGGCTTCAAAATAGCATAAAATGGGTAAAATACATAAAAGTAGCAAACACACAGTTGAACTGCTAACAGTTGCTGACTAACATTGGAATTCAGTTCTGATCCCTGGCACCATCTGCCTCCTGCAGTAAAATGCCCGTGATCTGGAATTCAAGCAACTGGCAGCCTCAAGCAACAGGCAAAAAAAATGTAAAATGAATAGGTTTATTTTTTTAAAAAAGGTAAGGTTTAAAATTGTAAATGTTCTCTGAAATAACACACAAACCTTTGAAGATGGAAGCAAATATTCAGCCAGTGGAGGGCCTTGGATGCACTTTGCTGTTTGAATAACATTGGGTGAAATAGCAAAGGCATTGCCCAGTGTGAAGAGGTGCTTGATGCCATTCGCTGTTGGAGTGACTCTCTTAAAATGTCTCCTTATCCCTGTTTAGTAAGAGTTGCCCCGGTCTGGGGCTTTATTTGTAGACTTGTGGGAGGGGTGGTTAATTATCTATAATGTGCTCTATGGAGGGGGAGGAACCTGCAGATGCAGCAACAGTTAAATGTTTACAAAGAATGTGACTGGAAATAAAGTAAAATGCTTCAAGGTTTATATATTCATGCAAGTGAAGTTTGTTCAGTGAAGTACAGTATAGTGTTTTTCTTTTAAACTGTTTATCTTTAATGCAGGTGTATTAGTTAAACATTGTAAGAGTACATTTCAAGCAACCAGAAAATACACTTCTCTGGCATCTACCAATCCTTGGGTGACAGATGCTGGGTGTATATATATTTGTATTTTCTGGGGCCATGTGGGTTTCCTCTGGGTATTTTTGAGTTTCTTCCTATGCCTGTAAGACGTGCAAGTTGGTGGGGTGATTGGATGTGGTATTTTGCCCCTATTGTGAAGGTGTGTGGTCGAACCTGAGGGGAGTTGATGGGAATGTGGGGGGGGGGGGGGGGGGGGATAGAATATGGCAGATCAGCATTTCTTCCTCCTCCAGTGCTTGTAAACACTTCACTTCTAGGGTTTTCCACTTTCTTTAAAGGATTGACCCCTTTAATTTTTAGAAAAATCTTCATGTGGTTAGTGGTTCCAGGACAGATAGAACCATAAAACACTACGCAGAAAATAGGCCATTCGGCCCTTCTAATATCATTCCGCTTGTCCCATTGACCTGCATCCAGTCCATAACCCTCCATCCATGTATCTATCCAATTTACTCTCAAAACTGAAGAGTGAGCCCACATTTACCATGTCAGATGGCAGCGCTTTGCACACTCCCACCACTCTGAGTGAAGAAGTTTCCCCTAAACCTTTCCCCTTTCACCCTAAAGCCATGTCCTCTTGTATTTACCTCTCCTAATCTAAGTGGAAAGGGCCTACTTGTATTTACTCTGTCTTGACCCTTCTGATCTGCTGCATGGCTGCTCTTTGCCTTTTAACAGCTCTGACTTCTCACTGTTTTAGAAGTGTTGTTCTCAGCAGTGGAATTTTTTTTTCAGAACATCGTGGCAAAATATGGATCTCAATTCCGTGGAAATTCCCAGCATGATGCACTGGAGTTCCTTCTGTGGTTACTGAACAGAATTCATGAAGACCTCAATTGTTCACCCAGCAAAAAAACAAAGCCTTCTGTAAAGGTATGTTTGTGTAGCTCCTTCATTTAATTGGAGGAACCTCTTTTTTAAGATGAATTTGACCTGTTGTATTTGCAGGAATGAGACTGTTAAAATACTTCAAAATGTTCCCCAAAAATACTTTCAAGTATAGATTAATGAAATATTCTGGTCATAATTTTTCCCCTTTACATTTTTTCTTTCAATTTCATGGAGAAGTTTCACACAATATAGGCCTTGTATGTTTTGCTCTTTGTGTATGTCATTAATATAATTGAGAACTTCAATAAATGAAAATGGTGGAAATATTTACTAAGTGCGTGTCTTTCAACAGCGACATAGTTTTAACATTACAATCTGATCATCTGTCTTGATAAAAGATCGCCAGCCTGAAATATTAACATTTCCCCCCCCAAAGATACAGCTCAACTTGCTATTTCCAACCTTTTTCTGTTTCTTAAGAGATCCAACATGATCAAAATTTTACTTTAGTATTTAACATTTACAAGGAAATTCTACAGAGATGGGGACTGTGACGATTATTGTAGCGAAAACCTACATCAGCAATAAGTGAATGATCTTTTGAGTATAAAGGGAGCAACATGAGTTTATGGCTTCTGATGTTATATTTCACAATACAGGCTGTGGTTTTAAATATTATTTGCCATTGCAATTAATCATGGCCATTTTTAAAAATTGACAAAGCATTTTTATTCATTATTCCTTAGTTTGAAAAAGCAGTTTTTCAATTTTTTTTGTTGCAAATTTTGTGAAAAACCTGTTCTTAAAATATATTTTTGAAAGAGTTAAAATTCAAATTTACTGGTGCCATAAAATAGACATCAGATCCATTCAACAGCCTGTTCATTTGTCACTTCTACTTTGGTCAATGAGCACAAGGGTCATTGCCAGCGTGTCATAAACCACATGACTGAATTGATCATGGTGGTGGTATCTGTGTTTGCATCAGCATTTTTAGTCACAGTGTGTACATGTGAATCAACACTATTTTTTAATAAGCCTTCACAGCAACAGCAAAAAAAAATTGTCTGAAATTTCTGTTGACACAACTTGAAATTGCATATGTAGAAGAGGTAAAGCACAATGTTGTGGAGCATCAGATGCAGTCCCATGGTGGTACCCTGCTTCAAATTCCTTGTAACTGAGGAAAAATGTTATAGTTTCTGAAACTTTCCAATGTAGTGTTTAAGGGCCTGTATGTGTTAACGCCCTTTCTCTAGAAGTATCCGAGCAAGACCATGCAAGTTGAAACATTACAGTACAACTCTGATTGTCCAAAAATGGTTGGGGCCGGGCCTATTTTGGATAATTTTTTTTTTGGAGAACTGGTCACTTTTTAATAATAGCCCAGTAGCAAAAGCAAATCATTTGTAACAGTGTTTAAACAACAACAAACAAGGGAAGGCTTTTAAAGCATTAAAATAATGTTTAATTCTCACCAAAAAAATGCTGGCCGCACTGATTTCCCCACTGAGACCCCGCTCGTGCTAGGAGCCTGAGGTTTTTACTGCTGCCTCTGCTGGGAGCCCAACGTCCCTAGTCAGTTCCGCTCCAAAAAAAATTTGGACAAATGAGGATTTCTGATTTGTTTCGGGTATCTTTGTCTGAATTTAAAAAAAAAGAGTTGTATTTCATTTCCAAGTTATTTTAAGAAGCATGATTTGGTGGGGAAAAAATCTTCAGTTGCAGAAATTTTTTTTTTTTTCTTAATTCTGAGCCAATTTTGGACTTTATTGACATTCAATTCTGCCACCCGATGGGAGAGGTCAGAGATGTCAAGGTGGCACAGTTGGCATAGCGGTTAGTGTTCGAATCCCACACTGTAAGGAGTTTGTACTTTCTCCCAGTGTCTGCGTGTGGTTTCCCCAGGGGCTCCGGTTTCCTCCCACTGTTAAAGTACTGGGCGAGTAGGTTAATGGGGTGTAAGTTGGGTAGCACAGACTTGTGGGCCAAAATGGCCCGTTATCGTGCTGTGTATGTGAAATACTGTAGATAATGAAATTTAATGTGGACGAAGGCAACCGCTTTACAAAGGAGGTGAAATGGGAAACTCCATGATTGGCCATTAATGATGCTGAATAAGACCCACCAACGGAGTAAACCTGATGTTCAAAGGATCTAATTGTAGCAAGGTCAGAACATGCTGCCCTGCAGGTAAATTTATTTAGAGACAAAGCTGTGATCATGATTTTGTTCTTCTTAAATCTAATTTGACTACATCCTTGTAAAGTATTTTGGCAAGTTACTCAATGCTAAAGATTCAAAATAAACACAAGCTGGTATTGGAATGCAGAGATAGTTTTCAGGGTATTATGGAGTGAGAAGAGCAACTATTACAAACAGCATTGTCATTTATTCAATGAAGTTCGAGATCCTTCCAGCCAAATGTAACATGTGATGTTATCCTTGACTGTCAAAGCAGTGGAGACGGTAGATATGGGAAATGCTTGGGAAAAGCCGAAGCAGGCATCTGGTGTTATTTTGGCTCGCTGATGGTGGAAGGAATGAACTGACCAGGCTTTGCCCCGGATGAAGTCGAGCTTCTTGTACCTCCATGCAGGTGATCATGCAACACAAAAGTTACAGTCACCATGGTTGAAGTAAAAACACAATGTTGGAAAAATTCAACAGGTCAAACAGTGTAGCAAAGATAAAGATGCATTCTCAACTATCTGGTGTTTTTACTTTTAACACAATGTCTGCTGTCTAAAAAGCACCAAGATGGAATGGGGGGGGGGGGGGGTGTCATTCCAAACAACTATTTTTTACAGCAGCAGACCTAGTAACAGTCATGGTACGTCATGCGTAATTCGCCATTCTGGGACCAACTCGGGTAAGGATGTGTATGTGTGCCATATTTATTTTTAGTGTACTTACAGACAAAACATGCACATATCCTTGGCGTGGAGGAGCCCTGAGACTTCACCGTTAAGGTTTGGATTTTAAACTTGGTGCAGGGGAGCGACATTAGGAACTTTTTGAGATTTATAGCAGGGAAATGGCCTCTTTAGTCTACAAACCTGTGGCCCCCCCCCCCCCCCCCGCCAATCCAAATACATTTTTGAAGGGTAGGAAGAAACCAGAGCACCTGGAGGAAGCATGCAGGTCACGGAGAGAACGTACAAACTCCTTATAGACAGTCCTGGATTCGGACTTGGGTCATTGGCACTGTAACAATGTTGCTTTAACAGTTAACTGTGCTGCCCAATCTTTTGGTGTTGAATGTTAAAAGCATATATATCATTGGGATTGATTTGAGCTGGCTACAGATTGGCATTTGCAGTGTGATGTCTTGATAAGAGACTGACGGGATCATCCATCACTGGTGGTTGCAAATGCAGAAAACTCATCCTTCGCGTGCTTGGTTCCTCTTTCTTTGGAACCCACCAGCTTAGAGCATGTGAGGATTGCGGAGCATCATGTTGAGTGCATATGTTGACTTCACGTTGGAGTAGAATTTGTCTTGATGTTTCCTTTCATTGAATATTTTACCAATATTCTTCATCCAGACCAGCTGTGAGCTGGTGCCTGCGGAATCTTATTGAATTAGGAGTCCACACTTTTTCCAGGGAGGAAAGATCGGAAATGACAAAAAGAATTTAATAAAGAGTTAATCTCCCTTTTTCATTTTGACCTGTTGAAATCATCTGTTAGGACATTTAATTCAGTATCTCATCCAAGAGGCCACTTTCAGTGACTGTTGGCAGACTTTTTAAAACCATGTTTTAAAAATAGCTCGTTCATTTCACCTTCAACGTTCTTAAGATCAATGCACTTCGTTCAAATGAGTAGGTGCATGTAATAAAGTGCAAATACTAGGTGGAGGAGGCAGGAGGTGGGAGCAATGTTGCTAATGCAGGATTTTGAATGTGTAAGAAACATTCTGTTAAAGCCGAAGTGAGAAGACCAGGTGGAATATGCCTTTACAGTAAAGGAAATTTGCTTTGGCGACTAATGTAAATGCAGACTAAAGTATCTGCTTAATGATTTGTTTTCTCACTAAATTCGGGTTTGTGTTGTGGCACAGGTCAACTTTTCATTCATGGCTTTTATCTCGAGCTGGAGCTGGAGGTCCTTCTTCTGAGTGGTATGGAGAGGAAAAAAAAAGTTTCCTGTATTCTCTTAATGCCTCATTTCTGTTTTCAGGAAAAACATGAACATAACCATGGGAACTTTGTGGCCAGCATTTAGAATGTATCGCTTTGAGTCTCAACTTTCATTTTTGCTTGATGCACTCGGCATCAAACAAAATTCAAAGTGAGTGATCCAAATTGTTTATGCAGCATTTAGCCTAAGTTTTATTGGTTGTTTTTTTTTTTGCATTTCTAATTTTTTTTTTAAATTTTTTATTTTTCACACCATAATCCACATTAACCATGATACATACTTTTTCCTTTTCAAATATAAGTTTTATTGCTTGTTAATGAGTGGCACGCATTGATACTTAAAACCTTGAGAGCTCCCAGCAGCAGGTATGCTTGTGGACCTTTGGCACAAGGGATTTTGGTTTCCTTTTGGAATGGGACGTGGATGTGGGATCAGCTTCTCAGAACTCCTTGATGCCTTCCAACCATCAACCATGGTGCACTGACAAATGTTGTTTTATTGCTGGTTTTATTTGATGGATTTCTGAAATGAACTGCATTTTTGGCCGGAATGGTCCAAGGTCAGGAGGCATTGACCTCGAGAGTGGTGTGTTCCTTACTCTTCCACATTTATTTATTGGAGCCGTATTCCTTTGTTTTCTTTCACGCAAAACTCACTCCAAGTCATTTATGTTTTCCTCAAAAGCATTTAATATTTTAGTTTAGGAAATTTTGATAAAGCATTTCTTCTTTTATTACTAGCCCGCTAAAACAAAATTGTTGGACAACTATATATTTGACGGGTTTTCCTCGGCCATCTTTTCAACTTTGTAAGTTAATGCTTAGTAACTGTCTTGGCCAACTGATGGATTGGAATGCCTGAATATACATTTTTTCCCCCCATTCGGTACTAACGAGCATTTCTTTGGTCATCGATCTACAATGGATTTCTAAAGCTGCTGAAAGTTTAGGCAAGTTCAGGAGGTTTAAAATAAAGGAAATTAAAAAAAAAAAGTAAGAGCAGAATGATCTCCATATAAAGAAATCCAAAAAGCTTTTACAGGCATAATAATACAAAATGGAGGGTAATGGATCATAACAGAGTTGTATGAAAATTTAAAGCTCGCCAATGCAAACTTTTTATATATTTAAAAAAAAGTATTCTCTAGGAATTCATGAAAACAAGTATGAACAAAAGTTCTGGAAATCTTTCCACAATGCAGTTTTAATTCATTTTGTCTCTGGCCCAATGCATTAAATGTACAGTATTTTTTTTTTAAAATATCACTCTGCAAACTACTTTGTACTTCATCATGGATGTGGAAAAGATATTTCCTCGTGACATGATCTGGAATGAGGGGCTGCAGCTTAAATTCAAGAAGTCCATTTTAAAGCAGACAAGGTGAGTTTTTTTTTCCCCTTTGGAACTCTTTTTCCCAGAAAGGATATAGGGGGTGGGGGTTGGGGGGGGGGGTGGAAGAGGATCTGAATACTGTATTTTTAAGGCATGCACAAATACTCTTCATGAGCAGAGAGGGGAAAGGAAACTTTTGAGTACTGTAGAAATTTGTGTAAAAGTTGATCCTAGTCTCCCACCGGCAGACCAGAGCTCCTGGGGCCTCTGTCGCAAACTTGCAACTTGGCCCTTGCTGCTCATCCGTTGGAACTCCTGCCGCCTTCAATGTGGCCGCCCACTGATCGGAGTTCCCGATGCCTCTGATGTAGCAGATACTTAACCGCAGTCCCGACTTCCTCCGTGGTAGGAGAGAAAAAACACACAAATGCTGGAGAAACTCAGCAGGTCAAAAAGTACCTTAATGCAGCAAAGCTACATCACCAACATTTTGGGCTTGAGCCCTTCATCAAGGTGTGGGGGAACATGAGAGATGTCTGAATTGAGGGGGGGTGGGGTGGGAGATGATAGGTGGAGAGGGGAACACCGCAGGAAAGGGGGGAGGAGTCGAGGCTAGGTGGAGAGAGAAAGGAAGTAGGAACTGGAATAACTAGTTAAAGGGGGAGGGGGGGGGGAAGAGCAAGCTTATAAGTGGAATGCAGTGAACTCAATGTTCATGACCTGGGATTGGAAGGTGCCCAGATGAAAAATGAGGTATTGTTCCTCCAGTCTGTGGGTGGTCGGGTTGGAGTGGTGTGAAAGACCATGGACGGACGTGCGAGCTTGAGAATCTGACTCAGAATTATCTCCCACCCTCACTAACCCCCTTCCCCCTTTAGTTCGGACATCTCTCATGTTCTCCCACACTTTGATGAAGGGCTCAAGCCCGAAACGTTGGTGATGTATCTTCACCTTTGCCACATAAAGGCACTGTTTGACCTGCTGAGTTTCTCCAGCATGTGTTTTTTTTCACTTAACCACGGTGTCAACAGAAACCTGTGTTTTACCTCACCCCAAGAGAGGATGTGTGTTTTGGTGCGCAGACTCGATTATTACTTTAATTTGTTGCTTTTGCTCTTTATTCATTTAGAGATCATTTGGACCTTCGAGTGTGATATGGTATTTTGGATTCCAGTATGAATTTCAGCCTTTCAAAAGTAGCATCCATGTAATAGTTGACCCCATTTAACATTTTTTAAAAATGCTCTGCGTAATTTAACTTTTTTACAAGTATATAAGGTATACAGTGATGTAGAGTTGAGATTAGAATCCAATCAGCTATGACGTTAAGTAGCAGGGCAGGCTCGAGGAGCAGAGTGGTTGGATCCTTGTATGTTTGACACTGCTTCGAGGTATTTATGTAGGAAGCTTTGGGCTCCTGAGAGGCGCTTGATGAAACATACCTTTTGGAAATCTAAGTATGCAAGTAAGCAAGGCTATCAGCTTGGTTTTGATATCGAAAGAGCACTTCTTGATTTTTAAATTGGTTGGACTTTTGCCCTTGGAAGCAATCAAATGCCCGCTAGTTAGAAGATACTTTAAGTAAACGCAAATATAAACTTCTATGTTCAGCAGTTTAAAAGAAATATATAATTTCTTTGGCACTTTTATTAAAGGTTTGATTAGTATTGTCACAAGCTCACTTCCTTTCAAGGTAATACCTTTAAAGAAAAACATCTGAAGACACTATCACAGTTGCTCTACTTTCAGCAGCTGCCATTTTAAAATTGAACAGAAAAGAAAAAGTTGATGCACTAGTACCTAAATGCTAAAAACAAAGTGCTCCAAGTGCAAAGTCTTCCTCTGCCCTATAAATCAGAAAGATTGCCTTTCATTCTGTTACAATAACCGTCCATGCATTTATCATAAATAATGTGTAGTTTTGAATGATAAAATCTTGCTTGTATTAATCTGGAGGAATGTGAGAAGCATTGATTTCTGTGCAAAAAGGGTTTGAGGGGCAGGGTCATGAAGGGATCAGGATGAAATTCTGCCTTGTTGATGGTTAGTTTTACTTTTGTGGTGGTGATGGTGTAGCGTCTCCTAATGGCAGCGCCTGCTGAAATGAAAAACGTCCACATACACACGACTTTATTTGAATTTTACACGCTGCTTTAAGGGTATGTGCCACTTGCTGTCTAGAACACGTTGGTCTGTGGGAGTGACGTCCACGTGTTGAGGAGTCACTGCCCGCTCAGCGCTACACAACTAGGAAGCGGCGACGTTACCGAGGCAACGAGTGTTGCAACGCAGGCTTCTCCTAAGAAGGGAAGGGGGCCTGGGCCATCTTGCGCCAACCGACTTGGGAGGTGATTATGCCCATCTAACTCTGTGATCGCTCGGCCTGCTACAATGGCATATATGAGTGCCATTTGTCAGTTGAGCAGACAAAAATTTCTATGGGATAGTTCCAAGGGATTCATCAATCATTGGTGAAAGGCTCAAGCCTGAAACATTGGCTATGTTTCTTTGCTTTATAAAATTGTCTGTTTGACCAGCTGAGTTTCACCAGCATTGTGTTTTCTTCAACCATGATATCTACAGACTTTTGTGTTTAACTCTAGAAATTTCCAAAAGAAAACCACAAAGGAAAAATGTGGGTGGATAATATGATGACTTTTGAACCTCAGCTTCTTCTGAAGATGAGGTGTAAACCTGGGTCAGTATAATTAGAGTTTCATGATACTGTCACACTACGTTGTGGCAACAACTTTTATTCCTCTTTCAGGTCGTAGAATTTATCTCCTGAGTAATGTAGCCTAAAGTTGTTTCTGTGTGGGGATCATGGAAGATGATCAATTCTGGGCATGTAATGCGTTTACTGAAACTTTGAAATAAATTTTTGTCTAATTTTGATTTAAATGAGGAGGTAATGGGGAATTTTAAATTGGAGGGTGTATACTTGTATTCAAAGAGAAAAGAAAAATAATATTCTAAGGAGGGTAAAAGGGAAAGTATCTGAACTCCAGTTTTGCACAGAAAGTTACCTTTAGAAAGGGATATGTAAAGAAACGATAACAGGAGAATATGCATTTAAATCACAACACATAACCCAAGGAAGTGACAGAATGCTTCTTTACAGCAAATGTAAGTATTTTGAATGTAAACCTTGCTTTAGTTCAAGGCAAAAAATCTGCAGCATCAATGGTAATGAATTGACGATGACACCTGCTCATGATAACTGAGGAATAAAAGTTGGTGGAAATGCTGACGAGAGGCCCTTCGTTCCATTGAGTCAGTACTTGGACCTGTTCTTTCAAAGGGCCATCCAGTTGATCTGACTACACTTTCCAGTCATCACTCCAAAATTGTGCAAAAAAAGAGTTCTTTCAAAGTTTCAGTAAACTTATTTTATGCCAAGAATTGGATAATCTTCCATTACACCCAAACAAAACAACTTTGGGCTGCATTGCTCGAAAGATGAATTCTATGGCACAGAAGATGAATAGAATTTGTTGCCATAGTGTAATTTGATCTCACTAATTATGCATGGGGATAGTTTCCCCTTGAGTTATTCTTTTCCAATTTGCTTTTGATGGGTATAGTTGTGCCTTTAGGATGCAGTCCTTGTAAACATAGAAGATTACAGAAAATAGGCCCTTCAAGTCTGTGCCAAACTATTCTGCCAAGTCCCACTGACCTGCACACATTCCATAGCCTTCCATGCCCCTTCCATCCATGTACCTGTCCAAATTTTTCTTAAATGTGTTAAAATTGAGCCCATATTCACCATTTCAGCTGGCAGCTTGTTTCACACTCCCACTGCACTGTATGAACAAGTCTCCCCTGAATTATGGATGTGGATAGATGAGATCTATCCTTCTCTAGAATTAACAAAACTAATAGCATTATGATCAGTGGTCCCAAAATGTTCCCCAACACATACTTCGGTCACCTGCCCTGTCTGGTTCATGTAGAGGAGATCCAGTATTGCACCCTCTCTAGTTGGTGCCTTGAAATATTGGTTTAGAAAACTTAACTAAGCACATTTGACAAACTCCAAGCCATTCGGCCCTTTTATGGAATGGGAAGACCAGTCAATATGTGGAAGGTTAAAATCTCCTACTATCACAAGTTTGTCTCCTGCAGCTGTCTGCTATCTCTCTTGCAGATCTGCACCTGCAATTCTCACTAATTATTGGGTGATCTATAATACAACCCCATTAGTGTCCTTTTCCATTCCCCATTTAGCCTCAGTGGACGAGCCCTCTGGTCTGTCCTGTCTGAGCATAAGAACGAGCATTGTCCTGACAAGCATTGCCTCTCCTCCCCTTTTCATCTCCTCCTTCTATTGTGTCTGAAACAATGGAACCCTGCAACATTGAACTGCCTGTCCTGCCCCTCCTGCAACCAAGTTTCACCAATGGCCACAATGTGCCAATCCATGCTCTAAATTCATCTCCCTTTCCTACAATACTCCATGCTTTTGACATCTTCCTTGGATGACTGATTTCTTTGGAGAAAACATTAGAACAATGGCTTCAAATAACTGATGACCCATTATTTTCTGTCAAAACCCTTAATTTTACATACTTCGAGCACATTTCCACTGACTTTCTTTGTTGCAAGGAGAATAACTCGAGCATTTCCAATAATTGAAAGTGCAGCTAGAATCCCTCATTCACAGGATCATCAAAGAAAATCTCGGACTTCCTTTCCCAACTTGTATCTTTCCGAAAGAGTGGTCCCCAGAGCCAGATACAATATTCCATTAGGGGTTGAGCGTGCTCTGAATAGGCTTAGCTTTATTTTCTAATATCCAGGATATTACGATGTGATTTATGAACTTGTGCTACCTTTCCTACTATATTCAAAGGTGCTCATTCTTCTTGTAATCTTACTTCAAGATTTATACCATTTGGCATGTATTGTCTCTCCTCATTTTCTTCCACATGAATGTTACTGTTCCACATTTATTTCCACAATTGCAGGCTGACTTCCTTTTATGCATGATTTTAGATACAATTTAACAAAAAGTTTCTCTTCTGCCTGCTTTCCTCTCTCTGATGTCAATGTCTCTTTCTGCTGAATGTATTCAATGACTCAGCCGCCAAATTTTTGTTGGTGGGGGGGGGGGGTGGGTGCAAAAGAACCCAGATGATTCACAGTCTTATGAGAAAATAAATTCTTCCTCACCTGAGTAGAGTTTTAATGATCCCCAAGTAGATAACCTCTTGTCAGCTTTACCTGTGAAGCCCCCTTGGAATCTTGCATTTTAATAAGATTACCTCCCATTGCTCTAATTTCCCATCTGTTCAGTCTTCATTCTTGGAATCAACCTGTGAACTCTCTCTCTGAATTGACCAGGTTAAGTTGATTGCTACTTTGATTTGAAGACCAAAATCCTGCATAGTACTTAAGAATTGTCCTGCATTGTAGATATTCTATTGCCTTCACAAACATTTTCCTCCTTATAACTTGCTGAACTTGTAGGGAAACATTTTATTTCATGTGCAAGGACACCCAGATTCCTCAGTACAGAAATGTTAATAAATCCCTCACCACTTAAATGATAGTAAAACACAATGCTGGAGAAACTCAGCAGGTCGAAGAATGTACTTAATTTAGCAGAGATAACCGACATATTTATCCTGACCCTGTTTTCCATTAGATGGCTAATCATCCACCCTAGTTAACATAATACCTTTTGATGCCATGAATTCTTTCCTTCTGCGGTAACTTTTCAAATAGTATATATTCACATCTATTTGGTTAATGTTGATATGTTACTGATGTATTGATTCGCCTTTATCTACTTGCTTGTTCAAAGACCTCCAATAAATCTGACATATTCTGTTTCTCTTTCATGAAACCGCATTGAGCAAACCAAAACAATCAAACCGAATCAATATCTTTCTACTATTTCCTTAATATAGCTTAGCACTCTTGTAATGACAAACATCGGGCTAATTGTTGCTTTTTGTCTCTTCTGAAATGGAGACATTAAATGTGTGTTTTTTGACGGGCTTCCTTTTGCACTAATCTTTCCACGAATGACACAGACCAAAGCCGTGCCTAAATGATAACCTGTCTGGCAGTACTGAATTCTCTCAGCCTTGAACAACAATGTTTCATTGCCACAGGACTTGAACCCCTGACTTTCCATCTGAGATGAAAGGCTTCACTTGTAGTATTCTGACTATTACAGGAGCCATCCCCAAGAAGCGTAACTGAAGCTGGTCTTGTGGAACACATTGGAAATGTTTGTTGCTGAAATTCTTTTGATTGGCTGCTGTAACTTAAACCAAGGCCAAGATCAATTGCCCAAACAGCCTTTCTATTGATTATCCTCAAGTTGTAGTACTTGACAAGAAGAGCTCTGTGATGGAATATTTGGGAATGTTATTGGGAGATAAATTGGTATAATTAGAGAAGGTTGCATGCATACACACACTTTAAAACAGATCATTTGAAATACTGAAGAAGTCATATTCAGTGACTTTACAGAAACTATGGAGAATGCTGTGCACATTTCACAAGTAGGTGCTAATTGAAATGATGTCATGAAATGAATGGACTATTGTCTTGGAAGAACAACCAGAGCCAGGTTGACTACTTTGGGCCTTTTTGCAAGGCTTTTGACCTCTCTGCAAAGTGCTTACTCAGAGGTTATTGTTTTCCTAAAATAACAGACGGACTAGAAGACTGACTCCTATTGTTTGCTGGAAAAGGTCAGGGGTTTTGCAAGTGAGAGAGAGAAGGACATGCTGCTGACAGTTTGAATCTCAGAGAGAAAAGGGAGTCTTTGACTGTGTGTGTCATACACAGCTGTAACGAGCCAGGAGAAGCTTGTTGGAACTGAAACAGAAGCTCCAGTGCAGTGGATGGCTGGAAGTGCTATCTGTCTGATGTTTCTCTTGGAATAAGTGGAACAGAAAGGAACTCTGTGATAGCTTGAAAGAAAGGGGTTATCATCTGGAAAACCTTGATGGGACAAGTTTCATCAGTGAGACATTGAGGTGACTAATGGTAGTACCTCAGTTGTGGAAATCCTGGAACAGCACATCTCTCTCTCTGCAAACCTACAAGAACCTTTTCGAGCACCAAAGCCTGGTGAATTTATACATGTTCATTTCAGGGCACAGTATAAGAATTGCTTGTTACCAGTGAACTTGGAGGAATGAGAAGTGAGATTGAACTGTGAACCAAAGAACTTTTCTTAAATTTACATGCACCTGCGCTTAGAATTAGAAAGGGGTTAAGTTGATAGTTATAAGTTAAAGATTGATTCTGTTTTCATGTTTAAAGATGATTAAAGACAACTTTTGTTTGAGTGGCTACTTGTTGTGGTGGATGTCTATTGCTGCTGGGTTTTGGGGTCCTTTGGGGTCGTAACAGCTCCTAAACTGAAATTTTCACAATAACAACCATATTTTCTCCCTGGAAAAAAAACACTGGATGTAGGTGCTGAATAAAAAGATGATGCACGTGACGCATTTGTAGCAGGTTGACTTTCTGTTAGCCTCTGGCTCTGGACTTGGTCTAAATGGTAGGGATTGGTTTATATGGTAAAAGTTTAGATGTACAGACGCAATGTTAAAATCTCTCCTGGATGGTGAAGTCACCTTCCACTTAATTTATGATATGATTAAGGTGCTTTTTATTTAAAGCTGGGAAGATACTCCTTTGTTTGCTTGTGAGGAAGTCATCGCCTCTCTGCAGTGAATTTATTGTTTCCACTCTGAGGTCAAATACTTGTTGAAATGTGGACTAAAGCCATCTTCAATGCTGTCTTAAACAAAACCCCCCCCCCCCCCAAAAAGCACACAGTTTTTGAACGGCCTGATTTTTGTTTTCCTTAAATTTCCCACAATGCTGAGTGCATGTCTGATGATTGGGGAATCTATCTGTTGGTATTGCTTCCTTGATATTGGGTATGTGTAATTTAATTTTTGTCTTCACGTCAAAGGAATCCTATAGCCCACACGTCAATACAGGGATGGGAGAGCCTGCAGTCTGAATTATTTTTACTGTCCATTGTAAACCAGAGCACAGTAGAAATTGGATTTTTTCCAGTTTACAAGCAGAGCTTGGGAGAGCACATATTTTATGATGAATGCAGAGCCACACCCTGAAATCTGGGTTCACACTGGCTATTGTATAAAGGCAGATTGTATGGCTGGCAATTAAAGGTCACTTGCATCCACTGATTTTTTTTTTCCCTCTCTTCTTTCACATCTGGCCCCAAAAGTGAAAGGACGATAAGGTTCACTGAGACTTCTCCACGTTGGCTGCTTTCAGTGTAGATGTTGAGCAATCTGAAGTGGTTGTAACTATTTGTTGAAAAATTGTAATTTCAACCTCCTAATTGGGGGATTCATTTTGAAATGAACATTAATTTCCTTGAGCAAACTGCTACGATGGCTTCTTTCTTGCTTTACTCTTGTGCACTTCATCATGCAACGACATTTAACATATTCACTGTTTGTTTGGGGAGTGCTTCAGAATGTATTGGGACCTCTTATCATTCTTGAATTAAAAAAAAAAATTGTGCTTGTGTCACTTTTCAAAGGGTCACGTTTGGAAGATTGGTGCAAGTAACTTTTAAATTTAAATTTAGACATGCGGTATGGTAGCGGACCATTTTGGCCCACGAGTCCGTGCAGCCCAATTTACACCCCGTTAACCATCTCCCTCCCCCAGTATGTTTTGAACAGTGGGAGGAAACCGGACTCCTTGGAGAAAACCCATGCAGACACATGGAGAATGTATGAACTCCTTACAGGAAGTGCAGGATTAGAGTCCAGGTCCCGGTTGTTGGCACTGCAAAGGCAGTGTGCCAACTGAGCTGCCCTAATATTCATGAAACATCTATCAGTGAACAGAGAATAAGCATAATGATTAGCAAATTGCATTTTCTTTCTTTTTCAATATTTTTTATTAATTATAGGTTAACAATAAGTGAAGAGAATAGGAGTACATAAACAGGAAGGGGAAAAAATTCATATGCATCATTTGATATGGCATAATGCATTACACCACAATTAATGAATATGTTCTCATCTCCTCAAACTGAAATCTTCAAAAAAAGAAATATATAAAAACCCTGCCTAATCTTCATCAACAAAGAGAGAAGAAATAAAAATTAAATACTGGGTAGTCTGGAAGAGAAAATAACTGTACTAACTAAGTCATGTGGAAATGATTCATAAAAGGTCGCCATGTCTCTTCAAATTTAACAGGAGTATCAAATGTACGACTCCTAACTTTCTCTAAACTTAAACATGACATAATTTGAGAGAACCACTGAGTCAAGGTTGCAAGCTAATATTCGGTATAGCTGACAAAGTCTTTATTCTTCTTTGGCTTGGCTTTGCGGACGAAGATTTATGGAGGGGGTAAATGTCCACGTCAGCTGCAGGCTCGTTTGTGGCTGACAAGTCCGATGCGGGACAGGCAGACGCGGTTGCAGGGGAAAATTGGTGGGTTGGGGTTGGGTGTTGGGTTTTTCCTCCTTTGCCTTTTGTCAGTGAGGTGGGCTCTGCGGTCTTCTTCAAAGGAGGTTGCTGCCCGCCGAACTGTGAGGCGCCAAGATGCACGGTTTGAGGCGAGATCAGCCCACTGGCGGTGGTCAATGTGGCAGGCATCAAGAGCTTTCTTTAGGCAGTCCTTGTACCTCTTCTTTGGTGCACCTCTGTCATGGTGGCCAGTGGAGAGCTCGCCATATAATACGATCTTGGGAAGGCGATGGTCCTCCATTCTGGAGACGTGACCCACCCAGCGCAGCTGGATCTTCAGCAGCGTGGACTCGATGCTGTCGACCTCTGCCATCTCGAGTACTTCGACGTTAGGGATGAAAGCGCTCCAATGAATGTTGAGGATGGAGCGGAGACAATGCTGGTGGAAGCGTTCTAGGAGCTGTAGGTGATGCCGGTAGAGGACCCATGATTCGGAGCCGAACAGGAGTGTGGGTATGACAACGGCTCTATATTTTATATATAAAAAAAAAAAAATCCATCCTCTCCAATATTGGGAGCAAATGGCATTTTCATAGAAAACATTACATTTCCTTCTGACCTGAATCTGGAAGGAATTCGCTAACTTTTTTAGCAATGGCAATTGGTATCGATTCCCATTTTCAGCAATTCGTTTTTGTGGCCTTGAGGCAAAACATTTTGTAAGATTTTGCATCTTCTCAGCTGCTGTGATTTAAAGCCACGGCAGATCTGTGTGGCTATGTACATTGGTGCAGCGTTTTAAGCCAATCTGACTTAAAGCAAGTGAAGCCACTTCCACTGGAGAGATCTCATGGATGATTATGTATCTTTGAGTCTGACATCAGAAGGCTGTTTTGCAGCTGTAATTTGACAAATTGTCAAGGTTCTGACTGCGGAGCTTGGACATTGGTCTGGTTTGCTTTTGGATTTGTTTTCATTTTATTTGATGCAACGTTATACTATTTAATTCAAATATATCTCGAAGGTGACAAGATAGAATAGCTACCATTTACTAAAAAATTTGTAAAATTAGCCAAAGGCAAGAGGAAATAATGCAGATGTAGGTCATTAGATGATACTGGCCTTTGGTTTTGATGTCTCTGGGCAATTAAAGGCTGTATGATTTAATTTTCTCTGAGATCCCAGCTCATCTCAAGAAAACTCCACTTAATAAGGCCAAAAGCACAAAAAGTACATTTTCTGGTTTTTTTTGGTGGTGTCTCCTGCTGAGTGAAAAGTAGAGCAGAATTGATGGCTGAGTTTCCTCTAAGTAAGTACTGTGATGCTTGGGTCACGACCTGAATATTTGAGTAATGGAAGTTTTATTGCAGTGAAATACCTCAACTGTTACTAATCAATTCCAGGCTGCTTCCTAAAACTAAAGTACTTCTACAGTAGATCGTAATTACAAGAAATGCCTGAACACCTAAATAGCCAGTGATGTATTCAATAAAATATTGCGCACACTTTTTATTGAAAGATGTGTTTTCACAATTTTATTTTTAATTGGCACAAAAAACATTGCTGAATTGAAAGCAAGTTTATTTTGGGAACAACATTTGATAACGTCTTGATTCCTGAAAGATTCTTCATCCCTTGTGTGGTTTGAGCTCTCCACCAAGTAATGTGTGGTACAAATTGCCAGTTGAGCAAAAGAAAGTCAACTAAAAATGCTTTGTTAGGTTTAATTTTGGCGGAAAAAGTGCATTCTGCCGCAGTTTAAATTGCTTTGCTCTTCAGTGGGGAAATGGAACACCGTTTCACCTTCTGTACCGTTTCACCTTCTGTACCGTTTCACCTTCTGTACCGTTTCACCTTCTGTACCGTTTCACCTTCTGTACCGTTTCACCTTCTGTACCGTTTCACCTTCTGTACCGTTTCACCTTCTGTACCGTTTCACCTTCTGTACCGTTTCACCTTCTGTACCGTTTCACCTTCTGTACCGTTTCACCTTCTGTACCGTTTCACCTTCTGTACCGTTTCACAGATTGCCTCATTTACCAGATGCCATTTATCTATCATTTTGTACTGGCATCAGAGTCCCTGGCTTCTCTTGAGGTCTTGTATCATTCGTCCCTGTATTCATTGTTTTAGGTGTTTCAGCAATTGATTTGGGGATTACTTTCTGTGATTCTGCCTATTGTTCCAAGGAGTCCATGTGTTGATGGTCTTGTGCTCTGAGGAAATATTGATGAGCTTTTGGTTTTGCATTCTGTCAAGTCCTTTCACAACATTTTGTTTGCGGGAAAAAAATAAAGTTTGATAATCAATCTTCCTTCCATGCAAATCGAATTGGACTCTTGAAAAAGGAAAAGTATTTAGTTCAGTTAGCTGCCAGTGGAAGCAACACTTTTCATTTAATTTTTTTGTCCATATTTTATCTGTTTCTGCACAATTTAAGTTTCCCATAAATTTAATTTCTGCAATGGAACTGGCTATGCAAACATAATACCCACTGCAAGTTCACCAATTTTAAAATGTTCCAGTCCATGTTCATTGGAGACAATGTAGTTCTTTGGAAGAATTTTCCATTACTTTATTTCTCACACAAAACTCGTAGTCAACACTGATCCCTGCTTTCTATGTCTCTGAGACGAGGGCGACCAACTGTTAGTACCTTGAGTAACTGAAAATGTACCAGGTATTGCTCCACAAAGTTCTTAGCATCTCCTGCAAGGATTGGTGAACCAACACAGAGTCCCAACTAGTCAGGTTATGCTGTCCACATTCTCTGCACCAGACTCCTGAATCAGACATTCAGGTCTGTCCTGGGAACAAATTACCAGGTGAAACCAGCAAGTCTGTAGGTGCTGTGATCACAGTAAAAACTCAGTGAATGCAGGAGGAACTCAGTCGGCCTCGCAGCATCCATAGGAGGTAAAGATATGTTATGAAATTTTGGGCCTGAGCCCTTCTTCAAGGTAAGAAAATAATTACCAGCTGGACGGATGAGAAAAAAAATCTAAGAATGCTTTTAATTCATCCCGGAGAAAATGCATTTTTTCACCGACTCTTGGGAATCTCTAATCTGTCACTGGTCCAAGTGGAGGTAGAATATTTCAAGACAGCAGCAGAAGTCTTGTGTTCAGGTACAGGATCATACTTGCCCAATGTAAATGAGAAGGCGATCAATTGCCCATCCTAACAGATTCCTTCTGCCCTATCTGCAGAAGAGTCTGTGGTTCTCCCACTGGCCTTATCCCAACTCCCCGAATCAGGTTGGAAGCAAGTTGTATTTAATCCAGAAAGGCTGCCCATGAATAAGTTTTAAAGAATCAACCAGTGTTTGATGATTGGCCCGGTGTTAGGCTGAGGTGCTGCTAAGAGATGATCTGGATTTTGTAGGTTGCCCACAGTGCTTAATAAACTCTTGTGATCGGAAAACCATACAAATACAGTTGTATCAGGGATATGAGACGTGTGAACAGGCCAGATACAGTGGTTAGTTTACAAGACTGGTAGCCATAATATTGACCCATGGGTCTCTGGACAATAGTTGAAAATTCCTGTTTCTTAGTAAAATTTATTTTAAAATTAATATGTTAGTGATGTGTTCATTTCAGTCACAAAGAGCACGAAACCATGGGATTGTTGTAAAAGCACCTTATTTACTGATTTCCTTCATGAAAAGAATTCTTCCTGATTTGACCACTAGAACAAGGAAGAGCCACTGTGCAGCCCCATGTCCCCTGATGATCCTCTACTGTCAGTATCTGAAGATGACGTGCGGGCTGCTTCCGAAGAGTGCATCTAATTTGAACAGTGTACTTGGCGGAAAACCTGTGCTGAGCAACTGGCCAGTGTTTTCATGGATATCTTCAACATCTCACTCTGGCAGGGCGTAGTATCCATCTGTTCAATTGTACTGGTGCCTGGGAAGAGTGTGGTAACCTGCCTAATTTACTGTTAACCAGTGGCACTTGCACCCACGGTGATTAAGTGTTTTGAGGTGCTCGTGTTGAGGCATATCTGAGAGTCGACATGGATCCATTTCAATGAGCCTACTACAGCAACAGGTCTACAGCAGGTGCCATCTCGCTGGCTTAACACAAAGCCCTGGAACATTTGAACGGCAAAGATGCATACATCAGGATGCTGTTTATTGACTACAATTTGGCATTCAATGCAATCATCCTCTCCAAACTGAGCAGCAAACTCTAAGACCTAGGCCTCGATAGCCCCACTATGTAATTGAATCCTGGATTTCCATACCTCCAAATCCCAATTAGTGCTGATTGGTAAGAATGTCTTCTCCACAATGGCACTAGACACCACAAGGCTGCATACTTAGCCCAATGGCCTACCCGCTTTACATCTACAATTGCATGGCTCGGTAGAATAGTGCCACCATTTGGAAATTTGCTTATGATCTATAATAGAAGAATGAATAAAAAGAAGTGTTGAAATCAACATACAGAAGTGAAAATCTTGCTGAATGGTGATCACTCGATGCCAGCAAACCAAGGATCCGATTGTGGACTTCAGGAAGGGAAAACCAGAGGTGATCATGGGAGATCAGAGGTAGAGAAGGTGAGCAAATTTAAATTCCTGGGAGTCATGATCTCAGAGGACTTTTTGGGGACTCAACATTCTAATGCCATTGTGAAGAAAGCACGTCAGTGCCTCCACTTCCTCAGCATCGGCAACCTTGGCAAACTTCTAAAGATGTGTGCTGACTGACTGCATCATGGGGACACCAGTACCCTTGAGAGTAAAGCCTTGCAGATGTTGGTGGGTGTAGCCCAGTGCTCACAGGCTCAGCTCTCCTTGCTGTTGAGATGATCTGTGTGGAGTGTTGCTGTCAGAGAGCAGCAGCAATCAAGGATGCACACCACCCAGGCCATGCTCTGTTCTTGCTGCCGCCATCCAGAAAGAGTACAGATGCCAGAAGACTCGTACCTCTAGGTTCAGGAACAGTATTACCCCTCCACCATCAGAGGCTAATGACTCGTGCTTTGGACATTATTTATTTCTGTATTTTTCACCCAATTTGTTTATATTTTTCTTAGTTTACATTTCTCTTTTGTATGTGCATTGTTTTAATGACTATAGCTTACACTACCGTTAGGTAGAAATTCTGCCTGGCCCTCAGGTAAGTATCTCTGACAATAAATTTGAACTTGCTGTCAATGTCCAGTTTGACCCAATTACTACCCCCAGTCTCACCATTGTGATCACCTCCTCCCTCTTCAATGAAGGACCATAATTTCCAGTTTGATCCATTTGTGGAGATTGGTGATGAATTTTGGGGGAGGTGGGGTTGTAAGAGCATCCTTGTTTATAAATTACATAGTGATTGAAATAGTAAGAGGGTATTTAATGCAATGCCAAATCATTCTGTGAAAGCAATATAAAGATTATGAAAACACAATGAATTGAGAGAGGCAAGAGACAGGAAAACATGAGAAAATGTAAACATTATAAAACTAGCAACAATAATTTAAAAACTTTTGAAATTCCACATTTAAAAAAAAAAGTTAATTTTTGAAGTCAGATAAATTGCTGGTAATTCAGACATTCCTTTTATTAAATTAACTTGAATGGTTAGGCCCAAGGGATTTTTCATCTGTTTAAATGGGTGTGAATCATATGAGAACATCAGCTCAATGCCATTCACAAAACTTTTCAGACTGTTGGAGTAACATTGCTCCTTGGGGAACTGGACATCTCCAGCCTCCACATTTAATTGAGTGTACAACTGCATAAAGTTGCTGTCAAATTTACCTGAATAACAGCAATGACTTGCAGGTTTGCTCCCAGGGTGACTACAAAGTTCGGATCATTCTTTGCACTTCACAGGCAATAAATATGGTAACAATCTCAAAACTAATTGAAATGGAGCAAAAACAGAACACAAGAATTGGTTTTGATTTGGATAATAGCACAATAAAATTTTTGGCCATACTCTCACCTTCTTTACAAGAATTTGGTCATCACTGCAAACTTAAAGCTGTCGGAATTAAATCATCTATTTGTCAGTTTTCAGATTTATTGTCAGAGGACATACATGACATCATATACGACCCTGAGATTCCTTGTGGGTGCAGCAGAATTACCACTAATTGGAGTGCAAAAAAAAATAAACTGTACATAACGTGAACATGTAAACAATCAAAACTGTAAACTGATAACAAATGTAAACTAACTGAGCAACAAAGAAAATCAATAAAGTGCACAAGTATGAGTCCTTGAATGAGTCCCTGATTGAGATTGTTGTTGAGGAGTCTGATGGTGGAGGGGTAGCAGCTTGTGGTGTGAGTCTTGTGGCATCTATACCTCTTTCCTGATGGCAGCAGCGATATCAGAGCATATGTTGAGTGGTGTGAGTCTTTGATAATCGCTGCTGTCCTCCAATAGCAGTATTCCTTGTAGATGTTCTCAATAGTGGGGAGGATTTTGCCTGTAATGTCATAGGCTGCGTCCATTATCTTTTGGAAGGCTTTACTCTCAGGGGCATTGGTGTTCCCATATCAGACCTTGATTCAGTCGGTCAGGACACTTTTCACCACAGATCTGTAGAAATTTGATGGGGTTTCTGGTGACATTACAAACGTCCGCAAACTCCTGAGGAAGTAGAGGCGCTGACGTGCTTTCTTCATGATGCCATTGGTGTGTTGGGTCCAGGAAGGATCCTCTGAGATAATGACTCCCAAGAACTTAAACGTGCTCACCCTCTCCACTCCTGATCCCCAATGATCACTGGATTGTAAACGTTCCTGAAGTCAACACTCAGCTCCTTAGTTTTGGTGACGTTGAGTGCAAGGTTGTTCGTGTACCATTCAGCCAAGTTTTCAATCTCCCTCCTGTATGCTGACTCATCAGCCCTTTTTATACAACCCATGAGCACGGTATCATCACCAATAGTGACTGATAGTGTTGCTGTCATAATGAGCCACACAGTCATAGGTGTAAAGTGAGTAAAGCAGGGGGCTAAGAACATAGCCCTGTGATGCTCCGGTACTGATGGAGATTGTGGAGGAGAAGTTCTTGCCAAACTTCCCTGTGGTCTGGAGGTGAGGAAATCCATGATCCAATTACACAGTGGAGTATTGAGTCCCAGGTCTTGGAGTTTACTGATCAGTGTTGAGGGGATGATGGCGTTAAATGCCGAACTGTTGTTGATAAAGAGCATCCTGATGTATGCATCTTTATTGTTCAGGTGTTTCAGGGATTTGTTTAGAGCCAGTGAGGTGGCATCTGTTGCTACGAAAGGCAAATTGGAATGGATCCATGTCGCTGCTCAGGCAGGAGCTGATCTGCTTCATCACCAGCCCTTCAAAATACTTATTGCTGTTGATGTAAGACCTACTGGTTGATAGTCATTAAGGCAGGTTACTACACTCTTCTTGGGCACCGGTATGATTGACACCTGTATGAAAAGGGTGGGTACCACTCCTTGCTGGAGTGAGATATTGAAGATATCTGAATACCTTTGGAAGTTAATCTGCACAGATTTTAAGTACTCTGCCTGGAACTCCATCCGGGCCAGATGCTTTCCTCAGATTCACTCTCCACATCAGTATCCATAACTGCACAATATCAACTGGTCAAATTATTGGGAACACTGACTGAGAAATGCAGAGAACCACAGTAAAACAGCTTTCTGTGTGTGGCAAAACAAATTTGTCTGTTGCTCAAAAGATTAGCTATGTTGAGAAACTTGAATAATATAATTGTAACTGTGTTTAGGGAAATATTCTTCAGATATCCCAACACAATGACCAGTTTTTATGTAGCTGGGAGCTATAATGGGCTGCTATTATACCTTTGAATAAATTTGTCTCTGTGGGATAGCTGTGATGTAAAAATAGATTTTATTTCCCTGCATCAACTTGGTATATATCTGTGCAAGGAGTGCTGGAGTTTTAGGGGCTAGCTGATTCATAGAAAAGTACACCACAGGAACAGACCATGACTGCACTAATGATGATGCCAAATCAAACTCATTTCATCTACTATGCACAGTCTATATTCCATGCTTGTGCAAATGTCTTTCTTGAATAAATTATCTGGGTTGCAATACCTGGTGAGGTGTTCACACAGGACCATGAATTCCCCGGTACATGTGGATATTTCCGATCTTGGGGGGCAGGGCCCAAACTCCAGTGGTGATATCCTGAGTGATGTATTACGTACTCACAGGGCAGTGAAATCATAGCGGGAATAAAGTACATATATGCTCAAAGTACAAGAGTGTGGTGGGGGGGGGGGGAAACGTGCACAATTTAATAAAGTGTGCATAATGTATAAAAAACCATCTATGTGTAAAAATAAAATATACTGCAGCGGGCTTCAGTCTGTTCAAACTCAGAAACATTGGGCTGTGCACTAATGCTAGTTCTGTGATTGCCCAGATAATTTATAACGTTTGATTGGCCGCCTTGACTAGTCTGCAGGCCGTCTGCGAAACACCAGAACTTTGGTGCTCATTTTAGCAGAGTACTGCAGTGCAGCTGTTGTTATGGTCCTTTATTAGTTACTGCAACCATGTACTGAATGTGTACAAATTATTTCTTTCTTGTCATTATTCCCTCAACAATAGAGTATAACTATTTACATAGCATTTACATTGTATTAGGTATTAGAAGTAATCTTGAAATGATTTAAAACACAGATATGTGCTGGCAGCCCTGCTGGCTGCCCTGTGAGGCTGCCATACAGCCCCACTGACAGCCCTGTGAAATATCATTGCACTGATATTAAAACTACCAGACTATCGCAGGAACTGGGATCACTAATGATACCCGGTTGAGCAGGTTATTTGTTCACATTGAATATTTCACATCTCCGAGTTAACTCGGCCAGGTTCTGATACAACCCCTACTGTATCAGAACCCGATTAAATTTTACCCTCCTGATCGGTTGGAAGTGTTCACACTGGCAGGTATTCCGCTAAATACCCACTAAATTGCCCAGTTCAACCAATGTTCAGTGGCGGTGTGAAATATCATATCCATTACTGTCATCTTCCTGGTACTGCATTGCAGGCATCTACTGCTCTCTGGGTACACATACTGTCTTTGCAAATCAACTTTAAAATTTCTTCCTCTTGCCTTGAACTGATGCCCTTCAGTATTTAACATTTTTACCCTGTCTGGGGGGGAAAAAGACTTTTGATTATTATCCCTTTCTATGCCTCTCAGAATCTGCCACGAAAAGAACAATCCAAGTTTATACAGCCTCTCCTTGTGGCTAATATACGTATTCCATTCCAGGTAAGAGCCTGGTGAACCCCTTCGGCCCTGTTTCCAAAGCCTTCACATCCTTCCAAAATATTCCTGAAATAGATTTTTTTTAAAAATCATCAAACCATTTGGATTATTAAATCACTAAATGTAAAAGTTTTTCTATTTTCAGGACTACAGTTTCATTAACTGGTTATTTATACTTAAACATGACTCTGTCATTTGAGGTTAAGAAGGGTTTGAAAACAAGGCAATTGGTGTCGCTCTTCGATCTATCTGAACAGTTCTGGGACAAGTCTGGGGCCACATCAGCACTGATTTCAGATGGTAAGGAAGCATTGAAATGAGCAGCCAGTGGTTTGGAAATAACAAGTGCCATGTGTCTCTCTTTAATTTCCAGATGTGCAATGACAAATCCCTCTAATAGGTTGTCTCTCTTGCTGTGGTGGTATTGATTAATTTAACACCTGTTTATTTTGGGAATATTGTTTCACCCAAAATTCAGTTAACTTGAACACCTTAATGCAGTTAAAATGCACTCTTTTGATCATGAGACTTCTTTATTGCTTTTGGTCTCTAAGTCCTTTGTGTACAAATTACATTTTATCTTTAAGGGGATACAAGTTGTGGTACATATTCTGTCCTGATGTCTCTCTTTATGTAGGAGTTGAATCACCTTTTGAGGTATTTTGAAGAATAAATAGCCTGTAGTATCTCCATATGCTGTTGTGAGATTCTTTGGTTTCACTCAAACAACCTTTTGTGATTTAGAAAATTATGACCACAACTTGAAATTGAAGATTTTGTGAGTTTCTTTTTACAGATGTTGTAGAAAATTGATGCTGATTATTGCTTAAAACAGCAATTGTGGGGTTTATGTCCATTCCACTCTGGGTTCTGGGCTGCAGTTATTATTGCCCTTGATTCCACATCTTGTACATGCTCCATTTTCACTGCTCATCTGAGGGTTGTGCTGTAATCTAGACTGCTTGCCCTGTGGCTCAGTTCATTCGTAGTCCAGATAATGGGGTGTATTTAGATTAAAGAGGTGCTCAAAATGATGAGGGCTGTGGATAAATTAAAGATAAACTATATCCATTTCTGAAAGGGCAGACGCAGAGTGAAGGTATTAACTCTTAAGGGAAGGTAAAATATTTTTTTTCGTCAAGTGGTCATGATCTGGAATACACTGTTTTGAATTTGATTCTCATTTATAGTTTAGAAGAGAATTGGATCTGTATTTGAAGGTGGATTTTGTTTTTCAGAGCGAAGGAAGAAACAGGCTGTGGAATTAAATTGAATTTTGAAGAGGAGGCATTGTCCAACCAATCTGTTGCACAATTCTGCGATTTTAATTTTGTTTGAATTTGGGAGGCTTTGCAATAAGACATCCAAGTTAATCTGATGCTGCAGTGAAAGTACATGGGGAATTTCTTGCTTTTTGCTGGAGCAAATGACTTAGTCTTTGGGCATTCTGTAATAAAGTATTCATTATTGATTGAATTATACATAGGTTGTAAGACATCACCTTTCATATTAAAAAAGGAAAGGCGGGGGGGGTGCGGAAAAGCTGAAAGTATTCATCTAAGATGCAAAACATTGGGGAGAACATCAAATACTTCATGTGGGATTGAGGATATTCATGGCCAGAAATGACAAACATATTCAATTTTTAAACCATCCTATAATACCATTAAAACCTTGCTGGGGATCACTTGTCAATTGTTTCTTTGGTCTTTCCATCAATTTATTTTCAGTCTGGACCTAAAATGCAGTGTGACTGCTACATATTGGAAAATCTGCAGACTTTTTTTTATTACCATTCACTTAAAGGGCATATTTCCTCCGGCCTACTCACTAGAATAGTCGTACTACTTCTTTCCCCCAAAAGCTATTGGTTATCTGGCAGGGCTACATCGACCTTTGCTCCTCCTTTGAGCATTGACCAGCTGATTCATTGCTATTTAAAGTAGTAATTAGAGTGCCCAGGGTGCAGGGTTAATCCCTCTGGAGGTGTTCCTTGGGTTGAAGCAGAATGCTAATGTTCCAATCACAGTGCAATTAAAATTAGCTTTTTGTCTAAGTACTGTAGTCATTTTCATGGGCTGGCACGCTTGTGAGAAGGGGTAAAGTGATAGAGAAGTGGTTCCCATTGATAAAAGCCAGAAACTTTGCTGATATATTTAATAGTACAAATATTTCTTAAAAATGAACTGGGGATGTTGAATATGGAAAATACCATATTAACTTCAACAGTTAAGTTCAAGTTAAATGTTCTAAAATGCGGACTGTGTAAAATTAAGATTCAATGTTAAGGCGAGATGTCAAACGAGATGCCAGTAACTGCTGAATACCATTTTTGCAGATGTGGTTGGATATTTCTTGGAATTCTGGATGTCTGTCACCACTGTTCTTCTTCGACTCGGGTGTTCTTCCTTTTGGTTTTCCCCACCGCTAACTCAAATGTATTTGGGATTGAACCCAGTAAATCTTGTGATTAGGCCTCATCCACAACCTAGGTTTCAAATAACTTTTCAGAAACTTGCTTGTAACCTATTCAGGAATGTGCTGTCCCACCATTGTGAGGGGTACTCTCTGGGGCTTGCTGCAACTCCACTTGGGGAATGGAGATGGAGGCATCGCTGAGCATGATGGGTTTTAAAAAATAAACAAAAAGGTACCACCACTGCTAGAATGGACCCTTGGAGAGTGAGGAGTGAAGTCCCAGCATTCCCCCTCGGGGCCCAACCACCCAGTCTGACTGCCTTTGGTTCTGTACAGGCTTTAACCGGCCTGTTAAAGGAGCCAACGGTGGTTTATTTTAAAGTCCTGTGACGATGGGGTCTGGGCCCCAAGATGGTGGAGCCTATGATTGGCAGTGGCCATGAGGGGTTGCAGACTCTGGGGAAGTGGAAGACTGGTGCAGGGCACCAGAAGACGGAAAGAACACCCCATTTGAGAAGGAGAAGCCGAGGAAACCTCCCACAGGATGGTGGCCACAGTGGCGGACAAATGAGGAGCTCTGAGGCTGAAAAACCCACAGACAGTGGGCTGTTGGAAACTCAGCAAGGAACCAACGCAGGCTGTGGGATGCTGGTGACTGCAGTCAAGAAGGGACTCCAACCGGGCTGCGGACTGCTTGAGACTGACTGGAGGGTACTGGGATGCGAGTGGGTGCTGGAGTGATCCTGATTGTGTCAGCGGTGTGCACCTGGAGCTCAGGTTGCTGTTGGTTTAGTCTGAAGGCTGTATAGCTGCAGGAACACTGGAGGCAAAGCCAAAGACATTCAGTGACTGAGGAGGGGGGATCTCTCCTTTTCTTCTCTTTCGCTGATTGTAAGGGGCACTGGGCAATTTCCGCTGATAGTATTTGTCTGTCTTATGGTAGACAGAAGGAAAATGTGTGTTTATCACATATTTGGTTTTATTACATGACAATAAAATAATCTTGAATCTTTGAAGGTGGGCGCTAAGCAGAACAGAGTGAGCCCTGAATGGGAGATGAGCATGGGATTTATCTTCAGGGCTTTCCATTCTGCTGGTGTGCTGTGGAAGCAATCTCTTGCAATGCACCAAAAGCAGTGTGCCTCAAAAATGTTGCTATTTGGTAATAAAGTTAATGCAGAAATAAAATCTGATGAGCCAGGACAACTTGCTGGGAAGTGCCAGGTTGGATATTCATGATGATGTGAAAAAAATCACAATTAGCTATTACCATGTATAATTTCAGCTCATCAAATCTTTATTCCCATAAACAACATTTTGTGACTTAATTTCTGGGCCTTTGTTTACAGTTCTTCAGAGCTAATTTACCCCCACCCTGATTTTTTTTTTCTCATCAAAAGAAGGGTAGCAGGATATTGGCAGGGTAGATGATGCTCTATGAAAAGTGAACCATGCTTTCAAGTAGCTTGTGTGTGACAGCCCATGAACAGGCTATTTGTGCCAAATTGAATGCTGCTTCGGCACGTTTATGCAGTTCCGTTCTCGAAATATCATGTTGGGAGAGAGCCTGGTGCTACCCTCTGCCCCTGTGAATGAGATTACTGGCGTGGAAATCCGTGATGTTCATAAAAGACTAGAAGACGGGGGATTTGCTGAAACCAAATTTTGTATGCAATATCTGTTTTTTGGCCTGCTTTGTCCAAAAGCAGAATTGACAGACCAGATGAAGATCGGGAGATGTCTGTGAATATTGAGGAATCAGAGTGTTTAATATTCTGCATGAATTTAATTAGCTAGAGCTTTTTTGTAAATTTTATTTAAAATATTTTTCATGTAATCATAGCCATATGAAAAATGCAGTAAACAAATATTAGTATCAGAACAATTATCCATGATGGGAGTAAAAAGCTCAACCCCCCTCTCCTTAAACAAAACCCCAAGAAATGAAAATTTAAAAAGTATAGAAAAAGAAAGATTTAAAGAAAGTAAGAAAACAAGAATAGAAACCTGGTTGCCGAAGGGCACCCCTCACCACATGGTTCTAATCATTTATATCTTTTCATACTTCCAAGGAGGTTAATGTGGTTAGAAGCCTAGGGAAAACATTTATAAATTAATTCCTGTAATTTTTAAATACAGGTGGCAAATTTTCAAAAATACATCATTTGTTTCTCAGATTATAAGTAATTTTATTAAGAGGAATGCCACTATGCATTTCTGTATTCCATCTCTCCATACCTAGATGAATATCCAATTTCCATGTTACTACTATACATTTTCTTACTACTGCTAAGGCAAACTTTACAAATTCTTTTTGATATAGAGATAATTTTAATTTTGGTCTTATTCCTTCAGTATTACCTAATAAAAATAACATTAGGCTTTGTGGGAATTTAATTCCTGTAATCCATTCTTAAAAAAAATTGCCAAATTTAACTAAAAAGGTCTCACTTTAGGACAGGGCCAAGTAGAGTGTGTATATGTTAAAAAAAAAATTCCCGACCACATCTAATACACTGATCTGATAAATCTGATTTCAATCTATTTAACTTCTGTGGTGTGAGATATAATTGATGTAAAAATATTATTGAACTAATCTATACCCAACATTTATAGTAAATGTCATATTGTGTTGGCACAGATTTGACCAATTTTGTTCATTTATGTTAATATTTAGTTCTGGCTCCCATTGTTGTCTGGACCTGTGTATCCCCTGTTTGAAAGTCGCCTTTCTGCAATGAAGTATACATAGCTGAGATAAATTTCTTGATATATCTACTACTTATCAGGATTTCTGTATCACCACATTTCAGTAATAACACTGTTGGACTCAAATTTACCTCTCAAGTAAGTTCTTAACTGATAACAACAAAAAAGTATTATTTTGTACTCCACATTAATTTCTAATTGTTCAAATGACATTAAATTCCTTCCATCGTAACATACTTTAAAATTGATTATCCATTGAAAATGGAATAAGTACATTTTGTATCATTTTTCATCATTTACCTTATTCCAAACATTAATCAACAATGGCACTTCCTTCTCCCCAGATATTAATTTTGATTCCCATTTCTATATAAAATCTTCCAAAATTCTCTCTCCTATTTTTTCAATTTCTATTTTAATCCATGCTGGCTTTTCTCCCTCATCAAAAAAAAAAGAAGCAAAAAATCTCAATTGAGGTGCCTTATGATAGCTTTTAAAATTTAGTAATTGTAAACCTCCTAACTCAAACTTCCATGTCGACTTGCCACCTGTGGTGTGAGATATAATTGATGTAAAAATATTAAATGAAAATCTTGACATCCATCCTTTCTAAAGACATTTTTTTAATTTAATTAAAAAAAATGTATCATTATTGGTAGTGTTTGAAATAAATATAGTAGTCTAGGAATTATATTCATTTTAACATAATTAACCCTACCCAATAATGTTATTGGCAATATCTTCCACTTACTCAAATCCTCTCCAGTTTTATTTAGTAAGGTACATAATTCAATTTATATACATTATCTAACTTATTATCTACCTGTATCCCTAAATATTTTACTCCATTTGTCACCCATTTAAATTGGATATCCTGTTGACACTGAGTATAATCCCCTTTAGTAAGGGGCATAATTTCACTTTAACCTAATTTACTTTATAACTCTATACTTTCCCATATTCTAATCTTAAATATAATTTATGTAGCGAACCTATTGGTTCTGTCAAGTAGATCAAAAAGTCATCAGCAAATAAGTTAATTTAATATTCTTCTTAATGAACTTGAAATCCTTTAATATCAGAATCAGACAGAATCAGTTCTGCAAGAGGTTCATTTACTAAAATAAATAAAGCAGGTGATAATGGAGATCCTTGTCTACTTGATCTAGTTAATGGGAATGGCGTTGAAACCTGCCCATTTGTAACTAATTTATCCTTCGGATTGTCATAAAGCTTTAACCCAGTTTACAAATACATGTCCTATCCTTGAATCTTTCAAACACCTTGAACAAAATGTCTCATTCTAATCTATCAAATGTTTTTTTTTCTGTATTGAAACCCACCGCCACACTTGGGTCTCCCCTCTTTTGTGCTAGATGTATTGTACTAAGTTATCTAGTTACATTGTCTGCAGATTTTCTCTTTTTCACAAACCCTGCCTGATCCATATTTATCAACTTTGTTAAATGCAGATTACAAGATAATAGCAAAAGTTTTAGCTAAGAGATGGACAAAAATTGTACCAATGAACTAGGTCTGTATGATGATGGCTTTGGAGGGTCTTTTTTTTTTGGTATTAGCTTATTATCGCAGTAGAAAAATATTCTGGGAGTGTATGAGTTACCACCGCCTAATCTAATACTTTCATAAAAGGAGGAAAACCATTTTCTCCCAGAGATTTGTTACTTTGTAATGCTTCCGTCACTTCCATTGGGGTGAATGGGGCATCCAGCTCAACTTTATCTTGTAAAGATAACATCAGTAACCTTATTTGTGACAAAAAAAAAATCTTATTATAATTTCTCTGTGGCTCTAATTTATATAACTGAGAATAAAATTGTTCAAAAGTTTCATTAATTTCTTGAGGTTTGTAGGTAGTCACATTCAACTCTTAATTGCATTGATTGTTCTTCAAACTTATTCTGCTTTCAACTGCCAAGCAAGGACTTTGAGCCCTTTCACCTAACTCATAATATCTCTGCCAAGTTCTCATTATGGCTTTCTCTGTTCTGTTTATAATGTATTGTAATTTCTTATTTATGTCCTCTACTTTTTTCATTGCAGGTCCATCTTTGCAAATCCTTTTCTAAACATGTTATCTTTTTCAAATTGATACAATTCTTTCATATAATCCTTCTCAATTTTAGACTTATTACTTGTAATTTGTCCTCTTAAATAAGCTTTCAACGCGTCCCATAAAATAAATGTATCATTAACCAAATCGGAATTAGACTTTAAAAAAAAATTGAATTTTTCTTCTAACAAAATCATAAAAATCTGGCCTTTTTAATAATGTTGAGTTAAATCTCCATTTGTAAATTGCTTCTTCATCTAACATTGTAATTGTCATTAATAAAAGTGAATGATCAGATGAAATTCTTGTTTTATAGTCAACTTGATTAATTATACCTTGGAGATGTCCCAATATTAAAAAAATAAATCTATTCTTGAATTGGAATTGCGCCTGTTTGAATAAAAAGAATAATCTTTCTCTCTCTCTCTTGGGCTTATTCTTCTCTATATGTCTATTAAGTTCAAATCATTCATTAATGTCAAAGTGGCTTTCACTGCCTCTGCTGCTCTTACTGTTCTAGTTGATCTATCTAAAACTGGGTCTAGACAAAAACTGAAATCACCATTTATTAAAATATTCTGATGCTCTCCTGCCAAATTTAGAAATGTTTCTTGTATAAATTTTTCATCATCCACATTCGGCGCAAGAGTTCAGAATTCTGAAAAGATGGCTACAGCTCTTAAGCAGTAAAGTTCAGACTCCAGGCACTGGAACTGCAAGTTGAATTCCAATCCTAACTGTCATGTTGTATTTCATGAGAGTGAAATTCCATGCATGTATTTTTTATTGTCCCAGATGGCATCAAAGCATCATTTAAAGCAATGAAAGTGCTTGTTCAAATGTGTATCAAAAAACCCCTGGTATCAGGCACCTACGGGGATTAGTAGATGCAGGATGTGAATTTTACAGTTGCTTGAGATTGTGTTTTGAGAGATTGACGAACAAACGGTAAGGCACGCCAATTTAAAATTTCCTTATTTTCTTTAAACCTATTTTTTGCCTGTTGCTCGTGGCTGCTGGTCTCTTGAATTCTGGTTAACTAATTAAAAATCATTTTTCATTTATTTTAAATGCACAAAAATTGTTTTTCATTGCTTGCACTTGGGAAGTCCTGGACTCTGTTCTCTTGGCATCAAATATGTGTGATCTTTGCTGAAGGAGTGAATGGCCACTATTCAAAAGGTGCAGGGGACAGGGTGGAATAAGGCTGGCAACAAAGTTTTGCAAGTGTTCAGAGCAGTGAATAAAAGTTATTTAGAAGTAAGAGTTTTTTCAACAAGCCCATGAAATTGGGGTCCATTTTCAATTCCTCTTTTAAAATTAGGCTCGTGTGGACTCTTTGGGCTCAATGGCTTGCTGTGTCTTGTAAATATCTTGGTAAGTGGAAGTGCTGTTAGCAGAATGCATCAGTTGTTTGAATGGACAATAGGCACAGATTCTACCACAATTCCTGAGATACATTCCTTTAAGAGCTGCCACCGTGGACTTGGCTTTCTCTGAAATAAAAAGCTTTGACTTTTATCAAAGGTTCTTTGCAGGGGGAAAATGTGCCCAATAATTTAAGTGTTCGCCTGGCTCCTCTTTGCTTATTCTGTAAAGCTTCTCGTGAGTTTGCGTTAAGAATACATCTTATTTCATTGTTCTCTTGAAATAAGCTGTAAACCCAAACAAAAGTGGGAACAATCTAAACATAAAGATAAAAAATGAAAAATGGGAAAAGCTATGCTCCGGAACTATGAGAAATACAATGAACATGAGGTTACGCATGATACAATATAATTGGTTACACAGGCTATACACCACACCCAAAAGTTAAATAAATGGGACCCAACAGTATCAGATAGATGTTTTCGCTGTAAGAAGGAAAAGGGAACAACAGTACATGCAATTTGGGCATGTGAGAAAGTGGAAAAGTTTTGGAAAGATCTAAATCAGGTATTAAATAAAATCACAAAATGCAACATACCAAAAAATCCAGAGATCTTTCTTCTAAGTAATATAAGAAGTAAAGAACTAGGTCTCGATTTGGATTGAGCACGAAAAAGATTTATTATGATAGCCTTAGCTGCAGCAAAAAAATGTATAATGTTAACCTGGAAATCAGAAGAGAGCCTGAGAGTACAGCAATGATACATATAAATGAATAAATGTATTCTATTGGAAAAAATAACATATAATTTAAAAAATAGTCACATTATTTGAACAAATTTGGGAACCATACATGGAACACAACAGAGAGGGCCTACCGCGGACCTCCACCCCCTAAAATGGCAGAATAAGAAGACAAAATGAACTGATCCAGTGTGTAAAAGTAGATGACACAATTTTCTTGTTTATTTTCATTGTGTGATGAAATTGTTTAATGGGTTTAATGTATTTGTATATGTTGAACGTTTAGTGGGTGGGGAGGGGGTGGGAAGGAGGGAGGGAAGGGAGGGGGAAGAAGGGAGGGGGGACAAAGGGGAGAAAATGACACTATATTCAAGAGGGAAATGTTTGTGTTTATTTTGGTTAATATGGTTCATAGTGTGAAAAAAAAAGAATGCATCTTCAGTTTCATCATTTTCTGGTTTTCTACAGTTTTATTGGGAGTTTTGGTTTCCAGTCAGACAAAGAACCTCTTGTTAATTTCATTATCAGTCTTGTTTCAGTGTGAAGAGATTTAATTCCACACTCCCCCCACCCCATACCACCCAAGATGGTTTGATCTAGACTTGTGTGCCTTAGGTCTCACCCACCCACTGTGAGTGGGGTTGTTTTGGGAGCAGAAGTAGACCATGTTGGTGGTTGTTAGGTCTGCTTTGTTCAAGAATGAGTGAGTCAGACACCAGACTGAGTCGAAATCAAGGTTCTTTATTACCGGATTGTAACACTTACAACTAACAGTGTTAGTTGGAGAAGGTGCATTCTGCCGTTATCAGCAAGTGGTGTTTTTTTTTATAGCTCAGGATGCGTACTTAGTAAATTATCATACCATGACATTGTCCAATGAATAAACTGTTCTATCCTTCTCCCTTAGTCTGCTGCACATCATTCTTGTTAGTGCAAAGCTTATCTTGAGTGTACAAGGTCACATCTGCAATCTGTTACTCCTTAGTACTGGGTGACTCCTTCTCCGGTCCCATCTCATGATGTTTTTACCTTACATGGTGGCTTTTTACATTTTGTGTTTACATTTGAGAGGCTCAATTAGGTTTTGCTACCCGACGCTCCATCTTTTATCACGTGAATTTTGCTGGGAGATATCTGCACTTCTACTGCAGGTATGGGATTTCACTACTGCTGATCATGACAAGTTGAAGACATTGTGCACAAACCTGTAAAGGTGGAAGTCTCAAACTTGCTGACATATTCCAGCTGGTGAGCCTGTCAGCACAATCCATTGTAGTTTGCACAGTAAAAGGGGTACAGGATCTGCAAAACCATTCGTTTTATACATGGCTAGGGAGAAAGAAAAGAATAAGATGAATAAATGTTTTCTCAAATGAAAAGGATTAAAATAAAGAAAAATCTTAATCGCTGCGACAGATGTGTTACAAACCCAAAGGATCCCAAAACCCAGCAGCAATAGACATTCACAAAGACAAGTAGTTACTTTAACAAAGGTAGTTTTTAATGATCTTTAAACATGAAAACAGAATCAAACTTGAACATCTCTATTAACTTAAATAACCTAGCTTAACCCTCTTCTAATTCTAAGCACACGTGTATGTAAGATGTGTATAAATTTAAGAAAAGTTATTTGGTTCACAGTTCAATTTCACTTCTCCTTCTTCCATGTTCTCTGGTTGCAGTCAATTCTTGTACTGAGCACAGAATGTAACATGTATAAAGTTCACCAGGCTTTGGTGCTTGAAAGGTAAATGTTTACCGCTCAGGAAGGTTCTTTGTAGGTTTGCAGAGAGTTGTTCAAGGATTTCCATAACTGAGGTATCACCATTATTCACCTCAATGTCTTGCTGATGAAATCCCCCTCCCCCCCCCCTCCCCCCTCCCCCCTCCCCCTCCCCCCTCCCCCCTCCCCCCTCCCCCTCCCCCCTCCCCTCTCCCCCTCCCCCTTCCCCCTCCCCCTTCCCCCTCCCCCTTCCCCCTCCCCCCTTCCCCCTCCCCCTCCCCCCCTCCCCCTTCCCCCTCCCCCCTTCCCCCTCCCCCCTCCCCCCTCCCCCCTCCCCCCTCCCCCTCCCCCCTCCCCCCTCCCCCCTCCTTTCAGGTGGAATAGCTGGAGAATGTGGCTCCGGAGCCAGTTGCGGGTGTTTGTGAAACGACTTTCAGGTGGCGGTGCTGTCCTGGCACCTGAAATGTCCACAGAGAGGAGAGGTGCCGTGGAGCTCCTGTCAACTGTGGTCATAGTCCCACCTGCTTTCAGGGACTCATCTGAAAGCAGGTGGGAAGTGGAAAATACACCTACCCATGGAGGGTTGGGTAAGGTTTCTCAGCTTTCAGGTGGCCTCCCAACAGCTGCATTCGGGTATTTTACGCGGCTTTATGTTGGGGTATTCTGGCCACCTGAAAGTGGCTTTAGAGAAAACCTGTTTGGTCTCCTCTCTGCTTGCAAAACCACACGATCTTCTTAGAGCAGCAAACTGCAACCAGACAGATTGTGGCGCCGGACCCAAACTTCTGAGCCTGTTCATCTGTTGCTTTCAAAACAATAATCCATTACTCCACAACAGGTCCAATTAATACCTACTTGTGAAGTCTCTTGAGCTCGGATTCTTCTATTTGCACCTCCTTATGAAAACCTTTAGCAAAGCAGTTTTTGTTTTAACAAAGAAACTGGGCCTGGAGTGTCTGGTTTGGGCAAAGCTCTGGCATTTTAAATGAGATCTGTTTTGTGAAGTGTTTGTTTGTGACCTACACAATCTATCACCTTCAAAAACCTATCTATTACAATATAAAATATGAAAATCTGTCACAGTTCATAAGAATACATATTAAAAGTCACAAAATAATACCTTACACCTAAATCATACAATTTCATCCAAGGTACACTGCATTCTCAATCAAACAAGTTATATTACAGTAATATTTTCTTTTATTATAAAAAGAAAATCTAAGGCCACTACCAAAATCGAAGTTGTTTGGCAAAGAGGGGGGGGGGGGGGGGGAAATCCTTATCAAAGTAATAAATTACCTTATTAGTTAACACCTCTGCATTAATACCAAATCAAAGATGTTGAAAGTAATTCAAAAAGGGTCCCCACATTGTTTGAAATTTTAAATTCAAATCTGAAATTGAGCATCTAATATTCTCTAAATTTGAACATGACATCATGTAGCCTTGAGCATGTGTAGGTGGAGCAACTTCCTTCCATTTGAGCAACACTGCCCGCCCAGCCATAAGAGAAATAAAGGCTAATCCACGCACATCAGATGCCATTGAAGTTGTGCCATTCTCTCTAAAAATACAAAATAAGGCAGTTAAAGGATTAGGCTTAAAATTAACTTTTTAAAAAGTACAGAAAAAGTACTTTTTAAGTCAGATGATGAGAACAGAATTCCTCTTGTCCTCTGGGATGTCCAAAACATATGAATTAGTGAAGCATCTAGGTACCTCTTAAATGCCGACTGAGATTTTGCCCCCACTCTCTTGATGCGCCATATGCCAGGCGGCTGTTCATTGACTTCAGCTCGATGTTCAATACAATGATTCTTCAGAGGCTGATGGAGAATGTCATTTCTGGGACTCAACACCCGGTCTCTCTTCTGGACTTCCTAATGGAAAGACCGCAATCTATCCGGGTCGGCACCCGAAAGTTGACCACTGGTGCACCTCAGGGCTGTGCGCTCAGCCTGCTCCATTTCATGTGAATAATCCAGAATCAGTTTGCCTTTGCAGGACGACTAAATTTCCAGTTATTTTAAATTATATTTTCAAAAATATATTGTTTTTCTTCCCCCCCCCCACTTTAGGGGCTCAACTTTCCAGCATGCACCTTATCTGCCATCTTAGCAAACGCTTAACATGTGTATATACCCTTACTGACTCTCTGCATTTTCCACACATTTTGCTTTCCCATCCACCTTTGGATTATCAGCAAACTTTGTTACCTCACCCTCCCTGGGAGGGTCAAACAAGGGGGCTTAACTAAAGTAAAGGCTAGTTATTTAAAATAATTCAAAGAAATTTCTAATCTTGACAGGTCATGAATTTCTGTGTTCCCAAGGCTGATGAAGATTAGATAATTAGATGCATTTAAAGTGTTGATAGATAAATGATTTGACTAATTGGGGAATTAAGAGTTATGGGGAACTGGCACAGAAGAAAAGTTGAGCCAGCATAGATTAGCTATGATGATATATCTGGTGGATAGGCTTCAGCTGATGTAATCCATCTCGAGTCCTTGGGTATGTCCTCTTTTCATACACAGTATTGATATGGATTGTGAGCATCTCTGGGCCAGACACCCCACCAGGATCAGTGTGCCATCTTTGAAATGACTCACTTAATCATGGCTCTCTGTTTCATCTTTAACAAATTTTCCATGCAATCTGATGGTTGCTTAAGCAGTCATGCGATGCATAACGTATGTTTGGGCAATGTCCGACCGCATATACGTCCATGGTCCCATAAGGTTTTAACAGAGTTCAATTGGAGAATGGGACCTAGCGGACGTAACCAGATGTAGAGAATATAACAGCTTCCTGCACGCAACATGTTTATCTCATGTCTTGTATACAAAGCGATTGCGCTGCCAGGCATATAATGGTACAATGCATATATAACCTATAATACATGTGCCTTGATGGTCATAATAAACACCTATGTTACTGGCTTATGTATGTACTGTACTTTCTATCATTATTTTAATGTGAACTTTCCCTATTTACAAATGTTTACTGTATAACAGTGTATCCTTTGCCTTGTAGGCAGCAACATCTAATCTTGGGCATCACGCATCTCTTCAATGTTGCAGCTTTATCTCTCTGTTTAATTTTCTTTCAAAAATATTACAGGTATACCACAGTATTCCATATTGCTTTGCTAAGTATATAATATGGTGTACACACAATGTTCAATCGCATAACATCCTATTTCAAAGAACATATCGTGGATGTTAAGTGACGTGTGACTATATTAGCCAGTAGCTTCTTATTTCCCAGGTGAGCGTGACGTTTCGAATCTGTACATTCTGCGGTAGAAGACTTTGCCACATAATCTCTGTGATGCAGGCACATTTGTTATTTAAAAATAATCTTCAGGAGGCAAGGAGTTGAATATGTGTGACAACTGCAGTATGTACTCTTGGCTAATATATCGGAACGCGGGATTATTTGAGAGAAATGGATGTAATTTATGATTTTAAAAGTGTTCATAGTCAAGCACAGAACAGGCCCCTTTGGCTCATAAGACACTGGGGCAGAAGTAGGCCATTTGGTCCATCAAGTCTGCCCTGCCATTTAAAGTAGTTTTGCTCTCAACCCCATTCTCCTTCCTTCTCCCCATTATCTTTGATGCCGTTGCTGATCAGGGTCTTGTCAATCTTCTGTTTAAATGGACTTTAATCCTTGGTTTCTACAGACGCCTGTGGCAATAAATTCACTCCCTTCTGGCTGAAGAAACTTGGCTCCTTTCTGTTCTCATCTGCTTTTATTCTGAGGCTATGTCGTGTGGTCCCAGATTCTCCCACTACTGGAAACCTTACCACATCTCTATCTTGCTCTTTTAATATCACTGGACAACAATTTTTTCAAAAGGTTTGCTTCCTGAAAAAAAAACTGGGGATTGAGAGATGACTTCAAGCTGAAAACAAAGATAATTTCAGATTTGCTGTAGGAAGTTGGAGAAACATTAAATGAGCTTTTGTTGAATTTGGCATCTGTAATCTCATAATGATGCTGACAACAAGCTCACAACAAATGTGAGGAGCCCATGATTTGTCTTGGTCACCATTTTTACAACCGCAGTAGAGCTCCTAGGCTCTTTTAATAAGTGCGGTTTTGCTGCGTCTTTGAGCCTGAATCCTATACTTTGCTACAAACTTAACAGAATATATCCCAGCCGTTGAAATATTTCTGCTGTATTGAATCTTCCTGAAGACGATAAAAGCTATTTTTAAGTACACTCACTATGCTGTTGTGTGAAGAACCTGTGCATCAACATGCTTTCAATCAGTTTAATGATGTAGTATTCTAATTTTTATTATCTTATTTTTTATTATTTCTTTAAATGTAATTTTTATTCATGTCATAAAATTTTAAATAAAGTTTAAAAAAAAAACATGCTTTCAATCTATATCAATGTCATGCACAGCCTCTGTCTATATAAGCTGCTTTTATAGCCTGTCTGCATCTATCCTGACTAAATATGGCAAGGCCTAAGACAACATTTGCATAGCACCTACCCTGAGTGCACGCCCAGGCATGCTTGGACTGATCAAAAGTAAAAATGCACCAAAATGCTGGAGGAGCTCAGCGTCCATAAACATTTTGGGCCTGTGCCCTACTTAAAGGAATAAGCAGATTGAGCCAAAAGCAGGAAATCTCAGAATTCAGGCAATGCTGGCTAGGGTAGGAATCAAGACCAACCAAAGGTGTTAATTGGATATGATAAGGGGAGAGGTGAGAATTTATCATGTCTGTGTGAAATGAGACTGGGAAAGACAGAGCTGGAGGAAGATGGTGGAGGGGTGGGGGGGGGGAAATAGGGGATTTTAATGAAAGCCGGAGAAGCTGATATTAATGCCATCTGGTTGGAGGGTGCCCAGTCGGAAGATGAGGTGTTGTTCCTCCAATTTGCGGATGGTTTCATTCTGGCAGTGCATGAGACTGACAGATATGTCAGCAAGGGAATGGGATGGAAAATTGCAATGGATGGCCACTGGGAGAACTGCGCTATTGCAGCGTACAGAACCAAAGTGCTCAACAAAGCAATTTCTCAGACTGCGCCCAGTCTCTCCAATGTAGAGGAGACCACAATGGGAGCAGTAGATGACCCCTGCAGATTCACAAGTGAATTGATGCTTCACTTGGAAGAACTGTTTGGGGCCCCAAATGGTCCTGAGGGAGGACGTGAGGCCATGAGCATCTGCTGTAGTCACAGGGGTAGGTGCCAAGGGGGCAATTGGGGGGGTGGGAGGGAGGAGAGGACAAGGGAGTCATGGAGGAACAGTCCCTGTGTAAGGTGGCTAGGGGAGGAGAGGGGAATGTGTCAAGTAGTGGGATTGCATAATAGGTGGTGTAAATGGCGGAGTAAAATGTGTCGAATGCGGAGGTTGGTGGGTGAGGACAAGAGGAATTCTGTTCTCATCATCTGACTGGCCACCCTCCAACCAGATGGCAGTAATATTGACTTTTCCTGCTTTTGTTAAAGCCCTTCACCTTTCCCCTGTAGCTCTATCTCTCCCTTCCTATCTCCTTTCGCTTTAATATCGGCTTCTCCTACTTTCGTTAAAACGCGCAACCACCGCGCCCCCCCCCTCCACCACCTTCCTTCAGCTCTGTCTCTCCCTGTCTCATTTCACACAGATATGATAAATTCTCATCTCTCCTCTTATCATATCCAATTTACACCTTTTGTTGGTCTGGATTCCTACCCCAGCCGACACTGTCTGAATTCTGAGATTTCCTGGTTCTGGCTCATTTTGCTTATTCCTTGAAGGAGGACTCCATCCTGAAAAGTCGGCATTGTGTGTCTTTGACTTTCTATAGGTGTTGAAAGACTGGCTGAGTTGCTCCAGCTTTTTGGTGTGCTTTTACTACATTTACGGCATCTGCAGACTTTCACGTTTCACTCATGCTTGGACTGATCAAAGCAGCTTGCCTTGTGGGCAATATACAAGGAGACGTGACAGGAAGTTACAAAAATAGTTTATATCTTTTTTAAAAAAAGGTACATGATAGGATATTTTTAAGGATTTTTGTGATCAGCAGCCCAAAATCCATCAAATGATCAGGAAGAAAAATCTTTGTTGTCCAGCACACTGACCAGTTTGGAATTCTGGGCTAGTCCCATTTATCTGCATCTGGTCCAGAAGCAGCAGCTCCCTATATAACACTAGCCAATTAATCTTTGAAATGAGATCACCCATGGAAACCCACACGGTCACAGGAAGAATGTGCAAACTCCACTTTGGCAACATGGGAGGTCAAGGTTAAAGGTGGTTTGTTGAGGCCATAGGCAGTAGTTCTGCCTGCTGTAATTCTGTGCCACCCATGGATGAATGGGCAGAGTTTCCAATGACCTTGCCTTCATGCAGAGTAGGCCAAATGTCACTTGCTGGAAGTACACCGGAATGGTCATGTCCTGAGGTAACGAACGTGGACAAGGTAACAATCATGTTTATGTTTGGGATAGGATTGGCAAACACACTAAAGTACAGTTGGGGCTGGCCACAATTTAACTCTTCCTAATACTGGCTGAATGGAAAAACTAAGTTGATTGGAGCATTCACTCTAGATGGGAGACACAGTTAACTAAAGCTAACTAAAACAAAGACCAAGAGGCTGAAAAGCAATGCACCAGACAGGCTGGGAATCTGCAAGCCAGGCATGATTCAATCACTTAGAGGTCAAATGTCTGATCAGAATGCTGAGGCAGACATTTAACTTCGATATCTAAGCAAAAATGCAAGCTTTACTTCCAATTGTCTTTTCTCCCAAAGCACCAGCCTTGAGCTGCACCTCAAACTAGCAGGAAATCATTAACTCTGAACTGATTCCTTTGTTCCATTTTGGGCAATAGCTAAAATTTCATTTGGTTCTGAGGTTTGGAGTTGCAATGTTACTCTCTCCATTGAGGAGCACGTGGTGTGAAATTTGAAATTTATTGAAGTACAGGTACTCTCCGATTTGCAACCTATACAACTTGCATCTGTCTACACATACGACTGAGTTTTTAAAAAATAAAGAAAAATATAAAACTTGCACGATTACGGTCAAAATCGGACCTATCTATTGTGGCCTCCATGGCGGCTGGTGGCTACTGTGTTGAGATATTTCTCCGCATTTTAACTCCTTGTATCCTATTTTTTGTTCTGTAGCTCAATATTTTAATGAGCCAATATTTTGATAGTCAGATGGATTTTAGAGACCAGTAGAGTTGGCAGGGCCCTCAGCAACAGAGAAAATAAGAAGGATTTGGAGATAGAGAAAGGAAGAAAATGAATTGTCTTAATCTTCAGTATCATGGGTAGGGCAATTTCCTGACCTACATCCATTCCGAGATACGATTGGTCATCCAGAATGGAACACGACGTATGCCGGGGAGTACGTATATGTCAATAATAATCCTTGCAAGCATTTTTTCAATACGTATGTATTTACCAATCTTTAACCTTTCCTTTAGGTCACTGTAAATGGCAATTTTCCAGCACAAGTTTTCATGTTTGTTTTCCCCACACCAGTTCATAATTCATGACGTTATCACAAATCTGGCATTGGTTTCCATTGCAGATGTTTAGTTAACATTGAAAATCTCCAACACTACTATGTGTGCTTTTCTGGTTGCCCAGATATAGTCAGAATATCAATTGTTGGAAGAGGTAAAGAGCAGATTCACCAAGATGGTGTTGGGACTGGAGGGCTTGGGTTTTGGGGAAGTGTATGGGATAGAGAGATGATCAGTGTTTTGATCATCTGGATCTCCATTGGCTGCCGCATAGGTGGCTGAGGGGATGGCTTTGGAGGTTTATAAGATGATAACGGGCATGGATAAAGTGAATATTCAGTTTTTTCCAGTATAGATTATTTTAAGGTCATAGAGAAGAGATTTAAGAGGAACCTGAAAGAATGCTTTCACTTAGAGTTCCATATTTGGAAGGAGCTGCTTGAGGAAGCTACAGAAACAGCTACTATTATGATGTGCAAAAGACATTTGGACGTCGATGTCGAACAGGAATGGTTTGGAAAGATATGGGACAAGTTCAGAATCCAACTTCCTCATCATGGATGAGTCGGGGTGAAGGGTCTGTTCCATGCTGCGATGGCTCTGTGTAAACTGCCTGTGATTGGCTGAGCCTGGGGAGAGGTGATGAGTTGGTTACCCCTCCAGTTTGTCAGGGAGAGTGGGGTGGTTCTGTGAGCTGGCATCGACTTAATGAGCCAAAATAATTAATGTCACCGGGAAATATGAAATATATCCAGCCTTTGCTGATCTGCATTGTCCTTCTTGAAGAATGTGTCTTTTTCCAATTGTCAATATTTTTAGTTCCATTTCATAATTCCATTCCTCCGTAACTCTACAATCTCCCTCTGCCTGACAACTCCATCAAAGTATCTCTCCATCTCTAATATTGGCTTCCTCCCTTATTTAAAGCTCTGTCATTGGAAGCTGTGGGTTCACTAGTCAAAGCCTAAAATTCCCTTCCAATTCCTATCTTTTTGAGACACTGTGCTTAAAATCCGTCTTAATGTTTCCGTCAGCTACCCTGATAATCACTTCCTGTGGCTTTGTGTAAGATTTGTTTGATCGTGCTCCAGTGAAATGCCTCTGACAGATTTACTGGGTTAACATAGTGATTACTGGTAAACCTCCTTGTAGTTAATCCTGATTTTGATACTTCGTCTTGATTCTAGTGCTCATCCTTTTACACGCCGATCCAAACTGGTTTCTTGATGTTTGTAAATATTTGCCTGTTACTGGAGTTATGGTGAATTTAGAGAGACAGCCACTTCACTGACTTGAGAGAGAAAACCTGATATCTATCTTAAAACTTGTGTGGTATTCATGAGAGATTATTGCTAAACTAATTCGGGCATGGTGTCCTAACTGACCAGTGGAAGGGGAGAAACCTATGTTTTTCCCCCATTGTGGTTAAAAGCATGAGAGTGTAACACATCCTTTCAATACTGGAAGCTAGCTTTTTGTCCATTACAACGCTCGAGATCTGAAATCATTTATAAAAATCCTGAACCCATGCAGCAGATTCACAAGCATCTGTAAAGAAAAGAGCAAGATAAGGTATTGGAAGGAATCATCAGCTTGTGAGAAATGTTAAGCCTGGAACTCTAACCTGCTGTCATAAATTCTCAGAGCCTGTCTGTTTTCCCTAGTTTTGCTTGTATCTCTTGAGATACTGTTGGCTGAAGAAAAGAACCTGTTGCTGTGCAAGGCCATTTTTTTCCCCTGAGTTGTGGTGTAAGGAACTTTAGAAGGGATGAAATTGGAAAGCGAGCTCAATTTAGATCCCACTGAAATCTGCAGAGTGGAAATGGATCGGGCGAGCTCTTCACTCTGCAAGACCACTGTCCAGGTAGTGAGGGTAAAAGTCATTCCAAATGTCTCCTTCAGTTTTCCACATCTTTAAGTAAGTCGACAATATGTAATATTGACACCAAACACAAATCTAAGAACTCTAAGAAAGGCTTTTGAATTGCTTTGTGCCATAGACTCAATGGATTATCTATTGGGGTTCCATTTCTGCTTAAAATGGGGTTGCACACAATGACTTAGTTAAGTATAATTAGTTTGCTAATGCTGGTTTTTATTTGTGTTTGCTTTGTTATCATTAATGTTTATGGTTAACTGCATTGAGTGCCAGCTGTGCATCACAATGTGGACCACTTGGTATTATTAGAAACTTTGATTTAATATTTGAAAATAGCCAGTTCATGGTTGAGAATATTCTGCAATCTGATCTCATAACAGGGACTCTTTCAGCTGCAGCTGGAGATTCCTGCCCCTTCAACATTAGGGCATTGACTATGATGGGTATTGGAATGTCAGGCGTTGGTTTTAAAAATTGATTTCTGATTCAATTTTAATTAACCTTTGCACTAAACTGTGAAGGTTAACCAGGTGAAGATGCAGGTTCAAAGGAGTGAAAGGCAAATTTAGAACAAAGCAGCATTGTTTAGGGTGAGGCTACAGCTGTCACCATTCACTGGAGGCTTTGGGAATAACACTGATTTGTTGTAAAAAAAAATCACACATTGCAAAGTAAAATCTTTAAAAATTGGCTAAGCTATGTCGGATGAACTGGCTGGAAGGATCTTGAGTCTGCAGTGAGTAATCTGCAAGGATACATACTTAACCCACTGTTTCTACTCGCTCTATACCCATGACTGTGGCTAGGCACAATTCAAATAACATCTACAAATCTGACAATGACATTGGAATCACAGATGGCAACGAGGAAGTGTAAAGGAGTGAGTTTGATCAACACCGTTGCACACAATGATGGCAAAACTAAAGAAGTGATTGTGGGTTTAAGGAGGAGAAAAGTCAGGAGAAGACATACCAATCCACATCGAGGGGTCATCAGTGGAAAGAGTTGATAAGTTCAAATTCCTGAGTGTCAACATCTCTGAAGATCTATCCTGGGGCCTCCATGTCGATGCAATCATCAAGGTTTTCCAGCGGCTGTACTTCGTAAGGAGTTTGAGGAGATTTGGTATGTCACCAAAGACTCTTGCAGATTTTTTTCAAGTGTACCACAAAGAGTGTTCTGATTGGTTGCATCACTGGTATGGAGGTGCCAATGGACAGGAGAGAAAAAGACTCCAGAGAATTGTGAACTTGGCCACTGCCATCATGGGAACTAGTCTTCACTCCATTGAGACATCTACAAGAGGCAGTCTTAAGAAAGCAGCCTCTATCCTCCAGGACCCTCAGCACCGCAGCCATGCCCTCCTCACTGCCACCATCAGGAAGGAGGTACAGGAGCTGGAAGACATACACTCAAAGGTGCAAAACAGCTTCTTCCCTTCTGCCATCAGATTTATGAATGGACCATGAACCACAGGCACTACCTCACTTTCTCTTCTAATTTATTTATTTAAAAAATGTAATCTATAGCAATATTTGTTCCTGTAAAATTGCTGCAAGACAATGAATCTCGAGTTGAAATAATAGTTGATTAAGACACCAGGGATTTGATGTTCCTGTCACCTTAGACTGTGAACTGCAGTGTGTGGCCTTCCTGTGAATGAGGGTCTGCCATTTTAATATTTCAGATTATTTCACCACCATGGTTGGAGAAACTGTTGTGGATTGATCGTCAAATTGTTCTTATCCTCCCGGATGTACCTGCCAAAACATCTTTAGTGAGCAAAGTGCAGCTGATTGTTATTCGACCAGGAAACAAAGATGTTGAAATTGGTTGGGTGTTGCTCGTCCGAAAGCTGCAGACTTCATTTATGACGAAGAGCCCAAGTACTTGGCCACCATTAAATGGGTGTTGGGCATTTCCGAATTGGGAATGCACCACTCAGTATTTAGTCTTGAGGCCTGGCTTGTTTGGGTTTGCGATCACTGGTGGTCATGGACTCTGTTAGATTTGGATTGTGTACAGGGGTGGTGGTGCCAAGTGACACCACCTGTGTATTGCTGTGATCGGGGGTGGGGGGGGGGGGTTGGAAAGTGTTTTTGGGCACTTTGTGTTTTTAAAAAAATCTTGCATACTTTCTGCCCAGTAGAAGTGGGGGAAGAAGAGAGCGGGAATACATTGCCAGTTTTCCCGAGGCATCGGCAGGTATAGACTGATGGAGTGGAGGTTGGTTTGTGTGATGGACTGAGCTGTATTCATCACTCTCTGCAGTTGCTTGTGGTCTTCAGCATAGCCGTTCCCTTACCAATTTGTAATGTATCCAGAAAGGACCTGTAAGAGTTGGTGAGAGGGCACCAAGCTCCAGGTTCTGTGGAGATAACAGAAACCAGTTTGCTGATGACACCACCATAGTGGGCTGTATAAAAGGGGCAGACTCGTCATACAGGGATGATTGGTGTACTGAATGTCACCAAGACCAAGGAACTGATCGTAGGCTCCGGGAAAGGAAAACCAGAGGTGTACGATCCAGTGATCATTGGAGGTGGAGAAGGTGAGAAACTTTCAATTTCTGGGTGGGGGTCTCCATCTTGGAGGACCTGACCTGGACCCATCCTATTAATACCATTGTGAAAAAAGTGCACCAGCACCTCGACTTCCCCAGGAATTTGCGGAGGTTTGGTATGACAGTGGAAACCCTGGCGAGGTGGCTCTGCTGTAAATGAGGGAAAAGCTATTGATTAGTCTGCAGTGAAACTCCTGGCATTTCCATTCCTTTCCTCCCACTTTCTGTTGTGGTTAAAGCATTCTGGGAAGAGAAGACCTGATGTCTTTTCACTGCTTTTCCTGTCGTATTCCTTTGTGCAACAAAATTTAAGCTCTTTTGCCTATATATCATCCATCCATGAGATCAGAGTTGGTGTCCGAACAAATCTAATTGGGAGTGGCATAGGATAACCACAGTGGGGAGCACCAAGTTACGCTCATTGAATCTGGCCTGCATGTGAGGGGGGGGGCACAATGACTTATTGGGGGGGGGGGATGGGCCGCGAATGCCCCTCATGACGCCGACTCTGCATGAGGAGCACAAAGAAGGGTTTTGTGGTTCTACAAATCCCTTACAGAGATCAAGAAGCCAGGATTAGTAAAGCCATTTGCCAAAATTGGTTGACACGTGTCGGGGCTTGGAGCTTGACTGAAACAAATTGAGAAAAATAATGAAACCTGATGAAACAAACTGACTAGGGCTTGGTTTATTTCTTCAAGGTGCTTGAAGATGGTGATATCATGTGAAAGAGTCTTAATGGTGCCTCTACCCGGACTGCTTCTCTTCATCTAGGGATGATCAGTTACCAACCCATTCGATGTATAAGAGGATCTGACTTCATCTCTTGCCCTGAGTGGCTGCCAAAAACTTGTGTGCAGGACATAAGGGCTTGTCCTGTTTTCCATTGTTCTATTTGTGTGGGCATGTTATTGGATGAAATTTTAACAAGACTAATCCTCGGGTGTTTGTACTATTGACCTCATCTTGCGCTTTCTGTAAAGAATTATTGATTCTGATGTTTGAACAGCCCAATAAGCAATAGTTCCCAATCGGATGGTGGATGTTTTATTTTGGAAATTCCAGCCACCGCTGGCAGGCGCGAGTTAATTGTTTGCAATTGTTGTCCCATGTGCGACAGATGACACTGAAATATTTTTTAATGAGAGCTAAATCTGGTGTCCATTGAGCCTTCTGAAATCTGTTTTTATTGACAGTTGTGGTATCCAGGGCTTTCTCAGATAAATAATGCAGTTCTGCTTAGTTTGGCAGTTGATGTGTTTCAACTATTTAGTTCCATATCATGGGTTTAAGCTGGAACTCCATGGTGTTTAGATCTCAAGCAGAGCGTATATAACTTCAGTCAAAGAAGCTGATGAAAGCACAGTAAGCTCCAAATAATTTATTGAGTTTGGGAAATAGATTAAGGAATGTTTGAAAATATTTATTCTTGTGTATAATGTTACTCCTTGGAAAGGATTCAAATTAATCAATTAACCCACGATATATGATTTGCCAATGAGAGTTCATCTGATACCTTCGAACCCAGACATTTTGTGCCTGGTTCAAGTTTAGATTCATCAGCTGGCTTACGGAAACTTCAGAAATGAAAAGGAAATTAGAATTATGCAGAGATTAAAAAAAAATCAAATTCTCTCTTTAATATGATTGTGGAATTTTGACCAGGAGTTTTGAGATTTGTGTCTTGCAATTAGAGTTACCTTATGGTTAACATTAGAATAAATGCTACTCTTGTTGTGAATTTGCAGAACAATGCAAAATATTAAATTGTATTTAGAGGATATTGGAGAAGAGCTAGTCCATTCATATTAGTCTGTCGAAGCAGTTAAATTACTGAAGCATTAAAATTGTATGTTTGTGACACTACAGTGAAGCGAGTTGTGGGATCTTCAATTTGTTCCTTTCTCCTGAGATGGTACGATGAAATGTGTGGAGGTTCTTTAATGAGAAATCTGGCCAAGTGCTGACAGAATTCATTACATGTCTGGTTGGTATGTAGTGTTGGCAACCAGCACTGGGAGGAAACCTGTGACCCTCTTCATGCTGAGCCGAATGCTCGGCTGAACTCCCAGGTCATTTAGTTATTAGAAAATCACTTTTTCTGGATTTTTTTTTTAACTTCGTTTCTCCAATTCTCATTTGAACAAGTTGGCATCTCTCTCAAACTTCCAGTATAGCAGATTATATTGCTGTAGATGCTGAGTGGTACACGTCTAAGCAAGTAATGTAATTCCATGGAGAATGTCGATGGTGACTTTGTCATTTGCAAGATGATGGGCAAGCAACTGGGTTGCTGAATGTCCGACAAACAAACTGCTGTGACCATGAAATCATTTGTCATTCCTCATGTGTATGATGTTTTGCTCCATTGCATCCATTTCATTGGTCATCACTCTCCCCGTCTTACCCCAGACAACTGGCAGCCTCGAGCAACCAGCAAAAAAAAGGGGGAAAAGCGGAAATAAATAAATAAATAAACAGAAAGTTTTAAAATGATGCGCCTTGCCATTAGTTTGCCAATCGCACAGCGCACAATCTCAAGCAACTGGAAATTCACTATCTGGCATCTACCAGTCCCCATGGGGGATTTATTTTACCAGTGTTAGATAGCAAAGTGTTTTTAATAGAAAATGGCTATTTAAAGAAAGTGAAGTTCATTGTCAGCAAATGTGGAGTCAAGAAGTTAGTCATATTGACCTTTTTTTATTGTTGCAGAACTGGAAATAATTGTTTATTCAGAACCAGAATTGAAATTTACTGTCATGAACGAGTCACAATATTCCCTGTCAGTTGGCAGCATTACAGGTGCAAATATTGTATAAATTACATTTTTTTTAAAAATAGGTGCAAAAGTGGAGAAAGTGAGGGAGTGTCTGTGGTTCATTGTCCATCATAAATCTTATGGCAGAGGGGAAGAAGGTGTTTTTGTACTATTGGGTGTTCATCTTTAAGCTTCTGCACTTCCTTCCTGATGGTAGCAATGTAATGAGGGCATGGCCTGGGTTGTGAAGGTTCTTGAGGATAGAGGCTGCTTTATTAAGACACCACATCTTGCAGTGCCCTTAATGAAGTCGAGACTTGATGATGCTGGCATATTTCACAACTCTCTATAGTCTTTTCCTGTCCTGTGCATTGACACCTCCATACCAGAGAGTGATGCAACCAGTCAGAATGCTCTCCATGATACAGCTGTAGAAATTTGCAAGAGTCTTTGGCGACAGGCCAAATCTCCTCAAACACCTCACTAAGGGTAGCTGCTCGTGAGCGTTCCTCGTGGACTGCATTGATGTGCAGGCCCCAGCATAGATCTTCAGAGATGTTGAAGTTCATAACCCTTCCCACTGCTGACCCCTTAATGAAGATTAGTTCGTGATCTCCTGATTTTTCTCCCCCCCCCCACCACCACTGAAGTTCACTGAAGTTAGTTTTGCTAACATTGAGTGCAAGATAGTTGTGACACTTCTCAACGAGCAGATTTGTCTTACTCCTGTACGCTTCCTTATTGCTGACTGTGATTTTGCCAACGACGGGCGTCATTGTCAAATATGTAGATGGCATCTGAATTGTTCCCAGCCACTCAGTCATGGGTGTAGAGCAAGTTGAGCAGTGGGCAAAGCATGCATCCTTGAGGTATGACTGTGTTGATTGTCAATTAAGAGACTTGGTTTCCAATTTTTACTGACTGTAGTCTCAAGTCAAGGATCCAGTTGCAGAGGGAGGTGCAGAAGTGCAGGGTTTGAAGCTTGCTGATCAGTACTGAGGGTGTGATGGTGTTGAAAGTTGAGGTGTAGTCGATGTACGAGTTGCTGTTGTCTTGGTGATCCAGGTGGTATCTTACAGTGGCAACCCTTTGCACGTAGGTCTGATGGAAATCATCAGATATTCCCATTCAGAACTTTTACAACTTGAACCCATAGGCACAAAAAAATTTACTAGTAAGTAGTGATGTTCTAAGGGCGTTGGTAGATCTAACGATTGTCGAGGATGGCAAACCGCAGGAGATTCAAACAGCTAATGCATGGGCCAATTAAAGATTCCTGGGGATTTAAACACCTGACACATCGACCATTATCGAAGACCCGACAATGCGGATGCAGAGGGGAGCTACAAGTGCAACTGAGATGACGGCTGTGGGGCCTCCACTCCCTTCCATCCTCCCAACCATTGTGCAATCTTTTGGAAAGTAAACTGGATGAACTCCGAGCCAGGTTACAGCAGCAGAGAAACAGGGTTACTGTGCGATGTGTTTCACTGAGACATGGCTGAATGAGAGTATTCTGGACACAGCATTACAGCCTGAGGGCTTGACCCTTCACCGCACAGACAGGACACCGGTGTTGAGGAAAAACCAGAGGAGGTGGCATTTGCGCCGTCATCAATTCATCAGGATGCACAAATGTGACGGTTATGTCCCAGTCCTGCTCCCCCGACCTGCAACATCTGACGATTCAGTGTCACCCTTCGTATACGCCAAGGGAATTCACTGCCATCATCCTAGTTGCTGTGTACTTTCTGCCCATCAGTCTAGCACTGGAGGAGCTGAGCACTGCAATCAGCAGGCCATGAGGCAGAACACCCTTGTGCATTCCCCGATCATTGTAGGGGACTTCAACCAGGCCAACCTGAAGAAGTCTCTGACCAACAGATTACCTGGAAAAACAGAGGAGCCAACACACTTGACCACTGCTACCCCACCATGAAAAAGTTTACCAAGCCATCCCATGATCAATGGACACTACCTCACCTTTTCTCTTTTTATAGACTAGTTTTTTTTTAAATTGTATTTATGGAATTGCAATTTATAGTCATTTTTGCACAATACTACAGCTGCAAAACAACAGATTTCATGACTCGCATTCATGATAATAAATCTGATTAGTTTTTTTAATATATAGGCATGCAGCACGTTAACAGGTCCTTTTGATCCATGAGCCTGTGCTGCCCCAATGACGCCCAATTGACCTAACCCAAACCTGCTAAGTTTTGAAGGTGGGAGGAAACCCATGCAAACATGGGGAGAATGTACAAACTCCTTAAAGACAGCACCATTTTGAATGCAGGACACTGGTGCTGTAACAGCCTCGTGCTAACTGCATTGTGAACTGCACCACACTTTCTTTTAAATGAATTTGGCCATAGTGCCAGGAATCTGTCAAATTGAATTAAAGCTCCTCTTTTTCATGTTTTACCATATTGCAAGAGAACTACTAAAACACCAAGGAGTTTTACAGTTATTTTCAGATTCAGATTTATTGTCAGAGTACATACATGACATCACATACAACCCTGAGATTCTTTTTCCTGTGGGTGTGGCAGAATTACCACTAATTGGTCATGCAAAAAAGTAAACTGTACACAGTGTAAACATTCAATAACTGTGCAATGCACAGAGAGCAATGATTTTGTAGCGGGTGAAACTTTGTCACAAAGCATTCAACTGAAATTTGAAGTCATTGGACCCTATACCATGGACGTCAGGTGGTTAAAGTTCATTAATTTGCTCAAAAGGTTGGTTATTGCTCTGTAGATTTTAGGATTTATTTGCCATAGGAACCACAATGGATTACAGAGTTCCTTGAGCCTGTTCTTCCATGATAATATTTACTTAAGATTCATTCGCAACACCCTGAGAGTAGTTGACAAGGCCAGAATTTACTGACCATGTCCATTGCCTTTGAACTGAGTAGCTTGGCAAATTAATTCAGCATCTGATAAAATGTCAAACACGGCTGCAAGTCTGAATCACAAAAATAAGAATGACAGATTAGCTTCTCTTCTGTATGGTGGTGAAATAGATGGATGTTTTCAACAATCTTATGGTTTATTTGTCAACGTTACTAATTTGAATCTTTTTCAAATGTAGTCTTTTGAACCATTGTGGGTTTGAATCTAGACTCTTGAACCATTCTGTATTATCCTAACAATGAGCATAAATTGGTCTATCCTTATGTATTTAATATCTCTTTTTCTGTTTTGGCATATTATTGTATTTTAATGTGTAATGTAGCTGGTGTGTCTTGCAAACCAGTTTACCTGCAGAAAGTCGGAATTTTAGTGCATCTGTACATTGTACTTCCCCATGTGTCTAACTCTCATGACTCATTTTCCCCAGATTCATACAATTTTCTGAAATTGGATTGCCCAAATGACTTGGTCGGAAGGGAACACGGGGCTGGAAAATAAGACCAAGCCTCTATTATTAGCGCAATGACAGAAATCAACATCCTCAAGATAAGATCTCTGACAGCTCCACATCTGCTTCCCCACCCCCCCATACCCCTCTGCTTCAAATTACATTTCCAAACTTTACCTCTTTGTGAGTCTTGAAATGATTCCCAGGTTTACTCCTGAATATCCTGCCTCAAGTTTCTGTTAACATACCCAATCCTCCAAATCCATCAAATCAGTTCCACTCCATCAATGTGTTCTCTCCAGCACCTTGAATATTTCAATTAAATCAACATTCTTCTTTTTCAGTATTTTTATTAGCTTCATATAAATGTTAAATGGGTACATGAGAATAAAAGAGAATAATAACATTTTTATTTAAGTAATACAAATGCTGTTGTAACGTATAGCCCTTTCCCACCGACACTCTGTCCCAGGAATTAATTGGGAATATACTGGGACAGGTTCCAGTGGAAAAGGAGCACTGGCTGAACGCCGGCACAAAATGACATCATTTCACACCAGGGATTAACCGCCTCTACCCCTACTTGTACCCCCTGCATTTGCTGACACCAACATGCTGATAAAACCAGTGGAAAAGAGACAGCAGAAAGTCACCTATTTCCAATTGAAGGTAGAACACTCTGATCCCCAGGGATGAGTTGTTTTCAGTGGAAAAATATTAGTGACCCAGTTGAGGGTGGCCTAGTGGAAACGGCTTCCTATCCTGGGACACTGCACAGCCAGTTAACTGGGATGCCAGTAGAAAAAGGGGCTTATGTTGCATTTTTTTTAAAAAGTAGTAAAAACACACTAAACTACTGATCTACTTGCCAAACCCAACCCTACAGAGGCTATGGGCTTAACACAAACAGACCACTACTGATAATTAAAAAAAATAAGGTAACCATTCGGGTCATAAAGCAGAAAATAATTAAGAAACGAACCCCATAAAGAAACAAAGATTCATCACTGTAGTGGAATATCTAATTTTTTTCCCCAAAGTCGCACATGCCATCTTATCAGATAACCAATGAGTAATTAATTTTAAATGGAAGACTATCTTTACTGCTACAACATTTTTACCTTTGGACCCCTGGCACCATTCTAGTAAATCACAGCTGTAAACAATGCATCAGAAGTATTTAAGTAGTGCTTTAACTGTGTAGTAAGTGATTTCCAGTCTTCAAAGCACAGTTATGAATGGCAACAATCCATTTTTCATTACCTTCTGTATATGCTCAGAAATTGGAATTATTTATGAACTCGAACCTCCATCCTCTCACAGAGACAGTTGGTTTCCTTTGATTTATGACTTTTATTGAGCACTCTAACCTGGCAATTGTGCCTGGCATACCAACCTCTAGTGCACTTAGACCCGGGGTAACACAGCATCTGGTACCAGAGAGGGAGCGGTTTTTCATGATGAGCGGCTAGCCATTAAAGGACTTATCGGGGCCTGATCCCTGTCTGGGGAGGGACGATGAAAGAGAAGGAACCAGTACTTTGCATGGGGAATGACATCATTTGATGTATGCCTGTCACAGAAATCCTGTCAAGTGATCCCATCCATGCATTTGAATTAGAGTTATGGAGAGCCAGTGAGATTGCATCTGCTTAGGGGCAATTGTGGTGAGAGGCGAACAACTGCAGTGGGTTCAGATCTTTATTTGGATGCCAGTTAATTTTCAGTTTTTTTTTTGCCAGAGTGCAAACGTGACATCACCTACAACCCTGAGATCCTTTTTTCTGCAGGTGAGCAAGAATTGCAACTAATTGGTCATGCAACAAAAAAACTGTACACAGCATAAACATGTAAACGAAGAACTGCAAACAGACGACAATTACAAACAAACTGTGCAACACAGAGAAAATGAAAAAGCAAACCAGTAAGAGTCCTTAAATGAGTCCTTGATTGAGTTTGTCGATGAGGAGTCTGATGGTGGAGGGGTAGCAGCTGTTCTTGAACCGTGGGTGCGAGTCTTGTGGCACCTGGACCTCTTGCCTGATGGCAGCAGCGAGAACCGAGCGATTACTGGGTGGTGTGGATCCTTGATGATTGCTGCTGCCCTCCGATGGCAACGTTCTCTGTAGATGCACTCAGTAGTGGGGAGGGTTTTGCCTGTGTCGTCCTGGGCTGTGTCCACTACCTTTTAGAGGGCTTTCGCTCAGGGACATTGGTTTTTCAATACCAGACTGTGATGCAGCTGGTAAGCATAGTTTCCACCACACATCTGTAGAAATTTGCCAGGATTTCTGGTGACATACCAAACCTCTGCAAACTCCTGAGGATGTTCTTTCTTCATGATGCCATTGGAGTGTTTGGTCCAGGGAAGATCCTCTGAAATGATGACTCTCAAGAACTTAAATTTACTCACCATCTCCACCTCTGATTTCCCCCAATGATCACTGGATTGTAAGCCTCTGGCTTTTCTTTCCTGAAGTCAATAATCAGCTCCTTAGTTTTGGTGACATTGAGTGCAAGGTTGTTGTTGGTGCACCATTCAGCCAAATTTTCAATCTCCATCCTGTATGCTGTCTCTTCTGGCCATGACCAGCCTCCCAAAGCATTTAATCACAGTGGATGTGAGTACTACTGATCGATAGTCATTGAGGCAGCTTCTTGGGAACTGGTAGGATTGATGGCCTTTTGAAGAAGATGGGAACCTCTGACTGAATCAGTGAAAGATTGAAAATGTTTGTGAACACTCCACCCTAGATGCTGGCACAGATTTTTGTACCCTGCCAGGCATGCCATCACGGCCATCACCAATTGCAGAGGGAGGTGCTTAGACCCAGCAGGTTCAACTTCCTTATCAGGTACTGAGGTATGATTGTGTTAAATGCTGAGCTGAAGTCAATAAACAGCATTTGAACATACGATTCCTTGTTTGCCAGGTGGGTGAGGGCTAGATGGAGGGCAGTGGCAATGACATTGTCTGTAGAATGGTTGGGTCTGTATGCAAACTGCAGGGGGTCTAGTGATGGGGGCAGCAGGAGCTTAATGGACCCCATGATTAGCCTCTCAGAGCACTCAAGATGATGGACATGAGGGCAACAGGACAGTAGTTAGTGAGGCTGGACACAGCTGACTTCATTGCCATGGGGACGATTGTGGTGGCTTTGAAGCACATTGAGACCATGGTGCTTCTCAGGGAGATGTTAAAGATGTCAGTGAGAACTTCTGCCAGCTGAGTCGCACACCCCCTGAGCACTCTGCCGGGAGTGTTATCTAGTCCAGCAGCTTTCTGCGGGTTGACCTTACTTAGCTCTCTTTTCATGTGACTGCTGCAAGACACATCATCTAGTCATATGGAGGAGAGGTGGTCTTTTTGCTGCAATGTCGGTTTTTGCTTCCAAGCACGTGTAGAAGTCCAATGCGTCTGGGAGGGGGGCATCACCAGCACAGGCAGATGGTGTAGCTCTGTGGTTGGTGATGTCTTGTTGCCCTTCCACATGCGTCGCGTGTCCTTGCTGTCCATGAAGAGACTATGAATATGCTGAGCATGCGCACGCTTTGCTTCCCTGATGGCCGTGGACAGCTTGACTCTTGCAATAGCTCGGACTACCTTGTCATCCGCTCGTGAAGGCCGTGTCTTGGTTTCTGAGCAGCACGTGCACCTCCGCTGTCATCCGTAGCTGCCTGATTGGAGCGAGTTATGATGGTCTTGGGCACAGTGACGTCATCCAAACACGTCGTATGATAGTACTCTATCTCAACATCAAAGCAGTTTGAATGCTCTTGTCTTCGAAACCACCTATTCAAGATTCCATTATTCAGAGTTTTGTTCAAATGGAGGCAGCTCTGAAAGGCTCTAAAGTACAGAAACCTTGCGCATTCCACCACTGCAGGCAAGAACTTTTTATTTTGTGTTGGCTGAGAGGTTCAAATAAGGAGAATGCAAAATTACAGAAATGTACATTTGTATTTCTGTAGAGCAATTTCACAGTGAAGCTCAAAATAAACATTTATTTATTTTGACATTTTTTTATTTTCATTTTGTATTAAAAAAAAACCCATTGAAAATTGGAAAGAAATGTATGATAGACTGCAAGTGAAAACCCATCATTAATTTGCCAACAAATTGAATTCTTGTCAACCATTGAGGTGAGTCTGAAGGTGAGATTGCTTTGACATCGTGCCAATGTTTGACTAGGTTTGGGATCAAGTTGCCCAGTGGGGGGAAAAAAATAAATTAATGGCTATCAAGGAAATATTGTTCTTCTGGAATTGTACCAAGCTCAAAGGCAAGTTGTTAGAGGTTAATCTCCTTAGCTGCAGGATGCCACTGCAAGTATTTCTTCAGCTCGTGCCTTTGGCCTAGATACTAATTTCATCAGCGATGGTCCTTTTATCACAGGGCAGACGGGGGAAATGATCACTAATGGCTGTTCTGTTCAAGTTGATTTACAACTCTTGAGAATGAAATGGATTTTGCGGAGGTTCGGTATGACATTGAAAATCTTGGTAAACTTCTGCAGATGGATAGTGGAAAGTGTGCTGGCCAGCTGCATCACAGCCTGGTATGGGGGTACCAATACCTCCTGAGTGGAAAATCCTGCAATAGGCAGTGAGCACAGCCCAGTACATTACAGTCAAAACTCTGGCCGCCACCAAGAGAATCTAAGTCGAGCGCTGCTGTTGGAGAGCAGCAGCAATCATCAAGGAGCCACGCCACCCAGGACATGCTCTGTTGTCGTCGCTGCCATCAGGAAATCGATATTGCAGCCATAAGACTCTCACCACCAGGTTCGGGAAAAGCTGCTACTCCTCCACCATTAGACTCCTCAACAACAATCCCAATCAGGGACTCCATTAAGGGCTCTTACTTTGCACATTATTCATTATTGAATATTTATTTTCTGTCTGGCACTGTCCGTTTATTTACATTTTTTGTTTACAATTTAAATTTAATTTAAAAAAAGTTTAGACAAACAGCACAGTAACAGGGCATTTCAGTTCATGCTGCCCAATTTACATCCAAGTAACCGGCACTACCCAGTACATTTTGAGGAAACCGGAGCCTCCGGGGAAACCCATGCAGACACGGGGAAGAACATGCAAACAGCGTGAGATTTGATCCAGGTCCCGATTGCTGGCACTGTAAAGGTATTGCGCTAACCACTACGCGCTCTTCTTGTTTTTGCATACATTATCTTTCTTGGAGTACAGTTTACAATTACTGAGAAGTCGAAATTCTGGCTGGCAATCAGGGAAAAGAATCTCATGGTTGTATTTGCCCACATGAAGCAAGAGATGTACACACCATTTAGGGTTGAGTTACAAATAAAATAGAATTACTATCTTTAATGAGAGTGGGTCTAACCTTCTACTCTTGACAGTTAATATTATTGCAATAGGACCAGTCATGGACACTGCAAGTGAAGGGCATTCTGTGCTAAGTGAATCAGCTGATTTACTCCTTAAATGTCCTGTCACGGTTTGCAATTCACAGATTGGGGTTTCATGGAATAACTTCACTTGTTCGCTTGAGCACAGGTTTTGTGTGTGACCATTCACTGCTCTTCCTTCACGCTACATTTTACTTTCACTTTCTCCAGGACTGTCATATGGCTGCGTTTATACAATCTATATAATGTATCGCAATATTTGGCCTCAGCTGCTCTGAGAGCATCTTCCAAGCAAATTGCCCTTATTTCAATAAATCACCCGTAGCTCTTTCTTGGGCAGCAGTTTCAGCTGTGCAGGGGATGGTGGGTAGCGACAATGGCCATTGAGCCGCCACCAGCAGGCCAACTGAAAATGCCGTGATGCTGGATGGGCGTCAGTATAGGCGATTTGGAAGCGCTTATAAAGCATTGGATTGCATAGGGATGCACGGGAGCTGAGCTAGAGTCGCGTCATGTCACGTTTGGTGCCAAACTCTATCTTTGATGAGCAGATGTCATCTACAGAAAAAAGTGCCGGTTTTTGGAGGTTGCTGGTTTTCGGAGTTCTGGTGTATTATTTATATGTCCGTCTCGGTATACCTCCAGGCCATAGTGCACACATGATACACCCTACACCCTAAGCATCATGTATACATAGTGATCCAAAATAAAAATGTAAAAAAATAATTTACAGGTGTCTGGGGTTGTTCAACAGTCTCACTGCCTGTGGGGAGAAGCTGTTATCCAACCTGGCAGTCCTGGTTTTTGTGCTTCTGTACCTCTTCCTTGAAGGTACTTCCTTATGCAAAACCATCAGAGGAAATGGCGTAGATGAATCGAAAGATGAAAGAATTTAAAATCTTTTGTTAGTTTTTAAAAAGCTGCCAATGGAATTCTAGCCATACTTGTTCTTGGGGCATTTCTGAGGTTATTCCTGACCCTTTTGGTCCTGCAGGATTACTTGGCACAATGTCACCTCGGTTCCATGCTCCATGTGAGTTTTTTCTTGTTTTTAGTACTTCTTTGAATTTTATTTTTGTGCAGTGAAGCTGGGATGGGTAATAATTGAAATCAGTTCCCTCATTGTTAAGGTGGTAGACTTTCCGTGATCATCATCTGCAGGTTTGTGCAATAAATGTGCTTGCTCTTCTAGCCCTTTGAGTGAATTCTGTTTGCGTCTGTGAAAACCTTCTTGTCTTTGACCTTTTTGGCCCACTGTGACACGGAACAGCAGAAATACGGGTCAAGTATTGATCCTGCTCTTGTACCATGTGACTGAGAATTCGGGCATAATGTGAAGGTGGAAGTAAAACAAAAGGAGAAAAAAAAACCCTAGATTTAACTTGAATTTAAAATCAGTGCTTAGCCTTTCCTTGCCTTATCATTGTTATAATAAACTCGGTCTTGAATATGTTCCTTTAATATGAATACATATTCTCTGGCTTTGTATCTGTTTTAGTCAACCATTGGAAATAAAGTGTATTGTTTCAACATTTTTTTTCTTGCAAAAAAAAACTTGAGGAGAGGGCAAGATTCGCATTATGTCAGTAGATTTGGGGTTTTCTGCACAGTCAAATGCTGAAGTCTTCATTTGTTTTTCTTAAAGTTGTCTGTGTTTTTTTTAAAAAAATGGACTGGAATCGCAGTCACTGTTCTCCCTGCTCATGTAGGGGGGATAGTTGATGTTGATTGGCCAAGTTTTTATTCGTACTTTGTACGTCGTCTGCACAATTTGCTTGAACCCAATTGCCGACAAGTGGCTGGTGGGAAGTCACTTCAAGTTGCCATTATTGTCACGTAATACTACATAACAGACAAGGAATTCTTTGAACTTTTGTCTTGCATGGACCTTCTAAGGGTCTTTGGGGCCCTTGCAGTCACAGATGTCGGAGTTATTTTCCTCAGCACTTGTAAATCCATCACAGAACCGTGAGTCATGATGGGTCTTTCGTTAATTTTTTTCAGATGCAGTGATGTTATTTGGATGCTTAGTGGAGTCCTATTTTGAATGTGTTTTTGGATATTCGCCCAGCTACACCCATGCTACACCCTTACAGACAACGCCGGATTTGAACCCCTATTGCACGAATCATGCCTTTCTGGAACCCTTCTTGTGCCCCACTTGCTCCTATAATGTTGCTATGAGAATTCTGTTCAAGCCTCCAATTGAATCAATGTTTCACAAATGTTCAGCAGACTTTCTTTGAACTCCCTGACACTTTCGACAAGATCCTGAAACAGTGTATGGCTGATTACCAGCTTTCCACATCTGCACTGTGACTTTTAATGATTTGCACCCAGGTATCTCTGCTGTTGCACCCCTTTGGTCGCAGTATCCCTTATTCTGTACACCTTTTTGTAGATGTTAAGGTGGGATCTGAGCAATAATCACTGATTTTCTTTTTAACCAAAATCTGTGGATAACTCCTTTGGAAACTTGATTGCTTCCCCACATCTTGCTTTGTTTTTTTTCCCCTTGAACACCATGTCCTTCCTTGGCTGGAATATGGGTTGATTAGCTGCTTCAAAAATATTAGAATAAAACGGAGCAGAAAGTCTGTGCCTGTGCCAGAGCTTGCCAATTAGTTCCACAGCCATGCTCTTTTCTCCTAGCTTTGCAATTTAGATTTCTTTTCAGTTAGATGCAATAAAATCTGTTATCTGGAATTCAAGCAATGGGCAAAAAAAAAGTGGAAAATAAATGGGTGGAAAATATGGAAGTTTAAAATAGGAACGATTAATTCAGCAACACGTAACATCAAGGAACCAGCAAATTCACTCATGGGTGCCGAATACCAGGGATGGGGTTTATTTGGACGAAGCCACAGAATCAGCTTACCTGGAACTTTCACTGCAGTGTCTCCCAGATAATAATTTTATGTAATGGACTCTGCCCTCAACCCTTTCATTCTATTGCCATTTGTAAAACATTTGTTTTCATCTGCTCCAGCCCACTTGTCAGAGGTGACATTTTCTCCTTTGCTTTTCATAATTAAGAACGCCCCCCCAACTTTTGCAATTATCTCTTCTCTGAGGAGAATGCATGTTCCTCATTGCTGGTAGGACTTTGATCAATTGTTCTCTTTGACATTCTCAAATCCAGAGTAAATGTCTCCATTCAATGTTCAAGATCTCATTATTTATTATTTTATTTCCTTTACTCAGTAAAAGCTATATGTATTCATAATTCCAACATAGGAGGCTGTTCAGCTCTTTAAGACCATGCAATCTCACAGAACATTCCATTTCCTCACTAGGTTTTCCTTGTCTATTGTCCCCACATTTCCATCACATCCAAAAACCTATTGGAAGCCTACCATGTGTGTATGCACTGTGGGAAATTTACAATGACAAACAAAACTTCCTATTTGCTATTGTGATCCTGAGTTAGCAGGTTCTGTGCTTTTGTCCCACTCAAGGGATTTGAATACAAGAATCAAGGTTGATTCTCATTGCCATAGGGTGGTACTTAGCATTGTTAAAGGTGTAGTCTTTCAGATATCAATCTCTGTCTTTCAGGTGGGCATCAAGGAGCCCATATGATATCTTGTAGAGCAGGAGCGATTGTCTCCATCTCCCTTCAGTGCTTAGCCATTCCTTGCCTTATCATTATATTAGTGTTTGTGAAACCAATTTGAATCCAAATTGACTGCAGTCTTTTTGATACTGATAGTCCCTGACTTTTGATGGACTGACTTATGATTTTTCGAAGTTACGTTGTTTGAATCCATACTGTACTTCGAATTTTGGCTAGGCTATGACGTTCAGTGTCTCCCGCAGCCCTTTATCAGTCCCCACATTGGTCCTACTGCCCCACTCTCTCCCAGCAGTCCGCGATCATACCCCACATTGATCCCACTGCACTGCCCCACTCTCTGCCGACAGCCCGCTATCAGCCCCCACACTTGCTATCAGTTCCCACACTCATCCCACTGCCCTGAGCTCTCCCAACAGCCCCGTGTCGGTCCCCACACTGATCCCAAGGCCCCTCTTGACTTAAAACTTTTTCAACTTATGATGGGAGTGCCATAACATAACCCCATCTTAAGTTGAGGGCTACCTGTATATTGGAACAGTGACTTAACAATACTTCATTGGTTGCAGAATGGCTTGGAATTGAAAACTTGCCTCTCATATGTATAGTTCACTAGGTTAAAAAAGGAATAATATAAGTCTTTAAGCAGACGTGCTTGATGTGTAGATTTAAAATGCTAATTACATTGGTGGCATTCAGCTTGTTTGAAGGAATGTTGAAAGTATAATCTGGCTTTGAATATGGTCAGAGTGGATTCTAATCCTTATGTAATCTTGCAACAGTATGAGAAGAAGGTAACATTGTGCACTATACTCAAGTGACCATTATTGCCATTCTTGAGCTCCAGCATATCTGATTGCATCGAATTTGATTATCTGAAGAGATGTAATAACAGCATGACAGTATTGGCATAAACATGTCCAATACAATTGCCCACTCTTTGGTGGTATATAACCTGCTGAGTTGAGACACTGATAAAATGAACTGGATAATTTTTGCTGCTTCATGATTGGCCTTGATGTATGCTTTTCCATGACCAATTTCAAGCAATTTAACTTCTTGCACTATTGATTATAAATACAAGGGCAGTGAACTGAGATTCACTGGTGGTGTGTTATGGCTGGCTCCAACTCCCAGCTCTGCCCCCCCATCTACCCATATATAACCCTGGTTTCCTGCCTAAACCCTGAGCCTCTCTGAAGTCCACTGTAGGACCCTACTCTCAGTTATAAGCTATTAAAAAGCGTATGTTCTCCCGCTTTTATTCCCGCTACAACAAACCAATTTAAAGTTGGTATTAAAAACACAAGTACCATTTTATTGATTAGATTTATCACCATGGAATTCAATTAATAGCCGAGATACAACGAACAAGAGAAGCCATGCAGTCTTTTATTGCAGATATTGAATTAATTTGCAAGGGTAGTTCTCTTTGCTCTTTCTTTCACCCCCACCCCCCCCAAAACTGACCTGTTTTCCTTTTTCATCTTGAACTGCTTTGATACCTTTGCTCTTTTCTCCTTGGCTGCTCCTCTGTTTTGTTATCCATCTTTCTTTAATTTGCTTAGGAGATTTGTATCACAATCAACTTAAAACACAATAGTGGATGGAAAATGAACAAACTTGCTGGTCTTGCAGCAAACTAACTTGATTCATGTCATGTCTGAAAAGAGTGGGCAGCACCAGGGTAGATTGTGCAGTTATGCAGAGGACAGGTCAACCTGCCTGAATGGTTGGTGGATCCTCTGTGTTTTCAGACATTGTCGCAATTATGCTGCAGCAAATATTCCTGAGACAGGAATACTCGGGTATCTCCTTCCACCTCATACTGCAGGCCAGAAGCTTAACGGGCTTTGTGTAGTGAGAAGAGGCCTGATGAGAGCCTAAGCATTAGTCAACCACTTGCTCTAATCCCAGGGAGGAGACTTGATGCTTGGAAGCACTTGCTGAATATATCCATTGTTGTACTTGAAATGATCTCTCTCCCCTTTCCCAGAAATTGTTCCTTTTGATCATCCACTGCAAAACTCCATCTTCAAAAAAAAACAGCTGGATCTTCATTTCAAAAGAAGATCTAAAATGCCATGTTATGTTGCGGCAGGTCTAATTGGAGTAATGGGAAGTGACTGTTCACATGTTTAATGATGCTTATCATTACAAATCCATTCGTTAGTTCATTTTATCCAGAATTGTCCTGAAGTATTGCTGAAAATGTAGGAATTAATGGAGTAAAAGCTTTGTCCACCTGCAGATGCTGCAATTAGGGCAGCAAAGTGACGAGGAATCAAACTAGTCCACCTCGTATTTCTCATTGGAATTCAGCTTCACTATTTTCAGATGAATGAGTTTGTTTAAATGAGAACAAAATTGGATGAGTTCAGTCCATTGAGAAAAAGATTGGATGGGCATACAGTGTAGTGAACTGAAAATTCACTACTGGTGTGATGTTCTAAGGACTGACTCTTCCCCTGCAATCGTGATTAAAAACCCTGGATACCTGCCAAAACCCCACTTCAGTTCAAAGACCACTATGTCATTTTTACTGAATAAAAGAATGTTATATTCTCTCTAGTCTTGAGTCCTCTCAGTCACGCTACATACAGTAGTTAATTTCTTGAAATGAGAACAGAATTGTTTGTCTTGCTTGTAATATTCATTGAGCATGTTAGTTCTCCAAATAGAATCATTTGCATGCATTGACGAGTTTGTGTTTTCATTGCATTGATTTGGATGTCTCAAGTGGTTTGTTACAATTCTCTCATGATCTCGTGTCACGTATTTCAAAAATTGGAATCTGGAGGCATTGCTTCATGTTTATTCCATCAGATTTATGTTTCCAGAAAGAAACTTGTTTTTGATTTGCTTATTTTGTTCCATTTTGCCCATAATGGGTGCTTGCTTTGAGGTCTGGGGTTCAATACCCTTTTAATCCCAAAAGAGGGGATGTTATATTGAAGGAGCAGTGTGTTTAGGCTCAGGATGAAGCACCTGGTTTATATTTATAAGAGAAGTGGGGATTATTGTCTTTTTGACTATGGAATTGAGGATTGTGATTGTTTTTGGGTTGGAGCGATTTCTTATTTACCAGTTATGAAAAGGATCCATTATATTTTGGAATAGGTTGGGGTTTTGAATGAGATTCGAGGTTTTCTCCAAACAGAAGCCCTGGATGAACAAGGAAATCCAGAACATGCCAGATCACAGGCATTTAAGTCTAGCAATCCAGAACATTACTCAAGGAACAGGTACGACCTATGGAAAGCCATCTCCCAGGTGAAGTGGAGATTCCGGTCAAGAATGGAAACAACGAAGGAAGCCCAACAGCTGTGGCAGGGCTTAAGTGAGGTAACCTGCTATAAAATCAATTCTGGTGCAATAGGAAACACTCCCAGGTGAGCT